>NC_141676.1:63892068-65255401 GCF_028749965.1 Puma concolor | reverse complement strand
AAAATTTCAGACAGATTAAGTTACCCCCATTTGTGTTTCATGAATTGTGTATGCTGCATTTTAGATGTCAGATATGGAAAACTGCTGTCCTTTGAGAGGACAATTACACCTGCTCATATGGATAACATAGACTGACCAGGATAGACTACTGATTTCAAAAAACTTTTCTGAAAGTGCAGTCTAGAGACCCCTGGAGGTCCCCAAGACTCTTTCAGAGGATCCATGAGTTTCAAAACTATTTCATAATAATACTAAGATAATATTTGCCTTCTTTACTCTCATTCTTTCATGAGTATATAGCAGAAGTTTTCCAAAGGCTACATGACAGGTGATATTGCAAAAGATTGAATATGGGAACAAATATGAGAATTCAGCTGTCTCTTTTGAAGCTACATATTAAAAGAATTTATAAAAACTTAAAACCATGCTATTCTTCATATTAAAATTACTTTTTTTAAATATAGTTCTTTTTCTTTTTTTTAAAGTTTATTTATTTTTGAGAGAGAGAGCGTATGAACAGGGGTGGGGTAGACAGAGACTGGGGAGAGAGGGACAGAGGATCTGAAGCAGGCTCCATGTTGTAAGCAGCCACCCAGATATGGGTCTCAAACCCACAGACCATGAGATCATGACCTGAGCCAAAATTGGACTTAACTGACTGAGTAACCCCGGTGCCCACAAATAGTTATTTTTCATAAAATATGTTGTTCATGTAAGCATGTAATTGTCATTATTTTTAATAATTTAAAATAATCATTATATACATTTATAGGTTTTAAATTATAGTTAATACCAATAAATATAAACCATGTAAACAAAAGCTCTTTGGAATTCTCAAAGACTGTAAATTTGCAAAGATGCCCTGAGATCAAAAGCATTGACAGCTGCTGGTCTAAATTAAAACCACAAAAGAGCCATTGTACAATTATGGCTGTTGAGCACCAGGAAAACGTAACCCTGTAAACAAACTCTGATATGAAACTAGAGAAATGCAGGAAATATTTTGTCACTCAAGCTAAATACCAGGGCCCTTATTTTCTATTTCTCATTTAACATTACTCTTTTTAATTGCCATCAATAACAATTTCTTAAGTTACCTAATGTCCAAACATTAAATGTACAATAGTTGATAAAAAGCCATCGATTTATTATTTAAGGTTTCAAGTGTTTATGAGTAACCTCACAGTTACTCATTGTAGACAATAAGTTTCATTGAAGACAGTAATTTGCAGTTTGTAATAGACCACACTTGAGGAGGAATAGAAAGTCACAGCACATAGCTGTTAGTGAACCTGACTGTGAACTCTATCCTAATGTGCCATCATTAATTTCTTTTTTTATCATCAATTTTGAAGTTATAAAAATTGTAGTTAAAAAATAAAGTCAAGTGAAAGAAATCTTTACTAGGTATTGATATAACAATAGATTTCACATGAACAACTTCTATCTTGAAGACAGTGAGATAGCAGTTTCTGTTTGTAGCTTGTGAAGCTACATTTTCACAGGTTATTCTAATGTATGTACTAGTTAAGAGTTTTGGCTAAGAAACATGTATTTGTGTACAGAGTGTATCATCTGTCTAAAACTTGCATGTCTCTATTCTTTAACCATGTAATACTAATGTTTTAATTCAGCAATTCTATATTTAATACAATATTAGCCACAGATTTAAAAACTAAAACCTGATCAATTACTTTGGTTCCATTTCCATAGGATGTCATAACAAACTTTGTGGAATCTTGCAGGGGAGGAAACCTTTTATTTTCTGGTAATTTTTTGGCACAGGAGAAAAGAGAAATCAATTAGTCCAATTTCTGGATTGAATTGAATATCATATAGACTACAGAGTGAATTAAAATACCAGACTGAAGAAACATCAAGTTTTGGTGAGATTGTGGAGAAAGAGGAACTCTTGCGCACTGTTGGTGAGAATGCAAACTGTTGTAACCACTGTGGAAAATAGTGTGGAGGTTCCTTAAAAATTAAAATTGAATTACCATATGATCCCATAATACCACTCTGGATATTTACCCAAAAAATACAAAAATATAATTTGAATGTATATATATGCACACACACACATATGCCTATAAGGAGCACATGCATGCACACACACACACACACACATATATAAAATACATAACATATATTTATAGATAACATATACACACATGTATGACCTTCCCCACAACTCTGCAGATTAGGTATTGTTTTCCTTTATTTCACAGATGAACAAGGGGAGACTAAGAAATATTAAGCAACTTGTTCTAGGTTCCACAGCTAGTAGATGATTTAACTGTGTTAAAATCCAAAGGAGATCGACTTAAACCTTATATATTTCAAACTTTATATTCTTATTACCAGAATGTAGTAATTATTATAGTCATTAGAGGACTTAAACCACTAGTCCAGGAAGAAAATTTGATCTGCAGATGCCAGGATCTTAAATGGCCATATGCTTAACTTCTTTATTCATTTATTCTACCTGTTTGACCCTAAAGATGTTTGAATGTGGAATCCCTGGATCAGATGGTCTGTAAGGAGCCTTCTGGTGCTAGAGTATCCCAATATTCTGTGACAAGGACACGCATTCCTTGGCTCACAGAGGAGGAATCTGACTCCTACCCAGGAAGAGTGTGAGCCAGGATCAAGCTCTAAGTCTGGGATTTGTGGTTCATTACCTGGCTCTGTCCTCTAAGAAGGAAGATTGCATGAGGATACAACCCTCATTCTCCCATTCCCTTAATAATTCTTAATTCAATTAAAATCTCCAAGATATACCTGGCGCTTTTCTAAATCCCTCTCAAATTGGCCAAAACGTTATATTCATTGGAACATTGTCCTAAATCCTCACACCAGACTGCTGGGTTCATTATGTGCAGTAGAGGATATAATTCATCCCTTTGGTTTTAACAGCAATCTGCAAAAGCTCATTTGAAGTGTGGTTTTCCAAAGGGCAGCCTTAACTGTTTACAATACATTACACAGAATTGCTACTTCCTGCATTTTTGCCGGGTGGAGGAACAGGCAAAAAATAATTTGTCCAGTCTAAGTCTTCTATTTCACAGGTAGCTTCCTCTGGTCAAGACAAATGGAATCAGCTCCCACATGCAATAATGAAATATGTGGGTACAAATTTTTCTGTGAGTGGACACAATCATTCACAGAATTCTTATATGGAGAAATACCAGAATTAGGTCTACTTTTGCTATTGAATTTTAACTAGATTTAATTGTTGTTGTTAAAGGCTGAGTTCAAATAGACTGTGAAGTCCTCAAAGAAAATAACTAAAATCCAGGCATTTCATTTTAGTTTCTTACTTTCTCTCTCTCTTCTCTTTTTCATCTTTCTCCTTAAAAATCAGAGGAGAACATCACTTATTATTTAATTAACTTTAAATCTAACGCATTAATTGAATTCCAGTTAAATGCTGTGGCCTAGGATTCTATAAAGAAATTTCAACATGACATTCCTTTCCAGAGAATGTCTTGAACAAACAGCACTGCCATGAATAAAAATGCAGATGAAAATTATTCAGATGATATGCTACCTGGCATGCTTCCTGTCCTCTTATACCCCAGGCAAATGGATTTCCAGTTGCCTGCAGCAATATTGTGCACTTTGATTGACTGGCTCTCATTCCCTGTTTCAGTCCTTCATTTCTGTTCCCAAAATAAACACTTGGGTGAGAGACATAGTCTTAAGTAAGCTTTATTTCTCATTTTACCATGCTTGGAGAACATTGAATGCCAAACTTCAGAAGTTCTTAGCTGTGCTCCTGGCCAGTATATCTCCTGATATCAATCTTTTGATTTGATAACTAGGCCTATATTAGACCACAATAAATATATTGCATTATGTTGCAAATATACTGGCAGGGAATTCAAGAGAAATTCCTAATAGTGAATACTGTGCCTTGAGCATTTACTCATTTAATACCAGTAAGCAAAGAGTGGATCAGTAAGGTATCAGATATCCTCTATAATTACTTGTAGGTATCCCTGGAGATTACTCAGAGACCAACTTAAGTGTGCAAGGGGGAGGAGAAATGGATTGCCCCATCCCAGAGTAGGTCCATTTTCAAAAGCCTCATATATTATATTTATATATAACCTTTATTGTGGGAGAGGAAAAAAAGGGCTCTGATATTTGAAAATGTTAGAAAACTTTGACATAGTTGGAAACACAACCTTTAGATCAAACAGAATTGTGTGATTTTAGGGAAATTACTTCTTTTAATATTGATTTCCTGGGGCATCTGGGTGGCTCAGTTGGTTGAGTGTCCAACTCTTGACTTCGACTCAGGTCATGATCTCATGGTTCATGAGATTCAGCCCCACATTGGGCTCTGCACTGACAATCCAGAGCCCACTTGGGATATTCTCTCTCCCCCTCTCTCTTTGCCTTCCCCCACTCATGCTTGCTCTCTCTCTCTCTCTCTCTCTCTCTCCCTCTTTCAAAAATAAATAAGTAAACTTTAAAAAATATTGATTTCCTTTTGCATAAAATGAGAAAACAGAATAGTAAATGCATTTGTGGAATGTTATGAGAATAATATTTAGCCAGCCAATCATATATATCTGTATATTGGTACTCAGCACTGTGCCAAGTCCTGGATAAAATACTACAAGCACTGATTTGACACCTATTTGTGTCCCAATAAATAATAGCTATTAGGAGTATTGTTTATATAAGTTTTTCATTAATTCATAAGATCTAAATCTTTTAATGAGTAACACATAAATTAGTTAGAAAAGCTTAACTTCCTCATTTTTGCCTTTATTATTTTCTCATTCATTCAGTTAATGCATCATTTATTCTTTCTGTATGCATTTAGCTCATATATATATATGAGCCCAGCCTCACAGAGCATCCAGCTTTGTGAGGATGATAGGACCCTGCAAATATTGTGTTACAATTTAATATGATAAAAAGAGCATACTGAGGACATGGAGAGGAGAATGCTGAACAGAGAGAGTCAAAAATGTTTCCTGAAGGACTGAGGTCTAAAACTGAGTGGGGTGAGGGTAGTGAATTTTAGACAGAAGAGCATAGGCAAAAGCTTGGAAATGAGTTACAGAGGGATATGTACACAGGAGATACTGGAAAGGATAAAGAGTTGGAGTCGAGAGTTCATAAATCACGTTTAGGAGTCTTAAGGGTATTGGGAAACTAGTGAAGATTTTTGAAGCAGGAAAATGATGTGGAAAGTTTTCATTTTACAAAGTTTACTGGCTATGGTATAGAGAAATGATTGGAAGTAAGAAACAATAGCTGTAGGAGGTATTCTTTCTGAGTCTAGTTAAGACAATAGGAAAATGGTATGTAATGGAGAAAAGTGGAAGGATTCAAAATATAGTAAGGGTATCCAAGATGGGGGAAATATTAGATGAGGCAATTTTAGGGAAGTCCAATTTATAATAAAAGGAAAAGACGATAATACTAAGAAAATGTTTAATCCTGTTGCTAAAATTTTTGAGCTAGGTCATTGTTTAAAAAATTACTTTTTATCCATTATATTTTCCCAAATTTAACCTTCAGACTTGTGTTCCACATCACATATCGATATTACTTCTCAAAAATCCTTGATTTTACTATGATTTTTTGGTCTGTGTTCCATGATTTGGCTAATATGCCATTCTGCCATTATCTCTAAACTCTCTCCCACATATCAAAATCCCAACCATTTTTCAAGAAACGGATCCCAATTGTTACTTCTTGGATGAATCATTTTTTTACCTCTTCAGATTTTCCCCATAACAATGTGTATCTTTTTCAAGCATAGGACTATATTTTGTTCATTTCTGTACCATTTTTAGGACCTTATACAAAATCTTATTTGAACAGAATTGGTGCTCAAAAAATGTTTGGAAACTGAGGTGAATAATACATAGGGCATTGCCTTTCTTTGTTGATAACTAACTGACAAAGAAAACAAGAGCATAAGATGAATAACCCAAAAGGAAAGATCGAACCATCAATCCAAAGAAACACTTTGAAGGAGCAGGAAGAAGAGGGAGGATTTCAATTTTAATATCAACGATAAATATGAAAATTTAAAATGAACACAAAAACACTAAAAAATGGAATCTGTTCGGTCTGGATAGTTATTAACTGCTCGGTATGTGCCATGCTAGGTATTAAAATTAAGGATGCTTTAACATCTTTACTTTCAATCAAAGACAATTTGTAGAAAGACCATTTTTACACCACCTCACCTCTGCAGCTTGTTTTCGCAGCTTATTATTATATATACAGGCCTGATACAATTGAACATTGCTTTCACAAAAATGAAATACTTCGGTGTGAAAAAGGCAACACTAAGAATTGGACTTCTGATAAGACTCCTTTTTTTTCACACCCCAAACTGAAAATAAATGCTATATATCCTTTGACTTTATCTTGAGTATTTTCTAGGTATAAAGTTGAGTAACTGTCACTGTAGTATATAGGATCATAGAAATACCAGATTGTGACTTTTCCTCCCAGTAAATCCCTTTTCCATTCTTAACAAACACTTCTCCTTTCTGTTAATGTAAAGAAAGAACTAGGTTATTCATATGACAAATTAAATAATTTGATAACATTTAGAAATCCTATTGTCAACTAAAGTTAATATATAGTAGGATTGCTTAATATATAGTAAGAACACATAAAAATTGTATGTCCGTTTTATTCACTTCAACATTGGTTTTATTTCACTCACTATTTAAATGATAAAATCTGATCTTCATGTTACACCCAAGTTCACTGGTAGCTGAGAGGCTGTGTAAAATTAAATGTGATTTTTGTGTTCAGAGTTATGGACTTATACTCAGCACGACATGTGTACATTGACCAATTCATAGGGAGCCATTGATTGTAGGTCCTTCCTTCACTTTATTCTTACCTGCCGAAAGCTAGGTAGCAGGAATATCATTGCAAATCTAGAAATACTATACAATAAATGTTTAATTGCTGCTAATTTTAGATGGAGATTGCCTACACATACAAAGAATAACATTTTAAACTATTCTAAGTATATCTGGAAATTGTTAACATTTTGGTGTTTTGAGAAGCATGTCTTATTTATCTTTATTTACTTATTAAGGAAATAGTTACTGAGTGTCTACCATGTTCTGGATCCAGGTACAGGGATTGCAACCCAAATTCAGCAAGGAAGGGAGATTCTAATCTCCAGGTGCTTACACCCTGACATTCTCCTTGGAAGGAAACATTCAACAAGCAAAGAAACATACATATGGACAAGATTTCATATAGCAATAAGTATTCCAAAGGAGTAAAATGGTATGTATGATATAGAGTTATTGAACTTGTTGAGGTAGGGATGGAGAGAAATAATTAAGATTAATGTTCAGGAAGTTCTCTTTGAAGAGACAGCATTTTAACTAGGACCTCAATGATAAAAAGGAGTTAGCCATGTCGAGACCTAGGTAGGGTTAGAATCTTCCCACCAAGGAAACACCAAGAAAGATCCTAAGTTGGGAACTATATGGCATCTTGGAGGTGCTTAGGGAAGGGAAACATGGCTGGAATTTACTGTTTGTGGTAGCTTTAGTCTTAGAATAATTGTTTGTGGGTTGAAACATTTAGAAGTCAACTAATTTTTTTTCTCTCTTTTTAGCTTGTTCTTGTTAATATAATATATGGTAAAATTAATTTATAAGCATATATCATATAAATAAACCTAATGCTTACTGTGTGTCAGGTACAATTCTATTCTAAAAACTTTATATTCCCCATATCTATTAATTCATTTTATCTGTGTAATACCTCTGAGGTAAATACTATCCCTAAAAATAAAATGACATAATGAAGTAAATTGCATTCTGAACAGCCAACATGTTTTGCAATAACGTTCCACCATAATTCAATATAACATGTGTAGGAATCTGTAAAAATGACTTCCTGCTACTCTGACTCCATGCCTGTGAATTGTATTTCCCCTGTCTCTGTGGTGGAGCTCTCAGCACAGCAGTTAGTAAAAGCTTTCTTCCCTGCCCTGCAACTCTCTCAATATTACTTCTCAGTCATTGCTCTGGTCTCCTGCCGCTGTCTAGATCAGATTCAGATTCTGTGCCCTTGATACCAAAGTCATAACAAAGAACACTTTTATATTTTTCCTTTGGCTTATAGTTTGTCTTCCCTTATGACCAATATGTACTTAAAAGATTGCTTGATCTCCAAGTGGGGGAAGAATTAGTTATTCTTTTCCATGGCATCTTTTAGGGATCTCTATTAAAATGATGTGCCAGCCTTGCAATGGGCTACATTCTGATTTGGAATTAGAATGTAGTTTTGCATTGAAGTTGTGGTCTGAGAACAGGCAGTGCTGGCGTCCCCCGGACACTTGCTAGGAATGCAGGAACTCAGGCCTTACCCTAGGCTTACTGAATCAGAACCTGTACTTTGACAAGACCCCCTGAGCGATCCTAGTCACATTAAAGATTGAGATGCACTGGTCTAGGGGCCTGCCAGGGTAAAATTCAGACTCAATCACACAGACAGTGGGATGTCAGGGAAAGCCTTTCATGGAGTGAAATCTGCCAATGGTGGCACAAGATGATCATAACCCACATGTATGAAGGATCTCTGTTGCTTGGCTACTCATCTAATTTTTAATGTACATTAATTCATTTTATTCTGACCACAGTCCTACAAGGTATTTTATATTACCACCTTCTAATAATAAAGATTAAAAAGCAAGACCCTGGAGGTTAAGTGACTTCCCTGAGGTCACACAGTAGATAGATGATAGGCCTGGATACAAAACCAGGCAGGTCGGGTTCAAGCCCAAGTTCTTGATTGTTACCCTACACTGCCTCTTTCTGAATAGCCTGTTTCACCTTCATTGGCTGGCACTGCTCCTGGCACTTCAGAGGCAGTCATTCAGTACTTGAAAATGAATGAAGCCAGAGAATTCAGACAAATGCATACATAGAATTCACTGCCACAGATAATCCTAACACTACTTCTCCACTATTGTCTGTGAAGAAGAAGCCTCGGTGATAAGAAGTGAGTGAACTTATCAATGCCTATCTTTTTTGCTACTTCTATTTTAACATCTCCATTCCTCACAACCTTCTGTCCATACCCCGGAAGTAGGCAGCTTGTACCCTGTTGAGTTGAAGTTACTGCCCACATTGCTAGCAAAAACTATAATGAATGGAATGAATACTGAGTTCCTAGCTCTATACTAGATATTTTATACATGTGATTTGATTTAATACATACTGAGAGAGATATCTCTATTTCACAACTGAGAGCACATTCAGAATGATTAGGTAAAATCAGGTAGGATCAGAGAGTCATGTATTAATTACAGTTCTTTCTGATTCCAGAAGTAGAGCTCTTTCAACCATCTAATATTGGCACATAATGGTTTCCTTGGTATTTGATGGAATCAGTCTTGAAATCCATACTTCTGAGAGATCAGGGGTTAGTGTTATATTTGTTTGTGTTTTTGAATGTTTCTTCACCTCCACCTGCTGCACTGACTGTTCCCAAATTTTAAGCGTTCAGAATCACCAGGGGGACTTGTTAAAGCACTGATTGCATCACCTTACCACAGAGTTTCTGAGTCTGTGGTGGAGCTGGTGTGTGGTGACGCTCCATAATTTTCATTTCTGACAAGTTTCAGGAGATGCTGATGCTACTGCCCTGGGAACCACACTCGGTGAAGCACTCAGGAAATAAGCTTTTCTAATTCTTTCTGTATCCTTAGACACCTTTCATCCCACTCTGTCTGAAATAGAGTCCAAGGTGGTGCCCAAGGTAGAAGCGCTAATTTGAATCCATTTCACACAGGCGTGAAGTGGTCATAAGGATATGGAGAATAGCATAGAGTACATACACAAGGGGACTGGGTTCAAAAAAGATGCCTCATTATTTTTATTAAACTTTTCTATTTGAAGAAACAAGTAGACTTAGCATTTACCAAATATACAACTGAATCCACATGCTTTTTACAGTTCTTTCGGGTTTCTAGCTCTTGATATTTCCCTTCCCTGGGAAGGAGTTAAATTGTGATTTGTATTTACTTTAGGGAGAAAACTGGGAAAAGCTAGCTATTGTCTTTGATTGCTAATCAGCATGGCTTCTCCCTCAGAGTGTATGCAGGTGAAACAGAGTTAGGATTAGCATTGATTGAATAGGCATGTGGCTACTAAGAAAAGGAACTCATCTGCCTAGACTTAGGGGAGCCAGATGCACCCTTTCTGCCATCATCTAACCTACCAACACACACTGTGCTGTGAAGGGGGAAGTATATATATGCATGGCATTATGAACTGCCTTATAAAATGACTTCCTCAATTCCAGTTGCCAAGAAAATACTTGGTAACTTTTCCCAGAGTGTTTATTACTTATAGAAAAGTAAAGTTTCTTTCCAGAAAAAGTAGTGCTTACCATTCTTTAATTAAATTACCGCAATAATTTGTACCATAAATGGATATCAACCTCCTACATCTGCTCTGAAAGACAGAGTCATTTCATGCACCCAAACCAATAAGCCACTTCCTATGTTGTTAGATAATAATGGTAGTAGTTAATAAAACTAAGTGCCTGCACTTAATGGAATTCTTGATGGATGATTTTTATGTCTTATTTTATGTAATACTCATGTATATTCTGTAAAGTGGGTATTATTATCTCCATTTTAAAAAGGTGACAATTGGGATTCTCTTATCTGTAGAGCATGTGACTCTCAGTCTCCAGGTTGTGAATTCAAGCCCCATGTTGGGCATGGAGCCTCCTTAAAAAAAGAAATGAAAAATAAAAAATAAAATTAAAAGGTAACAATTGAGACTCCAAAATGTTGAATAGCTTAATGAGTTTTCAAGACTAATAAATGGTTTGGCTAAATTTTTTTTTATCTCAAATAAGTCTTCTTCTTAACCAAAGCATGTTACTTTGAAAACTAGTTCTACTACTTAGGAGATTATCCACAGAAGGAGAGTCATTGGGTGCAGAGAGGGAAACTGGGAAACAGAGCCAGTCATCCTCAACCCTTAGAAACTTACAGGTTTGGGGCACTTGGGTGGCTGAGTTGGTTAAGTGTCTGACTCTGGATTTCAGCTCAGGTCATGATCTCATGGTTGTGAGACTGAGACCCTCATCATCGTCCACATTGACTGCATGGAGCCTGCTTGGAACTCTCTCTATCCTGCTCTCTCTGCCCCTTCCCCCTCACACATGGTCTCTCATTCTCTCTCTCTCTCTCTCTCTCTCTCTCAAAATAAATTAATAAACTTAAAAAAAAAGAAATTTGGGCACCTGTCAGTCAGCTAAGCATCCAAATCTCGACTTTGGCTCAATCATGACCTCTTGGTTTGTGAGTTCAAGCCCCACATCAGGCTCTGCACTGACAGCGCAGAGCCTGCTTCGGATTCTCTCTCTCCTCACTCTGCCTCTCTCAAGTAAATTAAAAAAAAAAGAAATTTACAGGTTTATTAGGGTATAAAAAGGATTTTTTCCACCCTTAGAATACCTTTAGCAAATATTATGACTATGTATCTATGTCTGTATAAAAAATACCATAAATTCCAATAGCTTAAAACAATAACAGACATTTATTACCTCTCATGACTCAGGTTGACTGAGTTCAACTGGAAAGTTCTGTTTTAGGTGGTGATGGCTGGAGCTGCAGTCATCTGGGAGACTCAAATGTTTCAAACCTCCAGGACAGCTCACTCACATGGCTGGCCATTGGTGCTGGCTATCAGGTGGGACAGTTAACTAGAGCACCTCAGTTCTCCCCCATGTGACCTGACCTCCCTTCATGGTTTGAGCTTCCTAGATCATGGAAGCTGGATTCCACGAGAGAGACAATTAAAAATGGAAACTGCTGATTTCTTACATGCCCGCTTAAAGTTCACTTTAAGAAGTTACAAGTTTGCCTCATTCTGTCAACTGCCATAAGTCATAAGCCAGCCTGGATTAAAGACATGGAATGGCAGCAAATTTGGGCTAACTTGAATTCACCACAGTCTGCCCTCTGGTCATAAAATATCCATATTTCTCCAGAAATATAAAGTATACTAACCCCCTCTCTGAAGACCACCAGAAGTCATATCCTATTACAGCATGAAGTTCAGGCTTAAAGTATAAGATATCAGTGTGTAAATCTTATCCAGGTGTGGATGAGGCTCCTCTTTAAAGTTGGCTTCACAGATGTTTGTTTATTTGTTTGTTTGCTTGTTTGTTTTTAAATGCAGAGATTTGTGGTCTAAAAAGACAAGTTACCTGTTCCAATAAATAAAAAACCTACTAGAAGATAGTGATAGAATAACTCCAATAAACACATTCAAAACGAGATAGATAGCAACAGCACATGCCGCAAATCTTACTGTCCCAGGACAGGGAGCATGTATTGATTAGAAACCCAATTTACCCCTGTGTGGAGTTTTCTGAGACTATTAATTCTGTTCTGTGATAAATGCTTCCTTTTCTCTAAGGATTGCCCCAGGATTACAGTTGAGAAGCTTTGCTAACTTGCTCTCTGTCCATAGAAAAATGTAAGCCTCAAGTCATGCTTTAGTTTTGAATTTTTTTCCTTTAAATTCAAGCTGGCTTTGAGTCCACTAGCACAGTGACCTAACAACTTTGCATGTTTTTTTTTTTTTATTGGATCTTGAATTATTAAGAAATAACTCACTCTTGGGGCACCTGGGTGGCGGTGGCGTTGGACTTGATTTTGGCTCATGTCATGATTGCAGGGTCTTGGTATTAAGCCCCGGGTCGGACTCTGCACTGAGTGTGGAGTCAGCTGCAGCTTCCCTCTCTCTCTCCCTTTGCCCCTCTCACCCATTCATGCTTGCTCTCATTGAAAACAAAAAAACAAAACAAAACAACCAAAAAACAAACAAACAAAAAACCCCACTCTTGCTTGTATTTTTGGACAGGGAGGAAGAAAAGCAAGTTAGTTCTCATGATAACCACCTCATTGAGCAATCAACACATATTTTGTGTAATTCTGACAACAGTCATGCAAGGTGTATATCCACATATATATGGATTAGAGAATTGAAAGTCAGCAAAGTGAATTGTTCATTTTGATGCAGCTTATAAGCAGAAGGGGCAAGATTAAAAAAAAAAAAGAGTATAACTAGAACCAAACTCCAAGCATTTTCTTTCTTATTATATTGTTTTTAATTGCATAATTTTCTTGTCAATTGTTTGTTTATTCATAACCTGTTTTAAAAATGAAATTGAATTAGCAGAGCAGCTGTAGAATGGATATTTTTAGACCATGTCATTTGGGCAATTTTTATCTAGCGAGCTATTTCCTAAAATTTAAATTTAAAATGACTGGATTAGTTTGAATTTGATAAACACACCAAACATCCAGGAATACAGTTACTGAGGGAAAAGATGGACACCTTTGCAAGCCACAATCGGTGCCAACTTGATCACATATTCCTGATTAGATATGTAAGGTTAGTTAGAGAAGTTATCAAATAATATCAAACATAGTTTTCAGTGGAATACTGTGATAAAAATGAAGAGTTCTATGGTTATGTAATTTACTGAGCTATCTCAAACAACTTATATCAGTTCTTTTAGTGCCTTAATTCTTAGAGCTTTCAATATTTTAATGTCTTTTATTGACTCTAAGGTCACAATATATACTACTTGCAAATATATTTGATTTTGGAAATTTTTATGGGAAGTCTTATAAGAGGAGCAGACCTTAAATACATACTTTTAGAAGTTATGCCTTAGAAAAGTCTAGATTATTGTTTATATCAAGAGAATTATTGAGGAATATAATTATCGTATTTTCAGACCTAAGCCTATATTATGTCTGAAAGTGTAAAATAATTTGCTGTTCGATACATACTCTATGAGAATTTAAGAACCAGATATGTGTTGTGGTTTAGTTATATTTAAAATTAAGAAAAAAATATGCTGTTTTGGAATGTAAAATATTTAGGAGGGTCAACATTCAAAACCAAGGCTATTATTCAATTTATACTCTCTGGTATAGTCATATGGGTTGTTTTTGGTCAGAATCCATTTTGATTGGTCTTTGCACAAATAGATGGGTTAATGTTCCCATCTGGATAGTGCTGCACTGGTGTGTGTGTGTGTGTGTGTGTGTGTGTGTGTGTTTGTGTTTAAGTATATATATTTGTATATAAATATATATTTAAATATGACTTCTGATTAAAATAAGGCAGTTACTAACTGATAGGTTTTCTATCACTTATGTCCTGCCCACTATGCTTCTCTCAGCCCCTGTAAGTAACCACTTTTTGTTCTTTGTATATCCTTCCAATGTTTCCTTAAATAGATAGAAGTAAATATAAGTATATATTAGTATTGTATGCCCTTTCTTTTATAAAAGTAGCAGCATATTATGATTTCCTTTTTTTACTTGACAATCTACTAGAGGGTTTTTACCCCCATATCAGTATAAAGAGATTCTTCATTTTTTAAGACAAGCCCTGTATTATAAGTACAGGTGCCCCTTGGTTTATATAACTACTCGTCTATTGGTGGACATTTGTTTTGTGCCTCAGATTTTGTTATTAAAAACCATGCTGCAGGGGTATGTGGTTGGCACAGTTGGTTAAGTGTCCATCTCTTGGTTTCATAACCATCTCACAGTTTCGTGGGTTTGAGCCCCACATCGGGCTCCACACTGACAGTGCAGAGCCTGCTTGGGATTCTCTGTCTCCTTCTCTGTCTGACCCTTCCCCACTCGTGCAGTCTTTGTCTCTTTCAAAATAAAAAAAAAAATAAACTTACCCCCAAAAATGCTATAGTATATAGTTTGTACGTATGGGAAACATGTGTGGGTATTTTTAAAGATAAATTCCAAAAGGTGCAATTGCTAGGTCAAATGTTAAAGGTATTTGTAATTTTGATAGTCACAAATTGCCTTTTATGGGTTTCATTATTTTGAACTCACATCAACAACAGATAAAGAGTCCATTTTTTTTTCTAGTTTCTGGAGTTTGTTGTCAAACTTAGATTTTTGCCAACACGATAGGTAAAAAATGGTTTCTCCGTGTGACTATACTTAGCATTTCTCTCAATATAAATGAAGCTGAATATCTTTTGGTATATTAAAGGATGGTTGCATTTATTCTTTTCCTCAGGTTCTATTATTCTTATAAGCCATTCATGAGGAAATTACTTAAATTCCAACCAAAGAAGAGGAAAATGGGAAATCTTTAGGAAATGAGAATACAGTAAAATACTTTATAATATATATACAATATATATTATATTAAAATAAAAATAATATATAGTATGTGTATAATTCAACAAATATAACATTTGTAATTTATATTAAAACTTAAAATGTAAATTCAGGGCACCTGGGTGGCTCAGTCAGTTAAGTGGGTGACTTTGGCTCAGGTCATGATCTCGTGGTTCATGGGTTCGAGCCCTGCGTTGGGCTCGAGCCCTGCTGACAGCTCAGAGCCTGGATCCTGCTTCATATTCTGTGTTTCTGTCTCTGTCTTCCCTTCCCCTGCTGATGCTCTGTCCCTCTCTCTCTCAAAAATAAATTTAAAAAATTTTTAAAAATGTAAATTCAAAAGGAAAGAGACTGGATTAAAAAGCAAAACCCAAATAAACACTATATCAAAGAGGCAGAATTGAAACAACATAACTCAGAAAACTTAGAAATGAAAGCCATTTGGGCAACTGTATGGCTCAGTTGGTTAAGCATCAGTGGTTTCATTTCAGGTAATGATCTCACATTTAGTGGGTTCAGGCCCCACTTTGGGCTGTTGCTGACAGCATGGAACTTGCTTGGGATTCTCTCTCTGCTCCTCCTTTGCATGCATGCTCTTGATCCCCCTTACTCTCAAAATAAATAAGCATTAAAAAAAAAAAGAAATGAAAGAGATTAAGGGAAATTGTTTTTGTAATATGTACTTATATGCATAAGTGCGTGTGCGTGCTCACTCAAAATAAGTGTTAAAAAAAAAATGAGGAGCACCTGGGTGGCTCAGTCAGTTGAGCATCCAGTTTCGGCTCAGGTCAGGATTTCATGGTTGGTGAGTTGGAGCTCTGCATCAGGCTCTGTGCCTGGAGCCTGCTTCAGATTCTGTGTCTCGTCTCTCTCCCTCTCCAGCTTGCCCTCTGTCTCTGTCTCTCCAAAATGAATAAACATTGAAAAATATTAAAAAAAAAAAAGAAAGTGATTAAGGGAAATTATTTTGTAATCTGTACTTAAATGCATATGGAATAAACATTTACCAAAGTTTTTATTTAACATATTAATGAAGAGGGAACAAGTAAGATATAATCCCTTCAATGTAGATTTCCAAAAGTACACGCAAACATAGGCAATCCAGAATATCAAAATTAATTTTATTTATTGTTTCCTTTGTTTATTTACTTATTTATTTTGAGAGAGAGAGGGAAAGAGATTGAATGTGAGCTGGGGAGAGGCAGCAGGGGTTGAAATATTAATATTAGAAAAGTTAGGTCAGGAATAAAAAAAGCATTTAACAAGGAAAATAAGGATATTTTATAATTCTATAGGGCATGTCACAATTGCCAATGAAGATATAAGAACTACAAATTTCTACATAACAAATCTCTCTTGAGAGAGAGCGCGCGAGCAGGAGAGGAGCAGAGAGAGAGAGAGGGGCAGATTATCAGAAGCAGGTACTGCACTGACAGCAGCGAACTCAATGTGGGGCTCGATAGAACTTACAAACTGTGAGATCATGACCTGAGTGAACTGACGTCAGATGTTTAACTGACTGAGCCACCCAGGCTCAGACTTAATTCACCTATCTCAGTTCAGGTCACACTAGGATATTTTATTTTGACCATTTAGAGAGGACTTTCAAGATACCATAGTTTTCCTGTACTTCATCTTTTCTGGGACCGCTTCAACCTCTGTGTTTATCAATACATCACTATCCTGGCTGACTCCTGTCCCTGTAAAGAAAAAAAAGAGAATCATCCTCTCTCTGTAGGAAATTCTAATAGATGCAAAGCATTAAAGAGAGATGAGCACCTCACAGAGTCCCTTCCCCCCATAAAATCATAGAATTAAAAAAGCTTGTTGAGAGCACTTCAGAAATAATTTTGAAGAAATTTGAGTACCAACTGTTTTGTATTATGGTAAAATTCTATGTTTTTTAACTTTTAGTTATTGTTATTTTTATTTATTGTTTTTCAGTATCAAGATAATAGAGTACTCTTGAATTTTTATATAAGGAAACTTTAGAACAAAGCTGAAAGGGAAATCTATGTATCAATAGATTACTTCATACATGTATCTTTTCTTTTCATCTTTTCCTGAAAGTTCCAAATTAGGGTTGCATTTGCTAATTCTTTTGGTGTTGGCCATTACTGTAGCACATACAAATTTTTGTATTTGGTATAATATCAAAATATCATCAAAGTATTAGTAACAAGTCTATGATTGAAATATTTTAATTGTGGGATTTCTCTGGAGCTAGGGCAGAAAGCTGAGTTTCTGATTGCTGAGTCATAGACATGACATTTTTAACTGAATGGTCTGAAGTTGGCACATTGAATAAAATATTTCTGTGAGATCTGTCAAAGGGCTACATATTAGAAAGAAAAAAATGCTATGTAGAAGCATGCTTTTCAAAGTATGAGCCTCCTGCTTCAGAGTCACTTAGGTTCTTGTTAAAATACATAATTTTGTTGGGAGTTCAACAATAGCCAAATTATGGAAAGAGCCTAAATGTCCATCAACTGATGAATGGATAAAGAAATTGTGGTTTATATACACAATGGAGTACTACGTGGCAATGAGAAAAAATGAAATATGGCCTTTTGTAGCAACGTGGATGGAACTGGAGAGTGTGATGCTAAGTGAAATAAGCCATACAGAGAAAGACAGATACCATATGGTTTCACTCTTATGTGGATCCTGAGAAACTTAACAGGAACCCATGGGGGAGGGGAAGGAAAAAAAAAAAAAAAAGAGGTTAGAGTGGGAGAGAGCCAAAGCATAAGAGACTGTTGAGAACTGAGAACAAACTAAGGGTTGATGGGGGGTGGGAGGGAGGAGAGGGTGGGTCATGGGTACTGAGGAGGGCACCTTTTGGGATGAGCACTGGGTGTTGTATGGAAACCAATTTGACAATAAATTTCATATAAAAAATAAATAAATAAATAAATAAATAAATAAATAAATAAATAAATAAAATACATAATTTTGGTGCCCAAACCCAGATCAAAGGAATTTTCTTAAATGTTTATTTATTTTTGACAGACAGAGAGAGGGAGAAAGAGAGAGAGAGAGCAAGCAAGGGAGCATGCACAAGCAGGAACAAGTTGGGGAGGGGCAGAGAGAGGGAGAGAGAGAGATTCCCAAGTAGACTCTGCGTTGTCAGTGCAGAACCCAGCTCAGGGCTCGATCCCATGAACCATAAGAGCATGACCTGAGGTGAAATCAAGAGTCAGACACTTAACTGGCTGAGCCACTCAGCTGCCCCAGATCAAAGGAATTTAAGCTCTAGAGGTAGCCCAAACATTGTATTTTTAGGAAACTTCCTTGGTGTTCTTGATTTGTACTCCACTTTAAGAACCATTGATAAAGAAATGTTTATCCCTTCTGTGGCAAATTGCATTCCTGATTGTGATTCTCCATCTTTTTTCCATATCTATGCCATTTAATAATAATTTGGCAGTTTTCTCAACTGTGTGTGAAGTGTATAATGTCACATCTTGGTGTTGCCATGTTAGCTAATAGGATGTTAGAAAGATGATGTAGCTAAAGCCCTGTACACTTGAGTTTGCCCACACATGTGCCTCTGTGCCATCACCAGATGTGCCTGTGCTAGCCTGCTGGTCCCAGGAAGAAGAGAGACTTATTGAGGACAGTCACTAGAGAAAAGCTTAGGTCACACCAGCTGACCCCAGGTACTCTGCAGATCATCAAAGATAAAATGATTGTTGCTTTAACCCAATGAGTTTGGAGTGATTTGTTATGCAGCATTTTTTGGACATGGTTAACAGACATACCTATTTTATATTAAAAGAGAAAAGAAAACTAATATTTGGTGAGTGTGTAGTAAAGAGTTTACATTTCTTTTTAAAGTTTTATTTTATTTTTGAGAGAGAGAGACAGAGCACAGGCAGGGGAGGGGCAGAGAGAAAGGGAGACACAGAATCGAAAGCAGACTCCAGGCTCTGAGCTCTCAGCACAGAGCCCAATGTGGGGCACAAACCCACAAACAGCCAGATCATGGCCTGAGCTGAAGTTGGACACTTAACTGACTGAGCCACCCAAGTGCCCCATAAAGAGTTTAAGATAGAGGGGAAAGCATTGTCTCAAATATCACATGTCTCTGGGTTTCTAGTCATTACTTTTCGGCCATTATTTTGATGTATGACAAGTTAGTACATTTCTCAGGCTCAACTTAATAGAATGTTAGTTTATTATAGTAATAGCTACCTTGCTGGATTGTTATAAATACTAAAGAAAATGATACATGCAAAGTGCATCTTGCATTATTGCTGTTTCTCTTCTTCATAATGCAGTGACTTCCTGATACTGACAGAGACACAAAGAGTTGGATTTAACTGGTCATTTCTCTGTTAATAATCTAAAGAAAGAAGAGAAAAATAACCTTGGAAAAGAATTTGAGATGCTTGTAAAATTTGATTTTTTTTAAAGATGGTTAGATAATGGCAAGAATGTTAATTAGTTTTAACACTGAAGGCATAACTGAGTGCATATGAATTTTTAACTCCTTATTTAACAAGTATTTAGGAAGAGCTTGCTTCTTCTATTCCTTAAGCCTACAAAATGGTTCATTAATCATATCTATAGTATCAAACTTAAGCTGCTGAGCATATGATGGCCATATGTCCCCATATTAATTAGAGAGTCTTGATGTTGTATAATTGATTCTCAAAATAAGTAAATCTCTAAATATATAATTAAATACAATTTGCATTTTATACTCAGTAGAATTTTTCATTAACATGAACTAGAAATCATGTATGGAAGAAAGGCTTTTTTCACAACCTTCTTTGATTTATGCTTAGGAAAATGTAATCACACAAAATGGATCCTTCGGTTTCCGCAAAATCAGATCAGACAGAAGCAAGGTTCCAGCACCAAATATGTATCAATTGCCAACAATGTTATAACCACATTATTGATGCAAGAGAGGTGGTGGAGAATAGTGGGACACGATGACTTTGAAAGCAATGGAACAAGATTTGGATTCTAGTTTGGCCACTTCTTGTTGTGAAATTACAGGCTTCAGTTTTCCTGTTTAGAAAATTTGGGTACTCATAATTACAGCACAGGGTTGGAGATTTGAGATAATATTTATAATACTTAGCATTTATAAATGATGCATAAATTATTGTTATTTCAGGGAAACTAACTTCCAAGACATTTTTTTAATTGAAGTACGGTTGACACACAATGTTACATTAATTTTGGGTGTGCAACATAGTGATTTGACAACTATATGCATTATGCTGTGCTCAGCTCAGTGCAGCTATCCTCTGTCACCATACAACACTATTACAGCACCACTGACTATATACCCTTTGCTGTACTTTTCATCCCTGTGACTTAGTCATTCCATAACTAGAAGTCTGTATCTCTCACTTTTCTTCACGCATTTTCCTCCCCACCCCTACAGCCCCCCCGCCCCCGGCAGCCACTAGTTTGCCCTCTGTATATTTGGGTCTTTTTTGTTGTTTTTGTTCATTTTTTTTTAAAAAAATTCAACATACTAGTGAAATTGTATCATATTTGTCTTTTTCTGTCTGATTTACTTCAGTTAGCATAATGCCCTCAATCTATATTATTGCAAATGACAAGATCTCATTGTTTTTTATAACTGAATAATGTTTCATATTGTGTATGTATCTCTCTCTCATATATATATATATGTAGTGTATGTGTGTGTGTATATATATGTATATATACATATATGTATATATGTGTGTATATATGTATACATATATGTATATACATGTATATACGTATATGTATATATATATGTATACATATATATATATATATATATATATACACATACATATATATACATGTATATACAATGTCTTCTTTTTCTATTCATCTATTGATGGACACTTAGGTTGCTCCGGTATCTTGGCTATTGTAAATAATGCTGCAATAAACATAGAGGTGCATATATTTTTTTAATTAGCATTTTCATTTTTTTTATTAAATACCCAGTAGTGGAATACATTATACACTATATGGTATTTCTATTTTTAGCTTTTTGAGGAATCTGTGTACTGATTTCCACAGTGACTGCACAGACTTATAACCCCATCAGTAGTGCATGAGGGTTCCTTTTCCTCCATATCTCCATATCTTTTCCAATACTCCTTATTTCTTTTGTTTTTGATGCTAGCCATTCTGGCAAGTGTGAGGTGTTACCTCATTGTAGTTTTGACTTGCATTTCCCTGGTGATTAGTGATGCGGAACATCTTTTCATGTGTCTGTTGGCCATCTCTGTGTCTTCTTTCGAAGAATGTCTATTCAGGTCCTCTGCCCATTTTTAAATCAGATTATTTGTTGTTTTGATGTTGATTTATATAAATTCTTTATGTGTTTTAGATATAAACCCTTTATCAGATATATAATTTACAAATTATCCTGTCCTATTTAGTAAGGTGCCTTTTCATTTTTAATTTTTTTTTTCAACGTTTATTTATTTTTGGGACAGAGAGAGACAGAGCATGAACGGGGGAGGGGCAGAGAGAGAGGGAGACACAGAATCGGAAACAGGCTCCAGGCTCCGAGCCATCAGCCCAGAGCCCGACGCGGGGCTCGAACTCACGGACCGCGAGATCGTGACCTGGCTGAAGTCGGACGCTTAACCGACTGCGCCACCCAGGCGCCCCTGCCTTTTCATTTTTATAAACCCTCAGCCAGATTATCAAGACAAATTTTAAAGTGCAAAGTGTTAGGACTATTCCATCTTTAAAAAAGTGTGACAGAGGATGTATGAGTCAAACCAGTAATAAATCTGGTGATAAATCATGGTATATTGCTGTGTCTGTTCTTTGAAGTATAGAAACATGGTTGAAAGTTTGTTCAAGAGCCATAAAATCATTTGGATTGATTCATGGCTAAGCTTCATTACATACAGTTATAAAACCTTAAGTAGCATGATTAACAACTGTGGGCCTTATGTTTTGTATTTGTAAAGTGGAAGTAGTGTTATTATGATTATTTTGTGATCATAAAATTTCATAATATGCTTAAACCACTTAGCACCCTCCTGTATATAGAAAGAACTTAATAATAATTTTGTTAATGTTACTATCATTAATAGTAGTAGTGTTGGTAGTACTAGTATCTTCTAACACAGACAACTCATTTAACTTTTCTAATCCTACCAAATATTTGCAATTATGATGATCAAGGATGATAACATGTGCAGAGGTCTCTGAATTGTGCCTGAAAGACAATGATGCTTTCTTATTTGGGGGGGCACACTTTATTTTCTCCAAAAGGGGTGCATTTAGGTGTTTTGTAATTGGAAGTATCAAAATGAACTGGGCAGTCTGAGGAGACATAGTAGAATACATGAGGTATGAGATAAGTTTCCAAAGTTAAGAGGTGGGACAAATTAAGATGAGAAAAATCCAGATTGGGAATAAGTGTCAAGTGAAAAACTTGAAAGGAGCAGTAAACAACAACAACAACAACAACAACAACAACAACACAGTGGCTTACTCGGTTAAGCATCTGACTTCAACACAGGTCATGATCTCATGGTTTGTGAGTTCGAGCCCCACATCCGGCTCTGCACTGACAGTGTGTAGACTGACTAGGATTCTCTCTCTGTCCCTTACTCTGCTCTTTCCCCACTTGCTCTGTCTGTCAATATAAATAAAATTTAAAACACACACAGAAAAACAAACAAACAAACAAACAAACAAACAAACAGCATGTGTTGGGGTAAAAGGACATAATGTTGAATTGAAAATATGTAAGGCTGTCTGACAGAGAAGGTGGCAGAATGAATACGTACAAGTCTAGTCGGCTGGCATTGGTAGACAAGGGGAGTGAGATAATGATAGGCAGTTACATACTGGGTGTGGAAATGAAGGTGAAGAGGGGAGTATCTTGGAATTAAGAATTTAAAGGGGCACCTGGGTGGCTCAGTCGATTGAGGGTCTGGCTTCGGCTCACGTCATGATCTCTCAGTTTGTAAGTTCGAGCCCCGCTTTGGGCTCTGTGCTGAAAGCTTGGAGCCTGGAGCCTGCTTCGGATTCTGTGTCTCCCTCTCTCTCTGCCCCTTCTGTCTCTCTCAGAAATAAATAAAAATTTTAAAAAATTTAAAAAGAAGTATTAAAAATTTAAGGAATATACCTTCAATAAAAACAAACTGAATTGTACTTTGGTTTATGTTGATAAAACAAATGGTTAGTTAAAATTTTTAATTTTGCCATTACTCTTGAGATTTTGTAGATACACTGGAAAAAGCTTAGGTATCACAAGGGCAAGGTGAGTTGTAATAGACTTGGTCAACAGCATAAACCATAATTTCCCCAATATGTCTGATTTTTGTATTGGTTCTAATTGTTAGGAGTTTGAGTGTTGTTTTGAGTATTGCACTGGACCAGAAGATAAAAACTGTCTGCAGTTCTCAGTTCTACCACTATCTAAGTATGTGACTTTAGACAAGTTGTTGAAGTTTTCTAAGTCTTGACTTCCTCATATATTATATTTAGAAGTTTTCTGAAAAAGACATCTGTTGACCTCCCAGGACTATGGCATGTCTGACACCTAAAATTTCCTAAACATGTTACCTTAGATGAGTCATTGACCTCTCCAAGTCTCATTTTAATGACCTGAAAAGTTGCAAAAATGTTATCTGCTTTGATTTATGAGTTATTCTATGATGGAGCTGAAGTGAGTTAGGAGATATGAAAGTGCTTTGAAAATGGCAATTGCTATATAAATATAAAGCTTGATTATTATAAATTAACACGTATTCACTGTCTATGACTCTGTATAATAAATGAAAGGGGTAGAGTTGTTAATTGAGAAGAATCAGGAGTAACAACCTTTCTAGTAGAAGATAATCTAGAATTTATGTTGTCTAATGCTGTAGTTAATTGATTGGGGTTGGATCTAGTGAGTAATTAAGTTTAGCAACAGTCTGCCAATACAATTTTCTATCTCTTGTCACATTAAATCACTTACAATGAACTCAGATTCAGGGAGAATATAAGCTATTGTATGACCTAGAGCTATTTGAAGAGCACATACACTGAAGTCTTTGGGAATGGATAAGAGATGCAGATGTTGAAATCTGACAACAAATTAAGGTGGTAACACAATTCTTGAAGCCAAGGTGTGTGATTCAAAGTTAATGCCCCTTCTTTACTCATTGTGTAGAAGGGGCCTAGTCACCATTTTCCATGTGCAAAATGCAAAAGACACCTTTCTGTCTGTCTCTCACTCCTCTCCCTCTCTGTTCCCTCTTGGAGTTCTGTCAGCCTCCAGTTGTAATTATTTGCGAACTCACCTTTCTGGTTCTCATCAGAATTGCATGTTGATAAAAATGAGTGCAGTACTGTGAAAAAAAATCACAGGTATGGAAAGAGACAGACTTTGGGTTTAAATTCTCCCTTTATCATTAACTGGGTAATCTTTCTATGCCTCTGTTTCCTCCTCTGTAAAGCTGCAGCATTAACTTCTCCCTTAAATGTCTAGGCAGGGAAATCAGTCAGCACAATGTCTGATTCTCTGCATCAGTTCAACAATTTTTTGTTGTTGTTATTGCTGTTTTTTCCCTTTCTTCAAGGCTCGGACCATCCCTTATTCACTAAATGATATACAAATGGTATATTCAATGAACATTCCCAGTGTTTGGCTCCTTTCGTTACAACATGTTGCCATTCTAGTGATTTACTCTGCCTTTTCACCTGTCTACCAAGACACTTCTACGATCCACTTAGCACCTTTCCTCTAACCTTCTAAATATAAAACTTGCTTAAGAAATCAATTGGCCTAGTGTGCTTACTTCAGAAGTCATACAATAATATTGGTTCAATGATGACAAAATTAGCATAGCTCTTGAAGAATAATGGATAAGTTTATGAAGGAATCCCAAGTTTTAATGAAATGAGGGAGGTACTCAAGTCACTTTTATAATTACATAAATGCCAACTAAAATAATGAGACACCTTTACTTCTCATGACACGTTGGCAAATAGTAACACATTTGAAAAAAGACGATAGCGACAAGGTTGTGTGTAAATAAACACTCACAATCATTGTTGGCAGGATTGTGACCTTCAGAGAAGGGGAGGAGGTATGACAATCTGAATGGAAAGGGGCCCAAGGCTTATGTGTTGAAGCTGTGCTTGCCTGACAGACAACAGACACGATATTTTTACTTAGATTGTATTTTTCTGTGAGGACAAGGGGGGCTCTGTAAAAAAAGGACTTGTATAGTAACTGTTTGAGCAGACTTTAAAAAAAATAATCTGATACTTTATGTTTACTTCGAGTAAAATGCGGGGGTCAGATGTATGAGTAAGAGATTTTGAATTTTGGCCCGGAATACAGTAGTTATTATTTTAAAATGGTTAGTGATCTGAGGACAAGTTGTCAGTTTCTGTCAAAATTTAAAATGCACAGACCTTTTAACCCAGCAGCTTCACTGTTGGGATTTCACTTTACAGGTGTGCACACGGTAATGGCCCATACACAAAAATGCATGAAAAAGGTACGTGTGGCAACTTTATTTGTAACAGTGAAAAATCAGAAACTATCTAAATGCCTAATAATCGGGTCTGATTAAACAGCATCATAATTATGGAACACTTGGGAACTCTCATATGGTAAAAGTGTATCTATATACTGTCTACTGGAAGCATTTGTAAGATATGTGAACACACATAACCACTTACAAAACAAAAGCAAAATTAATATCCAGAACAGAATACATAACACCTCTTAATTTTGTAATATCATATGTAGACAGGTAGACATATATAATACATTATATATGTACATATTTGCATATTTATTTAAATATTAATTGTCTACTATGTACTACAAAGGGGAAAAGGATGGGAAAAAATATTCTTGAAGGATACTGAAATCTGTTAATAGAAGATAGGCGCAAATTGGGCATCTGGGAGGCTCAGTCAGTTGAGCATCCGGCTTTGGCTCAGGTCATGATCTCGCGGTTCATGAGTTCAAGCCCCGCATCGGGCTCTGTGCTGACAGCTGAGAGCCTGGAGCCTGCTTTAGATTCTCTCTCCCTCTCTGCCCCTCCCCTGCTTGTACCCTGTCTCTCTCAAAAATAAACAAACATTTAAAAAATGAAAAAAAGAAGATAGGTGCAAAGGATCTAAAATGGAAGGAACTTCCTTTTCACTATACTTCATTTGAAATTTATTTTTTTATCATATGTTTCAAAATATCATCTAATAAGCAGTTTTAAAACATTCGGTTTAGAGACAAATGCCTTAAGAAAATGAAAGCAAGATTCAACACATAGAAATGTTGTAGTTTCTAGCAGCCATACTAATTTTACTGTTGACCAATTTATTACAAACGTATTGAAATTATATTACGCATAATCCTCAAATTAGGCTAAATCTCATTTTAAAAGATTAATAAGACACATCTCTCTATAGTTCACTAAGTTTAAATCTGCTACAAAGACAGGTTTAAAGTCAGTGAAACATATGAAGCAACTTTGGGGTTTAATGAAGTTAAAATTAGTAGGTATTTAATACTCTTGCCAATTGATCAAGCTATTCTAAAAACAGTTATGTTCAGTCTCCCTTGTTTCCATATTAGTATCTCAGTTCTCTGTATGTGCACTATGAGAATTATGGAAGCCTGGTGGCTTATAAAAAATAGAAATACAGATAGAGAATATAGTTATCTAATTAAATCTGAAATCTGGTTGCTCTTGAAGGAGGAGCAACATGCTCATGGATGTTTTCCTCTTCCCATTTCAACATTCAGAGTTGCTTTCAGTCAAATAGATTTATTTCACCAGGAAATGCCCATGGTTGCTTAGTTATACCCTGATTCTTTCCTGGCAATTATTTTTCAAGGGCAGCTGTTGTTTTCATGTAAACTTACTATAAATAGGAAGTGTGGTATACAGACATTTAAATGCAGATAATTAAGAAAGATTATTTTTTTGGCATAAACTGTATTTACAAATGCATATGTACATAGAATCAGATTTTGCATAATCATTTTTAAAGCATTAACATGAACTAAATTAAGAGGTAAAAGGTAAGGAATTAAAGATAATATTTTATACTTCAAGTACATGAAACATTTATTGATATATGGTTTTCTATTCTCTGTGTGTAAAAGTTTAAAAAGTTTAGTTCCACATTGGGTAAAAAGAAAATGTATCTTGTGCTGAGGAATTCAGAATCACAAATCATCCCCCACAGTTGACTAGATATTCTGCCTCTGATTTATGATAGCATCCTGAGTGATTCTGAGAAAGTAAATAACCTTTCCAAGGTTACACTTAGAAGTGTGTAAAAGCAGGACTTCCATAGAGTAAGATATCAATTCCTAATATGGAAGAACTTTCCAAAGTCAAGAATATAGGATGGTCCGAATATAAGAGTAATCTCTGCCTCACTTAACATGTTTTTAAAATTATAATAATCACTTGTCAGAAATGGCATAGATATTTTCCTGTAGAGGGGTGAGAATGAAGAAGAGAGAAGAGGAAGTGGTTGTTCTAGACTACACTAAATACTTTCCAAATGGAATTGAGTATAAACCTAAGATACTCACATAGAATTACTTCTTAGACAAGGTAATGAGGCAATATTCTAATCATATAATTAGGAGTCAATGCCTGGGCTCCAGTCCAATTTATGATTCAGTAGCTGTGAAGTTGGGTGGAAGCATTGCTGTTTCTAAGTCCCCAGGTGATGCAGAAGCTCCAGGTCCAAACTTTTGGTCTCAGGTCCAAACTTTTGGTCTCAGGTAATAGCATGGCAAGTTTAGAATGACTGTGTTGAATAATTTGATTATTAAAATAATTAAATAAATAATTAAATAATTAAATGTAATTAAATTATTAAATTAAATAATGAAAATAATTAAAATAATTTAATCACTTTTCGTAATTGTATATATTATCTCCATTCTTCCACATAAATAGTTGACAATGTTTTCTATATTTATGTATGCGTACATGTATGTATGTGTACATATGCATACATACACCCATTTCCCAGGAGTTTCTTGACTTTGTAAATGTCATCATGGCCCCCTTGGCTAATTCTGTTAACTCATATTATTTCAAATACCATCTGTAGCTTAATAACTTTGAATTACCTTTTTTCGACCTAGAGGTCTCTCATTCAACATAAACATATTAAGTGCCTTCTATGTGTAAGACATTGTGCCAAGGGCCTTCTAAGTACTGATGCTTAAGGACAATATTGTAGTCATTTATACTCATCATGGTTCACACCCCATTACCCTTGGCCAACTACTTAAGAGATAAGTGCCTCTGGTCATATGTCTTTTATTATAAACTCACCTCTGTACTTCTTTCTAATTCCCATGCTCTGATCTAACTTTCTTCTCCTCTCATAACTAATGGACCCCTATATTCCTTTATTATGTCATATGGATAATCAGTTCCTTAACTACTATATCCTTCTACATCTTCAAACTTTTCACTGAATATGCGCCATACCTCATATCTCAGCGTAAACTTCTTGCTTTTCTTCTATGAATCTGACTTATCCTATTCTTTCAAATGAAACTTCTTATTTTTGCATATATTATGTACTTTGTATTCAGAAGTGTGTTCAGTATCCCCCATTCCTCCATACCTAAATAACCACTCCTTCATAGGTCTGTAAAAAATCTGGCTTCCTTGAGACTCTGCTACATTACCATCTGTCACATCCTTGTTATTAACTCGTGGCCACACCTCTTATTCGATGAGGAAGTAAGGACATTAGCTGTTCCTCTGCACACCAAGCCCTACCATTATTTTATATCTTCCTTGTCCTTCCTTGTCCTATATGTCCTTGTCCATAACCTGTTTAGCGATCTGACCCCGATCATTGTCATTTGCCAGTCTAATTTATAATTTCTTATTGACTTGTCTGTGATCTCATGAGAGTAAAGATCATCTTTTGAAACTATTTGTATCTTACTTCCACCTGGAAGATACTGTTTAGTGGCATTTCACATTTGTTGAATAAATGGTTAAATGAATGAGTAAATAGTACCTTGATGGTGTGGCAGAATTTCAGAACAAAATGTGTTTTCTGTGTTTGTTGATAATAAGAGAAAACTCAAAGTGTATAAAAAGAAAAAAAGAGTCATTGATGAGAGAGAAAGATGCAGAGGAGCAGATATTTCACTGAAGAAGCCAGCAGAATGGTAAATGGGTATCAAGACCTCCAAATAAGTAAGGTTGATATAGATGGTGATGATAATGAGAAAAAGGAAGAAAATAACAGAACAAAGAATCTCTTTGGGAAGTAAGTATAATATTTGGGAATAATGTGTATTAGTCCTAAAAAGGGGAAATGGAACTAAGCAAAACATTCTCAACAAAGCAGTTTATAGATTTGTTACTTACCTGTTGCTGCAAAGAAAATTATCCAAACCGTAGTTTCTATACATTACAGTTTTCATGAAGCAGGCATTTAAGGTCGGTTTAACTGAATGGTCTTTCAGGAAGTTAAAGTCAACATGTAGTCCAAGGTTGTAATCATTTGAAGGCTTGAGAATCCACTCTGAAGGTGGCTCACTCACATAATCAGCAAGTTGGCTTCGCTGTGGGCAAGCTCCCTATACCCCTCCATTTGGTCCTTTCCATAGGGACTATTGTCTTTCCTTATGATATGGTGGCTAGCTTCACCCAGAGCAAGTATTCTAGCAGGTCAAAACAGAAGCTGCAATGTTTTTTATAACCTAACCTTGGAAGTTGTACACTGTCACTTCTACCACATTCTACTAGTCTGACAGGCCAGCTATGATTTAATGTAGAAAGAGCCCGAATAAAAGGCATGAATACAAAAAGGTAGGGATCATCGGGGGTCATCAGAAGCCAGCTATCACTAAACCTAAGGTTTGTACCTTTGAAACCCTATACCTTTAAGATCTGGGCAGAAGGTTGGTCTTTTACATTGCTTTTTATTCATTATCTTTTTTTTTTTTTTTTTTGAATTTTATAACATCTTGTCGAAGTCAGTTAAACATATAAACTCTTTTTTCTCTTAAGATGAAACCTTTAGTATTTTACTCAACTTTGATATCTGTGGAAAACCCTAGGATAAAATCTGAATAAAGCTAAACCAACATCAAATTATAAAAATACACTCCCAACAAGCATATTTCCATGTTTTTAAGTAGTAATATTTTTTGACTAAAACATGCTAGACTTTAGGCTCATTTACATAGATTAACTTATACCATGACCAGTTGAAATGACTTATTCTCTCCATTTTAAAATGAAAGGACTGAGGTTTAGGAACTTTAAGACTCTTGTCAAGGCCACACAACAAATTCGAGTGTGGACTTTAATATTAAACTCTCTTATTTATCTCAGCCAGAATTTACCAAAGTGGGTGTTTTGTTATAGTTTTAGACCAAATGAATGCTCTAAAACAAGTGTTTCAGAACAACATTTGGGAACGACTTCATATTGTATTTCATTTTTGAGTAGTCAATAGTTCACAGTAACATATTAAAGAATTTCTAAGTTTGATAGTAAAGAAACATTTTAAGCTTTTAAACATTTGGCTTAACATTTATCTAACTTATACTTGCATGAAATATACCTTATTGACTTATTTATTTGTATTTGAGTATAGTTGACACAGTGTCACAATAGTTTCGGGTGTACAGTATATTGCTTCAATAATTCTGTACATTATGCTGTGCTCACTACAAGTGTACCTACTGTCTGTCACTATGTAACCAATTTTAATAGCACTGATTATATTGCCTATGCTGTACCTTTCATCCCCATGGCTTACTCATTCCGTAACTAGAAGCCTGTATCTTCTACTCCCCTTACTCATTTTACCCATTCTACCACTTCCCTCCCCTCTGGCAACCATCGGTTTGTTTTCTGTGTTTATAGGTCTGATTCTGCTTTTTGTTTGTTAGTTTGTTTATTCATTTGTTTTATTTTTTAGATTCCACATATAAGTGAAGTAATTTGGTATTTGTCTTTGTCTGACTTATTTCACTTAGAATTATATCCTCTAGGTCCATCACTGTTGTTGCAAATGGCATGATCTCATCCTTTTTTATGGCTGAGCAATATATATATATATATATATATATATATATATATATATATACACACACACACACGCACACACACACACACACACACATATGATAATGTCATAAGGTCCGTATACACACCTGCAGATATGTCCATGAATAGATGAATGGATACACACACACATGCACGCATACACACACACACAAGCATATCACATCTTCTTTGTCCATTCATCTATCCATGGACATTGGGCTGCTTCCATATCTTGGCTATTATAAATAATGCTGCAATGAGCATAGGGGTACATTTATCTTTTGAAACAGTGTAGTTGAATTAGTGGGTACTTCTACTAATTAGTGGGTACCCAGAAGTGGAATCATGTGGTACTTCTTTTTTAAATTTAATCAGCAAAATAATTATAGAAATAGTTCGCTTTGTCTAGTTAAAGTTTAGAATTATATTAAATAACCACTTTTGAGGCAATTCAGGTCCATATAGTAAGTATTTACTGGGTGTCTCCTAGAGGTTCTGAGAGACCTCAGAAAGGAGGTCTCACTTTGGTTACAAAGTCATACATTGTATCTCCCCTGTCTACTTCAAATTCCTGCCATTCTTTCCTTCACTGACTATATTCTTATATCCTGGCCTTTCGTTGATTCTTCCAGCACACCAGACTTTCTCCATCTGTCAGGCCTTGCATTTTATAGTCAATCTTTTCAAAATACTCTTTTTCAAATGTTAAAGTAGTTCATTCTTACTATTTCTCAGCTTAAATGATCCTCCTCAATGAAGCCTTATTTGGCTATGTGACATAAGGTTGGATACCCACATTATTTTCTCTCACAGATCACTTGATGATTTTATTTATGACATTATCACAACTTATCATATATTTTAATTATATAGATATGTGTGTCTATGTCTATGATATATATATATATATATATATATATATGTATGTATGTATATGTATAATTTCTTTACTTATTTTGTCTTTTTCATTCAGTGTTCTTTATGCAGACCAAGCCATGGATTTTTTGTTTTCATAATATGTACTCAAAACTGAGTGCATTTCCTAGGCTATATATCCATTCAGTGTACATATGCAAATGGATGCTAAGAATTAATACATTAATAGCTAAGAATAGGACCTAAAAATAGCGTACTTACTATAAAGCAAGCACTATTGTAAAAGCTCTTTATATATGCAATTATTTAATTCTCATTAGAAAGCTATTAGATAGAAACTATTATTATGTCTATTTTTAGACGAGAGAAATAAAATGAAAACAAGTTAAGTAACTTGGACAAGATTTTACTGATAGTATTTGGTCAAGCCAGACAATCTTGAGAGAGTTGTCTTCTTGACCACTGGGATAGGGCATGGACATTATTGACTGAATAAATAATAACACATAAATAACAGGTTCGAGCATGTAACCACACAGAAATAATTAATGCCTTATAAGGCATATTTTAATGTTATAAAACTTCTCATCATGTATTTATTTTAAAATATGTATGGCTTTAGACAAAGTGCTGTGGAGGCAACAAGACATTGTCTTGTGAGGGAGAAAGACACATACATGAATAATTTCAGTATAATTGGTGCTCTCTGAGAGCATGTTATTGTGCTGAACCTGAATTATTATTAACTGAACCTGAATTCAGTCTATCGATTCCTTCATGGTGAAAGTAACAGTGACATTGATAACAGGAATGATAGACTTCACATGCCTAATGCCAGGCAAACACCTGCTACTTCACATGGGTGAGGTAAATGTAATATTTTTGTAGTTGTTGATATTGCTATTATTGTAGCCATGTAGACTATGACAACGCGGGGAAGCTAGGGTGGGAAGAGGAATTTAGTTGGTCTTAAAAAGCTTGTGCCATTATGAATATTATATTGATGAGAGCAGGAGTAATTTTAGATCCTACCAGCTGGTAATTCAGGAACTCCTTGATTGGTCTGGATTATGGCATGGACACACCAAGTAATTCCTTATATTAATGCTTAGACCACAAAGGTCATACCAGATGAGGCCTAGAGGAGGTCAAGAAACAGGAGCCTATTGCTTTATAAACTAAAGGTATGACAGGGAGAAATGTCACTGTCCATCAACTGGAAGCCTTCCTTTTCCATTTAGTGCAGGGATTTAAAAGGTTAGTGAGATGCTGAGATTGCAGGCTTTGGGGGTGGGGGGAAGCAAAGTCTTGATTTGTGTTAAGAAGGATCATGTGGTATTCTTCACAAGTCCAAGGAGTTGGCCCATTGCCCCCATAAAATCCAGTTTAGCTAATCACATATATATATTTTTCCCTTTAAATACCTTTTCTGTAAAAATCAGTACAAAATTTGTGTAGCAAGGACCCTGGAGGGCAATCCAAATTAGAGTCAACATTTTACGTTTCACAATTGCCTAAATAATGGAATTCGATTAACCACAACCTCGGGGAAATGTTCAGTTAAAAGTTCAGGTGTTTAGGAACATAACCTGAGGTATGATTGGGACTTGGGATATTTTAACAGGGTAACTCTCAAGCTCTATTATCTAGGAATATAGAGTTGATGTTTTCTTTTTTATTTTCCTTTCCACCACTTAAAGCTATTTTATTTTTATTTTATTTTTATTATAAATATAATATATTTATATATTATATCTCTTTTCCTTAACAAACAAAAAGGAATGACATTGAGTGACTTATCGGCTTATTCTATTTTTGTTTTTGTCCCTTTATCAGAACAAATGTTGTCTTCATAAGAGTTGCTTACACATATGAGATAATAATTAACTAATTTCTTCAAAAGCTAATTTTCTCATTTATTACATTTTCCAAAGGAGAATAACTACAAAGTAAATTAATTGTTTCAAATTAATAAAGCTTTCAAGTTCTCCTTAGTGAATATCAAATGATCCAAATATTGTGGAGACCTGTTGATAATATAACTCTAGGTATATTTTTATAGTCAAAAGTACAGTACTAGTGTCAAGAAACCAATTAGAATGTTAAAATATGTTTAAAGCATTTTAAAGTATTCTGTTCTGTAGAATGTTCTCTAAAACATGATAGCTTTAGCTTTAAACAAAATGTATATTTTAAAATTATTGTTAAAACAGCTCTAAAAACTTTATATTAGCACTGATGTGCCAGTAGTCATTTACCCTTAGAAAAGTGAGCATATCATATAAAAACCATTTTTTATATTTATTTTCAGATCCAACCGAATCCTACAACTTGGACATACGTGGTTCTATCATTCTCTGTTTTGTTCTGTTTTTGGTTTGCAAGAGAACTGTGAGGTTTATCTAATCTGACTCTCCCTTTCTTTGATAAATAATATTGAGAGTCAATGATAACCTAAACATAGTGGGGTGAAATTCCTGCCAGATTCCATCCAGACCATCGGAGATCTATTTCCCTGCAGAAAACAGTGGTTTTATTTGAAGAAAATACCATAACAATGACACAGCTTAGAGCTGCATATAATATATGGGTCACATTTACATATTATCTTATTTAATTCAATCACAAAACATTAGTTTGCCTTCACTGGATTCTTCTTTTATCTTTTTAATAACATTTTTCCCATGACTATATTAAGTTCCTATGTGAAAAAAATGGGGAGTAAGAAAGAAAGTAACCCTTCCGAGATCACATAACTTGGTTGGCTTGAATTTAGATATTCTGACTCCAAATACTACAGATTTCCCCAGCCGCTCGCTATTGGAGCCCATATCTAGTTCTAAGGTTATTTGCATTTTAATTAGAAATGGGGGAAAAGTACTTCTAATTACCTGAACACTTTGCCTAATATATCTAATCTCTTGAAAAAAAAATCAGTTTTTATAGGTTTCTACTCTGCCTTTCAATTGAATTTCCTTTTCTGTTTTTTGATTAAGCATGTAATCCTTTATTTAAAAAGATTATGAAACTTATCGTAAACTGTTTCCAGAGAGTCCAGGAACCTGTTTATAAGTTACAAAAAAATTAAGGGGAGCACCTGGACGGCTCAGTCAGTTAAGAGCCTGACTTGGGCTCAGGTCATGATTTCGCAGTCAGTGAGTTTGAGCCCCACGACAGGCTCTGTGCTGACACTGGGAGCCTGGAGACTGCTTCAGATTCCATGTCTACCTGTGTCTCTCTGCCCCTTCCCTGCTTGCATTCTGCCTGTCTGTCTGTCTGTCTGTCTCTCTCTCTCTCTCAAAAATAAACATTAAGAAAATATAAAACAGATAAATAAATAAATAAACAAACAAGCAAACAAACAAACAAACATTAAGTAATAGTCTAAGAATGCCATTACTAATAATACTCTTTTATATCAAGCATGGGACTTCTTAAAAACAAACAAAACATACATGTAACTCAACATCTGTAGACTGCCTGAACTTCCTTTACATTGAAGTTATTTATCTGACAACAGCCAATGAGATAATAGAGCAAACTAAATACAATTTAGATACCTATAAGTGCTTTATTTAAAGGTCATTTTCATATCAGGGGAGATTAATTCTGAATTTTATATTAATAGTCTATACTAACTCTTTAACAAATGTAAAAGCTGTGATAGAAACTTACCAGAAACATTAAATATGTGAAAACCACTGTGCCTGGCTCCACTAGGAAACAAAGGAGTGAGCTTAAGATCTAGTGTAGTATATAAGATATAATATAGATATGTATAATGTGAGTAGGTATAGAAGCATACAGAGAGAGGCAGAGAGAACAGTAATTGGAAATCAAAGAAAATGTTACTCAGGGTGCTTGGATGGATCAGTCGGTTAAGCGTAGGACTTCGGTTCAGGTCATAATCTCACAGTCTGTGAATTAGAGACCCATGTCAGGGTCTGTGCTTGGAGGACCTGTGCTCTGAGCTTGGAGCCTGCTTTGGATTCTGTGTTTCCCTTTCTCTCTGCCCCTGCCCCACTCACACTCTGTATCTCTCTCTCAAAAATAAATAAACCTTAAAAAATTTTTAAAAAGCAAAAGAAATGTTACTCTTACTCTGTCAAAGAAAATAGAAGTATTTGAGATGGTTTTTATTTTATTTATTTTTTTTTAATTTTTTTTTTTAATTTTTTTTTTTCAACGTTTACTTATTTTTAGAACAGAGAGAGACAGGGGCGCCTGGGTGGCGCAGTCGGTTAAGCGTCCGACTTCAGCCAGGTCGCGATCTCGCGGTCCGTGAGTTCGAGCCCCGCGTCGGGCTCTGGGCTGATGGCTCAGAGCCTGGAGCCTGTTTCCGATTCTGTGTCTCCCTCTCTCTCTGCCCCTCCCCCGTTCATGCTCTGTCTCGCTCTGTCCCAAAAATAAATAAACGTTGAAAAAAAAAAAAAAATTAAAAAAAAAAAAAAGAACAGAGAGAGACAGAGCATGAACGGGGGAGGGGTAGAGAGAGGGAGACACAGAATCGGAAACAGGCTCCAGGCTCTGAACCATCAGCCTAGGGGCCGACGCGGGGCTCGAACTCACGGAGTGCGAGATCGTGACCTGGCTGAAGTCGGACGCTCAACCGACTGCGCCACCCAGGCGCCCCTTGAGATGGTTTTTAAAATGAGGATAAAATTTAGTCTATGTAGATATAGTAGAGGAAAGAGATGAAACATAACTCATTAGGGAAAGCCACCCAGACAGGGAAATATGAGGCATCTGAAATTAGAGATCGAACAAACAAGCATTCATAGAATGACCGAGTCAAATTCATCCACTTGATAGAAAGTAGAAAATTTCACAATGTGCATTCCTCTTTTCTTAAAGAAATAAATTTGAATCCTGTCCACCATGAGAATGTCCAAGCACTTAGCTAGTGAGTGAGCCTAGACCACATAGCACAAAAGGGTAGGATTCAGAAATGCTTGGTTTCACTTGTACAGTCTTTGTCAAAATATTACATATTTCTGACTTTACTAAATTCAATTTTTCTCACGAAAAAATTGGATTTCTGACATTTGTTGTGAAGGAGAAGGAAGAAGAGCTAGAAGGAAAAGGAAGGAGAGAAGAAAATGCAGCAGAAGTAGTTTTGGCAATGCACTAGCTGGTAATCATTCCATAAGGCATCTGTTAGAGCTTAATGCAACTGCTGCTCCCAGGCAGGACAGGGGCTTTCCAGTTAGAGTCAACCCTACCATCCCCTATTGTTACTCATCGTCTGTCATTCTCATCACCTGAGACCTATAGGCATTTGAGTTTTCTCTTCCTAAAAACATGCCCCTCTCCCCACGTCTCCTCCAGCTTATTGTTTTATATCTTGTTTATGTAAGGATTGCAAAAGAAAAAACAAATACCTTTGTTTAAACCTGAAACAGCCCAGAAAAGAAAGATAACTCTCACAAACACAAATTAAAATTAAAGTATATGGATTTATTGGGGTATGGCCAAAAATATCTATTTCTATATAGTTGAATGGAATTTTGAACTCCACATTGGCTCAGATCTATGATTTAAAGGAGTCACCATATGTTTTGTACAGAAATAAGAACTGTTATTTGAGATACTGTTTCAGTGAGTGGCTTTGGCCAAGTTATTATATCTATCTATATCTATATATTTATATGAAATACATATTATATGTTATATTTACATATATGAATAATAGTATGACCCTATTATAACACTCTGGAGGCACATCTCTTATAGGTCAACTTTGGTACATTTGGCTCTTCTGCACGATGCGTACAGAAGATCAGTACCTGCGTTTAGTAAATTTCAAATATAATATTCCTTGAATAGGCAAATAAGTTTTGCTTCTTACTTTATTAGTGCTTTGCCACTTTTTAAAACTCAGGCATCTATTAATTCACCCACATGTTTTTATAGATAGGAACTAAATACCTATATTCTTCAGGCGTTGGGCTAGGCAGTAGTAAAGTATTATCCCTAACCTTGAAAAACTCCCAGTTTAGTGTAGAAAGTAGATTTGCAAAAATATAAATAAAATAAAATATGTTTTTATTATATAGGAGTAAGAATGTGACATTACTGTGAATTTAGGAAAAGCCAGAGGAGATTGAACTCGAAGAAAGAGTGTAAGTTTTGTGATTGAAATAGGAAGGAGCATTCTAGAGACAGGACCACTGAGGAAAGGCGTGGCAAGCTGGACAGGCAGGCAGTTGGAAGTGGCTGAATGTGGAAGAGTGATGGAGGATGAACTAGGAGCGCAGGGAGAAACTCATCATGGACCTTCTAGTGAGCTACCTGGCAGAATTAGAAATTTATTCTACAGATGATGAGAAGCCATGGAGGAGAATTTTAGAAGAAACGTGGTCAGATTTGCCTTTAACTTATATAATTTTAAAAGTCGGATAAAGCCACAAGGAACTAATTATTTTATAAATAAATTTATCAAAAAGTATAAAATTCTTTTAAGAAAAAAATAATGTATTTTTATAATGCTTCAGTAGCACTTACAGAGATAAGTGGAATCAATGTTATATCATTATTACATTATTATAAGGAAGATAGATTTTAAAATTTATTAAAAGGTATTTGACAGTTAAAGATTTGGTATCCACTAGAAAAAAAGAATACAATCCAAAGAAATGTAGGTGTATGTGTATGCACATATTGTACATGGATTTAGCCGAAATATAATCCAAATTTTATGATATCCTAGTAAGACCCAAAAGTGGAATTAACACATATGGAGAGAAGGAGGAATATATTTATTGGGCTCTTGGGGACAAAGTGATGCCTTATAGCTTCAGTGAATGACAAATTATGCAATAGATTCAGCTCACTAATAGCTTCTGGCATACCTTTACCAAAATTAGTTCTAGGGCTCATTCTTAGGTTCAGCTGTGAGAGTGCATCTAGAGACTTATTAAAATATACTGTTGGAATGAATGGCTACGGACTGTGCTTGTAACTCAGAAAGCTTCTGAGTGACTTAGAAATAAATACATGCAAAATATTTCATGGCATGGTCCATAAATATTCTTGCGAGCTGCCTCGTGATTATAAGCAAGGACATTCAGGAGACATTTTGTTTTAAACTTTAAATTTTTCTTTATTGTGAGTTGGCCTTTTATGAATTTTATTTTTATATTCAAGCACATCTTAACCCTAGCACCAGAGGGTAAGTATTTTATGCATGGCTCTCAATTCAAAGTCCACTTAATTTTGCTTTGCATTTGGGAAAAACATAACATTTTATAAAGCCTTTCCTTCTTTTCTTTTTTTCTTTTCTTTTTTCTTCTCCTTTCTTTCTTCCTTTCTTTCTTTCTTTCTTTCTTTCTTTCTTTCTTTCTTTCTTTCTTTCTTTCTTTCTTTCTTTCTTTCTCTTTCTTCTTGAGAAGGATAGAGAGAGTGCAATCAGGGGAGGGGCAAAGAGAAACAGAGGGAGAGAGGGAGAATCTCAAGCAGGCTCCACACTGTGAGTACAGAGCCCAACGTGGGGCTTGAACTCACAAAACTGCAAGATCATGACCTGAGCTGAAATCAAGAGTCAGATGCTCAACCAGCTAAGCCACCCAGGTGCCCAAAAATAATAATGTATTTATCCATGTGGAAGTAAGGTAATATCATTTGCCTTGGTAAAATGATCAATTATCTTGATGTGTTTAGTAATCTTTGGCATCTAGCACATTAAAAACAACAACAACAACAGCAGCAAGAAATGAATCTGTGGCATTGAAACATGAGCCTTCCATCTAAAATATGTCCTAATATTAAAACTAGAGTATTTTAATAAAATAATTTGTTTCACATTGACATACACTCAGGCACACACATGCACATGCATATTTTTAGTTTGGGGAGTTCAGTAAACAGTGTTCTATGCAAGATTCTTTTAAGTATGTCTTGACTGTAATAATACAGAAAATCGGTGTGATCTTAATGTGCTGCAAAATTAGTTGCCAGCCCTAAGACCTGAATAAAAGGATTTATTTAGTGATACTTCAGTTCCTGGTGCACAGTGGGTCCTCAAAAACTATTTATTGAATAAAATGACTAATAAATGAAGCTATGATAATTAGATGGAATATAAAATTTGTGGCAGTTAAGAAGATCTTTTAGAGGCGCCTGGGTGGCTCAGTCGGTTAAGTGTCCCACTTCGGCTGAGGTCACAATCTCACGGTTGGTGGTTTCGAGCCCCAAGTCAGGCTTTGTGCTGACAGCTTGGAGCCTGGAGCCTGCTTCAGGTTCTGTGTCGCCCTCTTTTTCTGACCCTCCCCTGCTCGTACTCTGTCTCTCAAAAATGAATAAACATTTAAAAAATTAAGAAGAAAGATCTTTTACTAAAGTAATACTTATTAGAACCACTGATTCATAGTTTTTTCTTTTCAAATTGTATTACAGCTCAACTAAAAGGTGAAAGGACAGTTTTGAGAAGAAAAACCTTTTAAATGATCATAAAAAGTTTAGTAATAAGAAAATTCTCATAATAATCTGGATAATAAAGAAAACAAAGTAGAAATGCTTTTCAGATCACAGCCTACTTATAAAATTTGCAGTGTTTAGTTGTTTTGTTCTTTTTCCCCAAGACATATCTTTATCTGAATTTTACCTCTGTCTGCACGCATGTACACACACACACACACACACATACACATGCTTCAAGTGGTATCAATATTGATATTTATTCTGCAGAATTATTATAAGTCTTTATAGCAGTGTTCTTTGGAAGTGCTTTAGGGTAGCTAATTAAAATTTTATTTTAGAATATATTTTTTATCTATTTCTAAAGCAAGCATATAAACACCACCATATTCAAATGTGTCAGACAGTATTTTAGGAATACCTTGGAAATTTTTCTCAACTCTCAAGGTATATTTATACTCATTTAAAGTGTAATTAATGGGAAAATTTAAAGATAAGTACAAGTATTTTAAATCATTGGAGCTGAAACATGCCCCTACATAGAGTGTAAGTTAAGGCCATTACTGCAGCACCCATACGCAACCCTCACATGTCACATCAAATTTTGAGCAAGGAGCTTGCCTTCTTCAGGGCTTAATAATCAGTTTTCCACTGAAAATGTATATCTTATATGATTATATCATATCTATTGATTTATGTATTAGATATACATTTTGGTTATTCTTTTTTTTAACTTTAATATTCATCCATAAAAGAATGAAATCTTGCCATTCACAACCACTTGGATGGAGCTAGAGGGTATAATGCTAAGTGCTCATACACATATGGTCTCACTCGTGTGGAATTAAGAAATAAATGAGTAAAGGAAAAAAAAGGGAGACAGACCATGAAGCAGACACTTAACTACAGAGAATAAACTGATGGTTACAGAGGGGAGGTGGGAGGGGGGATGGGTGAAACAGCTGAAGGAGATTAAGAATACACTTATGATGAGCACTGAGTAATGTATAGAATTGTTGAGTCACTATATTGTACACTTAAACTAATACAACACTGTATGTTAACAATACTGGAGTAAAAAAAACTTATAAAAAGTAGTCCTAATAAAGCTATGCTGTCTTTGATTTCTAAAAGAAAAAAAAAATTATGATGAGCTACATAAGCCATAGCATGTCCACTTAAAATCACACTTTCCTACTACTGTTCATTTAAGGTTTTGAATAAGTTTAATTTGAATTACAAGGCAGATTGTTTTACCAAGTTAACTAAAATTATTAAAAGCATATTAAAATTATCATTTTTTTCACCATTCAAAATTCTAGGCAATAAAAATTTTCTGATATGATATAATCAAAATAACTGAAATGATTTTGAGGTCTAAGCTTATATATGTTTGCAAATGCCATCTTTCATTCCTGAATTTGTTAAAAAGTATTAGTACTATCATTGTGTGGTTTTGTAATATATTTTTTATAAATATTAACTTGTAGAATAAACTCACCACTTTTATATTACAATATTATGTTTCTATACATAATTTCAGTGAAAAACAATTTTTTCCAAGAAAAGTTGAAAACTGTTTGATATGAAATGAATAAAAAAAAGTTTGCATGCCACATAAAACTATTTAAAATGTGTGTAATTGCATACTGTTCCATTGTATACAATAGTTTGTGTGTATATTACCATTTTAATATTGTTACATATTTAGTTTGCCTTCTGATTTAGTATTAGAATGTTTTGGTCAAACATGTATTTAAATTTCATGAAGCATTTGATTGAACTGTTTTCCAGAGAGATTTACCAATTTCATGACAACCTCTAATACATACACACCTCTGACATATACAGCCTTGTGGCCAATATTCTCTCCAGCATTATTTGAACGATTGCTGCTCTGAAAAGAAAAGATTGCGTATAAAAGCTTCCATTTGCTTTTCTTTGATTATTAATGAAGTTAACTTTTTCATATTTGTATTAGTCACTTCCATTTCCTCCCATGTGAACTGCTTATTCTTGTTCTTTTCCAGCGCCTAAAAATTCCTTCATATTTTGCACATATCTATGTAGGGACATCTTTGTGTTGGGCACTTGTTTTAGTTATCTGGGGATACAATGATGAATGAGACATGCATTATCCCTACCTACCTTCACAGTGGCTCATTTGTCATTTTGCAGACAGATATTTTTACTGAGTTTATGTGAGTTTAGTTTTACTTGCAATGCATTTTAAAATGTAACAGTTCTCCTTTTCAAATATATTGAACTATTCTTTTAGAATTTGGTATTTCTGCTCTTTGTAATACCTAACAAGTACTTTCTCATCTCAAAATGAGGTAAATTAATTTCATTCTATTTTTTAAAAGCTTTCAGTGTTTATATGTAACTTTTTAAACAATCTATTTGAATACATTTGGCAAATGAAGTATATATATATTTTTTTAAGGTTTATTTATTTATTTTGAGAGAGAGAGAGTGAGCACATGTGAACGGCAGAGAGGGGGGGAGAGAGAGAATCCCAAGCAGACTCTGCAGTGTCAATGCGGAGCCTGATGTGGGGCTTGAACTCACGAACTGAGAGATATGACCTGAGATGAAACCAAGAGTGTGACGCTTAACTGACTAAGCCACCCAGGGGCCACAAAGCAAATATGTTTAACTCATAAAAGTTGTTATCTTGTAGGCATCCCATTTATGACTAATTTTCCCCTTCATGTCTCTATTTTTAACATTTTTGTCCCATAACACTAAACATATATAGAAGTGAAATTCCAACCCTTCCCAGGGTGGTATATATTCTTTCAAATTCTTTTTCTACAAATATGCACTATACCATCTCTAACATTCTAACATTCTCCAACTCTCTTTTAAAAATAATCACATTGTCAACATCTCTGCCAGTCACTAGACCTACCTCATTCTTTCCAACAACAGCATTGCATTTCAATATTTGATTAAAACAAAATATAATTAACACTTTTCATATGAAGACATCTTTTTTCATTTCAGTTCTCCACTATCTAGTATAATAGCCACTAGTCACATTTGACTTCTAAAACTTAACTTAATTAAAATTAAATAAAGTTAAAAATACAATTCCTCAATTACACTAAGTACATTTTAAGTGCCCAGTAGTTCTGTGTAACTAGTGGCTACCGTATTGGACAGTTCAGATTATAGAGCATTCTATCACCTGAAAAGGTCTTACTAGACTTCACAGAGAAGAGGGCAAGACCTAATTAGTTGAAGGTTCCAAGTGTAGTTCTTAAATAATATGCTTGATGAATGTGGTTTTGGAGTTTCTCCAAGGATTGTTGTGAAGAACGGCTTTTGCTTCCCATTTTTAGCCTATGTTTTCCTCTCTTCTGTTTTTACCATAGATTTGACCTCATTTTCTTTCTAACATGTATAATTTCCTTAGTATTTTTGTTCCATTGATAAACCTCTTTTATTTTCCAACACTGTTGCTGAAAGTAAAAATCAAAGCTATTACATATGAAAAGTATATATATATACTGTCAAGGTGATAAACTGTTAAACTGTTATTATTTTTCTTGTTTCTATTTCCTATATGAAACTTCTTTTTGGATGACAATATATTTCCATTTCTCCAAAAATATACCTTGATTGAGCTTGCTTTGTTTATCTCTGTCCCCAAGCTGAGAGTGATATGTCCACAGCCTTCATAAAGGCCCAAAGTACAAATTGGGGGAAGAAATAGAATCAGCCCTGGCATGCCCCTGGCATCAATGGAACAATGCCACATGTGAATTGATAAACTAGATAGTAAAGAGAGTCAGCTTTCCACTTCTATTACATATTTGGGGAAAAGAGAAGTGCCAGCTGGGTGCCTGACACTTCAGATTAGTACTCTTTCTTTAGGGCTATCAACATGGTAAATGAGGCAAGGTGGGTAGTGGAAATCTATGCTTTGAATAGAACTGAGTTTTTCAAAGGAAAGTCATGGGAGGTCTTTGAGAACCTTTCAGGAGGTCTATGAGGACCTACAATTTTCTAACTGCCTATCTGTGTGCACCCATATTTCTTCATATCCTTCAACTCAATAAAAGTATGTATCGTAACAGATTGGATACAGAAGCAGATATGCACACAGAGATAACTTCAACTAAGCCAAAAACTAGAGAATTGCAAAAAACACACAATACCACTGTCCTTATTCTGTTTTTGTTTTACAAAGTATCACGTTTCTTAAAATAAGGTATTTATGTCAATGTCTTGAGTATAGCATTGTAATTTTAAATATAATAATAAAGTTTAAACATGAGTTCTAGTTTTTAATGTGGCAAATACTAATAGATATAACCTACACTTTTAAAACAGCTACTTGGGGCGCCTGGCTGGCTCAGTTGGTTAAGCGTCCGACTTCGGCTCAGGTCACGACCTCGCGGTATGTGAGTTCAAGCCCCGTGTCGGGCTCTGTGCTGAATGCTCGGAGCCTGGAGCCTGTTTCAGATTCTGTGTCTCCCTCTCTCTCTGACCCTCCCCCTTTCATGTTCTGTCTCTCTCTGTCTCAAAAATAAATAAAAACGTTAAAAAAATTAAAAAAAAAATAAAACAGCTATTTGTTGCCTTCCACAATTTATGGAATATAAAGGAGTCTTGAAAGAGAAATGTTTGAGAACCAGTGGAATGGACAATACCTCAAACACTAAGTGACTACTAAAGAAAATTCAGTGGGCAACCCTTAACATTCAGTGGACTAAGAAAATAATCATAAAATCTACAATATACTAAATGCGATCTGTATGTCAGGCACTAAGTTGTGTGGGCGTGAATCTTATCAACCCCCCACAATATCTCTGTGAGTTGAGAGAATGGTGTCATCCCCACTGCACAGATAAGAAAAAGGAACGTTGTAAAGGTCAAACAAATTCTTTGGGGCCACTTAGCTTTCTGAAGTGAAGTTAGAATCAGTAGCAGCTGGAACTGATTCCAGTTCATACTAATTTCTTCTTAGAAAATAAAAGTAATTTAGAGTAACTAAACAAAAAAGAACACATGTTAAAACAAAAGTCAAAAGAAACCATTCCAGCATCATTGGGAAGCTCCGCAGGCTAAGAAGTTGTTCAGACAAGTCTGATAGTACTATTGCCAAATAAACACATCCATCCAGTCAGATTTGTTTTCTTGTTTGTTTGTTTTGTTTTTCCTTCCCTTCTTCCCCACCGGAAGATACAGATCTGATGTCTCTTCATGGGAATACAAGTCTATACTTTTTGCTCCTCAGGTTAGCAGAAAGATTGAATACAGAGATAGAATTTTTTCCTCACGGTGGTCTCTCCTGGCAGTTAGGGACCAGAGAATTCCACCTTCATTGCTACTGCGTCCATCTTTATGAACCGCAGATTCAGAGTAAGTAAACCCTCCAGCCCCATCCTGCTTTCCAGTCCTGCTTTAGAAGGGGTCTTTTTATGATTTCCATTTTAGAAGGTGCTTCTGTAGCATGGGAGCCCTTGGGGTTTTTTGGCAGCACAAAGCTATTCTCCTTGAGGTAAGATCCTCTACCCAATTACAGTTAACTGGCTTAAGAGAGGAGATGAGTGTTTATCTTACTGTCTCAGCTAGGAGAAACATTTGAAAATGGCATGAGAAACATACTTTATGAACAATTTACCTTCTAGGCATTGCATCTGATTTATTTGTGACTGCTGTCACTCATGTTGATGACTGAGGAGTTTCTAAAATGGCAACTCTTCTTTACAGTTGGCTGATCAGTTACATAAAGCATAAAATCATTCTTAGACTCTGGCAATATACTCTCATTCTGAGGAAGAGGGAGATATGTGTATATGCTTGAAAACTGTAAAGCAAGACAATATAAAGTGTCATTTCTATTAATAATAAAAATAATTAAAAATAATGGAATAAAAATTGAATAAAGCCTGTCATAGAATTGGCAGACAAATCTGAGATCTTGGTCCTGTCAGTCTCAGTATTACTGCATAAAGCTAGGGCTGAGAGTGACTTAAGATTAAGAATCTGTGTTGCACAGTGTGTGAGAGCTTAGGCTCTCCAGACAGACAGCCCACCCAGTGTGTTTTAAATCCCAGCTCTGTCACTCACAGCCTCTGTGCTTCCCTTCTCCATCTGTTAAATGTGATGGTAATAATAATAACAACTCATAGGTGTATGTATTTTCATGAGGTAAACCATGGAAATGACTTGGATGACTGTGCTTTCTCCCCCATACCACTCACATTTACATGGGAACAGAACTTCTAGAGATGGCAATGGTGTACACTCAAGGAAGGTTCTATGGAAGCAAGGCACATTGGGGTTTGGGATAGCCTGGGAAAGGCTGGGATAAATGCAATAAGGTCTAGCTAAGTAAGAAAATGGTAAAGGAACTATCCTAGCTCCAGAGACACATCTGGAATGTCAAGGGACCGTGTTCATAGTGGTGAGCCAGCCACATGAAAAAGACATCTAGCTAGGGATAAGAAAAAAAATAAGTTAATTAATTAATTAATTAATTAATGAAAATAAATTTAAAAAAAAGGAAGAGGTCAGCTCTAGAAACGTTAGAATTATTATTAGTAGTATTAGTATTAATGTTTAATTAGTATTTTAATTGAAAATATAGATCTGAGAAGCATCTTTTCTGCTGGACCTCTCAGTGAGATAGAAATCCAGGCTCCTTAACATGACATGCAGGACTCTCAGTGACCAAGCATATGCCCTGTCACTCTCCACATCACCCTTCAAGTCTCAATAACACAAAAAATTGAGGTCCTCCTCATGTGTGCTTCCTCAATGATGATTTATTCTGCACCTTCTGCTACCACCTGCCCTTCAGGCTGCCACTTATCATTTCTCCTGTCCACCTCACATGAGCTTTCAATATCAATTTCAGACACCTCTTTAACAATGGATCATCTCCATTTAGCTCTATATTGGTGCCCCTTCTCTTTGTTCCTATAGTGCCTCCATGTTCACTTTCATTGTTTAATGATTACCTACTTATTGCCTATTTCTCTCAATAGATCATGAATGTTTGAAAAGATGGAATCAGGTTTTCCCCAGTTTGGTGATCTGGATCTCCGAGTTAGACGGCCCTTCTGGGAGTCCCTCAGGTTCTATAATAGGTGAGCCTCTCTCTCATTGGCATATAGAGATTTCTCACATAGAGATTTCGTACACATAAAGAGATTTCTCATATAGAAATGACAGTTTTCAATACAGCCTTAGGAGGTGATGTATCATTCCAGATACATGGTATGAGGTATGACTGGAGAAGACTCCCCACTCTCCAAGGCAGCCAGGCTAGGAGAGACATTTGTCTAAAATTAGCCTAGGGGGATGACAGGGCAAGGCAAATGTATTGTACAAAGTATCTAGGGCCACAAGATGTATTGTCACAGTTTCTTTGCTGTAAATGAAAACATGAGTCTTATGGTCAAATCTGCATCTAATCATAATCCTTCCAGTGAAGCTGTACAACCTTTCAATGGCTTCATGTTCCTGTTCCCCAAATTCAGCATCTAGAAAGGGAAGATAGAATACTTGCTTCACAGAGTTTTTGTGAGGTTAAACTAAATGAGATAATAAAGAGTGTAACAGGCATTTAATAATTTATATTGTAGTATCATCATTGCTGATCACTAAAAGAGAAAATATGTCCTGGGAAGATAATTCCTGCTTCCTTTGCCCCAGCTATCTAGCTACAATATCAGCCACCACCTGAAATTCATTTTTTGAAAAATTATATATATATATATATAATATTTATATAAAATATAAATATATTTATACATTTTAAATATATATTTATATTTATTTATATTTATATATTTATAATAGTTTATTTATTTCAAGAAAGACAGGGTGGGGGGCGGGGGCGGAGAGCACACGTGCATGTGAGCAGGGGAGGGGCAGAGAGAGAGGGAGAGAGAGAATCCCAGACAGGTTCTGTGTTGTTAGCCCAGAGCCCAGCACAGGGACTCCATCTCATGAAATGCGAGATCATGACCTGAGCTAAAATCAAGAGTCAAATGCTTAACAAACTGAGCCACCCAGGTGCCTCAATAAATTTATATTTTTAAAACAAATGCAAGTTCATTTTTACAATGAATGCCATTTAAAGGCTCTTTTTTTTTTTTTTTTTTTTTTTTTTTTTTTTTTTTTTTTTTTTTTTTGGTTCAGTGAGCTTATATTCAGTGTCAGTGCATTAGCCAAGTGTTCATATTCAATTTATTTATTATTCACAAGTGTAAAAGCTTAATATTAACTCTCTACTTTCATTTTTATAGGTAGCCTGAGCAATATTGAAACCTCAGTTCGAAAATGTCCAGATGGTTTGAGTTTTATTGAAACCTGAGTTTGAAACAGTCCAGCTGCTTAAGGCAAAATTTTGGAAAAGTGTAGAACCTGTTTCAGAAAGTGTTAGTATGCCACCCACGCAGAACCTCCCTGGAGTTTCATAACTCACAGGATTGTCTTTACTGAAACCGTGTGCTCATCTTCTCTGATGGTGCACTGTTTAGATGAGCCAGCCTTGAGTCATGTACCTCAAAGTTGCCTACATCTGTCCTCCAAGTCCTAGGGGCCCACACATAATCCTGGCAATGTCAGTCAGTGCATGTTTGTTGCAATGCATTTGTTGCAAGGCACTGAGCTAGGTTGGAAGGAGCTCCAGAACCTCCTCGGTCCTTGTTCCTCCCTCCTTAGCCCATCCTCTAATCAGCAGTTCATGATTCCAGCCACTAGAACCACCGCCACCACCATCACCAGTCCTATTAGCATCCCCAGCATTACTGTGTCTGCCACACGCCAGGTGCTCTATGTATTTGGCTTTTCATATTTTAACTGCTCCCTTGCAAGTTATTTCCACTTTTCATTTAGTTGCGTGATCTTTCTAAACTTCCATGACCTCATCGACAATAGAATAATATGGTCTCCCTCTTAGAGTTGTTTTGAGTATCAAGCGAGGTGGTATTAGTCAAGCAAAGGCCTAGCATATGAAAAGTATAATTAATAAAACATGTATTATTTTTAAAAATTAACCAGCCAACCTTCAAAGAGATCAAATGATTTCCCCAGTATGGCTCAGAAAGTAGCAGAGATGAATATTAAAGTTCATTTTGTCTGGTGTCAAGACTGGTCTCCCTCCTCTGACTCTTTGAGGTTTTAGCTGAGATTGGGAAGCTTTTCTCACTAGAGTTTATTCAATCTTATATGTTGCCTTTTCTCCAGAACAACTGAATTACATATATATGTAATATATATTATACATAATAAATATGTAGTATATATAATAAATATCTATTATATATTATATATATTAGTGTTTTTCAAGTCTTTCAAGGGGGATCTTAGTCATGAACTAAAGATGAGAATATCCAGGTTTCTTTCAAAACCTAGAAACTATAGATAGCCCAGCAGAGAGGTCCGGCGTGATGAGAGAACAATATTGGATATGCATTCATTCCTGATTCTCTACTTTTCTCTGTATTGCTTCACCCTTGGCCAAGGTTAATTGTCTTGCCCATATATATAGACTGTTAACCTTCTGCCACCTTTGACCTGGTTTTCAAACACAGACACCATATTTTTCCTCCCAAAACAACAGTGAGACTTTCAGGGATTTGGCAAGGAATTCATAGGGGTTAATTCTAAAATCCTCATATTCCCTGAGGTTTCTGGAGAACAAACAAACAAAAAAATACTTTGTTTAGCAAGCATGCCAAGTGCCTGGTTTATTCATCAAATAGAAAACTCAGAGCCAGCCCTCAAAACAGAAAATTTGGCTTTGAAAATGTGAGTTCCTCCCTTAAATCTGCTTTAATTAGAACAGGAAGGAAGGGAAAGAGGAGATGGGGAAAAAAAAAAAAAAAAAAAAAACTAAGGGAAAACTCCCTTCTGAAAAAGTCTAGATGGCTTTTGAACAAAACTCCTTTATGTCACTGCTGTCTCCCTAGTGTGAGAATAAATCTAAAAATAGGAGCTCAAGCTTTTATTAACTGGACAGATACTGTATGTCCTGCTGGGGTAGGATTTGTTTTGATTATCGATTCTAAGAGCAGGCTGTGTGCCTCTTTCCACCCCAGGGATGTGAAATGACTTGGTGTTCTAAATTACCCACCTAATCTCAGAAGTACATTGTTAGTTTTTTCTCTTTTTAGAACATCAGGACTTTTATCTAACATCTCACACAAACACACATACAAATCTTCTTCCAAAAAAAAAAAAAAAACAAAAAAACAAAACTCAACCCATTGTATTTTAAAACAAACTTCTCTTACTCTCCAGAATACACTGTAAAGTCAGGAGGAAGGGAGGACACATCCTTCAAGGTGACCTGTGAATTGTCCAAAGTAGATTGTGGGAGTGCAGCCCACCTATAGGAAATTCTTTCCTGGTAAATTTTGTTCTACATGACAGGCTATGTAAAGCTTGCACACAGACTAGAAAATTAAATTGGAGGAAACAGATTTCTCCCCCATACATGTTCACGACCAAAGTCTGTATGGCACATAAGCGGCCCCAAATCTGTTCACTCAATTTTTTTCCTTTCCTTTGAGTGCAGAGACCATGACTTGCTCAAATTTGTATTTTACCTTGACTAGAATATATTATTTGCTTAATAAATGCTTTTTGGGTTGAATTAGCTATATTTTGTAAACCTTTTTAAAATTTCATTTAATTTTAAATTCCAGTATAGGTAACATACAGTGTTATATTGGTTTTTGGTGTACAATATAGAGATTCAGCAATTCCTTACATCATCCCAGCTCATCACAAGTGCTCTCCTTAATCCCCATCACTTATTTCACCTATTCCCCCACCTGCCTCCCCTCTGGTAGCCATCAGTTTGTTCTCTATAGTTAAGAGTCTGTTTTTGGTTTGCCTCTCTCACTTTTTTTTCCTTTGCTTGGTTTCCATTTGTTTGTTTCTTAGATTCCACATATGAGTGAAATCATATGGTATTTGCCTTTCTCTGACTGATTTATTTCACATAGCATTATACTCTCTAATTCTATCCATGTTGTTGCAAATGGCAAGATTTCATTCTTTTTATGGCTGAATAATATTTCATTATGTATATATGTACTGCATCTTCTTTATCCATTCATCAGTCAGTGGCCATTTGGGCTTCTTCTGAAATTTGGTTATTATAAATTATTTTGCTATAAACATAGGGATGTATATATCCTTTAGAATTGGATATACTGAGAATGCACAAATTAGCTCTGAGGGAAAATACACACATGCAAAAATAGTTAACTCCAATTAGGGCAATTGCATGGACACACTTAAGCAAGGCCTCAGTATGACTGCACAAGGGAGCAGAAACCAAAAACAGAATCTCTTCCAGATTTGCAGAAGTGTGTTTTATCATTTTTGCTTGTTGATTAGTTCATCCTTTCTTCCTTCTTTCCTTCCTTCCTTTCTTTCCTACTTACCCTCTCTTGCTATCTCTCCTTCTTTCTTTTCTTTATTTTTATCCTTTGAAAAAAATATATCAGTGATGAGAATTTCCAGTTATCTTCTAGACTATAAAATGTAAGAGGAAAGGAACCATATACCCAGGTGATGGTGTTACCTAGCACATGAATACAGAGTTACAAATTCACCAAAGTCTATTAATTACAACCTCATTTCTTTCTTCATGGACTTTTAGGTAAGGTGTTAATAGGCATCTATTATTTGCCAGTCATTTCCCTAAATTCAGATGATTCAGAGATGAGTGAAGCAAAGGCATTATTCTGAATGAGGAAAATGGTAACCTATAACTTAACAAATAAAATGCGATCTAAGTGTGCTGAAAGAGGCATATGGGGGAGGTCCACCTCCCTCAGTCTGGAAGCCAGAAAGCGATTGTGCTTATATCATGAAGGATAAATGCAGAAGCACAAGGAAGATGGTAGGCAGTAAGAGTGTTTATGTGGAAGAGTGAATGGTGTTATGATGGCAAAGGCCGCAGACATGGAATAAGAAATCCTGGGGAAAAATCAGTGCAGAAAATGCATTTTTTGTACAATAATAGACACTTCTCTAAAGAAGACATCCAGATGGCCAATAGGCACATGAAAAGTTGCTCAACGTCACTCCTCATCAGGGAAATACAAATCAAAACCACACTCAGATACCACCTCACGCCAGAGTGGCTAAAGTGAACAAATCAGGAGACTATAGATGCTGGCGAGGATGTGGAAAAACGGGAACCCTCTTGCACTGTTGCTGGGAATGCAAACTGGTGCAGCTGCTCTGGAAAACAGTGTGGAGGTTCCTCAAAAAATTAAAAATAGATATACCCTATGACCCAGCAATAACACTGCTAAGAATTTACCCAAGAGATACAGGAGTGCTGATGCATAGGGGCACTTGTACCCCAATGTTTATAGCAGCACTTTCAACAACAGCCAAATTATGGAAAGAGCCTAAATGTCCATCACCTGATGAATGGGTAAAGAAATTGTGGTTTATATACACAATAGAATACTACGTGGCAATGAGAAAGAATGAAATATGGCCTTTTGTAGCAACGTGGATAGAACTGGAGAGTGTTATGCTAAGTGAAATAAGTCATACAGAGAAAGACAGATACCATATGTTTTCACTCTTAGGTGGATCCTGAGAACCTTAACAGAAGACCATGGGGGAGGGGAAGGAAAAAAAAGTTACAGAGAGAGGGAGCCAAAGCATAAGAGACTCTTGAAAACTGATAATAAACTGAGGGTTGATGGGGGGTGGGAGGGAGGGGAAAGTGGGTGATGGACATTGAGGAGGGCACCTGTTGGGATGAACACTGGGTGTTGTATAGAAACCAATTTGACAATAAATTTAATATTAAAAAATAATAATAAAAGAAATTCAGGTATTAAAGAGTTTCTACGAACTATTCTAAGGCTGCCATATCATTGTCCCACCAGCTTTCCCTGGGCTCCAGGGTGCTGTTTCCTGAATTTTCCATTTGATATGGGCTGCATTCGTTCTGCAAAGTCACATTTCATTAATGCAGATTTAAATGCTGGAAGAAAATTTAGAAATGATCATTTTGCCTAGGCCTCTTGATGTTGGGTTCCATCATGCTATTACCTCCCTGGTCACCCTGCTTTCAAGGTGACATCTCCTTTAACACTGGCAACTTGTAGAGCATCGGCTTGTGTATCCGATAAAACCATTCCTTAGGAAATGCCCTTGCATCAAAAAATGTGCCAAGTTTGCTGAATGCCAGGCAATGGACAGGCCCAAATAGGTGAGCATATTATTATAGTATTGAAATAATATATTACCTGAGTTTGTTAACATCTCAAAAAATACATGATTCAACAAGGCCAATCTCTTCATTTGGATGTAGTACAAAATAAATACCTAATTGCCAAAAAATATTTTGAGGTAGACTGAGGCCCATAATGGTTAAAATGTTGACTGAATCACAAAAAAACTTTTGGAAGTTTGCCTTTTACTCCAGGATAGCATTTGGGAAAGATACCCTATTTAATAATTTCCAGTAATTTTTGTATAAATGTGAGCAAATGAAATTATCGTCTAAGTATTTAAAGGAGATTCTATACTTGACCTCCACACTTATCCACAAGAGTTTTGGTAAAACTCATGCATTCCTAAATTTATTCCTAGACCTTCTATGTTATCTGGTGCCCATGTTTTGCTTCATTGCAGAAGAGCCCAGATATGAAAGTTGAAGTGAAGAAGCAGAAAAACTTGTGCTTCAGGAGGTTAAATGCTTTGTCTCAGCTCAAACATCCCCTGAGTGGCAGCAATAGTTGTGATTTGAACCAAATCTATTTGTCTTACTGAAAAGCCTGTTCCTCTTTCCCACTGTTCTATAGACCAAAGGTACTAAGAAGAGGAGGACTTGTCTGTAGAGGAACATTTCACAGGTATCATGGTATCTTTCTGGGTTTGCTTCGTCATTGAAGAATCACAGTTCTGGATGATTTGGGATGAAAGACCTTTTCACATATGACTTGTGAGATTACTGTCTGCAATGCACAGGTCTTTGAGTGAATTTGCAAAAGAGCCCTTTTGGGGTAGATCCAACTGGCAACATCTGCCTGGCAAGATGTCCATTTCCGTCTTCCCACCCCTGCTGGGACACCTCTGGGTAGGGCGCTGCCTGAGCATCCAGGCGCTACAGTCCTTGGGGGGATCTTTGTTAGACATAAATTCTCCATCTGCCCTCAGTTGCTTATGATCACTTGAATTTTACCACTGATTGTCGGTAGAACATTAAATATTAGTAAACTCCTGTCTGGCTGTCAAAGTAATGGAAGTTTGAGATGATGACTCCTCATAGAAGAGTATCTAACTTTGCTCTAGGGGTAGCATATTATAGAAATGCCTAATATGCTACATACACCACATGTTGCTTTCATTCCACCAAGGATGACATTCTGTAGTTCTCCTGACATACTGATTCATAGCATGATTATGTCATGAACTGGCTATGAAGATGGTAACAGTAAAATCCTCCCTCTTGATCACAGTGCTTGATGGTATGGGGAAGCTTTTTTCTTATTTTTTTCCTTCAATTAAGACTCTACAACATGCCCTACTTGTCACTCCAACCATACTAGAATGCAGTAAAATGCTGGAAATTCTATAGTCTCCAGTGCAGCCACTTTTGCCTATCCTGAATCCTGCAAAATACAAGGAGAGTCACTGACACTAAAAAAAGGTGACCAAAAAAACTTCAGTTCTTCTCTTGCTTTCACATTTTCCTTTGCAGGCTTGCCATTGACTTTGCTTTACTCTAGAGATTTTTTACACTGGTGAAAGCTAATTCTGACTTCTGGGGCTGGGGTGAGGGGCATTCTTATCCATCCATCAGTATACCTTCTTTTCTAATGCTCCTTCTGACTCACATTGAGTCCTCTGCTTAGCCATCAGCTCTCTAGGCCATGCCTAATTACTTAGATGTTACATGTGTTTTGTGGGTAAACACAATTTCTAGTTTAGTTGGATAATCTAATTGTGTCAAACCCAACTTTCTAAATAGCCAATTACTTAGAAATGAAATAACAGATTTACTTGTGTTCAGGGATCCCCTAAGTATCTGAAGTCTTTCATTTTCTGCCTGTCATCTTACTTACTTATAATACACTGTTTGGTATTTTAGAGTAATTACAGGACCATACTCAGGAACAGAACTACAGCATGTGTTTCCATCTGTGTTGACTCAGAAATGGTGACAAGCAACCCATCCGTGAAGAGTTAATTTGGAAAACCTTTGCTCCTGGGCTGAACAGAGATTTATTTGGTCCATGCAGAAGAAAGATCAGGCTTTTCTCTTAATACCAAATCCTACTTAGATAAATTGTGGCTTATTTGTGAAGGGGTTACAAACAGCAATCTTGAGATTTTATGTTTTCTGTTATATTTCTCAGCAAAGCGGATAAAATGTACTTCACAGAGCCACCCCTGAGCAATTAGTGCCATTAATGCCTTCACCAAGCATATGGTCACAGTGGAGAGGAAATTAGCCCCATGCCACATTTCCATTGCTGTTTGTAAACTTTTGGACACAGTTCATTAGTGTGCCTTTCCTTCAAATCTATCTCTCTTAAAGAGGTTGTGTTCTGTGTTATCTTAATAGTCAATTATTTAGTATCCCCCAGTGACTACCTTTCCAAGGATGAGTGCCCTCTTCTCTACTTCCCCTCTAACATTGCCAATCTATAATCATTGTGTGCTGGATATTTCTCCCTAGATGTGCTACTGGCCTCTCATCCTCAACCAATCTAAAGCAGAACTCCTATTTTATAAAAAGTATCACCAAATGCATTTTAATTGTTTTTTAGAGATAATTTTACCACAACGCTAATGAAATGGTGTTTCTAGGCCCCTCACTTGCCTGGGTCCCTTTCAAGGCCTTGGTGTTCATGTAGCCATATATATAGTAAAATTTACGAAATTAAGATAGTTTAACTACAATCTGTTGCGTCAGCCTTCTCTTTTCATGTCATATTCCTTTCTGTCACACTCTTTCTTGGCAGATGGTAGTGGAATTGCCCAGTGCAGTTTTGGGATATGACTAAGGTACAGTTAGGGATACATTTAGTTTATGTATAGTGGGATATATTTATGTAGTTCATAGTCACATCCATGTAGAGGCAAAATTATTTGGATGCATCTCAGTGTCAGAAGAGCTACCAGGAATATTCCTGCTGTCTGCTGGGCTGACTCAGAGCAAAGAGATCAATGCCATTTGCTCAGATTGCCCTGTGCACCCCAGGTGCAGAGATATGTGGGTAGCAGAGGAGACACGAGTTGGGATTACAGACCTAGAAGCTAGGCTATGAAAAATTCTTTCAGATCTTGCAAATCATATGTGATAAAGAAATTGACATTTTCCCAGTTTGATAGTAATCCTGAAAATTTACATGGCAATTCAAATAACACTTTGTAAAATGATTTTTTTAAAGCTCAACTACACTAACGGTAACAAAAAAAAAAATAGAATGAGGGTTGCCTGGGTGGCTCAGTCGGTTAAGCATCCAACTTCGGCTCAGGTCATGATGTCACAGTTCATGAGTTTGAGCCCTGCCTTGGGCTCTGCACTGACAGCTCAGAGCCTGCTTTGGATTCTCTGTCTCCCTCTCTCTCTCTGCCCCTCCCCTGCTTTCTCTCTCTTAAAACTAAGTTTCTTATAATTAATTTCTTATATATATTTTTTATTTCCATTAAAACCAAAAATGTTTGTTTTATTCTGTTCCTTAAAGAGGGTCAGATCCCTAAAATTGCTTGAGTTTTAGGTCCTGTAAACATGGATCCATTTATATTGTGAAATTATGGTGCTTTATGCCTATTTGTGTGTGTGTGTGTGTGTGTGTGTGTGTGTGTGTGTGTGTGTTTTGTTTTTTATAGGCTTTAAAAAGTCCCACTGTTCGCCTATGGACACAACATTTCTATCAATAATTGTAATTCATATATGTGTCACTTTGTTAATATTTTGATTTTTAGTTTTTATTTTTTTAATTTTAAAAATGCTTGTTTATTTATTTTGAGAGGGGAGAGAGGCTGAGAGCAAGAGGTAGTGAAAGAATCCCAAGCAGGCTCCGCACTGTCAGCATAGACCCGAGTGTGGGGCTCATTCTCATGAACTGTGAGATCATAACCTGAGACAAAATCAAGAGTCGGATTCTTTTTTTTTTTTTTAACATTTTATTTATTTTTTTGAGACAGAGAGAGACAGAGCATGAACGGGGGAGAGGCAGAGAGAGAGGGAGACACAGAATCGGAAGCAGGCTCCAGGCTCTGAGCCATCAGCCCAGAGCCTGACAGGGGCTTGAACTCACGGACCGCGAGATCGTGACCTGAGCTGAAGTCGGCCGCTTAACCGACTGAGCCACCCAGGCACCCCAAGAGTCGGATTCTTAACCAGCTGAGCCACTTAAGTGCCCTTTGATTTTTAATTTTTGAATCACATGTCCTATTCTCACAATTTTACCTGCTAAGAATTTTTCATATCTATATTCTTTCTTCCCCATACCAGTATCTCATATCCATAGCTCAATTACTCACCTCTGGATTATTTCAGTAACCTCCTAATGGGACTCGCAATCATTTTTGTTTGGAAGTTTGATTCTGATCATATCACTTTTCTGTTTAAAATCCTTCTGTTCTTTCAGATTGCCTACTGGTTACAGTCAACATCCTTTAGTGTGGTATTTAAGACTTTGGTTTATATAAATTTAAACTTCCCCATAATCCCTGAGCCCCCAGCTATGAAGTTTCCTATTTAACCCCTTCAGGGGACTTATCGTTTCTCACTGTAGCCTGAGTTCTCTCAGGTTTATAACTGTGTTCCATTTTTCCTTCTGCACATGCCCTTCTCTACCTACACTTCCAGGCACATGTTAAAGTGATGCTCCTTTAGCAAATCCTTCTATATACCACCCCTCATCTTCCCACACCACTATCTTAGGAAGGAATTTGTTCTCCTCTCAACTCCCATAGTTGAGACGTTGGCTTTCCTGACGTTGCCTTATAAATATTAGCATGCTTTGCTGTTTCTTATTCTTATTTGTATTCACAGTTGGTTTTTCTTCTTGAATTTTTAATTTCTCTGTGGTAGGGTTTGTAATCATTGCATTGCCTAGTTTTGCACTAATTGTGGATGTCTAGCAATTATCTTCAGCGAGAATGTACACTACTTAACTAACTGGACATATATAACAATTTAGTTATATAGTATCTTCCTTGAATCCCATAGGAACAGACTTTTTTTCCTTCTAGCTTTATTCACGTAAAATGACAAATAAAAATTATATGTACTTAGGAGATAAAACATGATGATTTAATATATGTTTACATTGTGCAATGACTGCCCAGTTAAGCTAATTAATACATTCATCACTTCACATAGTTACCTCTTTTGCATGTGCATGTGTGAATACTTGAGATTTAATGTCTTAGTAAATCTTATATATACAATACAGTATTATTAACTATAATCACCATGCTATGTATTAGATCCCTGAAGTTATTTGTCTTATAATATTTTGACCAGTATCTTCCCATTATTTTCCACCCCGTAGTCCCTGGCAGCCATTGTCCTACTCTCTGCTTTTATGAATTTGACTTTTTTAGATTTTACATATTATTGAGATCATACAATATTTGTCATTCTGTGTCTGGCTTATTTCACTTAGAATATGTCCTCTAAGTTCATCCATGTTGTTGAAAATTGTAGGATCTCCTTCTTTTTTAAGGCTAAGTAATATTCCTGTGTGTGTGTGTGTGTGTGTGTGTGTGTGTGTGTGTGAGTGAGGCATTTTCTTTATGCCTTCATCCATTGACAGACACAAGTTATTTTCATGTCTTGGTGATTGTGAATAGTACTTCAGTGAATATGAAAGTGAAGTTATCTCAGAGCTACTTATTTAATTCCCCTTGGATATGTATGCAAAAGTGGGATTGTTGCTTTACATGAAAGCTATAAGGCGTTGATGAAAGAAACTGAAGACAGACAGAAATAGAATCATAAACAGGAAGTATCCTGGGTTTATGGATTGGAAGAGTTAATATTGTTAAAATGTGTATAGAAAATGCTTTTATTGCTAACAACAGAATATAGGTTTCTTAACTCAGTAAAAGCTTTATATCAAAACATACAGTAAATATCAAATTCAGTGAACAAACTTTGACTCATTTCCTTTAAGATAATGAAGAAGAGAAGGCTGCTATCACTAATAACAGAAGGTTTTTTTTGCCACTTTAATAAAATAAAGAGATATAAAAGCATAAGGATAGGAAGACACCAAACCCCTATTGCAGATAATATTGTCATCTATTAAGAAATCAAATAGAGGGGCGCCTGGGTGGCGCAGTCGGTTAAGCGTCCGACTTCAGCCAGGTCACGATCTCGCGGTCCCTGAGTTCGAGCCCCGCGTCAGGCTCTGGGCTGATGGCTCAGAGCCTGGAGCCTGTTTCCGATTCTGTGTCTCCCTCTCTCTCTGCCCCTCCCCCGTTCATGCTCTGTCTCTCTCTGTCCCAAAAATAAATAAACGTTGAAAAAAAAAATTAAAAAAAAAAAAAAAGAAATCAAATAGAGTCTACTAGTACACCAGTAATACTAATAAGAGGATTAAGTAAGATGTTCAAATACAGGATACAAACAAATCTATATGTTTTTTTCCTCACCAGATATAAACAGCTTGATAAAAGTATGGGGGGTGTGGGAGGAAGGATACTGCTCATAATACCAATAAAACTATAAATTACCTAAGAATTATCCTGGTAAAGACTGAATATTTGGGGTAATATTTAGATGGTGGTCATCTATGTGTCCTACCCTGGGAGAATAGGTAAGTCTGGAAGTTTCCTGTGAAAATACTATGGTGGCATTGAGAAACAATGAGCTGGAGATACAAAGAGTTTAACACAGTGTTGGGACAAACATAAGTAAAAAAAAATGGAATGTAGAGTAAAGTATTCTTTATGTAATGGAAAAATGTATCTAAAAATTCTTCCAAAAACATATATTAACATAGAGCAAGACCAATCATGGGGAAGATAGGAATGGAAGTTTCAGTGATGATAGGAGAAGAGACAAACCAAAAAACTATAAAAATAATAATTAAACTTCTGTAAATGAGTGATTATAGAAAGCTATAACTGAGTTTTATGACTAACTCAATTGACTGGATCTGAGTTTCAAATGAAGAAAAAGAAAACCAAAAATTTCTAGAAAATCTCTCTCAACATTTAATGATTAGAACTCAACAAGGAACATCACAGCTCATCACATACCCCATCTTCTTAACAGATGGGAAGATTTAACCCCAGAGGGATTCAATCAATTGTCAAGGTCATGCATCATAATGATTGGTCTTCCAGTTCCCAGTTGCGTTTTCTTTTCTGTGCGTGACCTTTTTCTGCTTAAGTGTTTTCCTGTGCTCTTCCCGTGAAGGTTCCACCTATTGTGCCCTTAATGAACTTACACATTTTACATTTTCAACTTCATTAAATAAAATGCCATCCACCAGAGATGGGTAACAGAGTTAGTAGAGTCTTTCAGGGTAATATTCAGGATTCAGTTCAGAAGATATGATTTAAAAATAAAAAAATGTCTGGAGCAAAAAGGAAGGCATGAGCAAGCATCTGAAGAATAAATTATCTAATGAAAATAATTCTTTTAATAACTTGAATGGAAACCATAAAAGTTTTGGGAATGAGTTATATTTTTCTGAATTGAGTCTCATGGTGAAGTAGTTTTAGTCAGTTTAGGTCCTTTGCAGGCAAAGCCCACTTGGCTTTGAGTTAGTTTACTTTTTAGCACTCCATGTGTCTGAGGTCAGTATTTGGGATATCATCTCACCTTATTATGCATTACAGCTTTTAAGTCATTATTGTCTACCTTCTTTAAACAAAACAAAATCAAACAAAAATGTGTTAATTACTGATTCAGTAGAGGTCATTACTGTTAATTTTAATGAGAGCTCCCATATATTGAGCACTTAGGCTGTCTTGGGCATTTTAATATACATGGTGTAATCATAATAACCACTGGACAGGTGAGAAAAATGAGTCTCAGAGCATTTTAGTAATTTGCCCATCATCAGATGAATTAGTGATAGAGTAAGAACTTCAGCCTAAACCCAAAACCTTATTCTACACCACACTATTCTAATACTGATCATAAATATTGAAGATACATATAAGATAGTGCCTGACATTTTTTGGTGCAGCATTGGAGGTGCAGTCTTTAGATCTGAAAAATAAGTTTTAAATGCAACTGACATCTATGAGACAAATGAGTGGAATGTATTCTGTCACAAATGCAAAATACCCAAACTACTGTACACAGAGTTGCTGATCTGTGTAAAATGATGCCCTGGTGTTTCCAGCATCAGCAAGATAATGCAAGATGTTAAAAAGGCAATACAAATGATTAAAAAGGTACCAGACAACCCCTTATGTGTCCCAAGGGATGGCATTTATCTAAGAGAATATAAAGGGACATAAACTTAAGGTTGAAGCTGAACTATTCAAGCCAGAGAAAGTTGATTCCATTGCAAACAGAGATCCTTCAAGCAGAAAAATAAAGGGACATTTAATGAAAAGGGACCACTGGATGGTGACTGGTGTTCACCTTGGTGCTCTACCCATGTCTTTCAACTTCCTGTCATTGGTGTTGGTTAAGGCCATTGAAAAAAGTTGTTGCAGTGAGGATGTTCAGTGTTTGTAGGGCACAAAATGTAACTGCAGAAAATACAGACTTTGTTTTCTGGTTAAGTCACTATTTAATTGTTAGACCCTGGGAAAATTTTTATTTATTTATTTTTTCTGACCCTGGGAAGAATTTTAAAACTTCTCTGAACCTCAGTTTTCTCAACAATAAAATGAATGATAAATAATACTTTTTTATTTCATATAGTTGTCCACCTCAAATGAAGCAGTGCATGTAAACTTTTACAATTGTGTTTTAAAGTTACCCTCTGTTTGTTATTGACAGCATCAGTGATACCACCAAAATGATAGGACAACGAGGAAATAGGAAAAATAGAAACTAAAAAAATTCTGTTTGAAACTGCCAATAACAGATCTTTTTTTTTTTTTTTTTTTTTAAATACAGCAGGGATTGGTGAAGGAATTAATATGAACTAGATTGTATTGTGTAAGTAATAATAATAGAGCAGGCTATCTTGGCTGAGCTGGTGGTAATTTTTTTTTCAGTTGGCATGTGGATTTAGTCTTTGGCTAACCAACCTTCTAATGTCAAAGAATATTCTAGATAGTTAACTCATCAAATTTTTAGAAGCACTTGAATGGGTTCCAAGTGGCCAAAGAAAGTATGGGATCAGAGAGGCACATGGCTGCAGGGCCAGTGAAGGAGATCGCATTATTAAAGGTAGAAGTTCATGTTGAATTGCACGGCCCATGTACCAGGATATGGAAGTTGGAGATAAAAGGTGAAACTGGAAAATTTCTACATGGACATTCCTCTGCCACATTATCCATTGAGGAATAACTGCATGCCCTAGGTTGAAAGTCTGTAGATTCAGGAAAAACCACCAAAGACCCTTGAAGATTTGTTGTGAGTTGAGAGTAGATGTGGACTAGTGGGTAGATATGACACTGCCATCCACCAGGGGACAGATGAGAGTATGTGGCATTATTTGCTTCTAGAGCATCCCTAGAGGTAGGTACAATGACCTCAAGCACCAGTTTGGTCTGGACAGACCCAGCTATCTCATCTGGTAAAAGTCCTCTTTAACTCTCAAAAGTACCCAAGTTTGGATAATATGTTACAGAGTGACTACACGAAAAGGAGATTTATCTTACCCAGATTGCATAAACTAATATTAGGTTTAAGGAGCATTTGAGATATGAAGATTTTTATTGTTTAGGAATCTCAAAAATAGTTGAATGGCAGGACCTATTGAAAATACAGGTCTTCCTGCTGATCAGAAGGTATAGGTTTGATGCATGAGGTATGGACCATTACTGTAAACGTGACTCATAAGCAGCCAGGTGAAACCTGGAATTTCTAAATTACAAATGGTACAGATACTCATAACTAAAAATTCAGTTGTGGAATCTCATTTTAAAAAAGCTTTAAAAAAGCTTAATATAACACAGAGCAAAGCCTTAATTTCTTGGACAGACTGAAGAAAGGAATAGTGCAGAGGCAGGGTATAAGGAATGGAACTCTGGATGTACAATAGAAGATGATCCTTGATCCTGAATCTCTAGAAACCTACCTCTTGTCCTTAGCCCAGTTTCAGGATCCTTGAAAATATGAAAAGTCAAGAGTTGATTTCAGTTAGTATATGCCTCCCTCGTCTCTACTTTATCTCATTCAGTGCTGAGAAAAAGAGTCTTTCATTGCAGGTACCTCTGGGTTTACCGATCATACTATCCCCAAGTCACTGGTTCCTTACTCCAAGACCTCTGATTCTGAAAAGACATAAACACTAGTTCTTGACATTTTGTAATTTTTGGAGCATCACACAAATTTAATTCTGATATAAGGCTGAATAAATAAATAGGAGTATTTCTTAACTGTTATGTTAAATCGTTGTGATAGAGCTGGCTATCTTAGACTGATCAGAACACTAACTGACATTATTATATTTTGATTTATTAAATAATGAGAAAATAATTCATTACTTAATAAACACACTTTCTCTGGATGACAAAATCTTTCACACTGTGTAGTCCATGATGTAATAAAGGGGATTAGGAAAAATAATCATTAGTTGAAAGGAGTTAGATAGATCTAGATTCTCATCATAGCTCCTCTCTGTTCTTTTTGTGACCTTCTAGATAGTTACCTTGATTTCTCCATCTACACCTTCTGAACAAATGGTTTGTGAGGAAAAAAATCACATTGGTATGTGATTATAACAACCACAATGATGTGCTAGCATATAGGAACCACTTAATAGGTGGATTAGAACACTTTCTCATTACACTTATCACTATAAACTCAAACGAACAAATTTGGATTCTTTGTTACTTTGTTGTCCTATGTCCATTCAATAGAAAAAAATACAGTGTTCTATCTCTATATGATTCAGAATCAATTATTAAAGTATGAAATATCACCACACTCCTGGGCTAGGCAAAAGAGTCACTGAGGTCTAATGCTCTGAAGCAGTTAGAGATTTCTGTGCCAGGTACATTGTGTATAACTAACATTAAGATAGACTCCAATGGATTCTTGTGTTTGTAAGAACTTTAACATGGTAAAAAAAAAACATTAATGGCTTTTAGCAAGGTTGGTTATTTCTTTGTCATTATGAATATGGGCACAGATAAGTAAACCCCATTGATCATGATAATAGGAAAGGAATGTTCCAATGTCAACTGTTTATTCTTGAAAAGGTGGAGTGACAACTTAGATGAAAGTAGGCATTAGGATCCACCAATTCAGTCAGGCCCATTTGCTTCTGGAATCAAGCAGCAATTTTATTTTATTTTGTTTTATTTTTTTAGGGCAAATGGGAGTGGGGGAGAGGAGCAGAGGGAGAGAGAGAAAGAGAATGTTAAGTAGACTTCACGCTCATCATGGAGCCAGACGCAAGGCTTTATCCCCTGACCCTGGGATCATGACCTGAGCTGAAATCAAGAGTTGGGTGTTCAACCAGCTGAGCCACCCAGGTGCCCCAAGCAGCATTTTAAAAGAAACCTTACCTTTAATTATATATCAATTTATAATTTACAATGCTTATTACTCCCTTGATTCTCTCCCCAATTCTCTTGGTAGGAAAACTCAATAATAGGCCCATTTTTATGGATGAGAAAACTGACTTAATAATAAAATTAAATTATCATTACTCTGTGTACATTTATATGACCCCAAAAGCCTGGGTAACAAATAACAGTAATAACACCAATATTATTGTTTTGAGAAATTCTTTAAATTGGCTAATGTATGTGCCTGGTGTATGATCAATACGTTTTCTCCCCTTTCTCAGCATAATAAAATGATGCATGTTAAGCATCAAAAACTGGACTCAAAGGAGTTACAATTTGAACTGGAAACTCTTCAAATAGGTATTATAATGCCTTCTATTATCCCTGGATAAGACGACCTTCTGTGTTGTAATAGAACCATTGGTATATTTCTTTTTAGATGAAGGAGGCCTGCTAAGTGTCCTTTGCATGGGTGACAACACTGCGACTTTTTAGGAATGTCTTTTCATTGAAGTGAAATGGCTTTTGGATACAGTTAAGAGAGTATTGAATTTAAAAGAGAGGCCCATTCCTAACATTGAATCTATCAGCAAATTAATTTGGGTTCTAGGTAGCTCCAAGTCTGCAGCACTCAGCTTTGCCTCTGGGTGTCTACCTTTCCATCAGTAAAAACCTAACTAGAATATTTTGTTCAGTCTAGTGAGAAATACAGAGAAAAGATTGGAGAGATTTAACCAGGGGCTCTGAGAATGGCTGAATTAGAGAGTTTAAAATAGACAATAAGATTGAAGTAATGTACAGATACCTACTAAATTTGTAGTTTTTATACTATCTATTTAATTTTGTCACACTTTTTAGGCAAGACCAGGATTTTCTTTGACCTACTGGAGAGTCAGATAATTTGATTACAATTCCTACTCTGCTCTTTAATAATTCTATATGGTTGGGTAAGTCAAATTATCAATCTGAAATAAGAATGATGGTACTAAACACCAAAGCCCATTTTATATTTATGTCTAAAAGTTCCTAGAACTATACTTATCACATAGAGAATCACCGGTAACTTTCTGTGTGAATAAAATAATCATTGAGTCAATGTTTGAACAAATTCGGTGTCTCCCTTACTGCCTTTATGGCAGGGTTGTGAAGATGATATAAGACACCATTTGATAAAAGCATATTCTAAATTAGAAGGTGTGGGATCCAGGTAAGACTTTTCATTACTTGTCTAGCTTGAAATGTTCAAATGGGGATGGATGTATTACTTACTTAGTTTGGTTCTATGAGACTAGCCTGTGCCTACAATTGACACACAGACTCCATGTAGCCTCCATATTTTCCAGCCAGCACTCAGGGTCTTCCAGATCAGTCTAGACTACATTACTCTATTCCTCCTCTGAGCAGCTATCGTAGTATGTCTGCCCAATGCTGCCCAGTATTGAACTGTCCTTTGTTTCATGACTGAGTTCTTCCTTGGAAAATTTCATAAATAGATAACTCAAATAGCTTCTAAAAACATCCCAGTCTACACTTCTACATGATTTTATTGATAATGTTTTGAGCATAAATTGCTTAAATCTATGCTGCTTAAATACAGGACAGAAAGAAAGGCTAAGAACAAAGACTTGGGTGAGACAGAAAAAGGCAGGTATACATTAGAATAAGAGATACCTAAATTGATTAAATCTTGGCTCTCACACTTCCTGCTCCTGTGGCCTTGGACAAAGTATGTCATTTTCTTATATTTCAATTTCCATTTCTAAATAATCAAAGTAATTATACATACTCATGGAGCTCTGAATATTAACCGAGAATATTTACATAGCACCTAATACACACTGGACAACTAAAATATGTTTGTTTCTTCTCCTCATCCACTTGTTTGACTACTTTTATGTATATAAACCTCACGTATGAATCCATGATGCAAATATTTGTTAACTACATACTAAATAGTATGCAGGATGCTAGATACTACTTAAGGTTCAGTGATGAACTAGAAAAGAGTCTCTCAATGGACCTCATAGTTAAGTAGGTGGTGATAAACATGTAAATAAATTAGTGTAATGTAAGGCATAAAAATAAATGACAAGTAGATGATAAGATCACTGCTGGGAAAATACAGAAAAAAAAGAAGTCGTTAATTCTGCCTAGGGTAATTAGGAATTTTTTGTGGAAGACATGACATTTAAGTTGGACCTTAGCAAGGATGAGCATAAGTTTCATAGAATGAGTAGAAAGGAACATTCAAGACAGAAGGAATAACATTCAAAAAATTAAAGTTACAAATATTTTCAATAAATTGGTAGATGGTTTGGTTTGGCTGGGATTTGGAGTGTTGTAAAAAAACATTGTGGAAGGTGTAGACAATTTGTAATGTGGAAAAAATCATGGAAATACTGGAACACATCGTAAAGGGGTTATTTTCACAAATTCCTGCTATATATAAAAATTTGTGCATTACTTCTGTCACTCTGTCCAACAGATTATAGATCCATAAACTGGCCAGATGCAAGTCCTCTGTCTGAGGCAATGCTCACAAGGTTCCTAGATGTTGTGAGGCATTCAGATTTGAAAGCCCTTCTTTTTCTCTGTCCATAAGACCACTGGGGTTACCATGTAGCTCTATTTCTTTCAGTTTCTTTTATCTGTTAGTTTATTACAAAAGGGACCACTGAGCGTGATAACACTACATTAAGGCCATTCTGCTCTTCTGTCTAGTAATGGTAACTTCTCCTATGGTCTCTTGTCTCTTGTCTCCTATGGTCATTGCAGAGAATTACCCAGCTTACTATAAGGGATACATGGAGGATAAAATGTCGAACTGAATCTATGCTATGCTTTAATGAATTTAAAAAAACATTTAATCATCTTGGGACAAATGATTATTTGGAGATAAGTAGATTTCTACCTTATAGTATATACCAAAATAACTCCATAATTTAGTATATCAAGTATGTACTAAAAGGAAACTTAGGTGTATTTTCTTTAAAATTGTAAATTTCAAGGATATGATCTACAAACTGAAAGAGAAATAACTGATGTGTGTCATGTATAGTATACAGTGTTTTTATCTTTAATATAAAAAAGTTATTACAGATCAATAGAAAATGCCACCTTAACAGAAATATAGGCAAGGAAATTGAACAAGCATAAAAAAAGACATTGAAATGAATTATAAAAGTATAAACATGTACAATATCATTGTCATTATCAAATGAATTTAAAGGAAAAAAGTAAGTTTGCAGCATTTTTCCCTCAATGAGACTATTTTGAAGTGATGACATTTGATGCTGTTTGTGTTTTAGAGAATAGGTATGTATGTCCTAGTAGGAATATAATGGGTTACAATCATTTGAAAAGCATTTGCCAATATGTAACTGAATCCTTTATCTTATTCACACAATTTTTTTTAAAAAAATGTAATGTTTATTTACTTTTTGAGAGAGAGAGAGAGAGAGAGCGAGCAGGGGAGGGGCAGAGAGAGAGAGAAGGAGACACAGAATCTAAAACAGGCTCCAGACTCCCAGCTGTCAGTACAGAGCCTGACGTGGAGCTCGAACTCATGAACTGTGAGATACTTCTGAGCCAAAGTTGTAGGCTCAACTGACTGAGCCACCCAAGCACCCCTTATTCAAACAATTTTAATTGGTAATTCACAGTTAAAGAAATAATTTATAGCATGTATGACTCAAAAACAAGGATATTGCTATGCCCATGATAGCATATGAAAATTCGCAAATACATTCATCTCAATACATTAGAGGCTTGTATAAATAGCCTCTGATACAATTTTAGTATGTAGTACTATGCAGCTTTTTAAAAAGTACACCATTATAGGACTATATCATAACATAAACCATTCAAACTATCTTATTAGACAAAAATAGTTTATAAAACAGATATGTTGAATATATATATACACACATACATCAGAAAAAGGAGAAAATTAGTAAGTGTAGATACAATAAAACATGTTATCTCTACATATTAAAGATACTGTTTTTTGTTATTTTATTTTTTTACTTGTCTATACTTTCCAGATTTTAATAACAATTATGATTAATATCATAATAAGAAAAAAGGCATATTCTTTGCATTTAAAAGCCCACCTCAGCTACTGGAATGTAATCTGTTGTATAAGGAACACTATGTGTTCTTGTTTTCCAAGAAGGAAGTTTCCATGTCTCTTGGCTTCCCAGGGAAGAGAGCTAACAGAACACATCCTGTATCTGTCCACTGAGATAGCACTTGGCTTTAGAAATCACCTACAAAAGCATGTGAATTCTTGGATATGTCTTTTATTTGTAAATTACTCAGATTATGCATCAGTGAGGAAATTATTGGCTATTAATTGACGATTTTCAGGCAACCGGCTGTTTATGGTTCTGACTGGAGTCCAGAACAGGCTCATACCATAATATTGGGTGCTCCTGGGGGGTGTGAGCTACACTCATATCATGTTTCTGGGGCATGAGAGTTTTGCTTTCATTTGCCCACACGAGACAGAGTTGGAAGATCTTGTTATTTCTGAATGTTTTTATGGGGCCATATAGTCACACTTTCAAGCTGGGTAAGATGGGAGGGGCTGGGGTTAATTATTGTGAAACTTGTCTAAAAGCTCTTTTCTCTCCTCCTGTAGAAAAGTACATTTACAACGTGACTTGAAAATATAAAACAACTTCATTCTATTACAAAGTCAGTATCTTTGATCTGATATGGTATATAGGAGTCCCTATTTATATCACTATTAGAATATCATTGTGAGTGATAATATGTTAAAAGTCTAGAAAGGTCAAGAGCATCATTTTTGTAGTGAAATGTATATATATATATATATATATATATATATATATATATAATTTATTGTCAAGTTAACTAACATACAGTATATGTACAGTGTGCTCTTGGTTTTGGGGGTAGATTCCCATGATTCATCACTTACATACAACACCCAGTGCTCATCTCAACAAGTGTCCTCCCTAGTGCTCATCACCCATCCCCGCCTCCGCCCCCCACCAACCCTCAGTTTGTTCTCTATATTTAAGAGTCTCTTATGGCTTGACTCTCAGGGTGAACATTTTCACAAAGGTAATTAAAGTTTGCATAAACAACCTTCAATATTTATATTAATCTCTTTTCTAACAAAGAGAGCTTGAGGCACTAGGCAGGGAACAGCACAGCAAGCTGTGTATCTATATGTACAGAGTGATCCTGAAAACCAAGTATACAATTCAAAGATGGTTTCAATTTGAAGTGAAACTGAGATACGAAGATAAAATGACAACCTACATACATATAAGAGCAAGAACAGCAGGTTCTAAAACATAAGTGTATTGCCACATTTGCTTCATATAGGACATATTTGGCTTCAGAAGAGAAATGGAGATATAGGGGAAGGATACTAAGCTATCCCAGATAATACAACCTGTGCCTTATGGGAACTACTGCTTAAACGAAGAGATTCCACTTTGAGTACTTCATTTTAGAATTATAAAGGGAATATATATATATATATATATATATATATATATATATATATATAAACTTAGGACCTATTTATGCATTAGATACTGAGTATTGAGATACTGAGTATTAAGGTAAATGCTTCTAAATGGTAATAGAGGGCTTGCAGCAACAAGTGGGAAGTCAGAAAGTTACATTAATGTCCCCCCACATTGTCAAACCTCTCTTGAGAAGCTAACATGCTGCACACATTCAGTCAGGCTTCTAAAGTGCTAGCCACTAGATGGAAATAAGTTCAACATATGAAAGGGCAAGACGGGAATGGGCAAGGAGGGGAAAACAGCTGATTTTGTTACAAGACGCTTTTTAATAAATATTGCCTAGATAGTACATAGGCTGATATATATTGGGTCATGTAACAAACCTGGGTATCTCTGAGCCACAGTCACTGCCAATGGAACGTTTGAGCAAAGCACAAGGTACAGAATTATGGTATTGTGAGGGTGATAATAAATTTGAGGAGATAAGCCAATATTACTTTCTAAAATGAAATCAGGGGCGCCTGGGTGGCTCAGTCAGTTAAGTGTCCGACTTCGGCTCAGGTCACGATCTCACTGTCCGTGAGTTCGAGCCCCGCGTCGGGCTCTGTGCTGACAGCTCAGAGCCTGGAGCCTGTTTCGGATTCTATGTCTCCCCCTCTCTCTCTGCCCCTCCCCCGTTCATGCTGTGTCTCTCCCTGTCTCAAAAATAAATAAAAACGTTAAAAAAATTAAAAATAAAATAAAATAAAATGAAATCAAGAGGTTTTCTGCTAAACAGCACCAGCAATAGACAGTCTAAGGTCAGAACTCAGAGGCTGAAGAGAAAAGCCCATAGTCAGCCCTCTATGATGTGTAGCATAGATTAATATAGTACAGTCCATGTAGATTAATAAACAATAAAAATTGTTTATTAAAACACTGTTCTATATGCTTGGGACTCTTGATCTCAGGGTTGGGAGTTTGAGCCCCGTGTTGGGTGAGGAGCCTACTTAAAAAAAAAACAAAGGGAGACAAAATCCTTTCCATCATGTGTAAAAATAAATATTAGATAATTATATGAGTTATATGTGCTAAAAACAAGTACAAAGCAGTCAAGGTGTGTAGGGCAAGATGAAATAGGTCCCTAGTTGACAGACAATGTTACATTAGTTTCATGTGTACAATGTAGTGATTTGACAAGTTTGTTTGTTGTGCTATGTTCACCACAAATATAGCTACCATCTGTCCCATTACATCACTATTACAATATCACTGACAGGAGGCCCCTGGGTGGCTCAGTTGGTTTAGCGTCAGGTCATGATCTTCTGGTTCATGGGTTGGAGCCCTGCATTAGGCTTTGCACTGACAGTGCAGAGCCTGCTTGGGATTCTCTCTTTCTGCCCTTCCCCTACTTGCATTTTCTCTGTCTCTCAAAAATAAATGAACAAGTTAAAAAAAAAACAGTATTGCTGTTTTCTTTATGCCCTGCTTTTTATTCCCATGATTTACTAATTCCATAACTGGAGGTCTTTATCTTCCTCTCCCCTTCACTCATTTGCCCATTCTCCCCATCCTTCTCCCCTCTGGCATACATCAGTGTGTTCTCTGTATTTATTGTTGTGATTCCACATTTTGTTGTTTATTCTTTGTTTAAAGTTTCCATTTATGAGTGGAATCATATGGAATTGTCTTTCTCTGTCTTATTTATTTCACTTAGCATAATACCCTATAGGTCTATATATGTTGTCTCAAATGGCATTATCTTCTTCCTAATATTCCAGTGTGTGTGTGTGTGTGTGTGTGTGTGTGTGTGTGTGTGTGTGTGTGCCTGTCTGTCTGTCTGTCTGTGTGGTGTATACACCACATTTTCCTTTTCCATTTGTCTGTTTATGGATGCTTACATTGCTTCCATGTCGTGGCTATTGTCAATAATGCTACATAGACCCCCATTTTGTTTTTTTGTTTTTTTTTTTTCTTCTCATGTATTTTTTTTATTTATATATGAAATTTATTGTCAAATTGGTTTCCATACAACATCCAGTGCTCATCCCAAAAGGTGCCCTCCTCAATACCCATCACCACCCTCCCCTCCCTCCCACCCCCCATCAACCCTCAGTTTGTTCTCAGTTCTTAAGAGTCTCTTATGCTTTGGCTCTCTCCCACTCTAACCTCTTTTTTTTTCTTTTTCCTTCCCCTCCCCCATGGGTTCCTGTTAAGTTTCTCAGGATCCACATAAGAGTGAAACCATATGGTATCTGTCTTTCTCTGTGTGACTTATTTCACTTAGCATAACGCTCTCCAGTTCCATCCACGTTGCTACAAAAGGCCATATTTCATTTTTTCTCATTGCCACGTAGTATTCCATTGTGTATATAAACCACAATTTCTTTATCCATTCATCAGTTGATGGACATTTAGGCTCTTTCCATAATTTGGCTATTGTTGAGAGTGCTGCTATGAACATTGGGGTACAAGTGCTCCTATGCATCAGTACTGCTGTGTCCCTTGGATAAATTCCTAGCAGTGCTATTGCTGGGTCATAGGGTAGGTCTATTTTTAATTTTCTGAGGAACCTCCACACTGCTTTCCAGAGCGGCTGCACCAATTTGCATTCCCACCAACAGTGCAAGAGAGTTCCCGTTTCTCCACATCCTCTCCAGCATCTATAGTCTCCTGATTTGTTCACTTTAGCCACTCTGACTGGCGTGAGGTGGTATCTGAGTGTGGTTTTGATTTCTATTTCCCTGATAAGGAGCGACGCTGAACATCTTTTCATGTGCCTGTTGGCCATCCGGATGTCTTCTTTAGAGAAGTGTCTATTCATGTTTTCTGCCCATTTCTTCACTGGGTTATTTGTTTTTCGGGTGTGGAGTTTGGGGAGCTCTTTATAGATTTTGGATACTAGCCCTTTGTCCGATATGTCATTTGCAAATATCTTTTCCCATTCCGTTGGTTGCCTTTTAGTTTTGTTGGTTGTTTCCTTTGCTGTGCAGAAGCTTTTTATCTTCATAAGGTCCCAGTAATTCACTTTTGCTTTTAATTCCCTTGCCTTTGGGGATGTGTCGAGTAAGAGATTGCTACGGCTGAGGTCAGAGAGGTCTTTTCCTGCTTTCTCCTCTAAGGTTTTGATGGTTTCCTGTCTCACATTCAGGTCCTTTATCCATTTTGAGTTTATTTTTGTGAATGGTGTGAGAAAGTGGTCTAGTTTCAACCTTCTGCATGTTGCTGTCCAGTTCTCCCAGCACCATTTGTTAAAGAGACTGTCTTTTTTCCATTGGATATTCTTTCCTGCTTTATCAAAGATTAGTTGGCCATATGTTTGTGGGTCTAGTTCTGGGGTTTCTATTCTATTCCATTGGTCTATGTGTCTGTTTTTGTGCCAATACCATGCTGTCTTGATGATGACAGCTTTGTAGTAGAGGCTAAAGTCTGGGATTGTGATGCCTCCTGCTTTGGTCTTCTTCTTCAAAATTACTTTGGCTATTCGGGGCCTTTTGTGGTTCCATATGAATTTTAGGATTGCTTGTTCTAGTTTCGAGAAGAATGCTGGTGCAATTTTGATTGGGATGGCATTGAATGTGTAGATAGCTTTGGGTAGTATTGACATTTTGACAATATTTATTCTTCCAATCCATGAGCAGGGAATGTCTTTCCATTTCTTTAAATCTTCTTCAATTGCCTTCATAAGCTTTCTATAGTTTTCAGCATACAGATCCTTTACATCTTTGGTTAGATTTATTCCTAGGTATTTTATGCTTCTTGGTGCAATTGTGAATGGGATCAGTTTCTTTACTTGTCTTTCTGTTGCTTCATTGTTAGTGTATAAGAATGCAACTGATTTCTGTACATTGATTTTGTATCCTGCAACTTTGCTGAATTCATGTATCAGTTCTAGCAGACTTTTGGTGGAGTCTATCGGATTTTCCATGTATAATATCATGTCATCTGCAAAAAGCGAAAGCTTGACTTCATCTTTGCCAATTTTGATGCCTTTGACTTCCTTTTGTTGTCTGATTGCTGATGCTAGAACTTCCAGCACTATGTTAAACAACAGCGGTGAGAGTGGGCATCCCTGTCGTGTTCCTGATCTCAGGGAAAAAGCTCTCAGTTTTTCCCCGTTGAGGATGATGTTAGCTGTGGGCTTTTCATAAATGGCTGTTATGATCTTTAAGTATGTTCCTTCTATCCCGACTTTCTCAAGGGTTTTTATTAAGAAAGGGTGCTGGATTGTGTCAAAGGCCTTTTCTGCATCGATTGACAGGATCATATGGTTCTTCTCTTTTTTTTTGTTAATGTGATGTATCACGTTGATTGATTTGCGAATGTTGAACCAGCCCTGCATCCCAGGGATGAATCCCACTTGATCATGGTGAATAATTCTTTTTATATGCCGTTGAATTCGATTTGCTAGTATCTTATTGAGAATTTTTGCATCCATATTCATCAGGGATATTGGCCTGTAGTTCTCTTTTTTTACTGGGTCTCTGTCTGGTTTAGGAATCAAAGTAATACTGGCTTCATAGAATGAGTCTGGAAGTTTTCCTTCCCTTTCTATTTCTTGGAATAGCTTGAGAAGGATAGGTATTATCTCTGCTTTAAACGTCTGGTAGAACTCCCCTGGGAAGCCATCTGGTCCTGGACTCTTATTTGTTGGGAGATTATTGATAACCGATTCACTTTCTTCGCTGGTGATGGGTCTGTTCAAGCTTTCTATTTCCTCCTGATTGAGTTTTGGAAGAGTGTGGGTGTTCAGGAATTTGTCCATTTCTTCCAGATTGTCCAATTTGTTGGCATATAATTTCTCATAGTATTCCCTGATTATTGTTTGTATCTCTGAGGGATTGGTTGTAATAATTCCATTTTCATTCATGATTTTATCTATTTGGGTCATCTCCCTTTTCTTTTTGAGAAGCCTGGCTAGAGGTTTGTCAATTTTGTTTATTTTTTCCAAAAAACCAACTCTTGGTTTTGTTGATCTGCTGTACAGTTTTTTTAGATTCTATATTGTTTATTTCTGCTCTGATCTTTATTATTTCTCTTCTTCTGCTGGGTTTAGGCTGCCTTTGCTGTTCTGCTTCTATTTCCTTTAGGTGTTTTGTTAGATTTTGTATTTGGGATTTTTCTTGTTTCTTGAGATAGGCCTGGATTGCAATGTACTTTCCTCTCAGGACTGCCTTCGCTGCGTCCCAAAGCGTTTGGATTGTTGTATTTTCATTTTCGTTTGTTTCCATATATTTTTAAATTTCTTCTCTAATTGCCTGGTTGACCCACTCATTCGTTAGTACGGTGTTCTTTAACCTCCATGCTTTTGGAGGTTTTCCAGACTTTTTTCTGTGGTTGATTTCAAGCTTCATAGCATTGTGGTCTGGAAGTATGCATGGTATGATTTCAATTCTTGTAAACTTATGAAGGGCTATTTTGTGACCCAGTATATGATCTATCTTGGAGAATGTTCCATGTGCACTCGAGAAGAAAGTCTATTCTGTTGCTTTGGGATGCAGAGTTCTAAATAGATCTGTCAAGTCCATCTGATCCAATGTCTCATTCAGGGCCCTTGTTTCTTTATTGACCGTGTGTCTAGATGATCTATCCATTTCTGTAAGTGGGGTGTTAAAGTCCCCTGCAATTACCACATTCTTCTCAATAAGGTTGCTTATGTTTATGAGTAATTGTTTTATATATTTGGGCGCTCCGGTATTCGGCGCATAGACATTTATAATTGTTAGCTCTTCCTGATGGATAGACCCTGTCACTATTATATAATGTCCTTCTTCATCTCTTGTTACAGCCTTTAATTTAAAGTCTAGTTTGTCTGATATAAGTATGGCTACTCCAGCTTTCTTTTGGCTTCCAGTAGCATGATAAATAGTTCTCCATCCCCTCACTCTCAATCTAAAGGTGTCCTCAGGTCTAAAATGAGTCTCTTGTAGACAGCAAATAGATGGGTCTTGTTTTTTTATCCATTCTGATACCCTATGTCTTTTGGTTGGCGCATTTAATCCATTTACATTCAGTGTTATTATAGAAAGATATGGGTTTAGAGTCATTGTGATGTCTGTATGTTTTATGCTTGTAGTGATGTCTCTGGTACTTTGTCTCACAGGGTCCCCCTTAGGATCTCTTGGAGGGCTGGTTTAGTGGTGACAAATTCCTTCAGTTTTTGTTTGTTTGGGAAGACCTTTATCTCTCCTTCTATTCTAAATGACAGACTTGCTGGATATAGGATTCTCGGCTGCATATTTTTTCTGTCTAGCACACTGAAAATCTCGTGCCAATTCTTTCTGGCCTGCCAAGTTTCAAAAGAGAGATCAGTCACGAGTCTTATAGGTCTCCCTTTATATGTGAGGGCACGTTTACCCCTTGCTGCTTTCAGAATTTTCTCTTTATCCTTGTATTTTGCCAGTTTCACTATGATATGTCGTGCAGAAGATCGATTCAAGTTACGTCTGAAGGGAGTTCTCTGTGCCTCTTGGATTTCAATGCCTTTTTCCTTCCCCAGTTCAGGGAAGTTCTCAGCTATTATTTCTTCAAGTACCCCTTCAGCACCTTTCCCTCTCTCTTCCTCCTCTGGGATACCAATTATGCGTATATTATTTCTTTTTAGTGTATCATTTAGTTCTCTAATTTTCCCTCATATTCCTGGATTTTTTTATCTCTCTTTTTCTCAGCTTCCTCTTTTTCCATAACTTTATCTTCTAGTTCACCTATTCTCTCCTCTGCCTCTTCAATCCGAGCCGTGGTGGTTTCCATTTTGTTATGCATTTCGTTTAAAGCGTTTTTCAGCTCCTCGTGACTGTTCCTTAGTCCCTTGATCTCTGTAGCAAGAGATTCTCTGCTGTCAGCTATACTGTTTTCAAGCCCAGCGATTAATTTTATGACTATTATTCTAAATTCACTTTCTGTTATATTATTTAAATCCTTTTTGATCAGCTCATTAGCTGTTGTTGTTTCCTGGAGATTCTTCTGAGGGGAATTCTTCCGCTTGGTCATTTTGGATAGTCCCTGGCGTGGTGAGGACCTGCAGGGCACTTCCCCTGTGCTGTGGTGTATAACTGGAGTTGGTGGGCGGAGCCGCAGTCAGACCTGATGTCTGCCCCCAGCCCACCGCTGGGGCCACAGTCAGACTGGTGCGTGCCTTCTCTTCCCCTCTCCTAGGGGCGGGATTCACTGTGGGGTGGGGTGGCCTGTCTGGGTTACTTGCACACTGCCAGGCTTGTGATGCTGGGGATCTGGCGTCTTAGCTGGGGTGGGTAGGCAAGGTGCACAGGGGCAGGAGGGGCAGGCTTAGCTTGCTTTTCCTTAGGTGATCCACTTCAGGAGGGGCCCTGTGGCAGCAGGAGGGAGTCAGATCCGCTGCCGGAGGTTTGGCTCCGCAGAAGCGCAGAGTTGGGTGTTTTCGCGGAGCGAGCGAGTTCCCTGGCAGGAACTGGTTCTCTTTGGGATTTTGGCTTGGGGATGGGCGGGGGAGATGGCGCTGGCGAGCGCCTTCCTTCCCCACCAAACTGAGCTCTGTCGTCCGGGGGCTCAGCAGCTCTCCTTCCCTTTGTCCTCCAGCCTTCCCGCTTTCTGAGCAGAGCTGTTCACTTATGACCTCCCAGACGCTAAGTCGCGCTTGCTGTCGGAACACAGTCCGTCAGGCCCCTCGGCTTTTTGCAAGCCAGACTCGGGGGCTCTGCTTGGCCGGGGAGCCGCCCCTCCACCCCGGCTCCCTCCCGCCAGTCCATGGAGCACGCACCGCCTCGCCGCCCTTCCTACCCTCTTCCGTGGGCCTCTCGTCTGTGCTTGGCTCCGGCGACTCCGTTCTGCTAATCCTCTGGAGGTTTTCTGGGTTATTTAGGCAGGTGTAGGTGGAATCTAAGTGATCAGCAGGACGCGTGGTGAGCCCAGCGTCCTCCTACGCCGCCATCTTCCCTCCTCTCTTCCATAGGCCCCCATTTTGAATGTGATAGTCTTTGAAGGTCTTATTGAAAAGTTGTCATTTTACTAAAAAGCTGAAGAAAGTAAAGAATTTATGCAAATATCTCAGGAAACATCATTTTAGTTAGAGCGAACAGGAAGAACAAATTCTTGAAACTGGAATAGACCTGTTCTGTTCGATTATTAATAAGGAGATTGATGTGGTTATAAAGGAGTGAACAAGAAGAGCAATGGGAAATAAGGTCTGAGAGTCAAAGGGCATGAAGCAGATAATGCTTCCTCCTAGGGGTCTGGCTATTATCTGAATGAGCTGGGAATTCACTGGAGTGTTCCTAGAAGATTTGGCATGACCTGGTAGGAGACCACTGGGGGTAGGGAAAAAGGCAGAGGCAAGGCGACCCTACAAGATAATTACAATAATCCAATAAAGAGAAATGGTTGCTTGGAGCACTGTGTTAACAAGAGTGGGAAGAAGTGTTCGGATTTGTAAAACTATATTTGCTACACCAAGACCTGAAAGGACTGCAAGTTATAACAGAAATAAATAAATCAAGGATGATTCTATGATCTGGAGTCTGAGTATCTGCAAGAATGAAGTGGTTCTCTACTCAGTGAGAAATCAAGGTGTGGGGTAAACAGGTGGATGTGAAACAGAATTTTGTTTTAAGCATGTTAAATATAAAGTGTCTATAAGATTTCTAAAAATAGCTGTTGATTAGGTAGTAGGCTATGATAACAGAAAACTCACTAGTGCAACCTTTTTTATCAAAGATGAACTACTTTACACCAGTTGTAGGAAGTGAGAATACCACTGAGGATCTTAGTAGTCTCAAAAGGAGGACTTTGGAAAGGACATCCATCTATAGGGTCTGGACTTGAATAGTTTAAAGTGAATTTTTTAAGAAGGCTAGTGGTTGATAATAGACCAAGTTAAAATATGTATTTATTTTTATTTTGAGACTTTATCAAGAACTACTAATCTTCACATATTTTGGTGGGCACCACATTTTTGTATAGGGGTTAGCAGTTGAAAAATGTGCATACTTTATAAAACAAAATCCTTCTTTATTTGTTTAGTTTGGCTACATTTCAAAAGTATACAAAAACATGATGTATTTTTAAACAGCTTTATCAAGATATCACTGACTTATAAAATTGTTTGTAAAATACATAGGTATACAATTTCATATTATGATATATGTATACATTCTGAAATGATGACCATGATAAAGCTGATTGACACATTCATCATCTCACTTACCATTTCTGTGTGTGTGTGTTGAGATTTAAAATCTACTCCCTTAGCAAATGTCCATTACACAATATTGTTAATTACCCATCACCATGCTGTACATTAGATCTCCAGAATTTATTCATTGTGCATAACTGAAACTGTACCCTTTGGCCAACTCATTCCATTACCCTCCTGACCCTGTCAGCAAACACTGTCTTAATGTCTGCTTCTAGGACTTTGACTATTTTAGATAACACATATAAGTGAGATCATGCAGCTTTTCTCTTCCTGTGTCTTGCTTATTTCATTTAGCCTAGTGTTCTCCAGCCCCATACACATTTTCACAAATCACAGTATTATCTTCTTTCAAGGCAGAATATGATCCCTGTTTGTGTGTGTGTGTATATGTGTGTGTGTATGTGTGTGTGTATTCATTCATTGAAGGAAATTTAGGTTCTTTTCATATGTTGGTTATTGTGAGTAATTCTGAAATAAACATGAAAGTACTGATAGGTCTTCATAATTCTGATTTCATTCATTGGATATATACCCACAAGTGAGACTGCTAGGTAAAATGATTTTAATTTTTACTTTTTACATATTTTTAATTTTTTAAGGAACTTCCATACTGATTTCCTTGATGGCTGTACTAATTCACCTTCCCACCAATAGTATTTAAGGGTTCACTTTTCTCCACATCCTTGTCAATACTTGGAATATATATATATACAATAACAGATACCCTAACAGGTGTGAGATGATATCTCATTGTAGTTTTGATTTACATTTTCCTGATGATTTAGAATTGGCAGGCAGGAGCTGTCTAATTCAGTTTTAAGAATTCCTAAGAATTTTTAGTTTGAGGTCATCAGTTGAAACAGTCTTATAATGATTAAAGGTTGACTTACATCTCTTTGATGAATAAGCACTCTAGGGTTCAGAGTACAATGATAACAGTACCTGAAAGGTCCTTTTCACTGAGACTCTAGCATGGTTTCTCTGAGGTCATTTCTAAAAGATGAAGTCTGTGGGTTTAAATTTATGAAGAGGTTTTGTTGTTTATTTGTTTTTTATTTAAGATGTTTAGGAAAAGCTCCTTCTATCTTGGTAATAAGACTGGGTGCATTGGTTGAATTCTTTGTAATTATTACTCATATCACTCTGTAATAATGTAGTGTCTAGAACTGTAGTAGTACTTCCAGATAGCTAGGATTCTCAGTTTATATGGACCAATAGAATAAATGGACTTTCAAAAGAGATGACTTCATTGTCATTAAGGTCAAAGGTAAAAATTTAGGCTAAGAAAGTTAAAGAGTTTCTTGGGGTGCCTGGGTGGCTCAGTAGGTTAAGCGTCCAACTCTTTTTTTTTTTTAATTTTTTAAACATTTATTTATTATTGAGAGACAGAGAGACACAGAGCGTGAGCAGGAGAGGGGTAGAGAGAGGAGAAGACACAGAATCCGAAGCAGGCTCCAGGCTCTGAGCTGTCAGCACAGAACCCGACGCAGGGCTCGAACTCACAAATTGCGAGGTCATGACCTGAGCCAAAGTAGGTCACCCAACCAACTGAGCCATCCAGGCACCCCGTTAAGTGTCCAACTCTTGGCTTCAGCTCAGCTCAGGTCATGATTTCATGGTTCATGTGTTTAAGTCCCCTGTTGGACTCTGCACTGACAGCACAGAGCCTGCTTGGGATTCTTTCTCCTTTTCTCTCTGCCCCTCCCCAAGTCTCTCTCTAAATAAATAAATAAACTTAAAAAAAGAGTTTCTTAAAGTTTGGCTTACTTAATTTTTTATGTTTTTTGAGGTGAAATTAATATAACATAAAAGTAATCATTTAAAAGTGAGTAAGTCAGGAGTTTGTTTTTTATTTGTTCACAATGTTGTGCAGCCAATCACACTTTATCTAGTTTCAAAATGTTCTCATCACCTCCAGAAGAAAACACATTCTCATTAAGAAGTCACTCCCTATTCCCCCTTTTCTCAGCCTCTGTCAATCACTAATATACTTTCTATCTCTAGGGATTTACCTATTCTAGATATTTCATATAATTGAAATCATATAATATATGACTTTTTATGTCTAGCTTTAATTTTGTACAATATTTTTGAATTTTACTCACATTATAGTTTGTGCCAAAATTTCATTCCTTTTATGGCTGAGTTAATCTTCTATCATAAGGACATATTGCATTTTGTTATCCATTCATCCATTGATGGACATTTGGATTGTTTCCATCTTTTGGCTATTGCAAATAATGATGTTTATAAACATTCATGTGCAAACATCTGTATGAATACCTGTTTGCAATTCTTTTGGGTGTATAACTACTAATTTAAGTTTGAGAATTAATTTTGTCCTTTTAACATTACTTGAATATTGAATGTGATATGGGCAGTACCATTTTATTTATTTATTTATTTTTTCAATATATGAAGTTTATTGTCAAATTGGTTTCCATACAATACCCAGTGCTCTTCCCAAAAGGTTCCCTCCTCAATACCTATCACCCACCCTCCCCTCCTTCCCACCCCCCATCAACCCTCAGTTTGTTCTCAGTTTTTAAGAGTCTCTTATGCTTTGGCTCTCTCCCACTCTAACCTCTTTTTTTTTTTTCCTTCCCCTCCCCCATGGGTTTCTGTTAAGTTTCTCAGGATCCACATAAGAGTGAAACCATATGGTATCTGTCTTTCTCTGTATGGCTTATTTCACTTAGCATCACACTCTCCAGTTCCATCCACGTTGCTACAAAGGGCCATATTTCATTCTTTCTCATTTCCATGTAGTACTCCATTGTGTAAATAAACCACAATTTCTTTATCCATTCATCAGTTGATGGACATTTAGGCTCTTTCCATAATTTGGCTATTGTTGAGAGTGCTGCTATAAACATTGGGGTACAAGTGCCCCTATGCATCAGTACTCCTGTATCCCTTGGGTAAATTCCTAGCAGTGCTATTCCTGGGTCATAGGGTAGGTCTATTTTTAATTTTCTGAGGAACCTCCACCCTGTTTTCCAGAGCGGCTGCACCAATTTGCATTCCCACCAACAGTGCAAGAGGGTTCCCGTTTCTCCACATCCTCGCCAGCATCTATAGTCTCCTGATTTGTTCATTTTGGCCACTCTGACTGGCGTGAGGTGATATCTGAGTGTGGTTTTGATTTGTATTTCCCTGATGAGGAGCGACGTTGAGCATCTTTTCATGTGCCTGTTGGCCATCCGGATGTCTTCTTTAGAGAAGTGTCTATTCATGTTTTCTGCCCATTTCTTCACTGGGTTATTTGTTTTTCGGGTGTGGAGTTTGGGGAGCTCTTTATAGATTTTGGATACTAGCCCTTTGTCCGATATGTCATTTGCAAATATCTTTTCCCATTCCGTTGGTTGCCTTTTAGTTTTGTTGGTTGTTTCCTTTGCTGTGCAGAAGCTTTTTATCTTCATAAGGTCCCAGTAATTCATTTTTGCTTTTAATTCCCTTGCCTTTGGGGATGTGTCGAGTAAGAGATTGCTGCGGCTGAGGTCAGAGAGGTCTTTTCCTGCTTTCTCCTTTAGGGTTTTGATGGTTTCCTGTCTCACATTCAGGTCCTTTATCCATTTTGAGTTTATTTTTGTGAATGGTGTGAGAAAGTGGTCTAGTTTCAACCTTCTGCATGTTGCTGTCCAGTTCTCCCAGCACCATTTGTTAAAGAGACTGTCTTTTTTCCATTGGATATTCTTTCCTGCTTTATCAAAGATTAGTTGGCCATACGTTTGTGGGTCTAGTTCTGGGGTTTTTATTCTATTGCATTGGTCTATGTGTCTGTTTTTGTGCCAATACCACGGTGTCTTGATGATTACAGCTTTGTAGTAGAGGCTAAAGTCTGGGATTGTAATGCCTCCTGCTTTGGTCTTCTTCTTCAAAATTACCTTGGCTATTTGGGGCCTTTTGTGGTTCCATATGAATTTTAGGATTGCTTGTTCTAGTTTCGAGAAGAATGCTGGTGCAATTTTGATTGGGATTGCATTGAATGTGTAGATAGCTTTGGGTAGTATTGACATTTTGACAATATTTATTCTTCCAATCCATGAGCACGGAGTGTTTTTCCATTTCTTTATATCTTCTTCAATTTCCTTCATAAGCTTTCTATAGTTTTCAGCATACAGATCTTTTACATCTTTGGTTAGATTTATTCCTAGGTATTTTATGCTTCTTGGTGCAATTGTGAATGGGATCAGTTTCTTTATTTGTCTTTCTGTTGCTTCATTATTAGTGTATAAGAATGCCACTGATTTCTGTACATTGATTTTGTATCCTGCAACTTTGCTAAATTCATGTATCAGTTCTAGCAGACTTCTGGTGGAGTCTATCGGATTTTCCATGTATAATATCATGTCATCTGGGCAGTACCATTTTAAATAAGCGGAGGTGCCTTTGAAACTACCTAACAGCAGCATTAGTAAGGTGAGTGTTTCGATCATGAGATAGTTTGGGCCTCAGTAAGAAAAATGTCAGTCAATCCTTTTTCTTTGTTATACTGTTATACTGTAAAGTTGTGGCTTTCCAACATGGAAAAGCTTTGTTCTATCTTGAGAATAATTATACAATCACCTAAGCAAATCCATAGCCTATTTCTGGAAAAATAGTATAAAGTCTATCTGTAGGCAAAGAGCCATCAAGATTTTAGCTCTAGTCCCTGCCTTACCTTTTAAAGTTTTGTTGGGATTTTGGTGCAGAAAAGTAGAACATATACCAGACACCTTCATGACTATAAAGTTCCTATCAGTTGGCATAAGATCACATCCAGTTTATCTCTGTTATGTTAACAAAATGAACAAAACAGCTGTGGCTAATTAATCTATTAACCGATAGAATAAGAATGAAAGAGAGAACAATCCTCTCGTAGTATAACATAGAATTAACTAATAAGGCTGCAGTTAATGGCTTCTGGGAATAAGAACGTATAAAAAACACTAAGAGCATTGCAAACCTCCATAGCCTTTGATTTATTCCGGAAGTTATGTTGATTGTCCTGGTTGATACAGGTGGCAGAAACCTAGAAATAAGATCAATTTGGAGACAATTATTATGCCAGACTTTATAGTTAAGCATAATTATGTTTATTTTAATATAAGAAATATCACTGAATTATATTTATATTTTTGTATTTTGCTTACATATAATTTGCCTAGGAAGATGGAATAGTTCTATTGATTTGTCAGATGTATATTTATTATCAATAACAGTAATTTTTAACAAATAAAAATTTGGAAATGACAAAGAACCCTAACTATTCCTATTGGCATTTGTTTTACAAATGCAAATGAAATCTTTCTATTAGTTTATATAAATTATATAAACTTTGTATTAGTTTATAAAAGATAGTTTAGGCATAGAAAGCTTTTTGAGCATTTTATTATTCTGAATTTGGCATTTGGATCAGGAGTTTGTCAAAGTAGACCAAGCATGAACATGCCATTAGTATCCAAACAGGCAATATTATCAAAAGATACAGCATTGAGAAACCATGACCATTAGGAACTTTTAACTTTTTTTTTTTTTCAAAAATAAAGATTTGTTGTTATAATGATCCAGGCTTATGCCAAAAGTATAGAAATATAACATACTGTGTGACATTTCTGTAATCTAAGCACAGAATAATTGAGTCATTATATGGGAAAAAAATCTAACTTCATTCCATTTAAATACTATCCATCTAACACTATAGAACAAACATTGATTAGTATATTTTATAGGTATATTCAGATTTCTATGGACTAAATTGTGCTCCCGAAAGAAACCCTAACCCCAGTATGACTGTATTTGATATAAGGACGTAATTAATGTTAAATGATGGTGGTGCCCTAATTTGATAGGATAGAATCCTATTTTTTCAAAGTTTATTTATTTCTGTATTTGACATAGAGAGAGACAGCACAAGTAGGGGAGGGGCAGCCCCTATGCACAGCTCAACCATGGGGGTTGAACTTACAAAACCATGAGATCATGACTTGAGCCACAACTAAGAGTTTGATGCTCAACTGACCAACCCACCCAGGCACCCCAGGATTAGCATCCTTTTAGGAAGAGTTGTCAGGGAGCTTGCTTTCTCTCTCCACCATGCAGGCAGCCATCTGCAAGCCAGGAAGAGAACTCACATCAGAAACTGTACCCTGTTGGAACATCCAGTTTGGATTTTCCAGCCTCTAGAGCTATGAGAAAATACATCTTATTTGTTTAAGCCACTGACCTGTGGTATTTTGTGATTACAGCCCAAACTATCTAATTAACAGAGATATACACACACTTATGTATATATACATGTACACACAAATAGATAACATATTTAAAGTTTTCAAATTCAGAACAAAATAAAATTAAATTTTATCATACTACCAAATAAAACAACACATATATTGAATTTACCATCTTAACCATAATAATTCCCTTGATAAACAAATAGATCATATTCATTGTTCTGTACTTTTAGTAACTATCCTACATAATTTCATTCAGTCATTTATATAAATTACCACCTTTAAATCATGAAAAATTAAACCTAATCCATGTACTAGCTAACATACCGTGCTAACCCAATTTTTATATGTTGGATTCTAAGCTAAATTAAATCAAGCTAATTGGTTTACAGATTAATTTATTGTCAGGAAAATAACATGAAGTGTTTTCAATATAATTTATAAATTTCTATATTCATAAGCCAAATTTTAAAAGATTCTTGAAATAATATCCCAAACCCTGTGTGTCTAGTTTTTCTTCTCACATAGTAGCTCAGAACAAAGGCCATTACTCAAACTCATAGTTAAATATATTCTTCCCAGTTATCATTTTTTTTTATATGACCATCACTTTAAAAGGTTTATTTTCCTGACTTCTGCAGGGAAAGAAGACATAAATGTAGGAATACACATCTTAATACATATACCCAAAAGAAAGAGAGTTTTTAGAACTGGTTTAAATAATAACTCAGGCTTCTCATTATTTCATCAAGTCATTCAATCAACAAGCTGACACTTATTAATCCCTGAAGCATAAAATGAAAGAGTATATCTCATGTATTATACAAATTAATCTTATTTTGTGGCAGACAGGATAGTGAATCTCTTCACAAGATTTTTTTTTCTTTTTTAATTTTTCTTTTTTTGTTCTCAAGTGTGTCTCAAATGAATAATCTCATTTATATCAAAATTTTCCCAAACTAGCCACTGCAACTCGAGGTTATCTTTGGTGAAATTATGCCAGCTAGGGAAATATGTACAAATTAAAACTTGAAAGAAGCGAGTGTTTGGACTGAACAGAATTCAGATGATATAGCTGCATGGACCCCATGAAGTCTGAACCTATCTTCAAAGTCAGATTTAAAAGGCCAGTTGTCACTAACTGCTGGACATGGGTCTTATTCACCTATCTTCAGCATCTACCCTGTTTACCATATGACTTTTAGCTTACAAATAAGAGAAGAATAAAAGAAGGCACACACAAACACTTCTTAATCATTTTGGTCCAGAATTGACATACATCACTTTTGCTCATAGTCCAGTAGCAAGAAGTTGATGGTTCTGCTTTGATGCAAGCATTTTCTGGAAAATACGGTTCTTGACTGGACAGCTGCTTCTCAGAAAAAAAAATCTCTTGAAGAAAGAGATTTTGAAGAAATATCTCTTGAAGAAAACAGATATTTGGTGGATACCTTGGCATCTCTACTAAGGTCTGCCCCTCTGGTCATCAAATTTCTTTGTGTACTCTTCTTCCCAAGCAAAGAACATATTCAGTACTGCTTTCCCCTTCCCCTCAAAGGGGAAAATCTTAAATGCTATACTGGTGGATACTCTACTCATCTCAAAGGCTAAATTTCTGTGTAATCACAATTTCTACATCAGGTCATATATATAACTCCTCATTATTTATAAAACTATAAATTTAGAGACAAGCTATCTGTTTATGTGTCACCCAGTGTACAGTGCAGAAAACAAGGGTAGAATAACTAAATTCAAGACTCCCAGTTGGAAAATAAAAGAATAAGAGACACATAACAGTCACCAACCTATAGAAGTAATGAGATCCTCCAGGATTGGCATTGTAAGGAACCCTGCCCTGTTGTGGGGATAATTCCTTGATTAGTAATTCTGCTCTCTGGGAAGAATTATTTTACTCTCAATTGTTCCCGGATTCATTGCTGCAAAATCTCTTCCTCTTCTATCTTCCATGACACATCTGAAATTTTCACAGCCTACTAGATGTTCATGTAACTTTAGAGGAACAAGGGTTATTTTAAAAATTGTATGTCAGAAGATATTTTAAATCTGGACTTTGGTTTCTTTAGCAATACAATTCCCTGAGAAATAAAAACAAAAACCAAACAATAAAAGCACAGCTTTTAACTGTTTGTAGTATTTGTGCTTGTAGTAAATTCCATTGGCCATCTAAAATTGTTTCCTGGACATGTTTCTCAAATCTGCTTTATTTCATAACTTTCTCATCTCCATTGTTCTATCTTTAAGCTTAATAGTATCTATCTTGAAATCATCTGAAACAATGGACTTCAATGGGATGTACCTCTCTTAAGGTATTATTTGCAACAGAGCTCATACTATTTAGTTTAGAGAGACATAGTGGTTTTTTGTTGCATGGTCGATGTTTTAAACACTATATCTTGCTACTTGAGGGCCCAGAAAACAGTAACCTTTCTACTGTGTAATGTCGTTAATCTCCAGACTTTTTATTAATTCCTTTAATCTCTGCTTGAAAATCTTCCAATCTTTGCTTGAGTTCATTGCTTTCTTTCAAATACTGAGGATAGCCAATAGTAGCCACCCACGCTAACATTTGGGCTTAATCTAACCATTTTCCCTAGAACTATAGGGCCAACAGGCACATTGTTTTAATCAAACATTTTGTTACAGTAAAACAGAACTCTGCATCTTTCCAAATTACTCTTCTTCCTTGATGCCTGCCATCCAGCCACTAAGCCAACATTATGTATTTGAGATTGTTGTTGAAGCAGCTCTTTATTTCAAGTTCTGGTTAGGTAGTTAGCTAGTTAGAGAAATGAAAATGCTATTATAATCTCTAAACCTCAGAGGCTTAACGCTACAAAACTTTTTTCTTGCCTGTCTAATTGAGTGCTATAGGAAATCTGTAGGGCTGTGTTCTACATAATCATTCAGTGATCCAAAACGATGGAGGCTGTTCTATCTCCCTTTGAAGTTAGAAGCTTTGAAGGTTAACAGTGACATTGATATCAGGCTGACAGAGACACAGAAATGAGATGTAGAGAAAATCACATGTGTTTCTTAAATTCCTGGGCCTAGAAGTGACACACATCACTTCCACTCACATTCTGCTTGCAAGAAATTGTAATTGTTCATTTAATCCCACATTGCTGTAAGGAAACTAGGACCTTGTTTGGGCAGTTAAACAGAGCAGTTCTACATTACAGAAAAGGAGCATGAATCTTTGGGGTCAGTTGGCCACCTAGCTCCAAATGTTAATTTGACAATTAGGTTTATTGTTAGCTTAAGGTGTTAATTTATCTCATTTAATTCTTACAATAAACTTTAATACAGACATAATAAATTTTACCTCCCCTATTTAATCAAATGGAGACTTAGAAATATTAAGTTATTAACCATAGTGACATGGGAAATATTGAGGTCAGAAATCTTAACAATGATTTAATGATTTTTTTTTTCTTTTTGCCCTTGAAATCCTGTGGAGAGTGGCAATTTCAATTATTTAAAATAGTGTGTTTAAAGACATTTTTGTTAGTTAATAAGAAAATTCTCCATAATTTCACAACCATAAGAACTCAAGAGTACCACAAAACAAAAAATGGAAGCAGAAAGGAGGGGCAAAAGACCCATAGTGGTACAGAGCCTGTATGGCTGAGGGATCTTTAGCCATCACCTGTCTATAAATGTATACTAAACTCTCACAGTTATTCACATTATTGATGAGTGCCTGCAGTGTGCCAGGTACTGGGTTAGTGATAACCCTGAAGGAATTTGTTAGTAGATAAAATCTCTCCTAAGATATAGAAATCCAGATATGTGGCTCTGAAAGGAGATCACCCCACTGAAGAAAGTCAGCTGTACCAAGAATACCTAATTATATTCTCATCAAGTTTATCCAACTTTTGGGCTCTTTTCATATAAAACAGAAGCTAAGCCTTTCTGTTTTGAAGTATAAGCCAGGTTTCCATTTAGATCCCCTTGCATAGCTGAGATATTTCAAAAAAAGTCATTACCAAAAACTTAAAGATAACAATAGAAACACTGACAAAAAGTTAAAAGACCATAGTAGTCTACCATACAAGTATATATTTGTATTTCCTATCTTATCTAAGATGGTTTCCAATGCCATTGAGACTTTCACATTCTAGCTGAACTCAAAAGAGATGATATAGATTCCATTTCCAGGTTTCTTCACTTCTTAGCGTAAGATGATCTCCCTAAGACTAGCAATGTGTTGACACTAATCAGCATGACCACACTTCCAAGAGTTTGGCCATTTTGGCTCTTCGTAATAGTAATATCTAATGGGGAGAAGGAATGGGAGGGAGGAGACTCCATTTTTATTCTGCTTGGGCCCCCCTCCCGGTTTTTCTAGTCATGAAGACTACCATTCGCTTAAAGAATTGGCTCTAGGCACAATCTTGCCTTACAGATTTAACAAAACTTTCTGTACACATAGTATTGGCTCCATTCGGACAGCTCTACCAATATAACAATAACTTAATGTTAAAGAAAGACAAAGATTATTTTAGAGAAATTATTTCTTTTCAGTTCATTCATTTATCTTCCCAGTAATTTACTCTTCCATTCACTCATTCATTAACTAACTTATTCACTCACTCACCCATTGATATGGTCCAAATATTTGTATCCCCCTAAAACATTCCTGTGTCGAAGACTAATCCCCATTGTGATTGTATTTGGAGATGGAGTTTCTGGGAGGTGACACGGTTTGAATGCGGTAATGAGAATAAAGCCTTCATGATAGATTGGTGCCTTTATAAGAGGATAAAAAATGTACAGCTCCTTTACTGTGCCATGTGAGGATACAGCAAGAAGATAGCAAATCTGTCAATTTCTTCTCCTTTTTCTTCTCCTTGTTCTTCTCCTCGTCCTCCTCCTTCTTCTTTTATTTTAGAGAGTGGGAGTGGGCAGAGAGAATCTCAAGCAGCTGCTACGCTCTGCGCTCAGCATGAAGCCTGATGTAGGGCTCGATTTCACAACTATGAGATCATGACCTGAGCCAAAATCAAGTGTCAGATGCTTAAATTACTGAACCACCCATGCACCCCTGTCAGCTTCTTGATCTTGGACTTCTCAGTCTCTAGAACTGTGAGAAATAAATATTTCTTATTTAAGTCACCCCCTATGGTAAAATGTTATGGTAGCCTGAACTGATGAAGACACCCATATATCGAAAGATCACTCTGTCAGTTTTTTCTAGTGATTCAGTGGAGTATTTAGAATGGGAATGTGATCATAAAAGAGTACCTATCCAAAAGAAGCTTCCCATCTGCTGGAGAAGTAGACTAGTTATGAGTAGTTACAGTGGTAGAATGGACGTGTATATAAGGTGAAACCACAAAAGAGAAAAAACACATTAAGTTGCCAGAGAAATCAGTGAAGTTTTCCTAGAAAACATAGCTTGTGGACTGAACACCCTAGCACACAAGGGGAGAGAAAAGTCCAGGGAAGAACAGCAGCAGTTATGGAGGGACAGGAATGTGAAACAGAATGACACATTAATTTAACTGAACAAGTTCTTAATATCTAGTGTATTATTTAGTAGAAATACCAAAACATGAGGTTAGTGGAATAGGCAGAAGACAGGACATCATACCATTTTAGGGAATTTTGACTTTATTCTGAAAGCAACTAAGAGCATGAAAGAGGTTGTCATTTATTCCTCTTTGCTCTCCATTACGGCATATGGCAGGGGTGTGGGTGGTTTAAAAGATTTCCCTACATTCATGTGTTAGAAGTATTCAGACTTGTGTGTAAAACAGCAGTCTACTAGGGTAAATGGCTTAATGGAATCTCACATACATTCATGACCAAGACTCATGAGTGTAGTATTTCCTAATAGAAAATCATTAATTCCAATGGGACTAGACCATTAATCATAATACATTCTTTTGTTAAATCCTAGTGTTCTTGCGAGTGTAATTTATAGGTCAAGTCTCACAAATGCTTGGTTCAGAATAACTGAGGCATTGCTGAAAGATGCATTGCTTATATCTGCAGTTCACTAATAAGCTTAAATATGATGACTAAACATCTGTCATCATTCAAATGGATTTCAACCCTGGCCAGCTCACATAAACAAATAGCCATATGGTGGCAGACTTAGCTTTTCTTTTCTTATATTACATAGCAACTGGCTTTGGGGAATCTATAAATGGTAAAATCTTATGTAGCATGAGATACTTTGGGATCACAGTAAGACAAAGAGGAGGGAGGAAATCCGGTGTACAAAGATCAGAGTCCTCTAAGAACCTATGATTTTAAAATAGGCCAATGCTCTCAAATAATATGCATTAATATTCTGTAAAAGTAAGAGCTGGATACTAGCAACATTTCATAAGTGACTTGGATATTCTCACTTCAGCCTTGACTTTGCAGTATGGCAAAAAGAAGCCTAAACAGTCCTACCTAAGACCTCTCTGAATAAATGTTTGGAATTTATATGGAAGAAAAAAGTAGTATTTGTCTACAGAGATAAAAAGAGAATAATATTTGAGAAGAAGTACAAATATGTAAAAAGAAATAATACTATATTGTATTAGTTCACTAGAGATGCCATAACACGGTACCACAAACTAGGTAACTGAGAACAGAAATTTGTTGTCTCACTATTCTGGAAATTAGAAGTCTAAGATCAAGGTGTTGGCAACGTTGGGTCCTCTGGATGAGAAAGAATTTTCTCCATGTTTCTCTCCTAGCATCTGGCAGTTTTCTGCCAATCTTTAGTATTCCCTGGCTTGTAGAAGCATTTCCTCAATCTCTGCCTTCATCTTCACATGGTGTTCTCCCTGTGTGTGTTTGTCACCCAGTTGCCTCTTTTTATAAAGACATTAGTCATATTGGACTAGGGCCTCCCCAGTGATATCGTTTTCACTTAATTATTTCTGCAAAGACCCTATCTCCAAATAGGTTCACATTATGAGGTATTGGGGGCTAGAACATCAACATATGAGTTTAGGGGGGACACAACTCAACACATAATAAATATTTTTAGAGAATCCCATATGTTAAATATGGCTATACTGTGGGATGTTTTTAGGTTGGAATCAGATGATGGAGGGTCTTTGCACATAATGCAAAGAGTAAATGCTATGGATTAGTGTCAAACTAGAGTTTAATTTCTAGTGGGATGTGACAAGTCTCTATTCTTAAGTTATTTCTACTAACATTCACTAAGTGCTTACTATGGGCTTATTAGCGATGTTAAATCCTTTTTTTAAAAAAAAATTTTAACGGTTATTTATTTTTGAGACAGAGAGACAGAGACAGAGCACGAACAGGGGGAGGGTCAAAGAGAGAAGCAGACACAGAATCCGAAGGAGGCTCCAGGCTCCGAGCTGTCAGCACAGAGCCTGACGCAGGGCTCGAACTCGTGAACTGAGAGATCATGACCTGAGCGGAAGTCAGACACTTAACCAACTGAGCCACCCAGGCGCCCTGATGTTAAATCCTTTTTAAGTTAAATGATTATGATGGCCCTAGAAAGTAGACAATTTATCTCTCGTATACAGATGAAGTAATAGAGGTAACTGGGAGTTTAATAACTACCAAAGCAATTGAGCAAGAGTCAAGAATTAAATGTGGACAGCCTTATTCCAAGAATGCATGTTCACCCTTCTATTTTATACTGTCCCTAAACATGCTATGCTATCTACCCTTTTTCCAGTCCAATTGTTTTTTGTTTTTGTTTTTTTCTTGACCTGCTCCAAACCTTAGAGTTTAGAGGCTTAAATGAGTTTAAGGCAGGCAAAATACTTGCTCTACTTGTAATATGTTATTCATATTATTGTTATAATAATTAAGACAAAAAAGGGAAAGGAGAAGAAAAAAAATGAGAGAGGAGTATTTGAGACCCAGATGGATAAACTTTTGTATAATGGGTAAGATGTTTCATGGAAACAACTGGGTAGAACAAACGCACAGATATCACAGGATCTGTCAGGTGTTTCCTCAATGAATAAATATCACCTGGGAAACCAACCGATGCAGAGAATGTTGAGGAAATTGTTACTTAGTTAGAATACGTGACAGAAAGCATACCTCCCAAATTTCTTATTTTGTCATGCAAAATTATATTCCCAGGGCAAGTTGTGTAACAATAGGGTTAAACCAATTGTTAAATGAAGTATGAAGAATACCTTTACAACAATACACTATAACTTGAAAACATACTAGTCAAAAATATTTTACCACTAACCTGTCTTAGTAATGGGTCCAATTACTGTTAATAATTATAGAATTATTGACAAAATAAATAATATTAATTATACCCATAACAGGTCATGCTTCGAGAAGTTCTTCAAATATTCACTTTGCAACACTCTCCTTTCTCTGTTCTCCTAATGATATGTGGAATAGGGAACAAGCCCATATATGAAGGAGCTAATGTGATAACAAAACATGACATGATAATATAACACAGCTATACTATTGCAAGCTTTTAATGATTGTCACTTAGAGAGCTAAAAATCACCCCTGCCATTATTCCCAATCATGAGTTGAAAAAAAAATTTTTCACCTCTGTTAACATGGAAAGGAATGAGCTTATCTCTCCCCTTCAATTCTGCATGAGATGGCTTCTGCTGCATATCTTCCTAAATAGTACTCTATTCCCTCACTGCCCCACACCTCAGGGATGAGCAGCAGCAGCCTCTTTGGGACCCAGAAGCAAATCTTATTTGTGTGCAAGCTGCCTGAATGATTGTTACAAAACTTCCTCCAGCCTCAATAATGGGCAGGAGAAACAGAAAATGTTGCAAAGTTGTCCTCTCACCTCACATTTCCTTTTTTTATTATCTCGTGTTTTTAGGAAAGCAGGGTATTTTTGTTATTTTCCACCTAGTCTCCATGCGTTCAATGAGGCGGTTCCTTTTGATGCTTTACATTTCCTTTGGGCTTGTCCCTTTCCAGATACAAGCCTTGACCCACAACTCTCAGATTACTGCCACCTATTTACATCTTTGGTGCTAATTACAATACTATTTTATGTGACACACTATAATGGCTAAACAGTAAGCTTGCAATGACCTTCAATCTCTTAATCTTTCATATGTACAAAAGCCTTTAAGAGACTTTTCCCCAAATGCAGCACAATCTTCTGACTTTTAGAAGCAGCATTTTAGCAAAAGCTTAGCCCTAATTTCACCGTGAGAACTGTCCTCTTTCCTAATCCTGTCAACCTTCACTCTGACTAGCATCCAGATTAATAGTTATTTAACTGTTGAACAATTATGACAGGTGATTAATTAGTCTCAAGGAGCAGCCACTTGTGCTGCTATTAATCAGCTCATCACCAGACAGAAAGAGAAGGAAAGCAATCTGTATTTGTTACAAAATGGGCTAGGCAGGCATTACTCAGGCAATAAGAAAAGGTCATTGTAGAGCTAAAATCTCAATGAGCAGGTTTTGTGAAATTGATGAGAGAGAATTATTTTCTGTATATATTATGAGAGAGAAAAAAAATGTTCAACACTGTTTGGTGAAAGAAACTTAATGCATAGAACACAGATTCCTCCAGATGTGCAAAGCACTTAAATCTTACGCCAGGGGCATAAATTGATATTTCTGAGTTGTGATGTAAAGTTAGATGTTGACTGTTTCCTTACCAATTCTAAAAATATCATAATGACTACAATTGCTGAATTTGAAAATTAAGTAGAGAACCCATTCGTGATCCATGCCAGACACACAGTGTGCCACCTTCCATTTCTTTCTTACCCTTATTCTCTACAAACTCCTTAGTCTGATCCCTTTACCACCACTCAAATCTGTCCTGCTCCATTCTTCTCATCTTTCGTATAATTATAGACTTCATTAGCTCTTGCCTGGACTATTGAAATAACCTTTTCTTTAAAAAAAATTTTTTAATGTTTATTTTTGAGAGACAGAGAGAGATAGATCATGAGCAGAGGAGGGGCAGAGAGAAAGGGAGACAGAAATCCGAAGCAGGCTCCAGACTCTGAGCTGTCACCACAGAGCCCGACGTGGGGCTAGAACCTACGAACCATGGTGAGATAATGACCGGAGCCGAAGTCGGGTGCTTAACCAACTGAACCACCATGGTGCTCCATGAAATAACCTTTTCTTGACAAGTGTTTTATATACCTCATTGTAGTCTTGGTGTTTTGTTTCCCCTATAATTATAATTGGAGTGTGGAATCTTTCCGATTAAACCCACAAATGAGATCCTGTCAAAGTCATTGACATGATTGTGGACCTCTTCCTCAAGATACAATATCATGGTTGAAAACATTGTTCTGAAATAAGACTACCTGGCTTGAATTCTTCTTCTTTTTCTCACTAGCTGTATGATCTTGGGCAAGTCACACAACCTTCATTTTACTCATTTGAAAAATGAGGATAATAATATTTATGTCATAAGGAGCATATACATTTAAAATGGATTAATACATATAAAGGACTTAGAACTATCTATGGAATATATGTGTATTCCAGATACAGGTAAGTGTTAGCTATTATTATCTATAGCCATGTACCTAGCCCCATTTTTTGAATACACAAAGTAAATCTGCACCTTCACACCTCCGATCCTTCTGTTTCCTTTGTTAGAACTCTAATATGCACTTCTCTTTCCTACTTACATTGTGAATAGACTGTCATCTTCAGTATTCAGTTTAAGACAGTCATCTTCTCTAAGATGTCTTAGATATCTGTCCAGACAGAAATGTACATCCCCATCACCCTGCCTTCTTTCTGTGTCATGCTGTTCAATTCCTCTCAATCACCTGCAACACTTGATTGCATTTGATATTGCTGATTCTAGAGATTAAATTCCTTGTGATGAAGAATGTGATTTGTTCCCCATCTATATTGCCAAGAACAATGCCTACCAGGCAGTAGGAATTTAATCAGTAATTTAATTGAGGAAAGATTGACTGGGCAAGTGGAGAAACTAGCTTTATCAGATAAAATATCCACTGAAATAAGTATCCCTTGACAAACTTAAGATAAAACAAGGAGTTGATACCGTGATTCATATGCTTAAATCAGTATCCACTCTCTAGGGTTTGCTGTAATTGGACCTTGGAGAGAATATTCTGGATTGGAAAAATTAGGGACTTGAAAACTCTTTGAATCACACTTTCTATTAAAATTACTATCGTGTAGGGAATGTGATAAAAAAATAAAACTAAATAGATGAGGTTTCTCCTAGCAAATTGTCAAATGATGTTGCTGATTGCCAGATCATCTCTTTATGAGGCTCCTCTGGGGCACCAGGGAATTACCAATCACCTACAGCAGGCTGGTTTTAATGTTTCCAATTATCCAAATGAAGGTACATAGCCTGTCTGAGGAGCTATGCCATCCTCATCTCTCCTCCTTTTTAGAAGCTCCACCTCAGATGCTGGTAACACCTGTGTAGGAAGAAAGGTGCTTGCACTTTTAATTTTCCACATTAATCATAATTCATACAGCAAGCACTTGGGGTGTCACAAGCACAGGCTTATGACTTCAGGTGGGTAATAAACAGCAGGGGCAGATCAACTTTATAAACACCAAAGACACTATTTTCATGTGGTTCAATTTACCCCTCCCTGTGTGCATGGGTTTAACTATACCAGAATCGGCTTTTGCGAAGCACCTGAGGAAGTACTTAAACTTAATTGTACTCTGTGCTCATTACTGGAATAGTTAATCAGGTGCAAACTAGGGCAAAGGCCTTTGGGACTTCGCTCCCACTGGAGCATTCTGGTATAGGGTCCCATTACCCAGCTGAACCCTATTTTTGACTGCATGACGTATTATATGTTAATGATAAAAATATGCTTTTCTTGCTAAGATTGTTGATCCTACAGAAATAGCATCAAACATTATATCAAGTAGTTCCCTTACATTAAGACTACTTTATAAAAGATCTTATTTGAGCAACTCAAACAAAATGTTAGAAAAGGGAGAGGAGTCCGAGTGCCTGGGTGGCTCAGTGAGTTAATCTTCTGACTCTTGATTTTGGCTCAGGTCATGATCTCACTGTTTGTGAGATTGAACCCCGCATTGGGCTCCATCTCACTGTTTGTGAGATGGAACCCCGCATTGGGCTCCACGCTGACAGCACAGAGACTACTTGAGATTCCGTCTCTCCCTGTCTCTCTGCCCCTCCCCTCTCTCAAAAATAAATAAATAAGCTTAAAAAGAAAAGGGACAGGAGAAAGTAAACAAGTGGACAATTAGATGGGAGGCTATGAAATAAATATAAGGAATTGCTATCCACATACTAGGAGTCTGGCTATATCCTTCCTGCCCAGGCACTGCTATAAAGTGTAGTAAGAGAAAGACAGGTTTTGGTGTCTCCAGATATAATTTGAGGTTAGTTTCACTAGTTTTGTAAATTTAGGTTAATAACATCCTTTCTGAGCCTCAGTTAACTTTCTATCAAATGGTTATAATAAAACTCACCCCACATAGGTTGTCACAAACACCGACGAGATCATGAGAAACTTGTACTGTTAACCTCCAAGGTATTATTTTCATGTCTTGTTTAGATTTGGTAGAGCTGATTTGGACTCAATTAAGTTAGTCACACTAAGAATGGAGTCAGTTTTGTCATAGTTTGTTTCATAGGGACACAGAATCTAGGTGAGTAATTGCCGTCGCAATACTTCACAGTTAAACCCATTTTTTTTTCTTCCTTTACAGTTTCACATTAATGATAAAATAGAGGGGCACCTGGTTGGCTCTGCTGGTTAAGCATCTGACTCTTGATATCAGCTCAGGTCATGATCACACAGTTTGTGGGATCGAGCCCCATGTCAGGCTCTGTGCTGACAGCATGGAGCCTGCTTGGTATCCTCTCTCTCACTCTCTCTCTGCCCTTCCCCTGCTCACGCTCTCTCTTTCCCTCAAAATCAATAAATATTACAAAAAGAAGAGGGAAATAGAAAGTAGTCCTCCCCAGTCAGCAGTGATAATTGGACCACCTGTAATTATCTGTCATTATGGGGCCCATAATGGAAGTACAGTTCTCATTATAGGGGCACTCTCATATTTGCTAGAGAGCTGGTTGAAGATCTAATGAATGCATCAGTGCAAGCAACCTTAAACATCCTTTTAGGCATTTAAACATATATGAACAGAACATCATAATATTGCATCACTTATGAAGTTGGCATTCACTTCATCCTCTTTCTCTTTGGGATGAATTTCCTGGTTCTTCATAAGTCAAAATAAGTTTTGGACTGGATTTCACTGTATGTTTCCTCTGGCCAGTACACACCCTAACAAGAAGTTTTCCCCCTGAATTTGCTAAATGTCTGTCTGTTTCAAACACTTGACACACTGTTGTAAAATGATTCTCCAAGTGACCCATGTATTTGTCTTCTGCCACTCAACTTCCAATTATATTTAAAGTATTCTCCATTATAGTGCTGAGTGTAAGATTGTCCAGAAAATTTAGGATTGTTCCAAAAGATTCATGCTGAAGGTCCTTCTATTAAAATAAGCTTAGTATTAATATATTAGATTATTATATAGCATAGTAGGTTGTATATATATTAGTAGATATAGTATATAGCATATTAGGGTAAGATATATGCATTATATTCATAGTACTCTTCTCCTTTGGGACTTCATAGTATACACAAAATTCACTGAGATTTCATACAGTAAAGAAATAGGCAATACTTTGAGTAACATGGTATTTCCATCAAGAGCTTTATCGTGGCCACCTTTATGATGTCATCCATTTCTCTCCTTCATACACATAACACTGGATCCTGATAAATGTTTCTCTAAAACCAGAAAGTTAGTTTCTAAAAATCACTATGTGCCAGGTACCTTCATATACAAACTTTTACAATAACCTTATAGCTTAGGCATCATTAAAACTAGTTTACTGATAAAGAAACAGATATACCAAGAAGGCAAATGACAATCCAAAGCTATAAAACTAGCAAGCATTGGTCCTGGAATTTAAATTCAGGGCTTACTAACTGTGAAGTGAATCGGGTTTTCCCAACGTTGTTTGAAGGGAAAACAACACAGTCATTAACCCAGGAAGTAATCAAAATGGATTATGCGGGGGTGGGGAGGATGAGGAATAAACTTGAAGGAAAGAAAAAAAAAAAGGATAGCCACAAATAACAATTGGAATTTGAAATAAACCATTAGCTGTAGAAATACTGCCCTTTTTGAAAGAAAAGGAACTAACAACTACTGAGGGTATGTTTGATCTTTACTCTGTAAAATGAGTATTGATCTTCTTACTTTCCCCATGAGTACCCTGAGGCTCAGAGGGTTAGGCAACTTCTCTAAACTAAGTAGTGGCACAGAGAGTTATACTCATAACTGTACAATATTGGAGGGCCTGTGCCCTTTACTATGATGGGCTGTGTTCTTATCAGAATAATGAATGCCTCAAATGGCTTCCAATTCTCCTGATTTATGTTAAAGTGTTTGATACATTTAAATGAGACATAAGACAAATGTAAGCTTACATAATGGTATGTGTTCCCAATCTAAATCTTGGTACACATGGCAAGGACAAAGGAAAGATTTGTGTTGTTTAATCATGAACTCATGGAGTTAGGAGCTAAACTCAGTTGAGGACTCAGTACCTAAATATGAGGAAAATCTGTTTGCTTGACGATTGGCAGCTTTGTCTGATTCTTGGCACAGAGATAATATGAACAGGTGTGAAGTAAACAACTCCAACTTCATTTTAAATTTCTAACATCAAAAATTCAGAGCTCCCCTAGTGCTATGAAATCTCTATGCTTCTCTTCTACTTACACTCCCAGCCAGGTTCCATGGTATGTAATGATCATCTGTTAAGTGCTAAGATTTCTAAGTATTTAACAGACTATTAAAAGGCAATAAGAACTTGAGTTCCTAACCATTTTATACTGTGGACTCCTTTGGCGATCTTGAAAAGTTCATGGGCTTTTTCTCAGAGGAATGTTTGTAAATGACTTCAAATTCATAAAATAAAATGCACAAATCAATCACTTGCTTTCCAATATATTTGTCCAAATATTTTCCTAAAAAGTTATTACTATAGTATTGTTTTATTCTTTTTAAATTCATCAAATAGCAAGATACTATAGCAGGTTTATGCTATAATTTCAAAATAGTGATAATTGCTAATGATATTTCAATATATCTGCACCCTGTAATGTGATATGAAGATACCTATAACAATCTCTGTTGGTAATAAAGTCACAGGTACTGCTAAGATTATTTGTTATATATATTATCTATATTTATCATTGAAGGAAACACTAAATTTCAGTTGGTGGTAGTAAAATTAATTTTTTTCTATGTAATTTTAAAAGCACTCTGAATCTATCTGCAGACCACCTAGGATCTAGCAACTCCTGAAGTCTTTGCTGTTTGCTTTGGTAGGCACTTTGCATACATTATCTCTAATCCTTATAACATCCTATGAGATAGGAGGATTAAGTATCCCTTCTTTTACAGATGAAGATGTTCAATTTCAGAGAAGTAAGTGACTCGCTCATGCTTACACAAATGAGTGATGAGCTGTTATTCCAACCAAAAATCTGCTTCACCCTATCTACTTTCCATTCTTTACATTCTGTCTAAAAACACATATTTACATGGGTAGGAAAAAAATGGCTACATTTAATACATGGGTATACAGATAACACCTATCTAATCAGTATCTTTATTGATTATTTGGAATTTGCTAAAATTTTTTAAAACATTTTTCTCTTCAGTATACTATGCAGTCCACTTAAAATCATATTTATATTGTGCTTCTTCTTTTGTTGAGTTTGCATATTTTATAGCTTTGCTCCAAACCCACTTTAAGCTATCAGTTCCCATGAGATAGGATCCAACATTATGACATCATTGGAGGATGTCATCAAAAAGACATGACCGCCAGGAGCAAGAAAATAATATCCACTCTTACTACTTTTGTTCCACTTAGTACTGGAAGTTCTAGCCACAGCCATCAGACAACAAAAATAAATGAAAGGCATCCAAATTGGTAAGGAAGAATTAAAACCTTCACTATTTGTATATGACCTGACACTATGTAAAGAAAACCTTTAAGATTCCAACAAAAACTACCAGAACTGATAAATCGATTCAGTAAAGTTATAGGATACAAAATGAATGTACAGAAATCCATTGCATTTCTATACACCAATAATGAAGCAGCCGAAGGAGAAATTAAGAAAATACCATTTGCAATTGCATCAAAAATAATAAAATTCCTAGAAATAAACCTAAACCGAAGAGATGAAAGACCTGTACTCTGAAAATTATAAAATGCTAATGAAAGAAATTCAAGATGAAGCAAAGAAATGGAAAGACATTCCATGCTCATGGATTGGAAGAACAAATATTGTTAAAATGTCTATACTACCCAAAGCATCTACATATGTAATGGAGTCCCTATCAAAATACCAATAGCATTTTTCACAGAACTAGAACAAACAATCCTAAAATTTGTATGGAACCACAAAATACCCTAAATATTCAAAGCAATTTTGAAAAAGAAAAAGCTGGAGGTATCACAATTTCAGACTTCAAATTATATTACAAAACTGTAGTAATCAAAAGAGTATGATACTGGGACAAAAACAGACACACAGATCTATAGGATACAATAGAAAGCCATGAAATAAACCCACAATTACATGGACAATTAATCTTTGACACAGGAGACAAGAATATGCAATGGAAAAAAGACGGTCTCTTCATCAAAAGCTGCTGGGAAAACTGGACAGCTACATGCCAAAGAATGAAAATAAGACCACTTTTTACACCATACACAAAAATAAAACTCAAATTGGTTTAAATATTTAAATGTGAAACCTAAAACCATAAAAATCCTCGAAGAGAGTAAAAGCAGTTTCTCTGACATTGATCATAGTAATATCTTTCTATATCTGTTTCCTTAGGCGAGGGAAACAGAAGCAAAAATAAATGGTTGGAACTAGGTCAAAATAAAAAGCTTCTACACAGCAAAAATACAAAAAAAGAAAAACAACCAACAAAACTAAAATACAGCCTACTGAATGGAAGATAATTTTGCAAATGACATATCCAGTAAAGGGTTAGTATTCAAAATATATAAAGAGCTTATACAACACCCAAAAAACAAACAATCCAGTTAAAAATGGCAGACGACACGAACAGACATCTATCCGAAGAAGACTTACAGATGGTCAACAGACACATGGAAAGATGCTCAACATCACTCATCATCAGGGAAATGCAAATCAAAACTGCAATGAGATATCACCTCACACGTATCAGAATGGCTAAAACCAAAAACACTAGAAACAGCAAGTGTTGGCAAGGATGTGGAGGAAAAGGAACCCTTGTGTAGTGTTGATATGAATACAAACTGGAGCAGCCACTGCGGAAGACAATTTGAAGTTTCCTCCAAAAATTAAAACTAGAGCGGTGCCTGGGTGGCTCATTTGGTTAAGCATCTGACCTTGGCTCAGGTCATGATCTCACAGTTTGTGAGTTCGAGCCCCGCGTTGGGCTCTGTGCTGACAGCTCAGAGCCTGGAGCTTGCTTCGGATTCTATGTCTCCCTGTACCTCTGTCCCTCCCCTGCTTGTGCTCTGTCTCTCTCAAAAATGAATAAATGTTATAAAATTAAAACTAAAACTACCCTACAATCCAGGAATCACACTTCAGGGTATTTACTCAAAGAATACAAAAACACTAATTACTAGGGATATATGCACCCCTATGTTTATTGCAGCATTATTTACAATAGCCACAGTATGGAAGCAGCCTAAGTGTCCAGAAATAGATGAATGGATAAAGAAGAATATAAATAATAGTATATTATTCAGCCATAGATAAAGTTGAAATTTTGCCATTTGCTACAACATGGATGAATCTAGGGGGTATAATGGTAAGCAAAATAAGCTGATAAGAGAAAGACAAATACCATATGATTTCACTCATTTGCGGAATTTAAGAAACAAAACAAATGAACAAAGGAGAAAAATAGAGAAACCAAAAACAAACTCTTAACTATAGAGAACAACAGATGGTACCAGAGGAGAGGTGGGTGGGGGCTGAGTGAAATAGGTGAAGGGGATTAGGAGTGCACTTGTCGTGATGAGCACTGAGTAATGTATAGAACTTTTGGATCACCTGAAACTAATTTAGCACTGTATATTAACTACACTGGAATTACAATTTTTAAAAAAAGGACATGACCACAGATTGACCTGTGAACTGGACCCAGATATTCGGAGGCTCCTCATCCACTGCCTTTTCCTTGGAATGTGGGTTCTCGTCTTTCTCTGAAGCTGTTCCAGACATGGCCTTGAGATGGTGATGGGGTCTTGAAAACAACATACATACCTCTTTATAATAATTTTAAGATTTAGTGGGCAGGTGCAGAGATCCACTCAGCTTGTTGTTGCGCAAGACAAACCTCATGTGTAAGTTCCCTTTGCTTATTGAAACTGCCACCTACCAACCTTGAGTGGTCTCTTTCTTCTGTCTCCCCCTGCCCTCTGAGTTCAGGGGCCAGTTTCAGATTACACCTGGGAAACTCCTGTTGTGACCCAACAGATATACAGAGAATAGGCACTTAGTCTTAGTTGGTCCACATATGGGTACCTGAAAGAATAACCTTTAGATTGTTTTGTGAAACTCAGTTCATTCTTTAAACTGCCACCATGCCAATCTGAAAAGCAAACAAATCTGACTTAACTTCACTTAGCATAAAGCCCTCAAGGCTTTGACATGATTTGCCATGTTGACACGAATGGCAAGATTTCACTCTTTTTATGGCTTAATAATATCCCATGGTGTTTATCTTTGTATGTATATCTGTGTGTGTATGTGTGTATGTATGTGTGTATGTATGCATGTATATAAATATATATACCACATTTTCTTTATCTATTGATCCATCAATGGGCACTAAAGTTGCTTCATTTCTTGGCTGTTGTAAACAATGTTGCAGTGAACATGGGGGTGCATATACCTTTTCAAATTACTGTTTTTGTTTTCTTTGTATAAACACCCAGAAGTTGAATTGCTATATCATATGGTAGTTCTATTTTTTTATTTTTTGGAGGAAACTCCCTATTCTTTTCCATAGTGGCTGCACCAATTTATATCCCCCTCAACAGTGTACAAGAGTTCCCTGTTTTCCACATCCTTACTGACTCTTGTTAATTTGGGGGCTTTTGATAGCCATTCTAAAAGGGATGAGGTGGTATCTCATTGTGGTTTTGGTATGCATTTCTCTGATGATTAGTAATGTTGAAAATCTTTTCATGTACTGTTGACTATCTGTATGTCTTTTGGGGGAAAAATGTATGTTTAGATCTTCTCCTTTTTCATTGATTGTTTGATTTTTTGTTGTTGAGTTGTATGAGTTATTTATATATTTTGGGTATTAATGTCTTATCAAATATATGATTTGCAAACATTTTCTCCCATTCATTAGTTTTCATATTCATTTTACTAATGGTTTTCTCTGCTACATAGAAGCTTTTGGTTTGATGTAGTTCCACGTATTTATTTTTGCTTTTGTTTTCTTTGCTTTTAGTGTCAAATTAAAAAAAATGATTTCTAAGACCGACATCAAGTTGCTTAATGTCTCTATCTTCTCCTAGGAGTTTTGTGGCTTTAATCTATTTGGAGTTAATTTTTGTGCATCGTGTAAGACAGTTGAGCAGTTTCATTCTCATTTATGTGGCTGCCCTATTTTCTCAGCACCATTTATTGAAGAGACTGCCCTTTCATCATTGTATATTCTTGCCTGTTTTGTTGTAAGTTAATGGACTATTTATGAGAGAGTTGATTGCTGGGCTTTCTATTCTGTTCCATTGATCAATGTGTCTGTTTTTATGCCAATACTATACTGTTCTCAATACTATAGCTTTGTAATATATTTTGAAATCAGGTTAGGTGAAGCCTCTAGTGTTCTTCTTTCTCAAGATTGCTTTATCTTTTGGGGGCCTTTTGTGGTTCCATACAAATTTTAGAATTGTTTTTTCTAATTTTGTGAAAATGCCACTGGAATTTTGATAGGGGTTACACTGAATCTGTAGATTGTTTTGGGTAGTATGGACATTTTGACATTAATTCTACCAATCCATAACCATGAAATATCCTTTCATTTGTTTGTGTCTTTTTCAGTTTCTTTCATCTCTGCCTATTCAAAATACCCTTCAAAACTTAGCTGACACTCCATGAAGGTCATTACTACTTTTTATGGCCCTATTGATCTCTTGTTTCTCTGAATGGCTTCTCTAGCATATTTCCAGTCTAGATTGTGGAATTTGATGCCCATAGCTCCTTATCTTTAACTATTTTAGTCTTATTTGTCAACCAAGTTGTGAACCTCAAATCTTGGTTTCTTCTCTGCCCTACTGTGATTCAGACACATTCTAGTTGCTAGATACACAGAGGGCTGTGAAGGGCAGGATAAAGGAGCAGGGAGAAATGTTGGCAAACAAATATTTATTGATTTAGTATTTATTGATTGATCCTCTACACTATAAAATAAGAAAATTAGGATGGCATTTGAATTAGCCAAAAGAATCACATAGTACCTGTGTTTGATAATGACTAAACTGAGTAATCATAAAATCAATTTATTTTCTGTGCATCTCCTGTGATAGAATATTACAGTAATAATTTATTGATCTATGGGTTAGAAGTGCTACAAATGGTTGTGTGATATCAGCTTTTTCAGTCACTGGAATATTATGCCTGAGATATTACAAGCCTCAGTCAGTTGTTTTGGTCCTGAGGTTGCTGCATGAATGGCAACGAAATTCTCATCTAATGGAATTTCCTACCTATAATCATTTACTACAAGACCGTAGCTTAACTCTGCCACTAAGTTTGTCTTTGTATAAGCAGGATGCATTTCAGTGATTCAACTCAGAAGATAACAAAAATAGCATTTTCTAGGTTCCAAGTTAAAAACTGTTTTCTTAATAACATTTGAAACATCACATATAGCAAGTTTTTAATTTATCTAAAGTCGGGAGTCATGTTTTCCATACCATCCTATCCTCCTTCCTATTTTAGTAAAATGCTAGAGAAGGGGTCTGGCACCCATGCAGCAGCTACCTCTTCATTTATCATCTAAGTCACTGCTACTGGTAGAAGGACTGGATTCTTTTTTTTTTTTTAATGTTTATTTATTTTTAAGAGACACAGAGCATGAGTGAGGGAGGGGCATTTATTTGCTGTCTGCACAGAGGCCAATGCGGGGCTCAAACCCACAGACCGTGAGATGATGACCTGAGCCTAAGTTGGACGCTTAACTGGCCAAGCCACCCAGGTGCCCCAGAAGTACTGGATTCTTGAATAACCAGCCATGTTAGTTTGAGTTTATTATTCAAGGAGAAATCCCATCTTTTATTTAGTCCTTCACTTTTATTTCTTTATTTTTCTACTTATTTGTTTATTTTTATTTTTTTGAGAAGAGAGAGCAGGGAGAGACAAAAGGAGAGAGAGGGAGAATCTTAAGCAGGCTCCACATTGAGTACAGAGCCCGATGTAGGGCTCCATCCCATGACCCTGGGATCATGACCTGAGCCAAAATTAAGAGACAGACGCTCAACTGACTGCACCACCCAGGCACCCCTACCCCTTCATTGTTAAAACACAGTCTCCTGTCGTCAAATAACTGAGGCTTCTTTGTTATCCTTTCACTGAAAACAAGGTTTCCTCTTCTTTCCCTGTAGTTCTATTCATCAGAAGTATTCATATGACTACCCACATAGGACTCCAGCTCTGATTGTTCACCTTGAGTTTCAGACCAACTATCTTTTCAGCATTTTCTTCAGGGTGTGCTACAGATATGTCAAACTGAAATTTTCCTCAACGTCTGGTCATCAACTTTGCTGCCCCAAACCCATCCTCATGCATTTGCCTTCTCAAATGGTGATCTAGGGAACTACTCAAGTCAAAAACCTGGAAAACCCTCTTGATTCTTTCTCTTTTTCACACCATTCACCCTCTCCTGCACTGGATTTTTTCACATGGTCCTACTGATTTTATTTGAGAAATGTCATTTGCACTTCTATAACCTCCATGCGAATATCTATTCAAAACTCAGCCTCATCTTCTCCTAGTTAGAATACTATAATAGCTGCTGGACTGAACTCTCACTGTAAGCAAATGCATAGACAGGGAGTTTTCTTACTCTCTCAAACCTGAGCTGTGGTCAAAGGCAACCCACATCACAAAGTCAAGGAGTCACCTGCAGTTGAGACCAATCCACCAAGCCCAGATTTTGGAGAGACTCAAAGGCAGAACCAGTTCAATTGCAAAACATTGTCATTTCCTTTTCTCAGTTACAAGAAAAGCACCTTGAAGGAAGATGCTATAGGGCAGAAAGTGTTGATCTTGCACAAAATGCAGTGTTCCTATTAAAAGACTTTCCAGTCCCTATATCCGAATGAGGTGATTTCTAAGGGAATCAACCATGAGATTGAGGATGTCTACAACCAGCACACTGATTTCACAGTTCCAGGGTGGGCCCCTGTTTAGTCTGCGTTTGCTCATTTGAGATGGGTGTATGTGCAGGGGATGTGAAAAAATGGTCCCAGAGCAGAGAGAGATGGCTTCAGTGGAGCATCCTGAACTCCCCCTCTTTGATCTGATACAGACAAAGGAGAGGTGAGTTTCTCTTGGTTTTAGTTGACATTGAACAAAGGTGGTCTCCAGGCTGAGGTAACCCCAGAAGCAAGGGGCTGAAGTGTGCACTGTGGGTAGGGATACTAGGATGTGAGAAATGGATTCCCTCATGCTAGCACTGTGTCCTACATAGGGTCCCACAGGCTCTTTAAAAAACCTCTCACATGCATTCCTCAGGAGAGCCAAACTTGTTTACTTACCACAGAGAGTAAAACTCTCACTCAGATACAACAAACCCACTGAAGTGCTTCTGTCTTCCCTCTGCTGCTCTCCTAGTCCCATCAGCCCCTCTTCCCCTTATAGTTTTTGCCTTTAGTTCTACTATATGTTATGCATATTAAATAAATTATATTTTCTTTTTCTTTAACATAGTTGGAGTCATAATGTATATGCTAGCTAGCTCATGTTTTAATTAATTAATTAATTTTTAAAAGTTTATTTATTTTGAGAGAGAGTGTGTGATCAGTGAAGGGGCAGAGAAAGAGGGAGAGAGAGAGAATCCCAAGCAGGCTTCGCTGTTGTCAGTGCAGAAACCGATGAGGGACTCGAACTCGCAAACTGTGAGATCATGACCCGAGGGAAACCAAATGTCGGACGCTTAACTGTCTGAGCCACCCAGGTGTCCCAGCTCATGTTTTAATTTACAGAGGAACATGTATGCATACGGAGCAAATTTTTTAGAACAATACAAATGGGTATAAAGTGAAAAAAAAAAAACCCTCTCCCCTATATTTAGTTCTTTTCTTTAATGATTAACATTATAGCTTAAATTAACATAGTTTAGTCTTTAAAAACTTTAAAAAGTTCACATTTACCCTCCCTTCTGTCCTTTCACTTTCCTTCCAGCTCATTCTTAAAATTTTATAATGATACGATGTTTGTATCCCATTCTATAATTATTAGGTTTTATTTGCATAGTTATCTATTAAGTATAAAAATTTTTAAATAACTAAATTTTGTTTTGTTTTTCAGAAAGTCTGTTAGGACTTTCTTCTCTTTGCTTTTGTTGTAGTAATATTTTCTGGTTGTCAGAAAAATGCTACTATGGATGGAAAGACAACATCAGTGTTTGGTTACCATTTCAAATCAGAAGTCCTATAAATACCTTTAATAATTGGGCAGAGGAGAGAGATCCTCCTTCTCCTATTACATTAATGATGATAATAAATTTGAAAGCCAATGTCACTTTCCAAATTAAGTCGTTGGCTGTTTTAAGCAAAAGAGAATAAAGAATGTTAAAACAGGCCAAAAAAAAAAATCTTATGCTTTAAATTCCTTTTGAAAAAAAGATTTAAATGTGTCTGGGAGGATTGTTTCCAAAGTGCTTTACAGTGGGAATTACTTTTTATTTGTTTACAATCTTTGTTCTCCTGTCCCCTTGAAATGGACTGAAACATACCCCTTTTGGAAAAATGAGGAGTAAGGCTTTTCCTGCTATAGAAACTTCTGTGTTTGCCTGTGCTTCGCAAAGAATGACATTTAGCTAACATGCTGTAAATGAACTGTAGCCGCAAGCCTTCCTAGCTAGGATTCATCATTTGGCTAGGATGCGTGAATATTCAAGGCATGGCCAGGAAAGGTGCAAGCCTCTGGGGTGGTGGCATGGGCTTCTCATAATTTAAAATGGAATAGATATAAGCAAACCCATTTCTCTGGGACCTTTATAGCTTCCGAGTGAATTATTTTTGTCCATAAAACAGAGAACCTGCTGTGTGATATTTGTAAACAGCAATTTTGTTCGTAAAAACAACATAAACCTTTTATGTGCCTGATGCCCATTTGCTAACTGCTTTTTGTTGAATGTGTCTCACATACCAATGGATGCTAGGACAGAAAAGATATGTTCCATGCAAATATTGTTTGCCACCAGTTGCTATGATTAATCAAATAGGACCATCTATCTAATAAAATTACATCTCATGCAAATTCATGGTGGCTGTACCACAGCTGTCTATAACTGCTGCTCATGCTGCTGCTGCCACACAGCGTGTATTATCCTCTCGTGTGTGCAGTTCCTGGGTGCTTTGTATAATACATATGGTAAGCCTAGGGACTGCTAATACTTCCTTTTTTCGTCTTAGCATCTTTTAGTCAATGGTGTCTGCAGGGGTCCATCCAGAGAGGAAGTAGCATTTCCTCTCTAGTCTGGAGATGCAATTGCAACTCTGTTTTGTGTCATGGAATTAAAGGGGAAAAGAGAGACTCTGGGCCTCCGATCTTACCAACATTTGATTGCAATTACTATAATGAGAATTATTGAACCAGTAAGGTAGCAGACTAACTGTGTACATCTGGCCTGCTCATCTGTTTCTGAAGATTGGGCCTCAGATGGGGCCTCAACACAAGAGTTCTATGTTGGCCTCAGTAGCTAAAGTCTGCTTTTCTTTTAATTTTGTTTGGTTGGCCCATTCCTGTCTTCATTAGACGAAGTCCTCCCCTAATAGCACGCATTAGTAGAAACAGCACAGGATTTGGATTGCAGCTCTGCCATTTTCTAGTTGCACTAGCTACTTAATCTTTCTGAGTCCATACTCCTCAACCTTTGTAGACCTGCCCAAACTGGCATTGTTTTTTGACTGTTTTGAGAACAGCTTTCCAGGAAGTCTTCCCTGATCCTGAAAGAGTAAATCAGCAATATCTTTTATGATCCTTTATAATGGATTGCATATGCTTACTATAGTCTTGGGTGTTCTATGCTATCCTGTATCTGCCACCTATCTTTGCCTTTCTAGAACTCTGGGCCCTTTAAAATAAGGTTCATTATTTTATCCCTGTACGCTTCAGAATGCCTGAAACATTTTGGTGATTAATGAAGAATTATTACATAAATATATGCTAACACACTCAGGTTGCAGAAAAAAGACTAATTTATGTATTTCCCCCCTCTATCCGATTAGCAAGGAGTCATTTTCACATTTTTAGGGCTGCCTGGAAGTGTAATTTGCTATTTGAGGGTAAAGGAAGGATCAAGAAATAATTCCCTGGGGTCATACAGAAAACCCTGGGTTCTCACTGTTCAGAAAAATTTAAAAAGTGCCCATTGGTTTTAAATTTATTATAGATGCCAGTGCTTGTGCTTACTCACTCACATGGGCTATTGATAATTATGCCATTTCATTCTCCCTATGCTGGATGTGGATACCTACTGAGTCCTAGTCCCTAAAACATCCATGGAATTGATTAACCTCAAGTTTCAACTTCCCTTGGAGTGCTGTATACCAGTGATGGCCAAAGAGCACCTCCAGGAACGCATAATACTCAGTGTTCTCTCAGGTAATAGGGAGACAACCGTCTACCCACTGGTTGTGTGGCAACCCTGTATTTTCCAAATTGTTAGCCAATATACCCAGATAAACAAAGGCCAGGCATGTAACGCATGGGGAGTGATGGCGTTTAGAGTGCACTAAGAAACATGAGACATTAATCCCGTATTCCAGCCTCTGCTTGATAAAAGAACCCAGAGAGTCACTATGGCAAATGGAAGAAATGAGGGGAAACTTTATCTTTCTTATTCCTACAGCAACTAGAACAAGACAGAAATTAATTCAAAAAATTATCTTACCGTGATTGTATGAATTAGTTTATCAATGAAATGTAATGTCCCACATCATAATGTTATCCTGATGATTACATACGATAGGCATCATCTGCTCTCACCTTTTCAAAGTCTTGTACTGCACAGCATTATGATTGTGCACAATAAGTGTTTGACCATGCTGCAACCCTTGCCCCATTGTGTTTGTGTGCATTGTGTCAAATGTTTGGGATGTTAATCAAACCCCAATTAATGACTTCAGGTCCCCTGAAGCTTAAAGTTCTCCCCAGGAACGCTTCAGTCACTTGCCACCTGCATTTCTCTAAGCTGTCAGGGCATCATTTCTAAAACATTAACATTGTTACTGTATTAGTGACAATCTACAAGGTAACATCCATAGGAGCAGCAGTGGACAGTATATAGTAGATTATTGACAGCTTGGGCTTTGGCTCATGTAGACATGATTCTTGTCCCAACTTTATCATCTTCTAGAGTTGTAACATTGGTGACCCACCAGCCCCTTTAAGATTCAGTTTCCTTAATTTTAAGGCAAGAGTAATAGCAGTATCTACCTCATAGAGTTGTAATGATGATTACATAAGATAATGCATCTATAGCTCTTAGCACATTACCTTGCACATAATAAATATTAGTTATTAATAAAATAGAAAGTCATTGTTTCTCCTATGGAGATAACCCAGTTCATGTGTATATCACTTGGTGTGGCTCTGTCCTTTCCACCTATGTAGCAGTACAACTGTATGTAAGAGAAATTTTAATATCTGTGTTGCTATTGACCTTCTTTTTTCAGTACACACATACTGACTACCCATGTTCTGACAAGTTTGAGGCCAAGCTAGAACATTATCTTCTGTTCTTAAGGTGTTTCTCGTGGATAAAAAAGAACAGTCAAGTCATGATAATTCATTGAGATAAATATTATTCATTAAGTAATTTAAGAAATGTGTGCTGAGTGACTCTCTGGTAGTTATGGTTCTGGGCTGGAATGAGGCATGACTTAGAGAACGAAGAGCAAGAAAGACCTCATGGCTTGAATTACTCAGGAAAGACTTCTTGCGGTGAGAATCTTTGATCCGAGTCTTGAGAAGTCGGTAGGCTGTAAAGAGGGTTCGGAAGAGTCTTCTAGACAGTGAGAAACAAATACAGACACAGATAGGAGTGTCTCTGAGTAGTGGAACTGGCTGAAAATGAGCAGGAAGAGGTCGAGGAGAACCATAAATGAAGAAGCTTTTATAAAATGCCAGGCAGGATGAGCTTTAATCTAAACGAAAAATAAAGCTCTTGAAAGGTGCACAATGATGGGAACTTTCTGATTTCAAAGAAGTATGCTCTGACATTGTTCCGGGGGCCTGCAACCTCACCTTTTTCTTTAGTGTGAAGGCGTATGACAATGGCAGTAGACCCGTAACTTTTGATAGAGCAGCAGGGACAAAGTCTGTTAGAACCAAAAGTCATGGGTAGTTGAACAGTAGTTAGGAATTAGAGCCCTGTCCTTTAGGAGGTTATGGTTGGTGGTAAAGTGGGAAGACATCTGAATGATATAATTTCCATATCCCATAATTTAATATAATTTGAAACAAAACTTGTGTGCCCACTCCATATCAGGCATTACAGGTACTTTATTTTATCACTTAAATCCAACCATTCTGAAGCATTTATGCAATGTTGTCTTAAAGCAGAAACCCAGGTGATAGCGTGGAGTCCAAAAAAATTGGGACTTGTCAAGGACCACATAGACTGGACGGGAATTCAGACCTGTCTGGATCCGACACCCGTTCTCTTTCCCTTCACCAGTTAGTCACAATGGGTATGAACCAGTCAGGGAAATACCCTTGTTATCCTGTCACTGGGAATTGCATTGATTTTAGGGAAGAGGGTTGAAAGCAACTAAGAAGAATAAAATACTGTGACAAGGAGTTAAAGGTGAGGACACATGCCCCTGGAGAGGTAGAGGCAGTGCCTCTTTAGAAGACAGTTCCACTGCAGTAGACATTGCCTGGCAGGTGCCATTGCACAGACTTACCAAGGAAAGACAAGCAGGTGATGACTGGTTTTGAAGAGAGCCAAGTGGTGTCCACAAAGTACCTTGCTGTATCAGTCTTGGTGTTGGTTTTGAAGGCACATAATTCAATAAACGGTTCTCATTAACTAGAAAAAGAGAACAGTCAGAATGTGTCCAAGCAATGACTCAAAATAAAATTTCTTGGAGCTGAAGGAAAGCCATGTTTACCATCTTATCTCATTTCTTGGTAAAACAGGACATAAATCTCAAAATTAAATAATCTCCCTTCAAGTTTGATTTAATTTTAGAATTACATGGAAGGCTGAGGAGTGGGAAATTATATAACAGGAGGTTATTTTTGTTTTTACTTTCGAAGCACTCTGTTTTCCTAATTACTCCCAAATATTTTCTCTGTGTTTTTCCTAAATGCTTTCAAACTGGCTGTTTGCTCTTAAGAGGCATAATTTGTCATGTGAGGGATTCTGTCATTTTTCATTCTTATCTGGTATCATTTTGGGCTCACACTTGACATGGACACAGTGTCCCATTTTGGTAGTGCAGCCGAGCTGTGGCTGTGCCTGCCATGGCAGGGTCATTTCTCTTGATTGCTAGCAGACTGGATAAACAGAAAAGCAAGAGGTACTTTAGCTAGCCTTAATTAGGGCCTGTAGTGCGTATGTTCTGTTCCAGATGAGACAACCTGATGAGAAAAGCAGCAGGAAATCATTAGAAAACAAGTAAATAAGGTACTGTTAAAGATTGAGGGGGGGGGGTGCACAAAACAACTTGGAAAACAGATTACCTTTCTTTTCAAGTTGGAAAGAAAGAGGCAAATGATCATTCTGAAGAATTTGTGAACCTTATCTGCACAGTTTCTAGCAGCTACTTGTCACTTTCTATTTTTATTTGCAAGTAAAAAATGGTGTAGAATTAGTGTTTTTTCTTGTTCAAAATATAACAAATCATGACAGCGTTTAATTTGCAAATTTGGATGTCTTATAAAATAATTGTAGCTACCATTTACTGAGTACTTAGCATGCATCACAAAGAATTTCAGAATAAGGATTTTACAATGGTTTCACATGCAGTTTTATAGATACATTGCAGAGGATCAATATTATAGTGACATTATATGGATCAGTAAACCAAGACTTATAGTTGTTGAGCATCTTGCCCAAAGTCACCCAGCAACAGGTCACAGAACCCAAGATTAAGCATAGGTCTTGAGTGTTTTTAGTTACTCAGGACTGCAGACACATCAGAGGGAGTAAATTGCAGGTACTCAGCCTGTGAGCATCTCTGTCATTCATAGATCATTCATCCTTTAAATCTCTCTCTTCTAATTAATTATTCCTTTCCTATAAAAACTTGCAATAGGCGCTGACAAGAGGTATTTAGCAAACATGTCACATATAACAGTTATTAAATATAAGTAGTTGAACAAGTACCACAAAGTTTCGAGAATTTTAATGTACTATAATATCATTGCCAACCAGTTTTCTCCACTGAGAAGGCCTCCCATAAAACCAGTGCAGTTGGGATGAGGGGAAAAGTCTGGGCTTGGAACTAGAGTGGGGATCCTTGCTGTTGTACTGGACACACTCTATGGCTTCTGCCCCTCTACTTGTCCAATGCTAAATTTCAGGTTCCTTTACTCAAAGTGTTCAGATATTCCTATGAGCTCGTCAATAATTAAAATAATGCAAACACAACAGATTACACAAAGTGCTGAGGCTGTATATAGTGTTTTTCCCCGTTTTCTTCTTTTTATGGACTAATGAGCAATCTCGTGATCCATGTGGCTATTTAAGTTTTCAAATTCCAGTGAATAATTTGCATTATGTAAAATACTGGAAATTGACACTGTGATATATTTTCATCCCAGTTGTGTTTGTAATAACTTTGGGTGACACTGGCAATTGGTAAATTTTTCCTCATATGATTCACTTGTGTTTTAAGTGCTTGGATGGACAGTCATCATAGTAAACATTACTATTCTATTTTTTCTTTAAAATTACATGTTGGAGCCACATTCTTTCAAGGCGAATACCTTTCCTGAAGTATAATTAAGTGATACAGTTATTCAACACAGTAATATTTGCTTATTTGTGTTATATTTTTGGAACAAGGAACAATTAATTTCCATGCAGGACAATCCAGATTTCCCAATTCAGGGTAATCCTATCTCTTTCCTGGTTGTTTGTAACTCAGAATATACCTCACTGGTCCCCTGGAAATATAAATTAGTATGTATATTCCTGGGGTATCTAGAATCATAAGCTCTAATTGCCTTTTCATTAACATTCCCCATAGGTTAGGAATTCTTGGTCACTGATTTAGGGCATGTGCCACAGCCTAGAGGACATTAACCCAGGCCTGTAAGTTGTGTCACCCAGGTTTGAATTCAGTCTTCGAAAAGCATTTCATCACTCTTAGACCAGCTGGTTCAAGGTGATGGTAACGCGATAAGACAAGCAAATCCCATGAGAATGAGCCTATTGCCATACTTTGTTCACTGTAAAATGAGTTCTATGGTCAAGAGCAATGCTATATGGAATATCATGACAGTAGATTAGACATCCTGTAAGTCAATAGATAGTAATTTTAGCAAACACAGTGGTAGGGAAGGTAAATCTATATCCAGCCTAAATGTGTTTCAGTGAGAACAAAGCTCTTCTTCCTTAATGGAAATGATCTTATCTAACCAACCTGATACCATGTGATCCCACCAGGAATGATGGCATATGGGGGAGGGGGTTCTTAGTGTTGATATCTGCTGTTGATTCATTGGGCAATGAGCAGTAGCCATAACCAGATCATAATTTGTGAGTGGAATTCCATCTTGCTGAAACCACACATAAACTCCACTGTTGGTACCATGACCACTTTTTGTTATGAGCCTACTGGAAAAAAGTAGGAGCAGTTGGGTAAAGAACATGATTAATGATTACAGGTTTATGGTCCACCCTGTTATTAAGATCCTCCTCTCCTGAGGCTAACCTTTGGTGAACATTCACATGTAACACACATATTTTCATATTTTGTGTCCATCCAGAGAAGTCTGTCTATATAGCTCTTCTTGTTGCCAGTTTCTTAATCATGTTCTCTCTAAGCCCTGACCATCCCGTCAAACCATTAGCCCATGATTTTATTCATGTGCATGCATGCACACACACAAGCACATACCACTCTGTCAAAATGACCAATCAAGTTTCTGCTTGAATTTGTGCCCATAGGAAGAATTTTTGTCTACCACTGTTGTTCAGGGCTTCCACAGAATGGATCTGTGATGGATTGTAGAGCTATAATTCTACAGTCATATACTTTCAAGTAGCACCATCATATTTTGCAGAACCATCTGTAAACAAGATCTTATTTTTGCTTATTCCACAGCCAACTGACCACAGGGAAACTCCCCATGAGGTCATAGGTACAGGTCAGAAGGAAGGAGGTAATATAACAGGAATGCAAGCCATAGCCATCTATGCCACTTGCTCATGCAACTTCAGAATGTGCTTGAGCACAGTCTTATATATATATGTATATATATATATATATATATAGTTTACATTTGATGATGTAATGCTCTGCATAATCAACTTAATGGATTGGTAGATCAAATAATACCTACATCATGATAGGCTGTTCAGATTACATAACTTACTGGCTCATTGTCAAGCATTCTGGCTATATTAAGAAGGTCCAGCACCAAGCCAAATATTCTTACTCAAAAGTAGAATGGTTGGGGCGCCTGGGTGGTGCAGTCGGTTAAGCGTCCGACTTTAGCCAGGTCACGATCTCGCGGTCCGTGAGTTCGAGCCCCGCGTCGGGCTCTGGGCGGATGGCTCAGAGCCTGGAGCCTGTTTCCGATTCTGTGTCTCCCTCTCTCTCTGCCCCTCCCCCGTTCATGCTCCGTCTCTCTCTGTCCCAAAAATAAAAAAATAAAAACGTTGAAAAAAAATTAAAAAAAAAAAAAAAAAGAAAAAAGTAGAATGGTTATCTGAAGATATAGCTTAGTTCCAAATCATAAAGGTATGTATTATGATTCACCTATTGTGGCCTGACATAGAGATACAGCATTCCTGTCTTCCAGTAACACTTGAAGCACCATCAGATCTGCTGAGGCATACAGCCCAAAGAGCAAAACATTTTGTACCATGACCTGGACCTGTTGGAGAGCCCTATCTTTTTCTGGGCCTCACTCAAAACTAATAGCTTTTCAGATTCTTCAATAAATAAATCAAAGCAGCCTGCTTAAATGAAGTATCTTCCCTCCTATATCCAAAGTGACACATTACTTATCATGCCTCTTTCTTAATGGTAGGAAGTTCAGATGCAACAGTTTCTTTTACCTCAGAAAATATATCTCAACAAGCCAGCAGACTACAGGGTCCTGAGAAATTTAACTAGTTGGCATGTTCTTGTGTTTTTGTGAAAAAAAAATCCCCACTCTCTGGCACACTTCCTTTACGTGAGCCTACAGTACCAATGGTGTCCTTGTCATCAAGTCCAGTCAGTATAGCATCATCAATGTAATATGTGTCCTGTAGAATGGGAATATGACCAGGTTCCTAAGGAATGGATTACAAAATAGCAATGATGAGTTGGCAGAGTCTCAATGTGTAACAGCGAAGACATGTTGCTGGTCCTTCTGGCTGAAACTAAATATCTCCTGGTGATCTTTGCTAACAACTACAGAAGCAAGGGAGATATACAGAAAGGGGATATAAAGATCAATATCTAATACCAGGTGCCAAAGATGCACTGATTTATTCTAATAATGAAATCACACCTAGAAGAGTAGCCACATTTGCAGCCACCATATGTTAATTTTATGATATGCCACTGTAGTTCCCCAAGATCCATCTGGGTTCTGCACAGGCCAAGAAGGTCAGTTGAAATGAGAAGAGGGAGGAATAAGTACTCTTTCATTTTTCAAGTCCTGCATGGTTTAGTAATTTTTCTAATCCATTAAAAAGTGTGGCCTTGCTTTTAATTTACTATTTTGGTAGACTGAGCCAGTTCTAAAGTTGTCCTTTTGGCTCTCCCTATCATAAGCGACTGTGCTCCACAGGTCAGATAACAATTGTGGAAATTCACCATCTGCAAGCATGTCTACTCCAGTTTCATGATCCAGATCTGAGGGAAAACTATAATATGGGCTCAGGGACTCTTTGTGCATTCTGTGAGACAGAACCAACCCCCAATTCCATTGATGACTTTATCTCCACAAGTCTCTATTCTGACTGGGGGAACCACAACTGAGGTTTGGTTTGTAAGAATTAGTGTCATTTCGGATTCCATATCGAGGAATTCTGCAAGTCCGAATGCTATTTTTGTCTTCCTTATTGCTGCCACCCAATAAATGGCAGAAGTTTCTTTGGGGAGAAATCTAGGAGAAAGATTTACAATATACATATTTGGTTTCATAGCAGACAATTCCTCTACCCTTCTTCCATGAGAATCTGTGTCTGGGAATTGGCTCGTGTCTGAGATTTTATTGACAGATCTTGACTCTCCATTATAAACTCAGACCTAGAGCTCTTCTGCTTGTACTAATAAAGACTTTAGAAACCTACCCATATATTTCAGTTCTAGGATCAGCATTATTAGTCAATGACAAACATCTCTGAGGCTCAGTATACGATGATAAGTGTTTCAACTATGCTACCCTTTTTGGCAACCACACTGACCTTGGCTTCAGCAACAAAGTGCTGAAACTTGGCTTCTGATATCTAGGATCCTATGCCTTACAGTTAGGGATTTAGAATCAATGTCAGCAGTTTCTTTTGTCATTTCTGGCTTACAGAGAACATCTCAGAGCTGGTCAAGGATGATGGAACTCCCCTCGCAAATATATTTTCCAGTCATGATAACAGAACTAACTGTCCTTCAGACTCTTCCAGGAGATATATTTAGGGGGTGAATGAGAAGATCTTTTAAGTACATGATAGCACTCGTTACCCTAAAAGCCTTCTTTTATACACCAAAGAAGTTCCTATATTTCAAGTTATTTAGTGTGGGTGACTTTTTGGTCCACAAGTAACTTAACTGTTAGAATTTATGCCTAACCCTCAATCTAACATGTTTAATCCAAGTATCTGCTTAGTGAATCCATAATAAATTATGGTTCAAGCCAAAATAATTTTATCTAATTTAATTTTATATTTCTTCCACCACAATCCTGTCTCTGAAGGATCTTTACCCCCAGTTTCGGTTTATATACATTATCAAAGTCATGCATTTGTGACGTGTTTCACACCTTATTAGGGGTCAAACTTTGTACCTTATTATCTGGAGCCCATGTGGTTTCGAATCTAGTTTTAGGTCTAGAAGCAGTGAGGAGTGCTAGTGATATGTCTTGAAAAGGATTAGTGACCCTTCACAAGATAAGTACTTCAAGGAAAGCCATGATAGTTTCTTGAGGCAAGAGCTGACTAACCCCCTCAGACAGCAGGAAAGCTGTTTCTACTGACAAATGAGACTCAACAGAATTTAATGGTCCCTGCTCCTAGGTTTATGAAAATCTGCCCGTATGTCTCCATCCCAATTTTCAGTTATAATCCTTCCCAATTAACAGCCTAACTTTAATACAATACATTCTGAGAAGTTGGAAGGTCAATTTGCATTGTAATTTAACTGCCTAGAAGATAAGACTTAGTTTGGTTTTCAAAAATCTTTGTTCTGCAGCTGTGGGATATAAGGGCTTATTTTAGGGTGATCACAGAAGTTTTTTATAGTCTTTACATGAAGTTTTAGCTGGGAATTTAAAGCCTTGAGGTCATCACTTTTCCCCCAAGTTCTCCAAAAAGCACTTAGAAGTAATCAATCCACTCAATTATCTTATTTACTTTTACTAATATATTTTACAGCCTCAAATACTTGGCGACATAAAGGGTTGCTCTCTCTATGCAATTTATTACTGGGGTCTACAGGTGATATTTTTAAACAGCTACTACTAATGTCCTGCTTACCACTGGAAAGAGTATTAGTGTCTTTAATCATATCAGGGAACTAACTCCAGAGAAACCAGAACCAATTCAGATAACTCATCATTAAAGTTCAATTCCTCTGAAATCACTTTTAGTATCAAATTGATTATCACTCGAGGTTTTCAGAAAAGCAGAACCGCTTGGATGTTTTTAGTTAGATGGATAAATGGATGTGTATATATTTATGTGTTTATGTGAGTGTATATGTTTGTATACACTGACACACACTTATATCCATACTAATATCTGTGTATATACATGAATAAATATATATATGTTTGAGTGTGCAAATATACATATATGTATACATATATACGTACACCTACACACATATAAATGATATATAAAGATTTATTATAAGGATTTGGCATAAGGCACCTGTGGGAGATGGTCATACAAACTATGTGAAACTGTTGTTTGTGTTTGGGGTTAATATCTGAGAACATAATATATACATGATGTGGTAGAAATAAGAACAGTTGGAATCTTCAAGGTTGAACTGGAACTTACAAAGATGAACTGGAAACTTTGGGTCTCTCATCGCCTCCAAAGCTCTAATTTAAACATTAGGAGTATCCTCCAAAAGATGATAGTTGGTTGCCCTTCATCACAGAGTAAAATATGCCCCTGACCAAGGAGTCAGAGAAGATGGAAGAAATTTATCAGGGAATCAAGATTCTTTGGGCCCAACTGTTGCTCCACACCACCAAGGTGAGCCTGCTTACAATAAGTCATAGGTGGGTGCTGCATAGGACTTTATGTCTTACACTGACTTTCTGAGTATTAAAAATAAGACACTTGCTGCTTCACTCCTGCCTTCCAGATCTCATGCAAAATGTGTTGCATGGCAAGCTAAGCAGGAACCATGAATGGAAGGTAATTCTAGGGAATGTAATTCCAGATTTGCCTAAAATGATGCAATACAAATCCTTCAAGTCATTGTTAATACCAAAATCCATTGTATTAAATATAACTATAATGATATTCCAAAAATTCTAAATAAACTATAGGACTTGAGAAGCTGTATTTTTCAAATATCCCTGATTATCCTGATGCCAAGTCGGATTTGGGATCCAGTGCCAAGGACAATGACATTCCTGGAAATGGATACCAAAATGCTGGGAATTGCTTTGTTCCAGGTACTCAATGAATACATAAGATGCTAAAGAATGAAAAAGAAAATACACCAATAAAAATAATAGTTAATCATTTCTGGTGAGGAGGATTTCTTACTTGTTAATTCAGTGAATTTCCTTAACTTCTCTTTGTAAGGCATTTGTCTGTGTTAAAGGGTCAATGTAGTTTTTTTCTTTTTCAAAATTGAGACATAATTGCCATATAACACTATAAGTGTAAGGTGTGCAATGTGTTGATTTGATGCATTTATATGTAGGAGTATGATTACCGCCATAGCGTTATCTAACACCTCTGTCACATAATTATCATTTCTTTCTCTCTCTTTTTTTTTTTTTTTTTTTTTGGTAATGAAAGCAATTAAGATCTAGTCTGTTAGCAACTTAGAAGCCTATAATATTGTATTGTTGACAATGATCACTATGATCTACATTAGATTTCCCAAACTTTTTTTATAATTGTAAGTTTGTCAGGGGCTTTAATTTTTTTAAGTAAATATATAAAAGAAACAAACAAAAAACTTCCTCATAATGTGCAGAGTCCCAGAATTAGCAATAGAAGGTCCAGTGGTTCATTGCAGTATAATTCCCACTACACATTTGTCCCAAAAAAGGATTTTTATCACTCTTAGGGAGACAGCTTGGACTCATGTGGTAGAACAAGTGTTTAAAGTTATGTAGACCTGGATCTGCATGGCACCTCACTCACCTCTTGGCTGTTGGCCTGAGTGAGTTATTAGTTTCTGAGCTCTCCTTTGCCTATGTCAGAGTCACATGAAAGTCACTATATATTTTTATTGCCAACGGTTATTGCAGAGTACAGAAAACAGTGTTTAAGAAAACTCTTGCAGGAATTGTGACACCTTCTAGAAACTGAGCAAATGATGGTTACCTTTCTGCATTCATAATGATTCAATTCTTAATAATTCTTATGATTGTTTAATGACTAATTGGGTTGTGTGAGCACATGACTGAAAAGGTAAATTATAGTATCAAAAACAGTGATTGTAGTTAGCCTTATTCTTGGGATTCCTGGGATTCATTTTATATTTGTACATTATGAAGTGAATAAAGTATAGACTGTGGAGTGAGAGAAGATTGGGTAACTTTCATCTCCGCCAACTGCTTACTATATGATCTTGACTAAGTTACTTACCTTTTCTTAAGTCTCATCCTACAGTTAACCTGGTTTAATAACATGACACATATAGGATTACTTTAAGAATTAAATGAATTAATGGGTGCCCGGGTGGCTCAGCTGGTTAAGCATCCGACTTCTGCTCAGGTCATGATCTTGCGGCTAGTGAGTTTAAGCCCTATGTCAGGCTCTGTGCTGACAGCTCAGAGCCTGGAGCTTGCTTCAGATTCTGTGTCTCCCTCTCTCTCTGACCCTCTCCCGCTCTGTCTCTGTCTCTCTCTCTCTCTCTCTCTCTCTCTCAAAAGTAAATAAACATTAAAAAAAAAGAATTAAATGAATTAGGTTGCAAAGCATCCATTGAGCACATGAGTACTGTTAAATTTTTTCCTATTTCTAAAAATTTACATCTCTGTAACATTAAAGTGCTAGAAACTTAATTATTGCTTTTAAAATTGTTAAGACATAGATTAAGTTATTGAGTCCTCACTCACAAAAATGTACACAATTAACAATTACAGGCAGGTTCAAGTATATTATCTGAAAATTGATGCCTCCAAAGCTTTAATATTGAATAAAGACCATTGCCATCTGTGCATACGACACTTTCGTGAGCGATAAACTGGTAAATCAACTGGTAAAGTAAGAGACGTGGAGGCTGACTGTCGCATCATGGTATAAGCACACTTGGTAAACATAAACTAAAGCTACATTAATCTTAGTTAATGGGTGGAGTTGGGACTGAATCACGGAGGCACACTGTATATGGAATGTGCATTCAGTAAGCACTAACTGTGCACTGGCCCTGAAATAGGTTTGAACGATTCAAAGATATACAAGACAAGTTCCCTGCATTTAGGTGCTAGAATCATGTGCAAAATGTGAAAGGTAACAAGCAATGGGAAAAGTGATAAGATCCAGGTATTTATGGTTCAAACACGGCATCGTGAATTATGTATATGCTTATTGATTACTATAGTTCCAATCTTAAGGAATTGAAATATGATGAACCTGCAGTCTGTCACCTTATAGAGATTATAATATCAAATATGGATTCAAAATATTTATAACTTAAGATGAAAAGGGAAAAAATTCTCCAAGGAGTATTCAGATAAAGAAACTTAAGAGACGGCATCTTATTTAGGGTCATTGACAATTTTTTTCCTATCAAGGAGTTTGATAAATGTCTTAAAGGAGGAGTTTACATTTGAGCTAAGTCTGAAAAGAACTGAGGAGACTTTTGGTATTTGGAGAGTAGAATAAGAGACTGAGGGGTGGCTAAATGGTAAAAGTTGGGAGGACACATTTTAGGTTGGAGCATAAAAGCTAAATTGTTTGGTACATAAATTAATTTGTTATTTTGATGGTCCAAAGTGGTCTAATGTTGGCAATTTCATATGATTTAACCTAGTTTGAAAAATATTAAGTGTCTCTGGTCTCCAAGAAGTTGTGTGACAGAAGTGTGGAAGTTTTAACCCTTGAAAGATTCCCTGTGGCTCTTCTACACATGCATGCTCCAAAGAGAGGGTAAAAACTACAAAAAACGTGGGCTTTAGAGTCAGATGCACACAGATGTGAATGCTGCTGAGTCTATAACTTACCTTGGTCAAATCACTGAAACCACCTAGACTTGGTTTATTCAGTCACAAAATGGGAATCATAGTATTATCTTCAGTTTGTGTGGAGTAAAATGACATAATCACATATAAAATTTCTAACATGGAATGGATCTTCAGAAAATGTTATCTGTAGCATTGCAGAACTTTGATCTTAATCAGACAAGGTTTTTTTTTCAATTTTTTTAACATTTATTTCTTTTTGAGACAGAGAGACACAGAGCATGAAAGGGGGAGGGTCAGAGAGAGAAGGAGACACGGAATCTGAAACAGGCTCCAGGCTCCGAGCTGTCAGCACAGAGCCTGACGCGGGGCTTGAACTCACAGACCACGAGATCATCACCTGAGCCGAAGTCAGACGCTTAACCCACTGAACCACCCAGCCTCCCCAGACAAGTTTTGAGGGACAAATTGAACACATCTCCAAGAAAACATCTGTAATGCCTTCTCTTGCCTCTTTCTTTTCTTCTTTTCCACGCCCTCTCCCCCCACACCTCCAGCCATGATGCATCCTCTATAGTAGGCTCTCTCTCTGCCAGCTGTTTAGGGATTTCAATTGCCAGGGAGCCCAGCTGCTCACATATGTTTGAATTGCTTCATTTCTATTTAACCTTATTGCCAGAAAATTAACCAGTTCAACTTCTTTCTTTAAGTTGCCAAGCATTTTGCACTTGGAATTTACTGTTTTAAAAGTTGCATGGATAATTATTGATTGTTTCTTTGGCACTGTCATTATTTATGCAATTATTTGTAGCACACACATTAACAATTCATTTTCTGGAGAAATTGTAGAAATAACCCATGAAGGTAAATAGGAAGCTCCTGAGATTTTCATAACATTTTTCTTTCCAAGTTGTGCAATTATGTATTACAAATGGGATTAGTGTTTGGGGAAGAGACAGATGCCTACACCCTCAGTCCAACATAGTCTGGAAAGTTTAAATTCAGTGTTTATTATATTACTTTACAGTTAATAAGCTCTTACTTATGCATACTGTTTTTTACTATGAAAAAGGTTTTCTTCTGCATTACTTGATCTGAGGTATCAAATTGAAAGTACAAGTGAAACATAAAGAGAACAGATGATAATAGTTCCCTGTTGCATATAGATAAATGGACTCAGCAACATTAAATAGTTTCCTTAATAGTTACCACTGGTAAGCAATTGAATTTTTATCCTAGAGATTCTTCTCATGGAATATTCTTTCTTCAATCCCCCCAACTTTTGGTATACGTATGTATAGATATGTCTATATACATGTAAATATGCAGTGCATAGAATACAAGATTTCAGTCTCAAGAGTATTTTATTTTGTTTCATCCTGCCTCAGTTTCAGCAGGGTGTCTCTCACCAAGAAATACATAGCTGCCATGTTCATTAGTCATGTTCATAAACAAGTGTTCAACCTTTTCATTTTGGCTACTTTTTGTATTGGAGTAAGGCAGCCAGAGGATTAGTTGAATTATAATGTTATGGAAGTTCATGTGGGGTCCAGACAAGTATTGTTCAGAGGCAAAAAATATAATGCAAGCTCTGCATTTTTTAGGTGACTTTCTTGGTCCCTTATAATAGCTTTTTTCTTAGGTTGTCTCAGGATACACAATACCTGAATTTGGCCAACATCTTGTTCTTTCTTTCAGTTGGACATGGCTTTGTTTTCAACAGTCATGCTGAGTTATGCCTAATCAACCCTGTCCTCCTTCCCCAGTCAAAACTAACCTGAAAACAGATGTGATCCACTAACCTTTGAACCTTTGTCACTGACACTAGTAATATTTACTTACTGATAAAACCTAGGGATAATTTTTTCCCAAATATTTATCTGGAATTCTACAGTAATCACCCTTGTTAAGACTTGTCAGAAATTTTAGTGTCTGAATATCCTACTACTCACCTGTTCTCAGGTTCTAGGACAAAGAATTATCTTCATGAGGACAAAAGCCAGCTGAGAAATGAATGCTAGTGATACTAGTAAAATTTGTTATCACCTAAGCTTGTGTTTAGGAAGCTAATTGGGACTTTTTCTCCTTCTTCCTTGCATCTAAAGGGCCTGAGATATGGTATAGAATCAAGGTACACTTACCAGCGACAATGATGCTAACAAACACTTACTAAGAGTACTCTGTGGGCCAGGTGCTTTTCAAACCACTTTGTGTGTATTAACTCATTTAATTTTCATGACAATAGTACAAGGCAGTCATAGTCAGCAGCAGAACAAGCATTGGCAGGGTACTGAGCCAACTTAACTTGCAAGTGGAATAAATTGGTGAGCCATAGTGTGGTCACACAACAAGGCATTCATTTTCTTAAGTTGTTTACCTGAGGGAAAGAGGAAATATAAGAAAGCTACATTCCCTGTAAGTAAAGAATGAGTGAAGATGAGTATAGGGAAGTCCTTGTAAGGCAACATAACTGGCTCCACTAATAAGAGGTGACCCATAGATGCCTCAGCCTCTGATCAATAAAGATAGCAACACTTTGTCCCGTGGTTGCTACATATGTGAACTAGCTTGGCAAGAGGCAGGAGAGCCCTTTCCAAAGGGCTTTGAGTGTTTAAAGAAGAAAAAAAATAGATTCCTCCATTAAAAGTTTATATTTTTTACAATTAGGCAATTTATTGGGTACCTCCAAGAGAAACCATATCACATTTCAAAGTTTTTCTTGTCCCTTTACAACACTGCTAGCCATTGTTATGGACAGCTAACAGAGAAGATACATAGAGACAGAAACATGCTTCTGGTAGATGTCACCACTTTGGTTTATTTCCAGCATATCATTTGGAGGTGAGCAAGTATCCTTTTATTACAATTAAGGTACATGAAGACCCCAGAAGGTTACACAACTATTAACTCAATCCCTGGCTGTCTTAAGTTTACCACGAAAGAGCATAGAGATAAAATGACACAATTCCTTTCTTCAAGAAAGAAGTAGGTGAAACCAGAATACCCTCCTTGAAAATAAGCCCTACTTAAGTTCAAAGGAAATGAGGCAGTGGCTAAGACATTTATGTGATAAACTAAATTACCTCTAAAATATTTTAAATAGCTGATAGTTCATAGTGTTGATTATCTAGTTTTGTTAAGACATCGCCTAAAGTCAAAAGGCACATTGAATTTTCCAAAGCCTATCCTTTCTCTCAAAATTTGCCATTTTGATACCAGAAGCCCAAAAATATAAGAACTGTTTCTCATATGTATAGACCTCTCTTTACTTCCTTAAAACATAAATCATAAGCTGTACATCTCTATGACTACCTATGTTTATATTATTTATACTGTTGTAGAAAGCAATGCAGTGCAGCTCACTTAGGAAGCAATTAACTTAAAAGTTGTGGCTATCGTTAGTTACATCAGAGGTAAGTGAACCTCAATAAATTTACCCAAAATTTATATTTTTGTTTCTAGAACTGAATCCTTTCTCTTACACACTAAGTACAGCTTCTGGGGTTAGAAATAACTATTGCAGTTTTTGTTTTATGCTGCTTCTCCTTATAACAATTTTAAGAAAAGTCATTTTTCTAACAGTTGCTGAGTCTAAGTACCATAGAAAGCTCAATGTTGTCCGCAAGTTCTAGTAGATCCTCAGCTTCCCAGAACTGCCTCCAGAAAAAAGATTTAAGGAGTAGAGATTCATCTACACTCTCCTCAGTGGCCTCTTCCTGAGTCATTTTTCTTCATCAAGGGGTGTTAAACAGTTCTATTTCATTCTCTCTGCTTTTGTCTTCCGTGAAAACTTAAGGCTTATTTAAATAAAACATCAACAAAAATTAAATAGTATTCATGCTAAGATGTATTTTTTCCAAATTTTATTTCTCCAAATTTCAGTAAAATTTGCCTTAGAAATGAAGGCACGACAATGTAATCACAATTAAGTCAGCAGTGTTTTGCTTTCTTTCTTAAGTTCACATAAAATACTAGTTCTTCCTATCACTCCTGGCACCTGAGACTTGTTGAAATTTTAGATTTACATAAGAACTAACACTTCCAGGTATAGCTAAGTCGAGCATATTCATAGGAGAATACTTTAAGCCAAATGAAGAAATGTTACTATTTGTCACTTGCTCGTTCACATATTCATTTCTTCAGCAAACACATTCACTTCATTCCAAGCCTATTTATTAGGCATTTACTAAATATCAGAAACACCCTGCAGTTCTGCAAAATTCCTTCACATGGGGAATTTACTACTTTGTATGGCACAATACATAATACAGTCAACTCTTCCAAACTCTTTCAAAGGCTATAGGACTAACAGAGATGAAGTTACCCTGTGACGTGACCTGCTAGTCTTGTGTTCTTGGAATCTTGCAGTGTGAATGTTTACCTAAGTCTGATCCAGTGGTTTAGTAAGACGCTTTTTGTATACACCTGGTAGGGGGAATTTTCAGGAAATTACCTGAGTGGATTTATAATCAAACAGAAGCCAAACTTGCTAATATTTCCAGGCTTTGAAGCTACACAAATTGCTAACTGTGCCAACTGTTTTTAAGTTGCTCCTATTCTTCCCTGTTAACTTCATAACCAAGGTCACTTCAGATTTACTTCATGTTGCTAAACAATTAAAAGATTTGTGGCAAAAACGGAAAATAAGTGAAAGTATAATCAAGTGTAGCATTTAGGGAATACTCTTGGCTTTTTTAATTCATTAATTAAGGAAAACTCACCTTTGAATTATAGTACTAGTCAGTTTGCCAAGATGGTTCATTAAAGTCCAAATCTTATTATATATTACATGCTTTATGCTTTTCACACAAACTTATTATACTGCTCAGAGAAGGTGATCTCTGAAAGCACATTAGACTAATGTTCCTGAAACACTGGCTAATGTAAGTTTCATTGGATTGCTGTAACCAAAAAAGGTCACCTAATGATTTCTTCCGATAATGATTTACTAAAAGGAAAATATAATTAATTAGTTATTTTTAAATGTTTGACCTTGAAATACCTTGTGACTTGTTGAGATTTATAATGTTGTATTAGTACAAATAGAAAACAGAAACAATCTTCTGATATTGTTCTTTGTCATGTTTTATCTAATGTAATGGCAGCTATCATCTGTTGAGTGCTTACTATGTGCCAAGCACTGTGCTAAGCGCTTTAACTCGTCAACACATTTTATCTCCACCAACACTTTTGGAGGTTACTATCACCGTTCTGATTTTCAGATGAACAAGTTGGGACTTGGAAAAGTCATGTAATTCAGCCAAAATCACCCAGCTACTTAGTGGCAAAGTCCGTGCTTGAACCTGGGTGTATGGATACGAAGTTATCATGCCATGCCGTACTATGCATTTATCTTGATTCTTCAAGGGAAGTAATCACTTGTGGGTGGAAATATGATGAGGTTTTGTTTCCCACATTTTCCAAGTAATTTAAGTAACCTCTAAATCATATTTTGGAGCAGTGACATTGTGAAAGGGGTCAAATAATTACGACTTTGAAGTCAACTATAGTTCAAATCCTGACTCTATCACTTGCTGCCATGTGGCTTTGAACCAGTTGTTTAAGATCTTCAAGCCTCATTTTCTCCTTCTGTAAATATGGATACTATCTCCGTCTGGTTTGAAGATGAGAAAATAGCTAAAAATGTTTATGAGAAAACTTTGTGTAAGTCTACTCATTGGAAAGTTGAAAGGTTTATTCTGGGCCAGCACTTTCCATATATATTATTATGAAATAAGAATGAGAATTTGTGCTTTGAAATGTTAGAACTTTCCATTTATTTTTATTTCTTGCTGAATGTGTGTGTGTATAATAATAAAGCAATATATAAAGTGTACATATTAGTATTTTTTCTATCAGACATTATTTGCTAAGCAAATTTAAATTAGATTTTCCTTATTCAAAGAAGGTTAAACTACTCTGGCATACAATGATATTATAGATATCATCTTGCCATCTATATTCAGGCAGGGATTGAACATCCTACATCATCTGTGCCTTGCAATAGCAATTTCATCAGCTGGTCTGGACCTTAAAGGAAGGCCAAAATCAAAGCAAGGAGACCTGAACATTTTAACATCTCATCAACTAGTCGCTAGATTCAGGCTGCCTCCCCCAGTCACACACATATTGAGAGGGAAATATAACCTTAGCTGAGATACCTCTCTTTGGTCAAGAGCAACTCCCAGAAAGGAGCATAACTTTGAGTCATCAGCAGCTACTATCACTGGCAGGTTGGGTAATGAGAGACAGCTCTGTTCCCAAAAGAGAATTATAAACAGCAGACCCCAGTGTCCACTACCCATGGTTTTTTGTAGTAAATCTTAGGCATATAGACATGTGATGTTTCTGCTGTCCCTACCCTTTCCAATGGATCACTTTTCATTGTCTTTACTGTTTCCCTCCCCTCCATCCTTGTTGTTTGATTTGTTCTTTGTTCTTGGGATTGATTCTCTCTGATGCATTTAATTAATTATAATGTGTAATATTTGTTGTTATTTTTAATCACTTTCAGTTAAAAAAGTCTGAAATTTGTATTTTAATTGTGTTCCCCTTCTTACTAGCACATGCAGTACATTCACTCTTCTACAATCTGAGGGTACAATAAGGTTAATAATGTTCATACAATACCTCAGTCATGACCAGCTCCCTTAGACTTAGACAAAAACCACAACAACACTCAATGTAGAGACATATATGAAATACACACACAAAATGATCACTAAGTTGAATACTTTTGCTTTGAATATATATTTGAGTATATATATGTATACGTATATGTATATGTGTATGTATATATGTGTGTGTGTGTATATATGTATGTGTGTGTATATATATATAACATATATATATGGTTGTATATAATCAGTCAATGGACAAATGTCCATTAAGTGGGCAAAATGTTTACCAGATTATCAAAATTAAAATCTCTAGTGAAAGACCAATGGACATCATGTGCCTCCAAATCTAAGAAGTACTCACCACCTATGTTGTGTCCTGGCCAATAAAGCAAAGAGTGAAAGTAATTATTAAGAAACCTCAGACAAATGAAATGAAAATGTTCTATTAGAAAAAAGGATGGTGAACTGAAATCTTCAAAAATGTCAGTATCAAAGTCATTGAAGAACTAGGGTAATATTCTAGATTAAAAGAGGCTTGAGAAGTAATTTTCTACCTGGCCCTAGATGGGAGGAGAAAACATGCTATAGAGGACATTATTTGGTCTATTGAAAATGGTCGAATACAAATGACAAATTAGAAGCATTGTATTCATGTAAAAATTATTGAAGTTGATAGCTATACTGGGGTTATGCAAGAGAATATCATGATTCTTAGGATGGACATATGAAACCATGGCTTCATTTACCCATTTTCAGCCATAAGGCACTTCTTTAACCATTAGCTGTCACTGTTATGTTCACACCATTTTTAGACAGATATGTAAGAAATTGTATGTTTTTCATGACCTTTAAGACACACAACAACTATATAAGGTTGCCTTAGAATTAGTTCCTAGGCATGCCAGGTAGCCATCACCTCCTTAAGAAAACAAAGAGTCCTTCATAACAGGATTTTTGAGTAATGCACTATTAAGAACAACAAGAAAGACTTCAGAATATAGTGAGGGAGAATTTTTCCAATTTCATAAAAGATGCTCACCAGAGCAAGGTTATGCAAGATTAATTCTAGGGAATTGGAAGGAGATTATACACACACACACACACACACACGCACATATACACATGTTTCTGTCTACTTGTGTTTTCTACAAAAAACATGTATGTTAATAATGAGATAACTGTAACGAAACTGTCTTACCGAGAGTGAGTTCTTAGTTTTTGACAACCACCTGATTTTTAGTGTTAATGTATTTTTATATAAATAGCTTTTGTCATCTTTATATTAAATGTTTTATAAACAAATGTTCCCATATTTACAAAATATAGAGCAAATCTAATGTTGAACTCACTTTACATCTTTTTCTTCTTGAATTTTTATTATAAATATAATGGGAAAATCTCATTTAAAAAAAAATAACACATTTTCTGAGTATATTTACCTATCTGTTATAGATTAATATATCTTTGTCTTCCTCTATATTTATTATCCTTTGGAACATTATATATACATAGACTCAAAATCCTTTAAATTTTGTTTCATTGTGGGTTGTTTTTTTTTTTTTTTTTTGGAATTTATTGCCATGAGGTTTGGTTGAATCAGAGTATTTCCATATACTTTTAGATACTGTTTTAATGTGTAGATCATTTAAAATTGTCATTGAAAATCAAACTTTTTTTTTTCAAAGTTCATCTTGTTATGGAACATTTCTATTTAATTTAGCTTGAAGAACTTAAAGACATTGGTACTTTTACTTGCTGAGGAATTTCTGCAATTATGTCACTGTTGATTACACTATACAATTTTGTTTATATTTGCTGAAATCCTTAGATTTCAACATTTGATGTATTTTTTCTGTCTATCTACTAGCTGTCTCAATACTTTAATCTTTGCCATGCTTTCATTTTTCTTCTGTATTCTCAAGAGATTTTTCAGTCTGCTTTTTGCATTAATGACTAGACTCCCTATAGATTTACACTGGCTTTCATGACACTGGTAATATAATTTTATTTTTCATGCACTCTTTCAAATAAGTTTGATTCTGTTGACTAGTTTTTTAGGATATTATTAAAAGTAGAAAAACACTCTCTGTTTATTACAACCTCTATTTTTAAATTTTTTTTAATGTTTATTTATGTTTGAAGGAGAGAGAGAGAGCATGAGCAGGAGAGAGGCAGAGAGAGAGAGAGAGACACAGAATCCAAAGTGGGCTCCAGGCTCTGAGCTGTCAGCACAGAGCCCAATTCAAGGCTTGAACTCACAAACTGTGAGATCATGACCTGAGCCCAAGTCAGACACTTAATCAACTGAGCCACCAAGGTGTCCCTATTACAACCTCCTTTTTAGTCTTTATTTGTTTCAAAAGCAATTTAATTTTTTCTTCTATTGAAAATGCCTATTTTTCTTAAATTTATGTTGATTTAAGAATACACATACTTTTGGGGCGCCTGGGTGGCGCAGTCGGTTAAGCGTCCGACTTCAGCCAGGTTGCGATCTCGCGGTCCGTGAGTTCAAGCCCCGCGCCGGGCTCTGGGCTGATGGCTTGGAGCCTGGAGCCTGTTTCCGATTCTGTGTCTCCCTCTCTCTCTGCCCCTCCCCTGTTCATGCTCTGTCTCTCTCTGTCCCAAAAATAAATAAATGTTGAAAAAAAAATTTAAGAATACACATACTTTTAATTTTTATAATTTATTTTAAAGGTTCTTTTTTTTTCCATCTTATTCTCCCCAAATAAAGCCAATGATAGATATAGACAAAATTGAAGTTTCCTAACATACAGGGCCTAAGTACTCTTAAATCTTCTACCCCAACATTTTAATTATCATGGAACCTGTCTTAGTGTAATACCTGGAAGGTGATGAGGTATGTGTAACTACTATAGAAATTTAGCGGTTGTGGCTCCGCTCAGGTGGAATCATCTCCCATTTCCTACAGCTTTCTTTCTTGCCACTCAAAACTACCACCACCACAACCACCAATAGTTTCTGATTTAGTAGACCCTGAGTCTCTAAATTAACGAAACACTGTAATGAAATGTCTGTGTTCTTTTCTGCAAGAGAAGTTAATCTCTTTCATGAGGCAAAGCCCATGTTGATCAGCATACTGTCAAACTAATACCACTTGTTTTGTAATATTGCCAATAGTTTTCTCCATTTGTTTTTTTATGTATCATCGTAAGAAAGTAGAAAAAAATTGAATTTGAAGTTGAAAGATGTGTCAAAGGCTGCTAATTTGTTGACATTTTAAATTGGAAAACACTTGTTTTTTTCTTTTAATTGTTTTGTTTTATTTTGTTTTTTTTTTTATAAGAAATTTACTGTCAAATTGGTTTCCATACAATACCCAGTGCTCATCCCAACAGGTGCTCTCCTCAATACCCATTACCCACTTTCCCCTTCCTCCCATCCCCCATCAACCCTCAGTTTATTCTCAGTTTTCAAGAGTCTCTTATGCTTTGGCTCCCTCCCTCTCTAACTTTTTTCCCCCTTCCCCTCCACCATGGTCTTCTGTTAAGTTTCTCAGGATCCACATAAGAGTGAAAACATATGGTATCTGTCTTTCTCTGTATGACTTATTTCACTTAGCATCACACTCTCCAGTTCTGTCCACGCTGCTACAAAAGGCCATATTTCATTCTTTCTCATCGCCAAGTAGTATTCCATTGTATATATAAACCACAATTTCTTTATCCATTCATCAGTCAATGGACATTTAGGCTCTTTCCACAATTTGGCTATTGTTGAAAGTGCTGCTATAAACATTGGGGTAAAAGTGCCCCTATGCACCAGCACTCCTATATCCCTTGGATAAATTCCTAGCAGTGCTATTGCTGGGTCATAGGATAGATCTATTTTTTATTTTTTGAGGAACCTCCGCACTGTTTTCCAGAGCAGCTGCACCGGTTTGCATTCCCACCAGCAGTGCAGGAGGGTTCCCGTTTCTCCACATCCTCTCCAGCATCTATAGTCTCCTGATTTGTTCATTTTGGCAACTCTGACTGGCGTGAGGTGGTATCTGAGTGTGGTTTTGATTTGTATTTCCCTGATGAGGAGTGACGTTGAGTATCTTTTCATGTGCCTGTTGGCCATCTGGATGTCTTCTTTAGAGAAGTGTCTATTCAAGTCTTTTGCCCATTTTTCACTGGATTATTTGTTTTTCAGGTGTGGAGTTTGGATTTTGGATACTAGATAGATTGGATATAGTTTGGATAATAGATTTTGGATACTAGCCCTTTGTCCGATAAGTCATTTGCAATATCTTTTCCCATTCGGTTGGTTGCCTTTTAGTTTTGTTGATTGTTTCCTTTGCAGTGCAGAAGCTTTTTATTTATTTTTATATTATGTTTTATTATTTTTTTTAATTTACATCCAAATTATTTAGCATATAGTGCTACAATGATTTCAGGAGTACATTCCTTAGTGCCCCTTACCTATTTAGCCCATCCCCCCTCCCTCCAGTAACCCTCAGTTTGTTCTCCATATTTATGAATCTCTTCTGTTTTGTCCCCCTCTCTGTTTTTATATTATTTTTGTTTCCCTTCCCTTATGTTCATCTGTTTTGTCTCTAACGTCCTCATATGAGCGAAGTCATATGATTTTGGTCTTTCTCTGACTAATTTCACTTAGCATAACACCCTCCAGTTCCATCCATGTAGTTGCAAATGGCAAGATTTCATTCTCTTTGATTGCCAAGTAATACTCCATTGTATATATATATATATATACCACACCTTCTTTATCCATGCATTTCTCGATGGACATTTGGGCTCTTTTCGTGCTTTGGCTATTGTTGATAGTGCTGCTATAAACATGGGGGTGCATGTGTCCCTTTGAAACAGCACACCTTTATCCCTTGGATAAATACCTAGTAGTGCAATTTCTGGGTCCTAGCGTAATTCTATTTTTAGTTTTTTGAGGAACCTCCATACTGTTTTCCAGAGTAGCTGCACCAGCTTGCATTACCACCAACAATGCAAAAGAGATCCTCTTTCTCTGCATCCTTGCCAACATCTGTTGTTGCCTGAGTTATTAGTTAGCCATTCTGACAGGTGTGAGGTGGTATCTCATTGTGGTTTTGATTTGTATTTCCCTGATGATGAGTGATGTTGAGCTTTTTATCATGTGTCGGTTGGCCATCTGGATGTCTTCTTTGGAGAAGTGTCTCTTCATGTCTCTTGCCCATTTCTTCACTGGATTATTTGTTTTTTGGGTGTTGAGTTTGGTAAGTTCTTTATACATTTTGGATACTAACCCTTTATCTGATATGTCATTTACAAATGTCTTCTCCCATTCTATAGATTGCCTTTTAGTTTTTCTGATTGTTTCCTTCACTGTGCAGAAGCTTTTTATTTTGATGAGGTCCCAGTAGTTCATTTTTGCTTTTTTTTCCCACGCCTCTGGAGACGTGTTGAGTAAGAAGTTGCTGTGGCCAAGATCAAAGAGGTTTTTGCCTGCTTTCTCCTTGAGGATTTTGATGGCTTCCTGTCTTACATTGAGGTCTTTCTTCCATTTTGAGTTTATTTTTGTGTATGGTGTAAGAAAATGGTCCAGGTTCATTCTTCTGCAGGTTGCTGTCCAGTTTTCCCAGCACCGCTTGCTGAAGAAACTGTCTTTATTCCATTGGATATTCTTTCCTGCTTTGTCAAAGATTAGTTGGCCATACGTTTGTGGGTCCGTTTCTGGGTTCTCTATTCTGTTCCATTGATCTGAGTGTCTGTTCTTGTGCCAGTACCATACTGTCTTGATGATTACAGCTTTGGAGTATAGCTTGAAGTCTGGAATTGTGATGCCTCCTGCTTAGGTTTTCTTTTTCAAGATTGCTTTGGCTATTTGGGGGCTTTTCTGGTTCCATACAAATTTTAGGATTATTTGTTCTAGCTCTGTGAAGAATGCTGGTGTTTTTTTGATAGGGATTGCATTGAATATGGAGATTGCTTTGGGTAGTATTGACATTTTAACAATATTTGTTCATCCTATCCAGGAGCATGGAATCTTTTTCCATTTTTTTGTGTCTTCTTCAATTTCTTTCATAAGCTTTCTATAGTTTTCAGTGTATAGATTTTTCACCTCTTTGGTGAGATTTATTCCTAGGTATTTTATGGTTTCTTGTGCAACTGTAAATGGGATCGATTTCTTGATTTCTCTTTCTGTCGCTTTATTGTTGGTGTATAGGAATGCAACCAATTTCTGTGCATTGATTTTATATCCTGCAACTTTGCTGAATTCATGAATCAATTCCAGCAGTTTTTTGGTGGAATCTTTTAGGTTTTCCATAGAGTATCACGTCATCTGCGAAGAGTCAAAGTTTGAGCTCCTCCTGGCCAATTTGGATGCCTTTTATTTCTTTGTGTTGTCTGATTGCAGAGGCTAAGACTTCCAATACTATGTTGAATAACAGTGGCGAGAGTGGACATCCCTATCTTGTTCCTGACCTTAGGAGGAAAGCTCTCAGTTTTTTCCCATTGAGGATGATATTAGTGTTGGGTCATTCATATATGGCTTTTATGATGTCGAGGTATGCTCCTTCTATCCCTACTTTTTTGAGGGTTTTTATCAAGAAAGGATGCTGTATTTTGTCAAATGCTTTCTCTGCATCTATTGAGAGGATCATGTGGTTCTTGTCCTTTCTTTTATTGATGTGATGAATCACGTTAATTGTTTTGCAGATATTGAGCCAGCCGTGCATCCCAGGTATAAATCCCACTTGGTCGGGGTGAATAATTTTTTTAATGTATTGTTGAAGCCAGTTGGCTAATATCTTGTTGAGGATTTTTGCGTCCATGTTCATAAGGAAAATTGGTCTATAGTTTTCCTTTTTAGTGGGTTCTCTGGTTTTGGAATTAAGGTCATGCTGGCTTCATAGAAACAATTTGGAAGTTTTCCTTCCATTTATATTTTTTGGAACAGTTTCAAGAGAATAGGTATTAACTCTTCCTTAAATGTTTGGTAGAATACCCCTGGAAAGCCATCTGGCCCTGGACTCTTGGTTTTTGGCAGATTTTTGATTACTAATTCGATTTCCTACTGGTTATGTATCTGTTCAAATTTTCTATCCCTTCCTGTTTCAGTTTTGGTAGTATATATGTTCTAGGAATTTGTCCCTTTCTTCCAGATTGCCCATTTTATTGGCATGTAATTCTTATTATCGTTTTTTTATTTCTGTTTGTTGGTTGTGATCTCTCCTCTTTCATTATTGATTTTATTTATTTGGGTCCTTTCCTTTTTCTTTTTGATCAAACTGGCTAGCGGTTTATCAATTTTGTTAATTCTTTCAAAGAACCAGCTTCTGGTTTCATTAATCTGTTCTTTTTTTTGGTTTTGATAGCATTAATTTCTGATCCAATTTTATTATTTCCTGTCTTCTGCTGGTTTTGGGTTTCATTTGCTATTCCATTTCCAGCTCCTTAAGGCATAAAGTTAGGTTGTGTGTCTGAGATCTTTCTTCCTTCTTTAGGAAGGCCTGGATTGCTATATACTTTCCTCTTATGACCGACCACCTTTGCTGCATCCCAGAGGTTTTGGGTTGTGGTGTTACCATTTTCATTGACTTCCATATACTTTTTAATATCATCTTTAACTTCTTGGTTAGCCCATTCATTCTCTAGTAGGATGTTCTGCAGTCTCCAAGTATTTGTTACCTTTCCAAATTTTTTCCTGTGGTTGATTTCGAGTTTCATAGTGTTGTGGTCTGAAAATATGCATGGTATTGATCTCGATCTTTTTGTACTTACTTAGGGCTGATTTGTGTCCCAGTATATGGTCTATTCTGGAGAACGTTCCATGTGCATTGGAGAAGAATGTATGTTCTGCTGCTTTAGGATGAAATGTTCTGAATGTACCTGTTAAGTCCATCTGGTCCAGTGTGTCATTCAAAGCCATTGTTTCCTTGTTGATTTTTTGATTAGATGATCTGTCCATTGTTGTGTGGTGTTGAAGTCTCCTACTATTATGGTATTAGTATCAATGAGTTTCTTTATGTTTGTGATTAATTGATTTATGTAATTGGGTGCTCCACTTTTGGCACATAAATCTTTATAATTGTTAGGTTCTCTTGGTGGATAGACCCCTTCATTATGATATAATGTCCTTCTGCATCTCTTGATACAGTCTTTATTTTAAAGTCTAGATTGTTTGATATAAGTATGGCTACTTCGGCTTTCTTTTGTTGACCATTAGCATGATAGATTGTTCTTCCTCCCCTTGTTTTCAATCTCAAGGTGTCTTTAGGTCTAAAGTGGGCCTCTTGTAAACAGCATATAGATGGATCTTGTTTTCTTATCCATCTGTTACCCTATGTCTTTTGTTTGGAGCTTTGAGTCCATTGACGTTTAGAGTAAATACTGAAAGATATGAATTTATTGCCATTATGATGCTTGCAGAGTTGGAGTTTCTGGTGGTGTTCTTTGATCCTTTCTGATCTTTGTTGCTTTTGGTATTTATATATAATTTTCATATTTTCTCGCCTCAGAGAGTCCCCCTTAAAATTTCTTGCAGGGCTGGTTTAGTGGTCACAAACTCCTTTAATTTTTGTTTGGGAAACGTTTTATCTCTCCTATTTTGAATGACAGCCTTGCTGAATAAAGAATTCTTGGCTGCATATTTTTCTGACTCAGTACATTGAATATATCCTGCCACTCCTTTTTGGCTTGCCAAGTTTCTGTGGATAGGTCTGCTGTAAACCTGATCTGTCTTCCCTTGTAGGTTAGGAACTTTTTTCCCTTGCTGCTTTCATGATTCTCTCCTTGCCTGAGTATATTGTGAATTTGACTATGAAATGCCTTGTTAATGGTCAGTTTTTGTTGAATCTAATGGGGGTCCTCTGTGCTTCCTGGATTTTGATGTCTGTGTCTTTCCCCAGGTTAGGAAAGTTTTCCACTATGATTTGCTCACATAACCCTTCTACCCCTATTTCTTTCTGTTCCTCTTCTGGGACCCCTATGATTCTGATGTTGTTCCTTTTTAATGAGTCACTGATTTCTCTAATTCTAAAATCATGCTCTTTTGCCTTAATCTCCCTCTTTTTTTCTGCTTCATTATTATCTATAAGTTTGTCTTCTATATTGCTGATTCTCTGTTCTGCCTCATCCATCCTTGCCGCTGCTGCATCCATCCATGATTGCAGCCCAGCTATAGCATTTTTATTTTCATTCTAGTTTTTACTTCTTTTATCTCTGCAGAAAGGGATTCTAATCTATTTTCGACTCCAACTATGATTCTTATTATTGTGATTCTAAATTCTGGTTCAGACATCTTGCTTGTACCTGTGTTGGTTAAGTCCCTGGCTGTCGTTTCTTCGTGCTCTTTCTTTTGGGGTGAATCCCTTCGTTTTGTCATTTTGGAGGGGGAAAAGGGATTAATGAGGTAGAAAAATTAAAATTAAAAAAATAAAATAAATAATATTAAAATTAAAAAATTAAAATCACATACACACAAAAAATCGAGTAATGATGCTAGATCCTAGGAGTGTTTTGGTCTGGGTGTTTAAAGTGGTTTGACAGTAGATAGAAAAGAGGGGTGGGGAGAAAAAAAAAGGAAATTGTTTGAGAATTTGAAAAAATGAATACACTGAAGTAGACTAAAATGAGATGATGGTAGTAAAATAGAATTTGAAAAAAATTACACAAAAGTAAAGAATATAGTAGAAAAAAATTAAAGAAAATATTTTTAATAAAAATAAAAATAAAAATGAATTTTTTCTCTTTCTGTATCCAAGAAAAATAGAAAAAAGAGAAAAAAGAAAGGAAATCGTTTGAAAATTTGACAAAGTGAATACACTGTAGTAGACTAAAATAAAGTGATGGAAGTAAAATAGAATTTGAAAAAAAATACAAAAAGCAAAAAATATAGTAAAAAGTTAAAGAAAATATTTTTAATAGAAATTGAAAGTAAAAATGAAGTTTTTCTCTTTCTGCATTCAGGAAAAAGAAAAGAAACAAAAAGAAAAAAGAGAAAGAAAAAGGAAATCATTTGAAAATTTGAAAAAGGGAATACACTGAAGTAGACTAAAATAAAATGATGTATGAAATAAAATAGAATTTAAAAAAATTTACACCAAAGTAAAAAATATAGCTAAAAAATTAAAGAAATATATTTTTAATAGAAATTGAAAATAAAAATGAATTTTTTCCCTTTCTGTATTCAAGAAAAAGAAAAGAAGTAAAAGAAAAAAAAGAGAAAATTGAATAGATGGAACCAGCAGATTGAAATAGGACTGAAATTACTTCATTTTCCCATAGAAGTCAGATTATGAAGCGCTTTATAGTCCATAAACTAAGTAGGTGGTGAGACGTGTTCTTGAAGAACAAGGTTGGCCCAGTTGGGCGGGGCTCAGTGTAATGGCTCTGTTCTCCACTAGATGGCGCTGCTAGCCTACTGGGGTGGAGTGTTTGGCGTTTGTAGGTGAGTATGCGCATGCTTGGGAGCGGTGACCCTGTCTTCACCCATCTACCCAATCTCTAGTATTGGAACTCTGTCTCCCGCATCAGCAATCATGCACCTGTTCTCTGTCTTCAGCATTTGTCCACTCCCCGCTTTTTCACTCTCTGTGACCAGGCCCCAGGCAGTACCTCTCTCCCAAGTTTTGTCTGAGATGCTGCTGTTTTCCCTGGCCCCTTACTTCCGAAGGACTGCGGCTTTGACCTGCTCTGCCCCTCTGTGGGAGGGTCTCAACGAGCAATGGTCGAATGTCGGCTGCACCCAGGAATGCTTGCTGGACCCTGGTGCTGCTGGTGCCCCGAGACTGCGGTCAGGTGCCAGCCCGCCCCAGAAAAAGTTCTCGAGATATTGTAGCAGCAGCGTTTCAGGGATTATGGAAAATCACAACACACGTGGCACCAGGCTTCACCCTTAATGACCTTGTTCCAGCACCCGCGAATGTGGCAGTTTTCTGGGGTCTGCTGGGACCAGGTGGCTTCAACAGTCTCTACCAAATGTCCTTCCAGCAGTGGAACCACTTTTCCCCGTGTGGCCCGAGAACCTCCTGGACCCCACTCTGCTCCTGGGGATTCGCCCTTCCCACCAGAGCACCGCCAGGTATGGAGCTGCTGAGTTGCAGCCTTTGTGCTCCCCTTGTTTACAGTCTTAATGGAATTTAAACCCTCTCCTTTGTCCTTTCTCCCTTTTTTGTTTAGTCTCTGCGGCTGTTTCCAATTTTCCACTTTCTCTCCAGCTGCTTTTGGGGAGGGGTGCTTTTCCTGTATTCTCCCCCGCCCCCCTCTCCGTCCTCTTTCCACCCGCAAAAGCTCCTCCCTTCCCGCGGCTTCTCGCTCCCCAAGTTCACCTGCCTGCGCTGCGTACCTGATGAATTCTGTGGTTCAGGTTGTGGAGATGTTGTATTAATCCTCCAATCAGTTTTCTAGGTATGCAGGATGGTTTAGTGTTGTTCTGGCTGTATTTCATGGACTCGAGACACGCAAAAAGCTTCCATGCTATTCCACCATCTTGGCTCCTCCTGCAGAAGCTTTTTATCTTGATGAGGTCTGAATAGTTCATTTCTGCTTTTAATTCCCTTGCCTTTGGAGATGTGTCAAGTAAGAAATTGCTGTGGCTGAGGTCAGAGAGGTTTTTTTCCTGCTTTCTCCTCTAGGGTTTTGATGGTTTCCTGTCTCACATTCAGGTCCTTTATCCATTTTGAGTTTATTTTTGTGAATGGTGTAAGAAAGTGGTCTAGTTTCAACCTTCTGCATGTTGCTGTCTAGTTCTCCCAGCACCATTTGTTAAAGAGACGGTCTTTTTTCCATTGGATATTCTTTCCTGCTTTTTCAAAGATTAGTTGGCCATACTTTTGTGGGTCCAATTCTGGAGTCTCTATTCCATTGGTCTACGTGTCTGTTTTTGTGCCAAAACCATGCTGTCTTGATGATTACAGCTTTGTAGTAGAGGCTAAAGTCTGGGATTGTGATGCCTCCTGCTTTGGTCTTCTTCAAAATTACCTTGGCTATTTGGGGCCTTTTGTGGTTCCATATGAATTTTAGGATTGCTTGTTCTAGTTTCGAGAAGAATGCTGGTGCAATTTTGATTGGGATTGCATTGAATGTGTAGATAGCTTTGGGTAGTATTGACATTTTGACAATATTTATTCTTCCAATCCATGAGCATGGAGTGTTTTTCCATTTCTTTATACCTTCTTCAATTTCCTTCATGAGCTTTCTATAGTTTTCAGCATACAGACCTTGTACATCTTTGGTTAGATTTATTCCTAGGTATTTTATGCTTCTTGGTGCAATTGTGAATGGGATCAGTTTCTTTATTTGTCTTTCTGTTGCTTCATTATTAGTGTATAAGAATGCAACTGATTTCTGTACATTGATTTTGTATCCTGCGACTTTGCTGAATTCATGTATCAGTTCTAGCAGACTTTTGGTGGAGTCTATCGGATTTTCCATGTATAATATCATGTCATCTGCAAAAAGCGAAAGCTTAACTTCATCTTTGCCAATTTTGATGTCTTTGACTTCCTTTTGTTGTCTGATTGCTGATACTAGAACTTCCAAGACTATGTTAAACAACAGCAGTGAGAGTGGACATCCCTGTCGTGTTCCTGATCTCAGGGAAAAAGCTCTCAGTTTTTCCCTATTGAGGATGATATTAGCTGTGGGATTTTCATATATGGCTTTTATAATGTGTAAGTATGTTCCTTCTATCCCGACTTTCTCAAGGGTTTTTATTAAGAAAGGATGCTGAATTTTGTCAAATGCTTTTTCTGCATCGATTGACAGGATCATGTGGTTCTTATCTGTTCTTTTCTTAATGTGATGTATCACATTGATTGATTTGTGAATGTTGAACCAGCCCTGCAGCCCAGGAATGAATCCCACTTGATCATGGTGAATAATTCTTTTTATATGCTGTTGAATTCGATTTGCTAGTATCTTGTTGAAAATTTTTGCATCCATATTCATCAGGGATATTGGCCTGTAGTTCTCTTTTTTTGCTGGGTTTCTGTCTGGTTTGGGAATCAAAGTAATGCTGGCTTCATAGAATGAGTCTGGAAGTTTTCCTTCCCTTTCAATTTTTTGGAACAGCTTGAGAAGGATAGGTATTATCTGTGCTTTAAATGTCTGGTAGAATTCCCCAGGGAAGCCATCTGGTCCTGGACTCTTATTTGTTGGGAGATTTTTGATGACTGATTCAATTTCTTCACTGGTTATGGGTCTGTTCAAGCTTTCTATTTCTTCTTGTTTGAGATTTGGAAGTGTGTGGGTGTTTAGGAATTTGTCCATTTCTTCCAGGTTGTCCAGTTTGTTGGCATATAATTTTTCATAGTATTCCCTGATAATTGTTTGTATTTCTGAGGGATTGGTTGTAATAATTCCATTTTCATTCATAATTTTATCTATTTGGGTCATCTCCCTTTTCTTTTTGAGAAGCCTGGCTAGGGATTTATCAATTTTATTTATTTTTTCAAAAACCAACTCTTTGTTTCATTGATCTGCTCTACAGTTTTTTTAGATTCTATATTGTTTTTTTTTTCTGCTCTGATCTTTACTATTCTCTTCTTCTGCTGGGTTTGGGGTGTCTTTGCTGTTCTGCTTCTATTTCCTTTAGGTGTACTGTTAGATTTTGCATTTGGGATTTTTCTTGTTTCTTGAAGATAGGCCTGGTTTGCAATGTATTTTCCTCTCAGGACTGCCTTCACTGCATCCCAAAGCATTTGGATTGTTTTATTTTCATTTTCATTTGTTTCCATATATTTTTTAATTTCTTCTCTAATTGCCTGGTTGACCCATTCATTCTTTAGTAGGGTGTTCTTTAACCTCCATGCTTTTGGAGGTTTTCCAGACTTTTTCCTGTAGTTGATTTCAAGCTTCATAGCATTCTGGTCTGAAAGTGTGCATGGTATGATCTCAGTTCTTTTATACTTATTAAGGGCTGTTTTGTGACCAAGTATGTGATTTATGTTGGAGAATGTTCCATGTGCACTTGAGAAGAAAGTATATTCTGTTGCTTTGGGATGCAGAGTTCTAAATATATCTGTCAAGTCTATCTGATCCAATGTATCATTCAGGACCCTTGTTTCTTTATTGATCCTGTGTCTAGATGATCTATGCATTGTTGGAAGTGTGGTATTAAAGTCCCCTGAAATTACCACATTCTTATCAATAAGGTTACTTATGTTTGTGAGTAATTGTTTTATATATTTGGGGGCTCCCGTATTCGGTACATATACATTTATAATTGTTAGCTCTTCCTGATGGATAGACCCTGTAATGATTATATAATGCCCTTCTTCATCTCTTGTTACAGCCTTTAATTTAAGTCTAGTTTGTCTGATATAAGTATGGCTACTCCAGCTTTCTTTTGACTTCCAGTAGCATGATAGATAGATCTCCATCCCCTCACTTTCAGTCTGAAGGTGTCCTCAGGTCTAAAATGAGTCTCTTGTAGACAGCAAATAGATGGGTGTTGTTTTTTTTATCCATTCTGATACCCTGTGTCTTGGTTGGAGCATTTAGTCCATTTACTTTCAGTGTTATTATGGAAAGATATGGGTTTAGAGTCATTGTGATGTCTGTAGGTTTCATGCTTGTAGTGATGTCTCTGGTACTTTGTGGTCCTTGCAACATTTCACTCACAGAATCCCCCTTAGGATCTCTTGTAGGACTGGTTTAGTGATGATGAATTCCTTCAGTTTTTGTTTGTTTGGGAAAAACTTTATCTCTCCTTCTATTCTGAATGACAGACTTGCTGTATAAAGGATTCTCAGCTGCATATTTTTTCTGTTCATCACATTGATTAAACACTTGTTTTAATGTCAATGGGCCTGAATCCTATAGTCACAGGCATCCACAATTCTGGCAAGACTCAGGTCAGATAGAGTGAATTAAAAAGTGATTAAATGAGCATAACACTGAAGTAGGGGAGAAGAGGACCATTTCCTTCCTTCCCTGTTTCCTTCTCTTATTCCTTCCTTCCTTCCTTCCTTCCTTCCTTCCTTCCTTCCTTCCTTCCTTCCTTCTTTACTTCTTTCCTTCCTCCCCTCCCTCCTCTCTTTTAGAAAGGGAGAGAGCATGAGTGAGGGAGATGGGTGGATGGAAATAGAGACAGAGAGAGAGAGAGAGAGAGAGAGAGAGAGAGAGAGAGAGAGAGAGAATCTTAAGCAGGCTCCATGCTCATCATGGAGCCTGATGCAGGGCTCAATCCCATGACCCTGAGATCATGACTTGAGCCAAAATCAGGAGTCAGACGCTCAACCAACTAAGCCACCCAGGTGTCCCAAGAGGACCATTTTCTTATTGTGGTACTCATAGGCTGATTTTTCACATTCCATGTCTCATTTTCATGGCTCAATTTCTTATTTGCTTCAAAAGTACATTCAGCTCAGGTGCATTCATGTTCCAATGGTCTGAACCTAGGATTTTCTTTTTTTCCTGTTTAAACTTAAGAAAGACAAGGGAAAAAAAATGATATACTCCTTTTAAGTGTTACATCTTTTGCAAAGGCAGGTTGTAAAGAAAACTCACAGAATGCTAATAGCTACTATCTGTTGAAGCAGAGAATTGTAAGTATTCTATAATTCTATTTGGATCTCCTAGATGTAATTATGTAACTAAGCTATGATCATGACAAGTACAAATTTCATTGAAAGGAAACATTAAAAAATCTATATTTATTCCTTTAAGGTTTTGTTGTATGAGATGATCTACTTAACTACTTCATCAAAATAGCTGGATCTGTTCTTTTAAGAGAAAAAAATGTTAGTGCATCTTTTTCTATTAACCATGTCTGTAGCTTAAAGTAGTTTCCTGTGACCATGATACCCACTGGCCCAGCATTCATATATTCTCATTATAGATGTGAAATGGAATAGTACACACTTATTGATCCACTTAATAGTTGAGATATTAAGTTCATACTATGCCCTTGCCTAGTATTAGCCCCCAAAGATACAGAGCTGAAAAGATAAAACCTCTGTTCTCAAGAAAGTCCAAAGGCCAAAGGGATAAATACAATACAAATATGATACCTATTATGTGGTGTGATGAGTTCAATATAAGTAGATATGGTAAATCTGACTTGAGTTTAGGCAGGCCTTCTATATTTAGTTAAGTTAACTACATCTTAAAGCATGAGGAGCAATGGTAAAGATCAAGTGAGTTGGTAGGTTGGGTGAAATTCACACAGTGGAAAGGGAATAAGCAAGTGTGATACAGTGTGGCCTCTTCTGAGATCCATGAAATGGACAGAACACGCAAAAAGTGGAAAGACATTGTCAAGACCTTGTGAACCATTTTAAGGAGTTACAACTTTCTTTTAACAGAAATGAGAAAAACTGAATGTCTTTAATTGAAAAAGTTGCAGGTCTAGTTATTCAAAATGCTTCAAATTAATCTGTGAGATCCAATTCTTACACACATCCAAAATTTTCCCAGCCTCTTAACCATGAATTTCATACCTACTCTAACAGCAGTGCATCTAGCAAATATGCAGTTAGATGTTCATCTGTGGATACATGAATTAAGTGCCAACATTTAGCTAAAAAGATCATATTCCAGCCTCATAAAGTTTGTTTCCTAAAATGGAAATGTATACACTCCCTAATCATCTTTTTATACTGTAAACTTCCTGAAGGCACGAATTGTATTTGACACTTTTTTTGTCCCTAAAATTACCACATTGCTTTGAACATGGTGATTAATATATATTTTAATGTATGAATGACCAAGAAAGCATGAAATACAAGAATAATTTAGAAATCTATATACGAGGTGCTTGGGTAGCGTAGTCAGTTAGGTGTCCAACTTTGGCTCAGGTATGATCTCATGGTTGGGTCAGTGAGCTCAACCCCCACATCAGGCTTTGTGCTCACATCTCAGAGCCTGGAGCCTGCTTCGGATTCTGTGTTTCTTCTCTCCTTGCCCATCCCCCACTCATGCTCTGTCTCTCTCTGTGTCATAAGAGTAAATAAATGTTAAAAAAAATTTTTTTAAAGAAATCCATAGGAAGCTAGTTTCAGAAATTTGATGTTATCCTATATTCTGTTTTATATTCATTGGAAAGCTCTCCCTTCTGTTAGCACAGAATTTGTTTTTGTCACATGGTTTATCAATGTTGCTAATGAGTTGTTAATTAGCTGCCAATTTTTGTGCAATTTAGAAGGAAAAGGCAGAGAAGGACTGTTCAAAGGAATATGCCTCAGTGATCTTGCCTATTTGTTTTATATGTCTCTGGTACTGTAGCACAGGAATGTTATACATGAAGTTATCACAGGATCACTGACTATGGCTGTGAATAGATTATGACTTCATTAAACATTACTAGTGTAGTGTCTTAGAAGTATTCTTTCTCTTTTATAAAGGCAAGATTTTAGTGAAGGAGGTCCTAAGTTAGCATAGCATCACATAATATAATGGGGAAAATATACACATTCCCAGGGAGCCTGGGTGGCTCAGTCTGTTAAGCGTCTGACTGGCTGAGGTCATGATCTCATGGTTGGTGGGTTCAAGCCCCTCATCAGGCTCTGTGCTGACACCTTGGAACCTGGAACCTGCTTTGGATTCTATGTCCCCCTCTCTCTCTCCTCTCTCTCAAAAGTAAATAAATATTAACAAAATTTAAATTAAAAATATACACATTCCTGTACACAATATGGGACTCACAGTCATGGTTTTGAATCTTACTTTTGTTATTTACTAAATGTGTAGTGTTAATGTAGCTGATTCACATTTTTAAATTGCATCTGTAAAATGGGAATAATACTTGCTTCTGAGGGTTTAGTTGATAAAATGGAGATAACATAGGTAAAGCATCAGCTGAGTCCTTGCATATGGAAGATTCTTAAAGATACTTGTTTTATTTTCTTCCTTTCTTTCCTATAATGATGACTCATATTGTATTTTCCTGAATCATGCACTCAATTCCATGATTTATCCTAAGCTTGATTTGTGTTTTTCTCATGGTAAGTCCCTCAAAGTTTAGGGTATATCTGCATATTCTCAGATTCTTTTTGGAAATCTTGTCCTAATTTATCTCATTTCTTTCATGAAGCTCTGCCTTCTAAAGGTGTTCATTTTTTGAGATTAAACCATGTGTCACACAAGTCATCTCTTTAATGCATAATTTTGTAATTTGATGATTTACTACAGTGTTAGGTAAATTTTATTTTATTATTATTTTTAATGTTTGTATTTATTTTTGAGACAGAGAGAGACAGAGCGTGATCAGGGGAGGGGCAGAGAGAGAGGGAGACACAGAATCTGAAGCAGTCTCCAGGCTCTGAGCTGTCAGCAGAGAGCCCGACGCGGGGCTCAAACTCACGGACTGTGAGATCATGACCTGAGCTGAAGTTGGACGCTTAACCAACTGAGCCACCCAGGTGCCCTCTCTTAGGTCAATTTTAAATTCTTGGGGTGAGAGAGCAATTTGATTAGCACTTTCTCTTTTTCCCGGATTGCTGGGTAGCTTTACATTGCTTAAAGATTGGTGATTATTTATTTAGAGTACTCATTGAATTTAAAGTAGACTGAAGCAGAGATAGTAAAGCTTGCAAAATACCCCACTTGTCACTCCATATTTCTAAGCCCCTTTTATTGTGATGGGCATGTTTGGCTGTTTTGGCCAATGAACTAAGGATTGAGTTGTGTGTCACTTCTTGTTCCCTTAGTCACCCCATGGAGTAGAGCCTCCATTCTCATTCCCCCATCTGTCCTGACCCTCAGTGGGCATTCCCTGTGAACCAAGTTGAGGTATTTATTATGTTAAAACACTGGGATTTGTGTCTATGTTGTTACTTTCTCATAACTTTGTCTATCTAAATAAATACTTTATTAACATACCTTCCTCCCAGGAAAAAAAAAATGCCATTTCTGACAAATGTTTTGGAGTAAAACAAACAAAATAACCAAAAACAAAGAAACAAAAGAAAACTATGTCCAAAACTATGTCCAAAAATAATCTTGATGCTAATAGAAAGTGAGAGGATTTTTTTCTGCTTTAAATCTTTAAAAGAGTTTTAGTATTTACTCTAATATTTCTGCCACTCAACTCATTATGACAATCATTTGGGATATTTATTTTTTATGCTTATTTATTTTTGAGAGAGAGAGAAAGAGAACACAAGAGGGAGAGGGCCAGAGAGAGATGGAAACACAATCTGAAGCAGGGTCCAGGCTCTAAGCTGTCAACACAGAGCCTGTTGTGGGGCTTGAACTCATGAGCCGTGAGATCCTGAGCTGAGCTGAAGTTAGACACTTAACCAACTGAGCCACCCAGGCGCCCCTGGGATATTTCTTAAACTATATATCTGGATCTCATGCCAGATCTAAATAATAAAAATTCCAGGGAGACACTAGAAACTATCATTTTCACAAGCACCTTTGGTTAATTTTATAGTAAGGAAAGTTTGAAAACTCCACTGAGAGGTGGAGGTTGAGGGTTGAGATTTGATGAATGAGTTACTTAAAAAAAAAAAAAAGTGGGGCGCCAGGATGGCTTGGTCAGTTGAGCTTCTGACTTTGGCTCAGGTCATGATCTCACGGTCTGTGAGTTCGAGCCCCGCCTTGAGCTCTGTGCTGACAGCTCAGAGCCTGGAGCCTGCTTCAGATTCTGTGTCTCCCTCTCTCTCTGACCCTCCCCCATCCATGCTCTGTCTCTCTCTGTCTCAAAAATAAAATAAAACATTAAAAAATTTTTTTTAAACGTACTTTGTGCAATCAGTCTATACAGACAGTGCTAATTGTGGTATAAAAGGTCAGTAAAAGGAGACACTTTGCAAACAAATTCTGAAAACTTTGGTATGAAAAATACTGTGACACCACATTACAAGCAAATAATTATTGTTTGAAAGTTTAAAATGCACTTTCACATATATTCCCCCATTTCATACTGTTTCTCTATGGTTAAATAATATTATCTTCAGTCTATACATAGGGAAGCCTAGGCTTTGATACACTGTGTTTTGCTTCATGTTCACACAGGTGAAAGGCTTTTCTAAGAAAGTCTGTTTTATTAGAAACCTAAAGATAAGCAGGCTTTGAGATGATTTTAAAAAAGGTAGGATATTGGGAACAAATTTACTCTAGTGTAAAAATATTGTATCTTACGATCTTAAAAGTCCTATTCTTTTCTCAGGTTTGGGCATTGTCTTTGTCCTGATTAGGGCTAAGGATTCTTCAGGTGGTGTTTGAGAATTGCTAACAAATTAATAGCAGTTTATAGAGTGGAGAAGAATGTGAACTCTAGAGACAGACTCAGTTCAATTTCTGGTTCCATCTCTTAGCTGCTCTATGGCATTTGGTGTTTTTTATTTTTAATTTTTTTAGTGTTTTTTTTTTTTTTTTTTTTTTTTTTTTTAATTTTTGAGACAGAATGCACGCAGGGGAGGGGCAGAGAGAGAGGGAGACACAGAATCAGAAGCAGGCTCCAGGCTCTGAGCGGTTAGTACAGAGCCCGATGCGGGGCTTGAACTTAACGAATCTCAAGATCATGACCTGAGTGGAAGTCAGACACTTAACCAACTGAGCCACTCAGGCGCCTCTAGGGAGATAATAAATGCCAAGCACTCAGAAGAGTAACTAATGTGTGCTAAATATTCATTAAGTGTTGGTTCTTTCATAGTTGGAGACAATAGCAGGTTCTATCAAAAACTTTTTTTCCATGCAATTTTCTCTTTTTTTCTAGTTTTGAGATATAATTAACATACACCATTGTGTAAGTTTAAGGTGCACTAGGTAATGATTTCATACATGTTTATGTTGTGAAATGTTTACCACAATAAGGTTAGTTAACACATCCTTTATCTCAGATAACTACCATTTTGTTTTTGTTATGGTGAGAACATTAAAGCTCTCCTGTCATAGCAACTTTTAACTATACAATACATTATTGTTAATTATAGTCACCATGCTGTATATTAGATACCTAGAACTTACTCATTTTACAACTGAAAATTTGTGCCCTTTGTCTAGCAATGGAAACAAGAGACCCAGTTATTTTACTACATTAATATCATCGCTAATGCCTTGTGCATAACAAGTGACTGAAGTCTGATGAATCACAACAAATCATGAAGGGTACATAGTGTTCAAATTCTAGTCTGCATTGAAATCACCTGGAGGCTTTGCTACAACACACATTGCTGGGGTTCCACCCTCAGAATTTCTGATTCTGTAAATATGAGTGAGGCTGATTCTGCTGGTTTGGGACTGAATTTTGGAGTGGAATGGACAATCAAATCACGTTATGGAAGGCCTTGGAAAAAGTTTAGGGAATCTGGGCTTTCTAGTGAGGTGTTAGGTAATGACAGAAGACCAGGAAATTGAACACTATAATTGTTCGATATTTTCTGAAAGAGTAAAGATTCGTTTAATGATATTTTCCAAGCTTCAGTGTTATATTTTACCTTCTCAGATAACTATTATACTAATCTGTCATCTTTTTAGGATTATATATCACTACTGTGTGATTTGGTATCTCCCCATCCTTAGGACAATGATTCCTAAGTTTTAGTGAGAATAAAAATCACCTGAGTTGTTAAATGCAGATTCCTAGACCTTGCTGTCACATCTGACTCAATTGGTCTGGTAGAGAGCCCGGAACTCTATACTTTTTCTAGTGCATGCACTTTGATTTGATTCAGGTGATTTGTGAACAACACATGAGAAATACCACAGGTTTTTGTTCAAATTCCAGTTGCTATTGAAGCAAAGCTGTTGCATTTTTTCATTTTTCAAATACAATTTTTATTTTTAGGTGACCTTTCAGTCCAATTTGTTACATTTCATTAAAATCTGCTTGGTCTACTTCTTTTTCCAATTTCAGCATTTGGTATAAGGCATTTATAGAAAAGTGACTTGAAAGCAATTTAACCAGAAGCTCAGCCAAATTAATTTAGGGAGAGTTTAGTAAACAGCCTTTGCTTTCTGTACTTAAGTGATCAATTTCAACACCTGCTTTTCCTTCCAGATGGAGTTAATTAACATTAAAATTATTGCCTATAGCAGAGACTTTTTTTTTTGATAATTCACAGCCCTCCAGCTGCAATCCAGATTCCTACATTTCTGAAAATTAAAACAACAAGGATCATGTTTACGAGAAGCTAATTTATCATTGAACTATTTCAAGATATGGACATAAATAAGGCTTTGGAAGAAAAGAACTAGCATATATAAAGTGGATACGATATGCACGCATATCCACATGTTAGATCTGGCATGATCCACACAGCTATTTCATGAGCAGTTTTATTCTACCACCCATTTGACATATAAAGAAGTTGAAGATTAGAAAATTTTTGTAACTTTTTTGGATGTTCCACAATGAGTACAGTTTATAGAGTGGAGAAGAATGTGAACTCTAGAGACAGACTCCGTTCAATTTCTGGTTCCATCCCTTAGCTGCTCTGTGGCTTTTGGTGTTGATTTTTATTTTTAATTTTTTTAATGTTTTTTTTTAATTTTTGAGACAGAGTGGAAGCAGGGGAGGGGCAGAGAGAGAGAGGGAGACACAGAATCAGAAGCTGTTTCAGCTGTGGCAGAATATAAACCCCTATTTAATAAAGACCATGTTCTTTCCATTATGCTGGTGTTGGCTTGCAAACCAGGCCCAGACACGAACAGCAAGAAAAGACCAAAGAAAGAGGCAGGCCACTGCAGACTGTTAGGAGGCCGTGTTTTTTTGTTTGTTTGTTTTAATTTATTTTTGAGAGAGATAGAGACAGAGTGTGAACAGGGAGGGGCAGAGAGAGAGACAGAGACAGAGACACGAATCTCAAGCAGGCTCCAGGCTCTGAATCGTCAGCACAGAGCCCAACACGGGGCTTGAACTCACAAACCGGGATATCATGACCTGAGCTGAAGTTGGATGCTTAACCGACTGAGCCACCCATGTGCCCCAGGAGACAGGTTTAATAAGCAAGAGAACTTCTATATGAGGCTTGTCTTGGGTGGCCACAAGACAAGTAGATATCTCCATCCACCTGACAGAATCTTAAAATGTTTATTTAGAGACATTAATGAGGTTAAGTCATGTATACCTTCCAGATGGTCTCAGCATTACTTCCTCAGGGCTGAGTCTTTAAAACGACTCCAGCTTTGGGAACAGTGGGTGCAACATACATTCCAAGGACAGGCGAGGAGGTGAGGAGCCTCCTATTTCTGGTTCCAGCTCACAGATCGATTGGTGGTCATATCTTCTCAATGACTTCCTCCAGCAACTGGTTTTGACTTAGACTGAAGTAAATTTTAAAAAGAAATTCCTGGGAAGTGTGAGTAAAGTATTTGCTTTGGGGTAGTTTATACTGAGATTAATGTTACCTTTTAAATATCACAAATTATGCACACATACATATGCATATAAAATGCGTGTGAAGCTCCAGTGTAGTGTGGTAACACTTAAATAGTCCGTAATTATAGTTCATGACGTGCACTGAGAACTCATTGTGTGGCAGACAGTGGGCTAGGGATTGAGAGATCAAAGACAAAAGAAAAGCAGTAAGATTATTGCAATAGAATTCACGTGCAATAATGAGATATGTAGAAGATACTTTAAGGTCAAAAAGAAAGGAGAATCCAGTGAGAAAATGGTTATTTTAGGGATAAGTGGTTGCCCTTGATACTTCTTGTTAAGTCTTTTCATAATCCTTATTTTAATAATATCTTTAACTCTTTCTGGAAGGTTGTTTTCCAAGTTTGAGAAAGTCAGTCATTCAGGTTTTTTTCTTCCACTGAATCTCATGGCAATAATCTTACTCATTTAAGTGTTACAACCCAAGAAGTATAAAAAGATAAAGACCTGAATGACTAATACTGATAGGAAGTTGTCTATCATCGTCTTCTCATGACAGGGCCCAGGCTTGCCTTACAGAAGGTAGTAGCTTCTTTCGGTAAAGAATTGTTTGGTGATTGAAACTATTGGAGGATATAATTAAAATGCTATTCTAAGGGAGACATATGATCGATATAGGGAGATATGCAGATATATGAATACACACACACAAATACACATATACATGCAGTCACTTCTCACGATTTGCTGTAGTTTTGTGCTATAGTTACCACAAATATTAAACTAGCAAACAGTAAATGAATGCTCCTAGGAAAAATACAGGGTTCTGTTCTGTGAGCCTCCGGTCACACATCTTTGTCAACTGATTAATATATAACCTTGTAGTATGCATGAAGACACGGTATATATTGTTGATTTGTTAACACTGAACTCACAGTCAACACCACTGTAACTCATGCCTGAACAAAGCTTATATAACTTATCTATTTTCTCCATTAGGCACATCACAGCCTTGACAGCACTTTTGCACTACACTCGGGGCCATTTTAAACAGTGAAATCACCAGTAAAAAGCACAAAAATGAGAAAAACATGGCACTAAATAGACCATGAAAAGGACACACTTGTTTCCAGAGTGAGTGCTGAAGCAAAGCAGAAACTGCCTTGTTGGACCTCCACTGGGAACAGACTCACCAGGTAACTCAAAATTCTCACCACACTGAGCATGTCTACAAATGATTGAAAGTCCCACATGTTTAATTGGGGATTACACGTATATTTTAGTACACACATTTGTAAACACAGAATCCACGAGGAATGAGGATAGACACATTTTTCTATACATATCACTTAAAATTATTTAAAATATAGTGATAGCCTCAGTGAGAGCAATATATACCCCCAACACACACACTAGAGAATATTTTATTTTCTCTTTTAGGCATATTTCATTCAGAAAGAATTGGCTTATAGGAGCTCAATCCCCAATTGTATTTACAGTAAGTAAGAGAGTGCTCTGATATAGTCAAGGATATTGCTCAAACTCACTGGCTCTGGCTGACAATCCCATTTGAGCTTTTTAACAATTACCAACTCTCTAAGGTATTCATTCTATAACTTAAAGAGGGAAAAGTTAAGTAACTCTTGGCTGGTATAATGTAGAGTTTGTTTTTTTTAATTTTTTTTTTATTTTATTGTTATGTTATTTTTAGAAAGAGAGCATGGAAAGAGGGCAGAGGGCCAGAGGGGGAGCAAGATAATCATTTTTATTTTTTTAATGTTTATTTTTGACAGAGAGACAGAACATGAGCGGGGGAGGGGCAGAGAGAGAGGGAGACACATAATCCGAAGCAGGCTGCAGGCTCTGAGCTGTCAGCACAGAGCCCCACGCGGGGCTTGAACTCACAGACTGCAAGATCATGACCTCAGCCAAAGTCAGGTGCTCAACTGACTGAGCCACCCAGGCACCCCGGAGAGCAAGATAATCTTAAACAGCCTCCACACTCAGTTCAGAGATGGATGCAGGCTCAATCCCATGACCTTGGGGTCATGACCTGAGCCCAAATCAAGAGTTAGATTTTCAACCAACTCAGCCACCCAGGAACCCCTGGAATTTTGTTTTGTGGAATTTGACTTGTGTCTTAACTCCCAATCTGCTCTCAGTATCAAAGTATTAAAAACTATAAAGCAAAGGAAGACAGTTCAATCAACGTAGAGGGTATTTGGGTTTTTGTTGTTGTTTTAATCAAAACTTTAAGGAAATAGACTAGGATTATTCAGTGCTGACTCTATCACTTACTGAGCTATTACTGTGTAACAAAGCATTCCCAACCTCAGTGACTGAAAGCACTAACTGCTTATTCTTATGCACATGTCTTCCCATTGGTCGGGGGTTCCTCCAGGCTCTGGGCACCTCTGCTTCAGGGTGAGGTAGCTGAAGCTGCTCTGCTTCCAGATGCAGGTCAAGGGTCAGAAGAAGTGGCTCTGCCCCACAACACTCTCATGTTCGGGGAATCCAGGGACAGGAGAGAGGTACAAAAGGAAAAGCAGAAATACCCAAAGCCTCTTAAGGACTAGGCTTGGTTGGATTTGTCACACTATCACTTCTATTCTCATTCTACAGGCCAAAGTAAGTCACAGGGCACAACCCAAAGTTAAACAGTAAGGAACTATACTCTTTCTCTTGAGTAGGGGCTATTAGGAAATTACATGGCAAAGGGTGTGGCTACAGGGAGGGAGAAGGCATTGGAGCCATTAATTCAATCTACTACACCTGCTATATATTTGGCACTAAGCTCATACTGCTTAATAGATCTTAACAGATGTGATACATTTTTCCTCCCTCTCCCACCTCTTTGTCTCTCCCTCTCTGGTAATTATGTTTATTACCCAATAATATAATGAGGATACTGAGGATTAGAGGGTCAAATTTAAATCCCTCAAAGTTTCTCAGTAAGTGAGAGAGCCAGCTTTCATAGAAAGGATCACAGGGCTTTAGACTTGAGCTCTTTTTGTTTTTAAGTTTTTTTTTTTAATGTTTTATTTTTGAGAGAAAGGAACAGAGCATGAGTGGGGAAGGGGCAGGGAGAGAGAGGGAGGGATGCCCGAAATAAGAAGCAGGCTCCAGGCTGTCAGCACAGCGGCAGATGTGGGTCTTGAACCCATGAACCATGAGATCATGACCTAAACTGACTTCCCACGCTTGACAGAGCCATCAATGTGTCCCTAGATTTGAGCTCTTAAGCGCAGCACTATTTTGTTGAAAGAGATGCCTAGTACCCACTAGGACCATAAATCAATGCCACATTTGCCTTTCTTCCAAGCTCATGCTTATCACACCATAACACATGTATTATATAAAAGAGAAACCTTCATGGAAAAAGCTTACATGCTAACACAACAGATTTCTTCCTCTCTTTCTCTCATAACCTATACCTAATGTGCCAGAATATCTTCACCTTTCTAATATACTTAAAATACGTCAATAATCAGTTGCTTCTCATCATTTCCATGCTACTACCATGGTCCAAGCCACCACCTTCTTCCTTGAGTATGACTGCAGTAACTAACTTCTTAACACCTCTCCCTGCTTATACCCTGCCTAAAACCCAGATATATGGTCAAGACAGCAGCCAGAGTATTACTTTTAATAAGAACTAATTTTTGCTCCGAGCACCTAGGTGGCTCAGTTGGTTGAGTGTCTGACTTGAGCTCAGGTCATGTTATCACCAGTTATGAGTTCCAGCCCTGCATCAGGCTCTGTGCTGACAGCTCAGAGCCAGGAGCCTGCTTCGAATTCTCTCTCCCTGTCTCTCTGCCCTCCCCTTCATGCTTGCACTATCTTGCTCGCTCTGAATCTCAAAAATAAATAAACATTAATAAAACTCTAATTTTTGCTCAACACCCTGTAATGGGTACTTAGAGTACTTAGAGTAAAATCCAGTTTCCTTTCAATAGCTTGCAAGGCCCTCTTAACCAGATCTATTCACCTCTCCATCCCTCATTTGCCTCCATTCCTCTCCTACTACTTTCTCCATCATTCCCTCTGCAGCCACACTGGTTGCCCTGTTGTTTCTCCAAAAAGTCAGGCAGGGGCCAATCTGAAAACTTAAGGTTGCACTAGAATTCTCTGGATCAATCTTCACAGAAATAGGTTTCTAGTTAGCTCCCTTATCTCTTTAAATTGTTTGCGTAAATGTCAATGAACCTACCTTGAACACCCAATTTAAAATCACAAACTGCCTCCTGCCCTGCTCTGCATCAGCTTCCATCCTGCTATCCCCAATCCCTTTACCCTGCTATACTTTTTCTTTTCTGCCTAACACTTTTAATCTTATATTATGTAATACAACTGCCTATTATGATTATTGTTTACTGTCTATCACCCAATGTTAGAATATAAACTCACGGGGCGCCTGGGTGGCGCAGTCAGTTAAGCGTCCGACTTCAGCCACGTCACGATCTCGTGGTCTGTGAGTTCGAGCCCCGCGTCAGGCTCTGGGCTGATGGCTCAGAGCCTGGAGCCTGTTTCCGATTCTGTGTCTCCCTCTCTCTCTGCCCCTCCCCCGTTCATGCTCTGTCTCTCTCTGTCCCCCCAAAAAATAAATAAACGTTGAAAAAAAATTTTGAAAAAAAAAAAAAAAGAATATAAACTCAAGAAGCCAGGTTTAGTCTATGTTGTTCACTGTTGTATCCTAATACCAAGAAGTGTCTCTGGAACATAGCAGGCAATCAATAAACATTTGTTGAAACAATGAATGAACTGCCCACTGAGGCAGAGTTTCCATAGTGTACAAACTTTGGAAAAAGACCAACGTGATTGTGTAATGAATGCAAGATCTACATTCGTTACCTTTGTGACTTTGAGCAAATTAATGTTTAAGAGCCTCAGTTTTCTCTGAAATGATGAGCAGACTGTTAAGGTCTCATGATACAACCCTTATTTTTGACAGTTTCATGGTTAATTGGAATTCCAACGTGTGGCCTCTGGAGTGCAGCCAATAACTGAGAATTTACAAAAAGAGGGACAATGTATAGTTTCTGACCACATGGATTTCAACTACATTTTCTGCATTCATTTTTCTTAAAATGGAGAACTGCCGTTTATAATGAGCCTTCCTCCTCCTTCCTCCACCTGTAGCCAGTTATTCTTTCTCAGTGCAAGTGTGTGACACACTTACTTTGGTAATTGCTAGTAGTCACTGGAGGTGGTAGAGAAAGAGGGGTGGGTAAGTTGACTTTTAGTCTGTTTCACTGCTGCCATTCCTCGATTGGCCTCATAGGTGGGGAGGGGAGAGCAAGAGCATCATACACTCTCTGTTCCACAAAGTGGCTTCAAAACAGAATTTTACTTTTTCACAGTTCTAGGGGCAAGACATGTGAGATCAAGGTGTTGGCAGGGTTGTGCTTTTGTTTTATTTTTATTTCTGTTTTTATTTGAGGCCTGTCTGCTTGTAGATGGCTTTCTTCTCCCTGTGTCTTCAGATGATCTTCTGTGTGTGCTCATATTTGTCTCTGAGTTTATTCTTCCTATAAGAACACCAGTCATAAAGGATCAGGGCCAAGTCTAGTGATCTCATTTCATTTTAATTACCTTTGTAAAGGCTCTTTCTACAGGTACAGTCACATTCTGAGGTACTAGGGTTAGGATTTTATATGGATTTTGGGAAGACACATGGGGCCCATAACTGGGAGTCATGAATGAAGAGCACAATAAATCTATTATTTATGTTTGTCAGAGATGCCTTCTTAACATTTTTTTCTTTTGCTCTGACAAGTAGAACCATATTTCGACTATAAAGGTAAAGTTACTAGGATGATCCAGCCATTCAAAATGAAAAATAGCCACATGGAGTAAAAGTAGGTGTATAGGTATGTGGTCTGGGGTCAGTGTTCAGTGTTCACTAAAAACTAAAATGCACTACTTCAAGGTCTATCACACACAACCATTTTCAAAAATTCAAAAATGAATAAATAGCAATTCTAACTGTGAAGTAATAGCAAGAATTCTTATTGCTAACCTCTTCTGTCACAAATCTGTCACAAATATAATAGTTTCTGGGCACCTTCGTGGCTCAGTTGGTTAAGCCTCTAACTCCTGATATTAGCTCAGGTTTTGATCTCAAGGTCGTGGGATCAAGCCCCGAGTTGGGCTCTGTGCTGAGCATCAGTCTTGCTTGAGATTCTCTCTCTCCCTCTCTATCTGCCCCCTTCCACTCGTGCACTTTCTCTCCCTCAAAATAAATAAAAATTTTAGAAAAGCAAATATAATTATTTGTCTTCTGCATAATCTGTTTCCCAGTTTGAGTTTTATCTCATATTGCCAAAATCAGTAAAACTAGTATTTCTTTGAATACCTAAGTGTGTTTGCAATTGAGTCTGTTCTCTTGTTTTTACCAGTATTACATATTGGTTAGCTAATGATCAAATAGTGAAACTATTGCAGGAAGCCCATAAACTCCCTTCCAGACTGACACCAGATCTTTATCTGGAACAATACTTTCTGGATTCATCTTTTCAACTCATTTTCCAAGGATTGTAAAGCTTGGCCTTATGATTCTATCTGGGTAATTCCAATCTATTATTCTTCCTAATTTAGTTGAATTCCCTAATCTACAAGCAAAAGTTAGGTCCCAGGAATCTTGCTGTTACTTAGCATTTTTTAAAATGCATAATTAAAAGTCAAATAATTGTCTTTATTCTTTTAAAATTATGAGATTTCCTATTTACTATCACTTTTAGATATCTACTTTATATTTACAATATATTTTTAATATTTACTATAAATATTAAAAATAATTACTCTGAGTCTCCTATTTCATCATTTGGGGCTGAGAGCTCTGCAGGTATTTGTAGGGTGATTTTAAATTTTTTTTTAACGTTTTTTTAAATTTATTTTTGAGACAGGGAGAGACAGAGCATGAACAGGGGAGGGTCAGAGAGAGGGAGACACAGAATCTGAATCAGGGTCCAGGCTCTGAGCTGTCAGCACAGAGCCCAACGCAGGGCTCGAACTCACGGACCGCGAGATCATGACCTGAGCCAAAGTCGGCCGCTTAACTGACTGAGCCACCCAGGCGCTCCTGTAGGGTGATTTTAAATCACATAGTTTATTCTGAAGCAATGGGCTCTAATTATTCAGTCCCAGTAATTCTCTATATTTCATTTGTCTGTCATGTGTTAAGATTGATATTCCTGAGTTGGAATACTCAGTGTGTTTTTCCGGGAGTCAGAAAATTGTGGCCTGGGGCCAAATTCTTGCCAGCTGGCTGATTTTGTCAATAAAGTTTAATTGCACAGACATACCTATTCCTTTACATACAGAGTCGAGTAGTTGAGAAAGAGACTGCATACCCCTGAAGCCTAAAATATTTATTGTCTCTTTAGATAAGAAGTTTGCCAATCGCCATGTTATGTATATTTTATTTTTTAAAGCTGCAATGAGGGGCGCCTGGGTGGCGCAGTCGGTTAAGCGTCCGACTTCAACCAGGTCACGATCTCACAGTCCGTGAGTTCGAGCCCCGCGTCGGGCTCTGGGCTGATGGCTCAGAGCCTGGAGCCTGTTTCCGATTCTGTGTCTCCCTCTCTCTCTCTGCCCCTCGCCTGTTCATGCTCTGTCTCTCTCTGTCCCAAAAATAAATAAACGTTGAAAAAAAAAAAAAAAGCTGCAATGAATATGACCATCTCTATTTATTTTAATTCCAGTCTGGTAAACATTAGGTGTTATATTCGTTTCACGTGTACAATATACAAATTCAGCAATTCTATACATTACTCAGTACTCATGAAGACAAGTGTACTCTTAATTCCCTTTACCTGTTTCACCCATCTCCCCAGGAACCTCCCCTCTGGTAACCATCAGTTTGTTTGAGTCTGTTTCTTGGTTTTTGACTTTTTTCCTTTGTTCATTTGCTTGAGTGAAGTCATCTGGTATTTGTCCTTCTCTGATTTCTTTCATTTAGCATTATACTCTTTACATCCACCCATGTTGATGCAAATGGCAAGATTTCATTTTTTTTAATGGCTGAGTAATATTTTGTTTTGTTGCATATGCACACACACATCTTCTTTATCCATTCATCTAGTAATGAACACTTAGGCTGCATATCTTGAATGTTGTAAATAATGCTACTATAAACATAGGGGTGCATATACTTTCTTTAGCTAGTCTTTTTTTGTTCTTTGGATAATACCCAGTAGTGGAATTATTGGATCATAAGGTAATTCTATTTTTCATTTTTCGAGGTACCTACATACTGTCTTCTACAGTAACTGTACCAGTTTGCATTCCCACCAACAGTGCATGAGGATTCCTTTTTCTCCACATCCTCACAACCCTTGTTTCTTCCATTTCTTATTTTAACCATTCTGACAGGTGTGAGGTGATATCTCATTGTAGTTTCAGTTTGCATTTCTCTCACGATAAGTGATATTGAACATCTTTTCATGTGTCTGTTGGCCATCTGAATGTCTTATTTGATAAATGTCTTTTCAAGTCTTCTGCCCATTTGTTTTTAATTGGTTTATTTGGGTTTTTTTTTGGTGTTGACTTGGATAAGTTCTTTATAAATTTTGTATGCTAACCTTTTATCAGATATGTCCTTTGCAAACATTTTCTCCAGTTAAGTAGGCTATCTTTTAGTTTTATTGATTGTTTCCTTAGCTGTGCAGAAGCTTTTTATTTTGATGTAGACCCAAAAGTTTATTTTTGCTTTTGTTTTCCTTTCTTCAGGAGATATACCTAGATAAATGTTGCCACTGCCCATGTCAGAGAAATTACTGACTGCTTTCTTCTAGGATGATGATTTCAGGTCTAACATTTTGGTCTCTACTCCATTTTGAGTTTATTTTTGGATATGATGTAAGAAAGTGGTCCATTTTCTTTCTTTCTTTCTTTCTTTCTCTCTTTCTTTTTTTTTTTTTTTTTTTTTTTGGCATGTAGCTGTCCCATTTTCCCAAAGCCATTATCGAAGGGACTATCTGGACTGTCTTTTTCCCATTGTGTCTTCATGCCTTCTTTGTCAAAGATTAATTGACCATATAGGTGTGGGTTTATTTTTGGGCTTTCTATTCTGTTCTGTTGATCTATGCATCTATTTTTGTGCAAGTACTATACTGTTTTAATTACTACAGTTTTGCAGTATATCTTGAAATCTGGGATTGTGATACCTTCACTTTTGTTCTTCTTTCTCAAGATTGCTTACACTATTTTTGATATTTTGTGGTTGCATATAAATTTTACATTTGTTGTTGTAGTTCTTTGAAAAATGTTAGTATTTTGATATGGATTGCATTAAATGTGTGCATTTTTTGGGGCATAGACATTTTAACAGTATTGTTTTACAACACATGCACATGGAATGTCTTTCCATTTGTTTGTGTTATCTTCAATTTCTTTCATCCGTGCTTTATAGTCTCCACAGAACGAACCTTTCACCAATTTGGTTAAGTTTATTCCTAGATATTTTATTATTTTTTTGACCAGCACTATTTTTATCATAACTGCTTGGGCAATAATTCAGCATAGATGCTAACTGAAATTGTTTTTATCCTTAATGCTTTCTAACCTAGCTGATACCTTAAAAAAATTTATACTGAATTTACTTCCTTGCTATAAATGAAGATTAGTTTGTACAAATTTACCTATCTATGGAAAGTCTATTGTCATTATATTATTAAAATGCATTCTGTCTAAATACTGTATTTTTTCAGTAGCTGTGTTAATGTATACTTAATAATATGGTTTATAATTTTACTATGAAATAATCAGACTTTGTATTTTTTGCTTTTATACTTTATTTAATATTTTTTTAATTCTTTCAGTGTCAATTTTGTTTGGAGATGGGTGCTGAGATGTAAACTTACTGGTAAGTGATACCACGTTTCTTAATGTGATGCATTTTTAAAAAGTAGATATTCTGACACCCTGATCCTTAAAGCTAGAAACCAAACCTACGATTTAGGGGTATTGTAATATTGTATTCTCCATCTGCAGATAAAGTTCCTAGAGAAATATTTTTTGTTTATCCCTCACTAAATGATATGATGGGTGAAACAGTTCCATCTGCAAAGTGGCAAAAGATAATGGAATTAAATGATTTGGAGAACACTTAGTGTTTGTGTTGTCATGAAAACACAGGGTTCATATGAATAAAGAAACCAGGGTCCAGATGAATAAAGAAAAAAAAGGAAAAATAGAAAAACTAACCTGAGAGGAACTATACAGTGCTAAGTTCTATAAACAATGCAATTTGCTTAGATTTTCTATTTTTTAAAGGTTTTAGCACCCCATGAAAAATATGGAATGTCTATGAAATTCTTTCGTCTCATAAAATGCTTAGAAATATGGAAATGAATGATTCATTCTTGTTCCAGAATTTGAATGGGATGAAGTATTTAGTTTCTTTGATGTATCAAAGTAATAAAATCCTGTCAGAAAATGTTAGGTTTCCTAATATTGAAGCATGCACATTTAATAATCAAGTTTACAAGAACTTATTAATTTTATCTGAGAGCTAATTTCAAACTCAGTATTTTTGGAAGTTTATTTAATAATTTTAATGGCAGTTGATATTTTCTGTTGCTATTCACAATGCATCGAAGTTGAAAAAACCACCACTGTGAAGTCACAGGTTTTATCTTAAACCAAGGGAAATCTCGTTTCTTTCCTAATAAATAATTTAGATGTTCTGTGGCTCTATCTATGTCCTTATGAATCTATGTAAGTTAGCTGAGAAGCAATACAGCAGGAAGAATTTATTCTTGACTTAAATGTATTATAAATCAGATGGGTTATTCAAGAGGAATTGTTGGTGTTTTCATGTCTCATTACTTCATTGAATAATGCAAGATATCTTGGGAGAGCCAGTGAAAATACAATTACACATAATTTTTAATTATTATTTAGGAATTGGGATTTATATTAATGTCTATGTAATATTTTTATTTTACACAGACATCTTAACAAAACACTTTTAACCATCTCCTTTGAGAATACAGGAGGAAATATTATTAGAGGAGTTGAAATAGGCTTACTCTGTACTACCTTACCAGCCTATTAACATTTTATAATAAAATTGATTTGTTCCCATAGCATTTCTCTTTTAAGTACTCATTTTGCAAATGAGACAATGCTATTTGATATCACCACAAGCAAATATGATAATGTTGAGCAATTATAGCCTACATTCTAAGAATCAGTTGAGAATATTCTAAAAAAGTTATGTTTTTTTTAAATGGCCCATGAAAACCTGGAAAAAATAGAATGAATAAAAGAAAAGAAATTAAATCAGTGAATAGAAAATATAGAAGTTGCAAAGTGAGAGACCAAGTCATTATGTATAAACAAGAGTATTTTTATGTAAACATGCTGTCTACAAAGTGGAAAGTTAGGGCATCTGAAGAGATGTTTGGTTATTTAACATATTTTTAAATTAATTTGATTTTTAAAATGAAGTATAAGAGACTTGTTGAGACATTTTTCTTGAAAATATTTGACATGTGTTACCTTAACTAAGCAGGATCTGATTGACAGTCATATTAGAGAGAACTATGATGTAGAAGATTGCAGAAAAATGCTATAAAGGACCTCTTGAAATTTAATCTGGAAATAACTAGTCATTAACTAGCCTTGTTGGTGAAATTGAACAGCCATTTAGTGGGTCCAAAGAAGCAGCCTCGAGTTTTGATTGTTTAACCTCTCAACTTTCAAAAAAAAAAAAAAAAGTTATTTTCAGTACCAGTATTTCTGTACTTCATTTGACACCAAATTATGGAATTTATAAAAACTATGTAAGTGTATATGTTAAATCAAGAGAAAAATAATGGCTTATTTGTGGTACTGAGCTGGAAACATGAGAAACTGACTAACATATGATTGAATACTTCGTATGGATGAGAGAGTACATTTAACTTTTATAGGTAAGCAGCTATTTCTCAAGCATTTATACCATGATGAATTCAAATGTCAAGAATTGTTGTATCAAAGGCTTGTTTCTGGGTCTAAAATTAGTCCTTCTTGCAATTGAAGAATTTCTATCTAGTTTGGATATACTTTCTGATACATAAATCCTGATAAGCAAGAAAACAGTCTCTCTAAAGTAATTTGTTAAAACTTCTCAACCACATAAATGACTAAAATTTGTTTTCTTGATAAGGTCATGTAACAATAAAATGCCCAAAGGATATATGAATTCACTAAAATAATCAGCACTAATCCAGGTTTACATTTATCATTAGAAATTATGACTGAAGACATAATTTGGCTGTTGATACCATTTTAAATGACTAAAAATGTATCTGTAGGTGACATTTTGTAGATATATAATCTCTTGTAACTATGAGGTCTACAAGAGCAGAAGCGGCTTTAGTTTTGAATCCTGAGAAAACAAAAAGTGCTTGAAATATAACCTACTTTAATAAATTTTTTTAAATAAATCAATTATATGTTTTGAGGGTAAATAGTGTTTTTATTATTACAATTATTATTTGATTATAGAATATATAAAAAACATCATCCTTGGTTTTGGTAAAGAAATAGTATTACATATATTTGAGGGCAAAAACTCTGGATCCAGAATTTGGGGATGATGATCCAGCTCATCCAAAGTATATGATCTCATGCCTCTCTATGTCATACTTTCATTGTCTCAGAGTATTGAATGAGCTGGTAATATGCTTAGAGATGTCCCTTCATACAGCAAACATTACATGGTTATTAATCATTATTATTGTTTTCATAGTTGCTGCTGTTGGAAATCAGACATGCCTTAAAGCTTAAGGCGTTCATATTATAGTAGGAGAGACAGGTATAAACAAAACTAATTATAATATAAAGTATGATACATTCCAGAAGCTATAAATAGAAAGAATATAATAGGGTACTTAATAAGTGAGAATTTGGAATGGTTTCACAAATGAGATAGGTCTTTAGCCTGGGCCTAGATGATTTTCTTGAGTATATTTTAGCATCAGAAACCAGCAAGGACAGTGTTCTGGGATGATGAACAGTGGAAAATATTTAAATTCAAGAGGCCTGATAAATCAACAAAACAGCATTAGCATTATATGGCTTTTAAATAGCTATTAATTACTAAAAATCCTATTTTAAAAAATCCTTTTCATGCCATTTTGTTTTCCTAGCATTTACTCTTTAATTTGGTTTTCAAAGACATTCAATGTCAAGGTCCAATCCACGTCTCCAACCTTACCTTCAATATTGGAAGGAGAATACTTCCAATATTCTCCACCTATAAGTCCAATTTCATTTAATGCTGCAGCCATTTTTTCCTCTTTTCCTGAATATTCTATAGATTTGTACATTTTCTCTCTACCTTGAAGGCTGTTATTCTTACTCCTGCACAGGACAAACTCTAAACTTCTATAAAACTCCTTATTCAAATGTTAGTTCTTTTATAAAGCTTTCCCTGATATTTTATGTAATTTTCAAGTTTGGCAGATAGAAACCAAATGCAGATGTGCACACCCCACAACACAATCTGATAGATTACATTATCAATTTATTTCATCAAGAAAAGAGAATATTTTTAGAAGCAAGTTTGACCACCCAGAACTGGAACAGATGCAGCCTAGTTCAGTGTGTAGTCCCTTGGCCTCCAAATCCCAGCATGGGCTGCCATGCATCTGGTGGTGATACTGGCTGATGTGAGAAGCTAAATTTCTTCCTGGGCCATGATTCTTGCATTATTGGTGTTTTCATTACTATCCATAAAGAATTACACATATAATTTACATGCTTCCATTTAAGGGAAGTATTGATTCCACATTCTGAACTAATTTCAGAACTAAAAGTGAAGTGGTTTCATCAACTAGGGGAAAGTAGGATTATGGTTCTGAGTAGTACTTGTATTGAGAGTTCCAGTTTTACAGAAATCTTATGTATCTCTACACAATATTAGACCTTTCATCTTCCAGATCCCATTGCATTTTCTTTATTTTAAGCCAGAATCCATGCTGGGGACTGCATGGATTAAAGTAGATAAAATGCAGCTTTGTCTTCATGAAGATCATAATACAGTAGGTAATACAGATTGATAGCTCAGCTAACATGAATGATAATCTCTGTCATCATAGAGGCAAGTACTGAGTGCTGTGAAAGTGTGTAAATGGGAATGAGAAGTACCTTGGAGAAGGTGACACTTGAGGTGTCAATATGGCTTAACTAGGTGAAGAGACTGAAGAGAGCATTTCAGTCAGTGGAACTCCATGTTAAAGTTTCCTTCACCAAAGTATAATACATCCAGAGAGCTGCGTGTAACTCGGCATTCTCATCTCTAAGAAGTCTCAATGGTGGAGTGCATATGTATGCTTTAGGGTCCAAATCATAGTACCTCCTAGTTCAGCAAACATTTTATGATTAATTATTTACTGTGCTTATATCCATGTGCTCAGCGTTACATCTAAAAAAATGAATAGCTTGATTCACTGAAAATATTTGACTTAAACATGTAGGTGTCTTATGTGTGTGTGTATGTGTGAGGGTCGTGGTTAGGTAGGTAGCTAGATAGACATACAGACATTTAAACATCTTCTAAACCTTTAGGTCATTAAGTATAATTTGGCCATGCGGTCATATTTTTTGTGTGTTTTCACAATCTCAGTGTTTTAAAACTTTCATTTGAGGAATGCCATTTATATTGGTGACATTTGAGTGATTATCTTATTGACTTATAGCACATTGATTTATGTGAAATGCTTTTTTAGGCACTCGATAAATGCTTGTTGACTGACTGACTTTCACAAACATTTAAGATAAGAATGATGTATATAGTGAAGTCATTTTGCCAACAGGAAACTAACTGGGTGCCAAGGTTTGTATACAGTGTAAATCATAAGGACATGAAAGTCTCATGACTGCCTGGAGAAAGCACACAGATGTACTTTTCCAAGTAACAGATTCACTTTTCTGCAGCTTATGGCTGAGAAAAAAAGCTTCAGGCAGAACCAAACAAACTATTCTGGAGACTGACAGTGAATAAATCTATACTGTGTTTTCTATATTTTTATAGTATTATAGAGTGTGCCATGAAGCCCTGTCTACATATCATAGACATGATAGATAAGAGCACACGCTTTGGAATTAGATTGTCTTGACTGGAGTTGAAACCTAGCCTTCAGAGTAACCATCTGTGTAGCTTTGGGCCTGTCTTCTAATTTCTATAAAGATTAGTTTATATTGTAGGCTGGATAATGCCCATCCTACCCTAACAATATGTCCACATACTAATCCTTGAAACTTGTGAATATGTCGCCTGAAATGCTAAAAAGAAATTTGCAGATATGATTAAATTAAGGAATTGAGATGGGGAGGTTATACTGCATTGTTTAGATGGGCCCAACGTAACCAAGAGTCCTTATTAGAGGGAGACAGGAAGGTCAAAGTCGGAGACAGAGACAGTGTGACAGAAGCAGAGGTCAGAGTTAGCCCAAGGAATGCAGGCAGCCTCTAGAAAGTGGGAAAACACAAGGAAACTAATATGGTTTAGATATCTAAGAATAGGCATAATAAAGACCTCCCTAATAGGATTGTTGTGAGGATTAACTGTTATAGTAAACACAAAAAAGCAGTCAGCAATATAAACTATGAGGTCGAAGAATGTGGAGCCCAAGCATGCCTCAATGCTTGAAACTTGTCCTTGTTCACATAAATTAGCTTTTCAGTCCACACTTTAACAAAGCATTTGCCTTGTGAATTTATTTATTTCATAATATAGACAGTAATCTGAACTTCCATGGGAAGGATAATAGAACTACCAAGACTATATATATATATATATATATATATATATATATATATATATATGTATTCAGATAAGAAAAGAAAGAAGGTAGTATGTGTTGAAAGCCCATACAAGTCAATTTTTCATACATTATTTTAACAAAAACCTTAAAAGAAGTGGCATTTTTCTCATTATTAAACATAGATGTTGAGATTCACCTTAAATATAATATATTAAGACTATTGAAGTGATAGTAAACCAATTCATAATAACTGAAAGCCTCAAGGTAGTGCTAACATTTGACTGAACCTGAGGACTCAAAAATATTGGAACCAGGAACAGGTCTTAATCCTCATTGTACCTGTTTGCCTTGCCTTCCTTTGTGCCATCTTTCTTACAACTTGGCTCTTGCCACATTCACATGAGGCTGATATCCTACCAGCCTGGCAATAGCAGTGGCAAGAACACTTTTCTAGTCCTTCTAGCCAAAATATTGAGCTGATGGGTCATGGACACATCCAAGTATGAGTAGGTAAATTATTCTATTGATCGAACATGGGTCCATTCCCCAGTTGGGGCATCAAGGAGTATAGGGCAGTGATTGGAAGATATAAATTATTGGTGGTATGATTATGTTCTTATGTCAGAAATGAAAGTTTTGGTAATATAGAGGATATATCAGAGCAGAAGATGATACACATTTAGGGAGACTTTGCAGTAGTAGGTAATAGAGGTGAGGGTTATCTTCTAGACTCATTAAACAGAAATCGGCCATCAAAGATCCTGAAGAAAATTCAACCTGTTTCTCTATTTTGTGGTTGAAATGGGATGAAAGAGGGGAATTTACTTGCCCAAGGTCACCAGCTAATTCGGATATGTAATCTTTGTCTCTGCCTTGTAGATTTGTCTTCTCTCCTTTCCTATGAAGAAAACTAAAACCTACCTGCTCAGCTTTTCTGGGGAACAACATGTTTTCATTCTAAAATTACTAGGGCTTTTATTTATTTTTTTTTTTAATTTTTTTTTTTTAACGTTTATTTATTTTTGAGACAGAGAGAGACAGAGCATGAATGGGGGAGGGTCACAGAGAGAGGGAGACACAGAATCTGAAACAGGCTCCAGGCTCCGAGCTGTCAGCACAGAGCCCGACGCGGGGCTCGAACTCACGGACAGCGAGATCGTGACCTGGCTGAAGTCGGCCGCCCAACCGACTGAGCCACCCAGGCGCCCCTCTAAAATTACTAGGGCTTTTAAAACCAGATTTGGTATCTGAAGGTCTACTTCACGATGAGTATCTCTTTTTCTGTAGTTAAAATCCTTACTCCCAGCTAAGGCTCAGAATGAGCCTCATTTAGAATAACTTTCTCACTTAGAATCCTTAAACCATCTTGAGATTTATTTTCCCTAAGATCTCACATTGCTCTTGAGATTTTGGCTGAGTCTAAGGTCTGAATAGGAGTTTGCATTCATCCATTTAACAAATATTTACTTAGTATTTATTATGTGCTAGGGGCTGTGCAAGGTTCTAGAGACACTATGATAATAAGATTGTTCAAGAACTCAAAGATTCTGAAGTTTAGTGAGGTGTTCAAACAAGTAAACAGGAAGTAAAAATAAATGCTGGTAAGTGCTGTGATAGTGGCAGGCACATGGTACAGTGGAAGATAGAGGGACAACAGCTACCTAGTGTTGTTGGAGGGGAGAGTGTAGAGTTTGTCAGGAAAGACATTGGACTAGTTGACATTTAAATTAAGTAGTAACCCTAAAGAACACCAAGGAATTGAAGGGAAAATGATAGGAGAAGGATGTATAAACAGAAGCATAGAGAAGCAGCATTCACAGAGGTGCATGATAAAAGGGAAACTAAAACAAGTTTGACATGCCTGGAGCATAGAATAGGATTTTGAGCCTTGGGGTAGATAGAGTTGAAAGTGGGGGGAGACAAGACAGAAGACACGAGGAGGGACCAGAAAGGAGGGACCTGGCAAACCATGGAAAGGAGTTTGGACTTCATCTAGGATGTGAAAGGGTTTGCAGTTCAAGGGAGAAACATAATCAAACTTCTTATTATGGAAATAGCTCTCTGACTATAAAATGGACATTGAACTGAAGAAGGGTAAGCCTAAGGTGGAAGACCAAATAGTAGGCTGTTTACCCTAATTAAGTATGGTTGTGAATCAAGACTTGTTAAGGTATGTATAGTAATAAATAATAATATATTTCCTTTCAAAATTGATAAGCAAAACTTGAAACTAAGATGATATTTGAAAGCATACAATTTGCATACTTTATGTTTGAATTTAAATTTAAATAATATGGATAAATATAAAATCAATATAACATTATGTCAACTATACTCAAAGACAGAAAATGAGAGAAAGAAAGAAAAGAAAGAAGGAAAGAAAAGAGGACAGAAAGGAAGGAAAGAAGGAAGGAAGAAAGAAAATAAACTCAGAAAGACAAAGACAAAAAAAAAGAAAGATGATGTATCAAATGTTTACAGGCCTACTATACAGCAAAATATATTCTAAGGTTTGTTGATACTTTAGATTTTTAAAGTTTCTGGTTTTAGGTCATTCTGTCAAAGGGGAAAATTATGATGTGTAACTTATTACCACTTTATAAGTACTATAGAAGTACTGGTAGAATGATTAACTTACTTTGCATAAAGGGAATCAGAAAGGCTCCAAAGAAAGAGCAATTAGGCTTGGTCTTGAAATATTTTGTCTAGGGGATAAAGAATAAAAAAGACATTAGAGCCAAAACATGAATAAAACATAAGCTAAAACATGAAGTCATGAAGATTTTTTAATATAACTAATGAATAACAAATTAGGTAGTAATTAAGGTACAGAGGGTACAAGAATGAGGGTATGGTACAACAGAGATCCCAAACAACAAACTACGGAGTTAGGATATTTCTCCCTAAACAATAGGAAGACATTAATGTCAGCATATTAGTGAAATGATCAGATCTATTTACTTGAGAAGGAACAGTGTTGGGAGTGAAGAAAATGTATCATGTGTGTAAGTGGTCAAGAGGTTTGTCACTGGTTCCTAACTTTTCAATTTGGAAGTTGTTAGAAAATTGAGGAGGTTGAGTAAAATATCCTCCAGATTGAGAAAGCACTTCAAGACTGAGAAATGAAGCAAACTACTCCATACCATTTATAAAGAATTTTATTCAGGATAACTTATGGGGGAGATTGGAAGGGAAAATCCAGGGGGTACTTGGCCATTCTCTGCCCCCAGTCTCTACAGCGCTTCTCCACCTAGTCCAGACCTTAATCCTCAGCTTTCATGGAGCAATGGGACATGCTGATGAGGTCACAGGATACATATCTAAAGTGGACGTTTCTGTGTGTCAGTCATCTCTACTACCTGTCTAAAGTGGAGGCTTCTGTGTGCCATTTTGGGGAAGAGCAGAACAAACCTTCCCACATTCCAGTCAGGGCACACATTAATACCACGGGGCCTGGAACACGTAGAAAGGGAGGGAGGTTTTTGCATGGGCATGAACAAGATGGAGGGCCAAAAATGAGAGTCAGTGTTGTCAGCACTCATACAGAAGTCTATTTTAAATGTAACTTTTTTCCTTATTCCCAATTAGTGGTAGTTGTTCTTGCCCTTATGGAAGCTACAGAAAGTTTTATGTGCACACATGTCTTCAGAGACCTCTTACAACTCTGGGGTTCCTCAGTGTTCCACAGTCCCTGACTTAGCACTAATAGAGTCAAAGATGTGGATCTAAATTATGAAAATAACAACAAATTGAAGAGTTAGAATGATTCAAGAGGTATAATTAGCAGAACTTACTGTCCCACTAGACAGGAAATGTTGGAGAGAAAGGGGGGAGGGGAAGCATGAAGACTAGGGGCAGGTTAGAGCAGTAATCCTGGTAAGAGATGATGTGGCCTGGCTTAGGATCATATTATAGAAGCACAAAGTCAGATTAGAAATATACTTTGAAGGTATAGCTGATAGAAGTTTTGGTTGGATTTGAATCAAATTATTTCAACATTTGAGCAATGAACAACTTGGTGAATGGTGGCGCTTTGTGTTGTCTTGGGGATCACGGAGGTGTAGAAAGAACATGTGTGGAAAAGGACTACAGAGTTGATTATCACAATTACTATACATTTGCTTTTTCTTTGTGTATTATTAGTTTTATTATCTATTTTTGTAGTCTACTGCATGTTTCATAGGAACAAGAACAAATTCATTGGCTACTTCTAATGATTAAGATGTAGAAAGACTCATTGTAGGTACTAAATATTTGTTGAATGAATGAATTTACCAGAGCCTCTCTGCTTCATTGTTTTCTAAATTTAACACATGTTGGATAAGTTAGGAGTAAGGTTTCTGGAAAAAGACTGGGTTCAAAAATTAGTTTCATCACTCACGAGCTATTTAACGCCGAGTCACTTCACTTCTCTCAGCCTCAGTTTCTTCATCTCTACTAATAATTTTAAAAGACCAATAATAGTCCAACCTTGTAAAATTCTGATGGTGAAATAAATTAGTAAATGGAAAGCAAACAGAATAATACCTAGTAACTGGTTAAGTGTTCAGGGAATGTTGCCTATTAAAATTATTATTTGGAGGGGCACCTAGGTGACTCAGTCAGTTAAGTGTCTGACTCTTGATCTAGGCTCAGGTTCATCATGTTCATGAGTTCATGATCTCAGAGTTCATGAGTTCAAGCCCTGCATCAGGGTTTCAGGCATGGAGCCTGCTTGGGATTCTGTCTCTCCTTCTCTCTGCCCCTTACCTGCTTTTGTGTGTGTCTATCTCTCTCTCAAAATCAATAAAACTTTGGGGCGCCTGGGTGGCGCAGTCGGTTAAGCGTCCAACTTCAGCCAGGTCACGATCTCGCGCTCCGTGAGTTCGAGCCCCGCGTTGGGCTCTGGGCTGATGGCTCAGAGCCTGGAGCCTGTTTCCGATTCTGTGTCTCCCTCTCTCTCTGCCCCTCCCCCGTTCATGCTCTGTCTCTCTCTGTCACCAAAATAAATAAACGTTGAAAAAAAAAATTAAAAAAAAATCAATAAAACTTTAAAAGAAAAATAAAATTGTTATTTAGAGAAAATTCACAGGTAAAATATGTTTGAAGACCGTTACTCTGCCTATGGGAAAGGAGAGTTTCTCTGTTAAATAGTAATCACAAAGCACTTTGTGCTTGAGACACTTTTACATACATTAATTATTCTTTTTAGATGTTCAGTACCGGCTGGTTGAATAGCAAAAACAAATAAACTATAACAGTGGCGGTATGCTAAATCTTGTTTCTGGTTTTATGAATGTGTAGATGTGCATGCATCAGTGGTGGGGTGGAGGCACAGAGGATGGAGAGGGAAATATGTCTCAGAGGCCATCATTGAAGTGTTCTCAGTAGTGTGATATAAGGATATTTTATATTGAGTTTATATCAGTTTTTAAAACTGTCTCCTATTAAGAGTTTATAAGAGTTTTCTCTTTTAGTCATAACAATTTGACTATTTCTGAGACTCTTAGTCTTGTGAGAATGTACTGCCTGGACCTGGTGTCTCTGAGTGAAGTATTTATCTGTGGCTTTCCATCCCACGCCCTCCATCTCTATGAGTACCAGAAGAGGCCTTAGAGGAGTCTTTGCCCCTCCGAGAAATCGTATGACACACCTGCTCTTCCTTAGAAAATGAAACTAGAGATAAATGTTTGATGTACTTTCAACTCTTTTACGGTTCTCACTCCTCTAAATGTGCAATGGTAAAGAAATCTCTCAAGCAGAAAGGTGAGTCACCTTACAAAGCCAGTGACTGCAAGGATAATTATTCTTCTTTGCCCTGCAGGTCATTTGTTATGGATGAGAGATATATCAGACTCCCCCCATAACCAGACGCTATGCTATTAATGCAAAGGGCTTTGAAGTTGGTTTTTCTGTAGCTGCCGACAATTCCTATGACCAATATGAAATTTTGTGACTCTGAGCAATTTTAATTCCCCATGCAAATATTTAAGTAATTCTGGTAACCTAGGATGACCTCCCAAAACATTAGATCTTAGAACCATAATGATAATTCAAAATCATTTTTAACTGACTGAAAAAATAATAACCATGACATTTAGTATCTGCCAATGACTATCCCTGCCATGTAAATATTATAATTCCAGTATTCAAGGTAAAATAACTGGGGCCCAAAATGGTCCTGTATCTTGCCCAAAGTCATAAAGCCAGTTTATCTTGATCTCAAACCCAGGAACATCTTCGTGCAACTCGGACTTTTTCTACTACATCTAGCCCCCTGTTAAATTACTTTAGATGGGGCATGTGAGGGACTTTTGGCAGTCACAGAAGCTTTACAGATCCTGAAAATGGTCTGTGGAATGTCTACTGGAATGCTTGATTAAAATGTCAATGCAGGTATAGGGAAACATCAGATTGTCTCTTTCAAATTCAAGTTCTCTCTCTATCTTCTCTATGCTGTATATTCCACACTGGGTGCTTAATAAATATTAATTATGATAATGCTTCACAGAGTTAAAATTAATGTATTTTTTGCAAGTGTTTGGACTGCTTGAGAAGAGACTATCAATTCAACATGAGATTTTACTTTATTGTAATTTAGACTGAGCAAAAAGAAGAGGCAATGAATACTTTCCAACTGTTTTAATTGTGACCGAGAACAGTGTCTCTGTAGATTGGTGGTTCAATCAATGAAGCCTATTTCTGAATACTTTCTACATGCCAAATGTTTATCTAAGTATTTTGCAAATGCTAAAGTGTTATAACAACACTTTAGGTAGATGTTATTATAATCTTTCTTTTCCAAATAAGGAAATGAGATACTGAGATGTTATGTAAATGGCCAAACTGGTATAAGCCCTCAGGTATTCTGACTCCAGAGTCTGATATCTAGATCACTCTGCTATTCTTTCTTGAATATAAATTTGAAATTGGGAAAATAAGTAATTGATTAATTTATGCCTTCATTTTTTCTGTCCAATAACATTAATTGAGCACTTTCTGTGTCTAAAGCTCTGTGCAAAAGTCCTGGTAGGATATAGATCTGAATAAGCTCTTTACCTAAAGAAAGCATACAACCTTAAGTATTGTGAGGCCAAGCAAAATTATTGTTGTGTTTACATCAAAAGACTCATGGGAACATGAAGGAAGGTGGGGGTTCATATTGATTGAAGAACATAGGAAAACCTTTCACAGACAGATGATTTAATGCCCTCGTAAGACGAAAACAGAATGGCAACTGAGACTAAGGGAACATCAAGGAAAAAATACGGAGAAATTAAAATCCATACGTGTTTGAAAAGTACTGAATAAACTAATAGGGAAATAATTCCCGCTCAACTCACTGCTTTCTGGTATATACTTGTGGGTTCTTAAATGTGGATGCTCATTAAAACCAATGTGAAACTTCTTCAAAGCTGACACATCCAGCTCCATATCCTAGAGAGTCCATTGCAAGTAGTAAAGTTTAGGGTTTGGGCATGTGTTTTTGGTATGCTCCCTTAATTAAAAACTATAGCTCTTCCTTAATTGTCAAATTATTTTGTTGTTATGTTTCCTCTCTACTCTGGTATATCTTTGGTGCTTCCCAGATTTTTCTCCATTTCTACTTCCATAATATACTTGTAAGACATACCAGGAATAATCTCTCAGAAATAGAGGGTGGAAAGAAGTGCCTAGGGCCGGGCACACACATATTTATCACAAAGAGTTGTGGTTCTTACACTCAGAACTTTAAAAAGATATATCATAGATCCTAGCCTTTCATATCTTTTCTAAATGATTTATAAAAAATATAATTTAAACCATATTCTTTATTATACAATATAGTAGTCAAGGAAAACTAGAAATGTAAATCATGCATAATGCAGTACTTTTGTCTAAAAATATCTATGCACAAGTAAGGAATCATGAGAAAATAGATGAGGATGCCCCTCACTCAGATCTCTAACTTTGTGGTTCAAAGGAGAATAGCATGTTTCCTTATCACCTACCGCTGGTTGGGGAGAGTCTCTTACCTCTTCATGTCCCTCCCCAGGGTATTCTTCTTGCCACAGTCTTCAGTGTCCTGCCTTGCAGGGGAGCCCTCTGGTGTTTCTTAGCAAACCCATTTTGTAGTGTTGGTGTCTTTTAAAGCCTTCATGCTTACTAAAAGTACTCACACACACAGAGGCGCACACACACAAATGTATGTCTGGTTACCTGTGTGTGTGTATATATATACAGAATGATAATTCACCTGCTGGGATGCTTGGTTGGCTCAGTCGGTTAAGCATCCAACTTCAGCTCAGGTCATGATCTCACAGTTTATGAGTTCAAGCCCCACATCAGGCTCTGTGCTGACAGCTCAGAGCCTGGAGCCTGCTTCAGATTCTGTTTCTCCCTCTCTCTCTCTCTCTATGCCCCTCCCCCACTCATGCTCGCTCTCTCTCTCAAAAATAAACATTAAAAATGATAATTCACCTGCTTATTCTACATTTTACTACTCTGGGAAAATTGCTGGTAACCACTTTGTTTGTCCACTACCTTCTTGCATCTTTTCCATTTCCTAATACGGAATTGATGTGTGATATAGTTTTACAGGTAAGCTCACCTAGAGCCCTGCTTACAACCTTCTACATAATCACAAAGCCATTGAGAGTGGCACATATTCTTCTATAATTTGATGCATTTTCTTTAAATATGGATGATAATAATCACAATAGCTACCATTTATTAGGCAACTAACTTTGTGGTAAGGGTTTTGCATTCATTAATTTATTTAATTTTATCCTTACAACAGCCTTTACCCATTTGCAGATGAGAAGACAGAGGTTCATAGAAATAATGTATCAAGTTTCATAGAACAATATCACAACAGTGTCAGGATTTAAACACAAGTGTTTTAGAGTACAACACCCATTTTATTAATTACCCTTACATATATATAGAGAGAGAGTCATTCTTTTAACTGATATTTAACGAGCAACTGCAGTGGGTATGCCAGATTTTGGTCTAGGTGCTAAAGATACAATGATTAGCCAAAGCAGACACATTTCCGTTCATTAAGAAGTTAACAGTCTAGGAGGGGAGGCAGATATTAACCAAATGGAAGTAATATGAAATTACCATTATATTGAGGTACATGTTTATATTTTAAGGGTGTTATATTTAACCTGCTTAAATATATGGACAGGAAGGCCGGTTTTTTACAAAATAATTTGTAACCTGATATGCAAAAATGATACAGGCTTTTGTAAGGTAGGAAGAAGGCTCCTTTGATGGATTGAGGTTCATAGTAAGACTCAGTAAGACCATGCATGGTTAAACATTTTTGTCTGTTTACTAGAGTAATGGGAAGCCAGTAGAGGATTTTAAGCATGGAGATGACAAGATTTGATGTGGAAAAGATCACTCTGGCTGCATTGCGGAGAAAAATGCTGGGAGAATACAAGTATATATGAGGAGATTAGTTAGTCTGGTTGGTAATTCTGTTGAGAAATAATTGGAACTGACATTAAGGATATGATAAATGGGAAGACTTCAACACATTTGGAATCTATTCAGGAAATAAAATCAATAGGAATTGGTGATGGATTGGTTTTAAGGAAGGAGAGGAATCAAGGGTATTTCCTGTGTACTTGATTTGTGTAACTGTTGAAGGGGTACCCATTTATTGAGAATAGAAGTAGTGAAAGAATGCAATGCTTCATTAGTCTATTAATGATTAATTTATTAAAAGTGCACAATATATCAATAGTCAGCAGGCATTTGATTGTCATGTATATCTGAATAATTGCTGAATGCCCAGAAATATACCTGATATGCTAAGGGTATCAGGTATGCAGAACTGTGAAAACATGGTTGAAAATCTTGAGATATTTGCTGGGACACTAGGAAATCCAGAAGTAGCTATTGAAGTGGCATATTGATTTTCCACTGATAAAATCAGAGTGATTTTTAGGTAAATTTTTGTGAATAATGTGGTTCATAATAGATGCTCAATAAAATATTGAGTAGATTAATGATAAAGAAGCAAAGTACCCATAGTATTTGATGATTACTAGGCAGTCAGTAAATAATTTAGTCCAAAATAATGTATAAAGGCAAATCATTTTGAACATGAAAAAGAATCATAAAGTGAGATTATACTTTAATCCCCAATTTAGGCATTTTTATAGTCTTTTTAAATGTAGTTGTGCTATCCCTCCATTCTCTTGCACATCACACATGTACACTTGGCTTTAGAATCCAAGAAAGGGTTAACTCATTCTTAATGGTGACCACATAAGGACTTATATCCAATAAGGAGTCTTAAAAGATGTATAATGAAGATGTAAGTTTTCTCCAACTACTTGAGTGATTTGGGCCACCAGATGTCACTACAGATTAAGCAATGGTGAAAGCCTCCCATAGTATAAATTCTACAGAGAATTTTGACAAGTTAAGCAAATACTAGAAGATGTTGATTTTAAAAGAGAAATAATTGGACAGTTGTTTGACTTTTTTTAGTTCTTTTTGCCTTTCCTTCAGTGCATCCGGAAGAATGAAATAGAGAATTCCTGTATTGCATATATCATCTAATTTTGCATAACTTTTGCTTGCATCCTAATAAAAAAGAATAGATGTTATGGTCCAGCAGAGCATAGTTTTTGTTTCAGCAATTTGTTTGATTGTGAGCAATATTTTTCAAGCTCCATTTTTCTCTGACTTCATAAAAGAAGACTGTCCCAGCTCACTTATATTAATGACCCTTTACACAACTACCTTGCTTGTAAGGGGTGCAGCACAGGCTGAATATATTTCCATTATAATGGCCACCTATAACGGGTAGTTAATCATGAAGAAAATTCATTAGCTGAATGTCACCAGAAACCTATGTCGTGTGGCAAATGAACAGAGGACAGCCAGTTTGAGTTTTAATTTCTGCAATGAGCTCCTGTTGTAAAACTCCTTTCCTCTGTATGAAATTGGGTAGAGAATTAGAGACATGACAAATGGCTGGTGGAACCTGATGAGAGACCTTGATTACAAGAGTTTGTTCTTCCTTTTGGAGTTTCCGCAAATTTCCCATTGGAAGAAGTTATATTTTTTCATGCCCTGAATTTTACTTTTAAAACCTTGAATAACTAAGGAAACTGAAGCATATGTAGTCTTTGAGTAAGACTCAAATTTAGGTCTGTATCAATCAGAATTCTTTTGTGATTCAACTTCAGTTCAAATTTATTGGCAGAAAAAGTGGATATCTTACATATTAATTCAATATTTATTCAACAAATTGTTCTTGACACGCTTCTCTTCACCAGGTAATTTTCCTGGTGCTAGGAATGCAATACCAAATAAGACTGAAACAACCAGACCTCATGAAGCTTATTGTCTCTTACAGAGGGAGGTAGGGATATTGAGGAATGAGAGAGAAAATAAGCAATCTAGCAATGAGTAATTTTATACATTTTTTATTAAAAAATAAAATAATATAGACAAACTAGAAAGTGATGGGGGATGATGGGAATGAACCAGCCATATTAAGTTCAAAGCCCTGGAGACAGAAAAGCAAAGTCTATATCTTTACAAACTTTACTTCCTAGCCTGAGAAAGAGATTGGCTCCTTATTTAATTATAGACTTGAAAATTCTCTGTGAGGTCCAGGTACTTATTATTAGAGCAATTAACCCTGCCTAATAAGACAGGGTTAAAGTAAGCGAAGTTAGACCACATGATTGAAATGGGAATAGGAGAAGCTGTCATAGGAATGGAAGAAGTGGGGCGCTTGGGTGGCTCAGTCGGTTGAGCATCCCACTTTGGCTCAGGTCACGATCTCACGGTCTGTGAGTTCGAGCCCCGCATCAGGCTCTGTGCTGACAGCTCAGAGCCTGGAGCCTGCTTCAGATTCTGTGTCTCCCTCTCTCTGCCCCTCCCCCGTTCATGCTTTGTCTCTCTCTGCCTCAAAAATAAATAAACATTGAAAAAAAAAAACAACAAAAAAGAAATGGACGAAGTGAAGATCAGGTGAAACAGTAATCTGCAGAAAGATTAAATGCAATTTCTGTAGATTTTGGTACAACTGGCTTATACATGCCTCAATGGTGATAGAATGAAGCTGTGGAAATCATTTTGGAAGTAATTTGGCAAATTATTTCTAGAGCCAAAGGAGTGTCCACCCCTTCTTAGACTTATCAGTGCATTCTAATAATGCAAACTACGAATTGTATTTTGAAGAAAAAGCATGTGTACATAAAGATACTTATTCAAGTATCATTATAATGGTAAAAAATAAGAAACACCTTAGGTGCTCAACAACATTTGAGAGATTATAACTTTTCGGCATATCACCGTAATGAAATAATAAGTACTCATCACAAGCAGCAATTACGAGGAATCTGAAACAAATTGGACAAAATATTAAGTTAAAATTAAAGCACAATTTGAAGATATCTTTTTCATTATTTTATGTCAAATATGTATATTCACATGAGGGAAAAAAGGAAACATAGGAAAAGGAGGCTAGTTTATTTGATATATTTATTAAACATCCTTGAAGACCAACAATAATTTGCCATGATTGAGAGTACAAAGATAAAGAAATCATGACTGTCCCATCAAGCTGTTGATGGTAAGGAGATCAGTAGGCATGTATATGGAAATAAGATGAGTTACTTTGGTTTTATGAAAAGCGCATAAGAGTCTGGGGAAAGGAATGAAGGATAAAGGACAGTACTTCTTGGATATCTACCCTGTGTTAGGACCTTTTTGAGGACTTTTACTTGCGTATTTCCTTAAGTCTTCATGAAAAAAAAAAACATAATTTTGATTTTATCATGCTTGATTTATGTCTGAATAAGCTGAAACTCTGAATAGTTAAATTATTCTATTTATGGTCACTGTTGTAATAAGTAGTTCATCTGTAATTTAAATATTTTATCTTAGATCCCCAAGCACACATTTTACTTTGTCCTGGGGAATCTGGAATCAAAATGAGGAGGAGAAAATTAGGGAAACAAGGAGGATTTCTTCACAAAGAATTCACAGAGAAAATGACATTTTCATTGGGTCTTAAATGCAGAGTGGGATCATGTTTGGGCATTGTTCTAAGTATTAGAAAGTTCATGTGCAAAGGCACTGAGGCCTGAGGTAGCAGCACTATGTGCTCTGTGCATTACACGTGTAAAGTGACTAGAGACAAGAACCACTTTGTGAGAAGAGGGTGGCACATGAGACTAAGATGTTTTAGTGAAATCAAAGGGGGCAAAATGTGAATGCTCTGTGGGTCATAGTAAGGAGATCGAACCTGATATTTTAGGTAGTGGAAAGGCAAACAACCTTCAGATTTGTAAAGGGAGTTTACTTCTTTTGTTTACGTGTATCATGTGCAGTTACAGAGGCTGGAGACAGACACCACAGTGTAAGAGCATTGTTTGGCATAGTTCTGCCAAATAATACCATGACTACTGCTGACAGAATCAAAGAAATTAACATCAGGGAAATTTGGAATCAGTTCTCCTGTGTCTCTCAGTCCAGCATTTCTCTGTTCAATCCTGCCTGTAGGCTCAATGGGATTTGCTTATCAATGTTGCTGCTGCTTGTTATTGTAGGTGTTTCTCCTGCTGTTTTTAATTCTCTATCATCAAAGGCAATGGTGTGAAAATAGAATCTTTGTTTAACATTTTATTAGCAATTTTGATAAACAAAAATATTCTTTGATTTCTAGGATTTTAAATACAAGCCTATGAGTTTTTGCATTTCCAAATAGACTAATTTTCTCAGGAGTCCTTTTTATGTAGCATATAATTTCAACACCATTTTATTCATGCCATGACACTCAGCCAGTGGTGTGTGTGTGTGTGTGTTTAAGATATACCCACATATATGCATATGTACATATATATAGACACAAAATTATGTACATATATAAATATTATATCGTACATACACTCATAGTAAGAGGGATATACATATATATGTATATCATGTGTATATTATATGTATAATATTTTCAAGACTGTGCTGAAAAATATATTTGGAATTTCAAACATATATAGTTATGGAGCAACACAGCCAAGATCTGTATAGCTTAATTCTGTATCCAACAGTAATTAAAATTATGATGTAATCCAAAATAGGCTTATCAATCTCTAATATTGCTCCCTACAGGTTTTGTTCATCTTTTGAAAGCAGTATTTTGAATTCTGTAGGTTTCACTGTTTGATTTCTCATGAAGGATAAACTGCATTCTCAAAAAGACATACATATCATGCAAATGTCCTTGGATATAAAGAAAGGATACAAGAAAAACAAAAATTGTAACATGAATAGAATAGTGCTTTAAAGCAACATTTTTCTGGGTTGTCCATGAGTTGTCACTTTTTCTCTAAGGCTTATCTTGATATTTATCACAGTAACAAATAACTACGTTTCCAGCCGACCACATTTTCAAATTGAAATAAAATAGAAAAAAGCCTGATATATTAAAAACAATCTTTACTGTGCCTGGGGGCCTCAGTTGGTTGAGTGTCTGATTCTTGGTTTTGGCTCAGGTCATGATTCTGGGGGTCATGGGATCAAGCCCTGCTTTAGGCTCCATGCTGAGCATAAAGCCTGCTTGGGATTCTCTCTCTCTCTCTCTCTCTCTGCCCCCTCTTCTGCTCACTCACTCACTCTCTCTCAAAATAAATAGATAAATAAGTAAATAAATAAATAAAGACTGATAAGTAAAGACTGATAATACTGAGTTATTTTTGTTGAGAAAGTTGTAACTAATATAGTATGGACCAGGATACATTATGCCTCTCCTTGTTTTTAAAGTTATCTGAAGATACCAAATGTTTCAACAAACAGAAAATTGATAGACCAATGATAGATACATAAATAGATACTATATATAACAGTAACACTTGTTAAAAGGATTTTTCTGAAAACGTAAATTGGAAAAAAATGAATTCAATTAAAGCAATAGTAAGTTTTGTTCCTCTATTATATGCACATACCTACATGAATAGAGTAAAAAGCTAAGTATATGAAATAGATTTTTCATACCAAAGTGAATAATTTACTACATGGTTTTAAGGTTATGATTACTTTATTATTTTTTTTAGGTTACTCTTGCTTTAATTAAGAAAATGAAGTAGGTATAACTTTGTGGAGTTTTCTTTTGTGCCAGGAATTTCTCTTGTGTCAATATCTCGGCATAGGAGAACCTGTTAACTTTTTAGAGTTAAAGGTATAAACTATGGAAATAGGGAAAACCAGATAGATCAGCTATGAATTTATATAGACAAGATTGGGTTTTTGGACTTACTATTTTGTATCCTTAGTAGATAATTATATGCAGTAGACTACAGTCCTTGAGGCATTCTTTATAGTTATAGTTAGATAAATCAGTGTTCAAATTCACTATCTTCTACTTATGAGCTATGTAACCTTGGGCATGTTGTTTAACATCTCTGAACCCCAAAATTCTCATCTTCAAAATATAAACACTAGTAGCATTATGTGTATGAGTGACTCATTGGGTTTCTCTACCTCTTCAGTATCCTTTTTTAAACTCTAAAATTAAAGCAAAGTTTAAATTTCATGCTTTGGAATTTTGGCAGATGTAGTCTAGAATCTACCAGCTTGGCTATCCTGGCAATATCATTTAGTGTCTTGGAGATACTTATGACTAGGAAATTTTTCTTACTCATTTCAGTTTCTCTAACCTCTACAAAATGCCAAAAGTTTAATAGACACTGGCAAAGAGAAATTTTTCAACTGCATTTCCGTGGTGTACACAGATTAGTCAGGATATTACAGGCTCTGCTGCAATAACGAAGTCTTAAATCTCAATGGCTTAAATGTATAAAGATTTATATCTTGATCATGCAAAATTTAGTGCAGATTGAGTGGCTTTCCCTTTGAGGATCTCCTCCTGTGACTCAGCTTTTAGCTCTTTGAAACTGTGACAATACCATTTGAGGCTATTGTAGGGGAAGGAGGATGGAGAAACGTGGTAATTTTAAAAAGCCAAGTCTTAAAGTGGATTAAAACCCTTCTGCTCACATTTTATTGGCCAGACTGTCATGTGTTTACAAAATAACTCTAAAAGAGGTTGACGGTCACCTGGGTGGTTCAGTCGGTTAAGCATCTGACTCTTGGTTTTGACTCAGGTGATCTCACAGTTCATGAGTTCGAGCCCTGCAATGGGCTCAGCACTGACAGGACAGAGCCTGCTTGGGATTCTCTTTCTCCCTCTCTCTCTGCCCCTCTCCCACTCACTCTCTGTCTCTCTCAAAATAAATAAACATTTTTTAAAAAACAGGTTGAGAAATGTAGTTTTTCTATTTACCATGGAAGAAGTGATGTAGTAAACATACGGCATAATTTCTGCCACAGTGTACATGAAATCACAAACTTTTCTGTAAAGTATTTCCTGACCAGTTCATCAAAATGATAATTCGATGCTCTCTGCTAAGAGTAGCACGATACTTTTTAGATATCCCACTGTATGAATATTGCCTCTCTCCAAGATTCATACAGTGGGTATATCCACACTATGAAAGGATCTAATTACTGGACAGCCAAAAGTCAGCTATAAGATACAATAATTGCAACATCCTTGCTAGCGATGTATTTTACATGGTGTAGTGTAATAGAATATTTCACAAGTGGTGTGTTGACCCAGATTTGAAGTCACGGCTAAAAATTCTCAATTCCCCTTCATGGGCATTTTTCTAAGCCTTGACCCCCAACTGCTTTTCTTATCAGGCCCTAACATCCTGGATTTTACAACACACATACCCATACTAGAGGCTCTCAGTTACCTAACACTCAGGGAAGGCCCCTTCTTCCTTGGGCTGTAAGAATTATTTAAAATATGCAGTCCACATAAAGACCGTGAAATCTAGCTATGCATAAACTACCTTCTACAGTGCCACCTTGCTGTTACTCTGTAGCAGGTGCAACCATGTGTATGACCCTGCATGGTAGCTTTCCCTTATTTGGAGAGGTCAGTAATAAAGAGAACTTTCTGACTTTTACCTGAGTCCTTGTGTTGTGTCTGCCACTATAAAATAATACCATGCCTAATATCATATAATTATGAAACAGATGGTCAGTATTGTACCCAGAACATACCTCTCAATGTGTTTTTTGGATAAATGGCTACTGGGAATATTTTAGAGATCATTTCCTATTGGATAAGTTTTATATTTTTTTATTCAGTGCTATTATTCTCTGAAGAGTTAGAAAAGGCACAGATATAAATATTAAAGAAGGTATCTATTCTTGTTTTATTTTTTGTAGCAACTTTGACCTACAAAGTTGACCTAAAACTGCTGTCATAAAAATCTGGCTGTGCGTCAGCCCACCTGTTAAGATTTTAAAACATTGGAGGCCTGGGCTGTGCCTGAGAACTACTACATAAGTGTCTCCAAAAGTCATATTATGGCAAGTACATGTCTCAAGATCTCCAAGGGTGATTCGGATACACAGATAGGGTTGAGAACCATTAGCCTACAGGATAAATTTTAAATCCTGTTGCATTGCAAGCATGATCTTCACAGTCTGGATTAATCTATCTTTCTGATCTGCTTTCCTGCATCTGCTTTCCTACCCTTTGTAGCAGTTTTATAGGACTTACTACTCTCCAGATACCAAATCTTTTTTTATCCTCCTGGATGTTCCATATGTTTTTGTTTGTTTGTTGTTTTGTTTGATTTTTTTTTTTTCAGCAGAGCCTGACTTGTATCTCTTTTGGGACATGGTTCAAAAGCCTTGCCTAATGGTCTTCCTCTGATTCTTTTCAGAAAGTCCACACAGGAGATCCGTTATATTGATTTATTTTATTTTTATTTTTTTATCCCACATGTTTCATGTTTTCCTCATTTTCTCCATTTCCAATGTTAATCCTTTAGAAGAAGTCTTATTTGTTTGAGAGCCTGTGATTTTAAAAACAAATCCTGTACATTTAACTTGCATTTCAAATTTATCTACTTTAGAACTCAGAGTAATTTTATTGATTAATTTAAAGGTATGAAGTGAGGTACCTAGGTGGCTCAGTCGGTAAGCATCTGACTTCAGCTCAGTTCATGACCTCACAATTTGTGAGTTTGAGCAAAGGGTTGAGCTCTGTGCTGACAGCTCAGAGCCTGGAGCCTGCTTTGGATTCTGTGTCTCCCTCTTTCTCTACCCCTGCCCCACTCACACTCTGTCTTAGAAATGAATAAACATTAAAAAAAAATGAAGGTATGGAGCATATATTATGTCCTTATTAAGAATTAGGTATTCTGTAGAATCCTGAAGAAATACTTTATTACCTTGAGTTTCTGTTTGTGGTACAAAGAAAGGGCACTCAGGCAGAACCTAGTGATAAGGTAACAAATGTGGTCAGATTTACCTGGACTCTTAGTTCTATGTCAATTACTATGCTTGGTTCTTACAGTTGAGAAAGTGGACTTGACAGTCTGGAGAGACCAAAAGGATGCAAATTCACAAAACTGATAGCACAGAGGACAAAGCTGCACAGAAAGAAAACTTTAGAGACTACCAAGTGTCCTTTTGACTATTCAACTGAGTACTGATCAGTGCATGCATATGAGAAAACTGCATGAGACTAGAGGAAGAACTACCTAGAAGGGATGGGAGGGAACAGTGCCTACCATTACTACAGGACGAGAAATAATGTCTGCTTCCATCAGCAGATGGGAAAAATTCATGATTCATGGGAGACTGGGTAGAATACATTTCAGGATTTTATTTCATTAGTGGAGGATAGAGATCTCAACTGAGCACTACCCTGATCCTGCATAGCATATCTTAAAATCTAGACCTAAAAAGATCAAATTATTTCTTTAATCTCTACACCCAATGGGGGTTCAAACTTAAAACCCTGAGATCAGGAGTCACATGCTCTACTGACTGAGCCAGCCAGAAACCCCAGCATCAAAGTGTTTCTAAATAATTTAAATGCATTCTAGTAGAAAGCTCAAGAATACTTCTTATAAATATATCCACCTCAAATAAGATAAAATTCATATTATTTAGCATCCAATAAAAAATCACCAAGCTTTAAAAAAAATCGGGAATACATAATCCATACTGAAAAGAAAATTGATCACTTCAGGTGAAGTCAGAACCAACACAGATGTAAGAACTAGCAGACATTGGCATATTCTCAAAGTTAGGATATATGGAAGAGATAAGAAAACACCCAAATCAAGTTTCTAATGGTGAAAGCTACAATGTTTTAGGTGAAAACTACATTAGATAGGATTCCAAATAAATTAATCATTGCAGAAGAAAAGAAAATTTGAAAGTACAGCAAAAAACAAACAAAGAAAAAAACAACAAACCTACCCAAGATGGAATAAAGAAAGAAAAAGAAAAAAGAGGGGGCAGGATGAAACAGCACCAGTGAACTTGGAGACATCTTTGATTGACCTAAGAGAGGGCAGCAAAGTTTTTTGAAGAGAGGATGGCTGAAAATTGTCAAATTTGAGGAAAACTATAAAATTGCATATTTTGGAAGCTCAACAGTTACAAGGAACATGAAGAAAACTAAACCAAGCACCTCATTATAAAGTTGTTTTAAAGTGGTGATAAAAATACAAATTATATTTTGCTTCTTTATAGATCTCAAGAAACCTGCAGAAATTTAAAACAGGATGATGTCATTCAGAGTGATTAGACTGTTCTTTTAGGTCAAGAATGGGGAGAGTCCCTGAGGAGGTAACCTCTAAACTGAGATGTTTACAAGAGGAGCCAAGCCTTGAAGACCTGATGACCTATGTTTTCAGGTTCTAAAGGCAAAAATAAGCTTGACATATTAGAAAAACAGAAAGAATGCCAATATTACTGTAATTTGTAGATAAAATGGAAAGTAAAGGAAAGAGCTGGGAAGGTTCTCTGGAGGATAAGAGTGGAAGAAGGGAGATAAGCTGCTATTAGAGGTCAAGGAACCAGGAGGAAATCCACTAAAATTATGAATAATGGTCTTAGGAATAGAGATGGGAAAAGACCATGAAAAAAGAATCCAGGGGAAAAGGCACTATGTACAGAGAAACAAAGATAAGACTGGCATCTTGTTACTGGACTTCTCCTAGTTTCCAATTCACTTGAGAAAACAGTGGGGCCCATCTACAAATTACTAAAAGATAAAACACTGTCAATCTAGAATTTATACCCAGAAAAACTATCTTTCTAAAACAAAAGCAAAATAAAACCTTTTTCAGACATAAAGAAATATAGCATTTGACAAAACCAAACAAATTTTTGATAAAAGCTCCCACTAACTATGGATAGATAAGAATGTCCCTAACCTGCTAAAGGACATCTTAAAAACCTATGGCTGGGAGGAAAGAAAGATAGCAGCAGAGTAAGGAGGACACTAGGTTCATCTTGTTCTGCAAATACAACTAGATAGCTATCATCATCCTAAATACCCCAGAAATAAACCCAATACTGACAGAGCAAACACCACAACTGAAGGGTAAGGAGAAGCCACACTGAAGAAGGTAGGAAGTCTGGAGATGTGGTTTAGGGGAGAAATGGCTCACCATGCTGCACAGGGGAGGGAGCCATGGTCACAAAAGGGTGAGAGAGAGAGAGGAACACATAGGGAAATGCACAAGGAGAACATTTCCCCCAAGCCATTTGCTTGGAAAAGGAGATGGGCTGAATTTCATGAGTTCTTGCAACCAGTGGGGCTTAAAGCCTGGAGTTTTAAAGATCAGTGGGCTTGGCTGGGATTGAGCCTGAAAGGCCCTGCACTGCTCCTGGAGAGAAGGCAGGCAAAAACCCTGGAGGAAAATGGCATGGAAACCACAATCTGAAAAACACCTAGGGCACACAGAGGGAAGATTATTTGCTATTCTAGGAGCACTTTCCTGAGAAGCAGCATTCATGGACATGCTTTTCCAGGAACGAAAGACCTGGCTGGCACCATTTTCCTCTCCCACCCCTGAACATAAACACAGAGCTACCTATGGGAAACAGCTCAGCAAGGATACTTGCATACACCAAGCCCCTCCACCCTGCAGTCTGGAAGGATTGCCCCTTCTCATTCAAGCTTGCCTCAGTCCCAGCACAGTAGACCCCTCCCCCAGAATATGGGCACAATCCCCTGTCTATACCACATCTCCCTACCAGAGAGTTCTGCTGGTCTTCCATTCTGGTGGAGTTGGTGTCAGGTCTCATTTCACAAGCAGACCAGAGCACACCTGTTAAAACTCACCACATTCAGGCCAGAGACCAAACATTTCCCACAGTAGGCAAGGAGAGCCTCAGCAGATGACTGCTCTAAAGGATAGAGCAGCCAAAACACAACAGCAAAGCACATGCAGCTCACACTAGAGACACTCCTTGAAGTGCCATGGCCCTGGGCACTACATGACTTCTTCTTTGTAAGGCGATTACTTTCAGGATCAAGAGACACACTGGCTTTTCTAACACAGAGAAGAGACAGAAACTTACAAAAATGCCAAGATGGAAGAATTTATCCCAAATGAAAAGACAAGGTAAGACCACAGCCAGAGATCTAAGTGAAACAGACAAAAATAACATGCCTGATGGAGAATTTAAAGAAACAATCATAAAGATACTCACTGGGCTTGAGAAAAGAATAGAATACTTCAATAAGACCCTTACCAAAGAGATAATAGAGTTAAAAAAGAGATGAAGAGATGAAGAATGCAATAAATAAGATTGGAAAAAAGCTTGATGCAATGGATAGTAGACTGGAAAAGCAGAAGCATGAATTAGTGACATAGAAGACAAAATAATGGAAGATGATGAAGCTGAACAAAACAGAGAAAGAATTATGCAGTACGAGAATAGACTTAGGGAACTCAGTGATTCCATGAAACATGATAACATAGGAGTCTCAAAAGAAGGAGAGAGAGAAAAGGTGGGCTGAAAATTTTTATTCAAGAAATAATAGCAGAAAGCTTCCCAAATCTGGGAAAGGAAACAGACATCCAGATCCAGAAGGCACAGAGAACTTCCATCAAAATCAACAAAATCCAACATCAAGATATATTGTAATTGAAGTTGTAAAATATAGTGATGAAAAAAATTTTAAAGCAGCATGTCTAAAATAGTCCTTACTTTACTAGGGAAAATCCGTAAGGCTAACTGGAGATTTCTCAACAGACATGTGAAAATCGAGAAGGAAATGACATGATAGAGTCAAAGTGCTGATGAGAGAAATCTGCAGCCAAGAATACTCTATCCAGCAAGTCGAACATTTGGAACAGAAGGAGAGGTAGAGTTTCCCAAACAAAACTAAAGGAGTTGTGATCACTAAACCAGCCCTGCAAGAAATGTTAAAGGAGAAATATTAAAGGAGAAGAAACCAAAAGTGACAAAGACAAGAAAGGAAAAGAGAAAATCTACAGAAACAATGGCAAAAGAAGTATTAAGATGGCAATACATGCATATCAATAATTGCTTTAAATGAAAATGGACTAAACTCTCCAATTACAAGACATAGGATGTCAGAGTGGGTTAAAATAAAAAGACACACCTGTATGTGTGTGTCAAAGGAGACTCTTTTTGACCTAAAGACACCTGCTTAATGAAAGTGAGTGGCTGGAGAAACGTTTATCATGTAAATGGTGTAAAAACAAAGCTGGAATAATAATGCTTGTAATAGACAAGCTATACTTTAAAACAAAGACTGGGAGTGCCTGGGTGGCTCAATTGGTTAAGCATACAACTTCATCTCAGGTCATGACCTCACAGTTTGTGAATTCGAGCCCTCCATCAGGCTCTGTGCTGTCAGCACATAGCCTGCTTTGAATCCTCTGTCTCCCTCTCTCTGCCCCTCCCCCCTCTCAAAAATAAACAAAACATTTTTAAAAGACTGTGGGGCACCTGGTTGGCTCAGTTGGTTAAGCATCTGACTTTGGCTCAGGTCATGATCCCAAGTTTCATGGGTCCAAGCCCCACGTCAGGCTATGTGCTGATAGCTCAGAGCCTGGAGCCTGCTCAGATTCTGTATCTCCCTCACTCTCTGCCCTCCCCTGCTCACACTCTGTCTCTCTATATCAAAAATAAATAAACATAATAAAAATGAAATAACATAAACAAAAATTTTTAAAAGACTGTAAAAATATACAAAGAAGAATATAGTATAATCAGGAGAACAATCCAATAAGATCTAACAATTGTAAATATTTATGTGCCCAACCTGATAGCACAAAAATATGTAGAACAATTGATAACAAAAATAAAGGAACTAATGGATAATACCACGATAATAGTAGAGGACTTTAATAATTCACTTACTTCAGTAGATCATCTAAACAGAAAATCAACAAGGAAACAATGGCTTTGAATGACACACTGGACCAGGTGGAATGAATAGATATATTCACAACATCTCATCCTAAAATAGCAGGGTACACATTCTTTTCAAGTTCACATGGAACTGTCTCCAGAATAGATCACAAACTAGGTCACAAAATAGACCTCAACAAATACACAAAAAATGAAGTTGTACCATGCACCTTTGCTGTCCACAACACTATGAAACTAGAAGTCAACCATGAGAAAAAATTTGGAAAGATGACAACTAGATGGAGGTTAAACAAAATGCTGCTAAACAACGAATGGGTCAACCAGGACATTAAAGAATAAATTATAAATTACTTGGAAAAAAATTAGAATGAAAACAGTGCAAAATCTTTGGAAAGCAGCAAAAGTGGTACTAAGAGGGAAGTTTATAGAAATACAAGGCTATAACAGGGAGCAAGAAAATCTCAAATAAGCGACCTACATTTATGCCTAAAGGAGCTGGAAAATGAAGAACAAACAAAATCTAAAACCAGCAGAAGGAAGGAAAAAAATAAAGATTAGAGCAGAAATAAGTGACATAGAAACTAAAAACAAAAACCAAAAAACAATACAACAGATCAATGAAGCCAGGAGCTGGTTTTGAAAAATAAAATAAAATCGATAAACCTCTAGCCAGACTTACCAAAAAGCAAAGAGAAAACACCAAAATAAATAAAATCGCAAATGATAGAGAAATATCAGCCAATACAACAGAAATACAAATAATTATAAGAGAATGTTATGAAACACCATATGCCAACAAATTGGACAACTTGAAAGAAATGGATAAATTCCTAGAAACATATAAACTATCAAAACAGAAACAGGAGAAAACAGAAAACTTGAACAGACCAATAACCACAAAAATTTTGAATCGGTAATCAAAAAAGTCTCAGCAAAAGACCAGGACCAGATAGCTTCACATGTTTTGTGAATTCTACCAAACATTTAAAGAAGAGTAAATACCCATTCTTCTAAAACTCTTACAAGATAATATAAAAGGAAGGAAAACTTCCAAATTAATTCTATGAGGCCAGCATTACCCTGATACTAAAACCAGATAAAGACTCCACTAAAAAAAAGAGAACTACAGGCCAATATCCCTGATCAACATAAAATAGGGCTAGAGGAACATACCTCAAAATAATAAAGGTGATATATATAAAACAATCCACAGCTAATATCATCCTCAATAGGGAAAATTTGAGAGTTTTTTTTCCTTTTTTTTTTTTTTTTGTTTTTTGTTTTTTTGCTTTTTTGTTTTTGTTTGTGTTCGTTTTGTTTTGAGAATGAAAGAGAGAGCTAGAGCACTGGAGCAGGAGTAGGGGAGGAGAAGAGGGAGAGGGAGGGAGAAAATGTTAAGCAGACTCCATCCCAAGTGCAAAGCCTGACTCAAGACTTCATCTCATGACCTTGAGATCATCACTTGAACTGAAATCAAGAGTCAGATGCTTAACCGACTGAGCCACCCAGGCCCCCTGAGAGCTTTTCCTCTGTGGTCAGGAACAAGGTAGAGATGTCCACTTACACCACTGTTATTTAATATAGGATTGGGAGTCCTAGCCATAGCAATAAAACAACAAAAACAAATAAAAAACATCTATATTGGTTGGAAAGAAATAAAACTTTCACTGTTTGCAGATGACATGATAGTTTATATGGAGAACCCAAGGGACTCCACCAAAACACTGCCCAAATTGATATTTACAATATTGATATTTACAAATTCATTAAAGTGCAGGATACAAAATCAACATACAGAAATCTGTTGAATTTCTATATACTGATAATAAAGCAGCTGAAAGAGAAATTAAGGAATGGATCCCATTTACAGTTGCACCAAAAATTGTAGGATACCTAGGAATAAATCTAACCAAAGAGGTAAAATACATATTCTCTGAAAACTATAGAACACCTGTGAAATAAACTGAAGATGACACAAAGAAATGGAAAAAACATTCCATGCTCATGGATTGGAAGAATAAATATCGTTAAAATCTCTATACTACCCAAAACAATCTGTGCATTTAATGCAATCCCTGCCAAAATACCAACATTTTTCACAGAGCTAGAACAATTTTAACAGAGCTAAAATTTGTATTCAACCACAAAAGACCCCAAATAGCCAAAGCAACTTTGAAAAATAAAATCAAAGTTGGAAACATCAAAATTCCAGACTTCAAGTTATTTTACAAAGCTATGGTGATGAAAATATTATGGTGGCAGCACAGAAATGAACATATTGATCAATAGATCAGAATAGAAAATCCACGATTAATGAACCTACAGAAGTGAACCCACAAATATATGGCCAACTAACCTTCAGCAAAGCAGGAAAGAATATCCAATGGAAAAAAGACAGTCTCTTCAACAAATGTTGGAAAAATGGACAGCAACATGCAAAAGAATGAAACATGATGACTTTTTACACAACAATAAATTCAAAATAGGTTAAAGACCCAAATGAAAGACTTGAAACCATTAAAATCTAGTGGAGAACACAGGCAGTAACATCTTTGACATTGGCCATAGCAACTTCTTACTAAATATGTTTCCTAAGGCAAGGAAAACAAAAGAAAAATAAACTACTGGACTTCATAAAAACAAAACCAAACCAAAACAAAAATAAAAGACAAAAAAACAAAAACAAAAACAAAAAGACTTCTGTATAGAAAAGGAAACAATCAACAAAACTAAAAGGTAACCTATAGAATGGGAGAAGTATTTGCAAATGACAGATTTGATAAAGGGTTAGTATTCAAAATGTATAAAGAACTTCTAAAACTCAATACCCCAAAATGAGTAATCCAATTAAAAATGGGCAGAAGACATGAATAGGCATTTTTCCAATAGGCATTTAATACACAGATGATCAACAAGCATATGAAAAGATGCTCAACATCAATGATTATCAGGGAAATACAAATCAAAACTACAATGAGATATTACCTCACACCTGTCAGAATGGCTAAAATTAAAAAAAAAGAAAGAAAGAAACAACAGGTGTTGGAGAAAATGTAGAGGGAGGCAAACTGTCTGGCACTGTTGGAAATGCAAATTGTTGCAGCCACTCTAGAAAACACTGTGGAGTTTCCTCAAAAAATTAAAAATAAAATTACCCTACATTCCAGTAAGTGCACCATTAGGTATTTACCCAAAGAATAGAACAGTACTAATTCAAAGGGATACACGTACCCTGATGTTTATACCATCATTTTCTACAATAGCAAAATTGTGGAAACAGCCCAAGTGCCCACTGACTGATGAATGACTAAGGAAGATGTGTCATTTGTGTGTGTGCATGCACACACATGCACACGCACAGGAATATTACTTGACTATAAAAAGAATGAAATCTTATAATTTTCAACGACATTCATAGAGCTAGAGAATATCATGCTAAGTTAAATAAGTCAAAGAAAGAAAAATATTGTATGATTTCACTCATATGTGAAATTTAAGAAACAAAACAAACAAGCAAAGGAAAAATAAAACAGAGACAGGCAAACCAAGAAAGAGACTCTTAACTATAGAAAACAAAAAGATAATTACAAGAGGGGTAGTAGGTGGGGGGATGAGTGAAATTCCTTGGGAATTAAGGAATGCACTTGCTGTGATGAGCACTGGCTGTTGTGTGGAAGTGTTGGATCACCATATTGTATGCCTGAAACTAATATTACAATATATGTTAACTAAGTGGACTTTATTTTTTAATTTTTTTTTAACGTTTATTTATTTTTTGAGACAGAGAGAGAGCATGAACAGGGGAGGGGCAGAGAGAGAGGGAGACACAGAATCTGAAACAGGCTCCAGGCTCTGAGCTGTCAGCAAAGACCCCTATGCGGGGCTTGAACTCAAGGACCGTGAGATCATGACCTGAGCCGAAGTCGGACGCTTAACCGACCGAGCCACCCAAGCGCCCCTAACTAAGTGGACTTTAAATTAAAACTTTTAAGGCAAAAAACAAGACATGTTGGTGAGGGTGTGGTAAAAAGGGAATCCTACACTGTTGGTGTAGACTATGTAAAATAATCTAACCACTATGGAAAAAAATAAGGAGTTTCCTCCAAAAAATTAAAAATACATCTTTATATGATTCAACAATTCCACTTCTGGGTATATACCCAAAGGAAATGAAAACAGGATTTTGATGAGATATGTGTACACCCATGTTTATTGCAGGAGTATTTACAATAGCCAAGATATGGAAACACCCCAAATGTTTATCAGCAGATAAATGGACAAAGAAAAAGACATGATATATATATACATATTTATATTTATATTTATATTTATATTTATATTTATATTTATATTTATATTTATTCACACACATAATGGGATATTATTCACCCATTACATAGAAGGATATCCTTCCATTTGTGACAACATGGATGGACCTTGAGCACATTATGCTGAGTGAGATAAGTCAGACAGAGAAAGACATGTACCATATGATGCCACTCTTATGTAGAATCTAAAAAAGTCAAATCTGTAAAAATAAATAAATAGGTGTGACTGGGTGGCTCAGTCAGTTAAGCGTGAGACTCTTGTCATGATCTCACTCTTGTCATGATCATTTTGACTCAGGTCATGATCTCACAGTTCATGAGTTTTAGCCCCACATTGGGCTCTGTGCTATTAGTGTAGAGCCTGCTTGAGATTCTCTCTCTCCTGCTCTCTCTGCCCCTCCCTTGCTCATGCTCTCTCTCTCTCTCTGTCTCTCTCTGTCTCTCTGTCTCTCTGTCTCTCTCTCTCTCTCTCTCTCTGTCTCTCAAAATAAATTATAAATAAAGAAACCAGAGACTAAAGTAGTGGCTACCAGGGGATGGAGGGTAGGGAGATAAGATTGATGGTGTTTAAGATACAAACTTTCAACAAGTAGTAAATAAACCACAGATATGTAGTGCATAGTATAATAAATAGATACATAGATGGGGTGCCTGGGTGGCTCAGTCAAGTGTCTGGTTTTGGCTCAGGTCATCACCTCATGGTTTGTGAGCTTGATCCCTGCATCGGGCTCTGTGATGACAACATAGAGCCTGCTTGAGATTCTCTGTCTCCCTCTTTCTATGCCCCTCTCTCCCTCTCTGTCTCTCAAAAATAAGTAAATAAACATTAAAAAATAAAAGATAGATAGGGGCGGCTGAGTGGCTCAATCGGTTAAGCGTCTGGGCCTTTGTTTTAGCTCAGGTCATGATCTCACAGTTTCATGCTTTTGAGTTCCACATCAGGCTGTATGCTGATGGTGCAGAGTCTGCTTGGGATTTTGGGATTCTCTCTCTCCCTCCATCTCTGCCCCTCCCACACTTGTGTTGTTTCTGTCTCTCTCAAATAAATAAACTTAAAAAAGTTAAAAAGATAAATAGATAAATGGAACAGAATAAAGTCGAGTCCAGATATATATGAGCAATTGAATTTTTGAACTATTGCATATTCATTTGCAAAACAAAACAAAAACAAAGAACACACACAAAAGACCTTCCAATTCGTAACTTATACCATATACATGTTATTTATGTTATTAAAATTATAGATCTAAATGTGAAACATTAAATTATTACATGTTTAGAATAAAAAAAATAGTTCTTTGTGATCTTGAGTTACGCAAAATTTTCTTAAACACAAAGCAGAAATCCATAGAACAGTAAATTATACTTAATCAAAATTAATATCTTCAAAAGATATTAAGTGGACGAGGAAGGCCAGACATAGGAACAAAATATTTGCAAATCATATAGCTGATGAGTGACTTATGTCAGAAAAATAAGAACCCTTAACACAATAAGAAAACAAAACACACAATAAATAAATAAATAAATAAATAAATAAATAGTCACTTTACTAAAGAAAATATGTGGAATATAAATAAGCACATAAAAAGATGCCCAAGATAATTCTTCTTTACAGAAATGCAGTTTTATTCTCTGTTCCTATTAGAACAGTTAAAATCTAAAAGGTTGAAAAATATAAATGGGTATTATACATTGATAAACTATCTGTAAAGAAAAAATTTTTTAAGTTAAACATATACCTACCTTATTATCCAGCCATTTTATGAATTTGTGTTTTTCCAAGAGAAATTAAAATATATATCCACATAAATATTTTATATGAGTGTTCATAGCATCTCTACTTGTAATAACCAAAAATCAAAAATAATCCTAGCATCTCTGAACAAGTTCGTGAGTTAAAAGAACACAAAAAGCACACAAAAAACAAAAACAAAAACAAAAAACTTGTAGTACATGCATATAATTGAATACTACTTGGCAATGCTACATACATGGGTGAATCTCAAAATAATTAATGCTGATTGAAAAAAACAAGACTAAAAGGGCTCTTTGATTCAATTAGAGTATTCGAAAATAGAAGACAAATAAATGAACAAACAAAAAAACTAATGGCAGAAAGCAGACCAGTCATTGACTGGGAATAAAGGGGGACTGACAAAGGTGAAATGAAGGTATTACAAACTGGTGTGAGGATATTGAGAATATAATCTTCATATTTTGACTGTGGAGGTTTGTTCATGGGTGCATATATATGTCAAAACTTATCAAACTGTATACAATTTCATATATGATATGTATACATTTAAGAAATGTATGGTTTCAGAAATGTATGGTTTATTATATGTTAATTGTACTTTCAGAGATGTGTGTTTTATTCTGAAATGTGTGGTTTGTTATATGCCAATTATACCTCAATAAGGCTGTTAGAAATTTGAAAGAAAGAAAAGAAGAGGAAAGAGGAGAAAAGAGAAAGAAAGAAAGAAAGAAAGAAAGAAAGAAAGAAAGAAAGAAAGAAAGAAAAAAGGAAAGAAAGCAATCTTCCTAATAATGAGCAAGTCGGTTCATATCCATAGAAGATCAAGAAAAATTATATACTTGGTTCAGCATGTGGCTCAGAGAATTAGCACTTAGTTCAGCAAGAAGCTTAAAGGATGGACAAAGAAGATCAAGGAAGGCTTTGCTGAACTGCATCTTAAAGGACAAGAAGCTGGTGGATTTATGAGGGATACATTCCAATAACAGAGTCTTCATGTGCAAAGGCATGAGACATAAGAAAGTGTGGTATAACTTGCAAAACTACAAATTAGGTCTGTCTTCAGTCACTGAATGTTGTCTTTGATCCCTAGCCCAGTTTTCCTGTTTTCTATTAACACTGCATTGGTTTTAAAACTATGCATTGTGAAGTCCTAGATTTCCTTAGTGGGATTGTGAGGTAGGGGGTCTTCTCACACCTATTTTCAACAAGAGTGGGTCCCTTAGCTGTTGCACGTATTAGGTGCCTAAAAAATTCATTGAGGAAATAATTCTACAACTAAAACAAACAAAACCTCATTATTTCAGCCAACATGCAATGTTCTCTACTTTCATTAAAAAATTATGTGTTCTTCTTTCCATTGTTTTGCTTATTTTTCCCCTAATACCAGAATGGTCTTTTCCTCCATATGTGTTATCCAGTTCTATTAATTTTATTTAATGCCATCCCAGTGAAGTCTTCCCTGGTTCCTTCAGCTTAAAATATTTCTCCCTCTTATGAGAAACCCAGGACACTTTATTTAGAAACGTTGTGATGCCAGTTATGTGTCAGAGAATGTTGTTGGCACTTCCACATATGTCATTCTTTTGATCCTCACCACATTGCTTTGAGACAGGTGGTATCATCTCTGTGACATGAATGAAGAATTGGAGGCTCATATTGCTTACATGACTTTCCAAAAGTCACACAGTTGGTAAGAGACAGAACTAGGAATATGATCCAGGGCGTTTGACCCCAAGCCACATTTTAATTCCATTATAACATTATTGCTACCCTCCACAATTGTACTTGTTTGGTCCTATCTGGCACTGCTTTTTTTTCAATATAATACACTTTCTTCTGTTGTACCTTTCTAACTAGATCATAAATTTCATTAGAGGCAGAAATATCTTTTATCAATTTACAGGAAGGCTGTACATAGGAGGTGATCAATAAATGTTTGAGAAAGAAAATAATATTGGGAGAGAAAAGAGACAACAAAGGAAGGAGGGGATAAAGGGCAGAAAGAGTAAGTGAATGATTAGTCGTACAGTAAGAACTGCTTAGTATTAATAACTTGTCTAACCTGCAATGCTGGCCAGCCTTTCCTACATGCTAAAGATGAATTTTTGTAAGAATTATTGTTATTCAGCAAAACAGAAGTATGTTCCATTAGGGTTCTGAATCTCATAACATATCTCCACAGTCCTTATTTCATCTGCATTAGATTGTTTTAGGTCATGGGAGTAGAAATCCATTGTGTTTGTTCACTGAAATATTTATTTATCCTGTTCCTGAGAATAACACCCTGGTTTGACAGAGGTAAGGAAGCATAGTGTATTTGTGATACCATCCTTCTTCAGCTCTTAGTTCATGAAGCTCCAATGGAGAAATGTGGGTTTAGATGAGCCAATTAGAATCTCCCATGCCACAGGCCACGGTGACAGGTTCAGGAATGGCTAGGTAATTGACCCTAGATGGCCAATCAGAAACCAAAAACTCTGACTTTAAGTTGCTGAGTTTTGGAGAAGTAGGTTGAAACCGTAATTCCTCTTGATGCCAGATTTTTAGCTTCTAATTAAGCCATGTCTGAAGTTAAAACTGCCTCTGAAATTTAATTATGTGAATTAATAATAGTTAATTTATCTTTGGTTTTAAACTTGTTTGGCTTGTGTCATTTTTTCTTGTTATTTTCAACTATAGTCTTACTAAAAAATAAATTTAGTGTCTTCAAAATATGCAGCTTCCCAAACAAATGTTGGCCTGTGACTTGTCCTCTCTTTGTAACCAGGGAGTAATCTGAACCACTAGGGATGAGTGTGGTTCATCCCTCACCTCATGAATAGACTTCATCATCTTTTAGTATTACGTGACTGCCAGTTACAGAGTGCTTATCATGGGGCAGGTAGCATACTAAGCACCTAGTGCACATTTTTTTATTTAATCCTCATAATTATCACATTAAAGAAGTTATATTATATTTAATTCTAGAAATGAGGCATCTGGGGCCTGGAAAAATAAATAACTTGCTTTGATTATCAAACCTGAATTTGAACATTTGTCTCACTTAAAAGATCACTCTTTCTATACCACCAAATTATTCTGCTGTGTAAACAGTAACTAAAAATAATTTTCCTTTAACTTCTAAAAATACTTTCCCAGTAAATAAGAAATATTGACATTGGGTGATATTTTTATTTGTTCATAATTTCAGAGAGACTAGAGTAGATTTCTAAGAGCTCATATAATCTTTACTTCTGATAATTTTTGTGGGTGATTTTATTGGTATCTTTACACTGCACCCTGAACACAAAAAGATATTTTAGTTGAAATAGTATGACACTGCCAACCTTGAAATAGGCATTTAAAACCTTTTCATTTCATAAAGCTTTCAGTGTAGCATGCAGATTTATGGTTATATTTTTCTACAACAATTAAAATCCCTATAAATAACATTCTCCATATTTAGCATTTTAACCTTCCTTTGTTGGTAGCACGATGCATTCAGCATATTCTCCTGAATGCAGCATAAATAAACCATAAATTCAATAAAATGCACATAATACTATTTATACCTAATATAAAAGCAGTCTTCAAAATGTTTCTTTGTGAATACATCCACTACATGAAGAGAAATATGCTTAGAAATTTGTGTATATATTATATGCTAATTAGCTCATAATTTCATGTAAATCTGTATGAACAAAAAAGACCAGAAATAAAGTCGCTGAAAAGCTCAGCATTTGAGTAATGAGAATGTGGAGGATTTTCCTTTTCTCTTTTTCTAAGCATTATTTTTATGAGAGTTTAGAAATAGTAAGTTTTACTTTGAAATTTTATTCATATTTTAATTTATAAAAAAATCTAAATACTGATGCCAAATAATACCCTGAAGTGTGAAGAAATAACTTATTGTTTATCCAAAGCTATCATTTGTTCATGTAATTATTACTTTAATTTTCATACATGTTTATGAATGCCTAATATATATCTGGAAATGTTATAGTGATTGACTATATAAGAGAAAACAGACAATGTCCTTGTCATCATAAGCGAGCATAAGCAAGCAAGTCCATGTCATCATAAGCAAGCATCATAAGCAAGCATATAATAGTGAGAAAACAGACAATGTCCTTGTCATCACAAGCAAGCATCATAAGCAAGTCAGGGAAGAGACAGTACACATGAACACAAATAAGTGCACATGCACGCACACACACACATACATATACACACGCATGCAGGCAGGAACAGAAACTTTACATGGCATAAATGCTATAAAGTAAGACAAAATAATGTGATAGATATAAAATTTTGAGAGGTGTCTTTAAAAGAATATTGGCCTGAATGCATCCATTCTAAAAATAAGGAAGAAATATGTGAGCATAAAGATGATCATTGAGTTGGTCTTTACTGTCAATAAATACAAATTAATAGGAAAAAAACTCCAAGAGGATGATTAAATTATTAACTGTATCAGTTGAAAAATATAACATCAGTTACATAATTAATGCTTATAAGTAAATTCTTATATGAAATGAAGAAGACATAAAACAATGTAAAGAGTTTGACTATAGCATTTTAAGTTTATGTATACAAAATAAATAACTTTCAGTACACAAAACGGATTCATTTGAACAGTTGTGTTAGGATTAAAATATTGCATTATGAGCGATGATTTTTTTAAGTTTATTTGCTTATTTTGAGAGAGAGAGAGAGAATGCAAGGAAGGAAGAGGCAGAGAGAGAGGGAGACAGAATCTCAAGCTGGCTCCACACGGTCAGTGCAGAGCCCAAGGTGGAGATTAATCCCACGAACCATGAGATCATGACCTGACGTGAAATTAAGAGTTAGAAGCTCAACCAATTGAGCCAACCAGGTGCCATGAGTGATGCTTTAATGTTGCTTTAATTATTTGTGGAGTGGTTCTAAATGGAATTTAATTCTTAAAAAATTAAAAATTAAAAAGAATTTTTCATCTCCATAATTTTGACCACTCTAGGTTCCTTATATAAGTAGAATCATCTAACATTTGTCTTTTTTTTTAATTTTAATTTTTAAGCTTTTATTTATTTATTTTGAGAGAGAGAGCATGAATGGGGGAGAGGCAGAGTGAGATAGAGGGAGAGAGAGAAAATCCCAAGCAGGCTCTGCACTGTCAGCACAGAGCCTGATGTGAGGCTCAAACTCATGAACCATGATTTCATGATCTGAGCTGAAGTTGGACACTTAACCCACTGAGCCACCTGGGCATCCCTAACATTTGTCTTTTTGTGACTGGCTTATTTCACTTAGCATAATGTCTTCAAAGTTCATTTTGTAGCATATGTCAGAACTAACTTTCTTTCTTTCTTTCTTTCTTTCTTTCTTTCTTTCTTTCTTTCTTCCTTCCTTCCTTCCTTCCTTCCTTCCTTCCTTCCTCCCTCCCTCCCTCCCTCCCTCCCTCCCTCCCTTCCTTCCTTCCTTCCTTCCTTCCTTCCTTCCTTCCTTTCTCTTTCTTGAACAAGTGATGGAGGGGCAGAGGGAAGAGGAGAGAGAGAATCTTCAAGAGGCTTCATTCATGCCCAGCACAGAGCCCAATGTGGGACTCGATCCCATGACTGTGATCATGACCTGAGCTGAAAGTGTCCTAGAGTTGGACACTTAAAGTGACTGAGCCACCAGGCACCCTTCCTTTCTTTTTTTTTAAATAGACTTTTTTTTTTTTTTAAGAACAGTTTTAGGTTCATAGCAACATTGAGCAGAAGATACAGACATTTCTCATATCACCCTGCCCTCACATAAACATAGCCTTCTCTATTACAAACTTCCCCACTGGAGTGGTACATTAATCAACTAGAGTCAGTAGTTGATTAGGGTTCACTCTTGGTATTGTACCTTCTGTGAGTTTGAATGATATAGAATGACATATATCCAATTGTAGTATCCTGTGTAGTAGTTTCAATGCCCTAAAAATCCTTTGTGCTCTGTGATGTAGTCAGGAAAGAAAAAAATCTTTGTAATACCTAATGTACAGGTTGGGAGACTCTGTGGAGGACGCTGGTTACGCGTGTGTCCTAGCAAAGGATATCCCTAATCCTGCCTATGACCAGAGCAGCCTGCAAGAAGGAGCAGGAAGCAGAACCTTTTCTTACCCTTCCTAGGTAGGAAGGCATAGCCAAGGGACCTCTTCCAGACCCTTCAGCAAAAGAAAGGAAACCACTGATTTTTTTACTGCCTCCATATTTTTGCCTTTTCCAGTAATCAAATGCATGGAAACAGAATAGAAGTTAGGGGCTATAGGGAAAAACAAATGAGGAGTTACTGTTTAATGGATATAGAGTTTTGTTTGGGAAGATGAAAAAAGTTCTGGGGATAAAATGTGGTGATGGTTGCACAACAGTGTGAATGAACTTAAGGTTGGTGAATTGTACACTCAAAAGTGGTTAAATTTTGTTATGTGTATTTTATCATGATAACCAAAGATGTGACAAAAATTCAAAAGAACTATTTATGTCTAAATACAAAATTTTTTATTGTAATTTTAAAATATGGGTGTAGGATTATAGGGATCTAAGTGAAATGAAGACTTTTATATTGCAATAGAATTCTTGGTTTATTAGAGGGAAATTTTTATATTTTTTATTTTTATTTTTATTTTTTAATTTTTTTAACGTTTATTTATTTTTGAGACAGAGAGAGAGTATGAACGGGGGAGGGTCAGAGAGAGAGGGAGACACAGAATCTGAAGCAGGCCCCGGGCTCTGAGCTGTCAGCACAGAGCCCGACGCAGGGCTCGAACTCACAGACTGTGAGATCATGACCCGAGCTGAAGTCAGATGCTCAACCGACTGAGCCACCCAGGCGCCCCTAGAGGGAAATTTTTAAAAAGACATTTTCTCATATACAGTTGTACAATGAATTTACATCTTGTTTTCAATATTTACAGGCTTGATTTTCATTCATTTCCCTCACAAGGACATTTGTTTACCCTGAGCCTAGGTGTGCTGTGGTCTGGGAGTTCACTATACCCTTATAGTTTAACACATGCCTACCTGTGAAGATTACATACTGTGGAAGGATGAAACTCTAGAAAAGGGAATTTCCAGGGGCGCCTGGGTGGCGCAGTCGGTTAAGCCTCCGACTTCAGCCAGGTCACGGTCTCGCGGTCCGTGAGTTCGAGCCCCGCGTCAGGCTCTGGGCTGATGGCTCGGAGCCTGGAGCCTGTTTCCGATGCTGTGTCTCCCTCTGTCTCTGCCCCTCCCCCGTTCATGCTCTGTTTCTCTCTGTCCCAAAAATAAATAAAAAACGTTGAAAAAAAAATTAAAAAAAAAAAAAAAAAAAAGAAAAGGGAATTTCCAAGTTGATTTTCTCTGCCTTTTAGTTCATGAGATAGAGGAGGAGAGTAACAGTGGAAGCTGCCACGCTTTCAGGAACCATTTCTATCACTGCTCTACCCCTGGTGGTAAGATTGCGGGTATCTGTGATATGACTCATTGGCCATTCATTAATTCATTCATTCACTTTATGAACACACTGAGTGCTGTCTCTCTCCCGGATGAGATTGAGAGATGCGCATGCTCAGTGAGCTTAAGTCACAGTGATTATTATTCTGAGAGATTTTTATCAAGTGATTCCATAGGAGGAAGGGTTCTTAACTGTTCCTAGAAGGGTTAAAAGGCTTCACTTGAAAGTCCCATTGTTACTTAAGACTAGGTTTCTGAGTAAGTGTCAGGGTGGGAAAGGATATGCAATTCTGTATTACTGGGGAGTCCAGTATTGGGGGAGAAAAATCAAAATAAGTCTTATTTTGTGTGTCTGTGAATCCATGCTTTCGCATGTATTTATCTCTGGGCACCAGTGTTATTTAAGCACTGGCTTATAGTTTGTACCATTGAAGGCGACCATGTGCCTTTAATAAGACAGACTGAGCATCTATATGGAAATTTATTGTTAAGATGATTTGTTCTGGGATTTATATTAGAAGTAGTATTTAAATGGTTTAAACTCAATTTAAGTTTTGAAAAATAATATAGCATAACAAAATATTTAATCTATAGAAAACCTGTAACACCACCAATAATTTCTATTATAGGCAGCTCCTTGGGTGGCATGATTTAAGAGATAATAGAAAATTCTAACCTATATGTGAAATTCTGCTATTCCTCTGGCACCCTTTAGTTCTAGGTAAGAAATACTATTAATAAAGTATCCAACAATATTTTCATACCTTGTCATTCATATAATCATAAAACAAATCTATGAAATAGATACCATAAATTATTCCCATTTAAAGGTAGAGAAACTAAAGTTCAAAAAGGCAAGAACTAATAATTGGTACATACAGGGTTTGACCCCAGAGCTGTGACTCTGAGGTGTACCCGTCCCACAAAGCTGTTGGCTTCAAAAAAGTCATAGTCCTACACAGTAGAAGGCCATGTAACACAAAGTCCACATGCTAAGCTAGAGGTGTAAACAAAGTGGTTAGGAACATAGACAACAATGATGTTGAAGCTAACCAAAAGTGTCAGGAAAAGCCCCATTTCAACTAAGTCTTGAATGATGAGCAGCTTCTGGAGAAGTTCCTACAGCATTTTCTATGCAAGTGAGTCTTAAGAGTTATAAGGCTTTGCCATGGGGATGCCGGGGTGGCTCGGTCAGTTAAGCATCTGACTTTGGCTCAAGTCATGATCTTATATTCATGAGTTCAAGTCCTGCATCAGACTCTGTACTGACAGCTCAAAGTTTGTATCCTGCCTCAGATCCTGCCTTGGATTCTGTGTCTCCCTCTCTCTCTGCCCCTCCTCTCCACCCCCTCCTCTCAAAATTTAAAAAAAAAAATTGAAATTAAAAATTAAAAAAGTCTTTGCTGTGGCATCTTGGAAGATGTCAGTGCTGTTTTGCTGTGAAAGCACTTACAGGTGTTTCCCCTTCATCTAGGGCCGTGTACTGCACAACCCCTAGGCACCATTCACATGGTGTTGCTCCACTGCATGCTTTTTACTTAGAGTATGGTGTGAGAGAGGTCTTCTGGAATTGTGCTGCATGGAGATACTTTCCCCTTTGATCTCTTTTGTGGCCCTGTTTTGAAGGTCCCTTCACTCTGCTCCCCTTGTTACTCATTAAGCATGGCCCATCAAGTGGCAGGCACAACTGGGGATCTTTTACTCCTTTGCAAGTATTCTTAGTGTCAAGACAAAAAAAAAATAGAAGAAAGTTACATATATTTATGTGGCAAGCATGGTGCTTATTATGAATTAGAAAATTATATAAAAGCAAAATTAAAGACATATAGTAAAAATTATTTAAACTCTCATCACTATTTAATTTGTTAGATATTACCGTAATCAATGAGAAACAACTTGTCTCCATAATTTTACTCCATGGGTCACAGTAACTTTAAAAGTCATATATATTTATGATAGGAACTAGGGGGAGATCAATAGTATAGTAAGTTACGATTGCTTAAAATATATTAACTTTGTTAAGTAACTGTCTCAACATTAGAGATCTACTTTGAAACCTAGTTCTGAATCAATAGGATATTTGAAGTCTTTTGGAGCCTTTTTTAAAAATATTTTTTATTTTTAAGTAATCTCTACACCCAATGTGGGGTTTGAACTTACAACCCAGAGATCAAGAGTCACATGCAGTACCCACGGAGCCAGCCAGGTGCACATAGTTTTCATGTTTTTAAAATGAGCGTGATCATAATACAAATTCTGGATTGTGTGGATTATGAGATACACATATAAAGTGCATACATAGCACAACAGGCACTCAGTAAAGGATTAAAAAAAGGTTTTATAATATTATCAATAACAACACAAAACAATTATGTCTCCCTACTCTGCTCAGGGAGTCATTTGCTTGCCAGATCATCTTAAGCACAGGGCATTTCCGGTTCCAATTTGGGCTCCTCCCTCCCCTCCTCTTCCTGGTTTGCGCATCTGTACTGACTGTTTTATGGACAGAGGATTAATAAGCTTGTGGGCCTTTCACATATTTACCTGTCCTGGATGCTGCATCATATTTGCTCACCTCCTAATCATCTCCATCACACTTTCTGTTTGCCGCCGTCCCATGCGCCTCTCTTCCTGAGACCACGCTTCACATATACCTCACAGTAGGTACGGGGAAGCAAGTGCCCTCAGCGTGGACCTCTATAACTGCCTGCTACTGCTGTTCATTTATTCTGACTTTTTCATTTTGAAATGTGAGTTATCCCAGGGAAATTGAGATTAGCCACGATGAACTTTATTTGATCCTTTAGAAAACTGTGGTGTTTGGAGAAGAAAGCCACCATAGAGATTCAAAGCCATCTGGCAGGCGAAAAGAAAATGAAAGTGATTTGTAAATGCTAAAACATCCATTTGAGGGAAAGGTATCAAGGAATTCAACAAAGGTCATTTGGGGGGCCATATCTATTTGTCTTCATGAACATTTCAGAAAACGACATAAATTGGGTATTAATTACACATCCTGTACAAACTAAATTGGAGTGGACAGCAGAAGGGGTGGGAATGGGAGGCGGAGCCATGTGCAATGTGCTCTGGGATGAGAAAAAACATATTAAGCTTAATTTAACCAAAAGCTCAGGGATGTTGAATATCATTGCCCAGAAACGCAAGGTACAAAATATTATTTTCCCTACTGTTTTCCACTCCTTAGTAACTTTATCTTCATTTCCTTTTAATTATTTCCACCAAGAATTTGTCCAAGTTAGGTCAGAGGATCCTGATGATGAATCCATTTCTGTTGACATCTTTGTTATGTGACTGTACCCACTCAGCTTCTCAGCTTCCTTTACCCAAATCTGGGAATAAAAGGGTAATAATAAACAGGTAGGTAGACTCCTTGTGCAAAATATCTTTTCTTAATGTTGCAGTCTTCTCTCAAGATGATATTTCTTTACCTACATAGATCCAGGTCAAATAAATCTATCAAAAATATATTTCATCAAAAACAAATGGCCCTGTTTCAAAGACTTCACAGCCTTGTTTTAAAGATTAAAATAAATACATAGCTGTCAGCATGATAGTCTGAACAACAGACATTCATGGTAACCAGGCATTAATAGAAGTAAGGAGTGTAGAAGACAGTAACAAAAGACTTTCTTTAGTCTCTATAGGTATATATTTTTATCTCTCTATATATAGGTATCAGATTTTATATATCTGATTTCAGCTCTTTATTGCATAAAGCCTTTCTCGAGATCACTTAGATCTTTATTACCCTCTTCTTCTAAACGTTTTTTTTTTTCCTTTTTAAATTATTTTTACCTTCCATATGGTAAATTCTCCTTTTTTCTTTCCTGACAAATAATGAACTCCTTATAATTGATTAAAATATTTCTTACATAAATATCAACCACTTAGCAAATACCCTGGTGGTTGGAATTCTCAAAGGGCAATATATAAAGTCTCACATTTAGTTATCCCCTTTTCTCTGACAGGTAGAGAATGATGGTAACAATTTGAGTTTGTATATCAGGAAACTGTTTTTGTAGAAGTTATGGCTTGCATGTGAAGCCCAGACAGAAAAATGGATCTCCTATTATCTCTACCTTTGCCCAGCCTCTCCTGCTGGACCATGCCATTCATGCACTAATGAACTTTGCTCTTGATAGAACACATGTAAAGGGTTAAAGTGTCATTCAGGTTGACTAAGCCTTTCCCAAAGTCTCTTGTGCTTGGCCTGTGTGTTTTTCTCAGTCATAGCATAGCTTCTGAAGCCTATGAAAGTGGTATTTACTCAATGATACTTTGTCAGCTCCCAATCCACAGTTTCTAGTTTTTTCAGCCTTTATAGTGCATACTGTTTGCGTACAGAGTTTACAAATATAATTTCTAGGGCCCCGTGCCCAAACCTTCTGATTCAGTAGATTAAGGTAGAACTCCAAAATTTGCATTTCTAATATGCTCCCAGATGATGCCAATGCTGCTTTTCTGAGAACTGCATAATGAATCCTATGAGAGCTTTTGAGAAACATTATGAAGCTGTTCTAGTTGTCCCCACTGAGCATCATATACAAGGAAGGAATAACCACAAGAGACACACAATCTGCTCTAGAACCTTGCTCCACAAAGTGGTGTAGTAAACAAGCACTTGAAAGTAGCAGCACTTGAAAGCATTTCAGAAATGCTAAGTCTCAGGTCCCAGTCCAGACCTGTATCCACATCTTCATTTTAATAATATCTCTAGGTAATTCATAGATACATTAGAGTTTGAGACACACTACTTAAATATAGAACAGCCGAATCATTTGGTGACTTGTGGTTGTTTCCTCCACTCCTTCTTCCTATTCCCTGGCAGATAGACTTGTCATATGTCTGAGAAATGACAGTGCTTCATGGTTCAAGTTTGCTCATGCAGTGAGGATGGGAAAGCCCTGTATAAATGGTTTTGATGAATCCCACATAATTCTATTTGCTAAAATACAGTGATATTCAGTCTCAATATTATACATGAATTCTTGGGTTTAAGTAACAGAGAACTGACAAGAAGAATAATGGGGTATCTCTGAAAACTGTGGAAAAGCAAGCTTTTAGCCGGACCTCTGGGACACACAAAGCCAGCGCCTCAGATGCTTACAGGATGCTCATCTCTGTATTACTCTGCCATCTGCTTTAGTCTCTCAGGAAGTCTACTTGCACATACTCTAATCTCACCATTATGGAGGGCCTCAAACTCTTCCCTAGATTCTGTTAAAAAATCCAAAGGAGGGTTGCACTTGCCCTGACCTCAGCCTTATTTCTACACTTGTACATATCAACCCTGAGATAGAATACCTTGGTCACTAATTAGCATAGAAGCATATAGATAAAACTTCAAAGAGGAGGAGGACAGGAGCATGTTGGGAAATAAAATCAAGACATGTCAGCATATATGATTACAACATTGCAGTGGCTTGGCAGAGTTTATTTCTCCTTCACTTCAGAGTCCAATTAGGTGTTTGGTAGGTTTCTATTCAGTGGCACCTCAGAACCATCCACTGAATTCACTGCATCAGAGAAATTGGGGAAGATCTCTTGAGAGTTTTAGGGGCCATGCCTGGAATCGGTAAACTCTTCTGTCCACATTCTGTTGTCTATTGTCTAGACCATAGGGCTGTACCTAAATGTAGACTGTGGGCGCAGATAAAGGAAACAGGATTGGTGGACTGATAGCATTTTCTCTGCCATTTATAAAAATACCAATCCATATGAATACTGTTATTTCCTATTTAAGATTCAAACTGACCTTGTTAAAAGATAAATTGAGGCATATTTCACATTTAGGAGTTTATTGAGCAAAAATTGATTCAAACTGGTCAGCAGGAAACCAGAAGTGGTTAGAAGCACTCCACTGATAGGAGCTAGGAGAAGGACGTTTTAGAGAAAAGGCAGAAGCAAAGTTAGGAAATTATTTGATTGGCTGTAACTTACACAGTTGCCTTATTTGGTGAAGCTACTGGGCTGATTGTGATTTGTTGTCCTTAGATTTTGATTTCTTAATCTTGAGATGTTACAGGCTTAGGTTTTGGTTTGGTTATGTAGGCTACTAAGGCATTAAAACCACATCAGTTTAATGGCTTCCTTGTTTAACAACCTTGATGTTCATCTGGTTTTGCGAAAAGAATCTCTTCACATATGTATGACTGTATTCAATCAGCTATTAAGGAAGCTATTTAATTTATCATGTATTTCCTCCTAGGTTTTCATTGACTGTCCCTCTAACGCATTACCATTAACTACCCTAAAGATGCTTTTGAATCCAATACTTTTGTCCCTTCCTTTCTCACTGGGGTGATGATGGAAGACCAATATGTTCTGTTCTCTCTGACTTCCTACATTTCCTATTCTTACCTGAGACTTTTGAAATATATTCTTAGGGAACATTTAAATGTTAGGTATTTTTTAAAGTAATTTACTTCTAGTGAAAAATATCAAATTTTGCAATTGATTTGCTTTTTTTTAATGTGTGCTTATTTTTGACAGAGAGACAGAGCATGAGCAGGGGAGGGGCAGAGAGAGAAGGAGACACAGAATCCAAAGCAGGCTCCAGGCTCTGAGCTGTCAGCACAGAGCCCGATGAGGGGCTCAAACTCAAAGACCACGAGATCATGACCTGAGCCGAAGTCGGACGCTCAACTGACTGAGCCACCCAGCCACCCCAATTGATTTGCTTTTTAAATCAACTCATCATTCGTATATTTACTCATCATATATTTACTAAGCACTTACTATGAGCCAAGTAGTATTTAGACATAAAAGTAATGACTAGCAGCTTTGTTTCATGGATCCTACATTTTAGTAGATAGGCAGTAAATAAATGCATACATAAAAAGAATAAATAAATAAAAACAATCATCAGACAATGACTAAAATTATGCAGAGAATTAAAATAAGATGACATGATAAAGTGATTACTTTAGATTGGGCACTTAAGGGAGAGACCTCTCTTAAGATATAAACAGAGATCTAAATGACAAAATGTATTCATATATGCCAAAATCAGGGGAAAAATATTCCAGACACCAGGACTCTCTAGCCCAAAGTTCCTAAGGTTAACTCTACTCTTTACTCCTTTCTCCATAGATGCTCCTTTCATGGTTCCCTTTCTTTTTCTATTAATTAGACTTACAGACTTTGTCTAGAAAAATGATTCCCCTTATTCCTTACATTTATTGAACTGAGGAATCAGGATTAATATAAGCCAATATCTCACAGAAAATCCTCAATAAGACATATTTATTGAAGTTTGACTAGTAACAGAGGCTAATTGGTTAGAATTTACTAAAGACTAGGGGTCATGCTTGGTCCTGGAGATACAAAGATATATAAAACAAAATTCCTTTCTTCCAGAAGTTCAGTCTATTGGAAGTGACAAACGTGCCAGAAATACATTAAATTCTTGTGTGGTAAGTGCAAAAGTGGAAATATGTACCAGGTACAGAGGTAGCCAGATAAAGAAGTGATTTATTCTTCAGGGATGGTTGCAGTGGTCAAGGTGCTCATGCACTGGACTTTGGGCAAGAGAGATTAGGGGAACGGACTTCCCCCATCTAGAAATAGTGTCTCAGTCTCCTACTTCTGACCAGATTAAAGGTTAGAGTACATTTTGTATGTAGCGTAGACATTGAAGCTATGCAAACCTTTTTTTAACCATCAAACTCAGGAGATACTGTTCACATTGCCTAGAAGATCTCAAGACTATGAAGAGAGTGAGCTATACAGCAATGCAGAATTCTCAATCAACCCTACAAGGCACTATTGAAGACTTTTTTTTTTTTTATGTTGGCAGATGATAAAATTATATAAGCATTTTTTCCTTAATGAAACCAAACTTGTTTTTATTTTATTTGTACCCCAACTCTGTAATTTTAAGATGCCATTCAATGGAATGAAGAACACTTACCCTGAAAGAAAAAAAAGAACTTCTCTTCCTTTTTATAGACTCATTTAATCAGTAATATATGGCCAAATTGTTTTCTTAAAAAAAAAAAAAAGATAAAGAGCAAGTCCTAAAGATTCTATGAAAATTTGAGGCATTCCCTTGAAATGTCAGAAATGCCAACATTCACCCTTATACCTAAGAACTCAGAAAGCTCTTATTTACTCAAAGTAATTACCTGAAAACTTGGTAAAGTTCACATTTTAGCCAAAAGCTACTATGACTCAGAACCACACTATATGATGCTTATCCAAAGAATGATATTTGGTCAAAAAAGCCATCTTTGATGGTATTCAGCTGCTGTTCTTTGTGACATTATATATCATATTTAAATATAATGCAAACATTGGATTTAGTTTGAGATTTAGGATACTGTCACCTGATAGTATTATCTTTTTGACCTCCATTTCATAACTGAGAGCTTGAATGTTATAAGTAATTTTGGTGCATATTAATTTGTCTCTGTATTCAGTGCATTTTCAGAACCTATAGGATATTCAAAAAGAACTTAAGAGACAGGCTCTATTCTCAAGGTGTTAACTAGCTATGAAGAAAGAATATGCAAAAGCAAATAATATATGTACTGTTGAAAATGAAGAACATAAGAGTCTTTTGTAGTTTAAAAAATAAACAAGCATTTGCCAATTACTTACTTACTGTATATACACCATGATTCTCAGGGTCACTGGTATTTAAATGCATCTCTAGGTTTTCTGCATGTCTCAGAAATACAGTATATGTAGTGAATTTTCTAGCAAAAACAAAATGATTCCTTGTAGAGATAGATAATTGGGGCCAAAGAGTTCATGAGCTATTAACAGTTTTTATTGTTTAACCACATCTCTACCTTACAGAGAATTAACAGAAAATGGATGTTGGTAATTAAAATGACAAATGGTACATATTCACCATTGTTTTTGTGTCTTTTTAAACTTGTTTAAACTAGTATGGGACACCTTTTTCTTTTCTTTTTTTTTTTTTTTTTTTGTTCTTCCTTGACCTTGTGCCTTTGATGGAATCTAATGGATTTTAATAAAACATAGGGTTATAAAATTACTGAATTTATGGGTTCAGCTGCTGTGCATTTCTTCCCTTGGTAGGGTATATTAACCTGTAAGTGTATGTTCTGCCCATTTGTTACAAGAGATACTAAATGAGTCAATATTGCATCAATAATTCAAGGAATAATTTAGCTACATAATTGTATTTTATTGCATTAATGCTTTCAGCTACTTAGGTCTAAAGTATATCTGTTGCAATGTAACAATGTGATAGGGTTTTCTTTATACAAAGCTTTGTAATTATTATTAAGTAACAATTATAGAGAAAAATATCACTGCAGAAAAAATGTTCAGATCACATGATAGATTAAAAAAAAGAGAGCTTTCCCCCTGTTTCTATGTAGACACCATTCTGCTTGAAATACTTGTATTTCCCTTTGCCAGGCCTATATTTAATTCTGAGCCCTTGCCATCAAACTTGTGAGCTCACCAGCCTAGAGAAAATTTGAAATCACTGCCATAACAATGATTATAAATATAGGTTGAAGATACACAGCCTTTGAAGTGCTTTTGCATCCATTATCTCCTTGAGTCTTTGAGATGATCCTAGGCTTCTGCTGGTGTGGTTCATTCCCTTTCAGGGATTAGGAGCTTGAGACACATGCTCTTCTTGTCCCAAATTACAGGGTAACAGATAGGTGCTCACAGTTTAATGTCTTCTGGCTTCATATCTCTGGATTCTTGTGTTTGTATCTTGTCCAAGTTGGTACTCTGTGTTCAAGCTGGCTCTATTTACAGAGCACATTTTGGCTTTGGCTTTCTATAACTATTGGATACAGGCACTGTGAAAATCCTACAGGAATATTCCCATTTTGTAAAGGGCAAGTGAGTTCCTGGAGCTTTTCCCTAAACTATTTAGATACAGTACTTTATCATTTCATCACAAGCCTAGTTACTTTTTTTCTTGTTAGTTAAAAATATAGCCACATTTAGGGCAGAATATCTTACCCAAAACTTTTTCCTTAGATTGGGGTATCTATTTGACAAGGGTGGGTCTGAGTATTGTACTTACAGAACTTGATATTGATTTCATCTTCATTAGCTTTTGCCTTTTAATTCTGTGCACTTGTCTTAATTTTTATTTCCTCTTCAACTAGAGAAATCATTCCAAATATAAAGTATTAATTTGACAGGAGACACATACCAAAAGCTTAACATTTTGATCAGTCTGATAAGTCATGTGCCTCAATTGACTTGTTTAGCATTTTGGAAAAAAATACTAAGCATTCATGAAAATTTTGTTCATGCTTAAGACATGAATATCATATTTTATTCATATTTCTATGAGGTTGCAATAATGTTAATATTCACTCTAGAAGGTAGCACTGGGCTTGCTACATATGAGACATGTGGGGACACATAAAAGACAGGCTTTAGGGTTAACAAAGATAGAATTTATATTGGAACTTAAGGCTCATAATTCTCTTTGATATTGCCATACCATAAATCCTTTATTCATTAAGTATATAGTGGATGCCTATTACGTGAGAGGTACTATGTTGAGAGTGAACAGGACAGATGTGAGCCCTGCCTTAATGAACTTAAAATCTAGCATTGAATGATTGACTGAGCATGTCACTAATCAAATAGAGATCTTAAACATAAAATACAATTACTTTACTGCATATTCTAATACCTTAAGGATTTGATAGTCAAAGAGTGTTTGGGCATACTATTGTTCACTTTTCAGGACCTCTTCTCTGTCTTATCTTTCTGATCTTAGCAACAAACCTAGGACTTATAAGAAATAACTTGTTTATTTCTTGTCCTGTTGTTTTGTTTAATATTTCAAAGTTTAAAAAGACAGTAATTTCCTTTTTTTAAGCTTATTTATTATTGAGAGAGAGAGAGAGAGAGAGAGAGAGAGAGAGAGAGAGAGAGAGAATGAGCAGGGGAGGGGAAGAGAGAAAGAGAGAATCCTAAGTAGGCTCCATGCTACTGAGCCAGAAGTGGTACTCAGTCTCACAAACTGTGTGTGACACCATGACCTGCGCTGAAATCAAGAGTCAGATGCTTAACTGACTGAGCCACCCAGGCAGCCTGACACTAATTTTCTCTTTTTTCCCTCTTTCTTCTCACTTCAGCCAGGAGTGCTGGTGCTAATATCTCACATCTAAGTCCTCTCCAGGAATTGATTTCAGTTGAAGTGAGTTGTCTCAACTAAGGTTGCGCTTCCTTCCTGGGAAATAACCATATCCAAAACTGGTTAATATGGGGAATACAAGGGTCTGAACGCCTTGCCTTTATTCAAGAAACTTGGAAGGACTATTCTGGCTCAAGGGTTTCCCAGAGGATATGGTGAGGACTCTATAACAACCACATCTCACAGTTCTCCCTCTGCCCAAACCTGTTTCTGCACTCCCATTCGGGTATATTTTCCTAAACACTCTCCAGTAAAACCCCTGCACATAAATATCTGCCTAATAGTCTGTTTCCTGGGAAATGTAATTTTGGGATGATTGGTATTTGAAACGATTGTAGGAATCAGACTCTAAAATGGGATTTTGAGTTGGTCACCCTCCAGGCAGTTGGCAGTGCAGTGATAGATGGAGTACTTATAGCCCCTGGCAGTGTTAAAACTCTCTGGTGATGAACTGGGATGAGATACCATAGAAGGTAATGCACTGACTGGTACAATAACTAACTGGTACAATAACTCAGACCTTGGAAAATTTGAGGGAGTAGCAATTATAAGGAGTATGCATTTGAATGGCTCTTGCTGGGTACGATTGATGGATTGGAAAAGATAATGAAAGACTAGATTTTTAATCACCAATTAAAGGCAAACTGTCAAAGCCAGAGGACCTCTTTGGCAGCACATAAAGAGACTCTCATCTGCACCTGGGGGGCAAAGTGGAGGATCAGATCCAGGACTCAATTATATGTGCCACAGAGCTCCAAAAATGATTAAATTCTCAAACACTGCAAGTCTACTATGCCAAGGTCAGGACCATGAATAGGGATAAGTGAGAATCTGACACTTGGGATGAGAATACCTGGGTTGGTGCACTTTAAAACTCTGAATGCCTAAATTCCACTGAAACTTCTGGCCTACAGAAATGGCTCAACACTTTCTGTTGAAGGCTACTGTTCTCTCATAGCTTGAAGATGATAGAGAGATTTTTATCTCTATCTAAGAGAATATGGCTATGAAACCAGCAACTAGGATCAAATTATAATATAATCTGACTGGAGAGGTGATGTTTCTATAGGAAGACAGTGGTTATACCTAAAAAACCCAGTGTCTAGCCAACATGTACTAGCAGAAGTCAGGAGAATGTATGGATTTTAAAGACGCCATGACTTGGAGGGAGGATGAAATGTTAATTTAGATAAGGAAAAGCTTATCTACAAATATTTATTGATATAGCAGTATTATCCCATAAAAGAAGATTTAACACTTTGGCAAGGATGCTGGGAGTTAGTCATAGGTCTAGGAAGCTAAGGATGTTCTTGGAAACTTCACAAGAAAAGATAAATGAAGTAGGAATATCAGAAATGACACAGAAGATGGTGGGAAAAAAGTCATCAAATGGCTCAGAGCTATGGGAACAATAGAGCGAATAGGTTTCATAAGTCCAGAACATGAGAAAGCAGGGCCTGGGGCAATCCATTTACCAAAGGAATTACCATGAGGAATGTCTTAATGAGGAAACAGCATTACTGAGAAGCCCATTGGTGGCTCTTCTCTGAGTGCTTTCTGAGAGTAATGGGGATAAAGGGATCCTTGAAGAATAGAAGCCAGGTGGTGGCACTTGGTTGAAACTAAATAGGTGTAATCAACTTAGGTTACATGTATGGCTGCTTGAGGGTAAGTGGAGACTCTTACAGAGGAGAAAAAAGGACCCACTTTTTCAAAGATGGGACATCTCATTATGTGCGCACAAGCCAAAACTAACCTGATCCTGCATAGATCCTATCAAGAGTGACCCCAAAAGTTAGTCATGAACATCCTTGTAAGAAGAACTGCTAGTGATGTACCTGGTCATTTGCTTTGTTTGGAAGGGTTAGTAACCCAAAATAAGATATATGGAATCTCAAGCAGTAGAAAATGGTTTTATTGGTAATTCTGGTACTGGAAAGAAGAAATGTAAGATTAAGAAACAATTCTGGGGGTGCCTGCATGGCTCAGTTGGTTAAGCGTCTGACTCTTGGTTTTGGCACAGGTCATGATCTCAAGGTTTGTGGGATAGAGCCCCGTATCAGGCTCTGTGCTGACAGAGTGGTACCTGCTTGGGATTCTCTCTCTCCCCCTCTCTCCCTTTTCCCCTCCCCTGCTTACACACACTCTTTCTTTCTCAAAATAAAATAAGTAAACACTAAAAAACACACAATTCTGAACTAAATCCCAGGATAAGATATCAAAAAGAAAAAAAAAAATCCTGGAGGAACTCTTCCATATGGGATGAACTTACTATAGTACAAACATTTTAAATTTTATCTAAAGTATAGTTGACATATATCAAATTAGTTTCAGATGTACAATATACTTATTCAACAAATACATATATTATGAAATGCTCAACAAGATAAGTACCTTATAATATTGTCGACAATATTCCCAGTGCTGTAATTGTCATCCCTGTGACTTATTAACTGGAAGTTTGCACCTCTTAACCCCTTTCACTTATTTCACCCATCTTCCCACCCCCTTCCCCTTTGGCATATATATGCACCCTATGCTTATCGTGGTATTATTTATAATAGCCAAGATATATAAGCAACCTAAGTTTTCATCAATAAATTAATGAATAAAGAAGATGTGGTATATATGCACAATGGAATATCAATCAGCCATAAAAACTATGAAATCTTGCCATTAGCAACAATAATCATGAAACTAGAGAGTATTATGTTAAGTGAAATAAGCCAGAAAGAGAAAGACAAACACCATATGATTTCACTCATGTGGAATCTAAAAAAGCAAAACAAATGAACAAACAGTAGCAATGACAAAGAGAGAAACAGACTCCTAAACGTAAAGAACAAACTTCTCAAACTTTAATGTGTGTGAATTGCTTAGATATTTTGTTCAAGTAGCAGATTCTGATTTACTAGGTCTGGGATGAAGCCAGAGATTTCTTCATTTTCTTGCAAGCTCTCAGGTAAACCAGATACTGCTGGTTTTGGACAAAAAAAGACATCCACATAGGGAAGAGTTAGAGGATTTAAGCTTTTTAAGAATAATGGATATTTGTGTAACACACTTTTTTTTTATGTATGGATTTCTCAGTGGAAAATATGTTTCTTCTTTTCAACAAAGAAATTAAATTCCCTCCCTTTCATAGACAGAGAAGCTATGTAAAGAAAGTCACATAAAGTAGCATTTAAAGCAGAGAGCCCACAATTCTTGACTTCTTTTGTTTTACCCACAAGACCAAATTACTTCTCAATTTCATGCTGTGTGAATAATAACCCAGAGCCATAAATTTTCTTTAAATCCCTAGTTACATTTTACTTAAAATGCTCATTGCATAGCTCATATCTTTATATTTGTAACTCACTTGTATTCCCGATTTTTACATACACAGGCTCATAATTGTGCAAGTCTCAGTTAATATTAATTAATAGGGCAACAATTAATACTAATTTTATATAATAAGAATTGTACTCAGTGTTGAGAAAGATATACTAATACTACACATACAATTTTTCTACTAAAGATTTAAAGTCTAGTTGAAGGAAACAGACCGAAAGGTATGAAACAAATGGTAATTAATTAAATTCTGTGCTACAACATAGAACAAGTATAGAACATGGAGTTAAAAGCTGTAGTCAGGGAAATTCTGACCTTGGATAGTTACTACATGTGAGATTTGAGAGTGAGTTACCTGATTTCTCTAAGTCTCTATTTCCTCATTGGTTTAAGAGAAATAGTACTAACGATGTTAAAGAATTATTATAGGGAATAATAGAAAACATATACATAAATACCTAGTCCAAAGAGAGGCAGTATGGAATAATGATTAAAGGCATGGACTTTGGAACTACATTATCAGACTTTATAATCTTGTTTCTTCCACTTCTTTTTTTTTTTTTTTTTAATTTTTTTTTCAACGTTTATTTATTTTTGGGACAGAGAGAGACAGAGCATGAACGGGGGAGGGGCAGAGAGAGAGGGAGACACAGAATCGGAAACAGGCTCCAGGCTCTGAGCCATCAGCCCAGAGCCTGACGCGGGGCTCGAACTCCCGGACCGCGAGATCGTGACCTGGCTGAAGTCGGACGCTTAACCGACTGCGCCACCCAGGCGCCCCTGTTTCTTCCACTTCTTATATGATCTCAGGTGAGTCCCTTAACCAATATGTGCCGCAGTTTTCTCATTTAGGAAATGGAAATAATAGCCACCATTATGTAATAAGAGAAATCGATTGAATATACATTATATATAATAATATAATATTGATAATAGATAAAAACAGCATCTGACAGACAATAACCCCCATATGAGTGTTTACTATCATGTTTATCATGGTAGAAATATAATACATAATCACTACTAGGTGCTACTGACTAAAAATACAAGAAGGTTGAGCAAGAATGAGATCAGAATAGGCTCCAGTAGAAGCAAAGACTCTCAAACACAGAAGAACTTGCTTTGATAATCACAAAATCACACAGTTCACTAAGATATATTTATTTAAAACCACAAGCCATATAGAGTTCTGTGCACTGGACATACAAATATAAATAAGATCTCAATCTAATAGGGGGACAGATAGCTAGGTAAATATAGGTTGTTCCATGCTATCAATACTTTGACAGAGATAAATGTAAAATAAGGTAAGAGCCACAGAGAAGGATAAGTCACCATCAGAAGTCAGGGATCACTTCACGTTAATGTATTTAACAAATATTGAAAAGTACCTAGTTTAAGTGAGGACTTAGGTTATATGGGTTCTGGTAACTACAAAAATAGATAAGAAAACTCCTCTCCATATAGAATTTATCTTATAATAAGGTAAATATTAAAATTGAGTCTTAAAGGATGAATAGTGTTCAGGTAAAAATACAAAGCCCGATGGCTGTATTATATTATCATTTAGGGCACTAACTACTTGCTAAGGGCTCCTAGCAAAGAAATATTAGATCTGGAACTGGATGCAAAGTTCCCTGACAGTCTTTCAGAATCTTTGCACAACACTCCACTATGGTCACAGACTGCAAACGAGAGGAGATTGAGCTGTATTATACCTGGACCACTGAGCATTCTGACACATTTAGCCTTTGAATTAATTTCTGCCTGTCATTTACATGAAGAAAACACTTTTAGAGTTATCTTTTGCCTTCTACATATCCTTACAGGGGAAAAAATGTCCTTCATGATTAACATGGTGTTTATGCTGCATATGAATATTGAAAATGTATTTTGTATGCTTTAGAATGGATTTAACTGAATTCATATGGGTGATCTGGAAATGCAAGACATCAGAACAAGTTGGGGAAGTTTGATCTCAGCCCAGCTAGAGTTTGGTTAATACTGAGTTGGCAGGACCAATCTTGTACCCTCCTTCAAACTTTTCCTTCTCAAATAACACTTGGAACAGGCTACAGACCAGGCTTCCCGCTGGATGTTGAACGAGTTCCTGCTGTTCTATCCCACTGAGTCATCAAGAGAGATCCTGATTGATATTACATATGCATCAAGGAAATGTGCTTCAGTAAGGAACCTAATTTATCTTCCAATTTCTGACCACACAGTATGATTCACCATTCTTTCTATTGGGGGTGATTAAAATAGTCCTAGCTATTGAGAACTACTATGAGGTCTACTTGCTTTGGGGAAATGTAAGTACGTATAGAATCTTTAAGAGGAAGCTACAGAAAATATTCTTTCTTGCATTAGAATCCTACCTCTATCAATAATTGAAATTAGATAGAAAATGAAATTTGAAATCAGTAGACTCAGTTTTCAATCCTGGTTCTACCACTTTTTAATTGTGAAACAATCTCTCTCACCTCTCTGAGCCTCGGTTGTCTCAGCGGTAAAATGGTGCCAATTTCCTTTCAGCAATGAGTTTCAGATGGAATAAAATATCTAATGGTATTAGCATAGACTCAGGAATAGAGTCTGTAGTAGTGACACAGCAGCTCTCTTTCCCTCTTTCTTGAAATGTGCTCTACTTAATTTAGATATTTATTCTTTCCTCTTAAAATATTTGTTGATACTTTTGCATCAGGAAATGTATATATAGGGGTGCCCAGGTGGCTCAGTCACTTAAATGTCCAACTTCGGCTCAAGTCATGATCTCACCGTTCGTGAGTTTGGGCCCTGTGTCAGGCTCTGTGCTGGCAGCTCAGAGCTTGGAGCCTGCTTTGGACTCTGTGTCTCCCTGTTTCTCTGCCTTTCCCCTACTTGCACTCTCTCTCTCAAAAATAAATAAACATTTAAAAAAAGGAAAAGTATACCTATATATATACATACATATAGATATATATGTATGTATATACACACACACACACACATATATATAGATATGTATATCTATATATATACAAACTTTTTTCTTCCGCAAACATTTATTGAAAACACAGTATTTTCTAGGCACTTCATAAGCACCAGAAATGGAAGAATATTACTTCTTTGATTTCCCAGAATGCAGTTCCTTCTGGAAAGAGAAGGTACAGAAGGACCACCCAGCCTTCACAGTGTGGGGGCCACTGCATTCTAGTGTGTAGCTCTCTGCTGTCTTCTAAGAGTTCTACAAGATACTGCAAGTCTTTAGTATGTGGATATTTTCCAGAGCCAACATCATTACTGTTTGAGCTTTAGAAAAATTCTATGGGTTATGAAAAGTGAGGCAGAGAGCCCCAGTTTACAGAGGAGAAAAACCAAAAGTTAACATGTCTTTTTAAAAGTAAAAGGATTGTTTGTGTCATGTTGATAACAGCCTTAGACACCAACCTCAAGTGTCTTTTACCTTTTTTTACTTCTTCAGTAGCTAACTTTTGATATAATTTTATATATATCAATGAATTCCAGGGCACAAACCATTTCTCTATCTAGGCATGATAATCTCTTGGCCCTGACCTTTGTTTATTTACCTAGAATGAACTTTAGGCTTTTAGAAAATAGCATTCCCTGAACTGGTACAGCCGCTGTAGGAAACAGCAAAAAAATTAAAAATAGAACTACCCTATGACCCAGCAATAGCACTGCTAGACATTTACCCAAGGGATAAAGGAGTGCTGATGCATAGGGGCACATGTACCCCAACGTTTATAGCAGCACTTTCAACAATAGCCAAATTATGGACAAAGCCTAAATGTCCATCAGCTGATGAATGGATAAGGAAGATGTGGTTTATATACACAATAGAATACTACTTGGCAATGAGAAAGAATGAAATCTGGCCATTTGCAGCAATGTGGATGGAACTGGAGGGTATTATGCTAGGTGAAATAAGTCAGTCAGAGAAAGATACCATATGTTTTCACTCGTATGTGGATCTTGAGAAACTTAACAGAAGACCATGGGGGAAGGGAAGGGGGAAAAAAGTTACAGAGAGGGAGGGAGGAAAACCATAAGAGACTCTTCAATATAGAGAACAAACTGAGGGTTGATGGGGGGTAGGGGAGAGGGAAAAGTGGATGATGGGCATTGAGGAGGGCACTTGTTGGGATGAGCACTGGGTGTTGTATGGAAACCAATTTGACAATAAATTATATTTTTTAAAAAGTGTGACCTTAAAAAAACAAATAAACATTAAAAAAATAGCATTCCCAAGATGCATGAATTCTGCCTCAGTGATAAATTAACTATGTCTTTTATCTTCCTGGCCCACCTTAGGGTGTTAATTCACAGTTAACCAAGTTGTAGATTAATATGTGAGAGAGGTGGAAGTGATCCTATGACAATTAGTTTAATAGAGGAAAATATAATATTTAAAAAAAAACACGCCTATGTATATTCTAAGGGTCCAGGAAGATTATGTTTTAATCTAGATCCTTGTTTAGGGACAGAGACAGGGTGATCTACAAGTTTGAATGTTTGAGGTAATAAAAATTTTAAGTTACCTATTTATTGTTTACTTAGACCATGAAAAACAAAGAAATTCTCTTATGAATCCAAGTAATTTTTCATATCATGAGCCTTGTACACAGGATTCACATAATCATTAATTTAATTGATAACTATTGGGTTTTACTATATGCGGGACTAATTGTTGAGGGTACAATAGCAAATAGACTAGCATAGAATACTTTTCCTGAAAAGCATACTTGAAAAGCATCTTGAAAAGATATAGATGAGTAAACTTGTAATACAATAAATAGAGCCAGTTATGGACTAATTAAAAGAAATATAGAAAAATATGGGAACACCTTGGAAGAATAACTGACCAGATTTAGTGTGTCAAGAAAGTTTCCCTGCAAAATTGATGGCTTAGCTAAGGCCTAAGGGATGTGGAGAAGGAGGAATTATTTCAGGCAATGAGAAGAGCATGCAGGAAGACATAAAGGAAAGCTCATGGTGCAAGTAAAGATGTGAAAGGGATTTGTATCACGTGAATTACTGTGAAGATTGATGATGAGGGTGGAAAGTCTTAACTAACATGTTTTAAAGACAGGTTTTATTATAGATAAACTGGAAGACATTGAGGGGTTTTTCATAGGGGAATGATATGATTATACTTGCACTGAGTCAGGCTATTCTGTCTGTAGGGTCTATATCAGAGCTGGTTGATATAGAGGCAGGAAACTACTTAGAAAGCTTATGCAATAAACCAATCGAAAAGTAGTGGTATCCAGGTCCACAGAAGTTGCAGTGGAATTTCTCAGAAAATCTCACATGGATTGTCTTAAGGTTTTAGGATGTAGGACCAACAAAATTTGCTGTTGAAAGGATCCAGAGAGAGAGAGAGAGAAAGCTCAGAAATGTGTCCAGATTGCTGGTTTGAGCACCTCTTATAACACAAGTGCTGCTCACCCTTGTGAGTAACACCAGAGAAGGAACATGTTTATAGAGAGCAGTGATGGAGAGAAAGTTGAGTTGTATCAACCTGAACAATATTGATGGTTAAGTCCATTCTGGGAAAACTGAGCTTCGACATTCTGCATGTGTCATAGTTGGCTCCCTTTCTCTTGCAGACAGTTGTCTTCCAGGAGGAAGCATATATGTCCTCAACTTTTCTTTAAATCTGCTCTTTACCCCAGAGAGGTGCAGAAATGTTGCTAGAAATAAAGGTTACATAATAGACTTTCAAGGGCTTTTTAATCTCCAGTGATGGCGTAGGACTTACTGTCAGCGTGACATTAGGAAAATGCCAATTAGATACTATGGAATGAGAGTTGAAAATAGTAGATTAGCAATGCCATAATGAGATCCAGCCCTTCCTTACTTTACGTAGTGGGTCTCCATAAAATCACAGACACAGTATAATAAATAAGTTCAGCTAAAGGATTCACAGGAATCTTTTAGGAAGGAAACAAAAGCATTAACACTGAGATAGCATCAAATTAAACAAACATGTTATGCCAAATGCATTGAGGGATCAGGAGGCATTCAGCATGGCTTTAGACCATGATTCCACTGCTTTCTCTAGGCCAGAGAGAAGTTACCCATAACTGAGTAGAAAACATACTTGTTCTCTTGTTTAAAGCATGACAAACCAAATTTGTTGGGTAGTGGGAAGTTTGGAAATGTCATCATTGTGTGAGCTGAGACTTCTAAAGTTTTGGAACACCTTGGTGGCTCAGTCAGGTAAGCATCCGACTTTGGCCCAGGTCATGATCTCATGGTCACTGAGTTTGAGGCCCAAGTTGGGATCTGTGCTGACAGTTCTAGAGCCTGAAGTCTGCTTCAGATTCTGTGTCTCCCTCTTTCTCTCTCTCTGCCCCTCCCCCGCTCATCCCCCCCCTCTCTCTCTCTCTCCCCCCCTCCCCCGCTCATTCCCTCCCTCTCTCTGTCTCTCTCTCTCTCTCTCTCTTCCCCTCCCTCCCTCCCTCTCTCTCTCTCAAAAATAAATGTTTAAAAACTTTTTAAGTTTATTTTGTCCCTGAAATGTAAAGTCTTAACTGTATTTATTGCTCAGTCACATACACAAAGAGTCTTAGTACTTTGCTCCTTAAAATTGTCACTTTGTAAAGGCTACTACCTAAGATAGGAAAAGCGTTGGGTGTTGGAATTATTGCCAGCATATCTGGAACTCTTCTCGGGGAGTCGGGTTTTTAATTTTAGATTAAATACCAGTGCAGTCTAATTACTTCATCTTTCTCTGAACTTTGTGACAATTTTGCTTTCCAGTTACTACAGGGCTTTTTAAAATTTTTGTTTTTTATTTGTCTGTTTTAGAAAATATATGTATGTGGGGAGATAGGAAGATAAATGAGTGCAATGAGAGAGGAAAGAAGGAGAAGCAGAATTCTGGATCTTCACATGTGCTCCTAAAGAGAGTAAAGCATTTTCCATACATTGTCTTATCTGCTCTTTCCAAAAATGGGTATGAAACATCTGCCTGGATTTATTGATAAAACAAAACAAAACAAAACAAAACAAAACAAAACAAAACAAAACACCTGAGAGTCAAAGAGATTTGGTCTCTTTCCAGGTCACACAACCATCAAGGAAAAGCTCTAAGATTTGAAACCAGTTCTATTGCCTTCAAATAAAACATCCTTTCTGATACTGATAAATATGGAAATTTTATGCCAAGCAAGAATACTTTTTAAAAATGGCCCGACACCAAAGAGCCATATTAACTTATATATGGAAATGAAAACAACTGAAGTATTTTCTTTTTCTATTTGAAAGGGGTTTGCTATCATTTTTGCCACAATAGAGCAAGGCAGTACCAGTAACACTACCTACTCTTCATTTAAGCCAACATTGCTCGTATAATCCTGTGCTTTTCAGTCCACAGAAATAACTTACTGAGTTGATTGGTCTTCTGTCGTTGTTCTTTTTTAATGCTTACCATTCCATTTACCTAGGCAGGCTTTTATAAATGCGTAAAAATTAATTTTCGTACTCAAAATATTTTCTTGATAAATCAGAAAACTCAGTTACTGCTTGTGTTCCACCAGACACAGGTGTCTCTGATACAAACAATCCCTCATAGAGGTTTGACAGTGTTGCTTACAGAGAAAAACCTTTGAGCGCAGTTTCACATGAACACTTTTCATTCATTCACACAAATTATTTTATGTGCTGGGCAATAATAAGAGGATGCAAGGACGACCATGTTACAAACTATTCAAATCAAATGCACTATATATTTATATAGTATTGGCCATAAGTGTGTTTAGACAATGTTGCCTACAAATATCCACATTATTAAATATCTAGACTCTTAGAAAGGGCACTAGTAAGAGTCTGTGCCAGAAGTGGCTCTGTGGATATTTTCAATCATTTCCCTTTTCTTTCTCAGTTTGAATCAACTAAAAATCACCCCCTAATTGACCTTCCTGCCTTAATCTCTTTAAGACCTCACCAAGCTCATTTTTATTTTTACCATGGCACTAGAGTGATTTTCTAAAACATGCTCTGATCACAACTTCTCATTTTAAAGCTTCTAATATCTTGGCTAGAGAAAAAGGTCCAGATTTGTTAGCATATAATTCAGAGCCTTTTATAACCTAGCTCCTTCTTACTTATTTTTGATCCTTAATTGAGTAGCCAATACTTCAGCCAAATCCTGCCACTTTACAGGAGATTTTTTTCCGACACACCAACAATGTGTATCTGCATTGCCTTTGCTCATGACCTTTCTTGACCTAGAAAATCTGTCCTTTACTCTCCCTTGTCTATTTGGAGAATGTTTTAACAACCTTGAAGGCCAGTTGGGAATGTCATTGCTTTGCCATGGATTTTATTTTTTTCCTGGACTCTCTCAGATAGATTAAACTGTTCTCTCCACTGTTTCCAAAGCCCTGCACATATACTTCTATTATAACACTCACTGCACTGTTAACAAAAAGCTATAATGCATGTCATTTAGCCCCAGTAAGCCATGAGCTCATTTGTCTTTGTCCCATTCATCTTTGTACTTTCACAGCCTAACACAATTCTTGGTCCACAGTAGATACCTAATAAATGTTTGCTGAATTGCTAAATTAAATTTTGATCCATTGCATTTTTCTTAAGGCTCCCACATGACTCTGGTCTCTTGTTTTGTCCTGAGCATATACTATGTCTTTAGTAGGGGGGGAAGGCAGTGAGTCCCATAGTAAATATATCAATGTCCAGTTATTACTGTCTTTTGCTGTCTCTTCCAAACTGGTTCTCTTTGTTTCTTCTTCCTCTTGATTCTTAAACCATTCTGTTTTATGTTCTAGTCTTGCATCTTTCTGTGATTAGCATATTACAGCAGCATTTCCCTCCCTCTACCATTCTTGCTGTGATTCTGAGCAATAGCTTTATGTCTTTTCTCCACACAGTCCATTTTTCATCCTTTTTTTCTGCCTACAGTCTATTTTATACAGACCTTGTAGTCAATGACTAGAAGGCAGATTTTACCCTTTTAGTAAGCGCTGAAGAATCAGCCTCTTCATTACTTAATTAATTGAGGATATATTCTCACAGTTTTCCTAAGGACATGTCACTATATGGTGTTTCACTGGGAAACAGAAAGTATCAAGTATGGTCCAAATCTCAAGGTCTCTATTGTTTTGCTGAGGAGTTAACATCTCTCCAAAAATAACTCCAATAAATGATTAAATGTCAGATCATTGATAAGAATCACAGTTTCCTGGTGATTCCAAGAAGTGTCTTCAAAAAAGCAACATACTCCAGTAAGGCTGTAATGACAACCACAAGCCCACTGGGGAGATTTATGGTAGGAACCTGCCAAACCTAACACTCAGTATTTCAAGCTGTGATCTGAGTCAGAAACAAAACAATTAAGAGACCAAATGTTAAAGTGCTCACAACTTCACATCTGGGTGAAAACAAACCTTTAATTGATTTTTTTTTTTTTTTTGGTGTGTGTCTACACCTAAAGTCTCTTGTCAAATGTTCCTCACAAGTAAATCACTACTCATGAGGTTACTAGGGTTAAGGAGGTGTTGCAATGCATGTACAACTGATGCCTTTATTTGACTAACAGGAGTGATTTTCTAAGATTTGTTAGTACCTTATCATTTACTCTTTGGTTCAACCATGTGGACCTTGGCTTCTTCTCTCTTTGGTGCCCAGGAAACTACTCTTCATCTTGTAGAACTTAGCCAAGACAAAGCATCTCCATAGAAGTATTCCAGGAATCCCCATACTGTTGTAATTACCTTTTCCTTGTGCTTTATTGTTGTGTATACTTCAATTGTAGAGCTGACCATACTGGGCTTTACATATTATTTTACCTATTTTTCTTTTTCACTAGAATGGTATGAACTTGATAACCTCCTGCCTTCCATCTTTCCTTACCTATAGCTCCCTCCTTTCCTTCTTTTTATTTTCTTCTTTTTCTTCATTGCACATTCCTTGAACACCTTCTCCTTAGCACTTGAGGTTAAGGACTATGGAGGTAGGTAAATAGTTTTGTTCATTACTTTGGTGTAGGAGGATAGTCAGGGTGAGTCTACAGAAAATATCTTGTGAGAAAAAGTAAGATAGTACAAGAGAAAGCATTTAGAATGTTTGTTGTCAAATATTTCTGCTCAATAAATGCTAGCTATTATTGGATTTTTAAGACTTATTTCCTTCATTTGCAAAATGAAGATTATCTAGCCACAGGGTTTTAGAAGAGCTTACATGAGATATATTTAAATTATGTATCATGTTCATGTTACCTAGGAATTGTATAGTATAATAACACTCAATACTCTGAGATGGTCCTTAAAGAATAAGTAGAATTAAGACAGAAATCTGAAAGAGGGACTTATTGGTTAATTTTCTTTGGCCATTGGTCCTATTTAGTGAAATGGGAATAATTCATTTTAGGTTCTTATCTCTAAAACTCAGTTGAGGAGTCTTACAGAGAAGAGACTTGCTAAGAATCAAGATTAGGCCATGATTGAGCTTGGAAATCTTGCTGTGGCAAGACTTTCTGGCAGGAGTCTGAACTATTTGGTGCCAAAACGTTTGCACCTGTAGAACCTGTGTGATGGAAAAACACTGTTAGCACAAAGGGTGATAATGACAGGAAACTTAGAAAAATCTTAATACTGAATTCTTAATTGCAAGAAAAAGATGTTAGACAATGAGGCTGACATCATGTAATTTTGGTATTTTGTATAATCAGGTTCCTGGGTACTTTTTTTTTTTTTTTTTTTTTTTGCACTGGCTTCTTTTTCCCTGTTCCTTAGGACAGCTATCCTGCCAGACCTTCAAAATCCATCTCGTTTACCACTTGTCCCTCCTTTACAAACTGCTCAGTGTTCCTTGAGCAGGGATAGAAATCCTTGCACTTGACCCCATTTCTAAAGATTGAAGGGGTAACTGCAGAAGAAACACTTATCCATTCATTTGTCAATAGCCCAGATCCAAGGCGCACTTTAGCATGACCTACAAGGGCCTCTGCAATCTGACTGTGACCCACCTTTTCAACCTCTTTGCTGTTGTTCTGCCTTGTAACGTCTCCTGTCCTTGTGTCATCTAATATTGCCTCACAACAGCCCTTGTTTTCTCCGTGACTGTCCTCTGCTTTTCCATTCATAATGCTTTATCCTTCATCTGTTCTTAACTTGTTTTCCTATACAATTTCGGGGGCTTAATTGTTAAGAGTATGAACATTGAAATCATAAACCAATTTGTATTAAAACTTACTAGTATATGACCTAGTATATTCAATATGACATACATTAATAATAAATGATACATTAATAATAAATGCTATTTGCTGAGTTCTTATTATATTTTAAGCTCAGAACTAAGATATTTACATCCATCTACTCATTCAGCATGTATTTATTGAGTTCTTAATATGTGCCTGACATTGATACAGATGCTGAAGATATAGATCTTGTTCCTCCCCATACAAAGCTCAGAAACAACACATTCTCTCATAATGTATGGAATAGCTTAGCCCGGTGCTAGTGTATAAAAAGCACTCAGTAAGTGGAAACGTCTATTGTATTTTTAGTAATCTTTAAGAGTCATCCAAAATATCATTTCTTTTGTAAGAAGTTCACCGATGTTTCCTTTTTACTTCTACAGCAACCAGCACTTGTGGCTTAAAAGAGAATATTGTTAGTGTTTCGTCTGTCTTTCCTGTGAGACCTTAGACTCTTTAAGATGAGAGTCCAAACCTCTAGAACAGGGGTCTCAAACTCAGCACCACTAACATTTGGGGGTGGATAATTCTTTATTATAGAGGGCCGTCCAGTGCATTATAAATGTTTGACAGCATCCCTCCTTCTCCCCACCAGATGTATTAGCATCTTTCTTTTACTTGTGACAAAGTTTTGCATCCAGACATTGGTAAATGTTCTCTGGTGGTAGAAACCGTCCCTAGTTTGAGAATCACTGTGGCTCTAGACCTAGAACTACAGTAGCCACAGACTAGCCAGTGATTAATTAAGAAACAAGGAAAACAAAAACAGAAACAAGGGGGGGAAATCGTGGGAAAATTAAAGGAAGGTGATAAAGAGGGAGGGAGGGCAGAAAAGAAAGGAAACCACTGTTTTTTAAGCCACTAAATTTGACTGGCACATGTTAAATGCTTCACACACATTGCCTCCTATAATCCTCATCACAGTCAAATAAGATTGTAGCTCTTATTTTCCAGGCTTTACAGAGACACCAAGCCCATATGAATATCAAGTAAAGGAGCCAGTATTTGAGCTCATCTTGTCGGACTCCTAAGGCAATGCATTTAAACAGAGAGAGTGGAAAGGAGAAAGAGAACGAAGGAGAAAGAGGACAAAGGAGAGCGACACAGAAATAGAGGAGAGAAGGGTGAAATCAGTTTGATTCCCAGTTACAGCAAGTGTCAGAACTTTTTTTTTTTTTTTAATTTTTTTTTTCAACGTTTATTTATTTTTGGGACAGAGAGAGACAGAGCATGAACGGGGCAGGGGCAGAGAGAGAGGGAGACACAGAATCGGAAACAGGCTCCAGGCTCCGAGCCATCAGCCCAGAGCCTGACGCGGGGCTCGAACTCACGGACCGCGAGATCGTGACCTGGCTGAAGTTGGACGCTTAACCGACTGCGCCACCCAGGCGCCCCTGTCAGAACTTTTAACAGGGATGGTGGAACACAGGATGCAGGGACTTCAAGGAGAAGTGGCCCTGTGTTCTCACTATGTAGGGAAAGAACACAACTAGTTTTATACCAGGTCAAGAGGGACCTGTTTAGGCACCTTGCCTTCTTCTCACTTTACAACTTCTTATTTGGTGAAAATCCAATGAAGTCAGAGACATGACTGACTGGAGCCTGTGAACGTCCTTAGATATGTATATGCTTTGAGTACTTGGGATCCCAGAATTCACTGTATAAATTTTCCTGTAGTCTTCCTCTGCACTTTTGTGAAATACATCGTAGATCTGTGTGGTCACAGGTTGTGTGTGGGGATACAGATGGAGTTTGAATGTGTTGAAAGGAGACCCCTATATGTGTCCCCAAGGCCCTCCTCACTGTGGATGAGCCAGGGCAGCAGAGAAGGAGTGGGGCTGAAGATTTGGGGCTGGGGATTGGGGACTGGGAGGATTCCTGGAAATGCAATCGTTCTAAATGTATGTTTGACCTTTCTGGTTGAAAGATGCAATACTTTAACTATTTTATCATTTGATTAATAATTTTTAAATGTTTACATACATGGTATGTGGGCCTCTGTCTGCAGCTCTTCCCTGTGCCTCATTATAAGACTGAGTAAATGTTAAAGTAGAGGGGAGAGAAGACCCCCACATAAAGCAAATGATATTTGAACATTTTATCCAGCAGCTTTATGAAACAGATGTTCAAGTCCAGCAGACAGCCTTTATTTTTCCTAAAGCAATCAGATTTCTTCTTTATCATAAGATAATTTCAGGTGTGACAGGCAATATGATTAATTAGAAAAGGTGTTGACTACTAAGCAGATGAGAAATGTGGCTTTTTTTTCTAATTAGATGTCTTTGATCCCTTATTTCTCTTTGACCCTTCGTTTCTCGTTTCTGAATTATATACAGGAACTCTCACCTTCATAGTGGCTGTGGGACTTAGAGATCACACTTAGTGTCCCCGATAGGTGCTCAGATACTGGCAGCTGCTGTATCTGGTTTCCATCCTCCTTGCAATTACCTCCAATAGCTTTGATTGTAGCAGATACTCTCTTCAGAAGCACTCAGAACACAGAGAGGAGTCTGAGTTTATTTTGAATGTATATCAATCAAGATATAAATGATTGTAGCAGATAATTTTCTGTTCAAAACTAGAAGGGGATTATGTATCAGAAAAATATCAGCATATTCTGAAGAGGAAGAGGAAGGACATCAGAAATGAAAGCTACACGTTCAGAAATTTCTTTACAGTTGTGAGTCTGAACCTTTGTAAGGGTTTACATCCCTGGATAGGTAATAGATACACACAGAAAGGAGGAAGGAAAGGAGAGAGGGAGAAATGTAGCATATACTGCCTGAGTCATCATTGCATGGGTCCCCTAACATTTATCCATCACTTACTGGGCATCTAACATTGTACTATGCACCATCTCATTTCATCCTCACAACTACTCAGTGAAGAATGAGTTTAAAATGTGCAGATAATACACACTAGAGAAGAACTTTTTTCTAGGTCTGCTGACTCAAAAGCACAATACTACAATTATATTACTCTGTAGTGGTATCATTCCTGGGACATTTACATCGTTTGTGGTTTTGAAAAACTTGCATAAGCACATGTGCACATGCGCGCACGCGCGCGCGCACACACACACACACACACACACACACACACAGAAAGAAGGAAATTGGGAGATGGTTGGAATAATCTACGTGAATTTATAAAATGCAGTGCAGTGAAGTGATAGAACTAGGGTTTGAATTTAGGTTCCTTCCATGGTCCTGCCACTGTAACACAAGGGGTCGCGCATACTATGTTACTGCAAAAGTGAAAACAATATGCTTAATTAGCATAGGTTTTTACTTCATAGCATTGGCCTCTCTTCACTGCTTAAAAGCATCAGAGAAAATGTCGGTCTTCACCATCCCAGACAGCTGGAGAACAAGCTAGTTAAGATGGATACCTTGAGAGATTGCATTAATAAAGGTACAATTATACTAGGCATGAAGAAGAGACATGCAGAGCAGCTTTCTGTATTTAAATGAATTGTTTTGTGATGCAAATTAGTACACTCTGCACTAATGAAGTGAATTCTTTAACTGCTTGAGTCATTTCTGGTTATCATTAAACCATAGAAACCCCATGAAAAGAATTTACAACTGAAGATGGTGAATAAAACAAGGTGATGAATAAAACAAACCCATTATAAGTTCACCAAATTGATGCAATTCAGCTATTGAAAAGTAAACTTGTTGTTAGGTTTTCAGAGTCCATATTGTTAGATGGAGATAAAGGAAATGGTCTTGGCCTGTGAAGAAACAACTAACAATTAATGCTGAGTTACACTGAAACCAATTACTGGCACCAACTCTACATTTGTATCATTATTCAGTCAACAACAATTCACTGTCTGTGTATTATGCCCTAGAATATGCACGCAAATACAAGTCTGAAACCATGGAAACTACCCTCAAGAAGGACAAAAGCTAATAGGGAAATGTATATGGAAGTCAGCAACCATGTTCTTGTGGCAATTGCTACTGTGAAGTCAGAGTGCTATTGAGAAGCAGTGGGTCCATGCGAGAACATGTATCTAATTCTACCTGAGAGTGAAGGTTTCACATCGTGGATAGCTTATACTCTCAACTCTAAAGTATATGAGGCTTAAAAAGTGTGTGAGGTCTACACATTTCTAGATCAAAGATGGGATGTGATAAGGCAGTGCAGGGTACCAGAGAGCCCATTAATGCTTGATCAGAGACAGAGGATAAGGCAAGTTTGGGGATGGAGCAAGGAAGAGGTTGGCCATGATTACAGCGGACTGTGAATGTCATCTTTATAGGAGTTTAGCCTTCTTGTTCAAGGACCTGGGCCACCACTGACAGATATTAAATAGGAGAGAAATAAACTAAATTTGCCCTTTGGAAGTCTGTCCTGTGAGGAGAGGCTGCAAGGAGTTGTGACTTGGAAGAGGAAGAGTTATAGGAGGCTATCTTCCTTGCTATAGTGAAAATTATGTACCCAGATCAAGCATAGCAGTAGGAATGGAAAAGAAGAGGAGGGAACATTGAACTGGGAATACTAGAAAGAATGTTTTTATTGTTCACACCCTCTTAAGAGTTACATCCTTTAGTATACAAAGAAGGAATGCTTTGGAAATCACCTAAAATACAGATGTTAATAGCAAGCCATCTGTTATCACCAGAAAATGATAGACCTTTATAGGTCCATAGGCTATTTGGGCCTATACAGTAACCTAAGTCTCTCTGCTCCTGGTTTATGTTATCACCTATTAGGAATTAGATCACATGACTGGGGCTGCCACTCCAAAATCTATAAGGCAAGCCAGCAGGCTGCAGATTTAGGTAAGAGTTCATATTGCAGTTTTGACTCTGAAGGCTAGAAACTTGGGTAGCATCTATATGTTGCTGTCTGGAAACTGTACTCTTTTTTTCTTTGGGAAACCTTTGCTATTAAGGCCTTCAACTGGTTGGATGAGGCCAACCCAAATTATGCAGGGTAGTCTACTTAAAGTCAACTGATTTAAATGTTAGTTATAACTGAAATGTATCTTTAAAGCAACATCTAGACTACTGTTTGACCAAACAACTGGTCAGTATAGTCTAGTCAGGCCAACATGTAAAATTAACCATTACATACCTTAAGGACTCAAACTTTATTTGAGGTTTATAAAATTTTATGTTTGTAAGTCCAAGTTTATTTTACTAAAGCATTTAGACTTTATTTCACATTTACTTTTTTTTATCAAAGTTACAATAAACAGGTAGTTTGAATAGTTACACTTTCATATTCAAAATCAATGCATTTGCTTATACATCAGCTCAAACACTCTTGAAATTGTGTCATTCTTTAAAGACTTGCTTCCTTGGGGCGCCTGGGTGGCGCAGTCGGTTAAGCGTCCGACTTCAGCCAGGTCACGATCTCGCGGTCCGTGAGTTCGAGCCCCGCGTCGGGCTCTGGGCTGATGGCTCGGAGCCTGGAGCCTGTATCCGATTCTGTGTCTCCCTCTCTCTCTGCCCCTCCCCCGTTCATGCTCTGTCTCTCTCTGTCCCAAAAATAAATAAACGTTGAAAAAAAAAAAAAAATTTAAAGACTTGCTTCCTAATAATTCCTTATATAACAATCTATGAGTAAGGATTTATTTTTTTTCCTCTAGGTTTCTTAGGTCTGCTAAATTTACCAGATCTTTTATTTTTTTAATGTTTATTTATGAGAGAGAGAGACACACACACAATGTAAGTGGGCGAGGGGCAGAGAGAGGGGGAGACAGAGAATCTGAAGCAGTTTCCAGTCTCTGAGCTGTCAGCACAGAGCCTGACGTAGGGCTCAAACTCATGAACCGCGAGATCGTGACCTGAGCCGAAGTCGGACACTTAACAGACTGAGCCACCCAGGTGCCCCTACCAGATCTTTTAAATTAGCATTTGTATATATTTTAGATGATTTAGTCCAAATTTATTGAGTTTTGTCAAACTGTCAAGCTTTGTGCTAGGTGCTACAGAGAAGGAGAAAAAAAAATACACTGCCTTTGCTCTCAGGGAGCTCTTTTTCCTTCCACTTCTGTTAGACAATAGTACAGTACACCGCAACGTCTCAAAAGCTATAAAAAAGCATTCAGTGTGTGGAAAGGCTTTCTGAGATAGGGAAACTCACTCTGTTCTAAATAGAATGGGGTGACCTGCCTAGTTTATAGAAGGAAAGCAAGCAAACAAACAAATGCACGTTTCCCTGCCATGCTACCCAATCAGTAGGTCACTGATTCTTTTCAAAGAAACTTACTGTGATAAGTAGAAAGATCTTTCTACTCTCTCAACAAAAGGTTACATTTGTTTCAGAGATTGTGATGCACGAAGCCTAAAGAATAGTAAAAAAACACACACAAAAAAACAAAACACTGAGCATTGAGGTTCAGCAGCACCAGCAACAATTTATAGAAATGCCTTTGCATAGGAAAAGAATGTCTAGGTTGTATGATTACTGTCAGAAACATAAGAATTTGAACAGAGGATTTAAAAACTGAGGGTTGATGGGGGTGGGAGGGAAGGGAGGGTGGGTGATGGGTACTGAGGAGGGCACCTTTTGGGATGAGCACTGGGTGTTGTATGGAAACCAATTTAACAATAAACTTCATGTATTGAAAAAAATAAAATTAAATTAAAAAAAGAATTTGAACTGAAGAGCTACAATGTTTTGGTGCTTCTGGAAGTGGCTATTAAGTAATAATTTCTGCTCATGAATCATTTGTAATTGAGGGTAGGGGATGATGACAACTGACATGTTGACTACTCTTGAAACTTTCTTAGAAATTATAGTGCCTGGAAAATACAAAAGTATCTTTTTTGTTCCCAATCTTCCTGTCTAACAATAAAGGTATAAATTGTTCCTGAATTTGAGAAGTTCATTTTCTCTGGTTTTAATAATAAATTGGCAACGAGAACAGGGAGCATGTGTCATGATAAAAGCTTAAGATATTGATATCTCACTCTATGTTTTCTGATGGTGTGGCTCGCTCACACCTGTGTACCATTGTTCACATGGAAGACGTATGAATTTTATCTTAATTTCATTAGAATCTGAAAACTCCCAAGTAGCTAAATGATTTCCTCCCATTATAACAACTAGTTTGACCTTTATCCTTGTAAGAGTGTAGACTAATGATACAAAAGAAAATACCTTATGAAATTCTGACATGTTTGAAAATGTTTTCTTATAAGCAAAGTCTTTCTAATAGATTTATGGAATTTTAGAACAGAAAGAGCACTTAGTTTAGTCTCAAGCTTTTGCATCTATGGAAAGACATGCTCAGAAAAACTCACAGTCTTGGCAAAGGTGGCCAGAGTGATATTTCTTTTCCTCCCTTGCTCTCGGTGACTCTATGCTCTTCTTGTTGCTATGCCGATTTCTCTGGGAGACTTTTTATAGACTCTTTGGTAGTTAGTATTCGGTGCTATAATCCATAGGTTGATTAAAAGTACTTTTTGGTTGTCTCGTCACTATGCTTTTGGCTGCCATAGCACTTAACATATTATATAAGTTGCCTATTTATATGTCTGACTCACTGTTATGGACATGATTTAATTTAGGAAACAAAAAATATTCTAGGTATTTTAAGCAGAAAGCGATTTTATATATATATATATATATTTAAATATACATAAAATATATATATATATATAAATATATACATATATACATAAATATATTTTAAATCAAATCATTGGAAGAGCTAGGGCAGCAGAAATCAGGGGACTGTCACTAGACTATTGAATTCAAAGACACTCCACAGTAGCTGTGATCTAGAACACAAAATGTGGCTGTAGCCCCTACTAGCTGTTTCCAGAACCATCTCTCACATATGCAAGCTGGAAGCTCAATACTGATAATCAGTCATGAGTCTCCTCCATGAGACTCTAAGTTCCATACAAGCAGAGGTTATACCTATTTTGTTCACAAGTACATCCCTAGTACCTAGCGTATTGACTGGTATATAATAAGTGTCCAAATAGATATTTGCTAAAATAATGAATAAAGTAATGAATGCACACATGGAATACATGAGAAAAGTTTAACTTCACATAGATTGTTTAAAATATATATGGCCACATATGACTATGACTTTAACTCTATTTGATTCCAAAGCCTGAGAACCTTCTAAAATATTCTGTGCCTTTAGCAGACTCATTTCTGATTGCTTCATTTAAATGTGCATCATATCCTGCAAGGTACCAGTTTTTATACTTCTGGACATTTGCTCACAATGATTCCTTTATAAATGTTGCCCTTCTTTTTCCACCTAGAAATATCTTGATATCCTGTAAAAGGCAATTAAATTATTACCTTCTGGAAAGTCTGCCCAAACTCCGAATAACAGAATATCTTGCCCAACTGTTCATTATACTAGTCTTTTGAGAGTTGAAATGGCATAAGATCTTTAAAGTAGGTAGAGTGGTTAAGGAATCCGATAAACCCGAGGTTGAATCTTGGTGCTTCCATCTCTAGCTTTAAGACTTTGAACAAGTTAGTTTGCACTTCTATACTTTACTATCTTGCCATTAGAAACATGATGAGAATCACCTAATAGGTAACCATACGTCTGTAAAAATAAATAAATAAATAAATAAGCATGGGTGTTGATACATGATGAATGCCTGTAATAGCAATCTTCTATTAAATAGGTTTTCTGTTTATTTTCCCTCTTCTCCTTCTTAATATTCTTAAGGAAAATATTCCTCCCCTAATCTCCTCTTTTCCAAATCTTCTCATTCTTATTCCATGACCTATCCTTTTAGGCCCTCTTCTACTTTGTCAGTGTCATCTATCTCTTGGCTGCCCAAAATAGCTTCACCATGACAACCCACATACATACTACCCTTCCCCTGTTTGGTGTTCCAGAATGTCCTGTTGTCTGAAAGTTACTTGATATATTTCCTTTGGATTTAACATTTAACAGATGATATGTCCCACCCTGGCTTTAAGTAAGATCAAAGGGTTATTCCCATGATGTGAATATTTGATGTCACTATCTGGAAACCTTTGGGCCAGATTTTTGGGAGCTAAGAATGCTCTTGCTGTCATAATTAGCTGCCAACATCTGACAGGTGCCCGATATTCTCAGTATAGCCCTAGAATCTCCAAAAGTCAATGGATTTTGAAAACCTCAGGCACATTTTCCAACATGTGGCACAGATGATGACATAGACATCTGTGTTAAGGAAAACTTATGCATATAAAAGTAATATGCATAGATATTAGATACATATTTAAGACATAGGAATACATTGAGCTACAAACTGTAACATTTTAATAGTTTCAGAATGGTTAATTTCATGATGGTTAATCAGGGAAAGTGAGGAGAATAGGTTTGATTGCCTAACCTGCTAGAACACATAGACACAGGCAAATATTCTAAGTGTGTATTTCAGAACAGAGATTTAAGTCTTATTTTAATCTAAGTCAGTCCATAGTGGTAGCTTGAAAACATGGCCCCACATTCTTTGAAACTCCTCCCATTGAGAGGTGGCATCTATGTCCTAATCCTTGGATCTGGATAGACTTGTAATTGCTTCAACCAGTTGGGCACAGTGGAACTGACACCAAATGACTTCCAGGGCCAGGTCATATAAGACCTGGAAGTTTCTGACTTATTCACCAAAAGTTTGCTCAGAGCCCTGACTAACTTTATAAAAAGTCCAGTTACCCTAAAGCCACTGTGTTAGAGAGGCAACTGTTGACAGCCCCAGCTGAGTTCAGCCTTCCAGACATTCCATTCAAAGCACCAAAAATGTAAGTAAATCTGTCTTGGACTTTCTAGATCCTAACTGCTAGCTGAATACTACCCCAAGACCACCTTCAGTGTCATAGAGCTAAGACTGAATTCCTCACCCACAAAATCATGAGAAAAATTAAATAGTCATTGTTATAAGTCACTAAGCTTTGGGGTACTTCGTTGCACAGAAATAGATACCTGGAGCACTAATCAATAAGTAACGGACAGAAGGGACTTACTTCTGAGTCTCCTAATTTTTTTCTTTTTTTTTTTTTTTTTTTTTTTGATAACACTGAGTGAGTAAAGATAGCATTTCTGAGAGTCTTTTATCAGGCTAAAATGCCATGAAAAATGGATTTATAAGGAAAAGTGAAGCATGCATGTATACTTGTTTGTGTGTGAACATGTGTGCACATGTAATATTTATGTGTTTCAATTTCTGCAATTCAAAGAGTGACAGCCACAGTATGTCATTAGTTTTTTACCCAATATCAACATAAGTCATTGTTATAATTATAATACTTCTGCTTTTTTTTTTTATTTGTGCTTTGGAAGAATTAAATACTTATGTGAGTCAGTGTCCTAACATGGTACATCTGCTATGAAGACATATTTTTATATGTCTTTATATTTTTATAAAGCATCTAGATTGCTTTAATGCAATAATTATTGCTATTTCCATTAACCTTTTCTTTATGCTGGTGTCTGTTACCTTTTAAAGTGAAACTCAAATTGTATATCCTCTAGGAAGCCTTCCTGGGGTTGCCCACAAAAAAAAAATTATTTTCTTCATTCCATGCACTAAGAACATGTTGCTCACAGACTTGCTCTGAATCTATTGCCATGTTCTATTGGAATCTATTGGTTGTGTTCCTTTTCTTTACAGAACGTTAGATGCTTGCAACAGAAAGTCATTTCTATACATAGTCGTATACCTACCATCTAATAAGGTGTAAAAACCACTGAGTTACCCTTTTTCATTGACTGCCAGAATGTTCACAATTTAGTTTTATGTTCAAATTCTAGTAAGTATGCTTTGTGTAGATGGTTTCAAAATTGGAAATTTTGAAAAGTGAATAACAAAATATTGTGGAATGAAATAAATGAATGTGTTTCCATATAATAAGAATTTTATAGTATAGATGTCTACTAACATCCAAATGAGTAAATTGATAAATTATTTTTAAAAAATCCAAAAAAAAATTACCGATTACTTAGTTCCTGAGGTAGCTGCATATAATTGCATAACAAGATAAGATCATAAACGTAAGCCATGATTGACTCAAACCTCAATTGAGCAGAGTGAGATGTTTAGTTGTTCTTTATTTGCATCCCCTATATTTTAGCAGAAAAGGCAAAAAAAAAAGGAAGAAATTTTTATGTTATGTATTTAAAGCAAAACTAGATAACATTATGGATTTGGAATAAGTACAACAAATCTAATAATCACATTTGACTTAGTAGATCTAAATTTGAATATAGAAATGTGTACAGTTACCAGACAATGAATTAACCATACATCAGGTGTTGGGCTGAAATTAATGGACAAAAAAAATAACAGTGAAACACTAATTGATACTGTGGCCAAACAACATTTTTGTCTACTTTTATAGCTTTGTAAATTTATAGAACTTTTAAATTTAAGAGAAAATGTGCATGTATACTTAAAACAGGGGTACTGACAAATCATCTAAAACAATAAACATTAGCTCAATTGATTAATGTTCAGGCATTTTGGTATATAAATCCTAAAGTAGCATCATTATAAACCTATATGAAATGTGTCTAGTTGAAAGAATTAAAGAAGATAAACCTTATGTCTTCTCTCAGCCTAAATTTTCTTATGCTGAAATGACCATATCCCACCATGGACTAGTCTACATTTCTTTCTTCCTGTTGCCATTCATCTGTGAAAAGCACATTTATACATTATTTATATTACTGAAATTTCCTAAAGAAGGTTTGCTCTTTTAAATTTCAGTGTGATTCCTTATCTGGCTTAGTCTTCCAGTAGTTTTTCTGAGCTGTGTGTTCTGTTCTTGTGAAGTATTTTCTAAGCAGTCATGTACTGTTGCACAAATGATCCCATATTTTTGAGGGATTCTTTTTAAACTCTAAATGCACCACAGTGTAATGCAAGATGTCTGTCTAAGACTATAAGTACTCTGAAAGGCTAACTTTCATGAGCATTTTTTCATTATATTTTTATTTATAATATTAAAAGTATCATGTGGTCAGAGCACAAAGGATTTTTAAGATAGTGAAAATATTCTGTTATACTGTAATGATGGCTACATGTCATTATACATTTGTCCAAACCCAAAGAATGCACAACACCAAGAGTGAACCCTAATGTTAACCGTAGGCTCCCGATGATAATGCTTTGTCATTTTAAGTTAATCAGTTGAAATCAATGTACCACTCGAGTGGGGATATTGCTAACAGGAGAAGCTATGTTACATGTGGGGCAGGACAAACACATGGAAAACTCTACCTTCCGCTCAACTTTAAAGCTGTTCTAAAAAAGTTAATTTGTTTTAAAAATAGCATTTTATTACCATAGGGAATATATCTGGAACGTATGTTCTTTCCTAAACATTCTTGTCACTAGAGGTACATCCTTGAACTGGCTGCCCATTTTACCTCATTTTACTTTTGCCTGTAACAGTTTTATGAAAACAGTGAAGGGTGACTTAATGTAGAAGAATAGACACTAGATTAGGATAAAGACATGAATTTTAGTCTAGACTCCATAACTTACTAGATAGAGAATTATACTATCACTGAAAATTTTAGGAACTTGGTTGCCTCACCTATAAAATAAAGATGATACTATCATTATCTATTATGAAGTCACCCGTGTCTTACAGACATTACAATTTAAAAGCATAAAATAGAGGCACCTGGTTGGCTCAGTCAGTTAAATGTCCAGTTCTTGGTTTCAGCTTAGGTCATGATCTTGTGGCTTGTTGGGTTCAAGCCTGACATCAGTCTCTGTGCTGGCAGCACAGAGCCTACTTGGGTTTCTCTCTCTGTCCCTCCCCCTACTCATGCTTTCTCTGTCTCTCTCAAAGTAAAAATAGACTTAAAAAAGAAAAAAGAGGGGCGCCTGGGTGGCGCAGTCGGTTAAGCGTCCGACTTCAGCCAGGTCACGATCTCGCGGTCCGTGAGTTCGAGCCCCGCGTCAGGCTCTGGGCTGATGGCTCAGAGCCTGGAGCCTGTTTCCGATTCTGTGTCTCCCTCTCTCTCTGCTCCTCCCCCGTTCATGCTCTGTCTCTCTCTGTCCCAAAAATAAATAAACGTTGAAAAAAAAAAAATTTAAAAAAAAAAAAAAAAGAAAAAAAAAGAAAAAACATAAAATAGTACATAAATGCTATGTGCTGGTGGCAGTAGTATTATTAACATTTTTATAAATATATATTTTCATTTTGGCTAAATTAGCTAAATGCTGTTAGTGGGCAAAAAGCAAAAATAAAAATAAATACAAAAACAAAACCAAAACTCCACAGTGCAATCTCTATTTAGTTTAGTCTACCAATTTAAAAAGAAAATTGTAAAACAAAAATTAGAAAAGGGCTTACTTTTTATATCCTTCACTAGATGGAAATTAAATTTGTTAGAGATTAAGCGATGGCACAGTTAGCTTTTTAATTAACAGAATCATTTTAATGTTTTATTAATATAGAAAGCTATACCAAACCTCCATTAGAGTATACATTATAAAGAAGAGAAGCAAGGTGTCTTCTTCTGGTTTTAAAAAAGGAAGCAATGTGTATTGGTCAAGTCTCCACCTCTGGAGCTAGAGAGCCTTGAGTTTGGAGACTGATTCCGGCAGTTAGTGCCTCTGTGACCTCAGGCAGGAAGCCCCACTTCACTTTCCCTACCTAGAATCAACAAAGAACTCCTTTCTGGCTGAGAAATCTTTGTGTGAATGTAGGAGAGGGGAGATAAGACAGAGGGCATAAATGTGATAAGGAAATACAGATTATGTTTTAGATAGTTTGGTAAATGTTCCTCAAAATTTTCTTACAGCTGAATCCTTTTATATTCTTCGCTGTACCTTTCTCTTGGATTTCAAACTTATTGAACTATTTTAAGGGTACTGTATACAAATAGATTGCATGGAAATGCAGTTTATATATGTGGACACAAATGGTTTTAGGAGTAGAATAAAAAGTCATTACAGAAAGAGAAGACAATGCCAGTTCATCTAGATTCTTCCCTCAGTGCATTCCTGCATTGCCCCTTAGAGATGTTTTCCCATATTACTTTTGCTTTACATACCTAATATGGAGACTTTCTGAATACATTCTGTAGAATAAAGGAGCCAAGTTGTAACTTAAAAAATTGTTCACTGTCATGTAAGATTTTCCTAAAAATGCAGGTGTTGCAAGTACTTGACTGTGTACAATCTTTGTATTTACCAGGGGAAGGCTTTCTAGAGCTTGCACTTGCTGAATGTTTGTTAGGTGAAAGGTATTGCACAAGGAGCTGGGTGCACTACGTTGAAATAATACAGTCTTCCAAGGACTCATTAAGGAATCACATTTGATCAGTGGGTTCTTTGTTTGTTTGCTTGCTTGTTTATTGATTTTGAAAGAAAGAGTAGAGGAGGGGCAGAGAGAAAGGGAGAGAGAATCCCAAATAGGCTTTGTGCTGTAGGCAGAGCCCATGATGTAGGGCTCAGACCCATGAACTGGAAGATCATGAAGCAAGCTGAAACCAAGAGTCTGATATTTAACTGACTGAGCCACCCAGGTGCCCCTGGAGTCTTTAGTTTTAAGATCATCTCAGATTAATAGTGATTATGACAGGTTATTTTTTTCTTGATTTAGTCAGCAAAAGACTAAATCACATAAATTTGGTGAAATACAAATACAGTAAAATTCAATAAAATGTGCCAGTCCTATGATAATTGAAAGGTGCATTTTCCTGGAATTCTAAAATATTTCTGCTCCTTTCATATTTGACTCATATTTCATCTCCCATTCCATGGGGCCCCATATACCCCAATGTGACCAAAAGCCTATTTAGTTACTTTTAATATATATTAAGATTTTTAATGAGTCTCATGCAAGTTTACCTATTTGTTAATTCTGTTAGCCTTCAGAACCAAGTTCAAGGTCATAATGAGGACTTTTTTTATACTTTTAAACTTTAGAGCAGACTGGTGTGTTGAGATTCTATGGATACTGAGTGGATTGGGAGTCATATAAAAGGGCTCAGAATAAACTTCAGTTACTTACATAAATCAGAAAAAATCATATGTTGTTTCTGATTTTAGCTGCAGTCATGATAATACCATGCTGAAAGACAGCTGGGTGGAGCAGATCATTCTGGCCTACATCCTTCATTGTACATCTCAGCAAATTCAATCTGCATATATCCAGAGTTGTGTTCCTAAGACTCTGGGACATGTTATCCCTGATTTATTCTCCTCTTTCAATGCTTCATTCCAAGACATTCAGTCTTTTTCTGCCATCATTCCTCTTTTTTCTTCCCAACCCCCAACTACATCTATTTCTAACTCATGCTAACCAAAACTATTCTCCACTGCCTACTGTGAATTACTTTGTTTGGGGGCTCCAGTATTATAGTAGGAAGTATGTTTTACAAATAAATCTTCCTTGAAATGAATGTTTCACATTTGTGTAGGATTTAGGAAATTTAGGAAAATATAATAATTACCAGTACTGTAAACAATTGTATATTCATGTACAAGTAATTATTAGTTTTTCAGATGGATGTGGAGACACAATTCAAGGCACATTTGTGTATTTGGACTATATAGATAATGCATAACTTTATCCATTCATCAGTTGATGGACATTTAGGCTCTTTCCACAATTTGGCTATTGTTGATAAAGAAATTGTGGTTTATATACACAATGGAATACTACATGGCAATGAGAAAGAATGAAATATGGCCTTTTGTAGCAACGTGGATGGAACTGGAGAGTGTGATGCTAAGTGAAATAAGCCATACAAAGACAGATACCATATGGTTTCACTCTTATGTGGATCTTGAGAAACTTAACAGAAACCCATGGGGAAGGGGAAGGAAAAAAAAAAAAAAAGAGGTTAGAGTGGGAGAGAGCCAAAGCATAAGAGACTCTTAAAAACAGAGAACAAACTGAGGGTTGATGGGGGGTGGGAGGGAGGGGAGGGTGGGTGATGGGTATTGAGGAGGGCACCTTTTGGGATGAGCACTGGGTGTTCTATGGAAACCAATTTGACAATAAATTTCATATATTGAAAAAAAAAGATAATGCATAACTTTGTCAAATAAGTATAGCAGTATTGAAAAATTTTTGAATAAAACTTACAAATAAGATTATATTTTGGAAATTTACCTGATTGATAAATGTAATTAATAGTTCTTAATCTTCATAAGAATATGTCCAGCTTCTAGTTTGGTTTTCAGCTGATATGATGATAATGACTTTCATTCGAATTATGCTTAAAAGTTTATCAGTGATTTCTACTCTGTTATACATTTCAAGCCCAATAATCATTTGTTAAATTATATATTTCTCTTTATTTTATAAGTGGAGACACTGTGACTGAGAAAGATGAGGTAAGTCAAGCATGGATCCAAAATTTAATCAAGATTTCCATCAGCCCCTGAATAGACAGGGATTTTTCTACTGTGACATACTGGACAGCCATAGATTTTTTAATGTAATTGTACAGCACACTTTTTTTTTTTTTTTTTAAATTTTTTTTTTTTTTTTCAACGTTTATTTATTTTTGGGACAGAGAGAGACAGAGCATGAACGGGCGAGGGGCAGAGAGAGAGGGAGACACAGAATCGGAAACAGGCTCCAGGCTCTGAGCCATCAGCCCAGAGCCCGACGCGGGGCTCGAACTCACGGAGCGCGAGATCGTGACCTGGCTGAAGTCGGACGCTTAACCGACTGCGCCACCCAGGCGCCCCTGTACAGCACACTTTTGAACCCCATGACAATCTATTTTTTAATTATTTTAAGGTTTATTTATTCATTTTGAGATAGAGAGTGTGTGTATAGGCAGAGGAGGGGCAGAGAGAGAGAGGGAAAGAGAGAAAGAATCCCAAGCAGGCTCCACACTGCCAGCACATAGACTCACATGGGGCTTGAATTCACAAACCCTGAGATCATGACCTGAGCTGAAATCAAAAAAGTCAGACGCTAAACTGACTGAGCCACCTAGGTGCCCCAACCTCATGACAATCTTTAAAAATTCAGTGGCTTTGCATCCCTTTATTCCAAGATAGATACCATTTTTACTGGGGAATTATCAAGGCATTCAAAAGTAGCCTGTTTACAGAAGATCTGTCTGTATTTAACTCATAATTTTGTCTTTTGTAGATGATGGTGATCATTCCTGTGGGGGTAGGAATAAGAGGTGTTAATGGAAGGGGGACATATTCTGCCTCTGAAACTGAGATCTGACATTGAACCTTTTCTCATGTCGTATCTGTATGATATTGAAGGAGTTAGGCAACCTGTCTCTCTGATTTCCTCATCTGTGAGAGGTTGATACCCATTATTGCCTCAAAGATTATATAAGACTGTGAAGATTAGATGATCTAAACTATGCAAAAAAAGCCAAGCCCAGTACTTGTAATAGAGTAGATTTTTAATAAATAATACGTTTAACTTTCCTGTTCCTTCATGAAAGGTTAATTCCACATTGTTTGGCCTTCTTGTGTTTAAGAACTGTTGGTGGTGCATTTTAAGTAATTAAAACTCTCCAAACAATAGTTAGTATATTAGCAGTAATTACAACACAAAACTACGGCTGTGTCTAGATAAAGTATATAAAATAATTCATTATCTATGTAGAGCTGTTAACTCCATAAATGTAGCTCTTACTCAAAATGTAAGTTCCTGTGTTTTCTGTGTTGCCAGACAGATGCTGTGTTATGCATCATACTTCTAAACAGGTGGTGCTTAGCACTACAGTTTTTAGAAAGCTACTCAATTCAACACCCTAATGTTGTAATCCCTGCATCATCATCACCATCATCACCATTATTGTCATCATTCTTCTCCTTCTTATCATCATTTCTAACATATATTGAGTGTTTACTATCTGACAGGTCCTGTTAGCTAAATGCTTTATACGACTTGCCTTATTAATTCCTCATCACTACTCTTCGGAGGGTGCTATCATTAAACTAATAGTATAAATTAGAGTAGCAAGTCTTATTGTGGTTAGATAATCCATCCAAGGTCAAGACCCAGTAGGTAGTGCAGTTAGGATTTGAATATAGACAGTCTTATTTAGGAGTCCGTTATGCTTCTATGTCTTCATTAGGCCATAATGTTCACATTTATAGTCAGTGGTGGCAAAAATATATTTACATATTGATCAAAACTTGAGAACAGAAATGCAAAAATCTTAGTTTCATTTAAATTCCCAAAAGTACAATGGTATGTTTTAGAGGTATAATCTTGGAGACAGGCAGGTTAGGACAGACAGAGAGGTTCCCAGTGACTGAGAGCATTTTAGTAACATAGGGTTGAGAAGGTTCAAGAATATTTTAACTTATTTTGAGAGAGACAGAGACAGAGAGAGAGGAGAATCCCAAGCAGGCCACGTGTTGTCACTGAACCATGAGATCATGACCTGAGCCAAAATAAAGAGTTGGAATCTTAAGCAACTCAGCCACCCACACACCCTTCAAGAATTTTTTAGGACCAAACTTTAGTATGCCTTAAAGCAATCTACTTAGATGAATGTTTCAAATCCCCAGACCTCCTCAGATCACGAAATGCAGCCTTTCTTTTTTATACTGTCCTAATCTCTATTTGTTTCATGTGTACTGGTCTCCATGTGTTCTATTGTACCAACAAAATTATAAACTCTTCAAGGACAGTGACCAAGATTTCTGCTCTTTTGGAGTGTTACACAACCTATCATTTGCTGAGTGTGAATTATCTATGTGAAGTATCTGTTTGGTGTAAATGGAAGAACTGTGTATTAGAAAACCATGTTTTCAGCCTCAGGCCTGGCTCTTACTACCACTGTTACCTTAGACATGCTGCTTTCTTTGAAACTTCAAAATCAGGGAATAAGGTAGTAGACAAAAAAAAAAAAAAAAAAAAGACATGGTTGAAAACTGCTGTGTCAAAAGTTTATAAACCTGCTTTCAGTAATTCCTTTAAAAAATTATTAAAGCATGTATATATTCCTGTGCTCTCAAACATGTATTTAATAAATAATTATTATATTATAAACTATTAGCTTTAACTTATTTAACATTATTATATAACATCTATCTAACCTCATGTATACATGATTATATTTACCATTGAGCCATTTCCATATCTAGGTATGAGTAAATTAGTTTTAAAGACACTATACTATTTAATCCTTAGAACAAATCTTTAACTTTTTAAATGTTTATTTATTTATTCTGAGAAAGAGATAGAGAGTAGGAGAGGGGCAGAGAGAGGGAGACAGAATCCTAAGCAGCCCAATGTGGGACTTGAACCTATGAACTGTGAGATCATGACCTGAGCTGAAATCAATAGTCGGACATTTAACTGACTGAGCCATCTAGGTGTCCCCTTAAAATGAGTATTATTATTCCCAACTTGTAGAGGTACAAACTGAGATATTGATTTCAGTTAGCCAACCTACCCCAAAATACGGAGTTAATAACTGGAATATGTTCAATAGTTTAACATGTTTATGGATTGTAGAGCATGTTAATGGCTCAACTAGGACAAAATAAGTTATATTATTCTTTTTATTAGGAAGTATGCTCTGAAGTTCAAGCAACAAATTTTAAAACAATTGGTTAGTTTGTTTAGTTCTTCTCAGGTCTGGCTACATAATTTCCTGGGCCCAACAGAAAATGAAAATGTAGGTTTTCTTGTTCACAGATTATTAAGAATTTCAGTATGGGGACAAAAGAACATTAAATCAAGAGTGAAGACCTTGTGATAAAAGATTAATATCCAAAATATATAAAGACCTTATAAAACTCAACACCCCTAAAACCAAATAATACCATTAAAATTGGGCAGAAGACATTAACAGACACTTCTCTGAAGAAGACATATAGATGGCCAACAGATACATGAAAAGATGCTCATCATCATTTATCATCAGGGAAGTGCAAATCAAAACTACAATGATGTATCACCTCACACCTAGGGTAAACTCAACAACACAAGAAACAGTAGGTGTTGGTGAGGATACGGAGAAAAAGGAACCCTCTTGCACTGTTGGTGGGGATGCAAACTGGTGTAGCCACTGTGGAAAACAGTATGGAGGTTCCTCAAAAAGTTAAAAATAGAACTACTTTATGATCCTGGAATCACACTATTGAGTATTTACCCAAAGAATACAAAAATGCTCATTCAAAGGGTTACATGCATCCCTGTGTTTATAGAAGCATTATTTACAACAACCAAATTGTAGAAGCAGCCCAAGTGCTAATGATTGATGAATGGATAAGGAAGATATGTTATTTATATATACACACACATATACATACAATGCAATATTAATCAGCCATAAAAATGAATGAAATCTTGCCATTTGCAATGACATGGATAGGACTAGAAAGTATAATGCTAAGTGAAATAAATCAGTCAGAGAAAGACAAATACCATATGATTTCACTCATATGTGAAATATAAAAAAACAAAACAAACGAGCAAAGGGGGAAAAAAAGAGAGAAAGAGAGAAACCCAAGGAGCATACTTTTAACTATAGCGAAAAAACTGTTGGTTACCAGAGGGGATGTGGGTGAGTGGGGATTTGGGTGAAACTGGTGATGGGGATTAAGGAGTTCATTTGTTGTGATGAGCACCAGGTGATTAAAATAAAAACTTAGAAAGAGAGAGAGAGACTTTGTGAGCATGGTACCCAGTGCAATTGCACAGATCACCATGAAGCCAGCCCTGGTCCTTCTCTAAAGGGCATGAAACCAAGTTTTTAAAAATTGTTTATTTATTTTGAGAGAGAGAGAGAGAGCGCAGAGTAGGGGTGGGTGGTGAGAGAGAGAGAGAGAGAGAGAGAGAGAGAGAATCCCGAGCAGGCTCCAATGCTGTCAGCAGAGCACAACATGGGGCTCAATCTCACGGTTCCTGAGATCGTGACTTGAGTCGAAATCAAGAGTTGGAATGCTTCACTGACTGAGCCACTCACGCATCCCCAAACCAAGTTTTTATAGACCAAGAATATGTGTCTTTTGTAATTAATAAAAGGGATGAAAGTGCTTCCATATAGGAAGAAACTGTGAAGATCTATATGCTATTTTCTTTACAATGCAGTTTGATTATTTGACTCCTATTTGAAGCAAAAACTCCTTAGCAAAAGAATGTGATGAAGCTTCTACTCTTTATCATCCTCCTCATTACTATCAATTCCAACTACACCATTTTAATCATTACCTTTATTATTAATCATCATTATCCGATTATATTCTATGGCCAGCAACTATAATATAACTAAGAAATCACCACCTGATGTAATCCTAAACAAAATATCTATGAAGTTCAATGGCAAAGACATTTGTCAAGTACCATATGTCTTGAAATAATAGAGCACGGGTTTCAACCAGATATCTTGGGTTCCAAAGCCCAGGGTCTTGCCTGGATAATATTATCAGAAGAAAATCTTAGCAAGCAATGTTAGGAGATTTCATGTTTATAATTAGATTATACAAACATTCTTTTCTAAACACTAAAAGTTTCATCCTCAGAAATGTGTTTCTGTTGTTTTTCTTACAGTTTTTTTTTTTCTCTTGTTAAGGAACAGAACAATTTATCAAAAAGATTTAGGAGCAGACATAAAGGAATAGCAAGGCTTAAATCTCTACAAGATAATTTCTGTTTCTTTATTCCATTTGAGTAGAGAGAGGAATTAAATGTACTTTGGGAAATAAAGTTGAATGATTTGTTGTTTTTGGTTTATTTGTTTTGGAATTATATTATGAAATTCAGTTATCCATGTGTGTAATAATTCAGGTAATTTTGTTTAAAACACACACATAAATGTTAGAATTTTCAATTTGAAGGTCAAAAGACTATTTGCATATGAATTGTCCTTCAAAAGTTATTGAAAACATCCCTAATTTATATTTCTATAAATATTAATATTTCTATAAAATTAATTAGAATATTAAGGCTAAATTGAAAGTTTATTGTCTTTCATTCTTCAAGAAGATGGTTTAATTTATTTGATTTTATTAAGTTTGGTTTGATATACCAATGCTCTTCTTATATAAATCAAAGAAGCATCATTGAATTGTGAAAGTGTGATTTCCAAATTATATTAGAAAAATATTACATGGAAATATAACTTTAACAGCATACCAGTTAAATCTCTATAAAAGAAAATATTCTAACTCCCCTGTGTCTTCTCTACTTTTCTAATATGTTAACGTGACAAAATTATACTTACTTCCATTTAACCAGTTCAACCGGTTAAATACACACACACACACACACACACACACACACACACACACACACCCCACAAGTGTGGCTACCATCTAACTGAAAGCCTGCATCTCCTATTTCCCTTTGTTTCTCTGTATAGTCTTAGGTCACTCCTTCTCATCACTCCTTAGAATCCCTGGTACATATTATTCTGGTAAAGTCACTTAGGTTGCCTCCAACACTTACTGTCAACAATGTGATGAGCACCTTCACCTGTCTCCTTGGACTCCTTTGTTAGGTTTTGTTTGGTGGATAAAACCAGAAATAGAATGGAGCAGGCAGAGGGCTCATATTTAATTTTGTTTTTCCAGAGTGTTCTCTAAATGGTTATGTCACTTTTAACCCACATTAACAAGTACTTGGTTGTAATCAAAAGCATTTTGTTTTTTTGTCAGCTCATAAGTAAATACCTCATCTTTAAAACATTTGCTAATTACTAGTGAGGTTGAACATTTCTTGATATTCTTATTAGGCATATAGGCTTTTTGGTTGATAAATTACCTGTTTTCTATTCTTTGACTATTTTTACATTACTTTTATGCCTTTTCTTCACTGATCTTCAGGTGTTCCTTAATGTAGTCTAGAAATATCTAGAATATCAATTTACAGCAGGGAATCCATCTGTTTACCTTGTATATTCCACTGCATTTAATACTTTTAGATTTAAATTTCATATATATCCTTAAGTCATCTGGAATTTACCTTGTGCATATGGCAAGAGATAAGACTCTAATTAATTTTTCCCCTGTAAAGGCAGCAAAATATAATGGATACATGATAAGACTTCATAGCCAATCCATTGAGTTTGTATCCTGACTATTACTTGTTGTCATAAACTCTGGGTCTAGAGTTCTTTCTTGTCCAGCAAGAAAGCAGAACACAGGGTTAAAATATGAGAGATAGCTGGGGCACCTGGGTGGCTCAGCTGGTTGAGTGTCTGACTTCAGCTCAGGTCATTATCACTTGGTCCCTGAGTTCAAGCCCTGCTGACAGCTCAGAGCCTGGAGCCTGCTTTGGATACTCTCTCCCTCTCTCTCTGCCCCTCCCCGACTCATGCTGTGTTCTCTCTGTCTCTCACAAATGAATAAACATTAAAAAAATTAAAAAAACAAATATTTAAAAATGTGAGAGATGGCTAATGTCCGGGAGAAGATAAGAGCCCCGATTAAGGGTCCTTGCTCCGTTTTTGTCAGGATCAGAAGGCTTACAAACATGGTTATGGACATGCACAAAGAGACAGTGAAACTGTGAACATTAACTCATGGGCGTGAGGGAAAGGGGGTTTGGTGAATATGCGATGTTAGAGGTTTGGGTTAATACAAAACAAAATCAGTGCTGAGTGGAAGATTGTTTACAGCAGACTTGAGGCATCACCTCTGTTTACCTAAAGTGGTCTAGGTGACAAGAAAGACAGAGCATGCTACCTCAGGATCAACAAGGCACCTTTCTTTTGTGAATTAGGTCCTCTGTGCTGGGCACCCCACAATGGTCTATAGCCCTATTTACCTGTTTACCTAATTTGGTCCTTCCTTCCTGTGAAAGCAGCTTTCTGCTATTGGACTAAATTGGGGGCCATTTCCACCCTGAATACCTATTCTTGTTTACCTCATATACCTTTATTCTATACTGGGGACTTTGCCCTGCCTTCTCTATACCTATTTACCTAATCTTGTTTACCCAAACTTGGGTGTAAGCATCCTATGGCTTTCTAATCATTTATGCCTTGTTAACCCATCTGTGCAAGCCCAGGGAATTCATTCTAAACTTATTCCCCACACTTGTGTGTCACTTAGTGCAATTTTCTTAACTCCAGTCCGTACCTCAGTTTCCTGATCTTTAAAAATGCACAAATAATGCTTATCTTATAGCACTGTCTCATCAAAAGAGTTAGTAAATTTGAGGTGTTTAGATCATTATCTGACACATTTTGAATGCCACATAAGTACTGTTATTTCTTTATTATTACATCACCATCATTATTATTAAACAATGAACTGATATTTCCAACATTCTTTTACAAAATAACTCACTCTACATTGATATACTGATTTTTTTATGCTACCTCCATTATGAACTAATTTTTAAAAAATAGCATAGGTAACTTGCTGAACTCCTATTCTAACACACTGGCTTATTTTTCTTTTGTTTTAATTGTATGAACTTGTTTAATTTGATGTGGCTCTAAATGTCTTAATAGCTGGTAAATGAGACCTCTTGTCATTGATATTCTTTCTCAAATCGTGTTACTATTGGTACACTATTATTCTGTCATACAAATTTTAGAACTAACTTATTAATTTTTCAAAAATCTTGTATTTTTATTAAAATTATTTTGAAATTATCAATGTGGAGAGTATTGAAATCTTTATAATACTAAGTCACTATATTTGGTGTGGTATTATTCTCAGTATATTTGTATTTTGTATTATGTCCTTTCTAGAGTTTCATAACCTTCTTCAAAATAATTGGATTAATTTCTAGATACATTATAGTTTTGTTGCGAAAGCAAATGGTTATATTATCTCTTTTATTTTCAGCTTGGATTTACTGGTGAAAAGGAATAACTAATTTATTTTTGAACCTTAGCCTTATATCTGTCACGTTTTTGAAATTTTGTGATTCTAACAATTGTTCTATTATAGATTATCATGTATATTTAGATAATTACTGTTTTCTTGTTCCTTTTGAATCTATATTGCTTTTGTCTATATAAAATTATTATATCAACAAAAGACAGTGTAGGGCAACTTTATTTTCTTCTGCTTCTTTGTTGATTTTAAGAGCTTTAAAAAGCTTTAGCTGTTAATTCTGTAACAATACTTTCTGAAAATTATGTGTACTATTTCTACATCTTTTTTAAATGCTTTCTTGATGAAATTAGAGGAAAGCCATAGAAATACTACAGATCTAAAATAGTTCATTGCCCCTTTTTACCTAACGCTTTGTTTTCATGATCAGAAAATAATATAAAATCTCAATACAAAAAGTTTCTCAGTGCCAGAACAAAGAAGTAAATAAAATATTCTTTATATATCTAAGAAAATAGTGACAAGTAGAATTCATAATAGTGACAAGAAATAATTCATAATAACCTGTATATGTTCGTGTATGCGTGCATTTGTGTTTGCTGTTTTATTACTAAAATTTTGTAGTAGTGCCTACCTGAGATAGATGTGCTTTCTAATAAGCTCAGTCATCAAGTGCCCCAAGTTCCAAGAAATAGCATTTGACATATTTCAGACAGAAAGTTGACTGAAGAGATTTGTGCAGCTTGATTATAACCTTTTTATTCTGTCTCCTATTGTGCTTTGACATGTAATACCAGTATTGTTCTGTTGCCTACAATTTGCATCCATGTAAGTCATAATAAGAAGAAAGCATCTGTGCCCCTATGCTGTGCAAAGCTACTGAGGCATTGCTGCAGATCAAGCAAAGGACACACAATCAAAATTGAATCTACCATGTTGCTCTACTTCTTATTTTGTTAAAAGCATTAATATTAAGCAAAGTGCTTTCACATTTGTAATCTCTGTAATGCTCACTGCAAGCCCAGAGATAAGCAGGACAGTAATCATGAGCTTCATTTGACATTGAAAAAGGTGAAGTTCACAAAAACTGATGAACTGGAAAGTAGCAGGGTTGTGACCTGAAACCAAGACATGTTTATTCCAGTTCAGTGCCTTTTCCCAAGGCAATGAGGAAAAAGTGTATCCATTGTTTCACTCCTTTCTTCAGCTTGGTGCCACGGAATTTTGGAGAACTGTCTTTGAAAAAGGAAAGAAAAATATGTAACACTTGAAAATAACTTTCAAAAATTCTTCTAAAATGGTTTGAATATTTTTTTATTTTTTTAATATGAAATTTATTGTCAAATTGGTTTCCATACAACACCCAGTGCTCATCCCAACAGGTGCCCTCCTCAATACCCATCACCCACCCTCCCCTCCCTCCCAACCCCCATCAACCCTAGTTTGTTCTCAGTTTTTAAGTCTCTTATGGTTTGGCTCCCTCCCTCTCTAACTTTTTTTTCCTTCCCCTCCCCCACGGTCTTCTGTTAAGTTTCTCAGGATCCATATAGGAGTGAAAACATATGGTATCTGTCTTTCTCTGTATGACGTATTTCACTTAGCAGAACACTCTCCAGTTCCATCCATGTTGCTACAAAAGGCCATATTTCATTCTATCTCCTTGCCATGTAGTATTCCATTGTTTATATAAACAACGATTTCTTTATCCATTCATCAGTTGATGGACATTTAGGCTCTTTCCATAATTTGGCTATTGTTGAAAGTGCTGCTATAAATATTTTTTTTCATTCACTTTCTAAAATAGCTTACTGATACTTGAAGAGCTATCTACATTTTCTTTGTATCAGGTACAAATTTGAAGGTTTAAACCAGTAAGACTTCAACTGGAGAAGAATCAGCAAGAGATCTACATACAGAGATTATTGCAAGGACTTGGCTGTGTGGTTACAGGGGCTTGCTAGGCAAACCTGGAATCCATTGAGCAGATTGTCAAGAAGGAGCTAGAACTCTGGGGCATAAGCTGAAGCTACTGTTCTCCAGTGCAGTTCCCCATTTGAGGACTGTTCTGCTTTTAAGGCCTTTTGATTGACTGAATCAAGCCCATCAAGTAGCTCTAGGATGATCTCCCTTAGCTAAAGTCAACTGATTATGGACTTTAATCACATCCACAATAAATCCTTACAGCAGTACTTAGATTAATGTTTGAGTCTGCCTGGGAACAGTAGCCTTGCCAGGATGACATAAACAAAATCACAGTGTTGAAGTAGAATTCACACAGACAAGAAACATTGACTTGGGGATTGAGAAAAGATCTTGCCTTGGTTATCAGTTCTCATGGTGATTTGCTATTTTTTTTTCTCAACACTTTCTTAGCCACCTTTCTTTATCCACAAAGTAGGCATGATATTAAGCTATTTGAACATTACTAAGATTAAATGACATGATTATTCGCGTGTAAAGATTTCTTCAAATTTCCAATCTAAATTAGATTTCCATGTTATACTCTTACCTAGCATTTTCCTTACCTAGATATACTCTTACCTAGATATACTCTAGTTATACTCTTACCTAGATATTTTCCTTTATATCAATTAATTCAGTATAATTGAATATATAATTGTGTATGTTTATATTTGATTTTCTTCTTAGATTGTAAGCTTCAGATTCATTAGTACCATATTCTTTTTGCTTATCATTGCGTCTGTGTAAATTTTCTTCTAGCTATGTCATTCTCTAAGAAGTCCAATACCAGATCTTAACATTTCATTTTATTTTTTAATTTTTATTTATTTATCTTGAGAGAGAGAGAGAGAAAGAGAGAGAGAGAGACAGTTCACTCATTTTGAAAATGAATTTTGAAAATGAATTTTGAAAACTCACTCAGGTGAGTGGGGTAGGGTCAGAGAGAGGGAGAGAGAAACCCCAAGCAGATCAATTGTGATCAATGCAGAGCCTGATGTGGGACTTAATCTCAGGAATTGTGAGATTATGACCTGAGCCAAAATCAAGAGTAGGATGCTTAGACTGAGACACCCAGGCAACCCCCCCAGATCTCAACATTTTGATCAGAAAAATAATATAAATAGGCATTGATTTTTGTCAAGTGCTAGCAAATTTAAGAAGCCAAGCTATCTATATAGCAATGGATTCCTCTGACCTAAAGTTAATTTTCTTGGGTGGAGTCTACTAAATACTGAAAAATATACCAAGATCTCTGGTTTGTGCTTTAGTAGTATAGAATATGACAATTTATCCAATTGGTACAAATGATAAATAAACCTAGATAATTGAGCTCTGTTCCTATCTTCTCTGAACCATGAAATGCAATTTAGAATTTGCTCTTTCAAACTAAAATAAGGGGAAAAATGGAAGCAAACAAGGACTGGGGAAGCTGTTCTCTAATCCTGCATTCTAAAATCTGGGCCTTAGCAGAGCCCTCTGACAGCTGTCATTGCAAATCAAATACCCTGATAAGCAGAACTCTTTTCATTTCAGCAGTGCTGACATGGTTCAGAGAAGATTATGTCTGATAATAGAAATTCAAATAATGACAACTTTGTTACCTCCTGTTCATCCCTTCAACTGAGTGCCAAAAAGACCGGTCCTATCCTAGAGGTGGGATTCGGTCTATGAACATCAATCAAAAAAATGCCTCCTGACCCCAGGTTATTTACATCAACACTCAACCTTCTTCACTCTCTGGGAGGTTAAGAAAACTGCGTCTAAGGAGGTATACAACATGATTGAATTTGCTCAAGGTCATGTCACCAGTTGATATGGGTATTGGATATGACAGCTCCATTTCCCAGTCTCCCCACTAGTCAGGACTATATTCTCCATCTTGTGCTGGAGCAAAAGAGCAAAAGCAGGGGTGGACACTAAGATGTCCTTTCTCATTTTCAAATCATCAAAATTATTTTCTGGAAAAGAAGCAGAATTTTAAATAGTTAATGACAGAAGAGTAAGAATCATATGATTACTGACACGGAGAAATCCAGGAAAAGGCAAAGAGGGAACAAACATTGAATGTACCAGGGAGAAGGCAACAGACAGCGGTAAGATAAGGTTTTCCTGAATGGTAGGATACAAAAATCATATGACATCAACATGAATCAAAGTTGCTCCTGCTTTTTAAAATGTGGAAGTTACAAGATACCTGTACTATGAAATGGAATGGTTATTATAATTATGTGATTATGTTACAGAAGTTTTTATTTTAGGTTTCCTTTTAATTGTAAGCTGTCAGTACATTTATAATATAATATATAATTACCAAAGCAAAAGAGATTTATGCAGAACTGTTAAGATACATATCTCTCCTCTAAAGTAAGATGCAGTAATGTTTTGCACTGGGACATGCATTGACATGTCAGAAAATGATCAGATCCCAAAGGCAGGGCTCTCGCTCCTAGATATTTTTCTCATGTTTTGCCTACCATGCATTCATTTACAGAAGGTTGATTCCATTGTGATATAGCCGTGAGCACACTCTCCCAAGAAGTAGATGATTCACATGTAATTCTAACTCTAGTATGATTTTGTCAAATCAGACCCCTTTTCCCAAGCTGTTAAATGAAGATCATAATACAGAGTTACCTAATCTTATTGTACAGTTTTGAGGCAGTGACTATAAACATGCTTTAAAAACCATAGCTACTGTGGGCGCCTGGATGGCTCAGTCAGTTGAATGTCTGATTTTGGCTCAGGTCATGGTCTCACGGTTCATGAGTTTGAGCCCCACCTCAGGCTGCTGGCAGCTCGGAGCCTGAAGCCTGCTTTGGATTCTGTGTCTCCCTCTCTCTCTGCCCTCCTCTGCTCATGCTCTGTCTCTGTCTCTCTCTCAAAAATAAACATTAAGAAATTTTTTAAAAACGTAGCTACTGTATGTTACCTACTTATTACATTAATTAGTTGTAATAAACCTTGGCTTAAAATTTGATTTTATTTCTTCCTTTGAGAAAATATCCAGTATTTCGTTCTCTTATTTATGCACTGCACTGTTCTCCTCCTTCTTGTTAAGTAGCCAATTCAGGTGTGAATCCTTGTGATTCTTTCTAAGCCAGCATGTTCGTTTGCCTAACACGTTCTGTTTTTCTTTTCTGTGTCCTCATGTTTATGCAGTTTGGCAGTGCTCTAAATTGAATGTCATTTTCCAAACACATTTTCTTAGATTTGCATGGAGAGAACCAATATCATCTCCCCCTTCAAACTCCATATAAATTGCCTTTGTCTTTCTGATACTATGTCATGTTGTAAAGATACACCCAGTTTGTATGTTCAGAATGCCAAGTGGAACTGGGTTCGGGATTCAGTTTTGGGTTCTAGTCCCAAATTTGTCACTAGCACCCTTGCGACATTTTTTGTGACTTGAGGAATTTAACTCATTAATTTATTCATGTAGAGAAATAAGTAAAACATAGTTCTTATTCTCATTGAATTCACAGTCTAATAGTACAAACAAATGCAAATAGACAGCAAAGTACCAAGTGGTAATTGGAACCTGTGCGAAGCACGTGAGAGCCCTGGTTGAGTGGTGAGAGCCTATGGTGAGTTCTTCTTAATGGGTTTGTCAGAGGAGAAAGTTTTTTTTTTTTTTTTAACTGGATTGTAGAGTCTGAATTATATTTCTAGGAACAGAAAAGGAAGTATCTTGAAGTAGGGGTGCATGAAAATTTTATGGAGCAATAAGGAGAAGGGATAGAGATGAGGCTAGAGAGATGCAACGGTATGACTGCTTGTGAACTTGCAGCTGGTAGCCCACGAGTGTGTGGGCACCGTCTCCTGTACTCCAGACCCTGCCCTTCTCTCCTGAATGACCCTGTCTCTTTAGTGAATATCTCTTTCTCCTGCATCATCAACTTTAGAACAACCCCTATTTTTCTTATTATCACTAAGCAAAATTTATAATTATGTACTTATTTATATGATGTTTTGCTTCTTTGCCATAGTATGTGTCTCTCACCAGATATACCATGAGGTCAGAAACTATGTGTGTTTTCATTGCAGTGTAACCAGCATCTTTCAGATACGTGATAGATATGTTTTGAAGAAATGAATAAATCAATACACACAGAGCGGAAACGCATTAATATTCCATGCAGGAGATTTGCATGATCCTATTTCTGTTAGTTCTGTTTTGGAATGATCACAGCAATTGCAGTACGAAAGGTAAACTGAAGGGGGAAGACAAAAGGCATGACTAGCAAAAAGCAAAATAATTAAACTCATGCATTAAAATGATTAAGTTATTTTTCCTTAAAATGACTAATAAAGATGCATACCAAAAAGAATACCAGTGATCAGGCAGCTAAGAATTTGTTTCTGCTTTCCTCTTTGGGTGCTATGTCATCTCCGGCCCCTTAATCAAGTTCATCACTTATGACGTTAACTAATTAAAAGTTAATTATCTCTAAATCGGTATGTAGCTTTAATATTCCATGTTAGTGATAGTCCATAACTAACAAAATAGTTAACAAAGTGACCTAAAGAATACCGAAAAGGAAATAGAAACAGAAAGAATTTTGGAAGAAATACAGACTCTTACATAATGGCATGTATTTCTCAAATGCATTACTTGTGTCTATTAGTCATCTTGGATTACCTTTTTATTCTTGTCTTAGACCATTCTATATTTGTGTCTGGGTGTAATATTTGCACTGGACATCAGATATAAGTGTGAAAATGTCTTATTCTTTCTCACAGTCATATCTTTCACATCTGGGTGTTCAGGTTGTGTACTATACAAAGAAGGCACAACCGAAGGCTATGCCATTCACATCTTAGACACGGAGATTCTGGGCTTTCAAGTAGTAGAGCAGCAATAAATTGACCTATGTAAACCCTACCTGCTTAAATCTACCTTGCAGCCATTCATGTTCAGCTGTGCCTTTGTTCCAACTATGTTCCAGATGTACCCTGAGTTTGCTTTCTCCTGCCTACCCACTGATTTCTGAGGCCAAAATCTTCCCCTTCGTCCAATTCTGAATCTGACACAGTCATCTCAACCTGAGTCGGGGTGGCATGGCACAAAACATGTTCTGTAGTAATGGCATTTGTGTCCTTGTAGTATCAGGGAGTGTGTGGGAAGGCTAATTTTTGGGCATGTGTGCACATGTATAGCTAGTGTTCTGCTTTTGGATTCTGAAAAGTTTTCCTGAGCCAGCTATTGAGGGTATGAAAAAATATAATTTAATTTTTTTTTCTAATTTGCACAAAAGTATATTTTGGTTCAGCAGAAATCCTTGTCTTTCCTTAAATAAATGTTCTTTTTAGTGTAGCCACAGGTTGAGCCCTTACTCTCATCTGAGCCTCTGTTTGCATGTGACCATGCTTTTGCTAATTAACTGTGGCCATTACTACTGATTTTCCACCTTCTTTCTAGTACAAAGGGACCTGAATGATTCATCTCTTTTTTGCCTCATTCTACAGTTATGCTAGTTATGTGCTAGTTAGCAGTGTATTGAGAACAACATTGGGCATAAGGCAAACAGGGTTTTTAAAATTACAGTGTATCAAACTACTACAGTAGTCTTTTGAGGAAACTTGATTCTTCCAAAATTGACATTTAAATACATGTGCAGGCCAATTTTGATAATGAGGTAAACTTCTTGCTCTGTTTGTCAGTGACCACACATACAAACAGATGGCTTATAAAGAGAGCTGGAGTACCTAACTCATTCAGCATTAGGCAAGGCATGTATTCAGATTTTTTATGTGTCACTCAATGCTTTCAAAAATAATTTAAAATACATACACTATAGATGATGAGGGGATAAAGAAAAAAAAAAGAAAACAAGAAAATGGTTACATACACACATATACACACAGGAGTATTCTGCCATAAAAAAAAAAAAAAAAAAAAAAAGAACAAAATCTTGCCTTTTGCAACAACAAGGATAGACCTTGAGGGTGTTATGCTAGGCAAAGTAAGTCAGACAGAGAAAGACAAATACCATCAGATCTCATTTATATGTGGAATCTAAATAAATAAACAAACAAAACAAGCTTGTAGATACAGAGAACAGATTTGTGGTTGCCAAAGGTGGGGGTGGGAGGTGAGTGAAATGGTTGAATGGAGTCAAAAGGTACAAACTCCCAGTTATAAAATAAATAAGTCATGGGTGGGGGGCGCCTGGATGGCTCAGTCAGTTCAGCATCTGACTCTTGATTTCAGCTCAGGTCATGATCTCAGGGTCGGGGGATTTATCCCCTCCTCAGTGTGAAGCCTGCTTGGGATTCTCTCTCTTTCTCTCTCTCTCTCTCTCTGCCCCATTACCCCCCCTCCCGTCTCTCTCTCTCTATAAAAAAAAAAGTCATAGGGATATAACTACTGTATAGGGACTATAGTTAATAATATTGTATTGCATATATGAAAGTTGCCTAGAGAGTAAACTTAAAAGTCCTCATTAAAAAAAGAACATTTCTTTGTAACTATATGTAGTGATTGATGTCAGCTGAACTTATTGTGCCCATCATTTTGTAATATACCCACATATCAAATCATTGTTCTGCAGCTGAAATTAATATAATGTTATATGCCAATTATACCTCAATAAAAATAAATTGAAGAAATAAAATACATATTCTAATTCTAGTTAACAAAATACTCTTGCTGCTATTTAGGGCTTGCAGTTCAGTTAAAGAGCAAAAATACATATATTCATTGCCTCATACTGTCTTTGAAGGATAATTAAAGTGTGGATTATGAGTAAGTTTTGAGCATACTCAAATATAAATAAGTTATGGTATCTTTGCTCATAAGGCTCAGTACAAAAAGAGAAACATTAGTGTAAATACATCTTTTAAATTTCTTAGGCATGTTTCATAAATTTAAATGTTGTTATTGACTATTTCCTTAAGGTTCTCAAAGATTTGGTGTTCACTTGTTTATTCTACCAGTATAGTGTTGTCATGAAAATTACATAGTGCATTTAGGAAAAGTATACTGAATCATTTTTTTAATCTGAAAAATAATATCCATCATTTGTTGAACACCAACACTATGCCAGACATGAGCTAAGTGGATTACATGCATAAGTGAATTTACTCTTTACAAGAGCTCTATGAAGTTAGAAATAATGTACCTGTTTCAAAAATGAGGAAATTGAGCATCATAGGAGTTAAGTCACTTACCTAAGGGAAATTAAGTTATCCAGGATGGCCAACTCCAAAGTTCTCAGCCCACATGCTGCCTCTGACAACACACTGTATTTGGAAGAAGGAAAGTACTGAGTTTGGGAAAGTACAGTCTCTCGGGGACCCTGGATCATGACAAGAATGCACACCCTGTAAGAAGCTTGGGAGAAGGCCATAGAGAGAAAGATAAGTGTCCTATCAACCAGGCTATGACCTAGGCAGATGTACATACAGTCCATACCCATAAGATCATACTACCTCCAGTACCTTACCTGTGTGTCATCTAAGTTTGAAAGAAGTAACTGGATAGTGGTAAGGAAGAGTATGCATCAGTTCTTCCGCTTTCAGAACTTAGATGTCATCTTTTCAAAAACTGGCTCCATAAAACCAGATGGAAACTTCTGGTATCAGGAAACCCCACATCCTACAAGGAGCCAACAATTCCTCCACTCGAACCTCTCTTTCCACTCTGCAATAAAAACCCACGTCTGAGCGTAGGACACATTCAAAGACACTCTGCCTGCCTGGACTAACCACTCCAGATACAGTGATTAAACTGATTACTCACATTGAACGACAGCTACAATTAAACTGACCAGAACAGCCAAATTGAAAGGGATAAAAAGTATAAGCTAATTGCTTGGGACCCAAGGATAGCTCCAGAATTCCTATTTTAGGCATAACTATCAATCCAGGCACACTATCTGTTGCAGCCCTCTCTGCTCCACAATGTGTCCAGGTTTGAACACATTGACCAGCCCCAACATAACAGTAACTAGTACCAGTCACCTAGGAAGAAAAAGAGGCTTGGGTAACATTACATAATCATCTCCCATCTTTTCTATTTATTTAACAGGTTTTCTTTCAAGATAATGATGAACATAGATTTCATGTGATCACTTTAGCCAATTACCAAGCAAGTGTGTGATATATATCAATAATACTGCTACTACTAATAATAAAGACAAAAAAACCTTAAACACCCTGGTTAACATGTAGATGTTTGTGTTCATTTTTAAGAAGTGCTTAGTCTGTCCAGAAATTTGACAGGAAGAGGGAAAGGGGCTTCAGATAGCATTAGTATATCACTTTCCTGAAGATAGAGAAAATGTTCACTGATCATATCAAAGAATAGCAGGACATGGGGTGTTGGTTTAAGGGATGTACGAGGAGGTGTCAAAATACCTCTCAAAGCCTCATGACAATGTTGTCTTCTTGCATTCAATTCATAAATGTTAGGCATTTAACTTTAAATAGCATTTAAACTGTTTATAAGCAGTCCATGTGGTTTGGCGTCTATCACAGCCTCAGGTTTTAATAAACACTTTGTTTTTCACAAACTTTCACTGAGTCATAGCTACATGTTGCTTTCATAAATTTCTCATTCATTACTGTAGACACAGTGAGATCAATAGATCTTTTAACAAAGGAATGTACAGTATTTGAAATCCCATAACCAATCCAGCAACAGTCTTGTTATCTCCACTCACAAAATAGTTCCTAAATCAGAGTACTGCTCACCACATCTTTGTCCCTAGTCCAAGTCACAATTCCATCTGTCCTCAACAAGACCAATGTAGCTACCTCACTGACCTCTTTCCTTCCCCTTTCCTCCTGAGGGAAAAGACAGAAGCCTCTTTTAAAAACACAACTTAAATCATGCCTCTCACTACTCAGAACTCTCCAATGGATTCCCATAACATTTAGATTACAGTCCAGACAACTACGGGTGAGCCCTACTGTCTTCTGCATTCCGTCTCCTACCTTCTCCTCTCTACCTCCCTACACTTGGGTTACATGGGCTTTTACCTGTGCTCTTCCCTGAGCCTGATGCAGTCTTTTCCTGAATCTGCCTTCATTTAAGCCTTTCCTCAAGGGTATCCTCAGAAGAGCAGTCTTCGAGTGGCCTATCTAAAACAGATCTTCTTCATCCCTTTACCCTATTTTATTTTTCTTTATAACATTTATCATTACCTGAAAACGTTTCTTCCTTTGTTATTTATGTATTTTCTGTGTGCTTTATGAGGAGGAAAAAAAACCTTTCACAGTTGTAAACCAAACTATTCAATTATTGTTGAATAAGTTAACAGACTATTTTTGAAGTGAAATAATTTTTACTATTTTTCAAAAAAAATTTTTAATGTTTTTATTTATTTTTGAGATGAGAGAGACAGAGCATGAGCAGGGTAGGGGCAGAGAGAGAGGGAGACACAGAATCTGAAGCAGGCTCCAGGCTCTGAGCTGTCAGCACAGAGCCTGACATGGGGCTCGAACTCACGGACTGTGAGATCATGACCTGAACTGAAGTCAGGCACTTAACCGACTGAGCCACCCAGGTGTCCCAGTTTTTACTATTTTAATAATGAGTTCAGATCTGCTAATGCAACATGTTATGCTGGGTATAAATATTAAAGGTCAGTGTGATAAATGCTACAATAATATAAGGTTCACCAAGTAGACAGAGTGAATCTACCTGGAGAAAGAATGGGAAACTTCATAGAAACAATTAACTTATTTGACCTTCACAATTCTTTGCAGTAGATAATATTACACCCATTTCACAGTTAAGAAAACTGAAGTTCAAGAAGTTAAATACTTTCTCAATTTGGACTTGGTACTTTCTGACTTGAACACTAAATCCACGTCCATCTGAGTCCAAAGCCTGTGGTTTTTACCTTTTGGCTATGTCTATATGAGTTGCGGTTTGTCCTGGGATGCTCCTGTCATAAATCAAGCAGAGCAGTGTCCTGATAATGGTAAGCTCTGGATTTAGACAGACGCATAGCTTCTAACATCAGCTTTATCACTTCCTACTAACTAGACAACAGATACATGTTTTCTGTGAATCTCAATTTTATCATGTGTAAAGCAAGAGTAACTTGTCACCATTTTTAATTATTAGGTTAAATAATACAAATAAATTACTTACTACAATCCCTATAATATTGTAATCACTCCCCTTGACCCATTTATAGAACTATGATCTGATTAGGATACACATTTCTCTTTGGACACTTACTGAACATTTGTCAATGAAAATAGTTTTTTTCTGAAATTCCATACTCCTAGTTACTCAAGAGTTGAAACATAGATAAATAAATATTTAAAAAATACCTTTATAGGGGCGCCTGGGTGTCTTAGTTGGTTAAGCATATGACTTCAGCTCAGGTCATGATTGCGATCCGTGAGTCCGGTCCCCACGTGATGCTCTGTGCTGACACCTTGGAGCCTGGAGCCTGCTTTGGATTCTTTGTCTCCCACTCTCTCTGCCCCTCCCCCTTTGGTTCAGTTATTCAGAGTTAAAAATAAAATTTGGTTCCAGAGACCACCTTAGGAATTACAGGTCCTTCATTATTTAAATTTTTTTAAGTTTATTTATTTATTATGTTTATTTATTTTTGAGCGAGACAGAGACAGAATGCGAGTGGGTTAGGGGCAGAGAGAGAGGGAGACAGAATCCAAAGCAGGCTCCAGGCTCTGAGCTGTCAGCACAGAGTCCGACATGGGGCTTGAACTCACAAGCTGTGAGATCATGACCTGAGCCGAAGTTGGATGCTCAACAGACTGAGCCACCCAGGCACCTCTATTTATTTACTCTGAGAGAGATAGAGACAGCAGTAGTGAGGAGGGGCAGAGAGAGAGAGGGAGACAGAGAATCTCAAGCAAGCTCTGTGCTGCCAGTGCAGAACCTCAGGCAGGGCTTGAACTCATGAAACTGTGTTGGTTTCTGAGCTAAAACTGATTTGGACGCTTAACTGACCCAGGCACCCCTGGTTTTCTTATTTAAAAAAGTTAGCACTCCTATATTGTTTTCCACAAAATGAGGAATACAGAGAAATTATGCTATTAATTATATAGAAATATTCATTAGTTTTATATCATAGTTGATTTATTTTTCTGTTGTTGCAACCACTTGTTTCCCAGCGTATCAATCCCTTGATATGTTAATGGAAACTCTGGTTTCCATTAGGAGAGGGCTCTCAGGAGAGGGAACCTTTGAGCTTCTTTGCTAATACCAGTTTTCTCTTTCTTTTTTGCCTCTGTGAGCTTTTCCCCAGAAGAGCATGTGGCTCTCATTTCTCTTAGTATGGTTTTATTGATCTATATTTAATGTAGTCAAATGTTTTTCATCCCTCTGTACTTCATGAAGTCATAGATTCACCAAGATTTTGCATGGTGAATTTTCTGTTTGTTTTTTTCCCCAGTGTTAGTCTTACGTATTTATATCTTTGCTCTAAAATAATGATGCTTATTAGAAAACTGTTTGGCTGTATACACAAACATTTCACTATTCCTTTCTATTATGTGTCGTTTTCTGTTTTTACTTTTGCTTTTTGTACCAGCAAACTTACATTTTGATAAATTACAAAATATCACTCATCCCACGTCTTTCACTCCAATCTCTAAAGCATAATGTCACATAAACTTATTTTTGCCTGAACAATTAAAATGAATCCTTTGATGTTAATCACAGAAATTCTAGATTTGTTAAACAAGTACCTGCCATTACTTTGTTCTTTTAATTATGTAGATGAGAGATCAGGAAACCTTTCCTATAAAGTGCAAGTCAGTAAATATTTTAGGGTTTTAGATCTATGGTATTTGCTCTAGCTACTCAAATCTGCCTTTGTAATGTACAGAAGCCATAAGTAATACATAAGTGTGTGTGGCTGAGTTAAAAAAAAAAAAAAAAAACTCTAAATGGACAACTGGTCTGAATCTCGTATCATATTCATAAGTTAAAAATATAATTCTTTTGACTTTCTTTCAAATTGTTTAAAACCATAAAAATTTATCTTAGCTTACAGTCTCAAAATGAGTCAGTGGGCAGTATTTGGCCCATAGACCTTGATATGCTTACCCTTGATATAGGTGATCCTCTCTTTCAGGCTATCATAAAACATTTATATAGAGAATCTTGGTTTATATCCAAACTGGTACATATATGGGGAAACCTTACACCAAAAAGGAAAAGAGAAGAATGTAGAAAATATAGTCAGTGAAATAAATTATAAGATTATTAGAGTCCTTTGATGAAGAGATAAATGAAAATAAGTGTATATGGAAAGAAATAGAACATATCTTATGTTATTTAACAATATGTTAATATAATCTGTCTACAATAGTACTCAGAAATACAGTGGAGTAAGTTGATATAGAAAAACACCTACTTCTACTCCAAGCAAATAAATAATAATGCTGAGTAAAAAATTGTATTAAAAATTAAAATATAACTATGAGTTTAAACCATAAAGGACAATGCCCAGAGGCAGTGAAGATGAATAAAATCTGAAGTATAATCACTGATACACAGATCAGAACTAGACATAAGCCTTTTAATAATTGGAAACTAGGGCTGCAAAGTCCACCTGGTGTAACAAGTCCAAGCCACAGGAACTCAACTACTTGGATGAAGCCCAAAGGTAATTTATCTATGGACTAGGACTTGTCTACTCCATAAAATGTGATTAGAAAACCTGTACTTACTTGCTAAGAGGACCTTGATAGGGACTTTCCATTGCCTCAGGGTTTGTCATCTAAGGGGGAAAAAAATCTTCACTATGCATTATCCATTCATGGTGGTAGTTTCACAATGTCATTGTTCTCGTGGCACGTGAATGGAATGATCATATATCCTATTGGTCTAGGACAGTCCTGGTTTATGACTGTTGTAAAGTTCCAGTTCACTTTCATATGTGTCCTGTTTGGATATTAAATTATAATATCCTATACATAGACAGAAGCTGATAAATTAACACAAAAAATGATCAGGAACTGATGAAGACTTAGGGCACTGAACTGAAGCAAATAAAAAATGCTGCTTTAGTAACTCAAGATAGAAAGTATTCTCACACACAAACATGCACACAAACAAGCATACACATGCACATGCACACACACACACACACACACACACACACAAATGAATAAAATAAAAACTCCTAAAGATGAGTCCACAATAAAAAAAATTACAAACACAACAAGAAGCAATCCACATTGTGGGAGAATCAGTCAACACTTCAAAGAGAATTCACAATATAAGTAGAACTAATAAACTGAAAGAGATATTTCAAGTGTTCAAATAGATAAAGATAAAATATAAACTTAAGGAAAAATATAATATGGGAAAATCAGGAAATATGCAAAATTATCAGGTAGAACTTCTAGACCAAATGTATAGCTATGGAAAAAATAGTAACCTAAATTATGACTTAAAGAATAAACCAGACATATATTCCTACAGATTTCTATTAAACAAAATGATAGAGCTTAAGAAATAGCTTAAAATGTTGTTGAGAAAATATAAGAGAAAATATGAATGAATTTATGGGGCATTAAAGATCTAGTGAAGTCCTTCTATATTTGAATACAATGACTAAGAATTTTTCAGAATTAAATATATGATTCTTGGTTTAGAAAGAGCATATTAATGGGGCCAGTGCCCAGGTGGCTCAGTCAGTTAAGCATCTGACTCTTGATTTTGGCTTGGTCATGATCTCATGGTTCTTGGTTTCAAGCCCTGTGTCAGGCTCCACTCTGACAGTGCATTGGGATTTTCTCTCTCCCCGCCTCTCTGTCCTCTTTCTTTCTCCCTCTCTCTCCAACCCTCCCCACTCTCTCTGTCTCTCAAAATAAATAAATAAACCTAAAAAAAAAAATAAAAGAAGAAAGAGCACATTGAATCCTGAGCAGGAAAAAAAAAATAGAAATTTACAGCAGATACCTCATAGTAAAAATGTGTAACATCAGGGGCACCTGGGTGACTCAGTTAAGTTTCCGACTTCAGCTCAGGTCATGATCTCATGGCTCTTGAGTTTGAGCCCACCCTGGGCTCTCTGCTGACAGCTCAGAGTCTGAAGCCTGCTTCGAATTCTAGATCTCCCTCTATCTCTGCCCCTCCCCCACTCACGCTCTGTCTCTGTCTCTCTCTCTCTAAAAAATGAATAAACATTTAAAAAAAATTTTTAAGAAAATGTATAATATCAAAACAAAGTGTAAGAGAAGATAAAATTAATAATACAAGACAAAGATTAGTACAGAGCAGTAACAATGATAAAATAGTTTGAAGATAGGCTTCTATTCAGCGATCATACTTAGCATGAGGCCATTGATTGATAACTTCAATGTACTAGAAGAAGAAAATTTTGTCAACCTAGAATTTTACACTAAGCTAAATTATTAGTCAATAATGTAACACTTAAAGCCTTTTGCAGACTAGCAAAGATTGAGAAAGTAAATTAATCCTACTCTGATATTAAAAGATCCAATGAATAATATTCCTAAGGTAAAATAATATTGAACCAGAAGGAAGGAGTTCAATAAAAAGTAAAACAATTGTTAGCAAAGATATTAATAAACATATTGGTAGATTAGTTCTCTTAACTTGTAATTCCTATCTATTGGACTTGAAATACACTGAACTCATGTTTTAAATGCCCTTCATTAAGCCACTGAGGATGATTAGTTATATACCCTGAACAAAGGTCATCATTGCATTCTTGATCCAGGGATGACTGCTTTCTTCATTTTGTTTCCTAAACATCATTGTTTTGGCTAGCCCCTCAAGAACATTTAAACACACACACACACACACACACACACACACACACACACACACACACACATAACAGAACTGTCAAAGGTTGTGTGGTATGAAGTGGAGTAGCTGATTTAATTCCAGGTCTTATGAATTAAAAAAAAAATAGTTCAACTACTTTATGTTATTTTAATTGATTATGCAATAGCAAATGATTATCAGAGGTGTCTTGTCTGTGCTCTACTCTGTAATGTTACAACATGTGACTAACATATAGTGATCAACCACAATCTCATATGTGGAAAGTATAAAATATAGATCTATCTTATGAAGTTACCTCATAAAAACACAGACATAATAACAAGTAATTCACATATTTGTCTAGAGAAACACTAAGAACATTCTGTGATGATGGAAATCTTCTCTATCTATACTGTCCTTTACAGTAATCACTAGCCACACGTGACTATTGAGCTCTTGAACACTTGAACATTCATGTAAATGAATACTAAATTTTTTCTTTTATTTAATGTCAGTTTGTATGCTTATATTTAAATGGCTACATGTAGCTGGTGGCTATTGGATGGCACTAGGCTAGAATTACAGTTTACAAGCAATGGGAATGTGGAGATTTCTAGTCAGGTAATTACGGATAGTTAGACATAATAATGAGACATTGTAACTTAATAGCAAATTCCTCCAATACCTACATAAGGTTTCTCCATTTTTACATAGCTGTAGCTTTATTTTACACAGTTATCTATGAAAATATTTACAATAATTTTCTTCTACATAAGACACATTAGGTAAGTTTGTACACCTTATTTTGAGTCCAAAATCACATAACTGCTAACACTGGAAAATTCATTTAGTTTGTCTACACTTTAGTCTTCTCATTGTTTTAAATAATAATAGTAATAGTAATAATAATAACAATAATAATAATAAATTCCTTTTCTCTTCAAAGATTAAGAGCACAGGGGCGCCTGGATGGCTTAGTCAGTTAAGCGTCTGGCTTTAGCTCAGGTCATGATGTCACAGTTTGTGAGTTCGAGCCCTGCATGGGGCCCTGTGCTGACAGCTCAGAGCCTGAAGCCCCATTGGATTCTATGTCTCCCTCTCTCTCTACACTTCCCCCATTCATGCTCTGTCTCTCTCTCCTTCAAAAATAAATAACCATTAAAAATAATTTTAGAAAAAGATTAAGAGCACAGAAATTTTTAGGTGAATTGGAGAAATGGAAAATTCATTTAGTTTGTCTACACTTCAGTCTTCTCATTGTTTTAAATAATAGTAATAATAATAATAATAATAATAATAATAATTTGTTTCTTTCTTCAAAGATTAAGAGCACAGAAATTGTTAGGAGAATTGGAGAAATGGAAAATTCATTTAGTTTGTCTACAGTTCAGTCTTCTCATTGTTTTAAATAATAATAATAATAATTTGTTTCCTTCTTCAAAGATTAAGAGCACAGAAATTGTTAGGAGAATTGGAGAAATAATACATGTAAATAGCACATCATGATGGTTTGTTGTACACATCTAAATACATTGGTATCAAAGGGTTGTCTTTGAATTGTAAGGATCTATCCCTATGGAAGTATTTCAAAAGAAAATACAATGGCAATAAAAAAAGCAAACAAGTAAGTAATAAATATATAAAACAACAATGTCCAGATGTAATTTTGTTATCTTACAAAGAAATGTTGGTGTTGGTTTGCTGACACAGTTTTCTAAGTGTGTATGGATGGTGTATGGTGAATATGTTTGTAAGAGTACAGAGCAGAAGAGAACACAAAGTGTTAGAAAATAATAGAAAATCAAATTAGGTATCTTTATGGTTTGTAATTATTAATTGGATTAAGTCATTTCTAGATATAGCTATTTTATCCATGTCAACATCACTGAAAGTTATCTGTTTACAGCCAATAATTGAATAATAAATTAAGCAAGTTTATACTCTGATGGGTTAATTAAAATATTTCTGTATTCCTTATTGGATTTCTATCACAAACTAGATTGAAATAATTAGTATTACTTGGGGGCAATTAAAACTAGACCTTATGTTGTTATATACCGTTTTCACTCACATATTTCATATCTCTTCCACTTATTTTCCCTTATAATTGGTTTAGTTGTAATCCACAGCACAAGTCTTGACTCTCTAAGGACTTGATAAGAGTAAATATATAGTTATAAATCTTGAACTAAGAAATGTTTTGGAAAAAATCCATTTGAAAATTATACATAGCTGCTGACTTCTGGAAATGAGTTTCCACTGGAGTGAAGCCGAAAAATTATACACTGGGATTTGTTCTGTCTATACTTTTCAATCTGAAATGCACATTTTATGACAGAGTTGCACAGGTAAGTAGTCTATTTACTAGAAAAGAAAAACATAAACCTATATTATTCTACTTAAGAGACAGTTCATTGTCTGACAAGTCATTTTCATTCAGTCATTATTCTTAGCTGAAAGTAAAAAAATTGCTTAACATTTAATAATTATATCAACTGGATGATAAATTCTCATTTGCCAGAACTTATATAATGCTATAAAACTGCCTAAATCTTTAAGGGAGGTATTTAGAAAGTACAGAGATATTTTGAGAATAGGTTTTAACCTTCAGTTTATTTAGGGAAAAATTTTGTAAAAATGAGAATAGTTCATTTAAAGGATGGAAGAAACTATATCCACTTTTTAAAAGTGATTCATTACTTTCCCCTACATTTCTCTGTATTTTCTAGTCTTCATCACCAGTATAATTTTTCTCTGCTTTCTTTTTCTTCACCAATTTTACATACATACTCCTGGATTCAAAATAGGTTTCAGTATAGGAAAGGGAATACCTGGTGCTGGGTATGGCTGGTTAGGATTGGGTGCTGGCTCCTGGATGAATTAGTCTTCTGTATTCATCAGTGCCAGAGCAAGCATGTTAAAGAAAGAAAAGGAGCACTCTGACTACTAGATGATTCATCTGACTACTGCTGTTAAATTTTTGTGTATCACACAGAATGTGTGTGTGTGTGTATGTGTGTGTGAGATATACCACTATAAAAAAGTGATACATAAAATATATCACTATAAAAGTGGTGCCATTTCATCCATTGTTAGGCCTGTGATCAAAATATACTAGTGTGATATCACCATATATCACCAATATCACACCAATTTATTTTTATCACAGGCCTAACAACCATTTAAAGTGGCACCACTTCAAGAGCAAGAACTCTTGGGAATAACTTCTACATCTGTACTCAATCCCACCTTTACTTCTGAGTTCATGGAAGACGCTGTCAGTGGTTCACACTACTTTTTTTCAGGCTGCCTCTTGTTCAGAACTTTCTAAATAAGTAGAATTGGCCTACAGGCTGAAAACTCATTCATGGTGGCTGCCATCTACCTTTCTTTGATACATAACAATTAACAAAATATTAGGATTTTCAAATTACTGACAAATTTACAACATAAAAAATTCCAACATATAATGTTAAAGCTGCAAATATTCTTATTAACTCACTTTCCTTATATTATCATGAAGCTTGTGGTCTAGAGAGCAATGCATTTAATCTAAAGCCATGTAACTAATTGTGAATACTCCATTGAAACTAAATCTTTCTTTATGCCTATTTCTCTAAGTGGTTATTTTCAATTTCATATAAAAAGAATTAATTTGAAGTTTATGAATAGAATGCTTTCTTTTATGATCTCCTTAGTAAATTTATCTTTATAGTTCCTGTCACGTACCAGTTTCTCTGAGAAGTATTTCCTGTCTTCTCCAAGAAAATTCACTTAATCGTGCTCTACTACAGATTACTTTGCTCCCAACTTTGCCCAGTTTATCATGCATATTGTAATTACCATACTTATGTATTTACTTTCTGTCTTTTCCAAATTACCATGAATGCTCCAGGACAGAAGTTTTGAGAGTTGTTAGGACGTTTGTAAATATTCTGACCCCCTCCTTCCAAATACATAGTATGATTGTACTTCCTCACCCCTTTTCAAATTACTCATAGTCTTGTGATCTGAGCCACCTCTGTAGTGAACCTTCAATAACCAGACTGCGGTGTGCTATATCCTGTTCCACTGCCATGTGGATTGTGGGAAACTGTGTAAAAAAAGTCAGTGGTGATTTCTACGCTACTGTGTGAGCACAACACTATCATGGTCACCCAAAAATTGTCATGTGGTTTGATAGAAAATTTTAGGCCATAGTGATTTGGGATAATATTTTGCTAATTACAGCAAAACTTATTTTATTCTAATATATTTGTTGTGTTTTAGCAATTCTTATACCCTAGTACCTAAAGGCTTGGTCTATATTAGTACTTTCTGAACTGATGTTAAGTTGTGGTGATTTAGCTATTTTACATGTTGCTCGATGAAACACATATGTATATTGTTGAATAAATAAAAGTTGTCAAATAACATCTCATCACACTGGAAATATCTATATATACCAGAAATATTTTTATTATATCCAAAATTTCAAGACCTTCCAAATGATTTAAACAAGAGTAGGTAGCTGGCTGAGCTGCTGTTTTGACAAGAGTGCTAGCCTAGAAACTGAAAAACCTGAAGATTAGTCCGGTTTTTATAAATTGATGGCTATAGTACCTTGGATGAGTTATCTAAAAATCCAGGGTTTTTTTCATATTAAAATGAAAAAATATAAAACACCTGTATATCACAGGCTTGTTAAGAAAAAAAATAGATAAAAGGTATTAAAGGGTTTTGGAAAACTAAATGGAACTATATAGGTGTAAGGTGGTAGTACTATAGTCTTAGGGATTTCCTACCTATATCAACATTTTTTCAGCATATAGAGTGAAACAAACTTTTAATGAATGGAAAGATTAAGCTTTCTATCCAATACAATAAGCTAAGAAAAGTGTATAATGTTTATAAATAGCAAAGTGAAATATTTTTTTTAAGTTCTGTGATTTTCTTCCTGCAATGTCCAAGAAATTCAACTAATAAGTTCTAGGAAACAGAAAGAAATGGCAGGCCAGGCAAGGAGTATACTTCTCAGCTCCAAATACACAAGCCATTGATACGTAATGATTAGCTATTAGCTGAAGTGGATCCCCTGTTTGGAACAGGAAAACATTTTTTCTTTGGTCTTAAAAGTGTACACAATACATCTAGATAAAAGTATTAAAAAAATCTTTCAAAAGTTTCTGAAAAGCAAGGAGTGACTTGGAAAATTGCAAAGGAAAGCTATACATGAACAGCATTTTCTTTTATATTTAAATGATTGTATCAATATAAGAAAATTCTTTTTTTTCTTTAATTTTTTTAATGTTTATTTTTGAGACAGAGAGAGACAGAGTATGAGCAGGGGAGGGGAAGAGAAAGAGAACAGAATCTAAAGCAGGCTCCAGGCTCCAAGCTGTCAGCACAGACCCTGACATGGGGCTCGCACTCACAGACTGTGAGATCATGACCTGAGCCGAAGTCAGACACTTAACCAACTGAGCCACCCAGGTGCCCCTCAATATAAGAAAATTCTATTTATGACAAAAATTCATGAAGTATGACTATATTTTGAAAATATATATGTCAATATCAAGAGCACTACAAAACATTGAGATATATTACAAATATATGTAAATATTATATAATAAGTATATATAATATGTTAATGGAGAGTTATATTTGACATTTTTGAATTAGAAAACTCAACACTGAAGACTTCACATTTGTATAATTAATTTAAAAATTTTTAAATGTGTATTTATTTGTGAGAGAGAGAGAGAGCATGAACAGTGAGGAGCAGAGAGAGAGAGAGGGAGACACAGAATCCGAAGCAGGCTCCAGGTCCCGAGCTGTCAATGCAGAGCCCAATATGGGGCTTGAATCCACAAACTGTGAGATCATGACCTGAGCCAAAGTTGGACACTTAACCAACTGAGGAACCCAGGTGCCCCTCCTTAATTTAAAATTTTAATGCATTGCAACAATACTAATGCCATATCCTCTTTTAAAGTACAGCTGGAAGAATTTGTTTAAAAAACTAAAAACATGCCAAGAAATATTTTATTAACATATTACCAGCTCTAAAACAATAAAGAACATATTGTTAGTTTAAAAAGTACAGATAGGAAAATATTATAAAAGTCATCATTTTAAATATGTGTAAAATTTCTGAATATTAAACCCTTTAGCTTACTATTTGGGAGAAAAAAAAGATATATCTCAATTTTACACCATAAACTTTTATAAAAATGCTAAATGAAAATGAAATCAATACAAGTTCTAGGAGAAAATGCATAGTTGAATATTTGCATAGTCTGAGAATAAGCAGGGCTTTATAAACATGACTCTAAAGGAAGAGAGATTTATGCATATAGTTACATAAAAATTTACATCTTCTGTGTGGATGTGACAGGATATACATAATCAAATTTGAAAAAACAAATAAAATTGTAATATATATGAAAAAGAACAAGTTTTACCTTGCATTTATAAGTATATTTTACAACTTAATAAAAACTGATGAAAAGCTCTTTATGAAACTAGGTAAAGGATAGTAACTGGAAACTCATAAATGAAGACTTAGTAAGGATCAATAAACTGATGTAAAAAGGTTCATCCACAGAGGAACGTGAATTAAAATAGCAAAGAGATAACAGTTTTATATCCATCATGCTTGAGAAAACTAAGTAATTTCAAGAACTAGGTCGGTGACGATGTAAGAAATGGATGCTTTCACACATTGCTGATGGGTATGTACATTGGTTCATTTAGGGGAAAGTAAGTTTTCCATTATATGTCATAAGACACAAAGACAAAACACTGTTAACGTAGAAATTCCAAAGAAATCAGAGCGCACACACAAAAAAATGTGTACAAAGAAAGTATCACTAGTTGTATATAGCAGCTTAAGAATGATCATTAATAATCACTGGCACTTATTGGTTTGCCATAAATTAGCTTATTTAATCTCTCACATAACACTCTGACAGGTACAATTTTTTTATTAAGCTTTTTATTTTAATTCCAGCATAATTGACATACAAGGTTAGTTTCAGGTGTACAATATAGGGATTCAACAATTCTTTTTTTTTTTTTTTTTAATTTTTTTTTCAACGTTTATTTATTTTTGGGACAGAGAGAGACAGAGCATGAACGGGCGAGGGGCAGAGAGAGAGGGAGACACAGAATCGGAAACAGGCTCCAGGCTCTGAGCCATCAGCCCAGAGCCCGACGCGGGGCTCGAACTCACGGACCGTGAGATCGTGACCTGGCTGAAGTCGGACGCTCAACCGACTGCGCCACCCAGGCGCCCCGGGATTCAACAATTCTATACACTTCTCAGTGCTCATCATAAGTGTACTTTTTAATCCCCATCATGACAGTTACTATTGCTATCCCTATTTTTTAAATTAAAAAAGGGAGTGCTAGATAAGTCACAAAACCTACTAGTTTGCACATTCTTTGTAATAACAAGGCAAAACATTAGATAAAGCCTAACTATTTAGTAATAGTGGATTGGTTTATGATATTCCTGCAATACATAAAAATATATTCATGTAGTCATTAAAGTGATATTGTAGAATAGTTAATGAAGTGGAAAAATGTTCATGGTACATTGTTAAATGAAACAAGCTAGTTTCTCATAATCTTTATATTACCATAAAAAGAAACAAAAAATTTATACATTTTCTTAGTACAAATACTAAAATCAAATATCAACAGTGATTATTCTGGGTGCTGTAACTATAGGCCAGTTTCTATTTTAATCTTATGGCTTCTCTTTTAAAAAAAAAAATCTATTGTGGGCATTACTCTTTTATAATGAAAATCACTTTTTAATCAAGCAATATTTTGATAATTTGTATACAAGAATGGGAGTAGATATCTTCTAATTGTCACTCTATTTGTAGACCAATACAATAGCATGGAAACAAAGGGAGGAATTTCCCAAAGTCTAAAAGGGAATATTTTCTCTTTAACCTTTGGCATACAGGTTTATTGGTGCCAAAAAAGATTTGTTGATAAAGAAGGTGGACTTTTGACATCAATAGCTTTTTGGGCTTTTCCACCTCACCCCACTCTCCTTCTTTACTTTCATTGCTTATGCATCATTTGATTATCACTTCATCAAAATATTTGAGGATTCCAAACATATCTCATAGACTAATTATAAAAGGAGGGTTAGCACTTGAGGAAATAATCTCAGACTAGCACCTACCACATTCATAGCTATGTACTAAATCCTATGCATAAACAACGTTTGGTTTTCAGAGAACATAAGGGGAGAGAAATAATGGAAGCATATAGAAGGTCACTTAGCAATAACATTGTGTAAAAATAACGGCAAACGTAGAAGAGGCATCGGGGGTAATAAATGATTTCTAGTGACCTAAATGATCATTGCTTATTTTAGAATATAGAGTTGTCTCACTGGAGTAGAGTGCTTTTATAAGAATTCATGATTTAAGAGGGATCTTAACCGCAAAATGCTGCACAGTTTTTGAATAAAGGCAAGAGTCAAGGGTAGCCACAATGTAGTGGAAAGTGCACTAGACTGAGAGGCATAAAGTTAGAGTGCAGTCCTTATTCTGTTGCTTCCCAGAGGGATAAACACAATCAAATAAATGCCTTTTGAAGTTCAGTTTCCTTCTTTATAAAATGGGGAAATATCTGTACCTACCTCATCAGTTTGTTGGAGAACAATGAATGAGAGGAAGAGACATAGGAAATGAATCTGCAAAAGTTGTTAGGGATCAAACCATATAGGTGAGAATGTATTGAGAATGTGGATTGCATTCAACCAAGAGAATGCTGTTCTTTGGTGGAATTTTACTGTCAATTTTTTATGGAAATGACTTCTGGCAGACTTGTCTTCATGATGTTATTCACATTCAATATTCAGTTGTTGAGTGCAGCTGTGGGCCAAGTACTGGGTTAAGTGATGGTGAGAAGGATCAGAGAAAAATTAGGCATTATTTCTATGTTTGAGTAGCCCCTGGTTTAGTGAATAAAGATAATTAAATTTAGGGTCTGTTCACAGTGCTGTGCACATGTACCAACTCTTTCCTCTGCTCTGGGACATGAAGAGTGCTTCTCTTCCACTGAGTCTTGACACGTAAGTTATACTTAACCAGATGGAAGAAGTGAAGAGTGACGTTCTCATCATAAGAGCAAAAGAGAGCATACTGTTTTGGAATCACATGGGCCATGAGAAAATACAAAGCACTAGGTGCAGCATGTATAGCTTGAGTGACATCTGTGCTCCACTGTACTAATGGCAAGAAGTAGGTAAAGGAATTATTATTATTATTATTATTATTATTATTATTATTATTATTTTAGTGTAGATGTCTAAAAGCATAGATGCTTTTCAACAATTGCTAAGTGAAGAAGGGATTAGTTTAAATGCCAGTGTCAACGAAGGTGTAAGGGGTGATAGTTGCTGTAGTTGGCCAGGAACTTTGACTAAAAGTCTTGACACTATTATTTAGCACTTAGGTCAGGATGATTTACTCTTGGAAATCAACACTACAGAAATTCCTCCTCTGTGCCCATCAGTCTTCAAAGATCGCCTCCAACCTTAAACAGATAACATTATGTTGTACATTTTCTTTTATTTCTCTGCTTCTGATCTATGGAAAGAATTTTCCTTGAGGGCAGGGATACCTTTCATCTCTAATCCCACTGTAGCACATAGGACTACAGGATGTGGATACAGAGGCACTTAAGAAACTTAGGAGTGTCTTTTCCCCTCAATAATATGCCAAGCTAGAATCATGTTTCCTTTCTGTCCCCTAGCACCTAACTCAGTATCTGATACATATTTTAAAATAAATATTTTTATTTTTATTTTTATTTTTATTTTTATTTTTTTTGAGAGAGAGACAGAAAGAGAGACAGAGCGTGCGTGAGAGAGAGAGAGAGAGAGAGAGAGAGAGAGAGAGAATGTGAGTGAGGGAGGGGTGGAGAGACCTAGAGAGACAGAGAGAATCTTAAGCAGGCTCCAATTCAGCAGAGCCTGACTTGGGGCCTGATCCCATGACCCTGGGATCATGACCTGAGTCGAAATCAAGAGTAAGACACTCCACTAACTGAACCACCAGGGGCCCCTAGTACCAATAAATATGGGGGTGAAGAAGTGAATGAAATTACATAGCATCAGCATAGGTATTAAATGACAAGAAGTAATAAATATATTCACTGACTTGCCCATAGCTTCTGACGTGGTACAGGAAAGCAAAACATACATGAGGCAAAAAATACCCCAGGATGGTTTATGCACTATTTAATTAGATTAAATAAGCCTGATAGGTAAATACAAATAAGTGACCAAAATATGTGACCGAAATGAACAGTCAAAGCAAATTTCCAGAAAGCTTTATGTTTTGGGTAAGGTATGTGACAGAAAGGGCTGTTAACCAAGGGGGAAAAAATATGCCTCCAACTTGTGGGGGAAATATTAGAAACGTGATTCAACTTGCTTAGCCATACTATCCAAGCTTAATATGAACATCACAGAGTTGATTTTTTTTTAATTCCTTCCATATGGGTAATGTATCCCCACTCTTGCTCTTATTTGAACCTTCCTAAAGACTAAATTAAGAACAAGATATTATTCTGATTGCACAGAAGAGAAACCTGAAGCACCAAGAGGTTACATTGTCCTGGGTTTTGAGGAGTCCAGCTTATAACCTATCTTCTTTTTACTCTATGGATCATCTCTTCACTCACAGGTCTTATTTTGGCCATGAGAAGACTCAACCCCAGGCTCATTGTCTTTTCCCTTTGTTCCTACATTCAGCTGTTCCACCTCATTCAGAAAGCTATAGATTATCTGACAGGAGACAACTACATTAAGGGTGGCTTATTAGTGGGCTTGACTATTAAAAATGTCATTTTTATGTATTTATCCTGGGTTTTGGGAAGACTCAGAGGAAATGCCTCCTCATCCCATCCTAAGGAATTCTCAGAGTCAGCACTTTAGGACTCACCGTAAACAATATTTTAGTGGAGGAGGGGCCCAGAGACCACTATCCAGAAGTTACTAAATGTTAGGACCATAGAGGCAGACTTTATGGATTTCTTTAAAAAGCTTCATTAACTTGACTAATTGGAAAGTGGAGATTTGCAGACTTGTCTGCTTTGGGAGTGAGAAGACAAAGTCAATAGGATGTGTGTGCAGGCCACATGGGACTGTGATAAGCCACTAACTATTCCTGGCAGGTGGACAATATGTTTGCATTTAGTCCACTGTAAACAAGGGTGTTAATTGAAGCAGCAGCATGTAGTGGGACAACACACAGGTTTGGAGTCACTCTGGACTGGGCAACAATTCTGAGTCTACCAATTGTAAGCCTTGAGAATATAAAACAACTACTTACATTCTCTGAGTTTAATTTTTACTTTTGTAAAATAGGTGCATTCTACCTTTACATGGTCTTTGTGATAATTCATACTAATGGACTCTGGGTAGAGATAGTGGAGTGAAAACACACTTACCTTTATTCCCTAAATGGAAATTAAATATATCTTAAATTACACAAACCCACAGAGGAAAAGAGAAAAGGAGATAAAAGCAATAAATTTTGAGAGCTGTGAAGTTGATAGACAACTGTTAGGTGAGTATATCCAAGGAAGCAGAACCCTAAACCGTAATGAGAAAAACGAAAAGCCATTGCATATATAATGCATATAAAAAACCCTCTCAAAAAAAAAAAAAAAAAAAGAGGCAGGGATTAAATATCAGTACTTCTGGGATTGGGGATAAAGGCAAAAATTTTTAAAAAGACTGATTGAAAATATGTGAGAGAAGCAACTAAATCTCCATATAATCTCCCCACTTTATCTTCCAACTATTAGAAGACTAAAGAGGGTGAAATGGGGATTTCTGGTATGAACTTATCAGCGCGGGTTGTCAGGGCAGTGCTACACCGAGAACAGAAGGGTCAAGTGTGTTTACACACGGAATGCTGAGAGCTACCACTCTCTCCCCTGTCTCCCAGATAGGCTCCAGACACAAGTGTGGAAATTCTCTCTCAGGAGAAACTGATTAACCCAAGAGGAAAAGCATAAAGTAAACAAACCAGCCAATAACCCTACAATTATCCCACAGTCTACAGGTCTCACATACTGGCTCAAGCTTCCAAATAGATTTTTAGTTTCCCCACTCTTAAATATAAGAAGATAACTAAAAGTTATAGGCAACAAAGAATAGAATGCCTCTAATATGAAATATAAATAACAAACCAACAAAGAAAAAGCAATTCTCAATAAACTAAAAGTATAAAAAGAAAACAAACAAAATCATTGACAGCCTCAGGGGACTAGGAGAAAATACATAGTTTATTGAACAAGGATAGAATGCTATATTAAGGTATATTTAGAAAACAAAGAACTCTTAGTAATTATATGTAGTTTTTATATATATTTATATTAATAGTATATTATCATATATTTAATGTATAATTTTATGTGTTTTTTTTAAGTTTATTTATTTTTGAGAGAGAGATAGAGCATGAGTGGGAAAGGGGCAGAGACAGAGGGAGACAGAATCTGAAGCAAGCTCCAGCCTCTGAACTGTCAGCACAGAGCCTGATGCGGGACTCAAACTCATGAGCTGCGAGATCATGACCTGAGCCCAAGTTGGACACTCCAACGACTGAGCCATCCAGGTGCCCCTATAATTTTATGTTTCATAGAGTAACATATATAGATATAATATCAGAAATCAAAATTCAATGAAATGCCTCAACTTTTTTTTTAATGTTTATTTATTTTTGAGAGAGAGAGAGAGAGAGAGACCGAATGTGAGTGGGTTAGGGGCAGAGAGAGAGGGATGCACAGAATCTGAAGCAGACTCCAAGCTCTGAGCTGTCAACACAGAGCCCAATGTGGGGCTCAAACTCACAAGCTGTGAGATCATGACCTGAGCTGAAGTCGGACGCTCAACTGACTGAGCCACTCAGGTGCCCTTCAATGAAATGCTTCAAATATGAAGTTGAAGAAATATTGCTGAAGGGGAGCAAAAATGTAAAGAGAAGGGAAATAAGAGTGAAAATGCATGAAAATTAGAATCATGGGAGGTCTGTCTTCAAAATAATAAGAGTTTTAAAATGACCTCAGCCAAGAAAGTAAAGATTCTTTTTTAGTGGAGGAGGAAATTTTTAATAGGATGCTTCAAGAAAATTTTGTGTCAGGAAAAATACTTGCTTCTTGTTTGGAAGCATTCACTACATGTCCTGCAAAAGAAATGAAAATAGAGCCACACTGTACAATGGACATCACATTGTTTCTCCCTCCTGCTCCAAGCTACGTGATATAATGACTAAGATGCTTCAGTAGCCTCATAAGCCTTTCTGTTCTTTCTTGGCCATCTTTAGTCATATCTACATACAAACAACCAAAGCAACAATTTTTAATTTAATATTCCCCAAACTTCCTGTCATACTTAGAATGTATTCAAGGTTCAATTTCTGACTTACGAGACTCCCAATGATCAGACTCCTAATTAATTCTCCTATCTCCTTGACTTCCATACTCTACCTCCAGCTTCACTGGCTTCCTTGCTAATGCCTGGGGACACCAAACTTAGGACCTGCCACTGGCTTTTTTTTTTTTTTTTTTTTTGCCTGGAATGACTTTTTCTTCTATATATTTATTTCTCTCTTACACATTTTTTTCCAAGTTTCTAGGCAATGCAGTCGCTTCAGACTTACAGTGACCTCACAATCTATAGTTTTCTCCCATTACTCTCTTCCTTTTTTTTCTATTAATTTTCCTCAAAGCACTTATCATTAATTGAATAAATGAGTAAAGAAATGAGTTTTCTGATTTATTCTCTTTGCTAGAAAATATAAGCCCTACACTGGAAAAAGGCGTTATTTAGTTTATTGCTACAACTGATATCTAGAAATGCTCTTGGCAAAGAGCAGACATGTAACACATTTCTATTGGATTAAGTAAAGTTGTAGATGTTTTCCAGCCATTTTTATCTGTACCTAAAACTTTGTCTTCCCTAAATTCCATTTTTTTAACATGACCAAAGCAGAGGTTTTCTTTATTTTTAAAGCAGGCTCCTGTAGGAGAATGCAATGGAGTCTATCTAGATCCACCAAAAGTGAGGAGGAGAGCTAAATTAGCAGATGTTTCTGACCGGGGAATCTGGAGGATCCTGGTCTGAGGAGGCCTTCTGTTTCCATACAGGGCTCTAGGATAGTGGGGGGAATCTCAGAAGGAAACAGCTGTGGGGTGTTCCTGGAGGGCACTTAAATCCTGGGGGTTTGCTTTATTAAAAACCTCATCTTCAAACTTAGCTCAAAACGATTTGACTTCCTTGGGGTGCCTGTGTGGTTCAGTCGTTAAGCATCTGACTTTGGCTCAGGTCATGATCTCACGGTTCATGAGTTCGAGTCCCACATAGGGTGAGCATACCACATCTGGTGAGCTTGAGCCCCACTTCAGTGAGCATGAGCCCCGCTTTTTCCCTCTGCCTCTCCTGGGATTCTCTCTCTCTTTGCCCCTCTCTCACTTGCACCCTCTCTCTATCTCTCTCAAAACAAAAAATGATTTGAGTTCCTTATCTTCTGGACACAGACAGCAAAAATGTTAGCAGTGGACAGTTTTCTGGAGAATATAGGATGCCAAGAACCTTCATTCACCCCTGCAGGGAGGAGAAGGAACTCTAGTTGTGTCTGTGGCTGAAATTGCTTCCAGCCCAGTAGGTTGAAGTTTTAAAAATAAAAATAATAATTAAATTTGACTGGGATATATTAAAAACTTGTGACTTTCTTATTCTCATCAGTGGAGCAAAGCTCATACTTTCTACCAGTGGAATATTTTCCCCATGTAATATAACAAAAATACAAATAATCTTATTACACTAGAAATTTTTACTTCCACATTCAAAAATCGAAGCAGTGAGTGTACACTGAGTATGAATGGTGTAGATGCTATAAAGGCTATAATAAAACACAAGGCATAATCTCAATAGGAATAAAACCTTTCCACCTGAGAAGATACTGTATTTCCTCTATCCTAAGAAGTCATTGCATGTAAGCTGGACAGTCAGTTTAATAACAATTTTGCATTTGGAGAACACAAGTACTGTAACTATTTTAGTGGAACATACTAATTCTAACATGTATCCTTTCCTGAATTTTAGTTTGACAAACTGTGTCTTACAATGAAGTTGAAATATAAGAATTAAAAATATGAGGGAGGGAATGGTAAGACCCATATGAGTGAATAGATAATATGTGATTTATGAGATGAAAAACAGTACCAGTGAGGAAAGTCTATGTATTCTAGGGTGAATGAAGAGACCACTCTGTAAGCCAGAGGCATGCCCTCTATGACGATATGGATTACCTGTGGCTGTGACCTGAGAGGTAGAGCACCCACAACATTCAGGCCTTATTTCCCCACGTGTGGATATAAGAGTTTGGTTTTCCTGCAGCTCTTCCTTTAAATTAGGAGATCACAAACAGGCCTGATTCAACAGACAGAAGTACTTTCTTTGGTACCCTGAGTATTTTTGAAATAGTAGTCTTAGTTGCTAACCTTTAAGAAATATCATGATATTGCACATAAAAATTAGATCTGACTTCTGGCAATATCAGGTCTTCACTGTCCCCTGGCAATAGTCAGTGAATGTGGGTAATTTAGCCACTTCAGACTGGGCACGTGAGATCTGGTTAGCCAAGGTCACATACCCCTTTCTTCTCTCATTTAGGTTTCCAGCTTGGTTCCTGTAGGTATGCTTATTTGCCCCTAATGTCTAAATGAAGGCTTCCTTATGCTTTTCCTGGGCTTGGGTGTGGGTGCTATCTACCCATGTTGTCTTGCTTGCTCTAGTACTTACTGTGCCTCTTTGGTCAAGTTACTGAACTTCCCTTTGCCTTGATCTCCTCTTCTATAAAATAGAATTGTAAATAGTACCTACCTCATAGGGTCATATGTAGATTAAATTATTTTATTTCTGGCAAAGTATTTGGAACTGTTCCTGGCAAATAGTAAGTTATGAATTCTACTATCATCATGATCATTATCATTTTTCAAGATCTAGTTAGAGTGTAGCCTTCTAACCAAAATCTTTCCAGACCATCTTTACCCCAACGTTGTTTTTCCTCTTTTGCCCAGCAGTATAAGCAAGAGAAATCTTTCCAAGCCCTGGAAATCTTGTATTAAAAATATTAGCATATGCCTCACTCCTCTATGAAATCACAATCTCATTGGTGACAAGGGTTATGTTTGTTTCTTGTGGGGTTTTTTGTTTGTTTTTGTGTTTGTTTGTTTTTTTGAGACAGAGACAGAGAATGAGTGGGGGCGGGGCAGAGAGAAAGAAACACAGAATCCCAAGCAGGCTCCAGGCTCTGAGCTGTCAGCATACATCCCAATGTGGGGCTCAAACTTGTCAACCGTGAGATCATGACCTGAGCCGAAGTTGGAGGCTCAATCAACTGAGCCACCCAGGTACCCAACAAGGGTTATTTTTTATTCATCTATGCATTAATGGAATCTGACACAATACATAGTGTTACACAGTAGAAAATACATTCTTAATAGATTTGTTTATGCAATTACTTTTGGTCTTTGTTGTTGAACACTACACATATTAGGGCATGTGCTATGTGCCTTGAGACCACATGGCAGAAGACAAAATTGCATCACTATGTACTATATTATCTGTGTTAGCAGCAATACATTTATTATCTTCATGCTCTTCTATTATTTTTATCTCTCAATGATGTATATATTTTTCAGGGCAAAAATTAAATCTGAGTTATGCTTTTCAAACTTTAAATTTGTTTTCAATGGATTCTGCAAATTTGTCATTATATCCACAGACTATATCACAGTGTCTGGCATATTTAAGGCACCTTCTAAAAGTTTTCTAAGGAATGAGTAACTGAATAAATAAATGTATGAATGAATGTCATTCTCTAGCAAGAGACTGACTCCTGTTAATGACAACATGGATTCAAGTCTTTATTAAAGAGCCCTGAAGCAGTTCTTAAATCTCCTCTCTCCTTCCTATAACCCTATCTACAGGTCACTGCTTTTTCAAACCTGCAGATGAACTGGTAGTGCTTCCCTCACTCTATTAGACACTCATAGGTAACTGGGGGGAAGCAGAAATGAGCTTGGAAAACATTTAAAGTAACTTCTGGACAGGGGATGGACACATAGTTCAAAATGACTTTCATCTACAATGACAGGACCATGTGTTGAACTAGAACATAGTGATAGTTCTTATTGAATGTGAAAAGGAAGTAACCATTTACTTCCTTATGATGATGTAAAAATGACAGACACTTTACAAATGGTGGTAAAGAGGCGGGTATTCAAAATAGATTTAGACCCTGAATCAGGGAGGCTTCTATAGACTCAATACGTTTTATAGAAAATAATACCTTGCATTTTGAATGTAGTTAGCAGTTACTCATACATGTGCATCAATTTGATGCTCACATCAACCTTGGGAGGTGGGCTTGTATTAACCTTAAACTTTCTGATGATGTAACTGAGGTTTAGGATTTTAAATCTGAAAGGTTAAAACAGATTAGAAAAAAAAATCTGTGAAAAATGTGTATGTACGTCAGATTAAATAAGGTTGACCAACTACCTTTTCACCAGTTGCCCTCATATTAATGCCAAATATTTCATGTATTGTATTTATAAGGTAGAATATTCTAGATATAAATTTCAAAGATTCAGGCCTTCCCAACTATATCTAATTCCTATAATCATAACTTTAAAATTCTCTGACATGTACTGCAAGGTGTAATTTCAAGTTCTCAAATTCTCGCTCTGGCTTTTCATATGAAGGCTGTGGGATAACCTTCCAAAGCAGCTCTGCCATTAACATTTACGTTAACCTTCATCAGTTTTTCTGTCAAAGACAGCTTGCTTTTCATTTCACCTACATCTGTCTTGATCTGAATAACCTTTATTGGTACTTAGTTTATAACCTTTGGGGATTCATTTTTTTGAAGATATTAGTTTATTGCAATGTTGGAGAAACAAAGAAATACCTTCAACAGGGATGTCTGCCACATGGGCATGGAGAGGACAAATCGTCACTTGTCTCTTAAAGGCTGGTGGCTACTTACATCACCACAATCAGAGCACCATTCCTGTATTTCAGTATGCCCTATGGTGTAATATGGCACTCATGCCTCTTTCTCTCCAGGATTTCTAATGAAAAATGTTTAACATACTGAAAAGTTGAAATAGTTTTACAAAGAACCCCCATATAACCATCATCTAGATTCTGTAAATAATGTTTTACTATACTTGCTTTATTAAGTGTCTAGCCATCCCTGTGTCTCCCATCGTCCATAGCCTTTTTAAAATTTCTTTTAGATTTCATTCTCTTTTTTTTTTTTTTATTTTTGGGACAGAGAGAGACAGAGCATGAACGGGGGAGGAGCAGAGAGAGAGGGAGACACAGAATCGGACACAGGCTCCAGGCTCTGAGCCATCAGCCCAGAGCCTGACGCGGGGCTCGAACTCACGGATTGCGAGATCGTGACCTGGCTGAAGTCGGACGCTTAACCGACTGCGCCACCCAGGCGCCCCTAGATTTCAAAATAAAATTGCAGACAGCCATACATGCCCCCTCAACTGCTTCACTATACATACCAACAAGAACTCAACATTTATGATTTTTTTATCTTTTGAATTAAATCTTACATATAAGGAAATTAATCTTATGAACACATTCCATGTGGGGCATCTCAGTGGCTCAGTCAGTTAAGTGTCTGACTTTGGCTCAGGTCATGATGTCACAGTTCACGAGTTTGAGCCCCATGTCAGGCTCTGCGCTGACAGCTCAGAGACTGGATCCTGCTTTGGATTCTGTGTCTCCCTCTCTCTCTGCCCCTCCCCTGCTCATGCTCTGTCTCTCTCTCTCTCTTTCAAAAATAAAATAAACGTTAAAAAAAAATGCATTCAGTGAGTGTGACTCATATTCCTGTATAACCCAATCCTTTATCAAGAAATAGAATATTGGGGTGCCTGAGTGGCTCGATTAGTTAAGCTTCTGACTCTTGATTTCGGCTCGGGTCACGAACTTGTGAGTTCAAGCCCTGCACCAGGCTCCATGCTGACAGTGTGGAACCTGCTTGGGATCCTCTCTCCCTCTCTCTCTGCCTCTTCCCCACTCATGTGCATGTGTTGCTCTCTCGAAAAGAAAAGAAAAAAGAAAAGAAAAGAAAAGAAAAGAAAAGAAAAGAAAAGAAAATAGGATATCATAGTCTTTCCCAAAAGCCCTTCCCTACCCAACCAGATATAACCACAGATCTAATTTCTCCCATTTTTTTGTTTGCCTTTCTAGCATTTCATAGCAGTGTGGATTCTTTTACATAACACACTTTTTTATTCTCAGCATAATGTTCTTAAGATTTATTCATATCATTTCCATTGTATTGTTTAACAAAATTCAAATGTTTTACCAGTACTTTCTAAATCAAGAATGTACTCTGGCCCAGCCTAACCCTGAGGTGTCCGCTCTGTCCCTATCCCAATTGACCTCACCATGCTTCAGCCTCGTTGTCTTCTTTTCTCAAAAAAAAAAAAAAAAAAAAAAATTTATTGAAGTATAACTACCCACTAAATTAGTTTTAGGCATACAATATTGTGATTCAGCAATTCTATAAGTCACTCAGTACTCATCAAGTTAAGTGTACTTTTAATCCTCTTTATCTAGATCCCCCATTCCCCCACCCATACATTGTCTTCTAATGCCCCTGGAAATGCAAACTCCTTCTCTCAGATTGCTTTTGCTTGCACTTGTTGTTTCCTCCTCCTGGAACATGGTTCTACATATGTCAGCTTCCTCAGCCTTTAGGTCTTCACTCATCTGTCATTTCAGAGGCCTCTTTTCTTTCCAACCACCTCATCTGAAGTAGTCCCCTTGTCCCACATTAGTTGCTGTCATAACATTTGTTATTAGCTCTTATCCCAAGCTCCAATTATCTTGCTTGTTGGCTTTTTTAAATCTTTTGTCTCCCCTATAAAAATACAAGATTTAATGGTCTAATGCCTATGTCTTTTCTGTTCATCTTTATATCTTCAGAATAAGCACAATTAGGGGCATGTGGTAAGTATTTTAACAGAATTTGTTGTGAAATATATTTAACTTAGGGGTTTTGTTCCCAAGCAATATACCTTGACAATATTAACACCCCTTGAACCTAGTTTTCTACAGAACAAAATTTAGTTTTGGTTATTCCTAAAATGCAATCTCTCCATGGAAGAGATAATTCCTTAAACATTCTCAGTCATTTAGGTTTAGTGGGAATGACTTCATAATTTTATTCCTAAAGATATGTTTTGGTAAATAATAATATTTACTATCTTTGGCCTGTTGGTCTTCCTGAAGCACTTTGATGTACAGTGTCTTATTTGGTTCTGAAGCTTGGAGAGTTACATGTTATTATTAGAGACATTTTGCAGAAGAGAGACAGCAAACGAGTCAGAAAAGGGAATTACTTATCTGAAATTACACATGTGGTTACAGGTGCAGCCATGATTCCCATTTTAGGTTTTAGGTTCCTTTCCACTGCTTTGTGCAGAAACACATTGGGACCCTCAGGAAAAGAGTGAATAAATCCACAAATTGCAAAGAGTGGGGGATAAGCTTTGCAAATACCAGCTTGCTCAATCTATTCAATAATCCTGTTTGAGAACCACTGCTGCCCCCACTATATTTTTTCCAGCTTTATTGGGGGTACAGTTGACATTTAAAAATTATATATATGTAAGGTATACAATATGATGTTTTGATGTTCATATACACTGTGAAATGGTCACCACAATTAGACTAATTAATATATCCATCTCCTTACAGAGTTAACCTTTTTTGGTGGTGGTGACAGTGGTGAGAAGAGTTAAAATCTTGTCTCTTAGCAAATGTCAAAGATACAATAGAGTATTATTAACTGTAGTCACCACACTATCCATTAGTTTTCCAGAATTCCTTCATTCTGAATTACTGAAATGTTGCACATTTTGTCCAACATCTCCCCATTTTCCCCACCCTTCAGCCCCATTCTATTCTCTGCTTTATGTGTTTAACTTTTTTAGATTTCACATACAGGTAAGATTATGCAGTATTTATTTTTCTACATCTGAATTATTTCAATTAGTAATCACCTTCAGGTTTATCCATGGCGTATAAATGGCAGAATTTCTTTCTTTTTATGGCTTAATGATATTCGTGTGTGTGTGTGTGGTGTGTGTGTGTGTGTGTGTTGTATTTTCTTTATCCGTTCTTGTGTTGATGGGAAACAGATTGTTTGTATATTTTGGCCATTATGAATAATGTTGCAATGAACAGATGGGAGAACATATATCTCTTTGAGAAACTGATTTTATTTCCTTTGGATATATATTCGGAGGTGGGATTGCTGGATTCCTTGTAGTTCTATTTTTAATTTTTTGAGGAACCTCCATACTCTTTTCCATAATGGCTGCACTGAGTTACACTCACACCAATAGTGTACAAGAGTTCCCTTTTCTTTACATCCGTACTAATACTTGTTTTACTTTACCTTTTTCATAATAGCCATTTTAACAGGTGTGAAATACTAACTCATTGTGGTTTTGTTTTGCATTTCTCTACTAATGATGGTTAGCATCTATTCATATACCTGTTGGCCATTCATGTCATTTTTGAGAAATGTCCATTCAGGTCCTTTGCCCACTTTTTAGTCAGCTTGTTGTTTTTTTTTTTCTTTTGGGTATCCGAGTTTGTTATATATTTTGGGTATTAACTTCTTGTCAGATATATGGTTTGCAAATATTTTCTTCCATTTCATAGTCTCTTCACTCTGATGATTATTTCCATTGTTGTGTAGACCTGTACCACACACCACACACATCCATGGCAAACTCTGTAGTGTTATAAACTGACCATAAAAAATAAGCTTGTGTAGTGTACTTTCCATGAGTAAAGCCATACACACTCAGATGTGTGAATCAGCATCACAGAGTGAAATAAATCCTCCAAGAATTACCAGGGACTCTATTTGATCTTGAGAATTCAAAGATGAAAAACAGACAGTTCCTGTCCTTTTTAAAATTACATCTAAAAATGAGACAGACAAAAACATATATAAATTATGCCTTATGAAAGATACAGAGTACATGTGTATAAGAGACGTCTAATTTACATTAGTGGGTCAGAGGTTCTCTGCCTTAAGGCAACATTAAAGTTCAAATATAAAGCCTCTACAAGTTAGCCAGATGAAAGGTGGTGGAAAAGTGTTCTAGGCAAAGAAAATCATGTAAACAAAGGCCCTAAGAGGATAGGGCCTGAAGTTTTCAAATAACCGAATTGCCTAGTCTAGGCCTAGAATATAGAAGAATCAGACATGTAGAGAAGGACTGGATTATGCACGGTCATTCCAAGTCCGTGAGTTACGAATTTTTCCTACCTGTAGCAGAAAACCACTGAAGAGAGGTGGACAGTAGAATTATAGTAACGACTGTGGGTTCTGAACTTCACCAATTTACTTAACCTTTCTAAGGTTTCATTTCCTCGTTTGTAAAATGGGAGTGATACCTGTGTTTATTTCATCGCATTATTGAAAGCAATAACAAAAGCAATACATAAAATAATACAGGAAATCTTTATAGATTTATGCTTACCACATTATCATCATAATTATTTTAGCTATTTTATAATAATATCATGTTCTTTTATATTTATTGAAGATTGTAACATTGATTATGATTGATAAAAGAGCTAAATAAAAAAGAAGAAGCAAGTACAGTTCTGGTTTTCTGGCATGAAAATCAGCTGGATAGACAGTTGTTAGGTCTAGCATAGATATACTTGGGAAGTCAGACAGGGGACCTGGAATGGAGATCTAACTTTGAGAATCACTGAAATATAGATGACATTTAAAATGCAGATGAGATTTTCTGGGGAGGGAATGTTCAATAAGAAAAAAGTAAGAAGAGCACTGAAACACAGAACAACCCCAAATGACACATCAACTTGGAGAAGAAGAGATATTAAGAACACTGAGCTTAGAGATAGATGGGAAAAGACCAGGACAATGAAGCCATGGGAAGAGAATGATCCAAGGAGATAAGAAGGGTCAGCTGTCCTAAATGCTTTCAGATGAGTTCTGAAAAAAAGTCTGCTGGATTCAGCACAACGTGATTATTGGTAACACTGGTGAGAATAATTTTTTTAAGTTTATTCATTTTGAGAGAAGTAGAGCGTGAGTGGGTGATGGGCAGAGAGAGAGGGAGATAACAGAATCCGAAGCAGGCTCCAGGCTCTGAGCTTTCAGCACAGAGCCCACGTGGGGCTCGAACTCATGAAACTATGAGATCATGACCTGAGCTGAATTCAACAGTTGGATGCTTAACCAACTGAGCCACCCAGGCACCCCTAGAATAATTTTTTAAAAGTGGTAAGAGTAGGAACAGATTGGAGGAGCAAAGAGTGAAAGAGAGGAGCAGAGAAGGCAGCAGATCCAGAAACTGGGTTTGAGAATCTTGGCTGTGGAGAAGATTAAAGAATAGGGTAGTTGTTGAAGGTTCTGAGTTGAAGAGAAAGTTTTAATAAAAAGGCAAATAGTGAAGTATTTAAAATATTTTGTTAGAGGATCGCTGGGTGGCTCAGTCAACTTTAAGTGTCCAACTTCGGCTCAGGTCATGATTTCGTGATCTGTGAGTTCAAGCCCTGTGACGGGCTCTGTGCTGACATCTCAGAGCCTGGAACCTGCTTCTGATTCTGTGTCTCCCTCTGTCCCTGCCCCTCACCCACTCACTCGCTGTCTCTGTCTCTGTCTCTCTCTCAAAAAATAAACTTAAAAAAAATTTAAACATTTTATTAGATAATTTTCAAACCACAAGCTTAATATGCACCTACTTATAACAAATAAAGCAACACAACAAAAGATTAAAAAGGCAAAGTTCATCGTCCCCCTCTTATTTGCTCTCATTCCTCACTCAACCACACAGATCTCCAAACCAACTTTAACAGGATGGTGCACCTGTGTTTCTTCACTCATAAAGACATATGCAAACACATATACTCATATAAAGAACATACTAGGAATTGTTTTGTTTTTACCTAAATGGAATCATACCATATACATTTGTTTCCATTTTCTTTCAACAGCATCACCTCTACAGATAAAAGTAAAACTCTTTTCTCTAATTTTTTATACTGATGTATAAACATATATTTCATTTTGTATGTAGACAATCATATCTCACATTCAGTTTTTCTTTTATATGCATTTTTTTTTTTGTTTTTGTTGTTGCCTCTTCCTTCCTACACCTCTGGTCTGTCACTCCTAGCCTTTGTAGATTTGTTTATAATTGAGTGCTCATTATTTCACAGACTTGTTCATTCTCAGATAATCTCTTCTACCTTTTGTTTATTGTAACATGTTCATCTCATTTCTGTAAGATGACTTACATACATTCAAATAATAAAGCATAAAGACCTTAGTAACACATTTTCTTTTTCTTAAGAATTACCCATCCTTAGGTGACTAAAACAGAAATAAAAAACAAAGAAGTCCATATACCTTTAATAAATAAATATATGGAGTTCAAAAATTATAATGCAAGTTAGTATTCCTGGAAATCTATCTGAAGATCTTGGAAATGCTTTACAGTTGCTAATTAAGCCTCTCCATGCCAGCCAGTTTAACTAAGGAATATATAGTAACCTCACAGAGGGACCATTTCATCCAACTCAAGTGTTCTCCCCTGGAGTAGAATAAAATAACTGTGTGATAACCCAGAGTAACACTGAACTGCATCTTAAGATGGAAAATGAATGATTTTATTAGAGCCAAATGAATCTGCCAAGGGAGTTTATACAGAATGTGTTTTAGATTTAGAATTTGCATGGCATGCTAGTTTTTATCGCTATTAATATGCTATTATGAAGTTGGATGCTTGGTGTTTTAAAGTGCCTCCTGATCGTAAATTAGTCAACACATAAAATGCTTTTGAAGTAGCATCCCAATTTTCCAGTTGAGATCTCTGCATCCCAAGGTGATTAAATGACTCTCATCAGGTGTTTCAATTTCTGTACTTCATTCCTTTGCAACTTTCTTCATAAAGGAACATGCTTTGCAGTATCTACTTTATTCCACATCCAGAATTAAACAGGTTCTTGCACATGTGATCACATTTATGTCACATCATTATGTGAAGTAGGCATGATTTGCCTCCAGTTTGAAGGCAAGGAGACTAAGGTTTATATGATTTGCAAAAGAAGGTCAACAGCTGCTAAGCCGGCAAAGCTACAATTGTGAACACCAGTCTTTGGGATGCCAACACCTGAAACTTTTCTTCCAGGCCACACTGCGTTCTTCACACCCACGTATGTGACATAATTCATGAACTTGGTTTGGTATGCATGGGTAATGTTTCTATATTGGTGATGACATTTAAACACAGTTGATTTTTTTAAGTTTACTTATTTCTTTTGAGAGAAACAGAAACAGCAAGAGTAGGGGAGGGACGGGTGGTGGAGAGGGGTGTGTGTGTGAGAGAGAGAGAGAGAGAGAGAGAGAGAGAGAGAGATTCCCAAGCAGGCTCCATGTTGCCAGCACAGAACCCAAAGTGGGGCTCAAACCCACAAAACTGTGAGATCACGACCTGAGCCAAAACCAGGAGTCAGATACTTAACCCACTGAGCCACCCAGGTGCCCCTAAACACATTTTAAATATTAGGCCCTGGACATACATTACACATTATACTGAGGCAAGGAAATATTCCACCTACTGGAAGACATAGCAAGTCACATTTGACAGGTTGTGTGGATAATCCTGTTACAGGTGAGAGAGTGCATAATGGTGAACTATGTAATCTACCATATTTCCAAACATAAAGCTAAATCTCAGCATTTCTGGCTGAATTGCCAAAACTCTGTAATCTGGACATGTCCTGTCAGCTCAACCATAGTTATCACCACCATCTGAAATAATCCATTTGCTTAGTCCACACCACATTGTTATCTCCTGCTCATTACCCATCCTCTTTCCTCCACCTGAGATATTTTCTTTCTTTCTTCCTTACATTAAATACATTTCACTTAACCTTTCTTAACTTCCTATTCCGTTCCATTGCAACATATGACTGAGCTTTGGCAGTGGAATATGGGAGAAAGTGATTTTTCTACATAGAGGCCAAGCAGTAAAATACCCTGTATGATCCCATGTTAAAAATGGCAAAGTCATGAGACAGAAAGAATCTGGATCCCTGAGCACCACTTGAATGAATGCTGTCAGACTAAGTAGCTTGACCTAATCAAACCAGAAATGTATCGAGAGAATCCTGGGAAGATGGCAGCGTAGGAGGACACTGGGCTCACAGCGCATCCTGCTGATCACTTAGATTCCACCTACACCTGCCTAAATAACCCAGAAAACCGCCAGAAGACTAGCATAATGGAGTCTCCAGAGCCAAGCGCAGATGAGAGGCCCACAGAAGAGGGTAGGAAGGGCGGAGAGGCAGTGCGCGCTGCACAGACTGGTGGGAGGGAGCCGGGGTGGAGGGGCGGCACGCCGGCCAAGCAGAGCCCCCGAGTCTGGCTTGCAAAAGCAGAGGGGCCGGATGCAGTGTGTTCAGACAGCGAGCAGGACTTAACATCTGGAAGATTATAAGTTAACAACTCTGCTCGGAGAACAGGAGGGCTGGAAGAAATGGGAGGGAGAGTTGCTGAGCCCTGGATGACAGAGCTCAGCTTGGTGGGGAACAAAGGTGCTCGCCAGCGCCATCTCCCTCACCCATCCCCCAGCCAAACTCCCAAAGGGAACCAGTTCCTGCCAGGGAACTTGCTTGCACTGCACAAACACCCAATGCTGTGCTTCTGCAAATCCAACCCTCCTGCAGGTCTGACTCCCTCCTGGTGCCGCAGGGCCCCTCCCGAAGCGGATCTCCGAAGGATAAGCGAGCTGAGCCTGCCCCTCCCGCCCCTGTGCACCTTGCCTACCCACCCCAGCTAAGACGCCAGATCCCCAGCACCACAAGCCTGACACAATGTGCAAGTAGCCCAGATGGGCCACGCCACCCCACAGTGAATCCCGCCCCTAGGAGAGGGGAAGAGAAGGCACACACCAGTCTGACTGTGGCCCCAGTGGTGGGCTGGGGGCAGACATCAGGTCAGACTGCGGCCCCGCCCACCAATGCAAATTATTCAAGACAGCACAGGGAAGTGCCCTGCAGTCCCGCACACTCCAGGGACTATCCAAAATGATGAAACAGAAGAATTCCCCTCAAAAGAATCTCCAGGAAATAACAACAGCTAACGAACTGATCAAAAAGGATTTAAACAATATAACAGAAAGTGAATTTAGAATGATAGTCATAAAATTAATCACTGGGCTTGAAAACAGTATACAGGACAGCAGAGAATCTCCTGCTACAGAGATCAAGGGACTAAGGAACAGCCAGGAGGAGCTAAAAAATGCTATCAATGAACTGCAAAATAAAATGGAGACAACCACAGCTCGGACTGAAGAGCCAGAGAAGAGAATAGGTGAACTAGAAGATAAAATTATGGAAAAAGAAGAAGCTGAGAAAAAAGAGAGATAAAAAAATCCAGGAGTATGAGGGAAAATTAGAGAACTAAGTGATGCACTAAAGAGAAATAATCTACGCATAATTGGTATTCCAGAGGAGGAAGAGAGAGGGAAAGGTGCTGAAGGGGTACTTGAAGAAATAATAGATGAGAACTTCCCGGATCTGGGGAAGGAAAAAGGCATTGAAATCCAAGAGACTCAGAGAACTCCCTTTAGACGTAACTTGAATCGATCTTCTGCATGACATATCATAGTGAAACTGGCAAAATACAAGGATAAAGAGAAAATTCTGAAAGCAGCTAGAGATAAACGTGCTCTAACATATAAAGGGAGACCTATAAGACTCGTGACTGATCTCTCTTTTGAAACTTGGCAGGCCAGAAAGGAATGGCAGGAGATCTTCAATGTGATGAACAGAAAAAATATGCAGCCGAGAATCCTTTATCCAGCAAGTCTGTCGTTTAGAATAGAAGGAGAGATAAAGGTCTTCCCAAACAAACAAAAACTGAAGGAATTCGTCACCACTAAACCAGCCCTACAAGAGATCCTAAGGGGGACCCCGTGAGACAAAGTACCAGAGACATCGCTACAAGCATGAAACCTAGAGACATCACAATGACTCTAAACCCATATGTTTCTATAATAACACTGAATATAAATGGACTAAATGCGCCAACCAAAAGACATAGCATATCAGAATGGATAAAAAAAAAAAAAACAAGACCCATCTATTTGCTATCTACAAGAGACTGATTTTAGACCTGAGGACACCTTCAGATTGAGAGTGAGGGGATGGAGAACTATTTATCATGCCACTGGAAGTCAAAAGAAAGCTGGAGTAGCCATACTTATATCAGACAAACTGGACTTTAAATTAAAAGCTGTAAAAAGAGATGAAGAAGGGCATTATATAATAATCTATCCATCAGGGTCTATCCATCAGGAAGAGCTAACAATTATAAATGTCTATGCACCGAATACAGGAGCCCCCAAATATATAAAACAATTACTCACAAACATAAGCAACCTTATTGATAAGAATGTGGTAATTGCAGGGGACTTTAACACTCCACTTACAGAAATGGATAGATCATCTAGACACATGGTCAATTAAGAAACAAGGGCCCTAAATAATACATTGGATCAGAAAGACTTGACAGATATACTTAGAACTCTGCATCCCAAAGCAACAGAATATACTTTCTTCTCGAGTGCACATGGAACATTCTCCAAGATACATCACATACTGGGTCACAAAACAGCCCTTCATAAGTATACAAGAATTGAACTCATACCATGCATACTTTCAGACCACAATGCTATGAAGCTTGAAATCAACCACAGGAAAAAGTCTGGAAAACCTCCAAAACCATGGAGGTTAAAGAACACCCTACTAAAGAATGAATGGGTCAACCAGGCAATTAGAGAAGAAATTAAAAATTATATGGAAATAAACAAAAATGAAAATACAACAATCCAAATGCTTTGGGATGCAGCGAAGGCAGTCCTGAGAGGAAAATACATTGCAATCCAGGCCTATCTTCAAGAAACAAAAAAATCCCAAATACAAAATCTAACAGCGCACCTAAAGGAAATAGAAGCAGAACAGCAAAGGCAGCCTACACCCAGCAGAAGAAGAGAAATAATAAAGATCAGAGCAGAAATAAACAATATAAAATCTAAAAAAACTGTAGAGCAGATCAACGAAACCAAGAGTTGGTTTTTTGAAAAAAATAAACAAAATTGATAAACCTCTAGCCAGGCTTCTCAAAAAGGAAAGGGAGATGACCCAAATAGATAAAACCATGAATGAAAATGGAATTATTACAACCAATCCCTCAGAGATACAAGCAATTCTCAAGGAATACTATGGAAAATTATATGCCAACAAATTGGACAACCTGGAAGAAATGGACAAATTCCTAAACACCTACACTCTTCCAAAACTCAATCAGGAGGAAATAGAAAGCTTGAACAGACCCATAACCAGGAAAGAAATTGAATCAGTCATCAAAAATCTCCCAACAAATAAGAGTCCAGGACCAGATGGCTTCCCAGGGGAGTTCTACCAGACGTTTAAAGCAGAGATAATACCTATCCTTCTCAAGCTATTCCAAGAAATAGAAAGGGAAGGAAAACTTCCAGACTCATTCTATGAAGCGAGTATTACTTGGATTCCTAAAACAGAGAGACCCAGTAAAAAAAGAGAACTACAGGCCAATATCCCTGATGAATATGGATGCAAAAATTCTCAATAAGATACTAGCAGATCGAATTCAACAGCATATAAAAAGAATTATTCACCATGATCAAGTGGGATTCATTCCTGGGATGCAGGGCTGGTTCAACATTGACAAATCAATCAATGTGATACATCACATTAATAAAAGGAAAGATAAGAACTATTTGATCCTGTCAATCGATGCAGAAAAGGCATTTGACAAAAGTCAGCATCCTTTCTTAATAAAAACCCTCGAGAAAGTCGGGATAGAAGGAACATACTTAAACATCATAAAAGCCATTCATGAAAAACCCACAGCTAACATCATCCTCAATGGGGGAAAACTGAGAGCTTTTTCCCTGAGATCAGGAACACGACAGGGATGTCCACTCTCAACTGCTGTTGTTTAACATAGTGTTGGAAGCTCTAGTATCAACAATCAGACAACAAAAGGAAATCAAAGGCATCAAAATTGGCAAAGATGAAGTTAAGCTTTCACTTTTTGCAGATGACATGATATTATACATGCAAAATCCGATAGACTCCACCAAAAGTCTGCTAGAACTGATACGTGACTTTAACAAAGTTGCAGGATACAAAAACAATGTACAGAAATCAGTTGCATTCTTATACACTAATAATGAAGCAACAGAAAGACCAATAAAGAAACTGATTCCATTCACAATTGCACCAAGAAGCATAAAATACCTAGGAATAAATCTAACCAAAGATGTACAAGATCTGTATGCTGAAAATATAGGAAGCTTATGAAGGTAATTGAAGAAGATATAAAGAAATGGAAAAAACATTCCGTGCTCATGGATTGGAAGAATAAATATTGTCAAAATGTCAATACTACCCAAAGCTATCTACACATTCAATGCCATCCCAATCAAAATTGCACCAGCATTCTTCTCGAAACTAGAACAAGCAATCCTAAAATTCATATGGAACCACAAAAGGCCCCGAATAGCCAAAGTAATTTTGAAGAAGAAGACCAAAGCAGGAGGCATCACAATCCCAGACTTTAGCTTCTACTACAAAGCTGTCATCATCAAGACAGCATGGTATTGGCACAAAAACAGACACATAGACGAATGGAATAGAATAGAAACCCCAGAACTAGACCCACAAACGTATGGCCAACTCATCTTTGAAAAGCAGGAAAGAATATCCAATGGAAAAAAGACAGTCTCTTTAACAAATGGTGCTGGGAGAACTGGACAGCAACATGCAGAAGGTTGAAACTAGACCACTTTCTCACACCATTCACAAAAATAAACTCAAAATGGATAAAGGACCTGAATGTGAGACAGGAAACCATCAAAACCCTAAAGGAGAAAGCAGGAAAAGACCTCTCTGACCTCAGCCGCAGCAATCTCTTACTCGACACATCCCCAAAGGCAAGGGAATTAAAAGAAAAAATGAATTACTGGGGCCTTATGAAGATACAAAGCTTCTGCGCAGCAAAGGAAACAACCAACAAAACTAAAAGGCAACCAACGGAATGGGAAAAGATATTTGCAAATGACATATCGGACAAAGGGCTAGTATCCAAAATCTATAAAGAGCTCACCAAACTCCACACCCAGAAAACAACCCAGTGAAGAAATGGGCAGAAAACATGAACAGACACTTCTCTAAAGAAGACATCCAGATGGCCAACAGACAGATGAAAAGATGCTCAATGTCGCTCCTCATCAGGGAAATACAGATCAAAACCACACTGAGATATCACCTCACGCCAGTCAGAGTGGCCAAAATGAACAATTCAGGAGACTATAGATGCTGGAGAGGATGTGGAGAAACGGGAACCCTCTTGCACTGTTGGTGGGAATGCAAATTGGTGCAGCCACTCTGGAAAGCAGTGTGGAGGTTCCTCAAAAAATTAAAAATAGACCTACCCTATGACCCAGCAGTAGCACTGCTAAGAATTTACCCAAGGGATACAGGAGTACTGATGCATAGGGACACTTGTACCCCAATGTTCATAGCAGCACTCTCAACAATAGCCAAATTATGGAAAGAGCCTAAATGTCCATCACCTGATGAATGGATAAAGAAATTATGGTTTATATACACAATGGAGTACTACGTGGCAATGAGAAAGAATGAAATACGGCCCTTTGTAGCAACATGGATGGAACTGGAGAGTGTGATGCTAAGTGAAATAAGCCATACAGAGAAAGACAGATACCATGTTTTCACTCTTATGTGGATCCTGAGAAACTTAACAGAAACCCATGGGGAAGGGAAGGAAAAAAAAAAAAGAAGGTTAGAGTGGGAGAGAGCCAAAGCGTAAGAGCCTTAAAAACTGAGAACAAACTGAGGGTTGATGGGGGGTGGGAGGGAGGGGAGGGTGGGTGATGGGTATTGAGGAGGGCACCTTTTGCGATGAGCACTGGGTGTTGTATGGAAACCAATTTGACAATAAATTTCATATATTGAAAAAATAAATAAATAAAAATAAATTACTTGAAAAAAAAAAACCAGAAATATATCCCACCACACACACACACACACACACACACACACACACACACACACAATTGGAAAAACTAAAAAGCAATAGAGAATATAAACATTAAATCCTACAATGTTATTTATTAAACTTAAAGAACACAGAAAAATATCAAAGGAAGGGGAAATAAACAGAAATACCATAGCCTAATACCCAAACATACTAATAATTAGATTGAATTACATGGCAGTGGTCATCATGCTAGATTAAAAAATCAGGACTCTATTATACACTATTTATATGGGATGTGTGTTAAATATAAAGACACATATAGGTTGAAAGTACAAAGATGTAAAATGATATGTCAAGCAAATACTAAGCATATGAAGACCAATGAAGTTATGCTAATTTCAGACCAAGTGAACTTTTGTCATTATATCAACTTACAACTAAAATTGAACTGTATAATGTTAAATGTCAGTTCACCACACCATAATAATCCTGAATGTATGTGCATCTATAACAAAATTTTATATACATAAACCCAAAACTGGCAGAACCAGAGGGAGAAATTAATAAATCTAACAAATTAGGGATTTTAACACTTTTCTCAAATAGTTTTAGTCCAAAGTACAGGAAGAAGGAGAGTGGAGAGGCAAAACACATATCTACACTTCGTAGAAGTTGGACACGTTACTTCCACTTACATTCATGGTCAACATTTAGTCACAAGTGCATACCTGGCTATAAGAGAGCCTGAAAAATGATTTTTTTTTAGTCCAGATGACTTAGCATATATGTATACTTGATATGTATGTATGTATATGTATGTATATGTGTGTATGTGTGTGTATATGATGCATGTGTGTGCATCTATATCATATATAATATATATGTTTATGTATTATATTTATGTATGTATAAATAGAACCCATACCTGTTACCATAAAAGAGGGCAGAATGGATATCTATCGGGTGCCAATTAATTGTCTCTGCCACAGGAGTGATAAAAGAATTATGTAGTTCCTGTTGGAGAAATATGTATGTATGTACTTAAAAGCACAAATAGTAAATTTAAATTAACACCCTGAAAGTAAGTTTGGCCTCTGGGTAAAAATAACTTGCGACTTCCTGAAACAAAAAGAAAATTCTAGGCTATTTTTATTGACAGACATAGCTTCAAAAATACTAAGTAACAGCATTTAGGAGCACCTGGGTGCCTCAATCGGTTAAGCATCAGGCTTCAACTCGGGCCATGATCTTCTAGTTCCTGAGTTGAAGCCCCACATTGGGCTCTGTGCAGACAGCTCAGAGCCTGGAGCCTGTTTCCAATTCTGTGTCTCCCTCTCTCTCTCTGCCTCTCCCCTGCTTGCACACTGTCTCTTTCTCCCTCTTTCCCCCTCTCTCTCCCTCTCAAAAATAAATAAACATTAAAAAAATATGTAATAGTGTTTTAAAATCAATATATTGAAATTTCTATTCTCGGACTATTAAGAACTCTATAAATAATGGTTGTAAGAATGGTAATATAATTAGTCAAAAAACAAAAAGAAATGAGAAAATAGGATAAAAAGAAAAAGAAGTACATTGTTATTATCAGACACTATAATTGTGTACAAAGTTGATACATGTGAATACAAGAACACCTACAAAATATACAAATAAGACTTCATCAAGATTGTTGAAACAAGACCATAGGAAAAAAATCAATAAGCTTACTATACACTAGTAACAGAGGTGTATTTAAAACCTCACAATCTGGGGGGAGAGGGAAGATGGCGGCGTAGGAGGACGCTGGGCTCACCGCGCGTGCTGCTGATCACTTAGATTCCACCTACACCTGCCTAAATAACCCAGAAAACCACCAGAGGATTAGCAGAACGGAGTCGCCGGAGCCAAGCGCAGAGGAGAGGCCCACGGAAGAGGGTAGGAAGGGCGGCGAGGCGGTGCGCGCTCCACGGACCGGCGGGAGGGAGCAGGGGCGGAGGGGCAGCTCGCCGGCCAAGCAGAGCCCCGGAATCTGGCTTGCAAAAAGCAGAGGGGCCTGACGGACTGTGTTCCGACAGCAAGCGCGACTTAGCGTCTGGGAGGTGATAAGTTAACAGCTCTGCTCAGAAAGCGGGAAGGCTGGAGGACAAAGGGAAGGAGAGCTGCTGAGCCCCCTGACGACAGAGCTCAGTTTGGCGGGGAACAAAGGCGCTCACCAGCGCCATCTCCCCCGCCCATCCCCAAGCCAAAATCCAAAGAGAACCAGTTCCTGCCAGGGAACTTGCTCGCTCCGCGCAAACACCCAACTCTGCGCTTCTGCGGAGCCAAACCTCCGGCAGCGGATCTGACTCCCTCCTGCTGCCACAGGGCCCCTCCTGAAGTGGATCACCTAAGGAGAAGCAAGCTAAGCCTGCCCCTCCTGCCCCTGTGCACCTTGCCTACCCACCCCAGCTAAGACGCCAGATCCCCAGCATCACAAGCCTGGCAGTGTGCAAGTAGCCCAGACAGGCCACCCCACCCCACAGCGAATCCCGCCCCTAGGAGAGGGGAAGAGAAGGCACGCACCAGTCTGACTGTGGCCCCAGCGGTGGGCTGGGGGCAGACATCAGGTCTGACTGCGGCTCCGGCCACCAACTCCAGTTATACACCACAGCACAGGGGAAGTGCCCTGCAGGTCCTCACCACGCCAGGGACTATCCAAAATGACCAAGCGGAAGAATTCCCCTCAGAAGAATCTCCAGGAAATAACAACAGCTAATGAGCTGATCAAAAAGGATTTAAATAATATAACAGAAAGTGAATTTAGAATAATAGTCATAAAATTAATCGCTGGGCTTGAAAACAGTATAGCGGACAGCAGAGAATCTCTTGCCACAGAGATCAAGGGACTAAGGAACAGTCACGAGGAGCTGAAAAACGCTTTAAACGAAATGCATAACAAAATGGAAACCACCACGGCTCGGCTCGGATTGAAGAGGCAGAGGAGAGAATAGGTGAACTAGAAGATAAAGTTACGGAAAAAGAGGAAGCTGAGAAAAAGAGAGATAAACAAATCCAGGAGTATGAGGGGAAAATTAGAGAACTAAGTGATACACTAAAAAGAAATAATATACGCATAATTGGTATCCCAGAGGAGGAAGAGAGAGGGAAAGGTGCTGAAGGGGTACTTGAAGAAATAATAGCTGAGAACTTCCCTGAAGTGGGGAAGGAAAAAGGCATTGAAATCCAAGAGGCACAGAGAACTCCCTTCAGACGTAACTTGAATCGATCTTCTGCATGACATATCATAGTGAAACTGGCAAAATACAAGGATAAAGAGAAAATTCTGAAAGCAGCAAGGGGTAAACGTGCCCTCACATATAAAGGGAGACCTATAAGACTCGTGACTGATCTCTCTTTTGAAACTTGGCAGGCCAGAAAGAATTGGCACGAGATTTTCAGTGTGCTAGACAGAAAAAATATGCAGCCGAGAATCCTTTATCCAGCAAGTGTGTCGTTTAGAATAGAAGGAGAGATAAAGGTCTTCCCAAACAAACAAAAACTGAAGGAATTTGTCACCACTAAACCAGCCCTACAAGAGATCCTAAGGGGGACCCTGTGAGACAAAGTACCAGAGACATCACTACAAGCATAAAACATACAGACATCACAATGACTCTAAACCCATATCTTTCTGTAATAACACTGAATGTAAATGGATTAAATGCGCCAACCAAAAGACATAGGGTATCAGAATGGATAAAAAAACAAGACCCATCTATTTGCTGTCTACAAGAGACTCATTTTAGACCTGAGGACACCTTTAGATTGAGAGTGAGGGGATGGAGAACTATTTATCATGCTACTGGAAGCCAAAAGAAAGCTGGAGTAGCCATACTTATATCAGACAAACTAGACTTTAAATTAAAGGCTGTAACAAGAGATGAAGAAGGACATTATATAATAGTGACAGGGTCTATCCATCAGGAAGAGCTAACAATTATAAATGTCTATGCGCCGAATACCAGAGCGCCCAAATATATAAAACAATTACTCATAAACACAAGCAACCTTATTGATAAGAATGTGGTAATTGCAGGGGACTTTAACACCCCACTTACAGAAATGGATAGATCATCTGGACACACGGTCAATAAAGAAACAAGGGCCCTGAATGAGACATTGGATCAGATGGACTTGACAGATATATTTAGAACTCTGCATCCCAAAGCAACAGAATATACTTTCTTCTCGAGTGCACATGGAACATTCTCCAAGATAGATCATATACTGGGTCACAAAACAGCCCTTCATAAGTTTACAAGAATTGAAATCATACCATGCATACTTTCAGATCACAATGCTATGAAGCTTGAAATCAACCACAGAAAAACGTCTGGAAAGCCTCCAAAAGCATGGAGGTTAAAGAACACCCTACTAACGAATGAGTGGGTCAACCAGGCAATTAGAGAAGAAATTAAAAAATATATGGAAACAAACGAAAATGAAAATACAACAATCCAAACGCTTTGGGACGCAGCGAAGGCAGTCCTGAGAGGAAAATACATTGCAATCCAGGCCTATCTCAAGAAACAAGAAAAATCCCAAATACAAAATCTAACAGCACACCTAAAGGAACTAGAAGCAGAACAGCAAAGGCAGCCTAAACCCAGCAGAAGAAGAGAAATAATAAAGATCAGAGCAGAAATAAACAATATAGAATCTTAAAAAACTGTAGAGCAGATCAACGAAACCAAGAGTTGGTTTTTTGAAAAAATAAACAAAATTGACAAACCTCTAGCCAGGCTTCTCAAAAAGAAAAGGGAGATGACCCAAATACATAAAATCATGAATAAAAATGGAATGATTACAACCAATCCCTCAGAGATACAAACAATTATCAGGGAATACTATGAAAAATTATATGCCAACAAATTGGACAACCCGGAAGAAATGGACAAATTCCTGAACACCCACACTCTTCCAAAACTCAATCAGGAGGAAATAGAAAGCTTGAACAGACCCATCACCAGCGAAGAAATTGAATCGGTTATCAAAAATCTCCCAACAAATAAGAGTCCAGGACCAGATGGCTTCCCAGGGGAGTTCTACCAGACGTTTAAAGCAGAGATAATACCTATCCTTCTCAAGCTATTCCAAGAAATAGAAAGGGAAGGAAAACTTCCAGACTCATTCTATGAAGCCAGTATTACTTGGATTCCTAAAGCAGACAGAGACCCAGTAAAAAAAAGAGAACTACAGGCCAATATCCCTGATGAATATGGATGCAAAAATTCTCAATAAGATACTAGCAAATCGAATTCAACGGCATATAAAAAGAATTATTCACCATGATCAAGTGGGATTCATTCCTGGGATGCAGGGCTGGTTCAACATTCGCAAATCAATCAACGTGATACATGACATTAACAAACAAAAAGAGAAGAACCATATGATCCTGTCAATCGATGCAGAAAACGCCTTTGACAAAATCCAGCACCCTTTCTTAATAAAAACCCTTGAGAAAGTCGGGATAGAAGGAACATACTGAAAGATCATAAAAGCCATTTATGAAAAGCCCACAGCTAACATCATCCTCAACGGGGAAAAACTGAGAGCTTTTTCCCTGAGATCAGGAACACGACAGGGATGCCCACTCTCACCGCTGTTGTTTAACATAGTGCTGGAAGTTCTAGCATCAGCAATCAGACAACAAAAGGAAATCAAAGGCATCAAAATTGGCAAAGATGAAGTCAAGCTTTCGCTTTTTGCAGATGACATGATATTATACATGGAAAATCCGACAGACTCCACCAAAAGTCTGCTAGAATTGATACATGAATTCAGCAAAGTTGCAGGATACAAAATCAATGTACAGAAATCAGTTGCATTCTTTTTTTTATTTTTTATTTTTATTTTTTTTTTTAATTTTTTTTTTCAACGTTTATTTTTGGGACAGAGAGAGACAGAGCATGAACGGGGGAGGGGCAGAGAGAGAGGGAGACACAGAATCGGAAACAGGCTCCAGGCTCCGAGCCGTCAGCTCAGAGCCCGACGCGGGGCTTGAACCCACGGACCGCGAGATCGTGACCTGGCTGAAGTCGGACGCTCAACCGACTGCGCCACCCAGGCGCCCCTCAGTTGCATTCTTATACACTAACAATGAAGCAACAGAAAGACAAATAAAGAAACTGATCCCATTCACAATTGCACCAAGAAGCATAAAATACCTAGGAATAAATCTAAGCAAAGATGTAAAGGATCTGTATGCTGAAAACTATAGAAAGCTTATGAAGGTAATTGAAGAAGATTTAAAGAAATGGAAAGACATTCCCTGCTCATGGATTGGAAGAATAAATATTGTCAAAATGTCAATACTACCCAAAGCTATCTACACATTCAATGCAATCCCAATCAAAATTGCACCAGCATTCTTCTCGAAACTAGAACAAGCAATCCTAAAATTCATATGGAACCACAAAAGGCCCCGAATAGCCAAAGTAATTTTGAAGAAGAAGACCAAAGCAGGAGGCATCACAATCCCAGACTTTAGCCTCTACTACAAAGCTGTCATCATCAAGACAGCATGGTATTGGCACAAAAACAGACACATAGACCAATGGAATAGAATAGAAACCCCAGAACTAGGCCCACAAACGTATGGCCAACTCATCTTTGACAAAGCAGGAAAGAACATCCAATGGAAAAACAGTCTCTTTAACAAATGGTGCTGGGAGAACTGGACAGCAACATGCAGAAGGTTGAAACTAGATCACTTTCTCACACCATTCACAAAAATAAACTCAAAATGGATAAAGGACCTGAATGTGAGACAGGAAACCATTAAAACCTTAGAGGAGAAAGCAGGAAAAGACCTCTCTGACCTCAGCCGTAGCAATCTCTTCCTCGACACATCCCCAAAGGCAAGGGAATTAAAAGCAAAAGTGAATTACTGGGACCTTATGAAGATAAAAAGCTTCTGCACAGCAAAGGAAACAACCAACAAAACTAAAAGGCAACCAACGGAATGGGAAAAGATATTTGCAAATGACATATCGGACAAAGGGCTAGTATCCAAAATCTATAAAGAGCTCACCAAACTCCACACCCGAAAAGCAAATAACCCAGTGAAGAAATGGGCAGAAAACATGAATAGACACTTCTCTAAAGAAGACATCCGGATGGCCAACAGGCACATGAAAAGATGTTCAGCGTCGCTCCTTATCAGGGAAATACAAATCAAAACCACACTCAGGTATCACCTCACGCCAGTCAGAGTGGCCAAAATGAACAAATCAGGAGACTATAGATGCTGGAGAGGATGTGGAGAAACGGGAACCCTCTTGCACTGTTGGTGGGAATGCAAATTGGTGCAGCCGCTCTGGAAAGCAGTGTGGAGGTTCCTCAGAAAATTAAAAATAGACCTACCCTATGACCCAGCAATAGCACTACTAGGAATTTATCCAAGGGACACAGGAGTACTGATGCATAGGGGCACTTGCACCCCAATGTTCATAGCAGCACTCTCAACAATAGCCAAATTATGGAAAGAGCCTAAATGTCCATCAACTGATGAATGGATAAAGAAATTGTGGTTTATATACACAATGGAATACTACGTGGCAATGAGAAAAAATGAAATATGGCCTTTTGTAGCAACGTGGATGGAACTGGAGAGTGTGATGCTAAGTGAAATAAGCCATACAGAGAAAGACAGATACCATATGGTTTCACTCTTATGTGGATCCTGAGAAACTTAACAGGAACCCATGGGGGAGGGGAAGGAAAAAAAAAAAAAAGAGGTTAGAGTGGGAGAGAGCCAAAGCATAAGAGACTGTTGAGAACTGAGAACAAACTAAGGGTTGATGGGGGGTGGGAGGGAGGAGAGGGTGGGTGATGGGTATTGAGGAGGGCACCTTTTGGGATGAGCACTGGCTGTTGTATGGAAACCAATTTGACAATACATTTCATATATAAATAAAAAAAAAAGAAAAGAAAACAAACTTTCATCAAAAAAAAAATAAATAAAACCTCACAAACTATAACATGCAAAGAAATAAATCTAATAAAAGATGTGTGAGACGTACATGGAGAAACTCTTTAAAATGTATTAGGAGTCATAAAAGGAGATGAGAATAAGTACATTGACATATAACAGATGGAGAGCTCAAAATAATGATATCCAGATAATTGAAATGTAATTCAATTTTATCAATTTCAACAAAAATTCTGAACAATGTTTATGTAAATCATAATAAATTCATAAAATATATATGAAAGAGCAAGTGTACTAGAATTGCAAAGACTTTTTTAAGTTGATTTATTTTGAGAGAGATAAAGGCCAGGTACCTGAGGGCAGTGGAGGGGCAGAGAGGGAAAGAGAGAGAATCCCAACAGGCTTTGCACTGCTAGTGTAGAGCCCAAAGCAGAGCTTAGAACTCATGAACCATGAGATCACAACCTGAGGCAAAATCAAGAGTCAGATGCTTAACCAATTAAACCACCCAGGTGCCCCCAAAATTTATTATTGTTAAAGAAAAATATAAGTAATGAATTCAGGATGTTTAGAAGTAAACTATTACTTAAGCAAGGCACTTAAAAAAAAAAACATAAGTCACAAAAGATAAGATCAAGAGTTTTGAATTCCTCAAAATATAACATTTAAAGCAAAACAAAATGACACCAACAAAAATTTTTTTTTAAGAAGAAACTGGAGAATTATATCCACAACTATATTTTTCACAATCCTGTTAAAAAAAAATGAGGACCAAGGATATGAATGCATAATACACAGAAGAAGCAATTTCATCCACCTAAAATATGTAAAAATAACCAACCACACTGGCTAAGGAGGGAAAGGCAAAGGGAGTGACCAACTATACTAAAGGTGTAGATCAGTTAAGTAAGAAGAGGACTGGGTTTTGAATTTGTAAATATGAAGTCACAGGTACAGCATTGGGCAGAGTGTTATAGATGAAAACCTGATTGGTATGAGTTCAGGAACAAGTGAAAAGAGAGGACTCAGAGGCTATTTTCTTAAAAGAGAGAACAGGTTAATAGGACAGTGGATGAAGAGAAATGTGGGCTCAAGAAAGGTTTGTAATTTTTTTTTTTTATATAGTACAGCATGTTTGTATTGATGGAAAGAATGATTCCATAGAGAGAGAAAATGTATGAGGCAGGAGGGGGGAAGAATTTCTAGAGCAATGTCCCAGGTGAAAGCCTACTGCATGTGGGAAGGAGTCGACTTTAGAAACACAGGCAGTTGATTATTTAAAGGTCAGTAGAGAAGTACACACAGCACAGGTGCAGGGGTGTCGGCAGGTGTTCTAATAGGAGGGTGTAGAACCTCTCTTCATAATTGCTTTCATTTTCTCAGGGAAATAGAAAGTGACATCAGCAGCTAAAGACTAGAATGATGGAGGTTTGAGGAGAAAGGGGAAGATAGAGAACAGTCACAGACAGCATGGAAGACGGAATGAAATATGGAGACTTAACATGATTGTTAGCTATAAGCAGTAGGCCACTCGATTACAGTCATAAATTTAAAGTTGTTTTTCAACTTCTATATAAAATAAATGTAATAAAGTGAGACCACTAAAATGATCTGTATCCATCTTCATATGTGCGGGTGTATACACAGAATGAGTGTAGGGGAGGGACGGTGGAACTGGTTCTGTGGGAATGACAGGAAAGTATGACATCGTAGAGGAAGGGAGAGGAGGGTAAGCATGTATTCAAAGGAGTGATGACAATCTTTGGTCATGGAATGTAAGATGAGTAAGGAGGAAATGACAGAATGGTGTGGATGAGAAACATTGATAAAGTAAATGTGGTGAATAATAATTTTCGATAAACATAGGGCTCAAAAACACAGTCAAGTAAGAAAAAGGGTTGAAAACATAAGTATAAGTTGATTCCACTTATGTAAACTAAATATATATATATATATGTATATATTTAAAATATGTTATAGGCATATATTATAGAAATATAGGTGATATAGATAGGTATATGTGTGTATATGCATGTATTATATGCATAGGTATATATATGCATCTATATTATATACACATATGGGTACACACACATAAATATAAATATATATGCTTTATTTTTCTTTAAGAAGTGATAGGATAATGGCTAAGAATGTCAGTTTTGAAGCTAGGCTGCCTGGGTTTTGCCACTTATTACCCTTGGGCAAATTACTTATCCTTTCTGTGCTTATTTCCTTTTTCCTAAAGTACTCTGTACCTCAGTTTCCTTTTTTTTCTAACATAGGAATTGCTGTGCACTCCATTCTGTTTCCTGAAACCTCATATGTTAAAACCCTAACTCCCAACATGATGGCATTGAGGCATGGGGCTCTCTCTCTGCCATGTGAGGACACAGCTAGAAGGTAGCCATCGGCAAGCCAGGAAGAAGGCTGTCACCAGAACCTGACCAATCTGGCTTCCTGATCTCAGGCTCGCAGCCTCCAGATCTGTGAGAAGATAAATCCCTGTTGCTTAAGTCACCCAGTCTCTGGTATTTTGTTATGTCATCCCAAGCTGACTAAGACAGGGATAATAAAAGTACCTTGCTCATGAGCATCTTACAGCACTTCTATTACGAGCATGAAAGTGTTTTATAAGGCAGTAGCTACAATTGTAAATGACCTGAAGCCATAAAGCAGAATGTGTGAATGATGAGTGCATGAGTGTTTGCAGTAATGTCTTTAGCTTTCTATAATTTGAAATATTTAAAGTTTTAAATAAAAATATAAATCAGTTTGGCAGTAATACATATTTAAGACAGACGAGATTAATTCAAGATGACAAGTGAGAAGTCTGTTTCACTAGCACTGATGAACTGTGATTTTGATTCAACTAGAAAAGTGGCAGAAGATGAGAAGAAGGTGGCTCAAGGAATGGTTTGGATATAAAAATGGCAGGGAGAGAAAGGAGAGAAGGACAGACAATACCTCGGTTCCAGATTCCTGTGTAGAAAGTGGTGTCAGCACCTGATGTAGATCCTCTTCACAGCAGATTGGTTCAAGGAAAATGATACGTTCTGCTCTTGACCATTTCCATTTCAAGCGCATAATTAAGAATGGGCAGAAACAATTCCTCTGTGACACCCTGTGATTTTGGTTTTGCTATTTAACTCCGAACCACAAGTGCAGATTATAGAAGCACACATGACTGATACCTTCACAAATGTGAAGCATATGGTTAAGAGAGATGAGAGTTCATGATTAGTTTTAGAGGATGGGAAAGTTCGCAAGGAGATGAAGCTTTTGGCAGTCCAGAAGGACTATGCTATTCTCAGCACAGGTGCTAACCATTAAAGTCACTGCTGTAGAGGTGGTATTTAGTCTAAATTTGTCAAGTGAGTTTTCCAAGATCATAGCAAAAGACAGCTCTTGAATAGCTTCCATCACCTAAATTAGATAAACACACTAGTGGGAACAGTTGCCTGTTCTAATATGTGTACCTAATATCTATATTTAAATGAAAACCAATTAGGGGTGAAAACAAAGAGTTTGTATTTCCCTAAATGATTTGCAATTTTCAAAATGATAATTGTTATCAGAAAATTTTTAAGATTTCAGAGGTAACTCAGACAAGTCCTTCTGTGCTTTGGCTGAAGCCATTTCTTACTGTATAATTTGGATGAATTCAACATCTATGTTTGACAAATACTTAGGGCAAGAGAAAGAAAACAGAAAAACAATAATTGTGTCTCTGTGAATTAATTTATCTTTGGTAATTTTACTATCTCTTAAGTATTTAGGAAAGAACATGAACACCTGAATTCTAAATACCTATTATTGAAGAAGTTTTTTTCTCCCTATAAAATATAACACATTGTTGTCCGTCATATATCATCATCCACTAAGTTGGAAAGTCTTATTTTTTGTTGTTGCTCAGATCAGCATGTTCTTTTTCACAAATGTTTATTATTGAAGTATAGTTGATATAGTGTTTTATTACTTTCAGGTGGACAACATGGTAATTTGACAATGCTATAGATTATACAGTGCCCACCATAATAAGTGCAGTTATCATTTGTTTTATTTTATCATTGATAATGTAGCTTACTGAATTATCTGGAGTCTTGAGTCTTTGCCAAATTCATCATTTTCAGATTATTTTTTAAAACTATGAATTAAAAGCATGAAAGTCCAGTTTGGTTACCATTAAGTTGTCAGTCTTTCATAAAAAACACTGCATGGTTAATTCTAATTTTTAAAATGCCATCAAAAATATATTTACATTCTGGTACTGGAAACATTTTATTGGTTCTCCTGTCTCTGTTATATTACAGTAAATGAACATCTAAAATATGTTTTATAACCATCACGGGATTCTAATATAATTTCTAAGTTTTGTGACTTTATTTTTTATACTATTTCTTCACTTGGCTAAGTTGAAAATTAAAATTAAATATATCTACATATATTTATTTAAAAGCATCAACATCTCATGGATTGTTCTGTTCACTAAGCACAAGACTCACCTGGTATGTAAACAGGAGATGGACACTATGTCTTATGGCTTCAGTGATGTCAAGAATTATATAGTCTCTTCCACCCCCAAGTGCCCAATTGAAATGCTCAGATAATAACATCACCAAAACTTGTGGAGTTTTCCACTTAAACATTTACATATATATTAACTTACTTGAACCCCAAACCATAATACTGTAAAGTATTGAGAAAGTAGGACCGTATTTTTTTTCATGTGTGTTTATTTTAGAGAGAGAGAAAGAGACAGAGTGCAAATGGGGGAAGGGACAGAGAGAGAGAGACATAGAATCTGAAGCAGGCTCAAGGCTCTGCGCTGTCAGAACAGAGCCCTATGCAAGGCTTGAACTCATGAACTGTGAGATCCTGACCTGAGCCAAAGTTGGACGCTTAAGCGACTGAGCCACCCAGGTACCCTGACTTTAAACCCAAGTCAGCTCAAAAAGCACAATTCATAAATAAGAACCAGGATTCTAACCTAACTAGTAAAAACTAAAACCAGGAAATCTTCATCCCAAATCTTCATCCTTTATTTCTAGATTCTGTGTATTTTTTTTAATCTTAGGAACGTTTTTCAAAAGAACTCATTATTATTAATAACATTATTATATAAGAAACCTACACAACTGTCTGAAGAAAAAAATAGGTAACTTAGGTCCTAATATAAATGCTTAGCAACAAGGAGAGTATTTAGTTAGATAAACAATTAATCTTGCTAGAAATGAAACATACTAACTGAAATTGAAATTCACACAGATTCAGTCAGATGTTTTTAAGAAAAACATTTAATTCCATTGAGAATGTGGTAAATCTGTCACACTGGTATATTCCTGAGAGAATTGTCTATTGGCAAAATGTTTAAAAAGCAGTTGGTAATATTTATGTGTTTTCAGTGTCTTCAAATTTATCCTGCATAAATAATTCAAAAATAGGAAAAATACATGTTCATGAGCATGTACTGCTAGTAACAATGGGTAGATATCGGAAGTAATAACATCATTAAAATAGGGAGAAATAATAAATTAAGCAATTGTAGTCTATGAAATAATATGCTTTCATTTAAATGATAATTGTAGATATTATGAAGCAGCATAGAAGTGTTTATGGCATACTGTAAATTGGAAAAAAACAGAGATGTGTATATTTATTAGGATAACCACATTGAGAAATTATATGCACACATACTGTTAAAATGTGGAAAGAATACTAGTATTTCTGTTAAGCTAGTTGGGGTTATAAGTAATTTTTTCCTGTTTTCACAACTATATTATTATGGAATGTAAAAGGAAGTACAGTAGTTAGAATAATAATCTACATTACAGCCAAGCTAAAACCCGAACTTCCTCTTTTCACCCCCAATATCCAAACATCGTTACTTTGGGACAGTCCTGCCTCAAAGGAATCTCCCTAACTTAACTATTATGTTCCATTCCTCCTGCCACCTCCAGGAGCAGGCCACCCTCATTGTTTGCTTTGATAACCATAACAACCTTCTTCACTATTAGTGATCCTTCCCTCTCCAGGGTCAATTCTGGTCTCTCTCCCCTTTGTATTCTGCTCTCCTGCTGTATAGAAGTTGTTTTCCATTCCTATTGGGTCATGCTTTCCTGTCCTCCGAGCTTTTATCTCACCTCTCCCCTTTCCTTTCATTGCCAACACTTCAGAACTCACTTAAACATTTAATGCTTCTTCTCAGACTCTTGTGGACTCTTCTTCCCACTTCTAAATTCTGCAGTGTCAAAGGCTCAATCTTTACCTCTCTTGTCTTTTTAATTTCCATCTCTCCTTAGTTGATTTTTTTCGAGTTTTATACTTTGACTTTCACCTAAATTCCACTGATTCCCAAATTTATTTCCAGCCCGAACCTCTCACAGAAGCCACAGAATTGAACAAATCACTGTCTCCTTGACATCTCAGTGTATAATAGGTACCTTTAAGTTTTCATGTCCAAAAATAACTCATGATTTCCCACACCCCACCGTCAAAAGCCACTTCTCTCTTACTCTCCATCTTTGTAGGTGGCATCATGATTTACCCTACTACTTAGGCCAACAGCCTAGGTGGATCCTTGAATCTTTGCTTTCACTAACAACCAACCTTGAATCTATCAGGAAATCATTTTGTCCTCTAACTTTGCAATATATCCCTATTTGGTCACTTCTTGCCACATCCGCTTTGATCACTCTTTTCTAAGCCAACATCTCTTTTCTCATCTAATGCAATGCCTCCTAAATTGTCCCCCTGCTTCCACTCTTGTTCCCTCTACAATCTAGTCCTCAAATATTACTGAGAGGAATGTTTTATAAAGATAAATGTGATCATATCACTCACCAGCTTCAAACTTACTAATGACTTCCCACTACTCTTGGATCAAAATCTGGAAGTGTTATCATGATCTTCAAGGACCTGATTTTTGGAACTCGTTTATCTTGCCTCATGCCACCCACTCCCATGCCACTGTGCTCCAGGCAATAAGGCTCTTGCCACTCCTAGCACCCACCAACCTCTTGTCTGTTTCAAAGCCTTTACGTTTGATATTTTCTCTGCCCAGAATTCTACTCCCCCAGACCTTCATGGTTCTCACTCCTTCTTGTTCTTTAATAGTCTCTCTTAAAATATCACATTCTCAGGCTCTCCCTGTCTCCTCCTTGTTAGAAAACAAACAAACAAAAAACAAAAAACAAACCCAAATCTCTTATTCCCATTTTATTCTGTTTCATTTTTTCATAGAGTTAATGTGCATGCCTCATGAGGGCAGAGATATCTGTTTTCATTCACTGATAAATCTTAAGCACCCACTGGTGTGTGCTCAATAAATATGAGATAAGTGAACAAAATGTATTACCATTACCATAAATTATGGTATATATAGCTTATATATATATGGTTAATATATACTTATATATAATACATATAAGTATATATATATAGCTTCTCTTCTCCATTAGAATGCAAGTTGTCTTGTTTATATGTGTATTTCCAGTGCCTAGAACAATGCTTGACTTATATTATTCTCTCAAAAAATATTTCTTAAAATCATGACCAGAAGACCTTTCATTTATGCCTTGATCCCTTTATTCCTAAAGTTTGAGTTGCTTTGTTTTTCTATGTTAAGCACATGCAATTAAACATTTTATTAAAATCATTTTGGCAAAGCCAGGTATCGGCTATTAAAAAAACACTACTTTGACAATATACTGGAACAAAGTCTTTAGGGGTAAAATTTGTAGAAATCTTTGAAAAGTTTCTATATCTCATGGAGGGACATGAAGAAAGAGACCATGAACTCTAAAATAGCTGCTCTGTACCATGTCTGCCAATTGTTCTTGATTATAGCATATGTCATTCATTGCTTATTTAAACTTACCACTGTCTCTTACCAAAGAGCAGTTTGCTATTTATTATAACTGGGAAATTTTTATGATTTATTATAACTATGAGACTTCAAAATGCTGAATTGTAAAATTGAAGTAATAGTAAGTTTCAATGGGTCAGAGTAATGAACCTTAACATTTCTGAGCTTCTCACTTTCAATTGTTTGTCATGGTGTCCAAATCCAGTGACCCATTTTCGAATCATTGGGTGCCTATTTGCTTAAATTCTTTACTTTGTAAAATAAAATTTTATTTTGAAAGAGAAGCTGCCTACAGAAGTTTAACATATTGAATTAGATTTTTATATATAAATTATAATAAATGGCTCCTCTTTGCCTTTTATAAAAAGAAAGTTATCCACGGTTAGAATTCATAGATATCACAAAGTTGTGCAAGTTTGGAAGAACATGCTTAAAATTGATATGCTTCAAGTCTTCAGAGTTGTGCCAGTGTCTAGCTAACTGCATTAGTGGATCTAGTTACTAAGGTCATTTTATCACAGATCCAAATGTATTATTAGAACATATATTAGCACTCTTGACTGCAAGGCTGCAAATATTTAGTAAACTAATCCCATTTGATGTTCATGGTAATGAGAACACCTGATTGTAAATCTAGTTATTTTGCTACCATCAGAAACAGAATTAGCACAGAAAATCAGATACCAGGCTCTCATAAAATTGTAAGTTCAGTAAATTTCTTAATGCCTTCAGAAAAACAAGGAGTTGACTGAAAGAATGAAGAAATCCCCAGATTTCTAGATACTGAATTGGCTTCAAGGCCGTTTTAGACCCGATAATCAATCCAAGATAAATGTTCTACAGGTGGTAAGAAAGCAGCCCCAGAGCTCCCTCCGTCTCCATCTCTTCTCCTGAGGACATCATCCATTACAGCTCAGAATGTGACAGGGCATGACTATGCATGGGGTCAAGGCCCAGTAGGCAGTTTTCGTCTGTGTTGCTTTGTCAAGACCCTCTGTCACCTGTCACAAGCAAATCAGCAGCTGTGATCTGACATACGCTTCTTTGACATATCTTTATATATCCCATTATTGCACTTAATACTGCATAGAGTAGGTGCTTAACAAGTGATCGTTTTTGATATTGTCAATCTAAAATCATATTATCCCACTCTTGTGAGAATCTTGAAAGATTCCTGTCACATAGCAGCCACTCAATAAACGTTTGGATACATGGTATTTCCTTATTTGAGTCCACTTTATTTGGAAAAAGAAAATTAAAAAAAAAAATTAATTCCATTTTCTAAAAGTCACTTTTAGGCACACCTGAGTAGTTCAGTCGATTAAACATCTGACTCTTGGTTTTGGCTCAGGTCATGATTTCACATGGTTCATGAGTTCAAGCCCCACATCGGGCTCCATGATGACAGTGTGGAACCTGCTTGGGATTCCTTCTCTCTCCCTCTCTCTCTGCCCGTCCCCCACTTGCACTCTCTGTCTCTCTGTCTCTCTCTCTCTCTGTCTCAAAATAAATAAACTTTAAAATAATAAAGTAGCTTTGAGAAAAGCTTATTAGATGTCTGTCAACTTACATTAAAATAATGCACGATGTATAAGTGAAAAAGTAGGGCAAATAAATTTAATTCCTTCAGACTTCAAAGTAAACAGTAAACATCCCTTTTTGCATAGCAGAGTGAAAATGTGTGCCTCTGTTATCATTCAATAAGACAAGGCCTGCAGGACTCCAAAAGTCCTCCAAGTTCACAGTAAATGGGAAGACTTGGGAAGGCTTCCCATTGCCCCAGAGCAGGGCACTGTTGCTGGGGTGAGGCATCATGGGCCGTGAGGAGTATGGTGCATCTCCTCACCCATCAAACCTTGAGGCCAGAGAATCATTGGCATTTACTCTTCACTGAAGAGATTAGACAGACCTTTCCAAAAGAAGGTCTGTATCTCTCTGGAGACAGGCTACTCAGCAGACAAACACACTCTGGCCTGGAGAGCCATGCCTGCCAGCATTGAGGGAAAGGACAGAATAGAGATGTAGAATATGAAAAGACAGTGGCTCCAGAGGCTATCCGGGGCATTTTCCTGTGTTCATGGCTTGGGAAGGAAGAATGATACAGCAGGCTGTGTTCCACTCCCCTATAAATTATGGGGTTGAAGAGCACATAGGGTGGGTCCCTCCTGTGTCTTATCGGTTGAATTCGAGGACACTAACCTTCTCTTCCTGTGTCTGGCATCCCACATTCCAGTCCCAAAGCTCACCTCCCATTTCTTCCCAGACAGGTTTCTGGAGGGTTGGCATTTTCTCTTCAGCTCAGGAGTTCACCGCCATTCCCTCAGGGTGGGACACAGAGAAGAGTACAGAGAAGAAAGGAGGGAAGACCACAGTATACTCACTATACAATTCCTCCAGCCTCATTTCTCAGATAACTTTTAGAAGTTTTGTTAATCCCTAGTAGTAGAAGTAGTGGGCTCAAAAGAATTAATTCTTCTCCAGCCCATTTTTGATAACTAACCTATCACTAGGGGTGGTGGGGGGGCAGGGAAGTGTTGCCATCAAAGAACAAGATCAAGTCTCTGTGGGTTCTTTACTGTTTTGTTTCCCAGAATGTTTCTTTAGGTCTTGCTATGTGCCAGACAGTCTGCTAGACCCTGGAGATGGAACAGTAAGCCTATGGGAGAGCACTAAACAAAGTAAAACAGGACTCTATTTTATTTTACTTACACAACTCTTAGAATCAGTTTTTCCTGTCATTTTTATTTAACTGAAAAATATCCTGAAATTACAAGGTAGATGACTTTAAAAAGCAATTGCTATTTGCAACAATGCACATCTGAGTTTTCTAAATGCATTATATTGCCAAAAAATACAAAAATAAATTGCATGTCGAGGCTAATATTTGATGTGATTCATAACTTCTATTTCAATTTTGCATCTTCCCCCAAATATTTTTTCCATTTACTAAAATTTTGGCAGCGAATGTTATGAATTTTATAAATTTGGTCTTCTATTACCAATGGTAAAGTGAAGAAACTTTTATCTTTATTATTTTGCATCTCTTGATGGGGGTTTTTCTCTAATTCAAAGGGCTGTCCTGGGGGGGGGGGAGGTTGGAGTGATGAGGGGATGCCTTGTAAAATAAAAGGAGTTTCAAGTAAAATGGCCTTGGTTTTGAGTATTATCTACCTTAGCCAAGTTCTTAATATGTGTATTATATTAAACAAGATTTTTGAAAAATTTACCCTCAATCTCCATATCTATAAATTAGTAATCACAAGATTAAATATCATAAAAATCTGGCTTTAGGTTCTGATATGGTGGTTCAGGCAAGTCGATTCTGACTAAAAATCCAGACCCTAAGCCAACAGTTGGTGAAATAACTTCTGAAATGACGAACACTTTGTGAATATTGTGCTCTGAGTTCTGAGCAGTTCTGGGCTGCTCATGCTGTATTATACCTCACATGCAAACAATCAGGGATTTGAGAGACGAGAGCTGAGTTCTAGTTCTAGAAGGCCTTCACATGTCATTTTTTCCCCTCCTCTGAAACAGATTGTCCTCATCTGTAAATAACAAAATTGGAGTAACTTTTCAGGGCCTTCAAGTCTGTCATGTGCTCTCATGCTTTGGTTTCTATTTCCTTTAGTGTTTTTTTTTTTTTTTCCATTACATATATACATGGATAAATTCCTGACTGTTTGTTATATTTTCCGTTATTTTATTTTTTTAATGTTTATTTTTTACTTTTGACAGTGGGGGGGGGGGGAGGCAGGGGCAGAGAGATAGAGGGAGACACAGAATCTGAAGCAGGCTCCAGGCTCTGCACTGTCGGCACAGAGCCCCGATGCAGAGCTCGAAGTCACCAACCACAAGATCATGACCTGAGCCGAAGTCAGATGCTTAACTGACTGAGCCATCCAGGTGCCCCAATTTTCCTTTATTTTAAAACTATTTTTTTCTGGTCCCTCATTTAACACAAAGCTGTTAAATGAGTTGGCAGTAAAGAATAGTATAGAAAAACTGGGTTCTTGTTGTGGTGGTTGTTGTCATCATTGTTTTTAAGAAATATACAGAGGGGCATCTGGGTGGCTCAGCTGGTTGAGTGCCCAGCTCAATTTTGGCTCAGATCATGATCCCAGGCCCCTGGGATCAAACCCGGTTTTGGGCTCCATGCTGAGCCTGGGACCTACTTGGGATTCTCTCTCTCTCCCTTTGCCCCTCTCCCCCGCTCATGATCTCTGTCTCTTTCTAAATAAAAATAAAAATAATAAAAATAAAAATAAATATACAGAAATCTTTATATGGATGGTTGCCTTAAATTTCTGGAGTTGTATGAACTAATTTAGATAAAGATCTTAGGGCTGCAATAGGCATATAGTAAACAATCAGTATTAACTACCCTTATTGTTAGTAATATCAGATTGAATACTAATTTATTATTTTTGACAAAATGTAAGCATTTGCCATTTCTTAGGCATTTTAATTATAGAAAGTTTGAAAAAATAGGAATAAGTAAAACATCAAGAATAAAATAGGGACCCTGCATGACTCAGTTGGTCAAGCCCCTCAAATCTTGATTTCAGCTCAGGTCATGATCTCGCAGTTCATGAGTTTGAGCTCTGACACTGCGGAGCCTGCTTAGGATTCTCTCTGTCTTCCTCTCTCTCTGCCTCTCCCCTGCTCTTGTTCTCTCCTTCTCAAAATAAATAAATAAACCTAAAAAAAAAAAAGAATAAAATAAACATTATCTATATTCCTGCCCCTCAGGGATAGCATCTATTGATAGTTTGCTATGTATTATTCTATGTTTTTCTATGTACATAAATATTCATATGCAAAGAGAAATTTTTATACACTACTTTGAAGCACAAATAGTTTTTTATTTAGAATAAGGGAAATGGCCCTTGTCATAAAATACTAAGCATCTTTTTTTGGCTACATGTTATTTTATTGAGTCTATGTATCATAATTTATTGTACTAGAACCTCATTATTAGATGATTACATTGCTTATACTTATTTTCTCAGGGTAAAACCTTACAATTACAGGGTCAAAGGGTAGGCAGCTTACTGGAGGAAGTCTTTTTGTAATGAAACAATTTGTATTATAATCAAAATGACAGAATTTTCTCCCAACTCATCATAGGTTGTTCTTCCCGACTAACATGAGGGAACAGTGAGTTTCATACATCTCAGCTATACATGCAACTTAAGTCAAACCAACAGAACAAAAAGAAATGTCAGATATTTTGTGTAATATGTGGAACACATGAAGCTTAAATGAGCAAGCATAGAAGATAGGTTTTTGAAGTTAGGAGCATTCAGCCCTAGGTATAAAATAGCAGAGTAAATTCAGAATAAGCCTAAATATAAATTAAACAGACAGCTAATTAAAATCAAACAATTAAGGCATTGTCATCCTTAAAAATATTTATGAGGTCTCTGCAAAGGATAAATAACCAAAGAGACATTCACATTGTGTACATTATGATATAATTCTTTTTTAATATATATTTTTAATGGTTATTTATTTTTGAGAGAGAGAGCATAGGGGTTCACATGTGTTAGTGGGGAGGCGCAGAGAAAGAAGGAACAGAGGATCCAAAGCAGGCTTTGTTCTGACAGCAGGAGCCGGATGCAGGACTCGAACTCAAGAACCATGAGATCATGACCTGAGCCAAAGGCAAACACTCGACCATCTGAACCACCCAGGTGCCCCTATAAATCTTAATTTAATTACCTAATGTTATGAACTAAACTGTATTCCCCAAAATTCATGTGTTGAAACCATAACCCACAAGTTGACTATATTTGGAGGTGGGGCAATTGGGGAGGCAATTAAGGTTAAATGATGTTATAAGGGTACAGCATTTTTCTGATAGGGCTGGTGCCCTTATAAAAAGAGGAAGAGACACCAGAGATCTTTCTCTCCATATGTGCATGGACAAAATGCCATGAGTGGACACAGTGAGAAGGTGGCCATCTGAAATCCAGAAAGAGAGAGTTCACCAGAAACCGAATCTGCCAGTAGCTTGATCTGGGAATTCAAGCCTTTAGAACTATGAGAAAATAAATTTCTACTATTTAAGCCACCCAGTCTGTGCTATGTTGTTATGGCAGCCTGAGTTGACTAATACACTTTGTAAAGTTTGTGTGTAAACTCATCTATAATATAACCCAAAAAACTCTCACAAAGTAGCCCTCTTTGTTTTACCTAAATTAAAACTATAAGTGGGCTTATAAGTAAATGCAAGCAGACTCTAATAACCATGTGGCTGCTATCCTAGTTTAGAAGAAGGGAACACCTCCATGGTTGGATTTCCCTACATTTGGAAGGACATCTGAGGAGGGTATTATATCATTTGGACTCTGGTGGACATGGTATGTGCCAACACCACCCAAATTTCTTTTCCATTAAGGACATGTCACCCTAGCTGCTGATGTGCTGTCAGACAATAGCCTTCAGCTGTTAGCTCCTTCAGGGATTAGCCTGGCTGCAGAGAGCTGCCATACCCAAGGTCAAGCCTTTTTCTAGCTTGTCTGACATTGAAGGATTAATCAGTCCAGCAGTATAAAAGCATGATCATCTTGGCCCATTTGGGGGCAATTCTGAGGTGCTATTCTAGCCCCAGAGCCCTCCATGTGGTAGATGGAGACTGTAGTTGGCCAATTTGCAGCTTGACTTCTCCCTGTGCCAGCTTCCTGCTTCCCACTCAACCCTTCCACAGGTGTTGCTCCCAAAGGCATACCTAAATAAGCATACTGCATGCTAAATTCCATCTTAGAATTTGCTTCCCTGGGAACCCAACCTGTGGTACATAGTGGGTAGAAAAGGTTACAATAATATTTGCAGGTGCTATAATTGCATCACTGCCTGATTGCTTCTGTTCAAAATGCCCCCCAGAGGGAACCCATGCCCTTTATGCCAAGCCATTTGGCTCACAAAATCAGACCTAGCAATTGTAGCATAAGACCGTATTAGCCTTCAATTTTCACATTCTGGTTGCATAAAGCATACAAGAATTCAATGATAAATACTTTCTTTCATTCAACCAGTTGCTTTATTATTAGCCTTCTTATAGATTATTCTTACTGAAAAATGTTGACTATGCTCAAAACTAGATATACAGATAATCAAAGTCTACTTAGAGCTCTAGTTATTCAAAATTCAAATTTCTGTTGAGACTTTTCAAATAGGTGTTACATTCACAAAATATGTAATCCCATTCACTTAGGCTTTCCATTAGAATCCTTGTGATCAATTTTCCTCATTTATCATTGTTCTCTTTTCCTTTCCCCTCCCCCAAAAATCAGCCCCTGCCATCACCACCTCTAGCCAAAACAGTTTTTCCCAAATTTGCTATGTCTTCAAATCTATGTTCTGACACTTCCCTGCCACATAACATTGAGAAGGTCATCTAATTTCTCTGAGCCCTACTTACCTTTTCTGTAAAACATGGGAGGAAGTACTGAACTACCATAACTGGGTATAAGTTAAATGAGATAATATATGAAAAACACAGAACATGGTACCTAGCACTTACCAGGTACTTATTTTTTTCTTTATCTCTTCCTGAGAGAAAAATCTTTGAGAAAGGCTATGATAGAAAAGAACCTAGAATACACTGCCAGCAAATGGTAGATGCATTGAGGTAGGGGCAATCTCTCCCTATTTCTTGATTAAACTCCTATTTAGGGGACACTTACTTTGTGCTAGGAATATAATTATGGACAAGAAAAAGTCTTTTGATTCAAGAGCTTACTATTTAGTGGAGCACTTACACATAAGAAAATAGGGATGTAAGAGGAAGAGAGGTGAAGGGTGACTACATATCTAGATAGAATGGCCAAGGACAGTGCTTTCCTTTATTCATAGCTTTGGTTCTTGAAACAATAACATTTAGAGGGAGGGCTATGTTGCCACCCCTGGATTAACAATCTTGACTGTAGGCACGCAGCTGGCTTCCAGAACAGGGGCTATTCCTAGCACTAATGCAAAAGCTCATCTAAGGAGAATTGCAAAACAAAACACCTGGCATTTCCAAGCCTCATATTTGTAGTGCTGCTAATAATGGATAAATTGCAAATTGCGTTTAAAAAAGTATATCTCCATGGATTCTTATACCCCAAATAAGCATTACTGTGTGTGGCAAATGCAAATATAGCCCATCACTTGGACTCCTCAACACACCTCCATCACAAAGGACTTTGCTTTCTTAAGTGGGCCTCATTGATTCAACATAATTTTCTGGGAAGCTCTTGTCTTTGAAATGGATAAAAATATAACATAATTTTCTGGGAAGCTCTTGTCTTTGAAATGGATAAAAATATAATTCTCCTGCACTGTCTTGTGTGTGTGTGTGTGTGTGTGTGTGTGTGTGCGCGCGCGCGCCCACGCGCACGCGCACGCGCTGTAGAAAGGAAAGCAATTATGTAGCATTGTTTTTCTTTTTTCTATTTTTATGTTTATTTCTTTATTTTTGAGAGATACAGAGACAGTGTGAGCTGGGGAAGAGTTGGGGTGGAGGGGGAGAATGAGAGAGAGAGAGAATCACAAGCAGACTCTGCACTAACACAGACTCTGATGTGGAGCTAGAACCCCACGAAACTGTAAGATCATGACCTGAGCTGAAACCAAGATTCAGATGCTTAACTGAGCCACCAGGTGCCCCTATACAGCATCATTTCTTTAAGGGAAAAATAACTTAGAAGAGATTAGCCCTGGCTTATGACAGAATAACACTCTTGGAGATTCAATACAGCATGCAGGTAATAAAAGTAAGGTTTTCTTTGATTTATCACAAAGAATAAAAGAGGGAAAAAGAATACCAAAGCAAAAAAAAAAAAAAGCGAAAGCAGGGATGGATAGAAAGAATTTTGTCAGAAGAGCAAAAGCAATATACATAGTATAAGAAGATGAAATGGAATTGAATGAAGAAAGGAAAGGGGAAATCCAGGGCAAGGTACTGAATGTATGCTTAGCCCATTATATTCCTTTTCCTATTTACTTATTACAATATTTTATAGATAAAGAATCTGAAACTCAGAAAATTTAAATTTCCTGCACAAGCTATCAAGTATTTGGTTTTGAGCCAAAACCTGGCAAAATCCAAAGACCATGCTTATTCCTGTTATAAATCCCAGATTTCCGCACAATCTCTACTTGATTATTAAGGAAATTTATAACAATTGTTCTGGTGATTCCCCTGAAGCAAATCCATCATATGCTGCAGCTTGAATGAGTATCTGTGGCTTCAGAGTTTACCTCCTCATCTGCACTGTGGGGTGAGAAGTGGGACGATTAAAGAAGAGAAGAATTTTTTTAGTTTAGTTTTTATTTTAATTTTAGAGAGAGAGAGAGCACATGTAAACGGTGGAGAGGGGCAGAAAGAGAGAAAGAGAATCCTAAGCAGACTCCATGCTCAGCATGGATGGAGCCTGTCTTGGGGCTCCATCCCACAACTCTGGGATCATGACCTGAGCCAAAACCAAGAGTCCGATGCCGAAACTACTGAGCCACCCAGGTGCCTAAAAGACGGAAGAAATTTGATGAGCTCAGCTTGATGCTTTAATTAAATCAAATTTTCTCTTTCCTAGACACAAATCTTCTTATTTTCCTGGATTTAAATATTTAAATGTAAGACATTGCCATATATATACTATTGTCCTAGGTCAAAAAGTCTAGAATACAGTATTCTCTTTTGAGTTCCTCAAACATAAAATGGTCCCTCCTGTTCCCAGGGCTTTTGCTTGGGCCATTTCCTATCCCTGAAATGTTTTTTCCTTCTGAGTGCTCCTCTCTGCCAACACGCACACTCCTGTATTCTACCTGTATTCTACTCCTGTATTCTACCTCTAATATTATAGCAAATTGAAAGTACCAAATAGCTTTGTTTTTTAAATTACATTTACCACTGTTGTAACTTCACATTGATTCATGTAAATTTTTACTTATGCCTGCTTCTCATAAACTCCACAAGAAGAAGGCCCCTCCATTTGTGCTATTTTGGTACTTACTATTGTATCCCCAGAATGGAGCTTTACTAAGAGCTTAAGTGAATGAATCATAGTTTTAATACTTTTTTCTTCCTTTTCTAGAAAACATGCTATGATGGGAAAGCTATGTTCCTTTTCATTCTCTTCCTTTAGTAACTTTGAGTAACCTCCTGAAAAATGGAAAAGATCGTGAGCTTTGGTAGACCCCTGGGTCTGAATCCTAGATCTGCCGCTTAATGTGGTTGATTTTGTGAAATTTATTTACTTCTTGGAGACTCAATACTCCTCTATTATAATGGATGTAAGTTTTTATTTCGTAGGATTGTTCCAACTCTTACTGAAATATTATTACATTATATGCAATTAGCAAGTGTGAGTTCCCTAACTTTTATATCCTGCTTTCCTTCTCACAGATAAGGTTGATGGATATGCAAGACTTTCTCAGCTGGTGGTGCACTTATTGCAACCAAGAGTATGAACCTGTTTCCAAATGTTCAATTTCACATATTAACCGAGATCAAGGTTTACCTCTTCCTTGAAATCATCCTTAGCTAAAGTGATTTCTAGTTTAATCACAGTCCTTAGTCATTTTTGTTAATACCACATGGTTTAGTATTTTTAATTCTATTTTTTAATTTCATCCTATTATTTAGAATATATCTATTTTTCTTATTTTGTTTAATTAACTAGGAATTCCACTAGGATTTGTGGGGTGATACAAAGGAGAGGTTGGCACAAACTTCGGCATTCACCTTGCAGTCTATTGGCATAGGCAATAGTTAAAATAACATAGTAGAGGCAGTATTAATTGATAATTCTAGAAATTCTTTCTATGGTATGATTACTTTGTATTGGGCACTGTATAAACACCAATAGTGGATATATTCCAGGAAAAGGAAACCATGAGTGCAAAAGCATGGTAATGTGAAAGGGAATGGTGAGTGCTAGAATGGCTGCCAAGTCCAAGGGGCTGGAGTACTGTGTGTACATGGAAGACATGAGAAAATTGAGACTGGCTAGAGATGGAAAGAGGAGGGACCTGGATGGCTCAAGGGGTTGAGTGTCCCGCTCCCTCTCAGCTCAGGTCATTATCTCACGGTTCATGAGATGGAGCCCCACTTTGGGCTCTATGTTGACAGCATGGAACCTGCTTGGAATTCTCTCTTTCCCTCTCTTTCAAAATAAATAAATAAACTTAAAAAGAGAGAGATGGAAGATGAGCTAGATCATTGGGCTTTGCCAATAATTCTGTAAACTTTCTGCTTTTTCCTAAAAGTGGTATCACGAAGACAAAAGACTTTTAGCAGGAAAATAACATGATCCCATGTCAGTTTTAAAAAGGCAAAGCTTGTCTCACTTACAGATGTTGTCTTTCTCTCAAAATTGTGTCTTCCATTAGGGCAAGGGCTACATTTTCTCCTTTTGTGATTTTCCTTAAGCATTTATGAATTGATGAGAACTAGATACCCTCAACAAATCATACATAAGTTCTATAGTATGTAAACTAGCATTTGAATTCTCAATATGACATACAAGCTGTTAGAAATAAGGAAACAGGTATTAATTACTTTAAGTGTTTATAAGTAGAGTTCTGCAGGTTTGGAGAGTTCTTATATAGATTGTGTCATTTGTTCTCATGACATACCTCTAGATGGGATAGGAAAGGAGGGAGCCAAACATAAATATGTACTTTGAAATATTGATAGGTTTCATAGATGTGACCAACCTTGTAAGTACCCTTAAAACATGGGCTCTCTGGAAACCAGAGGCCTTCAGGGAATCCTTAAGTCTTACTCTGTCCAGTTATATTTTTATACATTCATATCCACAGTATCTTGTCAATAAGATGAATGCCAGTGTACCAGCATTCCAAGCTAAAAAGAGTTTTCAAACATCTAAATAATTGATGCATTTTTTTTTTATCAGACTAAGCAGTAGCTGTGAAATAAAATAGTCTAATGGTAGCTTTTTTATTAGTTCTGTTATAGAGTTGTTTCATAATTTTACCATTCAATTTTAAAGGAACTGAAGAAATGAAAGAGTTATTTGGAGACAATGTGCTTCTATCTTGAGGAGCACATCCTAAAATTAGAAAAGGGCATTGTGAAAACTTGTCATAGTATAAAGAAAAAAAGTTTTAGAGCAAGAAGCATGACATTTTACTCCCACCCGTGTTGTACCCTCTCCTCTGCAGCCCTCCCTACCCCACTCCCCTCTCTTTTCCTTTATCTCTCTCGCTCTTTTTCTTACACTATCTCCCTTCAATGTGGGATCTGTTCATATTTTCTCTAACAAGCAGTTGTTAAATGCTTGACATGAGAGCCATTGTGATCAACACTAGGGCTAGATAAGATAAACTAGACGGTGAATTATGGAGAGAAACTGGACATAAATTTCCTTTGTACTCAAAGGAACTGATGGTGCGTAAATATTTTCATGAAATAAAAACAGTAAGTACTAAAAATGGTAGTAAGAATAAAATTCATAAATTGAGTGTTTGCTCTATGTTATGTTTGCAAAATGTGGTTCCTGGACCAGTAGCATCGGCATCAGCTAGAACATGTTAGATATGCAAGTACTCAGGCTTCACTCTAGACTTACTAAATCAGCAATTCAGGGAGAGGGGCCCTGGAATCCTTTTTTTTTTTTTTTCCAAGAGAGAGAGAGCAAGAAAGAGAGAAAGAGAGAGGGAGGGAGGGAGGGACAGTGGGAGAGGAAGAGAGACAATCTTAAGCAGTCTTTACACCCAGCACAGAGCCCCATGCTGGACTGGATCTATCTCACCAACCTGAGGCGAAATCAAAAGTCAGACACTTAACCAGCTGAGCCACCCAGGTGCCCTGGAATCCATTTTGTAATAAGCCTCCAGGTGATAATATTGGACACTTAAATTTGAGAACCACTCCTTTATGTTGAATACTTTATATGCGTCATCTCATTTAATCCACATAAAACTTATGAGTCAAATACTATTCAACTTTTGCATTAGTGAACTCTTACTGCCTAGCCAATCATCCTAAAAGGTGATGACTTAAAAGAACAACAATAGTTTTGTCATTATCTCTTATGATTCTGGAGGTTAATTAATGCAACTTGCAGTGTGTTCTCATTTTAGGTCTCCCACGATTGCAGTCAGTTGGTGGGACTGGAATGATCTGAGGGCTTGCTGACACATATGGCCTGTGTTGGGAAGATGTAAATAGCTGGAAACTGGAACAGAGGCAACTGTTGAGACAGCTCTTTCTTTTTCTATGTAATCTCTTCACCATGGCAGCTTCACACCCGCATGTGCACACACTCACACACACACACACACACACACACACACACACACACACACACACAGAATAGAAGCTGTATCAAATTGTATGACCTAGCCTTGAAAGTCATATGGCATCACTTTGCCAATTCCGACCATTCAGGCAGTCACAAAGAACATACTCAGTTGTAAGGAAAGGGTAGAGATGCCACCTCTTGATGAAGGAATTGGCAAGTGTTGAGATGTCAAACTGGAAATATTTTTGTGCCCTTCTTTATAAGATATAATCTACAACAATCTCCATTTTTTCATCTGAGAAAATGGAGTTGAAGGAAGTTAAATAAGCTGTCCAAGATTTCATACTTAGTAAACAGTAGAAAAGAAATTCATGTTCAGAGTTTGTGATCTTTACCAGCATGCAATATTGGTTTTTATCCTGTTTACTCTCAGTCAGGTGTACATGGAATATTTCACATAGATTATTTTTTGTATTCTCAACATACTAGTGAAATCTATACAATTATTATCCCTGTTTTTCAGGTGGGTCAACTGAGGCTTAGAGAAAATGAATAACTTTCCCAAATTTTTATGCCTAATAATTTGTAGTAACAGCATGTGAATACAGGTGCTATTATTACTCTGAAGCATGAATTCAAGGATAACATTATATTGCTGATAGCTTTTATTAATTATTATCTTTCATCTCATGTACACATATGCATTTTATAATAATAATAATGTTTTTTTTAGTGTTTTAGCTGCCTTTTCTATGCTTTTGCTTTTCCAAAGTTATAAAATTATTAATTCTTTATTATTCCTCTAATGCAAAAGAAATGAGCCCTATTTCCAGAAGTACACCTTTGCTCTGAGTTAGAAATAGTACTACCTGCTCTAGCAACAACACTGACATATTAATGTGATAGCTTAATATAGGAAGAAGGGCACATAGGTGGTAAATGTAGTAGGAGATAACTGAGGAAACTGGGCATGCTTTTGTTGAAAAAAATAAGAGATTAGTGAAAGACAAAATTGATGTCTGCAAATATGTGAGGATTAGTCATGCAGAAGAATCTAAACATTCTGTGTAGCTCTCAAGATAAAATGGAGATACAGCTAATGGTTAGGATATTTTAGACAGGCAGATCTCTGCCCAGAACAAAGCCTTTTATAATGAAGACTGGCTGGCAATGCATTGAACTTCTAAGGGGAAAATCTCTTTCCTGTGGCTAAAAGTTTTGGAAATGAGGTCAGCTGGCCAGTTGTTGAAAATATTGAAGAAAGCTTCCCACACTGGACAAACTGTCAAAGGTGAAGGCATGTAAAACTGCTTCTAGTCTTAAGATGCCAAGATCCTTGGGCAATTTATTGAGGATACAAAAACCGATGTACCTGCTCCTGGACAGGGCTAGAACATCCATCAGGCATCTTCTCAGGCTTACATGAGCTTTAGACCTTTGAGACTACAATAGGCCACCCTGGGAGTCTACCGAGATGGTAGGGGAGGAGTACAGCTTGCTATCAGGGTAGTGTCAAGCCTTCCTCTTTGTCACAGTTCAGGTAGCAGTACCCACTGTCCTCCAGAAGCTGTCTTCTTTCCTTATGACACCCTGAGGTGCAAGAGGATAAGACTGGTGGGTATAAGACTGTCCTGCTTTGAAGGGCCAATATCTCTCTTAACACTCCGTAGAAATGACTTCTAGAATCACCACACAAGACATATTTATTACAATATACGTGTTACACAACACCCAGAGAATCCCAAAGCATGATGTAGTCATCACGTACAGATAGTTTAGCTGTACTTCTTTCCAGTCCAAATGTAGTTTACCACTCAGGGATAGCTTTTACATTAGCTACATAGAAATATGTTGACTGTCTTAGTCTTATCAGGTTTTTTAGGGGAGCAGCACTAGAGAATTAACTCAAGGGAAGGTTCTCATGTAGCAGTGGTGATATTTTATAGACATTTTGCCCACAGTAGCATTAAAACATGTAACATAATATTAGCTAACATTTTAAAGCACTTGCTGCTTGGTCAAGCCCTCTACTAAGCAGCTTAAGTGCAAAATTTCATTTATTTTTCAAAGCATAACTATGTCCAAGCAGCTGTTTTTATCCCCATTTTATAGACAAGGAAATTAAGTCTTGAGAGAATAAGGAACTTTGGAAGATCACAGAGCTATGTAATAAATAACAGAGTCAGAATTTGAATCTGATTTTGTCTGTCTCTAGAGCCCAAAATCTTAACCACTTGTTTATTCACCAGCTGTATATTGATCTGCAACTCTGGACTGAGAATTTTGCTAAGAGCTAAGGATAAAGAATTGCACAAGACACATATGGAACATATGTATTGCATGTAGCAACAACCCATGCTGGCTATTTACAGATTGAAAATGTCTAAGAACTAAATTATATTGGAAAAAAAGTGTCACTGATGCCAGGGATATCAACCATAAACCCAGCAGCTAATTAACTTCCCAAATAAAATGACTTGGGATGAACAGGACCAGCCCACAAGCTCTGCTTCTTCCCTGGAACTGATCAAATAAAAAAAAAAAAAAAAAAAAAAAAGGGTAAATGAAGTCCTGACTTAACATTGCCTTCGGCCAGTATACTGTTGCCTCTGTAGTTTTGGAAACTTTTACACAACTTTTTATTACTACTTTAGTAGGAAAAAACAACATGGTCCACCCCAGCATATTCTGAGGAATGAAAGCTAATTATTTTCATTTTTTTAATTCATTTATTTTGAGAAAGAGAAAGTGTGTGAGCTGGGGAGGGTCAGAGAAAGAGAAAGAAAGAGTCCGAGCGGGCTCCACTCTGTTCACCACAGAGCTCCATGCGGACTCAAACTCACAAACTGTGAGATCATGACCTGAGCTGAGATGAAGACTCAGATGCTTAACTGACTGAACCACCCAGGTACCCCAAAAGCTAATTTAATAGTAGTGGCAACTTCAAAAGAAATTATTTTTACTTACAGCTAGATTGAATAGATGAATAATATAGGATTACATCCAGTTTATGTGCATCATGACCTTGACTGGATGTCCCATAGATGATCTTGGATCCCCATTCACAATCTTGGTGTGGAAAGAGAGAGATTTATGGATTTGAAAGAGGATTCAGGGTTAGGTTGCCAAATAAAATGTAGGACGCTCAGTTACACTTGAACTTCAGGTCAACAATCAATAAATTTCTAGTATAAGTATATCTCAAATATTGCATGGAACATAATGTTACTAAAACTAGTTTGTTTTTTTTAACTAAAGTTGGAATTTATCTGGGTGCCTCGTATGTTTATTTGCCAAATCTGGAAACCCTACTTCAAGTTACTCGTGCTTGGTATCACAAACCTAGCTTTGCAGAACCAGGGACAGACTGTGCCCCTGGGGGCACATTTATTATTCCTCCATTGAATAAATGTGTCTTAAGTGTCTGACAGGATTAGAGATGGATGTGTATATTGATGATTATAATGCAAGGTGGAAAATGTTATGAAAGTTAAGGAGTGAGTCAAACAGTAAAAATGACCAGAAAATGGCCAGGTTAATAAAAGTCTTTCCTGTATGCAAACACTGTGTTGAAACATTAGATGCATTTTTCTCACTAGATCAACTTTCTGAAGTAGGTCCATTTCATATATGGAGGAACTGAGCTGTATGACCTGGAGGTGTTAAGTAACTTACACCCTTGTGCACTGGCATGGCAGAGCCGGGATCATTGCCTTGGTTGGCTTGCTGCAGAGCCTGAGCTCTGACCCATTCACAACCACTAAAATGGCACTGAGTAAATACAGTTGGCCAAGAGAGGCTTGCTCATGAGCGTGCCTTGAATAACATTTTGTAGTGCAGTTAGGGAATGAGCAGATGAACAAAATGGATGGTGGAAGTGAGGAGGCTCTTCTTGAGAAAATACCATGTCTGAAAAAAGGGTACATATGAAGAAAGGCAAGAGAAGGGGACAGAAAATGGGTAGGAAGCCTGACAACATTAGGCCTGGTGTTCATCTGTTTAATAAATATTTCCCGATTTCTTCATCTTGATAATTCATCTTGATAAATATTGATAATTTCTATTTACAGAGAACCACAAGTTAAGATCACTTTGATGTCAATGATGAAGATATAGTGCAAATATATCCTTACAAAAAATAATAGGCTCTCCCCAGTGTGAAGATAATAGCAAATAAAGAAAATAGGGACCACATACAGCAGCCATATATAGCTGTTCCCTATGAGCCAGGAATGGTTCAAAGTAGTTTACATGTGTTAACTTATATAGTCCTCACAGAAACACTATGGATTAGGTACATTTCTTGCCCCATTTTAGAGGAGAGTAAGTTGTGAAATAGTGAGTTGAAATAATTCGCCCAAGAGTGACACTTCCAAAAGTAAATATTCAGGTTACAGAACACTCTTCTATGTTGTAGGTATCCAGTTTTTCAGCTAATTCATGGAAGCCTGATTATGGATAACAAAGGCTTGGATATCAATATGCAATGTACAATAATTCCGATAGTCTGACCACGTAAATCATTTTTATCTATTGAGTGCTGGCTTAGGGAAGAAGTCCCGATGAGAAGTCCTGCTGGAATTCCTTGCTCTCAGGATTTTCATATTCAGAACACAGCAGGAGACAAGAAGCAGCAAAGGCAGCTGCAAATGAAGTTCTAGGCATGCTCTGAAGATGGGGGTACCAGAGAGGCTAATCAAAGGAGTCAGGCCTTGAACAATAAACAAGTTATCAACAGGTATATCTGAGGCACTTAGCAAAATATTTCAAACACAGAATTGTGTGGGAAGACAATCATATATGAATATGTGTACAAGGAAACTGTGGTAGAGCATGAGAAATGATAGAAATAAAATGTAAGAGCTGAGGATGTGCCAGATGATTTTTACTTGCATTGAATTATTTATTTTGTTAGCATAATAATACAATGAATGGACACTATTAGACCCATTTTATAGATGAAGACTGAGGCATAGAGAAGTTATGCACAGTGGCCAAGGACATAGAATTAATAAGTAGGAAACAGTACTTAGCAATGTATCTTACTACAAAAATATATCTACTTTCCATTTACCCATTTATTCCACAAGTATTTAATCAAATACTGTGGAAGTAGTTACATGTGGTGAACCAGTCAGTTTCTTACATCATGAGGCTGTCCATCTCTGATCTACACTATCCTTGGTATCTGATCATCGTATTTTATTTTATTTTATTTTATTTTATTTTATTTTATTTTATTTTATTTTATTTTATTATTTTTTATATATGTGGATACCTTGTTTCATCCAGCATGGATCACATGTGTTCTAGGTTAAGGAAAGGTAGAAGCTGGACGGTCTCAACGAATTCAGCCACACAGGTATCCCTTAACTATAAATTAAAAAAAATTTAAATTTAAAAATTTTAAATAAGGCAGTCCTAGGTCCAGCTAGGTAGCATTCATAGCAGAAAGTTTAGAAAGTTGAAAAAAAAAAAAAAAGACTCAAGTTTGTGTGGCTGTCAGTCTGGTACATTGTACGTATGGTAAACTGAGAAGTAAATCAATAGTTGTCTGCATTGGGACTGCCAGGAACAAGCTGTTGTCCATGCTTAATTAAAAGGCCAGATTAATGTCTGACACTGCTTCAAAATATGATACCTTTAGATGATGACAGGACAGGAGAAGGTGGGGAGACAAAGAAAGAAGGCAAAATGGTACCCAGAGCCCTGGGTAGCATTCGTGGTCAAAACTGATCCATTCTTTAAATACCTGGCCATTTTTGGTATAACTGTAGACTTGCATTTGTAAATCTTTAGAACTTGATATTTTTCTACTTCCAAGGTGCTCAAGGGAAGGGAGCGAAGCCCAGACTGCAGGGAAGGAATGTGACAAAGCAGGAGCTTTCTTGAATTATTAATTAAAGATGAAGAAATTTTACAATTTAAATCCAAAGGAAGAAGGCTTGGTACAAAATACCTACAGAAAACATTTTAGATCTCAAAATATTTATGGATCACAAATTCTTGTTACCTATTCAGGTTTTACATGACCTTATCACCTCCCTTTAATTTCTGATCTCCCCTCCCACAGCTTCCTGCCTTGTTCACTTTTCCAAGCCCTCTGGTTTGCCCTCCAGTCCCCCAAATGCTCTCTACCTCAGGGCCTTTGAATGTTCTTTACTTTCTGCCTTGGATTCTCTTTCTCTAGATATCTGCCTCCTCAACTCTTAATTCCACTCTGACTGCCTTATTTTAAATTTATAGTTAAGGGATGCCTGCGTGGCTCAGTTTGTTGAGACCTTCCAACTTCAGCCTAGGTCATGATCTCACAGCTTGTGGGTTCAAGCCCCACGTCAGGCTCTGTTCTGACAGTCCAGAACCTGAAGCCTGCTTCAAATTCTGTGTCTCCCTCTCTCTGCCTCTTCCCCTGCTCACACTCTGTCTCTCTGTCTCAAAAATAAATACACATTAATTGTTTTTAATTATAACTAAGAATCCTGATCCTTCTTACTTATTTTATTAATTTTATCCAAGTACTTATCAATTTCAAAAATATCTCATAACATATATTCTGTTTGTTTTTTATTGTCTGGCTTTTTAAAAAAAAATTTTTAACGTTTATTTATTATCAAGAGACACAGAGAGACAGAGCATGAGCATGGGAGGGGCAGAAAGAGGGGGAGAGAGACACAGAATCCGAAGCAGGTTCCAGGCTCTGAGCTGTCAGCACAGAGCCCAATGCAGTGCTCGAACTCACAAACTGTGAGATCAAAGCCTGAGATGAAGTCTTAAGCTTAACCGACTGAGCCACCCAGGCAACCCTATTGTCTAGCTTCCTTAATGAAACACAAACTCTACATGGGCACAGATTATCTTTCTGTTTTCACTAATAAGCCCCAAGTGTGACACGCCTTGTACATTGTAGGTTCTCAATAAGTGTTTGCTAAAAGAATGACAAAATTTCCTCATATATAATATTCCACAAAGATACACTTACACTCCCAGCATCCTGCCCAGACCTTAGGTTAATTTCCAATCTATCACTGTGCCGTAAATGAAATAGGAAGCTGTTTGTAATATAGTATGGAAAACTGATCTCAAGGTGAAAATCTGGTCTATTAGTGTGCTCCAAGATCAGTTAGGCCTTAGTAAAGTAAATATTCTTTATCATCAATGCAGCTTCTTTGTTTGTTTCTTTTTTTGAGGGTGAAGTCACAAATTGGGAATCTCTGCCTATAGGGCCATGTTATTTAATGTCAGAATTTTTTGGCTTATAAAATTAGAAATAACAAAATTCTCAGAAAAAACAAAAATCAGTGAAATTTCATTTTTTCTTTTCAAGCCCTTGACATTATTTGCTAAAAAAAAAAAAAAAAAAAAAAAAAAAAAATTAAAAGAAAGCCAAAACTGAAATTGCCAATTCCTTAGAAATGGACGGCAATGAACTTACTACATGTGCTTTGGATAATAATCAAATAAAAATATATAGACTAAATTACTAGAAAGCAAAAAGAATAAATCATATCTAAGCACCAAACTCGAAATATCAGAATAAATAAAACACAAAAAATAGAAGTAAGTAGATTTGAATAATAAAGTAATCTTTAATGGGTGTTTTGAAATAAATGATAGAGTATCTTTGATAAATTTAATTATTTAAAGATAGGAAAAAAGGGAACAAGAAAGAGGATGTGAGTGAGAATTCAAATATATAATATTAAGAATAACAAAAAGGGCATGACTAGAGCTATGGAAAAAATTTAAGTGTTTAAAAAATGTCAATGTAAATAAAAATGGAAGTGAAAGGATTTTTACCACAGTATTGTTGGTAATCCTGAGTAATTAGAAACAACAACCTTGATGTCTAATCAGTAAAAGCATAGGTAAATAGTTTTGGGTATTTCATATTATGAAATATTATACAAAAGTTAGAAAGAGTTAGGAAATAAACACACACATTACTACTTTAACTGGAAAAATAAAATAGCAAAATAAATGATCTCCTATACGCAAAAAATTTTAAAAGAAAAAATTCCCAGCAAGCCAAAGCTCTGTATATGTATTGTATATACTGACTCACATAAATTTTTTAAAATCTGGAAAGATAAAACCAAACTAATTTTTATTTCTTCTAAGAAGAATAAAATAATTGGCAAGGCTATAAGGTAGCCTTTCACTCTTGGCTCTATATACTTCTATATTGTTTACATTTTAGTAATGAAGATTTATTCAAATATTACTTGTATAACAAAAATGTATAAAATACTTAATCTACCTAAGTATTGTGTAATTATCAGAAGTTGAACTCTGGGGCCAATATATCATTCAGGTAAACATGCAGATTCTAATCAACAGATATTCTTTCTAGATAATTGCCTTCTTTGTGAGTTTCAGATGACCTAAGCACTGTTCTATCTACCATCATTAGCTGCTGTGTATCATTGCTATTCAAACAAACAAGTTGTTTTGTTTGTTTTATTTTTTTTAAATATACATACCTGTCTTAGGCTTCCTCTTAGACTTTACTATTACAATAGTGGTGATGATGATGATGATGATGATGATGATGATGATTGTCATAAATCCATAGAGTTTTGCAGATAGCCATCTCAAGTGGCTTTAAGTCTGTACAGAATAAAAACTTTTGAATGGTGGAGCAATATGACTAGATTTAGACTTTATGAGCTGGTCTGTTTGCAGAGTGGAGAGTGGACTATGATGGAGCAGAAGGGAGGCAGAGGAACTGATAGGGGAAAATCTGTTATAAGATGGCCTACAGGACTAATAGGGGAACTCCAGTCCCTGCCTGAAGACTCCCTTCCGGGTTCTTCTTCCCACACTGCTTGCCCCAGGTGCCAAATTACTAGTAATGAGGAATGAGGAAGTAACAGATGACAAATTGTCCCCTCTGCGGATTCTCTGGGCTCAGACCTCTGCACAATGATCTCCTCTGAGCCCATGGTGTAAAATAAACCTCCTGCCTTACAAGAACTCTGAGTGCCGCTTGGTTCTTCTGCAGGGTGATCTAGACCAGTTTCCATAACAGAACCAGTTAGGACAATGAATGTCCCTTGAGTCTGCCTCAGAAAAATAGGGCTAGAGGTAAAGTACTGATTATTGAGACTCATCTGAGGAATTAGAATTTCTAAGAGGAAACAGCAATAATATATGTGTGTGTATATGCATATGCATAAGTACTATATTTTTAAGGTACTTACTTGGGAGATTCTGATGATCAGTCAAGTGTTGGGATACCTGAGCAACGAGAATATTTACAGCATTCCAAGTAATTTCTGGAGAGCTCAGGAAAGAAAGAATGGGGAGAATGGTAATGGGTAATGGAGAGAAATTCCAGTAGGAGAGTCTTCTTAGAAAGAGAACCTGTTTTTCATTTTCAGAAAATTATACATATTTACTTGGTAACTTTACCAACTCTTATTGTTTCCCTATTCGCATTTCTATCTATTTCTGGAATGGGTATTTTCTAATCAGATTTATTTAGAAAGTAGACTTTTATTTTTCTTCTCTCTGTCTTTCTGTCTCTCTGTCTGTTTCCCTCTCTCTCCCTCACTCACTGAAAAGGTACAATTCTAGGGGCACCTGGGTGACCCAGTCGGTTAAACGTCCGACTCTTGATTTGGGTCAGGCCATGATCTCGCGATTTCTGAGTTCTAGCCCCACATCAGGTTCTATGCTGAGAATGCCGAGCCTGCTTGGGATTCTCTCTCTCCTTCTGTCTCTGCTCTCCTCTGCTTTCCCTCAAAATAAACTTAAAAATAAAGGTACATTGCCAATGAGAGGAGGGAAGGACTGGTTGGGCTAAAGAAGAAAGTAGAATAATAGAGAAAGGATCTTTAGCAAAACAGAGCATCATATGAATGAACAAAGTGTTTTACTTGACTACCACTTCCTATTTATTTGCTGTTGTCTTGTGTATATAATATCACAACATCTGAGCACTGTCTGAGAGGTCTAACATGATCTCTCTCTGAACTTGGTCCATCCTCCTATTAGGCCAGCCTTCCCCTTCCTTGCTTCCTGTTGCCACATCTGCCACACAGAGTTTGTTAGCTTCTGGCCTGAGAGCCTCTGCCCTTACTCTCCTGTCTGAAACAGTCTCCCCACTGCTATTCAAAGTTGGCATCATCTCAGCACATAGGTGTCTCACCCTCAGAAAGACAGTTCTTGACTTTTTTATGTAAATGAATCTTACCTGTTTTTCTTTCATCTGTCTGATGTGGGAAACAAAGGCAGAACGAAATGGCAGGTCAAATTAAATTTCCTTATAACCTGCAGCCAATTGACAAATACTTGAGGCTGGCAGAGTTTCTACAGGAACTCCCTACTGTCTTAATGCTAATGCTTTGCTAGAGGGAAAAACAACTTTAGCTTGGCAATAGCTAGGCCCCCAGTATCCTGTGAGTCTTCTTTAGCATACGAAAATCTCAGTGGAAACTTCCCCTTGGACTTTACCTCCCCCAACTGCATAGTATATAACCAGTCTCTCCTCATGGTCCCAGGGCTGGTCTTCCTGCCCACGGGTCCTGTCCCCATGCTTTAATAAAGTCACTTTTTGCACCAAAGATGTCTTCAAGAATTCTTTCTTGGTGGTCGGCTCCAGAACCCCATCCCCCCATCACCCACAAACTTCATCATCTCTGCTCATTTCCTTCTTCATTCTTAGCACAGTTTGTGATATGTTTGCCGACTGATTTATTTTCAATCCTCTGTTCTCGGTTATGGAGCAACATGGCAGGGACTGTGCCTTCTTGTCCATTGGGTACAGCCAACCCCCATCAAACTGCCTAACAGACACTAGGACCCAAATAATACTTGTTAGAGAAGGGAAATTTAAAGGAAAAAAAGTCCACAAAGATAAACAGTTGAAATCTGAAAGAATTCAGAGCCTAATTATCATACAGGCCAGTTTCAGAAGGCAAGATATACATATTCATGTATGTACTAATAATGAAATTAAGAAATTTTGAATCTAATCTTCATCATCTGAGATTACCCATTCCTCTTTTGGCAGTATCAGAGTTTGCTGCAGGATGATTTGCAGAGATCTTCCCTTCTTTCTTAAACTAATGGCCTTGTCATCCCCTCAGGGGCCTGAGGCTGCCTGTGGAGGTATACAGAGGTTTCTACTGGCAACTACTTGCTAAACTGAATATACTTAGCTACCTTATCAAGTCCTAGAATTGTTTGATTTCCTACAGGAAATGTTTGCCTTTGAAAACTCCAGTGGGGAAATAGCTTTTTCACCTCTGCTCAGGAGAATGAGTTTAACATTGTCTGAAGATGAGATTCATCCCCTGGAGGAGGTGCTGAGCATCTAATGAGCTTAGGAACAAATCAGAAAAACGGCGGGGAGTAGATTCCAACCCCCACCCCCACCCTGGTTCCATTTAAAAAAAAATTCTGTTTCAGATATTTGCTTGAGTGAACCTCCCATTTATACTAAGTTTTTTCTCTGTGCTCTGTTACATATGTATAACTCAAATGTGGAAACACATCTAGCCACATTATATATTGTGAAAGATGTGTGATTTTGCTCCATGGGGTGTATTCTATTTAAATAACTCATTAATGCATTAGCAACTAGGCCTGTACTTGTATCTCTTTCATTTCTAATATGAGCCCTCCTCTGGCACTTTAATCCAGAGCAGTTTGTGCCCACACAGTAACACACACACATACACACCCTCCTCACAAGTATCCATATATCCACTGAAACAGCAACTACCCAAAGGTTATTCTTAACAAGTACTTCTATGACCTCAGTTTAAACTTGTTTGTAACTTACTACCTCCTCTTTCTCTTAAGAGTTCCTCTCAACTTCAACTTTTATTTGAAATTAAGCATCTGACATTGGCCTTTTGGCCATCGCTTTTATATTTGTTTACCTTGGTGTTTGATCCTAAGTTCTTCTTAACAATCGCCACTTTCCTCATTCCTGTTTCAGTGCAGTCCTCACAGCTTGTGGCAGACTTCCCTGCCCTAGTTGTGCCTTAGATCCCAGAGCTAGGTAGTGGTGCTTTACTTACAGTTTAACCCTACAAATTCAAAGAATAAGTGGATTGGAAGCATAAATTGTTCTAAGCACGAATTATGTACATTTAGAAAGAATATGTGTCATCCAAATAGAAATTGGGCAGAGAAATTTTTGACAGAACTTTACCCTCGTGAAGCCACGTGGTTTGATAGTGGGAGAAAGGAGAGTACACATGAGTCAGTGAGAGAGAATTATAGATGTAGTACTCTGTCTAGATGTGCTTAGTGTTTAATTTTACTTTATAGTTAAATAGGGAAGTAAAAGTCTTCTATCTGTACAGGAGCAACATGCTTTTTCTTTGTTTTGTTTGCAAGAAGGACATGAATAGGTGTTGCACATACATCACAAAAAGCTCCTAAATATGTTAAAGATGCCACTTCTCATAACTAATGACAGTCAAGTACTCTGGTCAAGTCATGAATATGCATTTCCTGGCTTATTGTAGTAGCCTGCTGACTTGTGTCCCTACTTCTGCCCTCACCCTCCTTCAGTAGCAGAATAATTTTATTAAAATGAGGTCAAGCCATGTCAGTCCTCCATCATACCAACTCAATGAAATACAAACAAGCAAAAGTTTCCAAAGTTCTCTTATCTCACTCAAGGGAAAAGCTAGTGTCCTTATTGTGAACGATAAATGTCTCTAGGAGTGGGCCCCAATTCAATCTCTGACCTCAACTTTTAACTATTCTCCTCTCTCTTTTTCTACGACCATCCTCATTGTCTTTCTGTTTCTTACACTGACCAGACACACAGATGCCTTAGATCCATCACAATGATCGCTATTACTATTACTATAAATCTTTCTCCAGTTTTTTAAGTTAAGTTCCTTCAATTCTTCTATTGTTGCATCTACACGACTCCTGAAACAGAATGCTACGGGCACCAGTGACAGTCATGACAAAGTTTATTGCAATGAGAGGCAAGGCCAACCGATCGGGACCGACACTCTTGACCAGAGTGCGGTCCCCAAACAGCCAGGGTACAGAGTCTTTATAGCTGACCACATCGTCTTATCATCACCTGGGGATAGAACAAAGAAATAGTTCCCAGATGGGGGTGGAAACAGTTCAGACATGCCCTTGCTCCAATCCAATCAAACACTAATCCAGTTGATTTTCCTTGAACTTTTGTTCCCTTGATTGATAGGACAAGGCTGTTATCTCTTAATCTGTTATTTCTTAAGGCTACAGGTTAGCCCTACACTACAATTTAACCCTTGCACCATGATTTACTCCAAAGTCATCCTCTTATGATTTCTGTTTTTAGAAATTATGGAGTGCCTGGGGCCAGATTTATTCTCCTAAAATTAATAACTAGAAAAGTAAACCAAATATATTTTTCTTAAACAAACAAATGTTTTCAGACATAATGAAAACATATGGACAATGGTCACTGAGAGAAAGGAAACAGAAAAAAGTAAGCCCTACCATTTCCTTGGTATTCTACCCGAGGCATTTTCTTTTTCTTTTTCATTTTTTTAATGTTTATTTATTTTTGAGAGAGAGAGAGAGAGACCTAGTGCAGCAGGGGAGAGGCAGAGAGAGAGAGAGAGGGGCTCTGAAGCAGGCTCCAGGCTCTGAGCTGTCAGCACCCAGCCCAACCAGGGGCTCGATCCCACAAACCACAAGATCATGACCCGAGCTGAAGTCAGATGCTCAACAGACTGAGCCACCCAGGCACCCCCTGAATCATTTTCTATATTCAAGTGCAAGGATGGGAATCCCAAGCAAACATATTGGTCTAGATAAGTTGAGGAGACAGAGATCAGAAGTTGGAGAGACTAAGGTAATTTCAGTTTGAGGGTAGAGTGCCAGAAAGAAGAGAGCATCCAAAACTGCATCAGAACTCTACTTAGGAGCCCCTTGACTTTGGCCGAACAGTACACACAGTATTATATATATAGTATTACTACACATAGTAATATTAGTAACTTATTAGTAACTTACATAGGATGAAACTCCTCAAGAATGGCAAAGAACAGCCATGGAGTTGTAAACTGAACATGGCTTGCAGGTGTTCTTATTCTCCAAACAGAAGAAATTCTTGTTAAATGCCTGGAAGATTCAGTAGATATACTAAAAGGTCATATCCTAAGAGTAATGCTAAACTAGCCATTGATTAAAGGCTTCTGTAAACCTATCATAACAAGCCTAAAAAAATCAAGCTGGTTCACAAGTAAGTTAGCTCCTACCAGACAAAGTGTAACATTATCTTTAAAAAAGACAACAAAATTAAGCATTTGAAGATGTTAACATTGAAGAATTACCAGTCATGTAAAGAAACATGAAAATGCAGTCTATAATCAGGAGAAAAATTGGTCTCTAAAATAGATTCAGAGAGGACATAGATGATGGCTAATACAAAATAATGTTAAAATAGCTCTTTGTAATTATGCACAGGAACTTAAAGAAAAATGTGTACATAATAAGGAAAGAAATAAAAGATGTGAAATGGACCCCCAAAATGTACCTTTTCATTAAGGAAGTATAATTAAAGGAAAGGGGGGAAAAATAGAAAAAGAAAATCACTACTGCGATTAATATCAAATTAAACATTATAGAAGAAAAATGAGTGAGCTTGAAGGCATAGCAATGGAAACTATCCAAATTTAAGTTCATATACAAAAAAGACTGAAAACAAACAAACAAACAAACAAACAAACAAACAAACAAAATCCTTGAGCCTCAGTAGTCTGTGGAATCAAATACCCTAACAGTGGAGTTCAGAATAAAAGTGAGGGCTTTGGGGCTGAGTAACTACTTTAGGAAACTATGGCTGAAATATTTTCCAAATTTGAAGAAAACTATAAACCTATAGGTACAAAAGCTAAAGTTACCACAAGTAGGATAATCCTAAAGATGACTGATGAAGTCATTTAATAGTCAAATTGCTGAAAGCCAATGAAAAGGAAACAAACAAACATAAAACTAGCTGGGGGTGGGGTGGGGAATGTATACATTATGAACATAGACATTTCCTGAAACTATGCAATGGGACATATTTATAGCAATTAAAGAGTTTTATTTATAACAATTAAAGAACATAAAACCAACTTAGAATTTTATATAAAGAGAGAAATCTAAAAATTAAAGCAAAATAAAGATTTTTGTTTTTAAAAGAAAGTTTGGGAGAATTTATCACCAACACCACAAGCAATGTTAAAGAAAATTTTCAGCTAGAGCAAAATGATCTCAAGTAGAAGCTAGGAAATATACAAAGGAAGGGAGAATAACAAAGAAGGTATATAAATTGGTAAGTAAAATATGACAGAAGTACACAAGATGGGAAATGGGGATTGGAAGTCTAATATTTTAAGGACCTTACTTTTTACATGAAATAGTATATTATTTAAAGATAGACGACGGAAAATTTAAGGATACATATTGCAAACTTTAGAGCAACAATTTAAAATAATAACAATGAGTTCTAATAAACCAGTCATGGAAATTAAATTTAATGGGAAAATGTATATGTTGATCCAAAAGAATACAAGCAAATGGAAAGGAAAAAGAGCAAAGTATAGATGGGGATGAGTAGAAATCAATTACTAAGATAATCTATTTAAATCCAACTATATAAATAATTACTTTGCATGTAAATGGTCTAAACACCCTAATTAAAAGACAGAGATTGTCAGAACTGAACTAAAAAGCAGGACAAATCAAACACTTGTTCAAAGAAAGTCACTTTAATTATTAATACACAGGTTAAAGTTACTGAATGTACAGTGTCATGATTTGGTATTTGTATACATTGTGTTTTTCAATGATACTTCAATAGAGCTGAAGAAAAGAGAGACTAATATGTTAGTATAATGGAGCAGGGGTGAAAGGCAATTGAATAATAATGGCTTTAAACATTTTGTAATTAAAATAATAAGCCTCATCAAAATCAAGTTACTGTATGGAAAAACATGCAAAAAAAAAAATAAATGAGAAACCTGGAGTTGATAGAATGTCTATTTAACATCAAAAAAGAGAACTTCAGAGGAAATATTGCCAGGGATAAAAAGAGGCTTTTCATAATAATAAAGGTGAGGCATTAAAAAAAGTCCATAGCAATTCTAAATATGTATGCCCCTAAAAACAAAATTCAAAATACAGGGAGCAAAATCTGACTGAGCTGAAAACTGACATAGATAAATCCATGTTTATAGTTGGAAACATCTACACTCGTTTCACAGTAATTGAGAAAAACAAATAGACAAAAAATAAGTATAGAGAAGATTCCATGAATACTACCAACTAATTCAACTTAATTATCATTTATTGAACAAGCTACTCAGCAACAAAAGAATCACACATTATTGTAAAAGTACACACAGGGGGCGCCTGGGTGGCTCAGTTGGTTGAGCCTCTGACTTCGGCTCAGGTCATGATCTCACAGTTTGTGGGTTTGAGCCCTGCATCAGGCTCTGTGCTGATGGCTTGCTCAGAGCCTGGAGCCTGCTTCAGATTCTGTGTCTCCTTCTCTCTCTGCTCCTCCCCCACTCATGCTTTGTCTCACTCTGTTTCTCAAAAACAAATAAATGTAAAAAAATTTTATAAAATAAACTAAAATAAATAAAAGTACGCACAGAATATGTATCAAAGTAAGCCATATGCTGGGTCATGAAATTTTTAAAATGTATTTGAGAGAATTGAAATGATATAGATTTTGTCTTTTGTTATGACCAAATTAAGTTATGCCTAAGTAACTCCAAATATTTGGAAATATACAAAATATGTATAAATAATGCATTGGTCAAAGAAGAAATCATAAGAGAAATGGAAATTTTTCTAACTAAATGAAAATGGAAAACACACATGCACACACAATATATTCAAATTTGGTGAGAGTTAAAATAGTACTTACAGAGAAATTTATAATTTGGTTTATATTTTTTTAAAATTCAAGCATATACATTAAGAAACTAAAAGAAATTAAAGAAAAGGAAAAACAAATGAAAAGAAGGAATTTAAACCCAAATTCAGCAGGAGAAAGCACATAATAACACTAAGAAGTAAAAATAAATACAATAGAAAACAACAGTGTAGAAATTCAAAAATGCCAAACGTTGGTTTTTTGAAAAGGTGAATGAAATTTCTAATTCTGTAGCTGGACTAATCAAGACATAAAAGAGAGAAAACACGATGATCAATATCAGGAAAGAGAGGACATCACTCTAGACTACAGAGACATTGAAAGGAATTTAAAAATACATTTATAGCTTCAGGCCAAAAAATCTAACTACATAGAAAAAAAAAGACAAATTCCTTTAAAAATACAAATTATCAAAATTGACTTCAGGAGAAATATTTAAAAAACTGAATAACCTATTAAAAACATTGAACTCATAAGTCAATACTTTCTCATAAAGAAAACTGTAGACCCTGATGGTTGCATTAATGTACTCCAGCATACATTTTAGAAAGAAGAAATACTAATACTACCAATTCTTTTTCAAAGGCTAGAAGGAGCACTTGCCACTTGATTTTATGAAATGAACATTACCTTAACACCAAAATTAGACAACACAGTGTACAAAAATAAAACTAAATACCAAAATGATCATTAATGTAGACATAATAATCTTTAACAAAATATTAGCAAATGAAACTTAGCAACCTAAAAACATGGAATAATATATCCAGATCAAGTGGACTTTATCTCGTGAATGCAATTTTGGTTTAACGTTTGAAAATCAATCATTATAATTCATAACAAGACAAAAAAAGAGAAATGTGATTATTTTAATAGATACAGAAGAATTATTTGATAATATTCAACTGCTAATCTAGTTTATAAAAACTATCTCAATATGATAAAGAACCTCTATGAAAAGTTTACATCTAAATCATACATACTAAAAGGGTGAATGATTTCCCTTAAAATCAGGAACAAAGAATGGCCATTTCTATTCAACTTTGTACTGGTGTTTCTAATTAGTGCAATAAAATTAAAACAAAAAGCATAGAGATAGGTAGATTGCTAAGGAAGAAATAAAATGCTGTTTCTTTGCAGATAATGTGAGCATGTACATAGAAAATCCTAGGTAACATACAAAGAAATCTATTTTATTTAATTTTTGTAAGTTTATTTATTTTGAGAGAGAATGTACATGTGTGCATGCAGGGGAAAGGTGCAGAGAGAGAGGGAGAGAGAGAATCCCAAGCTGACTCCCCTCTGGCATAGAGCCCAATGCAGGATTTGAACTCAGGAACCGTGAGATCATGACCTGAGCTGAAACCAAGAGTTGGAGACTTAACGGAGTCATTCCTAAAGAAATCTATTTTAAATGATCAGTGAAATTAGCAAGATCTTAGGAAACAAGATCAATATATAAAATTCAATTTTATTTCCATATTACTTCAACTAATAATTAGGAAACACAACTCCTATCCAAATCTCAATAGAAAATTTTTGTAGGAGATGACAATATTATTCTAAAACATGTGGGGAAAAAAATACCTAAGGGAGAAAAACAACATTAGAGAGCTTGCATTACTTAATTTCAAGATATTCTAAGTTACTAGTAATCAAGACAATGTAGTATTGATTTCAGGATAGATAACTTTAACCAATGGAAAAGAATAGAGTCTAGAAATTGACAATACATCAATGGTCAACTAATTTTTTTACAGTGCCAAGGTAATGCAATGGAAAAAGTTAATCTTTCCAACAAATAATACTATAAAAAACATATTTCCATGTAGGAAAAAAAAAATGCATCTTAACCCTTAGCTTTACATCACACAAATATTAAATCGAATAGGATTGTACAACGGCCTAAATATAAATGCTAATATATTATAAAACATCCAAAAGAAAAAGGAGAAAATCTTCATGACCTAGGGATGGGCAAAAGTTTCTTAGATAGGACACAAAAAACATGGAGTATTCAAGAAATGATACTTGAGGGGTGCCTGGATGGCTCAGTTGGTTGAATGTCTGACTCTTGGTTTCAGCTCAGGTCACCATCCCAGAGTCCTGGGATCAAGCCCTGTGCTAGGCTCCAAGCCCCCCACCCCCCATTTCTCTCTCTCTCCCCTGCTTCTGCCCCTCTCCCCAGCTAGCTTTATGTCTCTAAAGAAAGAAAAAAACAAGAAATAATACTTGTGCTCTTCAAAGGACACGATTAAGAAGACAATAAGGTAAGCTACCAACTGAACCAAATATTTTCAGCGAATATGTTTGAAAAGGTCTTAAGTCCAAAATATATTAAAAAAAAACACCCTCAGTAATTAGACACCAAATAACTCAATTAAAAATGGGCAGACTGTGTGTGTGTGCACGTTTATTGATATACGTGTGTGTGTGTGTATATATATATCAATAAATACTTGAAAATATGCTCAATATATGTGCACATATATCATATACATATACCAATAAACACCTAAAAATATGCTGAACATCATTCATCTTCAGAAAAATGAAAATTAAAACCACAACAGAACACTGACAACAGAATGTGTTGGTGAGGATATGAACTCATTGGATCTGACACGCATTTGTTAATGGGAGAGTATGTCATTATAGTCACTTTGAAAAACAGTTTGGTAGCTTTCTTTATACAGTTAAACAAATACCTACCATATGCCCCAACAATTCTACTCCTAGTTATTTACCCAGGAGAAATGAAAACATATGCCCGCTAATAGATGTGTACACAAATTTTCATATGAGCAACAAATAGTACTCACATTTTATAATAGTGAAAAGTAGAAACCACCCAAATGTCCATCAAAGGTGAGTGGATAAACCGAGTACACTATATCCCTAAAAGGGAAATAAATAAAAATAAATTTTAACAACTTATAAATAAATAAATAGGGTGAAACTGATACAATAATGTGGATGATTTCCGAAAACAATATGCTGAGCTAAAGAAGCCAAATAGATACAAAAGACTATATGCTTTAAAATTCTATTTATATACAATTGTAGAAAAGGAAAATCTAATATATAGTGTCAGAACGCAGATTAGAGACTTCCTGAGGTTCCAAATCAGGGATCATCAGGAAAAGGAACATGGAAAGGTTTTAGGGTAATAGAGATGTTCTATGGTTTCACTATAGCAATGCTAATAGGATATAGACATTTACTAAAATGTGATAAATGATATACTTAGAATAGGTGCACTGCACTGTGTATACATTATAATCTGAGACAATTATTTTTTAATTTTTTTAGTGTTTATTTTTTGACAGAGCAAGTGAAGGAGGGGAGAGAGAGGGAGACAAAGAATCTGAAGCAGGTTCCAGGCTCTGAACTGTCAGCACAGAGTCAGACACAGAGCTCGAACCCACAAGCCATGAAATCATGATTGAGCCGAAATCAGACACTTAACCACCCGAGCCACTCAGGCGTCCTTGATACAATTAATTTTTAAAAGTGAACTTCCATGCACAGATTTCCCAGGCAACCCTACCAAAAGTTTTCACTATCTGTCTCTCTCCAACTGATATCCCACTTATTCCTATTACTGTTTATTTTTAATGATTAATATTTGCTAATTGGCTCTACTTTTTACTTATTTCTTCCTTATTATGTGTGTATGCTACCAGAATAGAAGTTTTGTGGAGGCAATCAGCTTGCTATTATTTAACAGAAATCTTGAGAACTAATTCAGTATGAAAGATTGGATAATAATATATCAATAAAAATATTCTTTAATGCTAGGTAATTATATTTAGGAAGCTTGCCATATCTGTTCTGAGATCTTATTTGTTCTTAGAGCATAAATCCTATAATCCTGGAAAGAAGCACATTTCTTCTATTGATTATAATAAGACATCTAACTTGCAAACACACAGGTAAAACTTTAAAGCAGTTGGCCTTTTCCAAATTTTTATATTGTAGGCTCCTTCCACCTTCTATGATTCTTGAGATAGAAAAAGAAAGACTGAAATGTACAGTTCTCCTTGTGCTGGAAAAGAAAATTATGTGACATAACATAAAACGTTATCCTACCACAACACAATTTTCAAGGGCTTGATACATTCACTAGATCTCCTGAGTATTTGGAGACTCCTTGTATTTTTTTTTAATGATTTCCTCATTTAGTTTCAAAAGATATATACATTGACATGCAATTTATATTTATGAATTATACGGCTTTCATCTACAGCTTCCTCATATAGTTAACAGCCCTTTCACTGTCCATCAAAGCATGATGTAGCAGAAAGATCTTGCTCTGGAGTCACAGTCAAGTCAGAATATTAGCTCTACCCCCCTCTTGGGAAATGTTAACAACATTCCTATATGTTAGATCTTTAGCTTGCTCATCTGAAAAGAAGATGTTAGTTATCAGTTCTGAACTTCTTCATGTATGTGTTATAGAGGGAGGTTGCCTGAAGAAGTCTGAATGGACCTTCTCTCAGTTCTCACATGCCTCGAAGCAACAGAAAACACCAACTAAAATGAACAATTGGAAATTTATGAGCCCTCTCCCACAAGTGGTTGATGGTAGAGGGATTCTTTATTGAACAGATTCTCTTTCTGCACAACATTTCTCAGCTTATTTTCTTGTCATTTCACTGTGGCCCCCCCATACTTCCAAAGTAGCTGTTCCCACTATGATAAGCATATGCCATTGATCAGAGATAGAAAATAAGTCTGTTTTGTGTATCTTTTTAAGAAAGCAGGCAAAGCTTCTACAAACCCCCTACCAAGCTTCCTTTCACAAAGAATGGGCCAGATTTGCATAGCCCTGCCAGGGAATCACTGCATGAGGGGATTGGATTACAATGATTGATTTCCATTAATCAAGATTCATCCTATGGCACTGGGGAGTCACCCATCATCCCTCTTGAGATACACTTATCATATAAGGAAAAAGTAATAAAAATAAGGTACTGTTTGCAAGGATGAAGCAGACCAAGGAGACATTTACCTCCAGGGAATTCATCATCATCTATGGTCTGGTGGCAGGGTTATTGCTGACCCAGAATTCAAGTGGTGCTGCACATTGATAGTGTCTTCATCTCTCTAGGAGGCAGAGGTCTGTGGGGTGTGTGTGGGTGGGGGTGAAAAATAATAAGTTGTTAATTTACAGTTAGAATTGTAAACTGTGGACAGAAATGCTACTATTTTTGGCATTGTTGTGACTCTGATCCCAGGATTTTATCACCAGAATATTGTTGTTCAGAAAACCAGAACTCAAGACTCATAATTATTACTTGACCTTAGGAAATTCCTTGTTTTCTCCCCCAAAGGCGACTTGAGTGTATCCTTGAAGATACTTAAACCTTAAAGAGGAGACTGGTCATGGAAACAGAGATGTTTGTATCCACAGCCCTTGAATAAAGACTTTGGCACTTTTTTAAAAGTCTCGAATTCAAGGATTTTTCCATATGCTCTGGGAAAATTACGGTCTTTTGGGAGATGTGTCAGAGTTTCTAAAACCATAGAATATTTTGTCAAATAGCCAAAGTAGACCTATTCTTTACATTTTGGTTCTGCGTTGGAAATACTTTGATCTAGATTAACCGATTTCTTCATACAGGTTTTGTCTAGAGACACTATAATGCGATTAATTTGGTTTCTGTGTACTGAATCAAACTGTCACTTACCTAGGTCTCAGGAATTATTACTAAATCATTTTAGTTAGAATTGAGAGTGATCACATCTCCTGATGTCCTTACACAGAAAGTTAATTATATAAAGTGTACAAATTTTACTAGCTAATTCAAAGTGGTCAGTTTATTTCATTTACCTACATATCTTTCAGGGACATTTCACTGTTATTCCCACATAGTCTCAAAAGAATTGATTTATAAGGGTTAAGTGTGATTGTGCATATGAAGGATTAGCATTACTGACTGTTATGGCTGGCATGCACATAGTAGGCACTCAGTAAATGTGATGTGCTATTATTTTATCCTGAAAATTGGAATTATGGCACCTCCCTCTCAGTGTTATTACAGAAATGTAATTAAATATCATCCACATAGATGCCAAGTATAGTACCCAGCTTCTATACAGGAACTCAATAAATGTTAATTTCATTCCTTTCCCTGCCTACTAAACAAAACATCCAGAGGAGTAATAACACTGTCTTCATGATCCTACATCACCTCAGCAAAATAATTTCCTCTTCTTAGAAGAGAGAAACTACCAATAAAGTCTGGTTTCAGTTTATTTAGAATATTCTCTCCTTTTGACGGTATAAAATAAATCCCTGCTATGAAATAACCTTTTTGCTGATCTGTGTATAATGGTAACTCAGTGCCACCTACTTCTTTTTGGATGAATAAATTAAAAATACTTTGTTTCCAAAATGCAACAAGCATACTAGTTGTATAAAGAAACTGCCCATTACAGACGAAGTAGAGTTTCTGTGGGTAGCAGCAGGTGTTTGGGAGTGCAAGCTGTAGGCATTTATAACTCTGAGTGTTACTGCCTCCTTGAAAGAATTTGCTATTTACTTCCAACAGAGGACAATTAGACTTAAATTCCAAAACCACACATCAGGTGAAGTGTAAGAGAAGAGCAGAGGAGGAGTGACTGGTAATTTTAGGTAGCATGATTCTTACCTTTTGTGGTTAGTCAGGTGAAGTATAAAACATCAATAATAATGCTCTTTAATGCTGGATAATTGCATTTGGGGAGCTTGCTTACCTGTTCTGAGATCTCCCTGAGAGTGTAAGTTCCATGATGCTGCATAGAAGCACATTTCTACTACTGATTATAACAAGACATTTCCTTTGCACACCCAGAGATAAAAACTCCAAAATAATTTTCACAAATTGTAACGTTCTAGAGTAGATGATGTTTGAAGTACAATTTCCATGCAATTTAAGATTTCTTCTCTGGCTGGAAAATTGTTGGGCTTCTGTTGTAGATGGGCATTGTTTTTTGTTTTTTTTTTCTTCAAAGAAATAAATCAGAAAATTATTTGTGCCCTCATATCCTCTTTTATTTCTAGGGAGCATGTTAATTGTTGCATTAAATGTCACTAACTTATCTTCCTCAAATGAATGAAAGGTTTTACCTGTCCTGTCCAACTGCATAGGAAAACAGCTTTGATTTGGCAATTATAATACTTATGGGTTTGGGAAGAGTGTGTGTGGTGGAGGTTTGGCTTCATGTTATAAATTCACTGGTATCTCCTCTGGGAACTTTATTCAAAGTTTATAAATCTCAGAAACACTACTGAATGTTTCCAGTAGAGATTAAACTGTTCACTGCTCATAGAAGTTGTAGAGATGTGTGGCCAGACGTGGAGTAGGATTTTCAATTCTCGTAATAAATGTTGACTCTTCCACTTGCATTTTTGTAATCAAAGTTCAGGGTTACATGCCTAGCATAGTGCTCAGACTATGCTAGGTATTCACTAAGGATTTGTTGAGTGAGTAATAATAACATAGATAATGATCCTTCACTCTAAGGTTAACTGTGATATCAGCACCTAGGATAGTTCAGCACTGAATTTGAATCTGTATGTAGGCATTCCTTCCCCCTTGTTCAAGTATAAGTGCAAACTGTCTGCTTATCTAGCTACTCAAGAAAACAATAAAGAAAGATAGTCTGGTGAATATTATCCATTTACTCCTGTAGGATTCTAATTTGTGTTCATATAATCACGTTAAACCAACAGAAGACAATATATTTTTTGAACACATTAGCTTCATTTGCAACCAAATCGCATTTAATGGCTTTTGTTTTAATCTTATAACCTAGACTATTATCCACTTCTGCATTTATTTTAAAGAAATTATGGTGGGAAAAGTATGAATCTTGGAGTCAGACAAAGGAGTGTTGGAAATGTTACTAATGGTGTTGTCTTGAACAGTTTTCTCATTTATAAAATGGTGACCTGGAAATTATATGGAAAAATACAGCATGGCAAATGCTGAGTATCCTATGAATATACTAGAATGCTGCCATTATTATTATTTCTGCCATCATCATTATTATTGTGTTTACTATTATAAGACTTTTTAAAATATTTTTTAATGTTTATTTTTGAGAGACAGAGAGAGAGCGTGAGCAAGAGTATGAGTGGGGGAGGGGCAGAGCGAGTAAGGAACACAGAATCTGAAGCAGGCTCCAACTCTGAGCTGTCAACACAGAGCCCAATGCAGGACTTGAACTCATGAACTATGAGATCAAGACCTGAGCTGAAGTTGGTCATGTAACCCACTGAGCCACCCAGATGCCCCTTATTCTTGGACTTTTACTCATTGATTCCAAAAATATTGCACTAGGTCACATGATCTCCCTTATATCAAGGTCTGTAGCTGACAGGTTATTTTAGAATGAATGCTAGGAAAATCTTTTCTTTTCCTGAAGCAAAATACCTCTTTGCTGATAGAGATATGTATAGTATTGTGTTTCTATAGGAAACACAAACTGAATTTTAATTTTAGCTCACAGCTCTAGTGATAATACCAAAAATGACTAAAATTGCTTCTTTTAAAAAAATCCATAATTACAATTTTTCTAATTACATTTTTTTCTTTTTGTTATTACGACCTTTTGTAAATCACTTTAAATTCTTTTTGGAAAGACATTTGGTTTAATTAAATGAAAGTGTTTATAACATGATTAAAATTGAAGAGTATTGGCATAATTTATTCTTTGTTTTGTGTAAAATTGATTTCATCTTTGCTCATGAATATCTTTCAAAAACAGTTTTTAAGATTATATTGCAAACTAATTATATCATACATTTTGGCCCTTTTGTTTCATCGAGGTTTGAACGCCATATTTTTATGACCCATTTAAAAGATTGAGAGAGAATTATGTGTCTTTATCTACATCAGATACAGACATTTGTGACACAAAGCTATGCATTATTCCATAATATTTAATTTTGGATTTTAGATAAATTATAATTTTCCTGAAGCAATTCAGTTCGCATTTATTGATTAAATAATTGAATGGACAGTACCCCATTCTGAGATGAAACATTAATTAAATCTGTATGGCTCTGTACTATCAAACCCATCTTTGTGTCTGAGTTCTGTTTAGAGATAATCGACCACAAATATGAATGCATGGAGTCTTTTGTTTTAACAAAAAGGTGCACCAGTTAAAACTTCAGATTCTGAGTCTAGATTCATGACCATGTCAGCACAATTGTTAAAACACTACCTAAATAAAGCATGAGATGAACAGCAGGTACACTGTACCTTCATAACTGATTTACCAAGCACTCAGTACCTCCTATGCATTGAGCAATATGGTACAAAGATTATTAATATATTTTCCCTTCTCTCAAAGAATTCCCAGATTGGAAGGGAAGGAAATATGTATAGATGCATAGTTCCAGACAACATGACAAATACTAAAATTGATGTTTTCATGGATTTCAGTGGTGACATAGAGCAGGTGGTTCAGAAAAATGATTTGCAATAGATGATGGTTGAGTTGGTTCTTAAGTGATACTTGGAATTTTCCAGTCGGATAAAGTAGAAAATGCATGCTAAGGTGCAAAGATGGTGAGGTGATATCAACAGAACATATTCAGGAGACTGTAAATAACTTAAAATAGCAAATAGTCTGCAGCAGTTTGTATAGTAGTGGAACCCAAAGGATTGTGAAAAGACTGTGAAGGTTCAATCGCTGATCTATTAGGGTGCCCTCCTTGTCTGGATAATAATCACCAGCATTGGTTTACATATATACTATGATCAAGAGAAGTTTCAGTGACTTATTTATCTCTGAACCTTCAGCCAAGACAAATCATTACTTCATTCATCTATTTATTTAACAAAACCAGTTATAGTACTAAGCCCAGGGGAGATAATGGTACACAAAACAAATAAGATCCATACCTTTGTTCTCTAGTAGTAAAGAAACAGGAACAGGTACTATACACATATAAAAATAGCCTCCTGAAGAAAATAATGCAGGCTAATGTGTTGGAGAGTGACTGGAGGTTGACTCTAGACTGAATAGTCACTGAAAGCCTCTCTGAGGAGATGACTTTTAAGCTGACACTTGAATCAGAGAAATGGCCAGCTATTCAAAGGCAGGTGGGAAGACTGTTCCAGATCCAGGGAAGAGCAAAAAGAAATTCCCAAGGTAGAATACAAGCTCAGCTTCTACGAATAATCACAAGAAGTTCCGTTTGACCAGAGCAAAAGAGCAGAGAGAGACCAAACAACCAATGTGGACTATCACTTCGTAGAGTGGGAGAATAAATTTAAATTTTATCATTAATGCAATGAGAAGTTACTGAATATTTAAGTAGGAAAGTAACATGACCCAATTTATGTTTTAAAAAGAATGGCCTACATGGAGAATGGCCTGTAATAGAACAAGACAGGAGGCAAGGAGACAACTGGGGAGGCTTTTGAACAATCCTGATCACCTTAGATTAAGATAGTAACAGAGGAGAAGGGGTGGGGTGGGGGGTTGACAAACTGAGTATATACATTGGACACTGAGAAATATGATTTGCTGTTGTCTTAGCTTTGCAAGAATGACGGAGAGGAAGGAAACAAAGATAACTTCGTGTAGATTTTCTGAAAGGGAGGACGGGACTTAAGGGACCCAACTTAAACAATAACAATAATAGTAGAAAACACTTAGATAAGTGCTTACTCTGTGCCAGACACTACTCTAAGCATAGTTACATGTATTAACTCATTTAGTTATTACAACTCTATGAGTCCAGTAGTACTCTTATTCCCATTTTACAGATAAGAATACTGAAGCAGAGAGATGTAGACTTGCTAAAAATCATACAGCCAGGCACAGTTTCACCTTAATACATTTGCATGATTAATCCCATCATCTCCTAGTCTTTTAGTCTTTTCTCATTGAAGCCCACCCTAACCATTCTACTTAAGACTATAACACTAGCCTTTCCACTGCACTCTCAGTTATATCCTGCTCTAAAGTAGCCACCTGGGTGGCTCAGTGAGTTAAGTGCCTGACTTGATCTCAGTTCAGGTCATGATCTCATGGTTTGTGAGATCAAGCCCCTCTCTGTGGGTGCTGTGCTGATAGCATCAAGCCTGCTTGGAATTCTCTCTCTCCCTCTCTCCCTGCCCCTCCCCCTCCTCTGCTCTGTTTCTCTCTCTCTAAATAGATAAATAAACTTTAAAATGTAAATAAAATACCAAATACTGTACTCATTTATGTTGTTGATCTGCCCCTACTAGAATATAACCTCCACAAGGGTGAAGGGTCTGTCAGTTTTGTGCATTGTTGTATTCCAAGAACTTGAATAACCTTTGACACATAGTTAACATTCAATAGATGATTTCTGATTAAATAATGAGCAAGTGAATAAATGCCTGAAGTTGTAAAGCTGAGGTTTAAACCCTCGTGGCCTGCCTCCAGAGCCTCCATGCCTCCTCACTCTACTATGCCATAATCCCTCTCAGGAGGGGATGAAAAATGACTGTTGCTCCTCATTTGGCAGGAGGCCTATGTGCTGGACTGATCCAGATCCAAATTTATAAAGTAGAAGAGATGGTAGATAACGAGCTAGTCCTTACCTCGACTGCCTCCTTTCTTCCCCCTAAACTCCTCTTCTCCCTGAGCACCTGCCCCCTTCACTATTTTGCTTGACTAATCACAATGTGTCTTTATAATGTCAACCTAAATATCAGGTCCTCTGTAAAGAATGCTTTTAGGGGCACCTTGGTGGTTCAGTTGGTTAAGTGTCTGAGTCTGGATTTCAGTTCAGGTCATGATCTCACCCTCGTGAGATCAAGCCCTGTGTCGGGCTCCTAGCTAGGTGAGGAGCCTGCTGAAGATTCTCTCCCTCTCCCTTTCCGTCTCTATGCCTCCCCAACAACTCTCACTGTCTCTAAAGAAAACAGTAAAGGGGCGCCTGGGTGGCGCAGTCGGTTGAGCGTCCGACTTCAGCCAGGTCACGATCTCGCGGTCCGTGAGTTCGAGCCCCACGTCAGGCTCTGGGCTGATGGCTCGGAGCCTGGAGCCTGTTTCCGATTCTGTGTCTCCCTCTCTCTCTGCCCCTCCCCCGTTCATGCTCTGTCTCTCTCTGTCCCAAAAATAAATAAAAAACGTTGAAAAAAAATTAAAAAAAAAAAAAAAGAAAACAGTAAAAAAGTAAAAACCAAAGGATGCTTTTATTCAGCCAAGACTGAGCTAGTTGTCCCTTCCGTGTTGCTCTTTGAACTCTGTGCTTTTCACCTTGTGAACTGACAGAGTATTTTAAGTGTCCACTGAACTGTGCTGTATTTACCTGAGGGCATTGTCCCAGCACCTGGCATCTGATAGGTGCTCAAAAAATTGTGTAAGTTGACCTGAATGACTTTAGGAAGTCCCCCAAATATAGAACTTTATAAATAGTTTGGGACCTATCTGTAAAGAGTTAATGCTAACCAGTTCAAACTGCTTAGGGGCTTTGTGAATCATTGTTACCAATAGTTCAGTTTGAATTATGTTATAATCAAGATGAGCTTCTGTTCGCCTTACCCATTCCCATATCACTCAAAGAAGCTAACTGAGAAAGCAAAGTTCAAATTCTAAAATCCTCTGAACCACTTAAAGTATATATTTTAGATTAAAATCCCTTTTTGATTGGCTGAAGCCACCGTAATTGGAGCCAATTGAATCTGAATTTAAACATGTCTGAGTTGTGATAATACTGGAAGGGCTGTTTACCACATACAAAAATTTAAGCAATATGGATTATTTGGTAAGGTAAAGAGAGTCTTTAGAAAGCAATTTATATTCTGTAGATTGGAGGAAATAAGACCTTGAAAAAAGATCTAATCACATTTTGTATTGATATTTTAGGAAAATTTGTAGTAGCAATATACGAGCACATAAACCCCACCAGTGAACTAATCTGAAATTTAAATCAAAATAACTTGTATTGGCCTATTCTAGTTTCTGATGATTCATTTTTTTTTTTTTCTGAGTCGTGGAAGAACAGCAATATAATCTCTTTTATGTAACTAGTTTAATTTTTCATAAGCAGCCCTAAGGTTAAAAAAAAAAAAGAACTTGAGAACATAATATGTAATTGAATCATCTTGGAACAAGAACAGCAGAAGGTAATGAAGATTTAGGTAGGGAATGGATTTCACACTGTTCTTCCTACTTTCCTTTGCGGTCACATCAGTGAATGAGATTTCTGTTTAGAAAAATCAATAGGAATTTACAGTGAACCTTGGAGGAGGGCATTCTGATGTGACTAAGGAACTCTGAAGGCAATTGTTACTCAGTGTCGAGGCAGCTCCTTCCTACTGCTGGGGGAGGGAATGAGCAGATGAGAAAACAAAACTGAGTGATATGAGGACCCTGACTGACTAGGAACAGAGAAATCCTCACAGATTCTTTCTCTTTGTCAGTCAATTATTCCAGTCATTCATTCACCCACTTACTCATTCATTCAACAGTTTTCATATGCCTCGCTGGGCCAACCTCTCTACAGAGCATGTGTAATTAAGAAAAAAGTAAAATACAACACCTAGTTCCCATGGATCTCACAATGTAGAGGGGGAAGCAAGCAAGAAAAGTAATCAGCAAAATGCACAGTGATAATTGCCATAAAAGAGAGGATGTCTGGCCTGTGGAATTTAGGAAAGATTCCTGGAGGGGGAACTCCCTAGGCTACATCTTCGTGGAAAGTAGCAGAAATCTATGACAAAAAAAAAAAATAATAATAATAATAATAAGTCCAGGAGATAGTATCTACATAGCATTAGTATACATAAAGAGTTCTGTACTCTTTCAGGTAGGATTAGATTTGTTTATATGTAGCCGGAAAACATCAGATTAATAGGGATTTAAGTTAAAGAGATGCTTGTTTTTGTCATAAATATAGTTTCAGGACTGCGGGATTCCTTGAGGATCCAGGCTTCTTTTCTCACTTGCTTCTCTACTGTCCCTGGACATGACTCTCATTCTCTCAGTCTAAATTGGCATCTGTATTTAGACAGTAGGAATTTTTTTAAAAAAAGAAAGAAATAGGGTTCAGAGGGTACATGCTAACTCTCAGAGATATTCTGAGAAATCACCCCATCACCCTCTTACATCTCATTTCCCAAAACCTAGTGGCATCTAGCTGCAAAGGAGGCTGGGATCTGTAGTGTACGTTCCTTGAGGCTGTGTGTCAAGTGAAAATTCTATTATTATGGAAGCAGAGGAGATTGGATTTTTGGAGGAAAACAATACCTTTGGCTGTAAGCAGAAAATAGTCAGATGTTCAAGAAATGCTGTTTATTTCCATGTGACTTAGACAGAGGTGGAGAGGGGGATGGGATGGAGAATGGTGTGATCGAAAGTCGGAGGCATGCCGTGGGCCACACATGAAGAGTCCTCAACAAATTAACAATAAATGTTTACTGTGCCCTTGAAAATATGTCAGTTATAATTTATGTGTACTGCCTTTTTTTCCATCTTTCAGATAACTCTTCGAGATACAATTATTTTTATTCCTATTTTAAAGTTAAGGTTATGAGGGTTTAAATACTAAGACATTTTCCTCCAATTTGCTGTTGTTAAGTTTAGAAGCTAAGCTGTGAATTTAGGTTGGTCTGATTCCTGTGTAAGAGTGACAAGTAGCTTGGCTTGCTGGAGCTCAAATTTCACCTTTTCCCCTTGGGCTCTGCATCTCCTACTTCTTTCTGTGGTCTCTTTCTGAGTGAGCTACCTGGATACACTTAGCACATCTTGGTCTGGTCAGAATCAAAGTGCCTGAGAGCAAGAGAGCAATAAACTAAGACTGAGCTGCTCACGGTGTGAACAAGGAAAGGAGTCAGTCTGCAAATTACGTCTTGGCTTTTCACCTCACGTTTTCATTAAGTTTTAACTCTGTGTATAAAAAAGTTAATTATACGGTGCTTTAATCCGATATAAAAGGTCAACCAAGTCCTGCATTATGTAAGACGTTAAGGCAATTCTTGGAGTAGAAACCCATTTGAACGGTTGATCGAGGTAAATCATAAGTGTTTCGTGAAGCACCCTTCGTAATAAGATTCAGTTATTTCCATTGAGAATGTCCAAGTCTGTGACTGGAGTACCTCACCTAGTGTAAGCAAAACTAATCTTACCAAGGACAAACTGTGATACTCACCTTTGTAGTTTATAGTTTTATTCTTGGCAAAATTTATTTTCTATGTGTGTAGTTATAAACATATATATTCATTTTACACAAATTGCTGAACACAGAAGGGATGTGGATGAAGAAATTAATTTAAAAAAATCAGAAAACTTCCACCCAGAAAAACCTGCTGTGGCAATGCCAGTATATTTCCTTCTAATTTTACAACAATTTATGTTTATGCTTGTTTTTCATAGGTTGAAATCACACTATTTTACAATTTTATTGGCACATTTTATTTATTTTTTTTTTAATTTTTTTTTCAATGTTTATTTATTTTTGGGACAGAGAGAGACAGAGCATGAACGGGGGAGGGGCAGAGAGAGAGGGAGACACAGAATCGGAAACAGGCTCCAGGCTCTGAGCCATCAGCCCAGAGCCCGACGCGGGGCTCGAACTCACGGACCGCGAGATCGTGACCTGGCTGAAGTCGGACGCTCAACCGACTGCGCCACTCAGGCGCCCCTTATTGGCACATTTTAAAAAGACTGCATTGTAGGGGCTCCTGGGTGGCTCAGGACTTCGGTTCAGGTCATGATCTCACAGTTTGTGGGTTTGAACCCCGCGTCGGGCTCTATGCTGACAGCTCAGAGCCTGGAGCCTGCTTCTGATTCTGTGTCTGTCTCCCTCACTGTTCCTCCCCTGCTTGTACTCTGTCTCTCTGTCTCTCTCTATCTCTCTCTCAAAAAAATAAATCAGCATTTAAAAATTAAAAAAAAGACTATTATACATGTTTTCCATGTCATTAAAAACTTTTATAAACAAAATTTAAATAATCACATGATGCCCCATCTTGTGAGGCTATGGTCATTTAATGAACCAATGATTAAGATACATGCAGAGCCAAACAATTTTGGTTAGAGTGGTAACTGATTTGGATGGACAATTGAGACTTGGTTCCACAGAACTTCAGTGTGCTTTGCCCTTTAGTGCTGGAATCCTCCCAAAGTAGAAATGTCCTTTTCTCAAGTCCATACCTCCTTCCCAAGTTTGAAATCCATCCATTATGATGGAACTTTGGCTAGAGGGTTTGCATAGGTAGTATTCTAACAATAGCAATGTGAAATCACTACCTCAAGGAGATATCTACACCCTCCGTGTTCACTATAGCATTATTTGTATTAGCCAAGACACAGAAACAACTTAAGTGTCTATAACAAATGAATGGATAAAGAAAATGTGAAATATATATAAAATTGAATGTCATTCACCCATTAAAAAAAAAAAGAAATCTTGTCATTTGCAACAAGTGGATGAAACTTGAGGGCATTATGCTAAGTGCACTAAGTCAGAGAAAGAGAAATACTGCATGATCTCACTTTTATGTGGAATCTAAAGAAAAAGCCAAGCTCCTAGAAATACAGAGTAGACTGGGGTTTGCCAGGGGCTGGCATGCAGGCGAAATGTGGAGATGTTGATCAAAGGGTAAAGTTCAGTTACAAGGGGGATGAGTTCTGGGATGTAATGTATAGCATGGTGACTGTAGTTAACAGTACTGTATTATATATTTGAAATTTACTAAGAGAATAGATCTTAAATGTCCTCACCACTCACACAAAAAATTGATACTCCACCCTCTAACAAAAGCAATCTGGGACCAGAGATGATGGTCTTGATCACTCATCAATATAGGCCTACCTACCTTCCTTCTGTTTGATTCAGATGTAAGTCATTCATAGTTCTGAAAAGTATGCTTTGTTTTTATATCACCATGTCGTGGCACATGCTGTGTCCTCTGACATGTCCACATGGCACTATTCATCCTTCAAAGTCAAATCCAATATCGGCTTCCTTTAGCTTTACCTCATCCATTCCTCTCCCTTCCTCTACCCCCACTGTAGGAAGACTCTGTCTCTTCTATACCTCTATGACTTGATTCATACCTCTGTTCTGTCACCAAAAGAATTCTCTTAATCCATGAGGTACTCTCCTCACTGGGCTAGACACTTCTGAGAACAGAGAGCTGAGCCCAGTGTCATTATTTTAGTCTCTTATGTCTGTCACCTAACTTGTCATGTTGCCATGTCACTTGTGTTAGGCACCTAGGGCGAACTGGGCCTCAGTTTCCTCATCTCTAAAGTAGGCATTATAATGCAGGTCTTTGATAGAAATGTTTTAAGAATGTATAGTGGTAGCATTTTTATTTTAAAGTGGGGATTCTCAGTAGAGTCTGAAAAGTCATCCTTGCCTGCGAGTTTCCTACAAGGCTGTGATTTGTAAAATTCTTGCCTTTCCCCCCAAATATATGACTAATTTAACTCTGGAGAGTTGCTCATATAAATACCAGGTTCAGAAGGATATTATAAGGGTAGGTGCATGTCAGTGAAGTAAAATAGATGAAATAGAATTTTAAAAGGTTAGAGCATTCCATCTACATTGTGACACATTCATTTGATTTTCAAATGAGACAACTCTCTTTTAAAAAGATTTCTGTCAATAAAACCCCTATTAATTCTTCCTAGTGGGAATTAGGGAGAGCTAATGAAATATGTTTGTAAATAACCTTGAAGATGATTAATAACTTTTACTTTTAGTGCTTCACGGTAACTTTAGAGCACGTTCTGATATTTAAAAAACTATCATTCCTGAGAGAAAAACAGACTTACAAAGAAGTATGGACCTCCTCGGGCCACAAAATGTGGTTCCTTCATTTCAAACATATGGTTTGTGTTTAAATTTCCCTCACTTTAAAATAAATGAAGGCAATGTAAATCAACATTTATTGAATGTCTGCATTGTACCAGCCATCATCAGGAAAGGAAAAGTAAATAGGATCCTGTATCTGCTCTCATGAACTTAAAACATTATACTGTTGGTGTCTTGTGCTAAGTGTTTTTATAGAAGAAAACACAGAGACAGAAAGAATATAGGGGATGGATTATTTATCTCTATCAGGATCAAGGGGTACGGGGTCCAACTTCCTAAAGAAAGAGTGGTTTGTCCTGGATTTTGCAAGAAAAATGTGAATCTCTAGGATTCTAGAAAGTGGGGTATACACACAGACTTCTTTGCAGCCCAAAACTTTCTGAGAACTAGAAGCAATCTGAAATTCCTGGATGTTGTAATTGACTATATGGGAATAAAGGCATTGAGGCTGGGGAAGGTTTGTATGGAATAAGGGCCTGAGAATTATAAAATATCATGCTACAGATTTGGGCATTATACCATGGATGATGGTGATATGTTTAAGGAGGGAGGGGCTTGAACAGCTCTGTATTCTATAAAGCTGTTTCAGTCAACTTAGGCTAAATTATGTAGTGATAAAATTTGAATCACTTAATATTTTGAAATCTCCAGCTTATATCATATGTTCATTATGGGTTACATGTAACCCCATTCTATGCCATCCTTTCTCTGGGACCCAAACTGACAAAGTGGCCTCCTCTGGGGCCCTGGTAGTTTGGTGACAGAGAGGAAAAAAGGGACATTGAAAACCATGAGCTTGTACACAGAGTTTCTCTGGGAAATGATGTATGTTACATTCACTCTCATTTTCTTGGCAAAGTAAATCACATGGCCACTCGTAGGTACATGAGAGCATGCACATAATCCTTCCTCAGGAAAAATGACCATCGGGGCAGGGAGACTGCAAATACTTTGAGCAATGATTCAGTCTACTACAGAAGATGGTATTTGGGCATATTTCAGATATGAGGAAACCTCGCTAATAAATAATTAGGAGATAAACTAGAATAAATTAGAGACAGCTCCGAATTGACATTATGTTGTAAATTATAGTTTTAATATTTTCAAGTATATCCAGAAGCGTAAAACAAGCAAATACAATATGGAACGGCTAGATTTGCTTGATGAGAGATACTAATTTGTAATTGTTATATTATTATCGCTGATAATCATAATTCAGTCTGTGCTGAGTGTGAGAATCTTTCCTTTGCATTGCAGGTGCAAGGCACACAAAGTCACCAGCATTATCCTCATTTGACACAGTAGTAAGTTGATACTTAGTTAAGCCCACTATGTTGTCCCAAGTTACAGTTACAAAGTAACAGACTCAACTGAAGTCAAACATAAAGTGCTTTGCCCTCAAAACTAATATTAATAGGTAAGTGGGCAAAATAAACTTCCACCTGAGGAATTTAATCACCACAGGGACAATCTTATCCATATGGAAAAACTTGCTCACATCTCTTTTTCTAGGATAATTTAAAGATAAATATGAGCATTTCTCAATTATACTTATCATAAATCCTGAATCAGTGACCTTGAAGTTAATGATTTAAACATGCAGTACTCTGAAAATGGGAACTCCTACTTCAACTGCCTCAGTATTTTAAGATCAGCTATGAAATTATATTTTACCAACCAGTGAAGATTTCAAATATGCATTCATTGTAAAATAATCCAGCCAGTTCCTAAATACAGCACTGCACTCTTCTTTGTGCTTTTATAGGTTTTATTAGAAAGCACTAGCTTTTCTCTGCCTGGAATCAGCATTTTTGTCACATCTGTGGTCCATGTGCTTTGCCAGAAAATATTCTGTTAAAATGAATTTAAACATTTCAGCATCCACTTTACCTAATAAAAGAAATCTGCAAATGTTGTCGTTGCTTTATACAAATGTATATTTTTAAAAGTAAGAGGAGAAAAGCAGTAACAGTAGCTCTTATGAGAAGCCTTACAGACCCCAGTTCCTCATTTTCTGACATCTGACTGAAAAAGCAGCCCATTGAAGGCAAACAGTGTGACGTAGTAGAGAAGGCACAGTGTTTCAGAGCCTAGTGATGGGCATTCATATTCTGGATCTACTTCGAAGTTACTTGGATGGAACAAACAGACTCCCTGGGTTGCAACAACTCTGTATGTAAAAGAAGAATCAGGTGATTCCATTTCTCTCTTACAGTTCTCATATTCTGTTAGTTTAACCAAACAGAATGTATTTATTCATACAATGCCTAACGCATATATCCAATTCATTTTTGATAAGTGGTTTCTCAGAGTCCAGTCCTATGCAGATTCCGATAATAAAGCCAAATAAGACACGATCAGTCACAGACCTGCCCTCAAAGACCTCACAGAGCAGTGCAGGGAGGCAACACTCTCAGAACTGTGCAAATGCCACCCTAGGGTGTATGTGGGGAGACAGCGAGGGACACAGAGAGGGCCAAACATCAATTGCAAAAGCTGTTATTGTACAAATGGTTCTCTTTGATGCACCATCTTTGTCCTGAGTCTGTGCCTATTTTATCTAAACATTCCCCATCACTTCTCACTATTCCTGCATGCTTTGCACATAACATCATCTCACTAACAATCCCACTTAGATACGAGGAAACTGAGTTGCCCAAATCCTCATGAATGTAAAGTAGGAAAGTAGCCTCTGAGGCTCATTATCTGACCCCAAAGACAATGCCTTTATCCCCCAGGCAAGCTAGTGAGTGTGTGCATTTTGAACACGTCATGAATTATTTTTTCTCTGCATCATTGTGTCCCTTGTATAATTTCTAAAGAATTCAATTGCAGTTTTGCTAGTGACTGATGAGATTGCCAACTGTCTTTTTTTTTTTTTTTTTTTTTTTGTGAGATTAAGTCTCCTGCTTGCTAAGGACTTGCCTCCCTTCAGCTTTGATGAAGGCCTTGATTGGAAGAAAGAGGTATTGATAATCCTCAGTGGTGCTATGAGGGAGGTTTGGTGGAAGCATTTTGCTTTCGCATTCAGACACTGAAAAAAGTGTTCAGAATAGAAACAACTGGTTCCCTTTTGGCATTTTCACTCCCGGATTAACTTTGCCAAGATGACGCTCTTCAACCTCCCTTCCAGGCCACTTAACAAAAACACCTTCAAGTGCACAAGAAAATGATTCCTTGAGAGGCCCGAGGAAAAGACTGGGGAAAAAAGCAAAAAACAAAACAAAACAAAACAAAAAAAAACACAAAAAACAAAAAAACCTTGGTTGAGTGTTACAAGAGGCCTATCCCAGGAGCCTTCTTCCGATTCACTAGCTGAACTACTTGGAACATGAAGCTGCATCTGTAGGGGCTGTGGTCAGGCGGAAATGTAATAAAATGTAAAGAAATATACAAATTCAGCCCTCCAAAACCCGTTTCAGCAGCTCACAAAAATTCTCAAAGGTCCTTGTAACTTAGTTACTTCAGACAGGCATGGGCAACCTTTTTCATTTCTTTTTAATGCTTCTCGGTTTCTGTGTCAAGGACTTTTGATGAGGAGGAGGTAAGGGGGTTTCACCATAAGCTTCTCAGCCTCCAGATCCCTGCCTTGCTGATGTATATACATTGGGAGAGTAGGGAATGAAGGGCCTCCCTCCTACCATGTTTAGTCACTGCCCTGTGAGCCCACGGGACCACACATAAAGGCTCTAAAACACAGCAGATTCAAGTATGAAGTGCTTATAAGATGGGCCAAAGCTTGTTTTTTTTAGTGCTCCTAAAGTGAAAGCTTCACTTAGCCCTTTTATAGGCAAATAACTCCATACTTTTTCTCCTAAACTAAAAGACATATAAGATCAATAATAATATTGGAACATATATCTGAAAAAAGTTCACATCTACAGTTTTATAGTGCTTACTATACAGTTGACAAAGTATTACAGACTTTATAAACATAGTTACCACTAAACCCTGAGTGTTAGCTAATATATTTCCCATTTTTTGCTTTTTTGGTTTTAATTTTCATATAAGATAATTGAATTTAAAAAGGATAGTTACAGGGGCACCTAGGTGGCTCAGTTGGTCAAGTGTCCAAATTCAGCTCAGATTATGATCTCACCACTTGTGAGTTCGAGCCTCGTGTTAGGCTCTGTGCTGATAGCTCAGAGCCTAGAGACTGCTTTGGATTCTGTGTCTCCCTCTCTCTCTGCCCCAACTCCACTCACACTCTGTGTGTCTTTCTCTTAAAAATAAAAATAAACATTAAAATTAAAAAAAAAAAATAGTTACCTAACTTTTCTAGGGTCAAACAAGTAGAAAATGTCAGAGTTTGAAATTGGTTTTCCAACTAAAACCTATTTTGTTATCCTATATGTCTGCTTTGGTCCAGATAGTGACTATCACATACCTCAAAGCCCGTTTAAAGAGTGACCATTAAAGACCAACCTCTTCAGTGCAAAGCAAAACCATAATGAGGGACTCCTGGGAAAGTTAGTCAGTTAAGTGTCTGACTCTTAATTCAGCTTATTTCGTGATTTCACAGTTCATGAGATCGAGCCCCACTTTGGCCTCCATGATGACAGCACAGAGCCTGATTAGGATTCTCTCTGTCCTCTCTCTCTCTGTCCCCCCCCAAAAAAAATAAATAAATAATCATTTAAAAAACCACAGTGATGGGGTGCCTGGGTGGATTAGTCAGTTGAGCGTCCGACTTCGGCTCAGGTCATGGTCTCATGCTTGTGAGTTCAAGCCCTGTGTAGGACTCTGTGCTGACAGCTCAGAGCCTGAAGCCTGCTTCCAATTCTGTGTCTCCCTCTCTCTCTGCCCTTAATCCACTCACATTCTGCCTCTGTCTCCCTCAAAAATAAATAAACATTAAAAAAATTAAAAAAGAACACAATGAGATACCACCGCATACCTGTCAGAATGGCTAAAATCAAAAACACAAGAAATAACAAGTGTTACCTAGGATGTGGAGAAAAAGGAACGCTTTTGCACTCTTGCTGGTATTTCAAACTGGTACAGCCACTGTGGAAAAGAGTAGGGAGTTTCCTCAAAAAGTTGAATATAGAACTACCTTACGATTCAGTGATTGCACTATTTCGTATTTATCCAAAAAATACAAAAGTGCGAAATCAAAGGGATACATGCACCCCTATGTGTATTGCAGCAGTATTTATAATAGCTAAGATATGGAAGTGATCCAAGTGTCCATCCATACTGGACTGGATAAGGAATATATGGAATACATAAAATGGAATATTACTCAGCCAAAAACAAGAATGAGATCTTGCCGTTTGCCACAGCATGGATGGACCCAGAGGGTTTAATGTTGAATGAAATAAATCAGAGAAAGACAAATACCGTATGATTTCACTCATATGTGGAACTTATAAAGCAAAACAAATGAACAAAGAAAATAAGAGACAAACAACAGCAAAGCAAAACAAACAAACAAGCAAATGAAAATGGACTCATATACAGAGAACAAACTGGTAGTTGCCATAGGGGTGTTGGGTAGGGGATGGGTGAAATAGGTGAAAGGGATTAAGAATACACATATGTTGATGAGCACTGTGTAATATACAGAATTGTCGAATCATTATATTGTACATCAGAAACTAATGTAACACTGTATGTTAATTATATATCAATAAAAATAAAAAATTATGAAAAAAATAAAGACCAGCCCATTCACTTAATGGGTAGAGGAAGAAAAGCCCAGAAATAATAAGAGGCTTGATGGAAAGAGCACTGAGTATGCTGTCAGCCATCTTGGGTTCCACTTCTTGCTCTGACATTTCTTGTGGTCCAGAAAATGCTACTTAGTGAATCTAGATCTCCATTTCTTTTCTGTGAGGGAGGGTATGAGGGAAACAGTATACCTCACAGTACCTTCATCCCACACAGTTTCAGATTTAGTCCCTTTCCTCTTCTGTACTTGCCCCCAAATATAACTTAACTGTAAGTAGACTTCACTACAAAAGCTTCCATTCGGGGTCTTAATATTTTTTGTGTGTGTACAGGGAGAATTTGATTCTCATCATTCAAAGCCATTTGAGATGAAGGTTGTGCTTTCACAGTTTCCCCAGTGTCAAACCCTTACTTATGTTTTTCCCTCAGTGGAAGGAGGACTGATATTTGAACTACTATAAAATAAATGTGACACTATGTTAAATTTTTTTAAATACACAATCTAATGTCACTCAGCCTTCATAATTGGTATGAAATGAGGTAACATCAGCCCAAACAGAAAGATAAGAAAGCTAAAGTTCAAGGTATTATAATGGTATTAAATTTGCACAATTTCTAAAGTAACAAAAATGGAATTCAGACTCAGCGTTTTTGATTTTCAAACTATGTTCTTCCCGCTGCTCCCAACTGTTTTAGGCCCAAATGCTTACCTTAATGCAGTCGGGAGGAAAATGGAAAGCTGAGTGACCACAGGTGTCCCCAGTGGATCACGATGGTCTCCATTTGATAACAATCCCGTTAGAGACATCTTTGCATAATTTCCCAGAGTTAAAGAGCTTCTGTGATGTTCCCATTTTGCTCTCCTCCTTCTATTCCATAGGGATCAGGAAGACAGCGCAGTCAGAGAAGTCTTACTCCATTTTTTTGGCAAGTGAGATCAACATTCTTGTGTGCCATGCTCCTTTTATGGACAGTAAAATGTAACTTATTTTAAATACTGCATGTGACTCCCATTAGAAAACAACAACTCTGTTTTACTAAAACAGTCTTAACTTAAACATGTACCTTTCCATATCCATAAATTGTCTCTTTATTACTATAAAATGGGAATAGTGCTAATATACAACTTGCTGTGTAGTAAATCATCCATCCATCCTTTCACTAAGAACATTTTGTTTATCATGCAGCAATCTGTTGTCCAGGACTGTCACATTCTGACTGTGGAAGCACTTGGCCAAAGTTTATACAAATACATGTTGCCTATTTGAATCTGAACACCGTATAAGTCTTTTCTTGTAGTAGAGTACAGTGACTTTTGGCAAAAAAGTTAAGCATACATGATCTCTGTTATCTTGATATTTTCATTAAAAGCAATATACATAATGAAAGTAATTTACAAGTTAAAACCTTAAAATATTGAAAAGGAACACAAGTGAGTGGTAAAGAATATAAATAATTGTTTAAATTGTATGGGTGTGCATTGTGAAATGTAATTAGCAAATTTTCAAAGGGTCTGACAGCACATAAATGGATTCGCTAAAATATACAAATGATGAGAATTGTTAATTTTTTTAATTTCATGAACTTAAAATATATATGTGTGCATGTATATATACATACTTTTTTATTTTAATTCCAGTGTATTTGACATACAGTTTTATATTAGTTTCAGGTATACAATAGTGATTCAACAATTCTATACATCATTCAGTGCCTGTCAAGATAAGTGTACTTTTAATCTCCTTAACCTATTTCACCCACTCCACAACCACCTTCCCTTTGGTAACCATCAGTTTGTTCCGGATAGTTAGGAGTTTGTTTTTGATTTTTCCCTCTTTCTCTACATTAATTTGTTTTGTTTCTTAAATTCCACATATATAGGGTGTTTATCTTTCTCTGGTTAATTTGCTGAGCATTATACTCTGTAGATCCATCAATATTGTTGCAAATGGAAAAATTTCATTCTTTTTTTATGGCTGAATAATATCCCCTCATATATATGTATCTTCTTTGTGCATCTAGCAATGAACACTTGGGCTGCTTACATAATCTGATTATTGTAAATAATGCTGTTATAAACATAGGGGTGCATATATCCCTTCAATTTAGTGCTTTTGTATTCTTTTTTTTAAAATTTATTTTTAACATTTATTTATTTTTTAGAGAGAGACAGAGAGTAAGCAGGGGAGGGACAGAGAGAGAGGGAGACACAGAATCCAAAACAGGCTCCAGGCTCTGAGCTATCAGCACAGAGTCTGATGCAGGACTCAAACTCATGAACCATGAGATGGTGACCAGAGCTGAAGTCGAACGTTTAACCTACGAGCCACCCAGGAACCCCAGTGCTTTTATATTCTTTGGGTGAATACCCAATAGCACAATTCTTGAATGGTAGGGTATTTCTATTTTTATTTTTTTGAGAAACCTCCATTCTGTCTTCCACAGTCACTGTACCAGTTTGCTTTCCCACCAACAGTGCGTGAGTGTATGAGTGTTCCTTTTCCCCACATCCTTGTTGACACTTGTTGTTTCTTCAGTTCTTGATTTTAGCCATTCTGACAGGTGTGAGGTGATATCTCATTGTGATTTGGATTTTCATTTCTCTGATGATGAGTGATGTTGAATATCTTTTTCATGTGTCTGTTGCCCATCTGTATGTTGCCCTTGAAGAAATGTTTATTCATATCTTCTGTCCATTTATTTGAATTATTTGAGATTTTTTGGGGTTTGAGTTATGTAAGTTCTTTATGTATTTTGGAAACTAACCCTTTATCTGATACATCATTTGCAAATACTTTCTCCCATTCAATAGGTTGTCTCTTAGTTTTTTTGGTTGTTTCTTTTCCTGTGCAGAAGCTTTTAATTTGGATGTAATCCCAATAGTTTTTTTTTTTTTTTTTTTTTTTTGCTTGTGTTTCCCTTGCCTCAGGAGCCATATCTAGTAAGATGTTCCTATGATCAGTGTCAGAAGAATTACTGCTTATGCTGTCTTAGGATTTTTATGGTTTCAGGTCTCACATTTAGGTCCTTAAAACATTTTGGGTTTACTTTTGTGTATAGCCTAAGAAAGTAGTCTGGTTTCATTATTTGACATGTAGCTGACCAGTTTTCCCAGCACCATTTTTTGAAGAGACTGTCTTTTCCCCATTGCATAGCCTTACCTCCTGTATCAAAGATTAATTGACCATATAATCATGAATTTATTTCTCAGCTCTCCATTCTGTTCTATTGATCTATGTGTCTATTTTTGTGTCACTACCATATTGTTTTAATTACTACATCTTTGTAGTATAACATGAGGTCTGGAATTAGGATAACTCCAGTTTTCTTTTTCTTTTTCAAGGTTGCTTTGGGTATTCAGAGTCTTTGTGGTTCCATACAAATTTTAGGATAGTTTGTTTTAGTTCTGTGAAAAATTCTGTTGGTATTTTGATAAGGATTGGATTACATGTGTAGATTGCTTTGGATAGTATAGAAATTTTAACAATTTTTGTTCTTCAAATTCATGAGCGTGGAATATCTTTACATTTCTTCATGTCATTTTCAATTTCTTTCATCAGTGTTTTATAGTTTTCAGATATAGGCCTTTCACCTCATTGGTTATTCCTAGGAATTTTATTTTTGGTGAACTTGTAAATCAGATTGTTTTCTTAATTTTTTTCTACTACTTCATTATTAGTGTACGGAAATGCAACAGATTTCTGTACATTGATTTTATATCCTACTACCTTACTAAATTCATTTATCAGTTCTAGTAGTTTTCTGGTGGAGTCTTTAGGATTTTCCATATATATATATCATGTCATCTGCAAATAGTGAAAGTTTTACTTCTCCCTTACCGATTTGGACGCTTTTTATTTCTTTTTGTTGTCTGATTACCATGGCTAGGACTTCCAATACTATGTTGAATAAAAGTGGTGAGAGTGGACAGCCTTGTCTTGTTCTTGACCTTACAGGAAATGCTCTCAATTTGTCCCCAGTGAGTATGACATTAGCCGATTTTATTTATTAATTTGTTTGTTTGTTTGTTTTTTTGTTTACTTACTTATATTTTTTGCCAAGTCTGCTAATGTTTAAAATTCCAGGCTTTTAGTACTGCCAGTTTTAGGAACTCAGGAAATTAAACCCCTCCAGGTTTCAAAGCCAAATGTTGTAGGGATTCATCTTTCCTCTTTGCGCTTCCCAGTGTGATAGTCTGTTTCTTGCCCTTCTCTGTACCCCTGGCTCCCTCTCTACCATGGATGGCTTCAGTCCATTTAGGTTCCCACTGTACTTCTACCCTTCCTACCCTCTTGGGTGTGGCCTCTCCTCTATCCTTAGTTGTGGAGCTTGCTCTGCCAATCTTTAGGTCATTTTGGGGATTATATATGCTGATGTGAATGTTATATAGTTTTATCTTTCGGATGAAGTGGGCCTAGAGTCCTCTTATTCTGCTATATCCCAGCCTCAATAATAAGAAACAATAAGAAATCTTTTTAAAAAGGCATCAGGAAATCTCATGCCAACACAAGAATGACCTTAGTATGGCAAATGTAGTCATCTTTCCAGTAGAAAAAATATTTTTACTTTAATATTAATAGAGGTTTCCACAAAAGACTTTAATAGGGGCTCATTTATAGTTAACTTAGGTAAATATTTATTAATATTAACTACAAATAATTTAATTTTCTTGACAAGCTATTTTTAAATTTTTTCTAATGAATGTAGTATACTGTCACAGTTCTAAAAACTTATTAAAACTGTGTATGCCCTGGGTGGTACTTACCTATTAATAGTCCCAGCAATTTGTTTTGGGCACCTCCAAATGTCAGCATCTGTGTGTGTGTGTGTGTGTGTGTGTGTGTGTGTGTGTTGCTATGGTCAGTTTATACTGAAGGAAATCTTGCAGTCTCCTTTCTGGGATGTCTGAACCCTGGTTGCCAGGTTGCTGTGAGTTGAGACATGGATGGGGGTAATGGCAGGCTCACTACCCGAGTCTCATTGTCTTCTGCATGTGACCTCACTCCCATCTTAGCTGAGACTCAGTTCTCAGATACTCCGACCACAAGCCTCAGCCCGGAAAAACCTTGTGAATAAGCTATAATAATTAAATGTTAATATAATAAAATGTAACATTTATTTAGCAATGATAACATCAGGTACTTTGCTGGACACTTCACAGAGAGTATTGGGCACAACCCTGGTGGTGACCCTGCCATGACATTGTTATCTCCTTTTTCTGGAGGAGGATGCAGAGGTTAGTAAGGTTAACCAATTTGTTCCAAATCGTACAGTTTATAAATGGTAGAGCCGGCAACTGTTCTTAAGCCGATATAACTCTGAAGCCCATGCTTTCTACCTGCAAGATGAGTATAAAAAAGCAGAAAAATGTGTGCAGATTTTTTAAATTGTGCATGGTGATCGTAAGTCCAGATGATAATGCATGATTTTATGATCAAAAGTACCTGTATACTCATTATCTGTGAACTTATTCCTTGCCCAAATTTACCACCATAAGCCCCACTTAACATCCACCGTCTTTGCAAAATCACGTACAGCTGTGAGATAACATACAACGAATGGAAATTTAGAGAAGCTCTTTTTATGACAGTTGTAAAGAAACTGAAGATTGGAAGGATGATGTGAATTGAACAAAACAGATGAGGGATACCATCCCTGCATGAGTGGGGACACAGCTTTTTTTTTTTTTCATTGGTTGGTTGGCTGTATTATCATATTGGTTGGCTGCCCATGTCACACATGAGCTTGTGAGCCAGCCAGAAAAGTGCTGTCTGTGAGGTCAGCTGTTAATAGTCCTAACTAATGTGACGGACAAAAGGACCTTGACTTTGAAAATTACCTTCCTCTACTCAGGAAATAGGCATTATAAATCATATGTATGTTCAGAGACAAAGTATCTTTTAAAAGCAAACATGACCACTAATAGCAAAACTCAAATTTTAATCTTAAGTAAGTTTAGGAAGATTTGAGTAAGACTTCTATTTTTAAACATCTGATGACAAAGCAATGCTGTTAAGGAATTATTTTAGAGAAAAATCATGAAAAGGGAATACTGTAAATTAAATAACAAATCTTTGGTTTCTGATGAAACTGGGTTAGGATCTTGGCTTTGTCACTTTTTAGTTTTGTTATTTTGTTTTATTTACATACTGCCTGAGCCTCAGTTTTCTCTCTATAAAGTAAATATAATAATATTTAGGCACTGTGAGTATTAAATTAGATAATATAAGGAAGATACCCAGCACAGCACCTAGGAAATAGGAGGTCATCAGTAATAGAAGTTGCTACTCCAAACAAATATAAATAAAAGATATATCCATAATATTTTCCATAGTTTTCCACTCTCAACACACTGACATACCTTCTTCAGTCTGTTATATTTGTATTTTACATTGCTAAACGAATTCTGGAAATTCCATTTATATTTTGCTTTTTCAATATAATCATATGATCATTTTGATTTTTTTTTATTGGGGTGAAATTCACATAACATAAATTTAACCCATTTTAAAGTCAACAATTCAGGAACATTAAATACATTCACAATTCAACTACCATCGCTGTCTACCTCCAAAAATTTTCCTCATCCCAAAAGGGAACCCTGTACCCATTAAGCAGTTATTTTACTTACCTTCCCTCTCCCCAGCCTCTGGCAACCAGCCACCAACCTGCTCTCTGTCTCTATGAACTTACCTATTCTAGACATTTGTTTTATAAATGAAATCACAATATGCAACCTTTTCTTACTGGCTTCCTTCACTCAGCATAATGTTGTTAAGGTTCATCCAAATCGTAGCAGGTGTCAGTAGTTCATTCCTTTTCACAGCTGAATCATACATGGTATGTATACACTACCCTTTGTTTATCCACCCATTTGTTTATAGACATTTGGGTGTTTTTCACCTTATGGCTATGGTTCATAGTGTTGCTGTAAACATGCACATCCATGTATTTGTTTGAGTGCTTGTCTTCAGTTCCTCTGGAGTGAAAATTAAGAGTGGAGTTGCTGGGTTGTATTGTAATTTCACACTTAACTTTTTGAGGAACAGCCAAACTGTCTTCCGTAGGGGCGGAACTATTTTGCATTCCTGCCAGCAATGTAGGGATGTTGTAGTTTCTCCACATTCTCACCAATACTTGTGATTTTCCGATTTTTTAAAATTATATACATTCTAGTGAATGTGAATTGTTATCTTGTGGTTTTGATTTGCATTTTCCTAATCACTGATGATATTGAAATTGTTTTATGCACTTATTGACCATTTGTATATCTTATTTGGAGAAATATCTATTCAAGTTCTTTTCCCATTTTGAATTTTTATCTTTTTTCTGTTGGATTGTAAGAGTTATTTACATATTCTGGATACTAGATGCTTCACAGATATATAATTTTCAAATATTTTCTCCTGTTCTGCAGGTTGTCTTTTTACTTTCTTAATAATGTTCGTTATTTTTAAATATTTATTCATATCATCTTCAAATAAGACTTCTGAATTTTAATGCATTTATGACATACAAAAAGTAAGCATGAGAAAGTTTTATAGACAAACATGAAATACTGGGGATACAACCAGAGAGAGATAATTAAATTAAATATAGTGAATCTATATTCAACATGACATAGTGGTCTTATACCTATTAGACTGCCAAAGTAAATTACTGTATTCAATAATATCAACTCTGGATTTTTGAAATAAAGTTTTATTTTTTATTTTATGAAAAAAGGTGGAAAATTCACTTTTTATTTATTTCCAGTCAGTAACCCACTCTTGTCCTTTTCCCACCTTATGTCAACATAGTGTTGCAGTTGGCTTACTGGTAATAAACTGGTACTTCGCATTCAGTGTATGTTTGTGGAATAGTTATGAACATGTGCACAGATAAACTTTCATTAATACTGTAGCATTTCTCTTTGTATACACCAATGTAAGAACTGTACTTAATTAAAAACCTGCCCAAGCATTTCTTCAAAGACATTCTACAATTTGAACTTTGTTTAAAAAAATTTTTTTAGCCTTTATTTATTTTTGAGAGAGAGACAGCATGTGAGCAGGGGAAGAGCAGAGACAGAGAGGGAGACACAGAATCTGAAGCAGGCTCCAGGCTCTGAGCTGTCAGCACAGAGCCTGATGTGGGGCTCAAACTCACGAATTGTGAGATCGTGACCTGAGCCAAAGTCAGATGCTCAACCGACTGAGCCACCCAGGTGCCCCTACAATTTGAACTTTTTAATGACAGGCCCCTGTCTTTCTCAAATTAGAAATGTCTTTCGTAATGCTATTACTTAACTTTAAAATAAATGTATTCAGACATGTGTTTCATTTTATATACTACCAACATGTAACTTCCACCTGAAAAGAAGAGGTAACTTTTATGATTAGGTTAATATTTATTTTGCAGGGAAAGCCAGGATAAGAAAATCTTACTGTTAACGAATTTACAGTTCATTAATTTAACTAATATTTATTAAGCCCCCAGTGCATGCCAGGAACCATGTTATATTATGAGAACTCGAGTGAAATAACCATGATATGACCTCAAATAATTTACATAAATGCAGTTAATTACAGTATCATCACCTCATTTCTACACATTCTAGTGGAAACACAGGGAAACATATCCCTAAAACTGCTGTGAAAGTCAGGAACTATTTCACAGATGATGTAGCTTAAATGCAGCCTCAAGAATAAATTGCAGGTTTACCAGATGAATACGTTTAGAATTGAGGTGGAGGATGTCCAAGGCAGAGGTAACAACATGCACAGTGATTCAAGGAAGTGTGAGAGAGAATTTATGAGAGGGAACTTGGTAGTAGTACAACATGAAATGAAAGACATAGGAGAAAAAGATGAGGCTGGGTTGGTGGGACAGATCATTATAACTTTTTAAGGTTAGGGAACAGCATAAATTGAGGCTCAGAGGCAAAGAATCTGATTTAGGAAAAATAAGAAAATTTGTAAGGATTGCAAAGGCACTCCCAGTGCAAAATCTATGTTCTTTTTCATCCTGATTCAATGACCTGTGAACAACACAATCATTCTGGCTTGCCAACCTGGATCTGTGTTTCCTAAGTTGAGTATTATTATGTACTGATTATGAAGGAGAACAACTTCATTTGACCTTTGCTTCAGAATGTGTTTTTATAACTCTTGATTCAGTTCTGCCCAGTGCAGCAAACCTTTTTTTAATACCTTGCGTGCAGCAGGCATGGAGTTAGGCAAGGAGGAAAGTTTCTTTCCACAATGAAATCTTCCTATTGTAGAGAAATGGAATCTTAAATGAATATTTTATATAAGGTGCATGGTGAGATAATGAAAGCAATTATTATCTTTGCTGGGTTGCAGAGAAGATGATGCTTGAGTTGGATGTAGAAGAATATTTTCTAAGTTCTTTTTTTCTTAAATATAATTTATTGTCAAGTTAGCTAACACAGTGTATATAGTGTGCTTTTGGTTTGGGGGGTAGATTCCTGTGCTTCATCGCTTACATAGAACACCCAGTGCTCACTCATCCCAACAGGTGCCCTCCTCAATGCCCATCATCTATTTTCCCCTCTGCCCTGCTTCCCGAGTCAACCTTCAGTTTTTTCTCTGTATTTAAGAGTCTCTTATGGGTTTGCCTCCCTCTCTGTTTGAAACTATTTTTTTTTCCCTTCCCTTCCCCCATGTTAAGTTTCTCAAGTTCTACATAGGAGAGACAATCTATGAAGAAAGAACAAGGAGGTCCATAAATAAATATATGGAACAATGCATTTATTAAAAGGGCTGTAATAAGAACTTGGGTGCTAGGGAGTGAGTGATGGGACTTGAGGATAAAAAGGCCTCTGTTGGCGGATAATGGAAATCCACAGGAAAGAAATTCAGAAAACCAAGTAATTTCACCCAGGTTCCATTACTACAAAGGCATGTAAGCAAGATTTAAATCCAGATTAATTTGACTATAGAATTGGGATTTAAACCATGTGAATTTCTCATATGATGTAATATTAAAAATGGTGCAATGTCCTAATGTAAGTTCCAACATATAGATATAATTTTGAAATCCAAGTTATCAATCATGCATAAGCAGTATTCCCCCTGGATATTAACTCAGATACACAAAACTAAATGGAATTTAGCTCCAAAACTAAAAGAAAAAAAAAACTAATTGAATTAAAGGGAGATAATTGAGCAATAATAGTTGGAGACTTTAATACCTCACTGTAATAGTTGATAGAAAAGCTAAGAACAGGATCCATAAGGAAACAGAAACGCAAAAAAACACTATAAAACAACTAGACCTAAGAGACATCTATAACAACTTTCACCCAAGAAGAGTGGAATGTACATTTTTTTCCTAGTGCACATGGAACATTTTTCCAGGATAGACTATCTAGGACATATAACAAGCCTCAATAAATTTAAAAGGTTTAAAATCATTCTAAGTATGCTCTGCAGCTGCAATTAGATAAAACTTGAAACCGATAATAGAAATAAATTTGTTAAATCGACAAATATGAGACACTTAAACAGCACACATCTAAACAACCAATGAGTCAAAGAAGAAATTACAAGACAAATTAGAGAGTATTTTAAGATGAATAAAAATGAAGACACAAAATAACAAAGCCTATGACATGAACCTAAAGCAGGGCCTAGAGGGAAATTTACAGCTGTAAATGTCTAAAAAAACAGATCTCAAGTCAATAACCTAATTTTTCCTTAAGACTCTGGAGAAAACAAAGACAAAACTGAAAATAAGCAGAAGGAAGGAAATAATAAAGATGAGAGTGTAAATTAATGAGATAGAGAAAAGAAAACTATAGCAAAAATAAACAAAGCAAAAATTTGGTTCTTTGAGAAGATCAACAAAATTGACAGACATTTAGACTGACTGTCCAGAATAAAAAAGAGAAGCCTCAAACTACTAAAATCAGGAATAAAACAGGATACATCCTTTGCATACCACAGAAAAATAAACATTTTTCTCTTTACAAGGGAATATGGCAACAGATTAGATAACTTAGATAGAATGGGAAAAATTTCTAGCAAGACACAAACTACTAAAACTGTATTAGGAGAAAATAGAAAATCAAAATAGATTTATACATGCAGAGATATTGAATTCTTAAATAAAAAACAAAAACAAAAACAAAACAAAACTTCCCCAAAAGAAAAAATCCCAGGCCCAGATAGCTTCACTGGTAAAATTTACAAAACATTTATTTATTTATTTATTATTTTTTTAATCTTTATTTATTTTTGAGAGAGAGACAGAGTGCGAGTGGGGGAGGAACAGAGAGAGGGAGACACAGAATCGGAAGCAGGCTTCAGGCTCCAAGCTGTCAGCACAGAGCCCAATGAGGGGCTCGAACTCATAAACCATGAGATCATGACCTGAGCTGAAGTCGGAAGCTTAACTGACTAAGTCACCCAGGCGCCCCTCATTTACAAAACATTTAAAAGAGAATTAATATCAACTCTTCAGAAAAGCATTATTCAATGCCAACATCAATATCACTTTTTTTAAATAAAAAATTCCACCTCTTCTAAAAAATAGAAAGGGAGGAATTGTCTTCCAAACCAGTGGCTATGAGTCCAAAGTTACCCTGACACCAAAGACATCACAGGAAAAGAGATATATAGACTAATACCCCTTATGAATACAGGGAAGCAAAAAAAAATCAATAAAATATTAATATTAGCAAAGTGAATCCAGCAATGTATAAGAATAATTATACCACAGCCAAGTAAGATTTATTCAAAGATGCAAGGTTGGCTTAACATTTGAAAATCAATTAATGTCATTTATTATATCAATAGAAAAAAAGGATAAAAATCATATGATTATCGCAATAAACACATTAAAAATATTTAACATAACTAGTACCGTTTCATGACAAAATGTTTAACAAACTAGGAACAGAAGGGAACTTTGTCAACTTTATAAAAGACATCTACAGAAAACCCACAATTAACATTTTATGGAATGTTAAAATGCTAAATGCTTTCCTGCTGACATTAGAAATTAAAAAAAATAAAGTCCACTCTCCTTATTGTGTTGACCCTTTAAAATTTTTTTAATGTTTCTTTCTGTCTTTATTTATTTGAGAGAGAGTGATAGAGCACAAGTAGGGGAGGGACAGAGAGTGAGTGAGACACAGAATCCAAAGCAGGCTCCAGACTGCAAGCTGTCAGGACAGAGCCCAATGCAGGGCTCCAGCTGACAAACCCTGAGGTCATGACCTGAGCCGAACTCTGATACCCAACCCACTGAGCCAGCTGCCCCTGTGTTGACCATTTTAATGAAGGTTCTAGGCACGGCGATTAAGAAAAATGACTCAAAGGAATCCAGATTTCAAAGGAAGGAGTAAAGGTATCTCTGTTTAAAGGTGATGTGATTTTGAACAGAAAAAGTCTTAAGTAATCAAGGAGAAAATGATTAGAGCTATTAAAACTTTTAACAAAGTTGGGGCACCTGGGTGGCACAGTTGGTAAGCATCTGGCTCAATTTTGGTTCAGTTCATGATCTCACAGTTCATGAGATCAAGTTTGGCATCAGTGGGGCTCCTGCTTGATAATCTCTCTCTCCCACCCCGTCTCTCACTCTCAAAATAAATAAGCAAACTTTAAAAAAAAATAACAAAGTTACAGGATATAAGATCAGTATACACAAATCAATTGTATTTCTATGCATTGGCAGTGAATATTCTGAAAGCAAAACTAAGAAAAGAACTCCATTTATAATAATATCCAAAAAATTACATATAAGTTTAACAAAATAAGTACAAGACTTATACATTGAAAACTATAAAATGTTTTTCGAAGAGAGTAAAGAAGATTGACATAAATGGGAGAGCATTCCATGTTCATGGATCAGGAGATTTACTATTGTTAAGGGAGAAATACTCCCCAATTTGTCTTAGATTAACACAATCACTGTTTGAATCCCAGTTGACTTTTTTGCAGAAATTGACAGGATAAGCCTAAAATTTAAACGGAAATGGCAATTATTCATAATGGTCAAACAATCTTGAGAAAGGAGAATGAAGTTGGAGGGCTCACATTTCTGATTTCAAAACTTATTACAGAGCTACACTAGTAATGATGATGTAATACTGGTGTAGAGATAGATACACAGACTGATAGAATATAATTGAGAGTCCAGAAATAAACCCATGTATCTAAGATTAACTGGTTTTCAGCAGGACTACCAAGATCATTCATTATGGAAAGAATTGTCTTTTCAGAAAATGGTACAGAGACACTTGGATTACCATATGCAAAAGAATAGAGCTGAACTTATACCTCACAATCTTTACAAAAAATAACGTTTTTTCACTTAATAATCTACAGAAAACAGATTAGTTGCTGCTTAGGGTTGGGGAGGGATGGGAAGAATAGGGAATGACTACAGATAGATGAGCATGGGTTTATTTAAGTGGGAACAAAAATGTTCTAACATTAGATTTTGTGATGGTTGCACAACACTGGGAATATACTTTAAAAACATTGAGTTTTACATGTTAAATAGGTGAATTGTATAGTATGTAGATTATATCTCAGTAAACTTTGGAGCAAAACCAAAACACACACACAAAATATTACTTGAGAGCCTCTGTAAAACCCTGTGAAAACTGAACATTGACTTTGTAAATTACCTGAATAGTCTCTCTCTACGCCTTCCCAAAACTGTCTTGTTATTTGAGGTGAAATTATTCTTCGATGCTATTTAATCCTCCCAAAACATTAATATTTTAAAATCTTGGTCAAATAATTTGCGATTCTTTTCTTTCTGTTGATGTTCTCAAGGGATGTGTAAGAAGTTGTATGTGAGTAAATAATTATTTCATTTTGCAAAAAGAAATGAAATTGCTGCTATTGGCAATAGAATTAAAAACAGCAAATCTTGGTTGACTTCATCCCAAAGATTAGTTTTGGGGATTTATTTTTTAGATGAGTTAGTAAGTGATCTTAAGTGTCAGTGCATTGTACATCTGACAGGAAAAATGATTCTCTTTCTTCTAATTGATCTCTAGAGAATTCTAACCACTATTAGATGGCTGTACCTTACTAAAAAAAAACTGATAAGGAAAACACCAAAGGAAAAACAAGCAAACTACTACAAAAGGCAAATGAAACAGTGTAATCTGGGAATTTGTTATCTGGGACAATGTAGTCATCAGATTTTGTGATGAAAAACTTTGCTATCATTCTGAAATCTGAGTCTTTAACTTGTCATAGTTGTTTTATTAAAAACATTATTTTTCCTTCAAGTGGCATACACTTGAAGTAAAAAAATATATATTTGTCTGAAATCCAACTTAACCTTCATAGCATCCTCACTTATGTATATTGATTGTAATTAACATTTTAAAACAGAGAAACACGTATATATATACAACAGAAAAAAAAGCATAACTATAAAATGGAGATATGGAGGTATACAGCATCAATCCAGTGCTTCCCTGTGTTCCCTGAATTTTATCTGTCCTCCAATATTGCAGAATACATGATCAAACTTTGCCCAGCATCCAAATGTATTACACACATTCTCAAATACACCAAGGAATGTTTTGCTGCTCTGCCTTTAAAAGTACTCTTTCCTTGGGTGGGGGAGAGGGGAAAGTGGGTAATGGGCATTGAGGAGGGCACCTGTTGGGATGAGCACTGGGTGTTCTATGGAAACCAATTTGACAATAAATTATATTTATTTACCTAAAATAACCTTTTTATTATATTTAAATAAATTATATTTAATAATAAATTATATGTACATATAAATAAATTATATTTATTTACTTAAAATAACCTTTTTCCTCTTTTCTGTCTGATGAAACTTCTGTTCACTCTTAAAAATCCTGATTAGACACCACTGTGAAGTTCTCCATCATCCCTCTGAAACACCTATAAACCCCACTGCCAATCAATATATATTCATCTCTATGGTGTCACTTCTCACACTAGGTTATATCCTGTTGTTAATGTTATATTTCATGTGTTTATCACAGTACTTAGTCTATGGAATTCTAAACAAAGGAATCTCTTTTTACAATATCAATTTAATATTTTTCATATTCTCCTCATTGATAGGACCTATTCATCAACCCTCTTGTTTATTTTCTTCATCAGATTGCTTTATTCCTGTTGAAGAATTTGTTCACTAAGGACTGATTCATACCCTCTATAATCTTCCTGAAGACAAGACATCTATTTTCTATCATTATGATATTTCTATAAAGATGATCAGAACAAAAACCTTCCATTGGTATAGGATTTTATAGTTTAAACAGTGTATTTATTCTTATTTGTCTTTAAATGTTAATAATAATCCTGTGAAGTGATAGTGTTATTCCCATATTGCTCAGGAAGAAGCAAGGCGAGCTTAGTCATTTGTCCAGAGTCACATTGTGGTCAAGTGGTAAAGTGGTTGCAGAATTAGTGATTTCTTTCTCTTTCTTTCTTTCTTTCTTTCTTTCTTTCTTTCTTTCTTTCTTTCTTTTCTTTTCTTTTCTTTTCTTTTCTTTTCTTTTTTAATTTAGAGACAGGGACAGTGTGCACAAGTGGAGGAGAGGGGTGGGGGGGGAGAGAGAGAGAGAGGGAGAGAGAGAGAGAGAAAGAGAGAGAGAACTTCCACTGAGTGTGGAGCACAATGCAGGGCTCGATCCCACAACCCTGGGATCATGACCTTACCTGAAATCAAGAGTTGAACACGCAACTGACTCAGCCACCCAGGCACCCTCCACTCATCTCTCTCTCTCTCTCTCTCTTTTTAGAATTGGTAAATTTCAACTAGATTTTCAGAATCCAGGCATTAGCCTACTTCTTGTGAAAAAGGAATTTTTTTTCCAGTAAGATACTTATTGAAAAAACCAGTGAGTCTGTGACCAAATAACTTTACATGTTGATATATATTTATTTAAATCACAGCACATTTTGTTGTTATTTTTAAGGCAAATATTCAATTGCAGTGTATTATTTTAACCAGCAAAAAAATTGATACAATTTAATTTCAAAATTCCAAAGAGTTTACATTCTAATTTTTAAACTCTTTTTAGAGGTAAGATACTGTGCTTGTTTTTAGGAGAAGGAGGCAATCACAGTTCAGTCTCACAAAAAGGTTAATCTCTGTTATTTTTTAGTTATAACATGATATATGTTGACTGTAGGAAATCAAGACAATATAAAAATATGTAATTGCATGAAATAGAGATTAATACTATAAAAATTTTGGGGTATGTTATTGCAGATTTATTATATATATGCATATCATGTTGTTAATACAGGCTGTCCAATATATGCAGTAGCAGTTACAGGGGCCTAGAAAAGATTATCGTTCAGAGGTGCATTTTTAAAATTACTAATTGCTACTAATATAATAATTAGAAACATAGCTCTCCATTAAGTATTAAATTCACTTTGCCAACATTTGACAAAGGTATAATCTGAAATATTTTAAAAATTCAATTGTAGGGTGTCTTTGATAATATTTGGTCCCAATTACAAAGTTTCTCAAGTTCCTTCAATTATTTCATACTACAATTATAAATTTATGTATTTGATTTCCACTTATAAGCACTTCAGTTCTATTTTACTAATAATTAAAAACATTCCTAATGTTTTAAAAAACATTTACTAATAATTAAAAAACTTACATCTAATAAGTTAAATTCACAAATACAAGAAATTTTATGTTCCAAGATTGTATACAAATCTAAAAAGATTTCCACCAAAAATCCTAACTAGGGGCTCCTGGGTGGCTCAGTCAGTTAGGTGTCCAAGTCTTGATTTCAGCTTCGGTTTTAGTCTCATTGTTTGTGGGATTAAACCCCACATTGGGCTCCAAGCTGTGTGGAGCCTGTTTGGGATTTTCTCTCTCCCTGTCTCTGTGCCCCTCCCCTGCTTTCTCTCTGTGTCAAAATATATAAAGAAAAACTCAAAAAAATCATAACTAAGTTACTCAATTATATATGGTGATTTGGCATCAGAGAGCTTAATATTTCTCCAGTAGGCTGCATTATTTTAAATATTACAAGTCTTTAAAATGCAAAATATCCATCCTTTCTTTCTTAAGATCCAAATTGTTAATGTATAGTTTTCATTTTCATGTTTTTTTTAATTAGCATTTACTCACTAAAAAAGTAATTGTATTTTCCTAATTGATGGACAACCATCTCAGTAAGTAGAGTTTGGATGATGGATAAAATTTGACTGGAGCCCTGACTGAATTTCATGCTGGAGCCTTTGCTGAGATACATTGAGTCCTGTGTAGTTTGTGTCAAGGACTTCCTGATAAAGAAGGGTTTGTCTTACAGTCCTCAAAATTTACATAGTTCAAGATCCTAATCTACATAGGAACCTTCCAATCTACTCAGTCTGCCAAATATCTTGTTTAGTTTTTGTATTTCTTTGGCTAAGATATTAAACTATCTTCCCACTGTCTGTAAAGAATTAAAAATTGACAGAATTGTCTTGAGTCTTCTTGTCTACAAGAGAAACTCATTGTCTTCCTAGATGCTAAAATGATATCCATTTTGATTCTGCAGATATCAAGGCTACATTTGAATCTTTGGTCACAGCTTCAAGGTTAGACTACCAACATGCTTGTGTATATTTACATTGTTGAAAACATCTTGATGGTTTCGCCTTCCATTGTGCTATTAATAGTTCTCATATCACTGAACTTTTTCATTAGTTATTTTGAATATCTACATACATTTTGATTATTACTCAATTATATTCAAAATTCTTGATATTCAAAATTATGTATAATACCTTGATGAAATAAAATTATTGGGTCCAAAGATATAAACATCTTTAAAGATTTTTATACCTCTTGATAAATTGCTTTGAAAAATCATGGCCCCCTGGAATTATGGCTGTTTATTACTTTTCAGGTCCTTTTTAGTAGTGATATATTTTCCATCACTGTTGGATTCATAATGCATATTTTGTTTGATATGCTGATAAATTGAGCATTTCATCTTGAGGATTTATTATGTTACTAATACTCTTGAATAACATGATTTTGAATAGCCATGTAATATTCCATTATAGGTTGCATGATAATTTAATTAGCTTTTCCCTTCTTATAATTGAATTTGTTTCTATAAGTGATGCTTTCATATACACTCGTATAAAGATGTGATTTCTAAGATTTATTTTTGATTGAAGATATGAACTCAGTGAATAGACAATTCTACTTCTAGATAGTATTCTGGAACCTACACTATACAGTAGTTTTGAGACTCTATACATAAATGCTACAATTGTTATTCAGTTTGTATTAGTACAATCCAACCAAAGCCTGACATATAACAAGTTAGCTTTTTGGTATGTGTATGAATAAATAAATTCATTACTATAATTGGCACAGCATATTTTCACATCTAGTCTAGTTAAAATGGTTGATCATTTAATGTATGAGAAATTTTTTCAAATGGATATAAGTTAGAGTGTTTTGTTCTATTTTGTTTGGTTAATTTTGCTATCAGTTTAATTCAAAAAGAAAGTAAGACTTCAGGTGTATTTTTCAATAATGAATGGTCACTGAGGGCTAATAGCTAGCAACTTCTTCTTATGCTTACAATTCCCTTCCTCAGATCGTTAATCCTGCAGAGATTCTTTATGCCTTGATTATTATCGCATAAAAGAAGCAGGTGTTACAGGAGGAAGCATAAAAAATGAAAGATTATCTAACTTCAACATCTGAGATCCAAACCTCCACAAGATTCCATATTAGCCAACTCTTGAGAGCTCCATCTAAACTCAGAGATGAGCAAAGAGGGAATAGTCGAGTGAGTCACTGAAACAACACTGTTTTGATAACCCCTTGATATTGGTTTGACTCATGCTCCTGTCATCATAAAGCCCCCTATTGTGTGAACTAATTGAAACCTCACAAAATGGTGTCACTTGAATAGCATTACTCCTGTCTGATTGCAAGCAACTCTAATTCCCAATGTCAAGATCACATTTCACTTCACAGTTATATGGGTCACAACACGAAAAGGATTAATTTCTGGTTGATTACACTCTGCTGCTATAACATGAAATGCACTTCATAGCAAGTGGGCTCTTTGCGTGTTTGCTAATCTGCCACATTGGCGATTGTTTTGAGGATCCTCTGAAGCATTCTAATGAGCATTTTAAAGAAATATAAACTTATGAAATATTAGCCAATGATGCAAATGATGCCAAAAGCCATATCTTATGAGATTATAGTTTGTGTGTGTGTGTGTGTGTGTGTGTGTGTGTATAAGATTAATTCGATCATTTCCCTTGCACATTGCTTAACTCAATGTCCAGTGATTAGTGCATTCACCATAATATGTTGGGAGATACAAATATTTAAGAAATAAAGTTGCAAAGAGTGATATCCTAGTGTAATTTTTAAGACATCATATAACAAATTTCTTTAAAATATCCAATAATCCCTATAGCAGGAGTTTATAGGGGTTCCTGGATATCTTAGGAAGCTGGTGCAATTTCTAGAACCTAATTTCAAAAGCAGAAATGTTAAAAAAAAACATGTTAAAATAATAGTGTAAAAACTTACCAAATTTGGATATTTGAAAGAACTTTTAAGTCTCTACCAAACATATACATACAAGGTTTTCATTTAAAGGCAAAGGATATATATAGTAAGAGAAGATAGTGCAGGAGAGCGTTACTGATATAGACACATCCAAGTTTAAGTTCCCCAGGATCCTGATTCACACGTGGAAAAAACCTTTGTTTCCAGACTGAACCACCAAGAACTGTGCTGTGAATCTTGATTTTAGGAAAAATTAAGGAAGAATTTCCAGTGGGGTCTTTTTTCCCCTCTGGTCACATAGCCAAGCCAGACTATCTAATCAGTTTTGTAAAGTGAAGCCATCAGTAAACAGACTTCTGCTGTTCCCCAAGGGAATTTCAAACTTTACAAGCACATGATCAATCTCACTGCCTGTTATTTAGCCAATAGTCAAAAACACACATCCAGCCATCTCCAGAGATAAGCATTTATTTTTTCCCAATCAAGCTGTAAAATAATTGTTCCCTTAGTATCAGTCATAATAATAAGTAGCTGTATTAATTTCTCATTGTTGCTATAACAAATTGCTGTTAACTTAGTTGCTTAAAACAATACACATGTGTTACCTTATAATTCCAGAGATCAGACATCCAAAGCTGTTCCCAAACAGTATATGGAAATGACCTAGTAGAGTGTTTGTTCTATGTAAACAATTGAGAACTTTTCATATCATTTCAGGGATCATCAGATATATAATATTCAACTATTTAAAACAATATTGTGTCAGGGGCACCTGGGTGGCTCAGTTTGTTGGGCGTCCAACTTCTGCTCAGGTCATGATCTCACAGCTTGTGAGTTGGAACCCTGCGTCGGGCTCTGTGCTGACAACTCAGAGCCTGGAGCCTACTTTAGATTCTGTGTCTCCCTCTCTCTCTGCCCTACCCCCGCTCATGCTCTGTCTCTCTCTCTCTCTCTCTCTCTCTCTCTTTCAAGAATAAACATTTAAAAAAATTTAAAAATTAAAAAAATAAAACAATATTGTATCATATAAGTATAAATAGCATTTATCAACAGATAAACTCCTTCTTAAAGATTTTTTTATGTGCTTAATGTGGATCTGTTTAGACCGCCTCTGTGTTTTAACTATTTAAAAAGTCAAGTATTGATAGAAACTTATATATGGGACATCTGCATTACACAACACACACACACACATACACACACAATGTATTTTTCAATGTATCTTTCCTCTTGATTGATCCATTTCTATACAACACCAGAAAGCTTCCTTATCATCGAATAATAATTCAATAAAAGAACTAGAGTTTTGGGGTCTAGAAAACATTCATACACCATATTGTCTTAAGGAATTGTTTTGATATTCACTGACCCTTTCTTAAGAATTTTCATTGCTTGGGGCGCCTGGGTGGCGCAGTCGGTTAAGCGTCCGACCTCAGCCAGGTCACGATCTCGCGGTCCGTGGGTTCGAGCCCCGCGTCAGGCTCTGGGCTGATGGCTCAGAGCCTGGAGCCTGTTTCCGATTCTGTGTCTCCCTCTCTCTCTGCCCCTCCCCCGTTCATGCTGTGTTTCTCTCTGTCCCAAAAATAAATAAACGTTGAAAAAAAAATTTAATAAAAAAAAAAAAGAATTTTCATTGCTAACTCATTCCAAGTAATTCCCCCCAAAACATAGTAGATATTCTGCTTCTCATTGAACAGGAATTTTTTTCAAAGGTGAAAAACAGGCAGTGAATCAATGTTTTAGAAAAACTATGGAAATTTCCATAATTTTATAAGTAAGACGGGAAATATATTCTCTTTCCAGAAGTCCATACTGTTAATTTCCTCTTGTTCTAATGCTTTTATGGTCCTTGAGACATTGTAATTAACATGACTATACAGGCATTTCATCAATATACCAATTTGTGCTTCTGATAAAGCTATAGTATTTAATAACTATCTACTGCTATGTTGTGCCAATCACCTGATTCTTTACATTTTTTTAAAACTCAAAAGAAACGCTGTTTATCATTTGCTTCAAAAATTTTAAAGGGCTCAGCAGGCAATTTGCATATGTCACTAGTTTAACTGAGCAAGGATTAGCAAATTAAATCTTAATTAGCTAATTTTTGCATAATTTTAGGGAAATTATATGCTTTGTGCAGATGGCAGGTGGGAGGTAAGGCATTTAACTTGTATTGAATTGAAGTTTTCCTTGACTTTATGAATTTTAATAGAAAAATAACATTTAACACTTAAAATGTGTGTCAAACTGAATAGATCCTATCTGGAACCACTAAAATAAGAAATTATTGTATGAAAGAGAACCAATGATAGACGTTGAAGTATTTCTAATAATACATAAGAATTACTGTGAAAGTAAAAGAGAATTTTTTTCACACAGGTTTTATAGTTCATAGTATATGTTCTCAATTGTAATATAATGATCAATTAATGGAATGTGAATGTTAATTCACAGTTCACACATACATTCACAATAAAGTCACGGTTGGTATTAAGTATGGGAAGCTTGCTAGTGCTGTGCAACAGTAGTTAGAACTGTACTAACTCACATGCCAGGGGATGTGGCCAGCAGCATTCAGACCCTTTGGGCTAATGACCTCAGGCTGTTTCTCACCTTTGTGCTGCTTCCTCATTCTGGGCAGTCTTTCTTCCACTACCCTTCACATTCATTCGATTATCAAATCATCCTTTAAAACTTTGGTTATGCATCTGTATAGAGGAGGTCTTTATTCATCCTGCCCTATCTCACTAATGATTTACTTCTATTCTTTATTCCCACATTTCCATGTGCATTAATTTTTATCACTGCACTAATCATACTATACTATAAATTGTTAATTCTCTTCTATACTCTCCCCTTACTGGCCCCTTAAAAGCAAAGACTGTGTGTGTGTGTGTGTGTGTGTGTGTGTATACATATATACATACATATGTAGGTATGTATATATAACTTTTTTTTTTTATTTTTGAGAGAGAGAGAGCACGTATGGGGGAGAAGCAGAGAGAGGGGGGATTGAGAGAGAAACCTAAGCAGGCTCCACGCTGTCAGCACAGAGCCCAATGCACGGCTCGAACACACAAACTATGAGATAATGACCTGAGCTGAAATCAAGTCAGACATTTAACCGACTGAGCCAGCCAGGCGCCCTGCAAGGACTATATTTTATCCATCTTTATAGTCTTTCCATAGAAGTTTGTTCAATAAATTAAGAAAGGAACTCCTACTGTCATATTTTAAACCCCCAGAGTTTAGTTCAGTTCAACTCAAAACACTTCTCAAAATCGCTTGTGAATGAAAGCTGTGGTTTTGATATTTTATTATTAAAGATAAGTTTCTGCTACTTCCTACCACATTTGTTTCCACTAGGCTTACTCATGTAAGCCATAGTATGTTTGAAAGATTCAACATATAGTGAAGGTCACAATTATATTAGACATTCATGTCTCTCTTTTTTTTTTTCAGGACACCTGAGGTCCTCAGATATCAGACACGAATAGTTATTATCACTGATAAAAACTGGAAAATTCTTTTTTATTTGGTCAACAGACCATGCTTCTTCCTCAGGCCACCTCTTTGACCTGTGCATTGAATCTCACTTCCTCTCACCTCTTCTCATACTTCCTTTCCCTCTCCTATGTCATTACTATTTCTGTCTTTATTTGATCATTTATATCACGTAGATGTGTGTTATCCTGCTTCCCATCTTAAAAATTTCTCCGATCCGCATTCCCTCTCCTGTGACCTCACTTCTCTGCTCCACTTCATAGCCAAATTCCTCAAAAGAGCTAACTCCCCTTCTTCCCAATGGTCTCCTGCAGTTTCTCTTGTGTCCATTCCCATGAGGCTTTCATACCCATGACTTTACTGAACACCTTTGACAACATCATCCATATCCTCTTTGATGCCAAATACAATGGATAGTTTTTGGTCCTTACCTTACTTTTCTTTCAGAAGGGTTTCATATAATTAACCAACTCTTCTTCATTAGATTCCTTCTTCATTTGGCTATAAATCACCATTCTCTATTGTCTCACATCCTGCCTCAGCTGTAACTCCTTACAGTATACTTTGTGGGTTGCTTTTCATTGATTCCATATCTGAATATTGGAAAACCTTAGGATTTCTGCCTGGATATGCCATATTCTCCATCTACATTCTTTCCCCAGGAATCTTTCCCTAGGAAGTCTCTTGTAGCATCATGCTTGTTTTTTTCTAGTGGGTTTAAGTATTACCATATGGCAGTGACTTCCCATTTATATCTATAGTCCAGTTTTTCTTTGGATTTCAGGGTCCTATATCATAAAAAAAATAATGTTTATTTATTTTTAAGAGAGAAAAAGAGCGTGAACGGGGGAAGGGCAGAGAGAGAGAGAGAGGGAGACACAGAATCTGAAGCAGGCTTCAGACTCTGGGCTGTCAGCACAGAGCCCTATGCAGGCCTCTAACTCACGAACTGTGAGATCATGACCTGAGCCAAAGTCGGATGCTTAACCGCCTGAGCCACCCAGGCATCCCCGGGTCCTGTATCTAATAGCTTACTCAAATATCTCTCTGTGATCATTTGCCAAAGATTTCCAACTGAAACTACACAAAGCTCATCCCTTGATTCCCAACATAAACCTCATCTTCCCACAGTGTTCTCCACTCAGAAAATGTCATGTTTTCCTGACCACACCTTCACTTCATTTTTTTTCAGTTTGGTTATAATTTTATTCTGATAGCTAATTCTCTGAAGGGCACTATACGTTCCATTTCTGTAAAGATATTTGCATTGTATATGTTACTCAGACAGTTTATTTATGTTTGCTAAACACTTCTTGCTCCTGTCATGTTTATAGGTTTGCAGTTATTTCCACCATGTGCTTGCCTCTAACTGTGCATAAATAGTTTTGTTTTGTTTTCCCCCTGGATAGAAGAAAACAAACCTTATTGCTTCTGGTATGGAGTATGAATTTAATTTAAAATATATGAGGAAATAGCCCCAATATGTTGGTTTTAAAAATGCATGTCAACATTTGGCATTTGGATATTCTATGTAAATGCAAGCTTTTAGCAGAATTCCAATTGAACAAATTACAGTTTTTGACTATAATTTATGGGAACTATGTAAATATCTACAACTTTATAGCCAGCATTTCCTAAATTACTCATGAATTACTAATTGACTTTTTCAGCTACAGGATATGCAAATACATTTTCACAGAGAAGAAATACTAAAAACTCCAAAGGCCATTTGGTTAAAAATAAATAAATAATGACACTGAATACACTGAATACTTTATCAACAGGAGAGGGCACTCTCTCTCTCTCTCTCTCTCTCTCTCTCTGTCTCTCTTTGATCTGCTACCTTGTTACAAATCCATCTTAATTCGATGAAAACTGGAAATTCTGAGCAAATATCCTTGAATGCAAATTTTTAAAAATTTTTAAAAATGTGTATTTATTTTTGAGAGAGAGAGAGAGAGAGAGAGAGAATGGGAGGGGCAGAGAGACAGGGAGACAGAGAATCCAAAGCAGTTGAATACGAAATTTAGACATGGATAGAGTACATGCCTCCTTCATGAAAAGCAGCTCAGCAGAAAAAACTTGAGTTTGAAGTTGAGCAGATCTGGATTTGACTGTTGCTTCTGCCCCTAACCAATCCTAGGTCCTTGTGCAAGTTGCTTAAGTTCTCTCAGCCTCAGTTTCCTCATCTGCAAAAACAGTATAGTAATAGCAATGTTGAAAAGTTTAATGAAATCATATGTTAAAATACTGATTCAAAATGTGATGCACAGTGCTTTGTTTCTATTATGATGATGATCATGATGTGATTTACCCCGTGTAAGATCAAATGGCCAAGTATATCTCTTTCCCTGGTGCCATAGCATGAAATTTCATCACTTAGAGGTGTCTTTATTTAGATTTCACATTATCATAGAAATTATTTGTGACAATGCTAACTTCTCTGGAAGTAGAAAGACATAAAATTGAAAAACCATAATATTTTAGCAGGTAACTTTCCTGCATGGGGTATGGAGGAATACAGGATTTAAATAAGAGAATCTTCATCTGGGAATAGGCTTCAATTAATAGTTTGGTAGTTTTAAGATTAGCCAAGTTACAAGTCTCTAAATCTTACCTTAGAAAATTCTTTTAAAAAATTGTAATGTTTATTTATTTTTGAGAGAGAGAGAGAGAGAGAGAGAGAGAGAGAGAGACAGAACATGAGCAGTGGAGGGGCAGAGAGAGAGGGAGACACAGAATCCAAAGCAAGCTCCAGGCTTCAAGCTGTCAGCACAGAGCCCAACGCGGGGCTAAAGCTCCAGAACTGTGTTTTCATGACCTGAACTGAAGTCAGATGCTTAGCCAACTGAGCTGCCCAACCACTCCATACCTTAGAAGACTCTTATACGGGAATAATGAGAACTGTACCTTATAGTTTTCTTCATACTAGTGAATACATATTGAGTCCCTCATATGAAATCCATGACTCCTCTTATGGAAATTACTGTCAGAAAGGGAGATAGTAATAAAAAGGAATAATTTTATCAGAACATGGTACTTACAGTGATAGAACAAATGGTAAGATATAGATAAGATGAGAAAATGGAGAAATAACTCGATGTTGAGATTCAGTTGTATATTTTCAGAGAAACAACTGATACTTGATCAAGAATTTGAAAATTACATGAAACAAATGGAAAGATATATCATGTTTTTAAATATAATGACTCAACAGCAATAGAACAATTCTCTCAATGTTTATTAGTAAATTTAATATAAAATACTCCCCAAATAATTTAATCTACATTCAACTTATCCATCTATCTACATATAGGTTGCTTCCCCAAGACTAGACTAATTCTAAAGTTGATATGAAAAAAATTACCAATCAAGAACATTGAAGAAAACTCTAGAAAAGAAAAATAAAAACAATAAAGGAGAAGTGACCCTAGCAGATATTAAAACATGTAAAATATCAACTATTAAATAATATCATATTGTGTCTATATATATATATATATATATATATACATATATTTATTAGAATTTAATATGTAATGAAGTTATTATAGAACTTTTTTTTTTACCAATCACTGGTCACATAAACAATGGTAGAAACACTCTAAGGAATTTTTTGCTAGAATACCGAATAAGAAAGCTCTCCTTGAACTTATACAAAGAAAAATGTACCAGGATTTATTGTTAAACCAAGAGTGATGGAGAAAGAGGAAAAAAGAGAGGGAATGGAAGAGAGAGAATGAGTGAGAGAAGCACACAACAAAACTGAGTTGTATGTTGTCTTTTATGTAAGAAAGGGGGAAATAAGAATATATATTCATATGTGCTTGTATCTACATTAAACTTTTCTCAAGGGAAGGGTTACACATGAAAGTAATGAAAACAGTTGTCTATGGAAGCAAATGGAATTAGGTCAACAGTGACAAGGATGGGAGTATATATCAATTATCCTATCATTATGTTTTTCCCTAACTTGTTATTTTTGTAACATTTTAAATCTTCAGAATAGTTGAAAGAAAGGTAAAGTGAATACCTGCATACCCATCATTTACATTCACCAGTTCTTTGTGCCACATTTTTTTTTAATTTTTTTTTTAACGTTTATTTATTTTTGAGACAGAGAGAGACAGAGCATGAATGGGGGAGGGTCAGAGAGAGGGAGACACAGAATCTGAAACAGGCTCCAGGATCTGAGCGGTCAGCACAGAGCCCGACGCGGGGCTCGAACTCACAGAGTGTGAGATAGTGACCTGAGCCGAAGTCGGCCGCTGAGCCACCCAGGCGCCCCGTGCCACATTTTTATCTTTCACTCATGGAAGAGCTTACCACTGTGACCATCCCATATACCTGAGAGAAATTTTTCCTGAGGTAGTCCTCCTCATCCATTTCCTCCTTAATTCATTCTTTCAGCAAATATTTCTGGAACACCTGCAAATGGCGAGGAACTGTTCTAAGCATTGTGACACATTAATGAATAAAGCCAATAATATCCTATGCACTGACACTTTCCCTGTATACATATTTTAAGAGTACAATGCCTGTAATCATGAAAGATCCCATTTTTCTCCATACATTTTAATATGTGAATTCCTCCCCTGAGCCAAACATCCCAAATGGAAAAAATAGTATGAAATGGTAACTTGCCTACTTTCCTTTTCTTTTTTATACCCATTCTCGAAAGATCCTTTAAATGTTTCCAACAAATGTCTCCAGAAAGAAATTCAATAGTCTTCTGAAAACAAGTATGCTAACAGAGCCATTTGCTTTAAGGAAAGAATATAAGATTCCTTTGTAGAAAATTTCCATGTGGACAAATTCAACTATTGTTCCCTGCCCTTTAAAGCTCTATGAGTCATATAATCACTTAGATGTATGCCCATGAAGACTATTCTAATAGTAAACTTTATGGAAGTCATCTCTCAAGGTGAGACTCAAGTGCTAAATCTTAATAGTAATTTCCAGATAACTTGCAAGGAGACCTCCCAGCCTAAGAAGCAAAGCTGTATTGAAGTAGCGAGTCTAAGTCAGCTCAGGCTGCCGTAACAAAATATCATAGACTGGGTGGCTTAAACAATAGGAATTCATTTCTTGCAGTTCTCTAAGTTGGGAAGTCCAAGATCAAGGTGGAAGCAGTGTAGGTTACATTGTGAGTCATCTTCTCTTGGCTTGAAGATAGTCACTATCTCACAATGTGCTCATGTGACCTCTTGGTGCACTGAATGGGAAAAAGATGTTTCTTTTGGTGTTTCTTATTATACTGGCTCTAATCCCATCAAGAGAGCCCCACTCTCATGACTTCAGCTAACCCTGATTATCTCCCAAAAGCCCAATCTCAAAATACTAGAAACGTTCCAGTTAGAGTGTCAATGACTATGAATTTGGGTGATTGTAAACATTCAATCCAGAATATTAAGTAAAGATAAAAGTAACTCCTTGAGAGTTGGTAGCATACCAATTCTTAGGCCTCTCTTCAGCAAATTCTGGTTCAGTTGGTCTGGCAGCAGAGAAGCAGTGAGGTGGGACTTGCAGAGTCACTGGAAAGGGAAGAGTTGACAGGAAGAGATTGTATCATCATTAGCATATAGGAAGATATATATGGGATATAGGAAAATAGAACCTTGAGAAAGTTTAGTGGTCATCTATCAGGAAGGAAGCACAAAGCTTAATAAAATTCTGAGAAAAGAATAATCCTTATTCTATCCTACTTCCTCCCAGATGTTTCAGGATTTTTTTTTAATTTTATTTTTAATGTTTATTTATTTTTGAGAGAGAGACAGAATATGAGCAGGGGGGAGGGGCAGAGAGAGAGAGAGAGAGAGGGAGACACAGAATCTGAAGCAGGCTCCAGGCTCTGAGCTGTCAGTACAAAGCCCAATGTGGGGCTCAAACTCATGAACCGTGAGACCACGACCTGAGATGAAGTTGGACACTTAACCAACTGAGCCACCCAGATGTCCCCAGAATTACTTGAGGTGGCCTTGACCACTGTATACTGTCTAGATTAATAGTCAAAAACTTTAGGATTTATTATATGGTTGCGCGTTTTCCTCCTCTTCTCCCCCTATTCCTTTTTCTGTAACTTTTACTTTCATTTCCTCTGGTGCTTTCACAGAAATGTAGATATCATTTTTACCTCTACTGTTCTGTAAAAGGGATTCAATTATCATAAGGAGAGGCCTTCACAATTATCAGCAGGAAACAATGGCTATTGAGGACTTTCTTATAACCATACCTGTACAAAGTCTAGGCTTTACAACATGGTGCTTTGAAACCCTGGATTAGAAAGAAAGCTCTTACAGACATCATAATTTTCTAGAATAGAACATTCTTTTGAAATTCTAGGAATAATAGTACTGGCCTCTGCTTATACCTGGACATCTTTCTTGTCTAGTATTAATTTAAAGGTGGCTACACCAAGCATTTTCAAAGTGATTTTTTCTAATTTAATATTGTGATTGAAATATACAAAGCGCATCCATCCACCTAACATCAATGTTTGCTTGATCTTATAAATATTGATGAAATTCCCCTTAACTTAATCACAACATGCAGTTAGAAATTTTCTGTACCTATTCTACTAGTGGTGTGTAGGAACTGAGTTTGTAGATGAATGAGTGTCTTTAATTTGGGGATTGTAACCAAACCATTAAGCAATGAATGTATTTCATGAGTTACTTTTAATCATTTATTTCCAAGTCAGTTCTTTATTTAAGCATAAAAGTTTTTTTTCTCCACATCCCTCATAGGTATGTAAACTAAAACCATTAACCAATATTTGTACATTTATGATATATTCATCATCATCTAGGAAGATGAAGAGATTCCCATTTATCTCTAGTATGGAACTTGCCACACTGGAGTAGAGAGAGAGAGAGATGAGATGAGATCCAACTGCTCAAGGGCAAATCTCTATTTGTTTTATTCATCTTCATATGCTTGTGCCTAATACGTTGTCTGGCTAATATAGCAGATGTTTATTAAATATTTGCTAAAATGAAGAATGTTTTCATCTTGAAATGTCTGAGGAGTTATTAATCTGAAGAGGTTAATAAACAACCATAAATGATTTTCACTCTTGTTCCAGTTGTGTCTCTATCATTCACTGTGTATCCCATATTACCCTGTGCTTCATCAGCCTGTGAGTTCAAATGCAGTAATACTTACCTCATTTACCCAAATTTTCAATATAATACCGCACTCATATCTCATAGGCCTTCTAACTTGTACAATGCTCCCTGTTGCCATTTATTTCTGGAAGACTCTAGTAGGTCTCTCGTTAGATACTGTTATATATTGTAGCCTTTTTGTGCTATGTATGCTAAGCATTTGTCATTTTCATTCTTCTGCTGTGTTCTTGTGGAGGGTGGCTCTGGGGACATACTCCATTCCCTTCATCTTTATTTTTAAGTAGTTGAATGATGATAGATAGACAGATAGGGAGGTAGATAGATAGATGATAGATAGGTAGATAGATAGGTAGATAGATAGATAGATAGATAGATAGATAGATAGATAGATAGATGCAGGTTGACCCACAGTACTTCTGAGCTAACATGTTAAGTTCTCAGTGCCCTGAGTCTATAGCATTCTTCCACCTCTCTGAGGCTCAGATTTTATTCATCTGCAGGAAAGGGCATCCAGATGCCATGTTTTCCCCTCCATCCTTACTCTTTCAAGTTTCTTTCATGCAGTGAGCCTCAAAAACCCCCTTCTTATAGATTTCCCCACCTTGTAAGGTGATTTTTGCCAATAATTACTCATGGACTGGAGGCAGACCTAGTATTATTACCTAAGTTTGGTAGGGTCCACATCATCCTTTTTATGGATTCAGTTCAGTCAACACTTTTTTGTAGGCTGTCTACTATGTGCCAGATACTCTGATGCTCATGAGGAAAACAATGCCCAAAACCTTCTCTTGTGGACCTTGTATTCTCATGAAGGGATGTAGCTATTAGATGATAGATAACTTTAGATAAGAAATGAGAGATAAGACAAATAGATACAAAATAACAGATAATTAAAATATGTGACATATTGGTGGTGATAAGGGCTTTGGTTAAAATGAATCAGAACAGAGGGATATAGTGTATGGGAGTGATAGTAATCCAGGACATTATTTTTCATAAGGGGATATTTGAGGAGTTGACCACTAAGGATTTGAGGATGGGGGATAAAGGACAATCTGGAGGGTAAGTTTGACCAGGCAGTGGCATAACAATAAAGGCCTATGTTTGTATTAATCCAACTAGATGTGGTTAGGACTAATTGATGTCCTGGAGCAGCTACTGCCCAAGCTGTAAATATTGGCTATACATCTTTATTTCGTAAGTCTTAGTATGACGGCCTTCAGTTTAATTATAAAACTTCTCAACATCTTAAGTAATATTTCCTTCCTATTTTAACCATTAGGATTCATTGTTGTATGACTAAGCTTGAAATTAATCTTAATATAAAGAGAGGCTTCTGTTCAAATTATAGGATAAAAATGTTCAATGTCTACTAGATGTAGGATAAGAATAATAAAATGGAAATAAATTTTGGACAAAATTTCATATTCTCATTTTCTTTGAGATTTTTACAAATAATGAAAGATAAAATATTTTGTTAATATGAGATAATTCCTTCAGAAAAAGGTTGTAAAGGATCTTGGAAGTATAGTACACAGTGAAGAAAAAGATATGATGACATTGTATAAAACTCTCAGAGCAGTGCAAGATACTTCATGTTGAAAATATACTCCTATTTTGAATGAGACCAGAGTATTACTATATGACTTTAACAAAGCATTTACATTTGCTCATTATCAGTTTAGGATGAGGAACATAGGTGAGGGTGGGAGGGTAATATCACAAAATTCACTTGGAGGTAGAAAGAATTTCAGAGCATAATGACATAATAGATGCTTATGAGTAGATATAAATATTTTTAAAAATTTTTAATGCTTATTAATTTTTTATTTTATTTATTTATTTTTATTTTTATTTTTTAATTCACATCCAAATTAGTTAGCATATAGTGCAACAATGATTTCAGGAATAGATTCCTTAATGCCTCTTACCCATGTAGCCCATCCCCCACCCACAACCCCTCCAGCAACCCTCTGTTTGTTCTTCATATTTAAGAGTCTCATGTTTTGCCCCCCTCCCTGTTTTTATATTATTTTTGCTTCCCTTCCCTTATGTTCATCTGTTTTGTATCTGAAAGTCCTCATATAAGCGAGGTCATATATTTGTCTTTCTCTGACTAATTTCACTTAGCCTAATACCCTCCCATCCACATAGTTGCACATGGCAAGATTTCATTCTTTTTGATTGCCGGGTAATACTCCATTATATATATATATATATATATATATATATATATATATATATATATATATATACACACACACACACACACCACATCTTCTTTATCCATTCATCCATTGATGGACATTTGGGCTCTTTCCATACTTTGACTATTGTCGATAGTGCTTCTATAAACATTAGGGTGCATGTGCCCCTTTGAAACAACATGCCTGTATCCCCTGGATAAATACCTAGTAGTGCAATTGCTAGGTCATAGGGTAGTTCTATTTTTAATTTTTTGAGGAACCTGCATACTGTTTTCCAGAGTGGCTGCACCAGTTTGCATTCCCACCAGCAGTGCAAAAGAGATCCTCTTTCTCTGCATCCTTGCCAACATCTGTTGTTGCCTGAGTTGTTAATGTTAGCCATTCTGACAGGTGTGAGGTGGTATCTCATTGTGGTTTTGATTTGTATTTCCCTGATGATGAGTGATGTTGAACATTTTTTCATGTGTTGGTTGGCCATCTGGATGTCTTTGGAGAAGTGTCTATTCATGTCTTTTGCCCATTTCTTGACTGGATTATTTGTTTTTTGGGTATTGAGTTTGGTAAATTGTTTATAAATTTTTGATACTCGCCCTTTATCTGAAATGTCATTTGCCAATATCTTCTCCCATTCTGTCGGTTGCCTTTTACTTTCACTGATTGTTTCCTTTGTTGTGCAGAAGCTTTTATTTTAATGAGGTCCCAGTGGTTCATTTTTGCTTTTGTTTCCCTTGCCTCTAGAGAGGTGTTTAGTAAGAAGTTGCTGCGGCCAAGATCAAAGAGGTTTTTGCCTGTTTTTTCCTCAAGGATTTTGATGGCTTCCTGTCTTACATTGAGGTCTTTCATCCATTTTGAGTTTATTTTTGCGTATGGTGTAAGAATGTGAGTGGGGCAGGGGCAGAGAGAGGGAGACACAGAATCCGAAGCAGGCTCCAGGCCCCAAGCTATCAACACAGAGCCCTACACAGGGCTCGAACTCTGGAAGCGCGAGATCATGACGTGAGCTGAAGTCAGACACTCAACTGACTGAGCCACTCATGCGCCCCTATATATAAATACTCTTTACTTAAAAATGTAAAATGATTTATAAAGAGAGGAATTCACAGAGCCTGGCACATGTACATTTCTTTTCTATATCTAAAATTTAAAGATGTTAAAAATTAATACATCCTATCAAAATTTAAGTGGCATTTTGGCAAATTGTTAGGTAATTTTCCATTGTTTGTTGCAATTTCCCAGACTGATGGAAACCAAAGTAGGTTGCTTATCTGAATTATCTCATATAAATCTCTATAATTCTGTTACTGTGCCATAATTGACTCAATCATTGTAAAAATTACAAATGTATTTTCTCACTTTTATGTATATTTTTTGAGGCAAACACTGAACAATAAACCAAGGGACTGATGCTGCTCTTCTTATTATTTCAGTTATTTAGCAACATAATCTCTGTATCAGTACACACCAAACCAAACCGTGAAGTATCCACTGTGTAACCAGAGAGGTGGACACCAGCTGATAAAAACAAGCTGTAACCAGAGGTGTGGTGTGCCAGCGCCACCCTACTAGAGCCAACCTCCCAAGAAGTGGAGAAAGGACATCCGTGCAAACGCTCCCTCTAGGCTCCCTCCGTCACTTGAAGTGAGAAACAATCTTTTAAAAATGCACATACAGCCACGTTATGCCTCTGAGTAAAATACACCCACTTTCTACATCACACACATACCAAAGAGCAAACTCCATAGCCTGTGGGCTTCATTTCCTGCCTCCCTAGTACCTTCACTCAGCCTCAGCCATACTTACATTGTTGTCTTCCTGGACACATATGCCTTACGTCAGCAAACTACACATTACTCTCTCAAATTAAAAGTAAATGAACAACAGAAAACAAAACAAAACATTCCATGAGATTATACACAGTAAATCTTACTGTCTGAAAGTGTTTATTTAGAGGTCCCTACTGCTTTACAGATTTTGAACATTTTCTGATGGAAAATTCTTCAAGTTATTTTATTTACATGAACTCCAATAAACTCCAAAGGAAGGTATTTATATATGTGCACGTTTGCAGACACGCACGTCAGACATTTATATCTCGATTTCATAGCAAAACATTTATTCTACTGCGTATACCTTTTAAAAATTAAGATAATAATAGAAAATAATTTAGAAAAGAAAGCAATGACAGAAAATATGCCTGTATCACCATCCTAGTTCAATCAGTATTGTCTTTTAGATTCTTTCTTTCCAGTACGTATTTGATGCATATTTAATATAGTGGCAGAGGTTATACTCTTTCTGCATTCCGACTTCTTAACTTTATATCATGGCTATTTTTAGGAAGTGGCACAGAGTAATATATTTAATGCATTCATTATATTCCACAAAGTAGATACACTATAATTTATTTAACCATTGCCATGTTGTTGAGCATTTAGGTAACATTATCATGTCAAACACTATAGTAAATAAGCCTATGATGAACGTATATGTATATTCATATATATTTCTTCATATTTGAATTTCTTGGGCTTACTGTATTAGAGGGTTTAAAAAATTCTGTGGCTTATAGTGAATAATGATACATTATTTCTCTCAAATAATGTACAATGTATTTTACCACCAACATTATATGGAAATTCTAATGTTTTTCTGTCCTGGATGACATTTTAATTAAAAATTATATTTTCTTAGGGGCGCCTGGGTGGGTCAGTTGGTTAAGCATCTGACTTCAGCTCAGGTTATAATCTCATGGTTCGTGGGTTCAAGCCTGACATGGAGCTCTGCACTGACAGTGTGAAACCTGCTTGGGATTCTCTGTCTCTCTCCCTCTCTCTCTGCCCCTCCTTCACTTGCTCTCTCTCTCTAAAATAAACTTTAAAAATTATATTTGTTTATTTAAATTATTTAATTGACGAGATTAAACACCTGAAATCTTAAGCAAATGATGTGGTACATAATATAACATTTTCATTATGACATGAGTCATCATTTGTAATTCCAATATTACAGTAATCCGTAAAAAAGTAATGCCTTCCAAAAGGGTGTATGGATGTGATCACCAATGTCACACATTTCACCTTTTGTCAGTGTTGCATAGTTATTCTGTCTTTTCCCAACTATCTGCTCTCAGTTTTATACTGCTGCCAGCTTCATTTTCACCTTCTATCTCCCAGTGTACCACAGAGTGAAACCAGATCACTAAACTCTCTAAAATACCCAACATGTGCAATGTGTATAAACTGTATGCTAGGTACTCTGTTAGTCTTTTCTCTCTCTCACTCTCTCTTTTAATTTTATCTTTACATGATTAAAGTATTATGATACCTATTTTTAAAAATGGTTTCAGTGAGACTATACAGTATTATATGTGGGAAGGGTGAAATACAGCATATGTGATTACTAAATGAATTGTATGATTCATTTTACCTCTCTCTGTTACTTCTTTTTTTTTTCTACCCCTTACTTTTCTTTGTTTCTCTCCTTCCTCCTTCCCTCTTTCCTTCCTTGCTGTTTCCTCTTTTCATCCATTTCCTCCTCTTTACCTTTATTGTGTGTATTGTCTCATTCTTCGACTGTCCCAAGTCACTGTGCTTTCTGGAGGTTCGTTACATGGATGTAAGGCAATGGTACATCTGCTTGCTATGAATGACACTGTGAGTGATCCAGGACCCACAGCTCTGACATCTGACTCCCAGGGAATGTCCAATCATTCTTTGAAAAATTATGTCTTAAAACTTTGTATTTGTTGTTTCCTCTTCTTTGTTTATTTGGTTTCATATAGTGACCTTATTTTTGTCAAAGTGATATCTATTTATTATAGGAAAACAATGAAATTACAGATAAGCTAAAAGAAGAAAAATGTTCCATAATTTCATTCAAATTACTACCTTAAAAATACATTTCTTCCACATATTTTTTTCTTTTCTCTCTCTCTCTCTTTGTAATGGAATGATGATGCAGTTAACTTTCTAATTTGTTGATTTATACTTAAAAAATTGTTGATCCTCTTTCTTTGACACTAATATCCACTGATGATACCAAAATACTCCAGTTTTTTTTTTTTAATAGTGCCCAGGTATGTATGCCTTAATTACCCACCTATATTGAGATTTATAAAATCAATTGTAGCAGATTGTGTGTGTGTGTGTGTGTGTGTGTGTGTGTGTGTGGTTTTCTCTAATCCGCTCACAGTAAGCTGGATTGCAAAGAATACCTGTGCATTGTTCTTCCTACTATAGCCCCCTTACAGACATTATTTTGGAAATCCAGACCTTCTTTGCTCTTTACCCAATTTATATTTCTGGACACTGATCTTTCCAATTTTTGATTTGAGGCCTGACTCTTAAGCATGTTAATTTATCAAGTCTCTAAGCTGGGACAAATATTTTAGTTCTACTCAGTACATAGCTTTCTCATTTCCCTTACAGGTCAGTAGATAAATCCTTCTCTTAATATTTCATAAGTTCCAGGAGTTAGTTAACGGTGCTGAGATAGCATTAAACTAATCTCTTTGGTTCTTGACACGGCTTTTATTTTATCCTTTACCCCAGAAGATGTCAAATTTGCAGGTCATATTTATATTTCACCAGGAGCACTGTGAATTGTGATTTCTTTAAAAACACAGTGTTCTGCAAAGAAGTCTTAATAGTCACTATGTGGCAACCTTCAGAAAGCCAAATCTTCCAAAACTCATAAAATTCTCACTTGATAGAGACTAGTACTAGGAAAGAAGCCAGGGAGTTAAGCTACGTATTTTTTGGTATTTAAGTCTACATTTTTTTTTTTTTGTATTGAAGGTTAATACTCTGATCTCCTTCCTAATTAGGCAGCTGACAGCACAAAGCATCTTTGGGGAATTTTATTCTGAGCTAGATGTGCCAATTTTGAATGATGCATCAAGTGATCTGATTTTTGACATGGAAGATGTTTGTTGTTTGCTCATTTTTCTTTTGAGTTTAACAGTTACTTTATGGGTCATCACATAAACCTAGCTGTGACTCTGAGGGTCCTCCTTGCTGTCCTCTTCTGTTTTTCCACATTTGTCGTGCTTTATTTTTTGTCCCATACCCCCTTTTAAAAAACATCATGCTATGCACTCTCACCTTGGCTGTGTCACTTCCATCATGGCAACCAGGATGACACAACTGAATTTACATAAAGTCACTAAAAGAAAATGCAGCGAACCAAGACTTTGGTTTTGCACACTTCTTATACACAGATTTTTGTTTCAGAGGTTATGACTATGAACAGTCATGGAGGCACTTAAGAGAAATGGTTCCTAATTTCTTCTTCACGGTTGTTTTACATTCTGAAAGGATTTTTTTTTCCCCAGACAACTGGATGCATTTGAAAATCTTTATTCCTTAAACTTGGAAAATAGTACATTAGCTTGACTTGCTCCTGTTCAAAAATAATGACCAGAAAACATAGTTCATCTTTTAAGATCATTCTAGACTTCAGTAAAACCAAGCAAACTTCAAAAAAGCTGAATTTATTAATGCCTTAATTAAAAAAATCTAGAAAGGGACAGGGTGAATGGAGGTTTTGTTCTATATTTCTACTAGGTGACGGATTCGGAACCACATTATAGGGAAGTCAATTTTTAGCCCACTCTCTCTCACACTCATTCTCTCTCAGTGTCTCTCTGTCTCTCTCTTTCTCTCTTTGTCTCCATCTCTGTCTCTCTGTAATATTTTTTAGAGATTTGTTTTTAACCACTGTAAGGGCCCGCGAAGCAGAATGGGAACTTGGAAGCTGGAGGCAACACTATTATGGAGGTTCAGTGGGAGCTGGATAATCTCTAAAGCCTTTTCCCAATTTACTGGATCAGAATGTTTGTGATGCTCCTAGCATATCAAAAGTGGCTAAGAAATATTTTCTTTGTTTACCTTCCATTTCCCATCAAATGGTTTCCATTTTCTCACCACCAGAAAACATAGGAGTTGCATGAATTTTTGACTCAGTGTTAGTAAATCAAACTTAATTTTGAAAGATAACTAAAGAAGGCTTGTGTGTTCTCAGGATGGAGACCATGTATTCTACCTCTTTTCGCATTCTATTCTGACCAGAAGAGTGCTACACATACACTTCTTTGTTAATGGAAAAATCTGATTTAAAGTCTGATAAAGGAGGCCTCAATTTATATTCTATGAAAATACATGATAACCAGTTTTCTAATACATGGATGAAAGATCTGTCAAACCTCTTATCTTGCATCATTTGTTGTTGTACCACTACTGTGCCGTTTACTCTCAATCTTCTTTTAAAAATTACTTCTGGAAAGAACTGTGCTTTCATGCCTTAAATTCAGTATAAAATTAGATAATATGGGCAAAGATGTCTTGGGTGACTTCTCTTAAATTAATATGTTTAAAAAAAAACAATTAAAATGATAAAATTCTTCAAGTTAATTGTCCCTGGCACCCATTAATAATAGAAGCCAACATTATTGCTATACACATTCATTAACTATCTGGATTTTAAAGTACTTAAGTACCCAAATTGAACCCTACTGTGACTATAAATTAAAGCTAACTTAATGTAGTATCTATACCTGCCTTTAATAAAACTAAAATTGATTACTTTTTTTATGTCATCAAAAATTATTCTTTAAAATATGTGATATATTAAAAAAACCCTAAAATCAAGAATCTTGGGTTTTGGTCTTAGCTGCACCATTCAATGATTGAGTGGCTTAAAACAAGTCACTTCACTTCCCTAGACCTCCAACTGCTTACCTAAGTAAGCTTAGGTGCTTACTCTAAAGAGAACTTTAGAGTAGATTGATGTATATGCTAATTGTTAGCTTGAAACATCTGTAATGTATAAACATACACTCTTGATTTTAAATTTCAGACACAAGGTGGCACCATTAGTAGTGGTTTTAATTTAATTCACAGATTAAAGCCAGGAGAATTTCAAGATCTGTATATCCAAAGAAAATATTTAAATATATCAGATAACTGCAAAACACATACATGCGCGTTCACATGTGCCTGCACGCACACACATACACATATGCTGCCTTTGGTTGATTACTATAACTTAACATCTGGATGAATGCTAAATAGTTCAGTCAGCCAACTGTTTGCTTGATACCAAGATGATTGATAGATATTTTTTTCATTTTCGTGAGAATATTTCAGTGTTGGGGAGGCAATCAAGACATATTTGCAAAAATGTGTGCAAGATAAAGATTGATAATGGTAAGATTTCAATATAAATAGGAACTCTTGAACAAGATATATCAATTTTATAGGATGAGAGGAAAGGTGTTGAAATGTGGGCAAATTGCATAACTAAAAGTTTGCTGCTAAATTAAAAAGAATGCATGCTGGTGTGCAAACAATTTCCAAATAATAGTAAAGACACAGAGTTTCAAAAACTGAAAGGCATAGATCACACAGAGATGAGAATTTAAATTCCAATTTCTGGAACATTTTTGCTTAAATCTTCCAATCTCTTCCTGCCACTTCCCCAAACACTCTCCATGGATGCTGAGGACTAAGCTGTGTTTTGTCGTTAAACCAATATCATGATTTAATAGAATATTCTAGCAGTAAACATTTTTTTCCTAAAAGCTGACTTATTCTCCCTTTGTCTGTTATGAAAGCTTTCAAATTAAATCATTCCTGATTGGCTCAAATGCAATTCCTCCTTTTTAATGTTTTTCCCAATCCAGGCAGAATTAGTCTCCCTAAATAATTTATACAATTCTGATACTCAAAAAATACTGACGATTTTAGCATTCTGCCCTATATTACTATTTTCATTTTACTGATGAGAAAACCAAACTCCAGAGAGAAAACATAAGGGTGCAGAGGAGGAAAATTTTTCCTTCTTTCCCTTCTAGTTTGTTTGGTAGGCCTAATAATTAAATTGACATAAGACAGATTAACAGGAGAAAAATAAATTTTAATTTCATACATATATGGGAGCTCACAGAAATATGAGACTCCCTGAAATGACCAAAGAAGGTAGCTTTTATACCTTTTAAACAAAGAAACAAGTATTTGTGAAGAATTGATGAAGGCATTTGGGCTTAGGATAGCAAATGAATGAAAAAAGTAGTTTGTTTCCACAGCCTTCTCAGCCCTAAATTACCTACCTCTGGTGATAAGGATGCCTCTACTATCCAGGGCCAGGGGCTTTCACATGCAGAATATCACCTGCTTTCAAGGGGACAGAGGAGGGTCACAGCATCCTTGCACTGGCTGTTTCTTGAGTAATTTTAATTCAAAATAATCAATATACCAAAATGGCATATTTTGGGGTGGCCTCCCCTGTACCCCACCAAGGGCAAAGAGATCCACATCTGATGTGTGGTAGGGGCAGAAAATTCAGTTCTAGTGTTCTGTTGGGTACTATTATGTCTCAGATGACAGACAGTGTTTTCTATATAGAGTACAAATCTCATCTATCTTCCTTTTAGAAAGAAGTCCATATTTTTTTTCTCTCATACTGTCTAGCAATGGTAATGTGGAGATGCTCAAGGCATGCATTTGAATAAATAAATGATTAAATCTAATGAACAATTATAATAAAACTAATATTCACTTCTTCCATATTTATTTGTGCCCACTGCAATGCTTCACTCTAGGTAATTACATATTGTAATATCTTTTCATACCTCTACAAAACTCTGTGGTGAGAAGTGAAATATTTTTAAAAATATTTTATTATAGGATACTCTGAAGTAGGGAGTAATTTCGAGTTCTTTTCTATTACTCAGTGGATGTCACTCAAATCAATCTCAATTTAAATTGTTGCAGCCAAACAGGTAATGACGCTGTGTCTGACACCATCCTTGGCTTAACAGACACTGGCTGAGCAATTCCTGGGAATAACTTTACTCTGTGATAGTGAGATGATGTTAATCAGTGATTCAATCTTCTTCACCCTGTTTCTTACCCTATAGCAGCGGTGATGATAATTACTGTAGAGGGATGTTTTACTAAAAAACACAATGCTGTGTACACAAGTCCCAGGGACATACAGTCTGACACATATTTTATTTGGATAAATTTGAAATCCTCTTGTTATATTGGATAAGACACTGGATAAGTTGGCATACAATAGAAAAAAGATGAAGTCCCCTCCTTTTCCCAATGTTTGGTATACTGTCAGTAATAAGCAAATGCATATGTGATGGGCTTACGAGTCTTTGGAATCAATGCAGGGACACAAATTGTAATAACCTACATAATTCTAGATCTTGCTGCAACCTATAAATGTGGAGCCCTCACCCATGTATTTGTGGGGATTCTAGGAAGAAGTTTCATGTATATTCATGTAGAACCCTCTCATGTTCTCCTCTGTCCCTCTTTTTTGTCTTCAACTTCTGAGACTCCTTGGGGTGCGAGTGGTCTCAGATCCCCATCCTAACCTTCCACTGCCCTCAGCTACCAGTGTTCAGTATGACAGAGCAGTTGTCCATGCTGAGGATTCAGCCCACGATACAGTCAACACTGTCCCTCACTGCTTGTCCAGGACCAAGTAACCTCATTTTGCATGAAGCAGGTGCTTGAAAACATTTACACAAAGAATAAATGAGAGGTACCAAAGCCTTTCCTGGCATTCTGAATGTATTGGAGTAACACTATGGCCGATGCAGAAGGATGGAGATGTCTCTGTTCTCCCTTCGCTGTCTAATTATACAACTGGGTTTCAAAAGCTCACTTGTTTTTGCTAGTATGTCAGGGAGAGAGCCCCTTGTGGAAACAGTGCCTTAAACTTCTGCAGGCAGATCTTTCTTCAAAAAGACTGAAGGCGAGTATCCTGTTCCTTTCACTGGGCTTTATGCCAAGGTCTGAGGAAAACAGAATTATTCTTTGCTTTTACTTTCCCTTCTAGAACTGCAGATCCCCCCCCACCTTTCAACCACACCAAGTGTATAGGAAAAAGAATTTGGTCATACTTCTCTTTCTAATTCATTTAGTAGATATGCCTAGACATATCTACTTTCCTAAATGAATTCAAATGTTTGCTGCTGCTTCAAATAGATATTTCAAAAAGAAAATCAAGATGTTAAATATAGACTATTTGGAAATTAACAGAAATGGGAATATAGTTTTTAAAGTTATGGAATGCAATTGTGACTGTACTCAGAACAAAATTTATAATTTTATATGCCTTATTAAATTATTGTAGGGGCGCCTGGGTGGCGCAGTCGGTTAAGCGTCCGACTTCAGCCAGGTCATGATCTCGCGGTCTGTGAGTTCGAGCCCCGCGTCAGGCTCTGGGCTGATGGCTCAGAGCCTGGAGCCTGTTTCCAATTCTGTGTCTCCCTCTCTCTCTGCCCCTTGCCCGTTCATACTCTGTCTCTCTCTGTCCCAAAAATAAATAAACGATGAAAAAAAAAAATTTAAAAAAAAAAAATTATTGTAAATAAGTAAACTAAAATGCAGCTTCAGAACTAGGAAACAAAACAAAATCAAGACAGAAAAGTAAAAGTGTTAATGATTAAAAGTTAATATATTATAAAACTAAAATAAAAGTAAGAATTATGAAAGTAAAATATATTTTGGTAACAAAAAGTCAACAGAAGAATCAGTAAGTGCCTAGTAAGCCACACTCAGAAAATTTTAAAAAGCAAAAATATGCAATAGTAGGGTAAAAAGGTATGAGTTATAACTATAGATACAAGTGAGATTAAGCAAAACTAGGAGGGGCACGTGGGTAGCTCAGTCCGTTAAACATCTGACTAGGTTTTGGCTCAGGTCATGATCTCAGCGTTCATGAGTTTGAGCCCCACATCTGGCTCTATGTTGACGGTGTGGAGTCTGCCTGGAATTCTTTCTCGCCCAATCTCTCTGCCCCTCTTGCACTGTCTTTCTTACTCTCAAAATAAATAAACAAACTTAAAAAAAACCCTATAAAGTAATTTTATTTCTATAAATATGCAAATAAATTTGAATAATAAAATGGATGATTTTCTAGCAAAAACACAAATTATTGAAATTGGCCCAGTTACACAAAAATAAATATCAGGAGTATTACATTTAAAAATATACTATTTTAGGGGCACCTTGGTGGCTTAGTCAGTTGAGCATCTGACTCTTGATTTCAGCTCAGGTCATGGTCTCACAGTTCGTGAGATCAAGCCCTGCATTGGGCTTATGCTGACAGTGTGGAGCCTGCTTGGGATTCTCTCTACTCTCTCACTGCCCCTCCCCCTCAAATAAACAAATAAACATAAAAAAAATACACTACTTTAAAAGTCTATGAAAAAAAAATCCACAGGACTATTCTTTAAAGTGGAGAAGCTTGTTTTAGTGTGGCCAAACACAGTGATCATCGACAAATAGCAACACATTTAACTGCATGTCTAATAATAAGCAAATTTAAATATAAAATACCAGTACAAATTTAAATATAAATTTAAATATAGGTTTAAACGCCAAACATGTTAAAAGACAATGGCCTGCTGAGGAAAGAATGGAGTACATAGAATGAACACAGGACTTGATCACATGTATTTTCTATAAATGAAGTTTTAGAAAAGTGCAGAGCCAAATAGAAATAAAGCCAAATAGAAAAACGAGCAATATGTATCAGCCAATAATTCGGAAAAGAAAACACTGAAGTGCATATGACATGAAAAGATGCTTAAACTCACTGCAAAACTCAGGGAAATACAAAATTAAATAATAATGAGACATGCACATTTTGCCCACAAAATTTACCAAAAATTTTAAATGGTGATAGTATCAGTGTTAACAAAGATCTGGGAAATGAGCAGTCTTAGATGATATTAGTGAAAGCATAGATTGGTAGAAATGTTTTGGAGGGCGATTTGAAGCCTCAATTAAAAATTAAAATACCAGTCCTCATTTTCAGGAATCTACTTTATCACAGAAATATCTTGGGCTTATAAATATATGTGGGTGGGGTGCCTGGATGGCTCAGTCAGTTAAGCTGCAGACTCTTGATTACAGCTCAGGTCATGATCTCATGCATTGTGCGATCAAGCCCCACATAGGGCTGCGTGCTGACAGTACATGGGGACTGCTTCTGATTCTCTCTCCCTCCCTCTCTGCCCCTCCCTTACTTACATTTACTCTCTCTCAAAATAAATAAATAAACTTAAAATATATACATATATGGCTTAGAGAGTCTTTGTAGCATGTGGTAGTGTTGAGAACAGTATGAAAATTAAATGTCATTCAACAAGTGTCAATGGAGTACATGTGTATGTACTAAACACAAAAGACATATGTTATGTTTCGTTTTGAAACTCACTTTGTAACTATATATGACAAAATTCTATTTAAAAGTGTATTTGTATATGTATGAAATTATTTCTCTATATATACCATGAATATATATATCATGCATGAATAGTCAGAGAGTTACAGGTTTATGTATCAAACTGTTAACAAAAATTATTTCTGAAAGTTGTAATGAGAAAGAAGGATGAAGGGAGGGGGGCTTCACTTTAGACTTTATATACTTCAAAAAAATAATAAGTCACAGGACAACAGGTGGTTTTTTTGAACACTTCTCTTGTGAACGTCCACAGTTCTCAAATTAAAAAAGAAGGAAAAAAAAGAGTTAAGCAAGTCATGGTGCTTAAGTTTTATAATAAAGAGATGAAACCCAAGATCTGAGGGTCAGTTAGAGGAGATGCAATGAATACAGTCTCATCAAGAGAGAAGTAAGTCTTCAATAGGGTATTGATTCTTAAGAGGAAAAACAAGTCTGATTCTTTAAATAGTGACCTCGTAGGCTCTAAACTTCATTTGGAGGATGCAGTAGATCTCTTTTAAGCTTGATTTCCCTCGTGTCCAATCACATCTGTGTCATTCCCATATCTAAATTTGTTGCCCTTGTAGGACACATGAAAGGATATTGTCTAATGCATAGTCTTTCAAACTATGTAACATATTCCTGGGCTGTAGAATTTGTTTAATGGGTCCTGACCAGCATATCTCAGAAAATAAAATTATGATGGGGTAGAAGGTATAATATGTAATAAGATACCCTATTATTTCATGGATATTTGGCTTTGAGTGTGTGGCTGTATATAGTAGACTGAGATGTAAAATGTATTTCTTATTGAGGCAAAATGCTGGAAAGCCATTGCTCTGCACACAAATCTAGAAATAACCAACAGTGTCACTTGTGGATGCCTCTGCAGCTTATGTGATCTATAAATCTCTTTGATAAGTGTCCAAGTCAGGACTTCATGTCAGCAAATAGCAGTTTCATTATTTAGGTTTCCACAATTATAACTAAATGCTTTTATATATTGTGTGATGCTTAACTGCATTTTTTTTTCCATTTTGTGATGACTACTTTAAAACTGCATACATTTTTTGAAAGGGCTTACACTTTAATGTTGTGCCTTTCAAAACAATGTACATGGTACTGTGTGAGGTAGTCCTCAAAACCATGGAATATACAATTTTTAGTAAAATGAACATGCTCATATTGTAAAAGAATACAAAAGTCATACGGATTTGTAAGCTAATAAGCAAGACTTCAAAGTTCTTTCTCTCCTGCAGAGGTTACTGCACATGCAGTACCTTGAAATCCCAAGGACCCCCATCCCCTCCTCTGCCCCCAGGAGCACTTCAATGGAGAAACCCTTCTATAAGCCATCTTAAACCAGACCCGTAATTAGTCAGTGACACCTTAGAAAATCATTGACATCTAATTGAGAGTGGAAAGAAGACATTATAGGAATTCTGAGGTAATAACTTCTGGCTATACTGGGAAATTTTGTTTTCAAGAAACAGAGATTCCCACATATCACCTCAAGTACTGGCGGTTTATTATAGAGAAAAAACACAGAAATAACAATAAAGGGAATATCATGAGGAAACAAACAAAAAAAACAGCCCTGTAGCTTGAAACTGAGCCTCCCTGACACTTAAACTGTCATTTTAGATCCAAGGAAGCAAGTGATCAGGATATGTATTGTGGCCTCTAAAGCAAAGGTGACATCATTCTGTTTCTCTGCTTCTCCAGGCTACTAACCAACTACCTGATCTCTGTTTTTTTGGGGGGGGGTGGGTAGGTGGGTGGGTGGCTGTTGATTGGTTGAGTCTTTGATACAAAATGTCTCGCACAGTCTCTGTTTCATGTCTCTGTTACCTGCCTATTTCTAATAATGATTGATTCTCTGTCTCTCCTAAACTCATAATCCCAGAGAGTACTTCTGGGTGGTGTGGCTAATAAAGGTGCTTCCTGCCACCAGCCAAATATGGTGATTAGCAGTACAGACTCGAGCCAGACAGCCTGGTTCAAAGTTCAGTTCAGCTGAGTACTGTGATGTGATATGACCTTGGGCAACTTATTTACACTCCTATGCCTCACTTTGCTCATCTATAAAACAATATATATGGAATATCTTACAGAATGGTTGAAGAGTCGATGCATGCTAAGTACTTATGTCTCTGACTCATAGTTAGGTCTTAGTGTTACTTACTCAAGTAGAATTTTTGTGGCAGCTCCTCTCAGTTGACTAACTTATGAATATGGCCATTATCTGGGCCACTATATTCAGAACATTATTTCCTAAATTCATATGAATGGGTATCTGCAATATGCCATGCACTACAAAAAGCTTTCATACTTGTAGGGAAGTACAGAAAACAAGCAAGTGGATTTGTAAATGAACAGAGTAATTTCAGAGTGGTTGAGTACAGTGAAGAAGAGACAGAGGACAATTGGTGCTTGAGTTATTAGATGGGATCCATAGAGAATGTAACCTTTATGCTGAGACCTAAATGACAGATAGACTTGTTATCAAAACATTGGTATGTGGGAGGAGAGCATTTTAAGCAGGAGGAATAGTCTCTAAAATAGGAATGGAGAGAAAGTCATGTGCCCAAAGCAGGCTGACCTGGGAAGAGAGTGGGGAGTGACAAAGTGAGAAGTAGAGTTAAAGTCCCAACAATGTAAGATCTTGTACTCATTTTAAGGAATTTGCTTTTGTTACAAATATGATTGGGATTGGGCACCTGGGTGGCTCGGTCGGGGTCGGTTAAGTGTCTGACTTCGGCTCATGATTTCACAGTTCATGAGTTGTGCTGACAGTTCAGAGCCTGGAGCTTGCTTCAGATTTTGTGTCTCCCTCTCTCTCTGCCCTTCCCCTGCTCTTGCTCTATGTCTCTCAAAAATAAACGTTAAAAAAATTAAAAAATAATATGGATTTGATCCTATTGGAGGTTGTTATGGAAAGGTCATGGATGAGGTGATTGTCTGATTTGCAGTCTGTTTTTAAAAGATCTAATTGCTAGAGTGTGGGTAGGAATGGAGGCAAGAAACTGTCAGGTATTACAGGAGTCTGGAAGAAAGATGGTCATGGCTTTGGAAAGGGTAGATGGAGAAAAGTGAAAATTAAGAGAAGTGGTTGAGTTTTTAATATATTTTGGACTGGGAAGAATTTGCTATTGGAGTAGATAAGAGTATAAGGTAAAGAAAGAAAAGAAGAATAGGTGTTAAAGATACTTCCTAGATATTTGGTTTAAGTAACTGAGTTTATGCTTGAGCCATTGGAATGGAAACACTAGAGGAGAAAAAAAAAATTGGGCGTGGGTGTTCCAGGGTGTGGAGATACAAAAGTAATTTTTTATTTGTGTTAAGTTTGAAATGGCTATTAGATACCTAAGTGGAGATGTCCAAGAGGCATGTTGGACTTGAGATTAGCTGTAAAATTGGAACTGAATATACTATATTATATTATATTATATTATATTATATTAATCATGTCATATCATATCATATCATATCATATCATATCATATCATCTCCAGTGGCTTTACAAATGCCATTAGTCATCATTGATAGAAATAACCTAGAGAGATGGTAGAATTAGAGTAAAGATGATGCTGAGGTTCAGGCTCAGAGGTCTTTGAATGTTCAAAAATTAAGCAGAGGAGGAAAAACTAGCCAAGGAGACTGAGGCTACGTTAATGGGAAGGATTAAAAACAAAGAATATGGTTATCTGTAGTTAAAAAAGGACTGCTGCCCCATAATCAGCAAAAGAACCCTTTAGAAGGGGGTGGTGAAAGCGGCAAAAATCTGAGCAGCCGATGTTACTCATTCCACCCCTGCTCAGCCAAGCACATATATCCCTCTTCCCCTACAGTGCTGCTCACACATCTTCAAGCTTCATGAGACGACAACAAAAGCACTCATCCACTTTTTAATGATCATGAGGCAAGGGGAAACTCAGGCAGAAATAATACTGATTGCACCCAGAGATAATATAACTAGGATACTTCAAAAGATACTTGTTGGTCTCTAAGACTATAATACTATGTGATATCCATTTCTTTTTTAATTTCTTCAAAAACCTGCTCAGGTACTGTGTTCACCATCATACTAAGGAATTAATTTATCAGTGTATCCTTCACCATTACCACCTATACCAAATATTGGAGTTAAACAGTCAGCTATTCAATGATTTCGATAGAAGCTCCTTGCCATAACAGATGCAAAAGCACTTGTTCAGGAAAGGTGTGGGGTGGAGGTTTGTATTCCTTAACCCACATATTTTGACTAATATAAACAGAAGCAGTATTATACCCTGGTGGAGGTGAGGGGAGCAGGAAGCCTCTTTTTAAACTGGTGTTACTCCCTTCACTAATATCAGGTTTTATAAAGGAAGTTTCTCCATGAAAAAATGTATTGTTGGGGCATCTGGGTGGCTCAGTCAGTTAAGTGTCCACTCTTAATTTCGGCTCATGATCCCATAGTTGTGGGACCAAGTCCAGTGTCCAGCTCTGCACTGAGGGTAGAGCCTGCTTAAGATTCTCTCTCTTCTTCTTGCTCTGCCCCTCCCCTGTGTGCACTGTCCCCCTCTCTGTTTCTTTTTTTTTTTTTTTTAATTTTTTTTTTCAACGTTTATTTATTTTTGGGACAGAGAGAGACAGAGCATGAACGGGCGAGGGGCAGAGAGAGAGGGAGACACAGAATCGGAAACAGGCTCCAGGCTCTGAGCCATCAGCCCAGAGCCCGACGCGGGGCTCGAACTCACGGAACGCGAGATCGTGACCTGGCTGAAGTCGGACGCTTAACCGACTGCGCCACCCAGGCGCCCCCCCCCCTCTGTTTCTTAAAAAAATGTGTTGTGAGGCCTTTACATCAATGACTGGGATTGCACAAGGCTAGGAGAAAGATACAAAGAGTAGGATGAAGGATGATCTGAAAAGATGACAGGGGGAATAAGTGTAAAAGAGATTATTCCCTCATTCCTGAAATTTGCCCTGCTGTTTTTATAGGCAAATATATGCTTCTATATTCACAAACATTAATGAACTCCTTCCTTCCTGCCTGCCTTCCTCCATCCCTCCCTCTCCCTCCCTCCCTTCCTCCCTTCTCTCCTCCCAACCTTTCTTCCTTTCTCCCTCCCTCTCTCCCTTCCTTCCTTCCTTCCTTCCTTCCTTCCTTCCTTCCTTCCTTCCTTCCTTCCTTCCATCCATGTGTCCATGTGTTGATTATTTGTGATGTTTCAGGCATCCACACGTCTGATATGAGGCTGGTACTCACTAAGACATGCTTAAGCTCATGGAATAGTAAAAACTCTCCTTGATTTAGAGTCAAAGTCTCTCCCTCAGCCAGGGAGAACATTAATCAGGAAAGCTGTAGGAGTTGGGAGACCAAGGGCAGCATGGTTGCCTTCTAGTTTCTCTCTACCAAGGGGTGTTTATCTCTCCAGTTGGCTCTCTTGGACAAGTCTAAGATCCTGCTCCACAGGAAGCCATATGTTTTTCTCTGAGAGTCCAGGCTAGCCACAAGGCAGCACAATTACACCTTGTTTTACTGCCAAAGCAGCTAGTCAGACCACCCCTTACTCCTCCGTGATTTACATAGAAGTCAGACACCTTCTATGTGTATAGTACACTCCCAAGGGCCTCCACAGTTGTTAGTTGGTTTGGTTGGTTTGTTTTGTCTTTAATGTATATGGTACAGGCAAGATTGATTGCTAGATTTTCACAATACCTGCTAGTTAGTAAGGACTTCATCTTTTCCTTACCATTGATACCAGCTGTTGATAACCACTATTTTAAACAGCTCAGTGAGTGAGCCTAACTAGCAAATTAATAAATACATCTGTTTCCAATCTCTTCAATTAAGACCCACAAAAGTCACTTGGCAAGTAAGAGAAGTCTCTGTTTTGTCACTTACTAATCCTTTCAGTCATTATCTGGTACGAATCAATTCTATATATTATTACCTATGAAGGTGAAGGCTCGCAGTACAGAAAATAAGAAAACAGGAACGAATAGATGACTAATATTGAGGGCCTACTATGTAAATTTTTTATACACATTATTGACTCTAATTCTCAAAACTATCCAAAGAAATAATGTGCTATTACCACTAATTTTACAGGGGAGGTTAGAGATATTTGTAAAAGGAGGCATAAAGCTAAAGGATGGTTAAATATCTTTCCCTCTCCATGCAGAAGTATGGACAAGCCTTGCTAATTGGATAACCAATCACATGTTAACTCCTTTCAAGGGAAACAAGAGTCTGTTCTTGATAATGAGGAGGGACTGTATATTCCTTTGCATGCTTGTCTTTTCCCTTTCATCTTTTAATTTAATTTTTTAAACCAAACCTTAAACTTGGAAGGGAAAATAGTTTTCTTCCTGTTGAGATAAATAAGAAATCTGGGGTTTTAGCCACCTGATGTTCTTTGAAATGTCAATTTCAAGGGAGAAAATTAGCATTGGAGAGCCCAGAACTAAATTTCAACTGTGCCTTTCTAAATTGTGCATGCAAATGGGCAATTAGACCTGTGATGGGTAATTGCATGCCTAACTGAACCCTTCCACAAGTAGTTTAGAAGCCGATTCTGAAGGTTGAATTTGTAGAAGTCCTTATAAATTTCCTCTTCTGCTCAAACAGCCTATGGAAGCTCATCTTTAACTTCAATAAGACAATACTTCTATATTTCAGATAGTTCCCAGCAAAACTAAAATCACTTGAGGAGGTCAGAAAGGAACATAGAAGAAAATAGAGTGAAAGGTACTAACTAAAATTTGTTTTACATATATGATACAATAATCATCATTGTAGAAAAATTAAAAATCATGTGAGCATATAAAATAGTATATAAATATAAAATAGAATCACTAATAAGCCATCCAGAAATGTTAATATTTTGTCCTTATCTTTCTGAACTTATTAATATATTAGTGAATATTCATATATATAATACTATAATATACTTTTCCATATTTAACAATGTATTTCATAACAATTGTCTTTCCATAGTCATCTTATGACCCCCCACATTTTTTCATTTTAATATATCACAATGTACGAAATTGAGATCCACATGCCTAATGTTTAGGTTATTTCTTATTGCCGTGTTATAAAATAACATATTATAAAAATGCAGTGGTAAACATAAAGGCCCATTTAGTTTTGCTGGATTCCCTAATTACTTCTTGAAATCATTTCCCCTTCATGCAGTTCTGAATAGCATCATTCTTTTTGATTTTTGTCATATAAGTGAAAACCATCTCTTTTTCCTTATTGTTTTTATTCATATTTCAGGTGTGGTCAGCATCTTGTAAAGGTCAGTCATTCCTCTCCAGCTCAGCATTTCTCTGAATGATCTTCTGATCCTATAAAGAGCCCTTTCTCTCTTTTTTCAAGCAAGATGCATTAACTTCCTATAAAATTACTGTGCCATGGAACACACAATAAAAAAAAACAAACTAATCTTCTCTCATACTCTGCCAAATAAAACAGTATGATATACATTCAAAAATTCATTTAATGTTGTGTACTTTCTTTCATGTATTTATATCTACTTAAATCATAAAACATGAATTAAATTTCCTTGGAGGCTCAGGAAAAATCAAGGACTAGTAGTCAGTCCTTGAATAAATCTTACTTCCTTTGAATAATTTTCCTTTCTTCCTTCCTAGTATATAGAAAATAGATTTATTTATATATTTATTTTCAGCTATATATATATATATATATATATATATATATATATATATATACATACATATATAGTGATAAGTGTATGGATATATCTATATCTATATCTATAGAGACATATAAACAGACAGATACAGGTATAACTGTAGATTTAGATATTCTTTCACTATAGATAACCATATATCCCTTCAGGTGGGTTACATGCTTCAATATTTTCAGTGGAACAAGTATTTATTTATAGTGGATTTAATATCAGTGATGAAATTTTTAATGGTAATTTAATTTCACAAAGAACTGTGGTCACAGATTAGATGATACGAAGGTCAACAAAAAACTCTCTTGATCCATAAGGGCTCAACAAAGTACAGATGCAAATAGTTAATATCCCACATGACTGTATCTCCTTTGAGAGATATTTAGCCAGACTGAAAGTCATTAGTACATGAAAAATTTTAAATTTAGAAGAAATTTAAAAATTTAAGACAACTACTAACATTAAAATTGACAGGATAAAAACCTCTATTTTATGAGAATTCCAGGGAAAAGAATCAGCCTATTATTGTTTTGGTACAGGCAACAGGAATCAAAATTCATTAACTCTGGAATTTTAAATGAGAATGATAGTTTCATGATATGATAAACCTGTATTAATGTTTCATAAACCACTAGGGGATTATGTGCTTTTGAAAAGCTGTATTGATAGTGAATTAACTTACCTTATTGATGGAAAATTAATAAGTATTGGCAGGACACTCCTTAAATTGTGTTATTCTATTATGCAAAATGCTTTATAAATGTTTTGTTTGTTTGTTGGGTTGCTTATTTGTTTTGCTTTGATTTTTAACCTTACAGGAGTTTTCTGTTTACCATTTGAACATCTAATTTAACTAATGGCATATACATATATATCTTAAAATGTTACTGCTACTAATTTTGAATAAATCCATTTTAAAAATCTACCTTTTGGGTAATTTATGTAAAATTTAGTTTATTCCTTCAGCCATCATGTATTGGTTATTCTTATTATTCTTTTTGACAATCACTTTTTTTATTTGTTTATTTTCAGAGAGAGAGAGAGCAGGGGAGAGGCAGAGAGAGAGGGAGAAAAGGAATCTCAAACATGAACGCGGACACAGGGCTCAATCCCATGAACCATGGATCATGACCTGAGCTGAAATCAAGAGTTGGACCCTTAACTAACTGAGCCACCCAGGTGCCCAGACAATCACTTCTAATGAGCATTTTTCTGTGCAGAGGAGCAGGTTGTTACAAAAGTATACCAAGTTCTGCGGTGCCTGGGTGGCTTAATCAGTTAAGCATATGACTTCAGCTCAGGTCATGATCTCACAGTTCATGGGTTCAAACCCTGGGTCAGGCTCTGTGCTGACAGCTGAGAGCCTGAAGCCTGTTTCCGATTCTGTGTCTCCCTCTCTCTCTGCCCCTCCCCCACACATACTCTGTCTCTCTTGCTGCCAAAAATAAATTTAAGAAAACCATTAAAAAATTAAATAAATAATAAATAAATAAATAAATAAATAAATAAATAAAAGGATACTAAGTCCTTTCTGTATCTCTCACTTTACCCCGTATCATTCTCTTTCTGAATTGCCACCCTCCAGCTATACCAGAATTGCTTCAACTCTTTACCCATGCCAAGTTTTCTCACACTTAAGGAACCATCCTTCTTTCTGACATTTTCCTTCAGCAGACTATTTTTTATTTATTATTCATTCAGAAAAAAACTGACATCCTATTCTAAGTTTGGTTTTCCTCCTGTGAACTTCCATAAATGCTGTATCTGTTGCATTTTAGCATTTGCCATTTTATGTCATTCACTGATAGGCTGTGAGATTCCTAAAAACAAGGATAATGCCTTTCTTATTTGTCCTTGCATCTTCACCCCAAGCAGTGTCTGGCAAAAAGGATAAATAAATATCTAATGAACAGTCAGGTGGGTAAATGAATGGACAAACGAACCAGTTGTATAAGAAAACAGGGCACATTTGGGAATTCTTAGATGGCAGTGAAAAAATGTACCAAGTACAGCTGATTCTTGTTATTTGCAGTAGTTACATTCTATAAAGTTGCTATGAACACTGAATTAGCAAATGCAAAATCATTGTTCCTAGGAGAAAGATAAGGTTAGGTTCCTGTGAGCCTCAAGTCACAACATTTTTGTCAGTTAATCAATACATAGTCTTATTTTATGTGCATCTCTGTTTAAAGGTACCTCCTTATTTAGAATATATCATCAATTTATTAACATTGAACTCATAGTCCATAGTGCTATAACTAATGCCTAAATGAAGCCCACCTAACACTTGTATTCTCTTCATAAGGTATATCATAGCCTTCTTGAACGTAAGAATACTAGACAGTACTTCAGTGCTGTGCTTGGGATCCATTTTAAACAGCAAAATAAAAAAAAAAATTAAAAATTTTTAATTAAACAGCAAAAAAAACCAAAAAAAGCACAACAATTAATTAAAAATTAAAAATTTTTTTAAACAGCAAAAAAAACCAAAAAAAAGCACAACAATGCAAAAAGTGTGGCACTAAATAGACTACAAAAAGAACACTTGCTTCTAGTATGGGACTGGAAACAAAAAAATCAGGATTGCCTTGGTCCACCTCAGCTTGGAATATGTACGTCAGGCAACTCAAGTTTTGTCACTGCACTTGTGCCTGTCCCTTAAAAAGTGTGAAAAGTCTGTGGAAATGCCATGATTATTGATTTTAGAGTTACAAATACATTTGCATATATAGAAGCTGGAAATAATGAATATTGTATTTCGTTCTAGTGAAAAAATATGATTTCTGCTATCAAGAAGCTTGCAATACAATTGAAGTTAGGAAACAATCAAATAACCATAAAACAAGGCAAAGAACAATACAAAAATGCATAAGGAAAGTTTTAAAGGAATTTAGAATCAATGGACATTACTGTACTCAGATGAGGCTTTATTGTGGTTGTGGCTTTAAACTATATTTAGAAGGGTAAGTAGGATTTTAAAAGAAGGATAAAAAAATAAACACATATGACCTTGGGAAATGAGCGAATGTTTGATAATGCCAGTTAGAAAAACCAGTTAGAAAATGATTACAACAGGCCATCAAGTGGATAGACTAAACCAGTAATAGTAACTAAAAAAAAAAAAAAAAAAAAATGCTAACATAGAGATAAAAACATTGTTCTAAAGGCAGAAAAACAAGTTTGCAGAGAAAGTGAAAATAACTGCACAATAAGAGTATTGAGATCAGTCTGTAAATGTTATCCACAGACTATATTAGTTTTCTCTTGATGCATAACAAACTGTCATGAATTGAACCACTTACAACAACATGTATCATATATACGGGTCATAGTCTCCATGGGTCTGGAGTCTAGGTTCCAGAGACCAAGGCTGCATCTTTTGCACAGGTTCTCAAGTGCACTGCAAATGCACTGCTTTCCTCTCTGCAGACTGAAGTTGTTTTCCAAATCATGTGGTTGTTGCTGACTTTAGTTGTTTGAGTGTGTAGGACTGAGGATGCCATATTCTTGCTCAGCACCTAGATCTTGGTCACATGTTCTTTACATGGGCTTTCTCAACAATATGGCAAAACAGTTTGCCTTGCTTCAAATTTGTTTCTTCATATATGGCCTAAATTCTCTACTACAAGGTTCACCTGATCTCCCTTTTGATGAACTCAATGTCAGCTAATTAGGAATCTTAATTACATCTGCCAATCCCTTTATTTATGACATATAATGTAAGCTAATCACAAGAGCGACATCCATTATAATCACAAGACCCACACACACTCAAGGGAAGGGAGATTATATAAGGGACAGGAATCTTTGGGAGGATCTTATAATGCTGCTACACTAAGGATTCACTGAATTGATACATATATGATCCCCCTCCATTAAAAACAAAACAAAAAAAAAAAAAAAAAAAAGAAAGAAATCTCTGTGTCTCCCTCTCTGTTTCCCCTCCCCTGTTCATGCTTGGTCTCTTTCTCAAAAATAAATTTAAAACATTTAAAAAATTAAAACAAATTATCACCGTTACTAGTCAGTCACAACTTTCCCACTCCTACCAGTTAGATTTCTTCCTTTACTAATCCGGGGAATCCAAAGGAAGAAGCTTTGTGTCCCTGAGTTGGAACATGGCTGGATCTAAATTAGGACTAAATTGATCAACTTCAGAGAGAGAAGACCCTAAGGAGAAATTCCAGCGCAGGGAGAAGAAGAAGACATTCCTGCAGTGCTGTGAGCAGAGACAAGGCAGAGAGGTGTGCTGAGAAGCAGAGAGAAGGGGAGACATGAGGTGGGTTTGTAGGATGAGGATTTGGGGGGGAGTTGACATGTGGAAAGGACATTTTTGAGGCTGCTTTGCTTTGTGTTTCAAAAGTCACCTCCTCCTGCTTTCCTAGTTCCCAATATCTTCAACAAAACATTCTCTATTTTCCCTTGTTTTAGAACAATACTCATCTACAGGTTTTTATTTATTGTTATTTTGTTTTGTTTTCTTGAGACAGTATCTAAGAGTGGCTTGAACTTTGATGCTAACAGAGATAAATCATGGCCAGTTAACACATTGTTGTATACCTTATTCCTTCTCCTTCTCTTCCTTCCAAACTCTCTCTCCCTCTCCTTGTCTCTTCGTCCCTCTTTCCCTCTCTCTCTCTCTCTCTCTCTCTTTTCCCTCTCTCTCTTACTTCCTTTCTTTGTCCTGGAAACTCTCTTCCAAGATTTCTCTCACTTTCTTCTGTAGCTCTAAATCTGTTTGTATCATTCCAGCTAAGACCTTCCAATGTTTTTGTTTTGTTTTGTTTTGTCTATTAATATCACATAGAATGAAATCCAAACTCTTACCTTGGCTTGGAAACACCTATAATAGGTGGCATAAATGGTATCTGCCCACCTCTCTGACTTTGTCTGATGCCACCCTATTTCTGTCCGCTCTGTTTGACCTCTTCCTGTTTCTTGAATATGCTCAGCCAATTCCTGCTCTACCAGTTCCACACCAGTTTCGACCCTGTGGCGACTTTCATCATGTACTTCAGTTCACAGATTAAATATTATCTCCCCAAAGAGGTCTTCCTTAAAAACCCTAACAGAGCCACCTTTCTATCAAAGCATCCTATTTTAATTCTCTCACTGCAACGTACCACCATCTGATATTTGTTTTGTTTATTTTCTGTCTTCTGCCCTCCCACTTCTGTCCCTGGACAGGCCGTGGGCTCCTCAAGTCCAGGCAATATGTCTCCACAGATTACCAGTGTATGGCCAGTAATTAGAACATTGTTGGACACATAGCAAATGCTTTACAATTATTTGTTAATAAGTGGATTTATAACAGATTAGGCTGTATGTTTTAATCTTATCTTTGGCACTAATGTGCTGTTTGATCTGGGGCAAGGACAAGGGAGATCTTTCAGAATACAAAAAAGTACAAAAGTACTTTTGGAGTACAAAAGCAAGTATATTTATGAATATTTCAGTATCCTGAATCTGTTATATGTTATTATTAATTTTTATGGATGAGGAAACTGAGATTCTGTGAGATGAAATAATCCATGATTAGTATGTATGCGGCAGAGCTAGAAATCGAAACTACGTATGTTTGCCTTAAAGGTTCCTTCGGACACTGCCATTCCGGAATCTTGAAACACCACTATCTTCTACTTCCATCTGTAGGATAAACTTACACATATCAGGCATCTATTGTTTTTTAACCTGAACAGCTTTTCTAATGTGTAGAAAGGAGGCAAGAAGAATGCACACTGAGTGGAGATTCTAAATACAAAGGTTTTGGGGCTGCATAACTCATTTTGTTTGCTTTTAAGAAAAAGAAATGATAAAAAGAGTAATAAGCAGAGGTAATATCTACAGAATTATCTTTTCCATTATCCCTGACAGTTTATACTCTTTAAAAGCCACCTACTTTGTCTTTAACTAATCATTTTATTTTTTCAATCTCCAACTGTTTTGTGTGTTAAATGCTTTCTAAATGATTTGTAAGGTTGATATTTAAACAACTTTTACACTGCCTAATCACACAGTTGACTCTTTTGAAATGTCACCTTTTTTCCCACTTTCAATATCTTTATTTAGATGTCAAATTATGCTAGCAATTGCCAATGTTAATTCAGCTGCAAGCAGTGATTATGTCATATACACCTATTTTATTCTTCTCCGTTCTGATTCAGTGAAAAACTGCTTCTCACTTATTTCATTTACTTTGGTTTCTCTTATCTTCCACCCTTTCTTTTCTTTTAATTTCTTTTCTTTTGTGTTTGTTTTGTTTGTCTTGTGGTTTGCATTTTATTCTTTTTTGTTATAGTTTTGAATTCCAGGCATGAGTTTGATTTGCTCAAAATTTCAAAAAGTTATCAAGATGTTTCCTAGATACATAAGAGTCACTGTGACATTAACAAATACTGTTTTGGGCTATGGATGAGTAATTGCTTAGTAATGCCTGGTGTATCTCTGAGAGTTTGTTCTTTTAAAGGAACTAATATTCACTGGAAGGATCTGAGACAGATCCTATCACTCCAGGAATTTTTGAAGAGTGTATGGGCCTTCTCTGCTGTCTTCATATAGCTACAAATTCCCTTCATAATGATAATAACAATGATAACACAGCAACCTTGGCTAATCCTATGAGTACTATTATTATCTTCAGTTCATACATGAAGAAATGGAATTCAGTGAGGTCAACTAACCTCAGCTAATAAGGGGTTTACTCAGGATTCTGCCACAAAATTTGGGCTTTCTGAGTAAAAGAATCTGAGCTCTTCACCACTGTATTTTACATGTCCTGGCCTTAACTGTATTTTCTTTTCCAGCCTTGCTCTTCCTGCTGGTATTTTTCTTTCTTTAGTTCAAGAAACATTTATTAAGCATTTAGAGCAATGTAACAGAGATGGAACAGTGAATAATCAATTTTTAAGCTGCTCAAAAGTTACCAGGGTGGTAGTGGGAGGCACATATATAAACAAGTGGTCAGGTCACAAAGCTGTAATTGCAGTTGGGCAATACCAGAGATTGTTTCCAGGGTCTGTCCACAGTTTAGACTATGTATTGAATTAATATGTGCTAACAAGGGGAAAGAAGAACAATTATTGGATGCTTACTGTTTGCTATCTGTTGTGCTAAGTACTTCTATTAATTAAGGCAATACAGGCTTAATACAAAGGATGTCTATTTCTTGCTCAGATAAGTTGGTATCTTGGTTGGGCAGCTATCTTCCAAGCAGTGCTCAAACTCTTGGTACCTTGAGCCTCTCTCATCTGCAATTTGTGATTCCTAAGATTTCCCCGTAGACCTCTTTTATTGCAGCCAGCAGACATGGAAAAGGAGGAGGATGCCTGGGTGGCTCAGTCAGTTATGCGTCCAGCTCTTGGTTTCTGCTCAGGTTGTGATCTCACGGTTCCTGAGATGGAGCCTTGCAGCGAGCTCTGTGCTTACTGTGGAGCCCACTGAGGATTTCCTCTCTCCCCCCCCTCTCTGCCCTTTTGCCAATTGTGCATGTGCGCTCTTTTTCTCAAAATAAATAAATAATCATTAAATAAAAAGAAAGAAATGGAAAAGGAGAGAAAGAAGGAATACATAAGAGACACTTTTCATGGACCAGGCTTGAGAGGGACCTTCTATTTCATTGGCTAGAACTCAGTCATATGGAAACATCTGATTGCAAGGGAAACTGGGAAATGTGGTCTGACAATGAGCCCAGGTAAGTTTATGAGCAAATACATACAATGAAAGTGTGGATGCAATGAAACTATCTATTTAAATGTCAATAAAGTCACCATCTCCAGAGAAGTTTCTAAAAAAATTAAAACTTGATAATTTTGTGATGACCTGTCTTCTATTAGGCTATCTTCACCCAGCCCATGGGGGAAAAAAAAAACAGAGAAGAGAAGACTCTTGCAAAATATTTTTAAGATAGTGATAACTTGCCCCCATAGACTTTGAACTAAAAAGTTGCATGTATTGTGTGTGGATATGAGTACACTAGCAATATGCACTAGGAATAAAGAAACAACTAATTGAGTGTTTATTCCCTGTGTGCTTTGTATGGGTAGTTTCGCTTGATAATCAAATACAATCATTATCCTCATTACTGACGAGGCTCACAGATATCAGCACGTTGCTCAAGATCACAAAAATAGTAATTAATAAAGCCTGGATTCAAATCCAGATTATTCTCTGCAAAGTTGATGTCCTTTCTATTACACCAAGCAGACTCTGTGAGAAGCCTTAAAGAAAATAAATTGCAGCAGAAGCAATCCCAGGATACTTTAATATATAGATATTTAACCATTGTTTGACCTTAACCTCTTAGACCTCTAACATCCTATATTAGACTTTCAAACAGTATATAAACAAAAATTCCCACTTATTAAAAGTACAAGCTGCAAGCCCTTGAATGTAGAATTTATCTACTTGGAATCTTATAAAAAAAAAAAATAAAAAAAAAAATAAAAGTACAGTGGCACAAGGACCCATGGTGTAACTATTCTCAAATACTCAACTTAGAATAAGAGCCTTAAATTTTCTGTAATTGAATCCAAGGAAACTTCAGGTAATCAATATCCTCACTTTTGCCCTGTACCTCCATAGTAATATTTGTTAACTCTCCTCATTTGAAAAATGGAAAAATTAAGGAAAACCTAATAGTATATGTTAAGGGAAAGGGAATATTAACCTGAATATTCAGAGGTATCTTAAATCTCCATAAGCTATTTCAATAGGTATTACAAGACATAGACCACAGAAGCCAGAGTTAGAGCTGATAATCTATACCAATTTTGAATAATGTCTTTCAAAATAAAGCATTCAGAAAAGTTTATCTAGAATAGGGCATTTATCAGAAATCTGTGATGTAGCCACAAAATTCATAAATAGGTAATTATGGACTATTAAATTTCTTGTTTTGATTTGTCACTTGATAAGAGAGTATAGTATAGTAATTTTATTTGATTCTGCTTCTTTGTGTCATATATATATATATATATATATATATATATATATATATATATGCAAAATAGTATAGAGTTTTATTTGGCTGTGCTCCTTTACATTTTTTTGGCTCTGTTCCTCTTTACAAGGAAGGTTGATAAACACCACTAGCTCAATTTCCTGGGTTGAATAGGTCCTTTCTAGTGCAGTGGCTATTCTGAGACAGGTGGCTATTCTCCCACTCTTATTGCTGAGTTTCCTGAGATTTGGTGGGCAGGAGAAGAACACACAAATAAATAACTCCTAGGGCTAGAGTGCATTTCTATGATCACTAGTTTTAGTTCCACTTTCCACCCCTACATGGATCTTGTTTGAAGAAATATATATGAGTGCCATCATTTTCCTCTAAACTACCTCCATATCTCCTAATTCCCCTTACTTTTTATCCATTATTTCTGAGATGATCTTTCCAAATGCATATAAGTGTTTATTTGTCTTTCTGTGTATTTATTTTAAAGCTGGGGTCACCCTACTCCAAGTATAAAATAGAATGGAAGAGACAATTAACTTTCTGGCTACTGACTGTTATGTGAGGTTAAGTCTTAATAGGTACCACTTATATTTCATAATCTAAATCACTCAGCCTTTAAATCAGTGAAAATCCCTCCTAGATTTGTCTACTGGTTTTAGTTTTCCCTGTTACTGTAAACTTTATTTTTTTCCCTGAAAATTCATAGATTAAGAGTTTGATGAGAGGGTGTTACAAGGACAGTTTCCTGGACATTATTTTAAACTGTGTTGTTAGTGGTTGATAAATGAGTGTGTGAATAAATGAATGCACAAATGAGTGAATAAAGTAACTAGAGTCACCAAAAATCTAAAGAACCTTACCTCAGCTGGTAGTGACATGGAGGAGAGGTCCAATTCTGTTTACAATCACTGAGAAAATTATAGCAATTCTCCAATAGGCTGAGAAAGAAAGGCTCATTCCTGAGCAGAATAATAATACGAATGCCAACATCTTCCAAAACAAAAGACACCACTACAGTTCCTATTGTAAACACATTGTTTATCTCAAAATGCTCCTGTTGATAGCTTGGCATTGGGAATAATCATTGCATAACAATGCTCTCACACTGCAAGGGAATGAGTATGAAAAATGAACACTCCACAGATAATAAACATAAATGCAGGCAGCACTTAATATTTTAATTAAAAAAAAACCTTCTCTTTTGAATTCAAACCTCTAGAAGATTGCTCAGAGATACTCTCATCACTGGATATGCAAGACAAAAAAGTCACCAAGTTACCCTGCTATTTCAGTAACAGATGAAAAAGGAGCAAATGTAATGAGAGATTCCAGCTAGAAACACAAGGGCCGGGACCATTTTAAAAACTAATAGAAGACAAAGGCATTTCACAGCAGATAAACGTAGCCTAATAATGGCTTTGATGAGCCTTTGTCTCTCAGCTCTTTGTGCACACTAACATGTGAGGAATTAAAAAGAAAGAGAGACAGAGAGAGAGAGAGAGAGAGAGAGAGAGATAGCAAAATAGTCGAAGACTTATCTGTATGTGTCACTAATGAGTGATGAGAACCGGAAAGACAAAGGATGAGTTTCAGTGGTTTTGATGGGCCTTTTTGTCAGATATGTCTGTGTGAATTACAAAATATGAGACATGACAGAGAGTAGGAGTGGAGGAAAAGGGAAGAGATAAGTTTGATATGTGAAGAGTAATACATTAAACTTTTTGTGAAAAGAATGTGGGTTGGGGAGGGAAATGTCTCTAGTGGTTTTCACAATAATAATCAGACAATTGATTATCTAGTATGAATGTCCCAGAAGAATCTGCACATCACTGAACATATGTTAAAGCACAGGCCAAAGTCTTCTACAGGGAGGAATCCTGACTACGGCTCCTCAGGGAAATCCTCAGGTGATTTATTCAACAAGAGTAAAGGAAATCATAGACTATCTGATGTATGACCATTTCACTTAGTTTGGCTAGATTGGATGGAGCCATCATTCAAGCTGATCTTCAATTTAGTTAATTTTTCATTTCAATCTGACCAGTTTTTAAACTAAACTGAAGATTCAGTTCAGTCCAACTACCTCTATGTGTGGACATAGCAAAATAGGAGTTAGGTGCTTTTGACTATGAAAATACTAATCTGGGTTGGAATGCTGGCTGCCCCACCTTCTTGCTCTGTGATCTGAAACCACTTAATATTTGGAATTTCATTTTCTTTAACTGTCAACTGAATATGATAATACCTAGAATGTAAAAGTTTATAAGAATGGAAAGAAAGTTAACATATGTAATTCAGATTACTCTGCCATTACTTGGGGTAGAATTTTGGGGTAGTTTTGAATTGTTCTGCATATTAATGAGATAAAGATATGCAGTTGTGGAGTAGAAGAGGCTCTTGGTTTGGGGAAAGATCTAAGAAAATAAAATGCCTCCTGGTGCCAAGAAAAGACTAGGGAAAACGCATCTATTAAGGAAATTTAAGATGTTTGCTTGAACAAGGGAAATGAGGCAATATAGTTTTCATGACTGACTGTATTAGTGAGCATTCCAGTGCTAAGGCTACTGGAATAAAGTTCCAGAAACTGGGTGAGCAACACAAATCTATTGTCTCAGGATTCTGGAGACCAGAAGTACTAGCTTAAGGTGTTAGCAGGGCCATGCTTTCTCTGAAGATGTCAGGGGATGATCTATTCCAGGGCTTCCTGCTAGTTTCTGAGTTCCTTGGTTCATGGCAGCATCATTCTAATCTTAAGATGGTGTTCCCTATATGTGCATTTCTGCATCCAAATTTACACCTTTTCCTAAGGACATTAGTCATTTCATCTAGTTAGGGCCCACCTACTCCAGAAATCATCTTTACTAATGATTTCTACAATGACTCTATTTCCAAATAAGGTCACATTCTGAGATTAACATATGAATTTTGATGGACACAATTCAATCTATATAATATTCAGTAATGCTTTTTGATAGATTTTTTTTTCCAGAAGAAATAACAAGGTATTCTGTCCTCCATGTTGATGGAGAAAAATAAAGACTGCATTGATTAGGAAGTAAATGGCTGGAAGGAGGGTTGAAATGTAGGTTATGAGTATGAAATTGCTTTAATGTGTTGATTATAGCAGTAAACAGTTATTGAGTTACACAGGCAATGACAACTGTAATAAAAAATGACCTGACCCTTTGAGGAGCTCAGGGTGTATTGATGGATATATACGAAGAGATAATGATAATATACTATTGCCCAAAATATAATGGGATCCCACCAGAGTCATTTACATATTTGTTTCTTGTGATTCCTAATGCTGTTGTAATATGTCTTTTTATTGCTTAGAATTTATGAAAGAATAGTTTATCACTTGAGAATAGCTTCCTAAAATAATCTATTAGAAATCTAGAAAATTGGCATAAATGCCTATGCCTGCATGGTCCCTAAGTGCTATAACTGGATGTTTTTTAGATGTATGTTATTTTTTATTCTACCCCACTGTCAAGGCTTCCACCCTCAAATAATATGAACACTGAAGATTTTGTAAAATGTGAGTAAAACTCAGAACATTTCTCAAGATAACCTTTAATATTAGTGTTAGAATACTATTTGAATATGATGCCTCATGGTATCATCTCTAATGATTTTGATACATTTATGGAAAGAAAATATCTTATAATGTATTATATATAACTTTTTTATCTATAATATTTGTGGAAATAATTTATTTTATATTATATATTATACATGATTTTTTAGAGCAGTTTTAGCTTCATAGTAAAATTGAAGGATGAAAGTACAGAGATTTTCCCATACAGACTTTAAACTTTAAACTGTATGACTTTAAAAACATACAGACTTTAACTGTATGTTTTGGTAAATATTCTTTATGAGGTTAAGGAAGTTCCCCTCTAATCCTAGTTGTCTAAGAGGGTTTTTTTCATGAAAAGGTGTTATATTTTATAAAATAGTTTTCTGCATATGTTGATGTGATCATGTGATTTTTTTTTTCTTTCTTAGATTGTTGATGTGATGGATTGATTTAACTGATTTTCAAATATTGAAACTGCCTTGCATACCTGGGATAAATTAGATTATATAATTATTTTTGTCCATCATTGGATTGGATTTGCTGTTATTTTGTTGAGGATTTTTGCGTGTATGTTCATGAGAGATACTGGTCTGGTAATTGTTTCTGGTGATGTCTTTGTCTGGCTTTGACATCAGGGTGATTCTTGCTTCAAAGAATGAATTAGGAAATATTCTCTCCGCTTCTGTGCTCCAGTTTTAGAGAGTTAGAATTTCTTCCTTAATATTTAGTAGAATTCACCAGTGAACCCATGTAGGTCTGGTATTTTCTGTTTTAGAAAGTTGTTAATTACTGATTCAATTTTTATGTAGATATAAGCCTATTCAAGATTTCTGCTTCTTCATGTGTAAGGTATAATAAATTGTGTCTTTCAAGAAATTGTTCTATTTCATCTATGTTATCAAGTCTGTGGGCATAGAATTGTTCATAGTATTTATTATCATTTTATTGTCTTTTGGATCTATAGTGATATCTCCTCTTTTATTTCTGATATTATCTTTTTGGAAAACAGCTTTTAAAAAATTAATTGATTTCTTGTTTTAAATTTAACTCATTTTTGCTGTAATTATTATATTTCTTTTCTTCTGCTTACTTTGTATTTAATTTACTCTTATTTTTATAGTTTCTTAAGGTATAAAGTTAGATGATTCATTTTAGATTTCTCCTTTCCTGATATATGGTTTCAATGTTATAAATTTCCCTCTAAGCACTGCTTTTACTGCATCCAACTGATGTTGGTAAATTGTCTGGGTTTGTTGTTGTTGTAGTAGTTGTTAAGTTCAAAATATTTTGAAATTTCTCTTGAGATTTCTTTTTTTACTTATATGTTATTTAAAAGTGTGCATACATTTAGGAATTTTTCAGTTAATCTTTTTGTTACATTTTTAGTTTAATTCCATGTAGTCTGGGAGCAGACATTAGTATATGATTCCTATTCTTTTAGATTTGTCAAAGTGTGTTTTATTAGCCAGAATGAGATGTATTCTGGTGAATGTTCCATGTGAGCTTGAGAAGAACATGTATTCTTCTGTTGTTGGATGATGTCGCCCATAGATGTCAATTATACCCAGGTGACTGATAGTGATGTTGAATCCAACTGTGTCCTTACTGATTTTTAGTGTGCTCAATATGTCCATTTCTGATAAGTCTCCAACTATGATAATAGATTAACCTATTTCTTCTTGAAAATCTACCAATTTTTGTCTTATATAGTTATATGCTCTGTTTTTAGATACATACACATTAAATTTTATTTCTTCTTGGAGAATTTACTCCTTTATCATTTCGTAATGTCCTCCTTTATCACAAATAACTTTCCTTGCTTTGAAGTTGGCTCCTGCTTTCTTTTTATTAGTGTTAGCATAGTATATTTTCTTCATCTAGCTGTATTTAATATATATCTGTTTTTATATTTAAAGTGTTTTTGTTTTTTGTAGGCATCATTTAATTGGGTCTTTTTTAATCCACTCTGATAATCTGTGTCTTTTAATTAGTGTATTTAGACCATCATCATTCAAAGTGGTTGTTTATATAGTTGGATTAATAGCTACTATATTTGTTACAGCTTTCTGTTTGTTTCTAATTTTGTTCTTTATTCCTGTCTTTTTCTTCACTATTTTTCTGCTTTTTGTGATTTTAATTCAACATTTTATATAATTTCATATTCTCTCCTTTCTTAGCATATCAGATACACTTTCTTTTTAACTTCTGTTACTGGGTATCCTAAAGTTTTTAATATACACTTACAACTAATCCAAGTTCACTTTCAAATAACACTGTAAACTGGTGGATGTCAGCAAAATGGTGGAGTAGTAGTATAATACTCTCTTTCCCTCAGAGAACACTGATTGTGACAATTAGCCACAGATTAACATGCCTTTGTGGAATTCTGGGAGAATAACAAAGAAGTTCCAGCACACTACTGGAGAAAAAATTCTGAGTTTGGACCCACTGAAGAGGGTAAGAGAAGCCATTACACTTTACCCGCATCACCCTACCCCCAAGGCAGGACATCTTACTGCCAGAAGAGAACTTCTAAGCCTATAATTTCCCCCATAAGGAAAAGCGAGTTTGTATGTGAGTGCCTGGATTTCCCAGCTGTGTAAGACACTGCCAAAGAGATCTACTTCTTTCTTGCCCCATCTAGAATACTGAAGTGTGCTATACAACCGGAGGACCTTAAAGGACTGGGAGAACAGCAGCCAGAATTCCAAGGATATTGAAGGGATGTGGATCTTACTAACTGCTTTGTGGAATTTATCAGGAAACACACCCACAAGCTTCTAGGATCATGTCACCTGTAGATCCCCCCAGCGACCCCACAGACACGACCAATGCTCTGCATGCCTTACCCTCACACACATACCAACCCCATGACCAGCTCGTTGCACACACCTGATGTGAGTATGAGATTTCACAGATAGCTAGTTATCACACTCAGAAATCTGGCCTAAGTCTGCAGGGTTAGGAGAGAGTACACAATCTTGAATATTTAACCACCCTAGAGAAAGCAAACAGGAGGCTGTCAGCACCCAGCCAGGCTTTGCAGGAGTGAGAGAAGACATACAATCTTACGAATTTTCTCCACAGAGGGAACAAGAAATATGCAGCAGGCATACTGATAGAGAAGTTCTGAGAACACCTCAAAATCCCTGGCAGGACTGACAGAGTGCACTTTTCTTCTGAAGCCAATCAGTAAAGACTAGAGGAGGTGCTGCTTCTTCAATTGCAAAGACAGCAACAGAAGACTTCAAGGAACATAAAAATCAAGAAAACATGACACCACCAAAGGAATGCAATAATTTCCCAGTAATGACCCCAAAGAAATGAAGACCTTTGATTTGCCTGCTGAAGAATTCTAAGTAGTGATCTTAAAGAAACTCAATTAACTATACAGAAACAAATAAGCAAAGGCAATGCAATGAAATCAGGAAACTAATATATGAACAAAACAAGAAGTTTAAGAGAGTAAGAGACATCATAATAGGGAGCCAAAGAAAATTCTAGAGCAAAAGAAAACATGAAATTTAAAAATGCAATAGACAACATCAATAGCAGACTTGATCCAGAAGTAGAAAAACAAATCTGTGTCGTCAAAGATAGATTGTTTGAAATAATCCACTCAGAGGAGAAAAACAACCACAAAAAAAAAAAAAGTGAAGAAAATCTTAGGGATTATAGGATACTATAAAATGAAACAATCTATATATTATTGGAGTCACAGGAGAAGAGATGGAGAAAAGGATAGAAAGCTTATTTAAAGAAACAATGGCTTGAGAATACCACAAATTTGGGGAGAGATTCAGATATCCAAGTTCCTAAAGCTCATAGATTCCCTAAATGATTCAACCCTAAGAGATCTTCTCCAAAATACATTATAATAGAAATATCTAAAGTCAAAGGTAAAGAGAGAGCGTTAAAAGGAGCAATATTAAAAACAAACAAATGAAAAAACACACACTTCCTCGCATATAAGGGGAACACTCTTAAGTCTATCAGCAGAAACCTGGCAGAAGAAGAGAGGGTAGGATGATATATTCAGAGTGCTGAAAGGAAAAAAAAACGTCAACCGAAAATACTTCATCTGGTAAAACTGTCTTTCAGAAATGAAGGAGAGATATGGCCTTTCCCAGACAAACAAAAGCTGAGAGAGTTTATCACCACTAGACCTGCCTTACAACAAATGCTGAAATTAAAATATACTTATTATACTTACTAGCATAAAAATATAGGGGCGCCTGGGTGGCTCAGTCGGTTGAGCGTCCGACTTCAGCTCAGGTCACGATCTCGCGGTCCGTGAGTTCGAGCCCCGCGTCGGGCTCTGGGCTGATGGCTCGGAGCCTGGAGCCTGCTTCCGATTCTGTGTCTCCCTCTCTCTCTGCCCCTCCCCCGTTCATGCTCTGTCTCTCTCTGTCTCAAAAATAAATGTTAAAAAAATTAAAAAAAAAATATATATAAAGCATATTGGTTAGGTAAGTATATAGTCAAAACAACAACAACAACCTAGACTGTAACATGGTTGTGTGTTAATCACTTTAGTATATGGTTAAAGAACAAGAGCATTATAAATAACTATAGCTACACTAATTTTTAATGGACACACAATATAAAAATATGTAATTTATGACATAAAACATCAAATGTTGAGAGTAAAAGGATAGTATTTATATGTCATCAAAGTTAAGTTTATTATCAGTTTAAAATAGATTATTATAACAATAAGATGTTTTATGTAAGCCTCAAGGGTAGCCACATAGCAAAAACCTACAGGAGATTTACAAAATATAAAGAGAAGGAAGGCAAAGCAAATGATTTTGGAAAATCATCATTTCATGAGGGAAGAAAGCCAGAAAGGAATAAGGGAACAAATAAACTACTAGACAGCCAGAAAACATTTAAGAAGATGACTTTAGAGAGCCTTTGCCTATCAGTAATTACTTTGAATGTAAATAGATTAAATTCTCCATCAAAAGGCATACAGTGAGTGAATGGATGAAGACAAACTCAACTGTATACTGCCTATAAGAAATATACAGCTTTAAGGACACACATAGGTTCAAAGTGAAGGGATAGAAGGAGATATTCCTTCCAAGTAGAAACTAAAAGACACAAAGATAGCTATATTACATCATGCAAAATGAAATTTAGGTCAAAACTTTAACAAGAGACAAAAAGATCATTATATAATGATAAAGGAGTTGACTCATCAAGCAGATATAACAACTGTAAAAATATATGTACCCAACACTGAATACCTAAAAAATTAAGTAAATACTAACAGTTATGAAGGGAGAAATAGACAGCAATCAATAATAATAGGGAACATCAGTATTTCACCTTCAACAATGAATAGGTTAATCAGACAAAAAAAAAAAAATCAGTAAGGATACACTGGACATGAACCACCCTGTAGACTAAATGGATCTAACAGACATATACAGAACGTGCATCCAACAGCAGCAGAATACACATTCTTCTTAAGTGCACACAAAACCTTCTCCAGGATAGATCATATGTTAGGTCACAAAACAGTGTTATCGAAGACGAAATTAAAAGGGAATAAAAATACCATGAAACAAAAATGAAGTACAACATATCAAAACTGATAGGATGATGTAGCAAAAGCAGTTCTAAGAAGGTAGTTTGTAATGATAAATGTCTACATTAAATAGAAAAGAAAAGCCCCAGATAAAGAACTTTACACGTCAAAGAACTAGAAAAAGAAGTAATCCCAAAATTAACAGAAGGGAGGAAATAACAACCACCAGAACAGAAATAAATAGAATAGAGACCAGAAAAATAATAGAAAAGATCAGTGAAAATAAGAACTTTTTTTTTTCTGAAGAGTTAAACAGAGTTGACAAATCTTTAGCTAAATTAAGAAAAATGGGGGGCGCCTGGGTGGCTCAGTCGGTTAAACATCCGACTTCAGCTCAGGTCATGATCTCACAGTCTGTGAGTTCGAGCCCCATGTGGGGCTCTGTGCTGACAGCTCAGAACCTGGAGCCTGCTTCAGATTCTGTGTCTCCCTCTCTCTCTGCCCCTCCCCTGCTTATGCTTTGTCTCTCTCTGTCTCAAAAATAAATAAAAACATTTAAAAAATTAAAAAAAATAAACTAAGAAAAATGAGAGAACATAAATGGAAAAAAAAATCAGAAATGAAAGAAGGGACATTGCAATGGGACATTGCAGGGGACAATGCAATGCAGAAATACAAACTAGCATAAGAGACATCTGTGAAAAATTATATGCCAAAAAATTGGATAACCTAGACAAATGGATAAATTCCTAGAAATGTACAACCTACTAAGAGTGAATCAATCACAAGGAAACAAAAAAATCTGAATGTCCAACAATGCATAAAGAATTTAGGTCGGTAATCAAAAACCTCTCACCAAAGAAAATCTCAGACCATAAATGGCTTTACTGGAGAATTCCACCAACCATTTGAAGAATTAATACCAATCTTTCTCAAACTTTTGCAAAAAACTGAAGAGGGAACTCTTCCAAACTCATTTTATGAGGTCAGCATTACCCTGATACCAAAGCCAGATAAGGACATCAAAGGAAAAGGAGAATATAGGCTGATATCCCTGATGAACACAGATGAAAAAACAAAGTCCTCAACAAATTATTAGCCAACCAAAGGAAATAACAGATTAATGGGATTACTCATTATGACCAATTTAGATTCATTGTTAGGATGCAAGAATGACTCAACATATACAGATTAATAAAAGTGATACACCAACATTAATAAAATGAAGGCTAGAAATTATATAATCTTAATACAAAGAAACAGCATTTGACAAAATTCATTTATTTTCATGATAAAAACTTTCATCGAATTGGGCATCGGAGGAATGTACCTCAACCCAATAAGGCTACATATTGTAATCCCACAGCTAACGTCAAACTCAATGGTGAAAAGCTGAAAACATTCCTTCTAAAACTAGGAACAAGAAAAGGATGCCCACCCACTGTGGGCACTTCTGTTCAGCATCATACTGGAAGTCCTAGCCAGTGCAATTGGGCAAAAAGAAGAAGAAATAAAAGGTGTTTGAGTATGAAAGGAAGAAATAAAATTATCTGTCTTATCTTTTAAAAAATCCTAAAATTCAGCTGGAATCACAAAAAACAAAACAAAACAAAACACCTGAATTGCCAAAGCAGTCTTGAGAAAGAAGGACAAAAGTGAAAGCATCACATTTCCTGATTTCAACTATATTGCAAAGCTCTAGAAATCAACACAGTATGATACTGGCATAACAGACACATAAACCAAAGGAACAGAATAGAGAGCACAGAAATAATTCCATGCACACATGTTCCACTAATCTTTGACAAAGGCATCAAGAACACACAATAGGAAAAGCATAGTCTCTTCAATTAAACATATTGGCCAAAATGGCTATCCTCATGCTAAAGAATGAAATTGGACTCCTATCTTACACCACTCACAAAAAATAATGCAAAATGGATTGAACACTTAAATATAAGATTGTAACTTTAAAACTTCTAGAAGAATAGAGAAAAAGCTCCTTGACATTGGTTTTGGCAATAATTTCTTGAATGTGATATTAAAAGCACAGGAAACAAGAGCAAAAATAAAGAGGATTACATTGATCTAAAAATGTTCAGCACAGCAAAGGAAACCTATATATCCGATAAAGAGCATCCAAAATATATAAGAGTTTTATGCCACTCTGTAGCAAAACAAGCAAATAATCCAATTAAAAATGGTCAAAGGTCCTGAGTAGACATTTTTCCAAAGAATTAAAAATATAACTACCATATGATCAAGCAATTTCATTTTGGAAAATATATCTCAAGGAAATTAAATCTATGTCTTAAAGAGATATCTGCATTCCCATCTTCTTTGCAGTATTATTCAGAACAGCCAAAATAAGAAAACAACCTAAGTTTTGACAGATGAATGGATAAAGAAGATGTGGTATGAGTGTGTGTGTGTGTATATATACATACTTATATATGTATATATATATATACACATATATATAATATAATGATATATAATATATAAATGCGTATATATGTTTATGTATGTATGTGTGAATATATAAATATATGTATGTGTATATAATATATAATGTACATACACATTATGTATACAATAGCTATGTATATATATAATTATATATATTATACATGTATATGTATATACATATACACATATATACGTATGTGTATATATGTATATATGTATATGTATATATATATATATATACGTGTATATATATAATAGCATAGAATTCAGCTCTGAGGGAGAACAGAAATGCCATTTACGACAGCATGGATGGACCTAGAGTACATTATGTCTATGTGAAATTATATGAAGGCAAACATTGTATGATCACAATTACAAGTAGAATCTAAAAAAAAAAAAAAAAAGTCAAACTCATAGAAACAGAATTAAACAGTAGTTATCTGGGCTGGGGTTTGCAGGAGAGGGGGAGATGCTATTTAAAGGGTATAAGCCTTCAGTTGTAAGATGAATAAGCTTCAGTTGTAAGATGGATTCTTTCATGATTTTTTTCTGTATCTTTTATTTTCTGTAGTTTGAAATGACATACCTATATGTACTTTGCGGGATTTATTGTTGTTGTTGTTGTTGTTGTTGTTGTTGTTATTTTGTTTTGTTTGCATTTGTTCTGCTTGGTGTTTTCTGAGCTTTTTGGATCTGTGGCTTTGTGTTTGGAAGAACATTCATCTGGGAGAAATTCTCAGTTATTACTGTTTCAAATATTTCTTCTTTTCCTTTCTCTCTTTCTGGCATTCTATGCATATTAGACACCTTTTGTTGTTATCCCGAAGTCCTTGGATATTCTGTTCTGTTTTTCTTATTCTTCATTCTCTTTGCTTCTCAGTTTTGGAGGTTGCTATTGATTTATCCTCAAGTTTAGAGATTGTTGTCTACATCACGTCCAGACTATTATGCCCATCAAAGGTATTCTTCCTTTCTGTTATAGTGCTTTGATGACTAACACTTCTTTTTGGTCTTTCTTAGGATTTCTATCCCTCAGCCTACATTTCCCATTTGTTACTATGTTCTTTCTACTTTATCTCTTAGAGCCCTGAGCATATTAGTCATAGTTTGAAATTACTAGTCTGATAATTCTAACATCCGTATCATGTCTGATTTTGATGCTTACTCTATCTCTTCAAATTGTGTGTTTGTTTTTCTTTTCATATTGCTTATAATTTTTTTCTCAACAGTGTTGCATGATGTACACGGTGAAAAGAACTGCTTTAATAATACGGTGGCAAGGTGTGATGGGAGAACATTCTATGGTCCTATGATTAGATATCATTCTTTTAGTAGGCCTATCCCTCTACTCTGTGAACTTCACGAGTGTTTCTTGGATTGGTTTGTTTGTTTTCTCCCACCTTGGGTGGGAAAGGATTGCTAAAGTGTGCTAGAATTGGGTATGATAATTCCCTAGCAGGGAAGGTGTTAGTTAACTAGTTTCTACTGAAGGTAGGCCTTGTTAAAAGAACCAAGTGCACTGGTATATTTCAAAATGGTTCCTTTCCCCCCTTTCCCTACTGAAAGCATGAGAGGGATTTTCTTTGCTCTTTACTGTGAGCTCCTGACCAAGTTATTGAGATAAAAACTCACAAAAGTGCATAGCTCTGGGTCCCCCTGACATAACTAATTACCAGACTTGTCTATACTGAAACTTCAGCAATTCATCAATTAGAGTTTAGATTTGTCTACCTGGACATTGGCTCACAAGGTGGTTTTTGCTTGTGAGTCAGTGCTCCTATAAGCCCTGACTCTTTGAATATAACTGTCTGTCTCTCAATCGTGGGGGCAACAGTTTGCCCTATGCCCTTATCTCTCTTACAGATACAAGCAGAGTTGTGTTTTCAGTCTGTTCAGCTTTTTACTTGTTGTTACAATAGAGTGGTAACTTTGAAGCTCCTTCCTTCCTTATATGCAGAACTAGAAGCGGAAAAGAGTGTGTTTATGTGTGTACATGTGTGTGCATCTGTCTCTGTGTGTAATTCTTTTTAAATTAGACATTCTTTCTTAGGTGAACTGAAGACAAAAGGTTTCAGCCAAATTTCTAGGGTACTTAAAATAGAAACAAGTCAATCTGATGGAGAAAAAAGAAAAAGGCCTTCAAAGTTATAGATTTGTACGTCAATCCCCACCTCCTTTCTTCTTTCCGCAGTTTATCTTTCCATGGTTTCAGTTACCCATGATGCAACACCTTTTGGAAGCAGGTCACCCTCCTTATGACATATTGTCAGAAGGTCAGCAGCAACCTAACACTGTGTCACAATGCTTACATTATTCACCTCACTTCATCTCATCACATAGGTGATTTATCATCTCATGTCATCACAGGGAGATATTTTGAGAGAGGAGACCACATTCATGTAACTTTTATGATAGTATAATGTTATAATTGTTCTATTTTATTATTAGCTATTGTTAATTTATTAGTGTACCTAGTTTATAAATTAAACTTTATCATAGATATGTGTGTATAGGAAAAACAAAACATGGTATGGATGGGTCCAGTACTATATAGAAAACATAGTATATACAGGGTCAGGCACTCACTAGGAATTTTGAAATGTATCCCCTATTGATAACAGGGGAGCTATGCAATGTAGTTTTGAATATCCTGCTTTTCCATGTTCAAACCATGTATGATTTATGCAAATTTTTAAAAATGTGTATTTATTTTTGAGAAAGAGAGAGTGAGCAGGGAAGGTGCAGAGAGAAAGGGGGACAGAGGATCTGAAGCAGACTGTGCTGACAACAGAGAGCTGGATGCCCGGCTCAAACTCGGGAACTGAGATCATGACCTGAGACTAAGTTGGATGCTCAGTGGATGACTGGGCCACCTGGGTGCCTCTATGCAAATTTTGTTAATACTTCCTAAACCTTTGTTTCTTCCTTGAATAATGAAGAAAATAATGCATACCTTACAGTTTCAAGGCCCATTTAACCCTAAAAGAGAGAGAGAGAGAGAGAGAGAGAGAGAGAGAGAGAGAGAGAGGTAACTTCCAGTGTTTCATACCTAGCACACAATGTTTACTATTAATCTTTTGCTACTCCCCTCCTTCTTCTGAATTACAACCCTTCTTCACACAAACATCCTGCTCCCTCAAATATATCCCTAGACTTTCTTTGCCTAGTAGTAGGAAATTCCGGCTGTTATTTTGTGCTAGATTGAAACATCGTAGTTCACCATAAAAATATTTTGGAAGCAAGATGTAATTACCCAGGCTGCCCTTTGGGCTAGTGAAGCTGAAAGGCCAGCACTGAACCACCACCATATGGGCTGTACTTGGAGGGGCCTGTTGGAATCATGCATTTAAGTCCATTTCTTCCTGAGAACAATTAGATGAAACCATCTAATTCTTCCAGGAGCTTTGAAAATGATCACCTGTTGGACCCAGACTCAGGGTAAATTGCTTTCATTTGAATACGATTTGGAATTTGTTCAACTAATCACAGTCTGTTAATTGCATTTTGGAGGAAGAAAGAAATTGAATGAAGCAACTGGTCCTTGTTAGATTCGAGCCAGCCATGGGATTCAGCATGTGGCTACAGCACTCTACCTTGTTAATTTCAATAAAAGGCGGACTTTGCAAGCTGTAATAATTAAATCTCCCTTTACAAAACAAAATAAGTTCTGCATGGGAACATGTTATACTACACTGTATCAGATTTTATATATATTATATATCCTATTTACATTAGCTACTTTCTTTATCCCAAAATGCCAGATACCAATAATCTTATGTACCTTGATTATGCAGGATCAAATACGCATGGTAATTTTTCACCTTGGCAAGAGTGAGAATTTTGAATATAATGATAGCACCATGCTCCACAGTTCTAATAAAATTTGTCTCTAGTCTGAGACAATGTTATATCCAGCCAGTTTGAATACCAGTTGTGCCAACTTTGTAGTTAAGTAAACTTGGTAAAATATACCACTTCTTCAAGCCTCTGTCTGAAATGGCCAGTTCGTATTTTTAGAGATATCAGGGACAAAGCTAGAAAATTTTATATACCACATTTAGCATAGAGTTTAACCCACTGTGAGTAGCAGTTGTATAGTGCTATGAAGCACAAGCAGGGGTAGGAGTAAAGGTGTAGTTATACCACATAATTATTTGGGTGAGTAAAATCCCATCCCAACTCTGATTTCCTTTTTCCCTCTCAAAGGTCTATATTGAGTTATCTATTATCTACCTCTGTTGACTTTTTCCTAAACAGTGATTTTATTCAGTGCCTATGATTTGTATAAAAATAAAAGTGATCATGGTCTTCAAGTAGATTATACTTTTGGTGATGTAATAATACACACTGATACCAACAAAATGAAATTACTTAGTAGTTACTGTTTCATTCTTATAAATAGAAGGCCAGATGCCTAAAAAACTTGCAAGATACAGTATCAAGAAGTGAACAGAAATGATCTATAATTCCAAAGTTAAAAGATTGTTAGAAGGTATTTTTTTTCTTATTTTTTAAACAAATGTCCCATAGCTGAGTACTGTAAGTGATAATTGCCCACATATTCTACAGAGAGAAGCTGGATTCACAACACAGCTCAGAATGATAGGTGATAAACACGCACCTGGTTCTGAGAAATGCTTGATATGTTACCTCCAAACTTGCTGAGAGGTGGCCAAAATCATTCCAGAAAATCAAACTAGCCCATCCATCACATATTGCCAACCTATGTACAAAGTGACTGAAGTTTTATTGTAATGAGAAAGATAAGAGGATTTCTTGAATGGGTTTCATATGAGCAGAAAGCACTCGACTGCTTTGTCCACCCCAGTCATTGTGAACCAGACTTCTCATTTCTTGAAAGTAAGAGTGATCTAATGGCTGAATAGTTACATGCCATGCAAAGATACTGTCCTGCTAGTGCAAAAGAGAGCGCTAGCATAGCAAATTGAATGTAGTATTAGGGAAAAGTAAAGCTCTTTCAAATTGAGCCTTAAGGAGTCTAGCTCCTTAACCTGGTTGTATAATCAATAACACATATATAGAAACAGAACTCAAATTGCTGTTTTCATTTAACATTATAAATATTTTCTTTCATTAAATATTATTTGCTTTTTAAATCAATTCCCCTCTTATTGCACATTGAAATTTTTATAATTTTTGCTATTAAAAATTAAGGTATGCATGAACAACTTTATGCATAACAATTATTCAGCATCTCTGGTTCCTTCCTTTGTATGACTTACTAGGCCCAAGACTGTGATCATTTTTAAGTAACTGGATACATATTGTCAATCTCCTCTATTTAAAGGTTACAATAATTAGAGGTTTCATTAGGTTATACTAATCAAAAGTTCCAGAAGCATTATATGATTGAGCCACCACATCATGGGAAGCACTCTGTAATAAGGAGGGAGGGGGGACCTGATTTCTTTTCTCATTATATGATAAAGTTGATTTTTTAAATATATTCATTTGCCATTAGGATTTTCTCTTCTGACAATTAGCCTTCTTTGGTTCTATGCTCATTTACCTGTTGGAATCTTAGTGGATTTTTAATTGATTTCTAAGAACTTTTTGTATATGAAAAAAATATAAACCTTGCTATTATATTTATAGCAAGAGTTTCCTGCCTTTTGCCACTCACTTTTTGGGTGTATTTATTTTATATCTTTCCATGAATTTGACTAAATCTTTTAAAACAGTGAATTCAGGGGCACCTGGGTGGCTCGGTCGGTTGGGCGTCCGACTTCAGCTCAGGTCGTGATCTCACAGTCTGTGAGTTCGAGCCCCATATCAGGCTCTGTGCTGACAGCTCAGAGCCTGGAGCTTGCTTCAGATTCTGTGTCTCCCTCTCTCTCTGCCCCTCCCCTGTTCATGCTCTGTCTCTCTCTGTCTCAAAAATAAATAAAAACATCAAAAAATTAAAAAAAAATAAAATAAAAATGTGAATTCAGTACTACAATGGGCCAATGAGTATGCTAATTTACATTCATTATTCAGTTCACTCCCCATCAGTAACCTATTTAGTAGGGATTTTCAATATAAAGAAATGAAGAAAAAAACCCCTGGACATTCTGATATGTTTAGTGATTTATATAGGACCATGTGAAAAATTTGAAAAGTTGAAAGTACCACCGTGTTCTATGTAATATACAGTGATTTTTCTGTAATACCTTGAAGTAGTGGTACATAAGCATGAAAATGTCCAACCTACTTTGTATGGACTAATTCATATGATTTTCACAACTACTCTAGGAGGTAGTTGGGACTATTATACTCATATTACAGATGGAAAAAAAAAAAAAAACAAAAAAACTGTGACTCAGAGAGGTTAGATTCTGTCCCAAAGTAAGGTAGAAAGAGGATTTGAACTCAGGTAGTCTGACAGAAGAAACTGGTCAGTAACATCTGTGCTTTGTGTAAACAAATTAAAAACCAGATAATGATGATCACAAAAGTAAAATTAATTCTGCAAATTCATGGTAAGCCAACATCTACTAGGTTTGTAAATTGTGGTCATTTGATCAAAATTTGTAATGCATCAAGGTGTCTCCAACTTGCCAAAGCCACTGTTAAAGAGAGAAAAAAGAAGTGACTATATATACAATCTCTTCTTCATTTATCATCAACTAAGACTATCCACCCCCTAAATTTTTTATTTGTAGAAAAGTGCGAATGGCACCCTGAAATAATTCTTATTTCACCATTTAGAAACAAAACAGGAGAATGATCCAAATTACTTTTTAATTTAATCATAAATTTCAAAGATTTAAGGTTGAAAACTTTAGATGAAATACAAGTAGATAAAATATATCATCTTTGAAATGTGTTTGCAAAACATTCTTCTTTAACATCTCATTTAACTTTGATTGGAATTTATTTGTCATTAACGGGACAAAAGTCCAATGTGAAAAATATTCCTAGCTCATACATATTCCTAAGAAATATTTATTATGTTTGTTTGAGGTAGTATTGTGGTCTTCTTGGCCCCTTGTACATTGTTTAACACATGGTGGAAAAATGTTTGTCAACCAAATGAATAAGTGATATGTATCCCATGATGTTTTATACATGTTGTTTGTAATTGGTGTTCTTTCTTTGTAAGAAGACTTTTCTCTTTTCAGAGGTAGTACTTGTATGTAATATGTTTTTGAGTCAGGGTCCCCTGATTGACAGTGTGCCTGAGGTCAGGGCTGGTCTTTCATTCTCTGTGGTGCCCCTATTTCTTTGCATATGGTGTCACAAAATGCAAAAGCTCACTGTATATTTGATTAATAAAAGGACTTGATATCCAGGGAAGATAAGAATTGTGCAATTTATGATGTAATCTGATGTTGCATCACACAATAAAGTGGTATTTAGGGCCTAAAAGAAAAAGAGTTGAACACTTGCTTTTCATAGCATTATTTTTCTACCTTTCTTCTGTTCTTACACTCTCTCTGTTGTATTTTTTTTACCTGATAAAATGTTTTTGAAAATTGAAATATCTGCCTTTTCTCCTTTCTCCTTCTTAGCAACTGCCAATTCCAAAGGCTTCAATTTTAATGTTCAAGTCCCTTTTCAAAATAAAATTGAAAATATGTCCCTTGGTTGAGTGTGCACATTTAAGAAGAAAAGCTTATAATAGTTTTCAGTACTAGTGCTTTTTAAAAGCTAAATGGATTTAAAAAATAATAAAACTTCTTTATTGGATATCCAACAACCATAAGAAAAAAAATAACAAAAAATACAAAAAAAAAATAAGAGGCTGAATGGTCTTGACAGCTACGCTGAACGAGGCACTACACTGCAGAGAAAGCCATGAATAATGAAGGGCTTTTCTGGAATGATTAGAAAGGTGAAGGCCAGTGCCTTGGAAAATTATTCCAAGTGTCTTTATCAATCCAAAATGTCTCTGTCTATTATCTACTGCTTTTTTGCCACAATAAAAATAATGTTACTGCTGATGTACAGGCTTTAAAGGAGTGGGATGACTTGGGAGTTGGGGGCTTGTGATTTCCTAGAGTGACCCCTTGTCACAATTATGTAGTCTAGGTCTCACAATTTCCAAAGACAAAGGACATATTTTTATGTATATATTTATTTATTTTGAGAGAGAGAGAGAGAGAGAGAGAGAGAGAGAACACACACGTGCCAGTGAAAGGGGGGGATGGGCAGAGAAAGAGGGAGAGAGAATCCCCAGGTAGGCTCCACACTGTCAGCACAGAGCTGGATGTGGGGCTCCATTCAAACTGTGAAATCACAACCTTAGCTCATCTCAAGAGTCTGAGGTACTCAAACCACTGAGCCCCCCAGGCGCCCCCAGAGGACATCTTATGTGGGTGAATCGATATTATTTTGTTGGCTTCATATCGCTGACACTCCCAACCGGAGCGATTAGAAAGGGCTCTGAAGGAGCCAGTGAAATCACCTTCATAGACATAACATTTCAAGGAGAGAAAAGGAAGGGGATGAGTATTTATGTTTTTTGATTTGTCCATTTGCCAGTTACATATATTTCCTATAATGCTCACTTTTGTCCTTTAAGATATCTATATATATATCGACATAAATATAGATATAATTAGTATCTCATCTTACAAATGGGGAAACAAAGCTCAGAATGGTCAGTTTGGCCAAAAACATTAAATAATTGAGACTAATGCCTTCACTTTATTAATTCTATCATTTACTTGTCTTTTATAGTTATTGAGTGCCCACCATGTGCAAGTAGTATTCTAGAGCAGGGATTGGCAAACTTGTTTCTGTAAAGGATCAGATAGTAAATATTTTTGGTTTGTGAGCATATGGTCTCTCGTATATGGACTCAACTCAGCCAAAGTAGCCATCCTATGAACAGGCCTTGTGTTATAATACAGTTTTATTTACATTTATAAGGAGTGGGCTTTTTTTGACCAATTCTTGTTCTAGACCCTGAAGATACTGTAGTAACAAAATAAAGTACCCCATATATTCTACCATGAGGAGGCAGATGACAGATACATAAGCAACATATTAGGTGATAATAAATGCATAAAGCAAAATAAGTCAGAATGTGAGGATAGAGATGGAATCTTCTTTCATGGTATCAGTCATTCTCTATTCATATTGAGTGTTACTTAGAAGTATACCCTGGAGTTTTCTTTATTGATGTTCTTAAATCAAACATTCTCTCAACTCAGTGTCCCTAAGCTATTCTGATATAACCCTAAAACTTCAAAATATCCAAATAGTTGACAGATCAGAACTCCTGGTTGTTACATCTAATAGAAATATCCTCAATCACTTTAATATATTCCAGTTTCTTCTTTCCTAAAACTGTTTCTTCTCATATCTTCTGGTATACATAGGTCTTGGTTCTTTACTTCACTAGCTGGCTCTTCACTTTAGACTTGCTCTGCTCAATTTCATAAAGCTAGCCTTTAGCACTCTTCTCAGTCTGTAATCTTTCTTCCAGGGACCTCAGTGACTTCCATGACTTTAGGTGCCACCTTTAGAATCCATTTCCCAAACCTTCCTCTCTTGCACAAATTTATCTCCTCAATTTTGAACTCATCTTTTCAGCTTCTATGGAAAATTTCCCTTTGTGTGCCCTACAGTTGCCTCAAACTGAACAGCCCAGAAAGAAACAGACCTAAACATTGTTTCTCTTCCTCTATGCTCTTTCTGGATGGATAGTTTACCAGTCTCCCAGTCCTGAGGGTGATTTGCTGAATCATGAGCAGAGTTGGAAGTTAAGTTAACCATAATTATGTAAGACCAATAGTGGTAAAAACTTACATGCTCAACATTATGTTGTAGAAAAAGCATTGACTGAGTAGTTGGCAAAAACAGATTCCCACTCCAGTTATACCATCGACTAAGTGATCTACAATCATGCAACTTCTTGGAAACTTTGTTCCCTTATCACTATTATATCTAGGATCATCCTACCTTCTTCCAAACCACAGCATGAATGTGAAATAATACATAGATCTGTAATTCTGTTAGTACAATATAAATTCGCAAAGAAAAAGTAATTCCCTCTCATCTCCCCTCCTTTCTCATTTTAACGGTTTTAACATGATCTTATTTGAGCTTGTAATAAGGAAGGGAAATATAGACATATTGAGATGAATATAACTAGGTCCTAAGTTTAGCACTGTTAAATGTGCATAGGTGTGAGTCATAGGGAGAGGAGGGAGAACATGTAAACCAATAATTCAATAAAATGTGACACAAAACTACATGTGTTAGTTCAAATTCCAACTCCTATTCATTCAAGGTTATTCCAGTCTTATAATTAAGCAGGGTAATAAAAAGCAGACATTCATTGTTAACACTATCAGATAATGCTGCTGATTATTTTCTTTATAAACTATTACACATCCACTTACCAAAAATCTGTCACATCAAGAGTAATGAAATGAATGACATCAGATGTTGGTTTGAAGTGACTTATGGAAGTGGTCACTGAATCTTCTGTGATCATAGGCAAATTAATTAAATTCTCTCATCCTTATGGAAATAATAGCACCAGAAGTATTTTAGGAAGCTAAATAAGATAATAGATGTGATTTCTTACCACAGGGAATGGCACACAGTAAGCATTTGTTGTTGACGTTATAATTGGATTGACAAATTCATTTGTGTTATTCTCAGTCTGAGATAGAATATCCTTGTTGTATGTATGTATGTATGTATGTATGTATGTATGTATGTATGTATTTACTTACTTACGTCCTGAACTAATTCAGCCTTTCTTGGTTTCCCCCATTAGAATGAAGCTAATGCATTCTCTTCCCTTACCCATGTTACTTGGATGAAGTAATTGCATCCAAGCTTCCTACAGGAGCCACGGGGGGGAACTTGAGATGGGATTTTAGTCAGAACTGCTGAAAGGAAACTGTCTTTGGCTTATGAGGATGGGGGCAGTTCAGTTGGTTGTTATTACTGTGATGTGACTTAATCTTCCTTTTTACCCATTGTCATGTAGATAAAATAACAATAAAAATGATACCACAGGAGAGGAAAATATATACCTCTCTAGTTCTCCTTTTCTTTGTCCCAGCCAGCCTCTCATTTATTTGACAAGGAAGGACAATTATCCTTCCCTCTAATCTCTATAGCTTGTGTTGCTTATTTATTATTTTAATTGGCAGTGAATCCTGGGGACAAAGCATATCTCAGGCAATCAGGCATTACTTTATACAGCACTCGGAAGGCATAGGACATTGTGCCAAATTGTGAGCTGGTTTCATTAATAACAATAAAAGCTACTCCTGCAACCCCTTATATCTAAATATTTCTCCCAGATGTTTTGCAATCATTGTGTTAACAGACCACTGCTAGAGCAGTGTGAGCAAACAAACTAGCCATAAGGATGGTAGAGAAACACTTTAGGGAAATGCCTAAAAATGTCTTCATTTTCAGTTTCACCAACCAATGGGCTCTCCCAAAGGAAATGCGAAACTCTCCAGCTGTCGCTGCTATATTAGAATCCATCACCATGTTCTGGACAGCAGGAATAGCTGGAAGGCATGGACAAATCTGGAAGATGTTTAAAAAGAGAAACGAAAATGAACAGCCAGAGGAAGAAAGGATTAGTTAAACCAAAAGCAAACTGTGAATCCATTTCCCTAGGGCAAGGCAACTTGGGACAGTGCCGTTTTGCTTCATTCTTTGAAGCAAATGTAAAATAAATCACGGTATATGTCCACGTGGAGCGTAGGGCCTGGAGGAGAGAATGCATCTTCCAGAAATGGCTCTCATCACCAACATTCATGCTTCTCAAACCAGAGCTGGCATACTCCTGGCAACTGAAGACAGAAGGCTGGATGTATATGATGTGCAAAAGAGGGGGATATATCTTTAAAAATTATAACTACTATTGAGCATACATTATAATATTATACATAATAACTTTACCTTCATATTAAACCAATGGAGTAGGTTTTTTTGTTTCTTTCATGCTTTCCTACTGATGAGGAAAGTGAAGCTCAAAGTGTTGTAAATAACTGGCTGTAGGACACACAGCTAGTAAATGGAAAATGTGGGTTCAAACCCATGCTACAGTATTACAAAGCCTGATTCCTTGCCTCCCCTGCTTAATTGCTTTTAATCAGTAATAACTAACTTAAAACATAATTTAAAAATAAACTTGCTATATCCTATAGTTGCATAACTATTATTTCTGTTGTTATTGTTGTTGTTTTTGCTGCTGCCATTGTTATTTTGCAGAACTTTAGAGAGCTGTTTAGAGAACCCATGATGGGTTGCTTTGGCCTATACCTTCAGACCCAGGGTTATGTGTTAATCATCTCTACCAGCAGAGACATTTCTGAAGGAACTTTTGTAAAATACTATGCTGAAAAGTAGGAGAGCAGAATTTAGACCATTGGAAATAAACGTACAAAGAATGTAAACAGTCTACTGTGTATTTCTGGTATTGATGGGGTTTAACTAGGATGAAGTATTATTGCCCTGCCAGTTAACCTCTATGAAAAAAGTTTCTAAAAGAAGCGAGGCATACATGGAATACAGAGTCCCACATGGTACTTCATTGGCTCATTTCCAATTACTCCCTATAAAACTCTGAGGATGCTGGGTAGGAATCTGTGACTTAGAATCTAAGATCTGAGTGGGGCCTCTTCTCTCCTACCAAAGAAAAGATGACTGATCTTATCATCTTTGACCTATATGGTTTAGGAACCCGGTGCAGTGACTAGCACCCTTAGGCACGCATGCTGAGAGAAGTCTTGGATTGGCTTATCAATGAGGTACATAATGGGTATAGAAAATAGAAGACAGCCAAAGGCAGCCATGGGCCAATGCATCACTTTTTAAGCTACATTGGCCCTATGACTCCCAGTCAACATGCTGGACTCTCATGTGTCAGGTTAGAAACTTCCCCTTGGGAAGAATAGGGAGTGAGGGAATAAGAGGCAGCACACAACACAATCCTTACTGCCTCAATTCCTCCCATGTGACTTGGTTTGTGTTCAGTTAAGTAGTCACTCCTATGATGGATCACTCAGAGATGGATCACTGGAGTTTCAGGGAAACCCTATCTCTACCTCTGCGTCTTTCCTTGAGTAGTGCAATGGAGGGTTTAACCAGATATCTCAGAAGTCCCTTAAATGAGTCAGGACAATAATTAACTTGAAAGCCAGTTTGTAAATTAAGCCAAAATGTCACATCTCCTTATTTTAAATCTGCTCGTTATATTATGTTGTCCCATATTCTCCAGACTACTTTACCTTAGCTGCCCAAATGTAACAATGCTTTATTATGAAGTATCCCCTGTCTCCTTTAATAAATTGTTAAAAGAAGAAAACCCCACAGGAATATAAATATAAAATTCACCTTATTCCCCACCCCTGAGGTAGTTGGATTCTCAAACTCTTCTCCTTGATCATTTCCCTTATTTCCTCCAACAGCACCCGCATTTCTGGTCAGCCTGGGGCATGTCTTCAGTAACTACATCATGGGTTGTTTTCCCGCAGAACAGGCATATCTAGTTACTTCCCTTAGAACACTCTAATGTTGAAAACTAAAGCCCCTAGTTTCTTGTGTGTTCATTTTCCCAAAGTTCAGTGATTCCACAATCACAAAAGTATAGAGCTATATCAGTCCCTTGACCACAAATTTCAATATGACATGTAGCTATTGCAGGAAGATATTCCCAAGCAGAGGTAATATTTTTGTTATGTTTATCAAATCTGCTGATATCTAGCAAAATAAAAATAGAGAATGCAGGAAGAAAAAAAACTAGTTGTTTTTGTTATTTCACCTTACCAAGATGTCGTTGAATACATAAGCGATTTCTAAGGCCACAACGTTGTACGATCTTCAGAACAGCCATTGCAATGACAGTAGGCTTCTATTGGACTGTTCAGAAAACCCTGTAAGCCCTGATATATGCTGTAAGTATTTCCAAGTCTGTGCCTTCAAAGGTCCAATAATCTGTTATTTGCTATGTTCCTCCCTAAACTTTGCTGCCTACTAGTTTATGGTTCTTATTTAATCCCCCCCAAACATTTTTCAACCTTCATACTTCAGTGGTAGCAGAAAAATTTCTATTTCTATTAATCCTGTACCCTACTTTCTCCTGACAATTTCCTTTAGATCTAGTTGAGAAACAAGATGGAAGAGTGATGGGGTGAGAGAAATCTTGAAAACAATGCAAACAAACAAAAATATATGCAATAAGCAATCAACCTGTGGGACCTCCCCTTATCCTAGTATAAATAGCCCATGGGCCATAATTCTCATGTACCAGTGGCTTGTTGCTTCATCTATCCTGAAAGCCTAGTCTGCATCTGTAGATTAGAAACATGATAGAGAGTTGAATGACAAGCTAGGATAATAAAGCTCTTCCAGAACCAGTGTTTTAAAAATCTGTAACCAGTGCTTCTGTGGGAGATGTGTACTCTCTCCCTCGGCATCTAATTTACCTCAGCAAGGACAGCTGCCCTTGGTCCAAAGTCAATAAGGGAACTTGTTCTTTTCCTTCTGTTCTTCTGACTACTAATTCTGTCCAGGTTTGCTAAATATAGCAACCTAGTTTCTCAGTGTCATAATTTGTTGTGAATGCCTATGGAAGCTGGACTTATATTTTAGGTATGTCTTTTCAACTTTCTGTCTAATTCACCTTTCTATACTTCAGGGCCTCTATATTGTGAGGAGACACCTGTTCATAATATCCCTATCATTGCTCCAAACAATGAAAGAGAGAGATAGGAAGGAAGAGTATGTTTGCCCTTCATGCTTAGGGCCAGACTGGCTTAGGATATGATTGTACATCAGACCAATAGCTGTAAGGCAAGTTTACTAGGTAGTGAAAGAAAGATGAAAGCAGATCTGGAAACATCACTTCCCTGCCTCTTAGTCAATTAACATATTATCCAGCTGCTTAGGAAGGAAGAGAGGATGAGAGAAGAGATATGACAATGTGTACTCTCATTCGGTTTTCCTAAAATTTATTGATCCTAGGAAGAAAGGAATTAGAAGAGAAGGGTCTTTGAATGGGTGCAACCAGTAGTGAAGGTCACCCAATTAATGCCTTGAACTCTGAAAATCCAGATTTATTTTTCCTTTGAGGAGAATAGGAGTGTGGGGGCAGAGGTCGGCAGAGGAAGTGACTTTTTTTCTGTCTCAACTGATAAGGTACTGGGAGAGAAAGGATGTGAGAACTATACTGAGTTGTATTGGGGACCTGGTGACTAATACAGAGAAACAGAGGCAAAACTCTTAACAATGGAAGGGATGAACCACCCAATGGCTCATGGCCTTCCATTACAATATCAAATTCATTAAAGTTAATAGCTGTTTGAACCAACTCATGAGTTAGCAGGAGTAACACGTGTATTCAAACTTTTCTCAAGAAGCCCATAGCTAATTTAAATAATATTAAATAATAATCAATAATTTCTTGACTGAATCCTTATCCTAGGCCAGATAATGTGAGATATGCTTTGCATATATTACCTAATTAATTAACTCGAGAGTCACAATAATTCTAGGCATCAAGTCTATTTCACAGAGAAGTTCATTAAAGATTAGAGATGTTGAAAAATTTAACCAACCACAATAAGTTTGTAAATGAAAACTTACATATCCATGCATACCCATATTTGAGTGACCACAAAGCCTGTTTGATAGTCTGTATTTCTAGGTTTTCTGACTTTAATGATCAATTGAAAATTTAAATATTTAATCATCTGATCTTTAAATATTGGCCCCATTTTCTCTCAAGCACTGAAAGTACCAAAACAAACATTTTCATGGGCATCATTTGGCCTGTAAGCTGGCTATTGCAACTTCTGGTGAGTATAATATCCTATAGTTTACAGCAAGAACACAACCATGTAAGTTCAGCAAGCAGGTTAAGAATAGTGAGATAGAGCCTAGTTTCATGTTTTATGTAATCCCATATGGCATTCTCTTGTAGTTCATTATAAATATTCATTGTTTGCATTTTATGTGACTGGCACTATGCTAGATACTGAGAATACAATTATAAATAAGAGACAAGATCTCTTTTCTCATGAGAAAGAGATAAAAAAAAGGCAAATAAAATTTAGGACAGTATGGATTGAATAATAAGAGGAGGGCAAGGTTCTAAGGGAGGACGGGGGAGTAGTCAAGTCTTGACTGGTCATTCTTATTAGAATAATTGGTATCTAGTTTGAGATAGAAGAGAGTTCAGCTCATACAGACTTGCTAAGACATGAGACCATGGTACCTTCTAGAAATTGGAGGTCATGAACAATTTGGTTCAATAAAATAAAAATTTAAATGAAAAGAGCCATGGCAGGAGAGCTAGGGAAGACACCACATCCTGAGGGGCTCTGAAAACCATAAGGAGTCCATACTATTGAGTATGGACTGTATCCTGAAGTCAGTGAGGAACAAGGAGATTTTTGAGGAGAACATCACAATTAAATTGCATTTTAGAATCATCTATCTAGCCACAAACAGGGAAATAGATTGGAGAGATCAAGGCTAAAGCGAGGGAGAGCAAATAAAAGCCCAGAAGGAAAGCAGCAGGAATTAAGTATGCCGTAATTACTGCCTTCATTAATGGTGAACGTAAAAGGACAGGGAAGAACAGTTTTTAGACAGAATCAGTAAGTTCCCTTGATGGAAGGAGCTAAGGAAGAATTCAACTTCGTTTCAAGTGATTGATGGAGACAGGTACACCTGAAGGAAATACTGAGAGGGACAGGTATAGCAAGTCTTGAAGGGCTTGCAAGTTTTTTCAAAAATCCTCAGTAGTCCAGAGGGAGAGAGCCAACCAGCTGGGCTGAGTCAGAACTGGGGTTTCAGTATACTGGTGAGTGATTGAAACAGCATTGCATTGCAGTAAGTCTTAAGAGAAGATGCATGGGAAACACATATAGGGGCCACTTCCAGGTTCCGGTTCCGGTTGGGTGGGCGAGAGGCCAGCTTGGAGCCTGAAAGTCGTCTTTCGCGTTGCCCACGAAGAGAAAAAAAAAAAAAAAAAACTGAACAAACTGAAACTCAGCAAGTCTTCGTAGGTCCATCCGAGGGCAAATCCGAGGGCAGACCGTTACCCCTCCTAAAGGAGAGACAAGACCAATGCAAAGATACACACCGGAACCCCCCCCCCCAACCCCCCGCGGGAACCAGTACCGAGTAAGCAAACCTGAACTGTATCGGGGATTTGCTGGAGGCGCAGCAAGAACAGATGTGAGACTTAAAAACTGCAAGGGGACCAAGTCATGGGGGAACCCAGATTCTGGTGAGTTTTACCTCCAGGTTCTCCCAGTGTTGACTCCACAGAAGTCTTTCCCCCTCCCTCCGCTTCTGAGAAGGTGGGGGCGGGGAGGCGGGCCAGGGAACTCAGTAGCCATTTGTTTCAAAATAAGCCAGGAGTGCGTTTCGCTTAAGGTGGCTTGCCCTCAAGGGAAGCTGTTTTATCTGAGCCTAACCAGTAGGGTTTTGCCAGTGTCTAACTGACCTGGAAGCAGAGAAATACCAGCTTGCTTTAGCTTTCCCCGCTCACCTAAGGGGGGTGGGGGGGGGTGGGGAGGGGACAAACAAAACAGGGAAGTACAAGGCCGGGGCGGGGGGTGGGGGGGGCGCTATAGTCTGGGAGGGGGTAAACAAAACTAGAAGTACAAGGAGCCCTAATCATGAGCCTCTAGAGACTGAATGTCTATGTAAGACTGACGGTCCAGAGACATGGACGAACTTAATCGGAGAGCTGAACTTTTGTAAGTTTGTGGTCAGAGAAGGATACTTGAATGCAAGATTTCAGAGGCATATCCGTGGTGTGCCTGCTGCCTTCTCCAGAGCCTAGAATCTGTCAGAAGGGTCTGAAAGGCAAAGCAGATTTAGAAAGGGAATAGAAGAGGTGACCTGCGAATGGTGCAGGGGAGTCCAAATGGCTTACTGGCCAAATAAAATACAGAAGTATTTAAAGGTAACCCTGCAAAATAATGAAGCTTACCAAATGTCTATTAGTCTGCTCATAGATGTTCGGAAACTTTCCCGCAGAATTATCGTATTCATAAAGGTCATGCCGTATATTCAGACATCAGCACAGCTAAAATCAGAGATAAAATTGTTTTATAGGTAGTCCAGGTTTATGAGAAGTCTCCAAGGTTTTATTGTCTTGGGGACCAGAATTAATCAGGTGATGCTGTTATTTGTGGTTTATCTCAGGGTGCAGAATGCTATTTTGTCTGTTTTGTTACTATTTTTTATCCTCTGACTGCTGTATGGGAAACAGTTCTGTTGGAAGCCGGGCAAAGTGTCAGGTTTCTTTTTTTTTTTTCTTTTTTTTTAATTCTGTAAGTCTTCTAGGACAAAACGGACTAAAAATTATGGTAATTGTCGATCCTTACCCCACCGTAACTATCCTAATGAACCTACAAGTATCTGCACACTGCTTTATTCTCCTCAGATAAATAACAAGAAGCAAATGCACATGTCAGTGGCTCTATCCTTGCATATCATAAAGGTTTAAACTTGTGTTTTTCCCCCCTAGGAAATAGCTTCTTAAGATAAATAAGTCCATTCTAATACTCTGAATATAACTAAAGCTATTTTGTAGTGACACCGTGAAGCACTTTTGAGGTTTTGCTGTAGAAAGTAACAAACAAAACAACACTACCAAACAAAAAAGTAAAAATTCACAGGTCCATAGTTTTCTAGTATATTTCTTATTCACTTATTTGAAAGAGGACCTTTCCCTATTGTGGAAGTACATGCATGGGTTTTTAATATTGGTGTGTGTGTGTGTGTGTGTGTGTGTGTGCGCGCGCGCACGCGCGTGTGTAGAATCATATGTGTTTTGGATAACTTATGGAGGGCCCAGAGTAGCATGTAAACTCAGTAAATAATGGTTATTACAATACATGCAGTCTACTATGATATCTTTAAAACAGAGATGTTTAATATATACTTAACCTGTAATGATGGAGAAGAGATTTTGTGTAATGTTTCTAAATTCAATTTATATTTATTATGGAATTAAAACCTAGATGATAATACAAATGAGAGCTAAGGATCAAATGTGATACAAATTGTGAGTATTTGCAGTGGAGGAAATATAATCAGTGACAGTGATAGAGAAGTGAAAGAAGAATAAAAGGTAAGAATAAAAAAAAAGTGACTGTTTTTCATATCTTCAGTCAAAGCTGGCAGTGACACAGAGGAACTGATAATGGAGACAGCTGGAGATAAGCAAGTACAGAAGAGGGGGAAGGATGTAGGTGGGGAGTTCTACCTGTGGGTTATTAATATAGGTGGGGATGAATGTGAAGGCAGAGATTAGATTTTCTAGGTAGGACCAAAAAGAGAAAAAACAGAGGCAGGAAAATTAAACAGATTCGGAAAAGACCCAGTGGTGTGAGGAATAGTGAATACTCATTAAAAGAAGGTTGAAGGGTGCGTTGAATGATCAGATATGGATGTGAGTCAGAATCATTCAGTTCTTGAGAAAGGAGAAAGATAATGTGCACCTAGGTACAGAAGTCCCCTCCCTTCATTTTTTGTCCCCTCAGTAAATGTTTGTCAGGAGCGAACCAAGATCATCTTTGAGCAGTAGCAGCTTATGTAATTTTTCCTACTTAGAGAGTGATTTCTCTGTCCTACTATAATTACCATTGGGGATAAGCTCAAAACCTTTCCCCCACTCAGCTTCTTTACAATTCATTCCCTTCCCCATACTCTCATTGGACTGGTTCTTACTTTAATCAAAATTACCATGTATACATAAAATATTATTGAGCACCCTCTGTGAGCCTGGTATTTTGTTGAGTGCTGGGAGTACAGAAATGCCCTCAAAGATTTTATAGTCCAATGGTAGTAAACTGAAATATCCACAAATAAATGTAATGGACAATTGAATGTATGGTGGATACATACATACTATTATATGAAAAGGCATGAAGGAAAGAATGATGAATTTTACCTGAAGGTTGTCAAGCAAAGGCATTGTCAAGAAATAGGGATTACACTAGTGCAATGAGTGGAGTACAAAACCATAGCAGTCATCACTAGCAGAGTTTAAGAGGTCTGCTGAGTATTTGTGAACGTCTTTTTTAGCATTTCGAAGATCATTTGAGGGTGAGATATAAAACACGCATATATATCTCCTAGAAATTCTTTCAACTAATTACCTTGCCTTATGACAACCCTCAGTTCAATGTCTTACACATAGTAGGCACTTCATCACTATTTGTTAGAAGAATGTACAAATGACAGCATAGCTTTGCCAGCTGCTGTGTATTGTAAAAATAAGAAATGAGCTTTCTTCTAAGTGAACAGTGACTGCCAAATTCTCCTTGCTGTATGTTTGTTAAGCTGCAATAATAACTAGGAACTCCTGCCAGCACCGGAATATCATATAAATCAATGCTCAAAAGCAATATTATTGCACACCATCTTGCTTCTTGGCTTTTATTTCAGGGCTCCTGAAGTCTGGTTACAAATAGATCATTTATATTCACACATTTATTTTTTATAGTTTTCATAATGAAAACTAGATCTCTACCGTTGCTATATATGTACTCGGTTTTTATAAGCAAGACTATGTAGAAGATGAGTTGCTCCAAGTTGTAATGCAAATTGCTTGGTGCACTAAAAAGGCATTACTTTCCCCCCATGTACATGCTTTATTTGCATTTTAAGACTCTAGCAAAACTCTATTAACCATCGTTCTCTTATCTTAGTAATTTTATCATCTTGGAGTTTTGGGGGGACAAAGTAGAAACACTTACTTCTTTAGTGTTGTTAATATTTGTGATAACTTTGATGGAAAACCAAACAATAAATAATATTGTTTCAAGAGTAACAGAAAGCAAAAACAAAACAAAACAAAACAAAAACAATGTAGGGGAGGAAGCAAGGAACTTCCAGAATCCCACTCCTCTATAAACCAACTGTTTTCATTTACAATGGTTATTTTTAGACTTCTAATGCATTCATTGGTAAAGAACAACTGTGGAATTAATTTTATGTGAGCATAACAGTCAGTTTTATCTTTTCTATAATAAAACTATCTTCTTGGGAATTAGAGAGTTGAGTTCAGATGGTTCCCAAGGTTAGTCTGCAGTGAATTTCCTCCCTCCCAAGCCTCAGGCTGCTCCCAGAGGCCTGGTCTCTAGTACAATATTGTGAAGGACTGCATTAGCCAACAACCTTGGATACCTCAGTAACATGTTACCTGTTGAGGGCAACCAAGTAGAAACAAGGTTTATTGAAATGAAGAGAGAAGGGAGATTACTTGTTAAGAGAGAAGGTACTGTAGGTGTCCCTGCATGGATTGATTCTAGACCCCACCACCTACACACTGTGAGGTTTGGGCAATTACTTGCCTTTTTTAGTCCTTTTTTTCCCTATATGTAAAATGTATACAGTTATAAAACTTACAGGATTGAGGAGTATTAAATGACTGTGTAAGTTGCTAGGCATATAGTAAATACTTAATAAATGCTAGCTCATTTTTCCTCTCTAAGTCTACACCATATTCATGATTGTGCTAACTCATGTGGGAAGAGAAATATCAGCCAATTATGGCATATTACATGGACATATAAAATGTGAATCTGGAGGAGTTAGTCATTTAATGGATCCTCAGGTAAGAATGGATTCCTTTTGGTTGCAACTTGATTTCACATAGCCATAAACAGTTCCACTTGGTCTGAGGTATGTGGAAGTCTGGTTGAACCTATTTCTGTGTATATTTCTCAAATTGCTATGAAATTCTCTATTCATAGTATCGGGAAAGTAAACTTGGCTTAGAAGAATAAGTACTTGAGTTCAAGTCCCAGCCCTACATCTCACAAGCTCAGTGACTGAAATGTGGTTCCCCCTCTCTGAACCTTATGTTAATAAAGTAATACGAATTACCTTAAATAATCTCTCAGGTTCCTGGAAGAACTAAATTTTTATGTTGATTAACCCATGCACATAATCCCAGGAATATGAACTGGGTCAGAAGAAACCAAATGGGAGCCGAATATAAATGCTGCTATGTTTCTTTGAATCTTTAATATACCATCATTAATTACCGGGTCAGTATTAAAAGAAGATTTTGATAAATAACAAGATTTTCTGATTCTGAAATTTCCTTATTTTTATATTCATTCTTTCAACAAGAATTTACTATATTTCTTCTGTAATTCAGTGTACTGGGTACTAGGAATGTAGACATAAGCTTAGGTAGGATTCCTGGTCTTTAAAATATGGGGATCCAAATAGGGGACACACATAAGTAAACAAGTAATTACAATATGGTATTTTACTTAACATAACAATATGCTATATAGTGCTATGGTATACAGCTCTGTATAAAATGTGTAAAAAAGGATTGTAGACACACAGAGGCAGAAATTTTTAATGGAGCGGTAAAACAGAAAAAGATTGGGCTTTGAAGTCAGGCAGAATTTTTTTTTTTTCAGCCATTTCTATAGTATGTAACTTTGGGCATTTTGCTTAACTCCTCTGAGACTCCATTTTCTAATCTACAATATGGTGATGATAATATCTCTTTTAGAGTATTGTTATGAGTAAATATCCAATCTGTACCGTTACTCTTAGCCCAGCACACAGTAGGAGTTCACTTAGGTATTCACTTACTTAAGAGTTCACTTAACTATTCTTTCCTTTATTGACTTCTCAGAGAAGGGGATATTTTATCTGGGTCTTGATGGAAGAGTAGGAGTTTGTTTGGTAGATAAAGTGAAATGCATGTGTGGAAAGTGTAAGATGTATACCGATTAACATACACACAGACATATTTTCACCCTAAATGATGGTTCCCTATTACTGGAGAGCATTCATGGAAAAGATATGGTAGAAGAGTTTGTAAACAGAACTTGCTCTCAGATAGGCAGGGGTTTGCCTGTCATGCTCTCTTGTAGCCAGGCTTTGAAAGATAATTAGTATTCCTCTTAAATGCATGTTTCTAAGATTATTTTTGGTATTAATGTGGTGACTGGGTTAGAGGCTGGGATAAAGAGGAAGGTTATAGAAGTTGTTACTAGCTCTTTCAGGTGTGTGTGTGTGTGTGTGTGTGTGTGTGTCAGGAGAATAAATATAGAAATAATATGGATGAAGTGAAGAAAGGTTAACATTAACAAGGTAATATCTTCAGAAGGATCGAATTTGGGATATGAGGACAGGACTGGAATTTAGAGGCCTATTGCAGGATTTAAAAGAAGTTCAGGGATGTAATTTTGATGTAGCAAAAATTGACAGATCCATGCCTTCGTTTACATTTTAAAATAGTAATTTTGGATAAAGGAGAGGAAATCAAACAATTTTCATGAAAGTCTCTCTTCTTGTTTGAATAGAGTTTTCTTAGGAAAGTGTTTTCTGAAAGTGAGTTTTGAAGAACAGTTGTTTCTTGGGTTGAAAATGAGTAGTCTTAATGCAATAAACAAAAATATTTCCTTTATCAAAGTTTGGGGATCTCTAGATCTCTTTTGTATAGTCTTCTGTGAGCTTTAGTAAAGCACTCTGCATTATGAATCACCAAACTGACAGTAATTTTCAAGTGTGTTTAACAATAGAGTCTACCCCCATCTCACCTACCCCCAACATAGTAGGGCTTACATTTAAGCTACAGATTTTAGGAAATGCTATATTGCTGAGTTGTTTGTTTGTTTGTTTGTTTTTCAGTTGCATATATGATGATAAAAAAAAAAAAACAGACAGAGAGGTTTATGATAATAAGTATCTTATTCCCAACCCTGGACTCAGAGGCAGACTCTTAATTGTTTCAGTTTTTAATTACTATGGTGGCTTTTCCTGAACCTATAGATAATATATCTTATTAGCTTAATATATCAACTTTATTTTATTTTTTTTTAACATTTATTTATTTTTGAGACAGAGAGAGACAGAGCATGAACGGGGGATGGTCAGAGAGAGAGGGAGACACAGAATATGAAACAGGCTCCAGGCTCTGAGCCATCAGCACAGAACCTGACACGGGGCTTGAACTCATGAACCGCGAGATCATGACCTGAGCCGAAGTCGGACACTTAACCGACTGAGCCACCCAGGCGCCCCAATATATCAACTTTAAATAGCATCTGTTGACTCCACAATATGAAGATAAGTTTTTAGCTCACATGCTTGATTGCTATTCTCTCCCTGGACTAATAACAGTGTATGTTTATATTAGTTTTACCTTTTCTATTGATTGCTATTACAATCTAATAATTTTATATCCTTATCTTATTCTATCAATTTATGATATTATCTCTTAATAATTATTTTCCTTTTGCTTTCTGAGACCTGTCATCTCACAGGTCCATTTTTATGTTTGCATGATCAAAATTCTTAGTATTTGTCTCTTACAGCCACACTCAAGTCTTTGTGGCTTTGTGCATAGTTTAAATCTAAAAGCTGAAGACTAATCAAAAGCATTTGTATTACAATGACTAAATATATATTGTCCAGTGTTGGTCCAAAAATGAATTTCCTTTTCTGTGAATCCAGTGTCAAAGCCTTGGGCCTCTTAAAGGAGAATGCTCCTAGATACATATTCAAATTAATTCTTTTTCTTGCATTCTATCATCTGTCTAAAATCCAGCAATATTTAAGTTGCTTCATATTTGGTTCATTATATTCTTGCATAGTGATTGTATTTTTTTTCTTTTTTGCATTTCTAATTACTTTTGTTTTTTCATGTGTCATTTCTTTTTTTTTTTAATTTTTCAAATGTTTTTATTTGTTTTTGAGAGAGGGAGGGAGGGAGGGGGAGAGAGAGAGAGAGAGAGAAAGTCGAGAGAGAGCGAGAGAGAGAGAGAGAGAGAGAGAGAGAGGCAGAGGATCCAAAGCTGCATGGATACCAGAGATCCCAGTGAGGGGCTCAAAACTCATGAACCATGAGATCATGACCTGAGCCAAAGTCGGACACTTAACAGACTGAGCCACCCAGGTGCCCCGTGTCATTTATTTTTTAAAATTCCTATTTCCCTCAAGTTCTGAATCGTTATTTTCTACTTTGGCAAGTGACTCTGCTACCTTCATGCCCACCCTCCTTTTCCCCGGACTTCCTCTGTTGGAACCTTTTATAATCCTGTATTGATATGAACTAGTGATTTTTGTAATTTCTACCCAGCCTCAACCCCAAGACACCCCTGCACTATTCCACTAGACTAGGTTTACCTTTTCCCAGATTCCACGTTTTATTTACTCTTCTTGTTTTGACATAGTTAATAGAGTATATCCTAAAGTAGCTTTTCAAAAAATAGTATGTGGAACATAAACTTCCTGATTACTTTTGTATTTAACAGTACCTTGATTTCTCATCATGCTTTATCGCTATTTTAGCCATGTTTCATACCCAAGTAAAAATCATTTCCCCTAAAAATATTCAAGGCATTAACCCCATTGTTTTCTAGCTTCTAATATTCTAATACTGCTGATTAGAAGGTGATACCAGTCTCTTTCTCTCTCATTCCTTTATATGCCACTCTCTTCCTTCTCTCTGTAAAGATTAGTATCTGCATTTTGAAATTCACAAGGATGCAATTAGTTTATTTTTTCCATTTTTTAAAAATTATCCATGTGTAGGATATTTAGCAGTCCTGTTTTTCTGATGACTTACATCTTTCTTCAGCCACAGGGAAATACTCTTCCTTATATGTTTAATGATTTTCCTTCTATGTTTTAATATTCTTTCAAGGAATCCTACTGGTAGCCTATTGGATCTCTTGGTTTGAGCTTCATTGTCTCTTACCTTTCCTCTTATTTTGTGTCTATCTATTTTTATTGCTATTATTTTATATTCTGTGAGATTTTGTCATCTTTATATTGTAGACCCCCCTATTGATATTTTTTAAATGTTTATGATCCTATATTTAAACTCTAAGAGTGATTTATTATACTTTGCCTTTTTTCTCCATCACATCAGTCCTCACTTTATGGATAGAATATCTTTTCAAATCCTTTTGGATATATTAATTAGAGGGCTCTTAAGTTCTTTTATGGTCTTGAATTATCCATCTCTTCTCTCAGGGTAAATATTTCTGTTTTTGATTTTTTGGGTCATTTTCTATGGTACTAAATCGCATAAACAGTGATTTGTGGTGTTCCACTCACATTTAATTTTCTGAGTTTTGTTTACTGTTAGATGGTTAAAGCTATTTTCTGGCTACACTGATCCTCTAAGACTCCGTTTCTTTATGATTTCCAAAGATGCATCTTTAAATGGAACAGATCGTTGTTAGGGAAATAGAAAAAGGTTAGTCAACTAGAAATCCTGAAGGAAAAGTTCATAGATTCTTTCTTGTTTTCCAGCTTTAGGACTTACTCTTTTGAAAGAGTATTGTCATGGCCAGAATACTTGGAAGCATTCTGTGGGCTTGAAGCTCTGCTAACTGATCTAGAGAGGCTGTATTCATAGGAGATAAAAGAAGTTGAAAACATTGATGAACAATATGAAATTACTAATTTTGTAAACCATGTGTATCTACACCAGTGCAGGGATGTGAGAAGAGTTAACATTTTGGTTATGGAAAAAAAAAATCACATGGGAACAAGTTGGGATAATAGAATGGGTCTCTTTTGTATCCATAATATCTTATAAATAGTGCTATTACTGCTTTCACACTTTGATGTTATAGTTATTGATTTAATTATTTTATCCACTTTTCCTAAACTATCAAAGCTCAATCCCACTGCATTGTAGTCATTCTTCTATCATTAGTGTTTATCACACTTCAGGACAGGTGGCAAATACTCAGTGTTTGTTGACTGAATGACTGATTGAATTAGCTGATGAATGAATGAAGACTCTTGAGTTTCTCACTTCATCAGGAAATTTCACCTATCAGTTTCCTCATCATAATATAAGGATAATATGTATCCATTTTTATTTTTTCAGAGGTTTCAAAAAACTAAAATACTATAAGAAATACCAGTGCATTATAAAAACCTGTGCTATATATACATGACAACTAATATCATTATCATTTTCCTCATCATAATCTCATCATCACCATCATCATCACTTTTATCATTTTAAATCAAACAAGGTCCCATTTCTGTTTATTCAGATGTGCCTACTTGATAATATCCAAATTTACCTGACTGATACAGGTGCTTTTATTTTTTAACTTTTAATCACTTGTGCAGAAAATATTTGTTAGGAATTTTGAAGAAAATATAAACTTACTGGAATAATAGTCTCTTGTCTTCACAGAAATTACATGACTTTAATACAAATGCTACATTCAGAAGATTTTACGCATGGTAGTATGAATAACACAAAAATAAAAATTTGTATAGTTTTTTTTTACTTTTCAAACTATTTACACACAAATTTATACATTTAATTATTGTTACTGCTCTATAATATAGTTATGTGCTATTTCAATGTAAGTGATGAGGAAATTGAAAACATGAAAGGTTAAGTGATTTTGTCCAAGGTCAGAGTTAATCAGTATCAGAAATAATAACAGAACTCAAATACACATTCCGCTAATTTCGTATTTATTTTATTATATGATATCAACATGCATTCAAACTTAAGTTGGCCAATACCTTTGTTATTATCATTTTTAGTGATAAAATTTCATCTCTCTTTTTAATAATAGGAGAGGCAGAATATAGAGGAAATCAGATGCACTTGGCATCTTTCATCTTATCCACCAGCTGTTCTTAGTTCTAATTTATAAAATGGTGCTAACTGGACCCCCAAATAATGAGGCTTTAATGACAGAATGGAATCGCTAATTCTTTTTCCTCAGCCAATTTTTCCTTGGCCAATGAACTAATTATTGAAGAGAACTTAGTTATATTTTCCCCAGTTCACTTTTAGACAATAATCAAAGAAGCAAGAAGAAATGTGATAGTGTCTGGGGACAGTTATTGCAACTATTTTGCTTGCAGCTTAAAAGACATTACAAAAAAAAGGAGGCAAAGTGGTGGGAAATGGGTGTTACTTTCCACATACAGAGCATTGCCTGACTCATATGGCCAAAGAGCAAAGTCATTTATAGGGAATCATTGTCTCCAGCAAGATCATTAAAGAAAATAAATGCTTCCAGACCAGATGGAAATGTTAGAGAGTCGGACCTAATTTAGGGAAACCATTGGCCACATGTGAATCCCAAGCTATACACATAAGCCTGATCTGATTAACTGTTTTGAAAATTGCCTTTACATTGAAATTTAGGGCACACAAGAAAAAAGGATGGCTTTCTTAGGGTACTGAGAGTTTGGCTCTCAGGGTGGAAATTTGAGAGTTGGGTTAGACCACCCACTCAACCAGCTGTCTCTCTTTATTTAAAGAATAATAATTACCTTTGTTGAAAGATTTTTATGTTTAGGGAGTAGTAGATGCTTTGCCTGTATTATATAAAATCCTAACAACAATATTAGAAGATGTGATGAGGATGCTGAGTCCTGTGAGTAATAATAATAATGGTGTTGATATTGAAAATAATTACTGTTTTTTGAAAAGTTATTAAGTAGTGACTCAGTGATGCTGAGTCCTGTGAGTAATAATAATAATGGTGTTGATATTGAAAATAATTACTGTTTTTTGAAAAGTTATTAAGTAGTGACCATCATTTTCTTGACCCTCAAAACAATCTTTTGCTATAAGTGCTATTCTTTTTACCCCCATTTACATATAAGGAAACTGATGCCAAAGAGATTAAGTAACTAGCCCAACATTACACTTGTCAAGGAGCCAGAATTTGAACCCAGGCAATCTTGTTCTAGAGCCTGTGTTTCTAATCAGAGTGCTAGACTGACAAGAACCGAGGCGTATGGGCTGTTTTATTCATCACATAGCAGAAACTCAGTAATAACTTGTGTAAATAAATAAAGAAACTGAGGTTCAAATGGAGAGGAAGGAAGGAAGGAAGGAAGGAAGGAAGGAAGGAAGGAAGAAAGGAAGGAAGGAAGGAAGGAAGGAAGACTTGCCAAAGGTTGCTCTGTGTCTTTGAATGTAAGCATATGGCACATTCCCCGCCCCCCCCCCCCCCCAAATATATCATGAAGCCAAATCTAGGTCTCACCTTACTGATCAGCCTATTAGCATTCTGAATGGTGATAGTAAAGATGGTCTGTATAACATGGAGCATGATCAAGGTCTAGGAAGGAAGGATTCAGGTAAGTCCTTCTTGGGATATTAGGCATACAGATACGGCAGGGTAAGCCCCGGAAGGCAAATTGCATCTTCCCAGGTGGAAAACATACATGTCATACTCTTCTCTGCATTTACTTTATTTATTTTTTCATTTTGTTATGCCAAAAGCTTTGGGTAAATAAAATATATTTTACATTTTGTTTGAAAGTAACTTGAGGGGTGCCTGGGTGGCTCAGTCGGTTAAGCGGCCGACTTCGGCTCAGGTCATGATCTCGCGGTTCGTGAGTTGAAACCCCGCGTCGGGTTCTGTGCTGACAGCTCAGAGCCTGGAGCCTGTTTCAGATTCTGTGTCTCCCTCTCTCTGACCCTCCCCCGTTCATACTCTGTCTCTCTCTGTCTCAAAAAAAAATAAATGTTAAAAACAAAAAATTAAAAAAAAAAAGAAAGTAACTTCAAATTCACAGAAAAGTTGCAAGAATACAGACAGTACAAGGAACACACAATACCTTTTATCTAAAAAACAATTGTTAACATTTTATTTCATTTACAATTTGTGCATTCTCTCTCTTTTATGCTCACATATTATCTATCTATCTACTATCCATCTATTTATACATATGTTTTTGGATTGATTTTGGTTTCTGAATCACCTGAGGGTAAATTGCATATATCATAGGCCTTTAATTTAAAATGCTTCAATGTGTTTTCTGAAATCTGGGATATCATCATATGTAATCCAAACAGTTATCAGTTAGGCTAAATATGATAAAAGCTTTTCCTTGTATATTAGCCATATTACAGTGTTAATTGATTGAACCAATGATATCCTTTATGACATTTTTTTCTTCTAGTTTAGGATCAAATTGAGGATTAATATTGTACCTAAAATATCATGCCTCTGTAGTCTTCTCTAATCTGGAAAATTTCTATGACTTTTTTTTGGTATTTTATGCTATTGATTTTTTTAAATAGCATTTCCTTCTTTCAAAAATAGGCTCTTCTTCCTCCCCTCCTCCTCCTCCTGCTGCTGCTTCTGCTTCTTCTTCTACTTCTTCTTCTTCTGTTTCCACATGATTAGTTTCAGGTTATACATTTCTAGCTGGAATACTAGATACGTGATATTGTGAATGTCTCAAGAGTATCACTTCTGGAGGTATGTCCATCTGCCACATTGATCAATCCATCAAGACATTGTTTTATTTCCTCATGGTGTAGTTCTTTTTTTTTTTCCCGCTTTATTTCCAGTAATCTGTGGCGGTATGCTGTAAGACCGTGGTGTGAATAGCTTACTCCCTGATTCAAGTTTCTCTCTACATTTAACATTAATTAATGATTCTTGCCTGGCTCACTAGTTACTGTGATTGGTGTAAAGAAATGATTCTCTCACTCCGGACATGAACCATGAGATCTAGTTTGTGCTACATAGCATACCTAACACAGGGCCAGCTGTGTTCGTCTGGTTCTCCTAGAAGCAGATGCCGCAATGGGATTATACATGCAAAGATTGTGTTAAGGGTAATGATTGTGATTGGAAATACGGAAGGAGCTGGAGAAAGCTGGAAGTGCCACCAGCTGAACTGCAAGTGTGAGCTGGAGTGAAGGAAAGAGGAGGAGTGAGGCTGGGTGAAAGTGTTTCAGACTCAGTACAGCTAAAGTAGCTTCAGCAGAGCCATTGAGGAGACATGAGCAAAAGGATGCCATCAGATGGGACTCAGGCCTCTCAGAAATAGATCTGCCTTGGTAGCCCAGCTGTACTCAGTCATTGGCTGGGAATAGCACATGCGTTATATAGCAGTTACACTCCAGGCTCCCTGTAGTAGGAAGTCTTTGGGGCACATTTCACTACTGCCTCAGCAGCACTTAACTTTTCTGAACCTCATGTTCCCCCATCAAGTCCAACCACAATGCCCTTTCTTCCTCATGGATAAGTTTGAGAAATAAAATCATGTAGATGAAAGCACTTTGCAAAAGTCAAAACTTTATACCAATCTAACAGGATTTTTGTTACTATCACTGTTTTTAAAAGTGTCACGAACACTCAGTTTATGTTAGGAACTGGGAATAATGAAATCTCCACAGTGTAGTGTCTACATTTGGTCATTTATTTGTATAAAAGGTTAACGGGAATGCCTTTTACTGAACTTATCTCTGATATGTTTTTGCCTGTCTCTTTGCCTATTTTTTCAAGGTTATTTGCCCAAGAATACAAGCATTGAGGAAGAAAATTCTCCTTCAGAGAGCAAGAATGAAAGAGTAGATATAATTATGCTTAGGAGCAGCTTGCAGATAAATACTATTATGTCTCATAACTGTCTTATCAAATTTAAAACATTTCAAAGAAAACTAGTTAAGAATCTGTATGTGCTTCACATATAAACATAAAGATAAAACCTCTGTTTTTTTTTTTTAAATTTTTTTTTTCAACGTTTATTTATTTTGGGGACAGAGAGAGACAGAGCATGAACGGGGGAGGGGCAGAGAGAGAGGGAGACACAGAATCGGAAACAGGCTCCAGGCTCTGAGCCATCAGCCCAGAGCCCGACGCGGGGCTCGAACTCACGGAGCGCGAGATCGTGACCTGGCTGAAGTCGGACGCTTAACCGACTGCGCCACCCAGGCGCCCCGTAAAACCTCTGTTTTAACAGAGGTTAAAATATGTACTGGGATACTATCTTCTTGGAAGTGCTGTGGTAAAATGAGAGAAAGTGCAGGCTTTGTTGCTGAAGATTCACAGATCTTAGGTAGTTTATTTAATCTGTTTACATTTCCCTTATATTTGAAATGAAAATAATACATATATATGTATATATGTATATATATGATGTAAGCAGTAGATATAACATATCTAAAGTGCCCAACGCAGCCCCTGGCAAATAACAGATACAATAAATGGTGGTCGTCATTACTCAGGAAGTGTCTATTAAGGACCTATTATGTGTTAGTCGCTGTGATAGATGCTGAGCCATACAATGCTAAATGGAGGGAAAGCTACCCCTGCCTTCCGTTGCAATCTACTGGGGGCTAAAAACAAATGAAGCAGTTCCTACAGTGTGAAAAAGACCTTGACAGGGTAAAAATAAGGTGCTGTGGAGATACATAGAAGGGTCATTGAACACAGAATTAGGAAATCAGGGAAGTCTCACTGAGGAAAAGATCGATGTTCAAGGAGAGTCCCACGCATAGTAGAATTCAGTCCGTCAAAATGGGAAAGCAAGAACAGAGAATCCTCAGCAGAAGAATCAGCCTGGGCAAAGTGCTGTAGGCAAGAACAAGAAGAGTGTGTTCAGGAAGCTGGGAGGAAATCATAGGGGGGATAGGAGGTGGTAAAGTAGTGGGGGAAAAAGTTTGTGAGGTGAGAAGGGCCTGGATATCAGTGTTAAGGAATGTTTGTCACTGGCCTGTATTTAAATCCTGACACAGAGCAGATGCTAAGTGATTGTTGAAGAAGGAGTTATTTTTATCATGCCATGTTCTTCCATGTTCTGTGTTTGTTTTTGTTTTTGTTTTCTTTTTTGAGATAGCCACTATGTTTTTACCAAGATACCGTTAGAAAGAAGAGTGTGTGTCACATAGAAGAATTGATTTCTCCCTGAAAGGTAATATCACATACGAAATTCTCCAAGTGGCATAAAGATAACAAGATCTCTAAAGTTAGAATTATAACATGAGATTATTAACTTCCAAAGAATTGAATGGATTTTCTAAAGAGTTCTAGTTTTTTCATGGGGGTGTCAATTTCATTTCCTTGTTAATTAAGAGAGTCTGTGAAAAGAGTCCAAGATCCTGTTCAGTCGACCCAAATAGAGCCTACATGATCAGAGTTTGGAGCATGCAGAAATGCACACATGAACTCTTTCCAACGCAGTTGTTTGAAGTGGCCCGAAAAAAAAAAAAAAATCCACAGGCTGCAACTTTGATCAAAGAAAAATTAGGGATAATCCCCAAGTCAAACTGAATTCTCTGTGGGTATTTGTGGCAATTTAACTGAAAACTGTATACTATCAAATCCCCATGACATATGTTTGAGGTTTGAAAAGACATGAATAATCGAGGAAGATGGAAATTTGTGAAGTCCAAAGATGTTTATTGACAGGGCTTATTTCACTTTTCCCAGGCCAGAGAGATGAAAAGGTTTTCTCTGCTTTTCTTTAAATACTTGATCCACTCCAAAGAGGACAGCTGGATAATCCCCACAGACAGGAAGAATTACTGACTCACCAAAAATACATAGACATGGGGACATCACTGTGGTTCCCACTGCTAGCCGTGTGAATAGTTAGTGTATCTGGCCATCAGTGTCCATTTTTAAAATACACCAGTCAGTCTTTTGTATTAATTGATTCCCCATGTTCCATCTTCCCTGAGCCACATCTGTTTCAATGAAAGGACTGTATAAAGGTAAGATTTGTGCCATATAATACTAAACATCAAATGAAAGCTTTAAAAGCCAGCCAGTTGCCTATATGTTGAGCCATTCTCTTCAAGCATATGTTTGCAATTACCTAAACAGAGCCACATCTGACCATGGGTTACAGTGGGAGTGGCAGCCATATCCACGGAAGCATTGTGCAACAATGAAATAAAGGTGCCAGATAGAAAGAGAAGCAAAGACAGTCCAATACTGGGGCCACTCAGCAGAGTGAAAGAAATGGCTCACAACCAGAAATAAACCCAGGCTCAGGACTCATTGTGACAGGGCTGTGCTTGGGCAGCAGCCAACCAGACCTGAGGTTGGACTTCAACTTTGCCACTTACCAGTTGTATAGCTTTGTGCAGGCTGGTTACTTAACAATTTTCAAGCTGTGGTGGCCTCATCTTTGAAATGGGAGAATGATACCTAATTTCAAATTTATTGGAGGATTCAGTAAGATGATCTGTAGAACACCTAGTGGGCTAGATCTTAGTAACTATACTAATCTATTCTTCTTGTTGTTACATTATTTTTAATAATATTAATAATGGCAGAACATCATAATTTTCATCTCTTGATATGTTTTCTTTGTATGGCTGACAGATGAATTTACTTAGTGCAGTTAATTCACCTTAAAATTGCCTCAATGTTTAGCCCAACTGTAATGTAAACAGTCCCAGGTTTTGGTAGGAAATATATATACATATATTTCAAGGATGTAAGGATCAAGTAAGGTGGATAGTAAACTAAAGTTCAATAAAATAAAGGTATGTAAATGTCACATAGGATATCATAGATAATGGAGTAATTAACTTACTTAAATGAGAGATTAAAAGGAGACTCAACTGAAGTGATGACATTTGAACTCAAGGTAGATATCAGTAGCCTTATAATTGTATGTCTGATATACTTTTAAAATAATACTTTTTTTTCCTGGTGTCATTTCAAACACAGCTACACATGAAAAGTCTTACAGTTGAGTCATTACCTTAAGTAAGGTCTTTCTGTAACGGTCTAAAAACAAAGAAAAAATAGATTGTTTTCCTCCTGGATTTTTTTCTTTTTGAAAATCCTCATTTAGGTGTATGATAAGAATGGATTTGGGAAGACTGATCTTTTATTTTCCTTACTTGTCATCAGTAGGTCTAAGTTTACCGTTTACTTTAAGAATTTTTTTAAACTTTATTTAGAGAGAGAGAGCGAGCCTGTGCAAATGGGGGAGAGACAGAGAGAGGGAGAGAGAATCCCAAAGCAGGCTCCACACTGTCAGCTTAGAGCCTGATGCAGGGCTCTTTCCTAAGAACCATGAGATCATGACCTGAGCTGCAATCAAGAGTCAGCTCAATCAGCTTAACTGACTGGGTCACCCAAGCGTCCCTAAATTTATCTTATTAATTTGCTTGATTCATTACACAGACTGCATGTGGTCATTACTAAAGGTTTTAAAAAGAGAGTATAATAATGTGGACAAAAGATTATTTGATAGTAACAGTCTATAAAGTGACCAAATTAAATGCGCAGGGAACTGAAAACTTTTAATGACGGGGCTGCCTCATTGAAAATGTATGGTTTGTTTCTCATTGTATGAGGACATTTCCCTAAATTATAATGTTAATTTAACCCTGTACTATAGTTATTCCACCCTATAAATATATTATTAGTTTGACTGACTTGGTTGATTTGTTTGTCTTTGCATAATAGATTGCATTTAAGTTTCATGGTGAATTCTTCCCATGGAATAATTAGAATAATAAGGCAGAAATGCCCAAGATATAGGTGAAATATTGGGAACTAATTTCCTGTAAGGGCTACCAATACAACTTAAACTCTTGTGGAATTTCTGCAATGTCTATAACAAAAAGAGTGCATTATCACTGCACTTTGTAACTAGAAAGACCAAGGAAAGCTCCCTGTATCCAATTATCTTGGCTGTCATATTAGCAAGTATTTATTGAATGCCTAAATTATAATAATCAATTTTCGGAAAACTATGAATATAAATGCATAAGGGAATGAATTTTTCTTCTTCAAGATGTTTTAAATTTAAATAGAAATGAATATCTTCTCTCTAGGCCTTGGTAGTAAACAGAGAACTGTATGCAATCTGGTATTAGAATTTTATGTTAAAGGTGATACTGACTTGTGACACGCTATTATATAGTACAATAGGCAGGGCTGACTTTAGACAGGACTTTAGAGATGGTAGAGGATGTAGATAGTTATGTACAAGAGAGTAGGGCCCTCCAGAAGCAAAGCATGAATAGAAACAATGAGTTAAGAAATAATAGAACAAGATACCAATATTATAGGGGGAGTTCATCATGTAGCATAAATTTTGTTTTAGGGAATACTGAATAAGGTTTCAGTCGTTATTCCCTGCTTTAAACTCTACCAGTGAAGGCTTGTCTAAAAGTGGTCATTCACATCATCAGTCTATATAATTTATATAGATTATATATAATCTCCTAATCTCCTTCAGATTAGGGTCTGTGGAAATATCCTTATTTCTGCTCTTCCATAACCCCAGACATATTATGATAACATAATGGGCATTGAACAAAATTTATTCGACAAAATAGGAATGGTCAGGCTTGCTTACAAGTTGTCTACAAAGTCAAGAATGTAAAATTTTATTAAGTTAAATAGTTCCTTTTTCTCAAAAGATCTGTTTATATCTGGAGGTATAGAATTATTTGGTAGGTTTTGACTCTCAGAGGTTTTATGTTTTACTGAAAGCATTTAACTATGTTTCAGCAAGGTAAACATAAAAGAAGGTTAAAAGGAGGAGTCTTTTAGATAGCTAGGCAGCTAGTGTTTGACAGTATAAATTGAATCTGTCCCTTATCTTATAAAGACAGAAGACACTGAGAATGAGTAAAGAAAATTGGACTTCTAAAATGATAAAATATTCAATAACTCTACCGGAACGGAATCTTGTTTTTCATAACTTGATTTCCAACCAAATTTATGTTATGTGAAAACAAAACAACAACAACCAAAACCCACTGCCTAGAAAACACTGGAGTCTCCTATTTTCTTTTAAAACATAACAAAAACAATGACAATATATTAACTGGAAACATTAATTGGGTTTCTACAATGTACCTACTTTGTTCTAAGTGCTTTGCCTGTTACTTTGTTTATCTTTACAATGACCCTATGTTACACATACTGAAAGGGAGACTGAGAAAAGTCAACAAATGCCAAAGATTCTCTGATTTGAAAGCTCATGCTAATTCCCTGTCAGTCTTTCAGAACCTTTAATTTTTTACAGTCTTGATGATTTTTGTGATATTTGAATACCACATGAAATATTTTTATTGTGGTAAAATATGCATAACATAGAATTTACCATTTTAAACCTTGAAAAAAGTATTTTAAGTGGCATTAAGTATATTCACATTGTTGTGTAACCATTACCACCATCCATCTCCAGAACTTTTTCATCATTCCAACTGAAACTTGGTATCCATTAAACACTAATTCACCATCACCCCCTACCCCCAGCCCCTGTTAGCCACTATTCTACTTTCTGTCTCTATGACTGTGACTGATCTAGGTACCCCATATAAGTGGAATCATACAATTTGTCCTTTTGAGTCAGGCTTATTTCACTTAGCATAATGTTTTCAAGGTTCATACATGTTATAGCATGTATCAGAATTTCAGTGTCCCCCCCCCCTCAGTTTTATTAAGGTATAATTTACAATGAAAATTTGCATACACTTAAAGTGTACAGACTGATGACCTGTTACAGGTAAATATGTGAAATATTCTGACAACCAAGCCATTCATCATAGGCTTCATAACATCCCATTGTACATATACATCACTTTGTTTATCCATTCATCTTTGGAGTTGTTACCACCCTTTGGTTCTTGTAAATAAGGTTGCTGTGAACATGATTGTACAAATATCTGTTCAAGTCCCTAATTTTAGTATTTGGGGATATATACCCAGAAGTGGAATTCTTGGTTTTTATGACAGATTGAACTGTCATTTGCTTAATATATTTCTACAAATCGTCTCATTTTATCTTTACTTTTTTTTTCATTTTAAATTAAATAGATTATTTTTAAAGGAAACTTTATTATTCCTGAGGTAGTCTGTATAAACTTGGTTATGCTGCAATAATAAATTCTTACAGTGCAATTTTCTATCTTGTTCATGTTAGATATCTCATTGGGATGATGGGAAGGAAGAGGGGTGGTTCTCCCTTACACAAGTCCCTCAAGGACCCAGGCTGGTGGGGCCTCCATTATTCTTAGCAGGGCAAGGAACAGTCTACTGAATAAGAATTGCCTTTTGTTCTAGTTACCTCAAAGTAAACAAACAGGACAGTATTTTTAATGAATGATAAACGATGAAGAGAAATAAAGTTGAAATAAGGTGCAGAAGAAGAAAGTGGTTCATTTGCTTATCACTTTACACAAATATTTATTGGTTATTAAGTACTGCTGTAGACACTGAAGATACAGTAGTGAACAAGATAGAAATGGGCCATATCATCAGAGAACTTAACTGCTTAGAAAGAAACTCAGACATTACAATGAGAAATATCAGATGCAGTGATTATGAAAAAGGAAATTTTAAAGCATATAACCAGGTACATACACTTAAAGTAACACGAGTGGAGGGGCCCCTGGGTAGCTTAGTCGGTTGAATACCTGACTCTTGGTTTCGGCTCAGGGAATGATCTTGCAATTCGTGAGTTCAAGCCCTGAGTTATGCTCTGTGCTGACAGTATGGAGCCTGCTTGGGATTCTCTCTCCTCCCTCTCTCCTCCTCCTTTGTGAACTCTCTCTCTCTCTCTCTCTCAAAATAAATAAATAAACCTTTAAAAAAAAGTAACACCAGTGGAATCAAAGAAAGGTTTTTATGAAGATGTGAAGTCTAAATAAGAAAGATATGTAGGTGGGTGCCTGGGTGGCTCAGTCAGCAGAGAATCTGCATTGATCTCAGGCTGGTGAGTTCAAGCCCCATATTGGGCATGGAGCATACTTAAAAAAAAAACACAAAACACCGTAACTCATTTGGGGCACCTTAGTGGCTCAGTTAGTTGAGCATCCTGCTCTTGATTTTGGCTCAGCTCATGATCTCACTGAGATTGAGCCCATGTTGAGCTCTGTGCTGACAGCATGGAACCTGCTTGGGATTCTCTCTCTCTCTCTCTCTCTCTCTCTCTCTCTCATTCTCTCATTCTCTCTGCCCCTACCCCACTTGTGCACATGCTCTCCCTCCTCTCTCTCTCTCTCTGTCTCAAAATAAATGAATAAACTTTAAAGAAAAAAAAGAAGGATGTGGAGGAATAAGGAAGATGAGAGAGAAGATTATTTTAGGCAGAGGAAACGTTGAAATTGCCAAGAGTGGGAAAGAATAAGGAAAATCAGAAAATGTTACAAAATTCATTATTTCTGAAAATAGAGAAATAAAGTATAAGTCATGAAAAAGGGGTGGCACTGCACATGCTCTAAGTAGTGAGAAGAAACGAATCCTTTCACACAAGTTACTTCTTAGGTAATCAAGAACATTATTAAGCATTGTGAAAGGTATCTTCTGAGCTATTACTGTGTGTCATGCATAGTACCAGGCAGGTGTAACTAATCCCAGTTTTGCAGGCCAGGAAACTGAGGTTTGGAAAGATTAAATAATTTACCCAGGGTCATGTAGATAGTAAGTCACAAAGTCTGTATTTGAATGTGGTTTGTTAAAAAAAAACAAGCATTTGTTCTTTTCCTTTGAGTGCATGGCCTCAGAAAAAGAATAGAGCTTAATTGCTTAAGAGAGAACACCATTTCATGTGGATTGAAACTAATTTACTGGAATTTTATTTTTTCGGTGAATGATCAGAAAAGAAATTTTAGATTTCTGCTTCAGCAGTGGTTTTCCTTATGGCTTTATTTATTTTTAATTTTTAAAATGTTTTTCTTATTTATTCTTGAGAGAGAGAGACAGAGCATGAGCAGGGGAGGAGCAGAGTGAGAGAGGGACACAGAATCCAAAGCAGGCTCCAGGCTCTAAGTTGTCAGCACAGAACCTGATGCGGGGCCCGAACCCACAAACCATGAGATCATGACCTGAGCCAAACCCAGACACTCAACCGACTGAGTCGCCCAGGCTCCCCCCCACCCCCCACCTTTATGGTTATGTTTTAGATAAAAATAAGAATGGAAATATATCCTTCAGACTATGTTTGCAATTCCAGGATGATAATTACCTTTTGTTTGTCCCTCTGGATCCATTCTGTAGCCTGGTCTGCTCTGATTTCTGCCAGGAGATGCTTGACTTACAAGTCTACGTTCAAGAGAATGCTTTGCCTTCTGCCTTCTGGTAAGATTCAACCAGTGGGAAGCCCTGGCAGGAGATGGAGGCAGAGTAGAGGGAGAGTGAATACCCGTGGGATACTCTTTCCTTTTCTTCTCCCTTCAATCCTGAAAATGCTAATAGCACCTTTATGTCACTAGCCTCGGGGCAAGGTGGGGAGGAATCTACACTACCCCTTGAGTGTTTATTCACCCTGCCCTCACCTTTGTAAATAGTTTCTTTTTAAACCCTCCTTGAATCATGAAAATCTGGTTTTATTCTAGGGTCCTGCCATTTGTTTCATTCTGGGAACCTTCCTCATACACTGATGTCTAGCAATTACTTGGTATACTAAATATGTTTTAAAAAGTGGGTAAATAAATGAAAGAGCACAGTGATACACTTACTTTATTCTCAGATGACAAAACTGGCTAAGGGAACCACTGTAGGTGTCTGTTAATCCAAAAATGGTTTCCTGTTCAGTGAAGGCCAGTATACCAAATATAAAGGTAAATTTTTATCCAGACTTCCTTCCTCTTTTATAAACAAAATAGTCTTGGAGCCCCATGAAAGCTGAGAAGACTTGGTCATACAGCCAGATTCCTGCTGTCTGAAAAATGTGATGGTAATCCAGAAAGAGATTTCAGAAGGCTTGCCCGGCAGCTCTGTGGTCACTCTGGTCTGGCAAGGAATGAAAGCCCCATGTTAGGCTGAAAGCTTAGAACTGCGCTCAGAAGCCAAAAGTCTTTCAGCTTGAATTGTAAAATGTTAGCCAACTTTGGACCAAGGCCTCTTCTGAAAATGAATAAAAATTTTTAGGGAGAAAGAGTCAGTACCTTAAATACATTTAAAGTGTAGGATTCATCCTGAATGAAATGATACCTCTCTTCTTTCAGGTAATACTTACATTCATTTGGTTGATGGTATCCAAACTCCCAAACATTTGACTTTCTCTGTCTCCTAGGAATGATTCAGTGGCTGGTGGTTTAATTTCATTTCACTGTGGATACAATGATCTCTTTTGGTGATCGAACAAGGAAAGGTTGAGACCTCTTATTTTCAAGGCTTCTAAAATTGTCTGAGGACTTACATTCATATAAACAACTTTATTTTATAATGAAAAGCACCAAGTATTTACAAACCATTTACTAAAGCCCTGGTCACTTTAGATCCTTCAGTGCTCCTTAGCACATGTCGCAATTATACCAGGCACTTTGAATGCCAAAGGCATTTAATAAATTGTTATTATGATGCAAATGTGAAATTGATGTGTTATGGGGTGCTCTCTCTACATCTTTGATAAGAAATATGCTAAAATTCTACTTACAAATGAGGAAACTGAAATTCAGAGGGGTGAAGTTACATGCTGGAACTTTCACATTGAGGGAAGAAGAAGAGAGAAAACCCTGTCCTCCTTACTTCTCCCAACACATAATTTCATTAGAAAAAGACAGCTCCTAATCTTCCCCAAGCTCTACTAGGTTAATTTAGGCACAGCTAGGGACACTTCAGAATGACTGGTAAGCACAGTGAGCTATCAGACTGACTAAAGATGCAGGGTGAGGGGCAGAGAGCATCTGGTTTTGTTCTGTTACTGATTTATTTTGAATTTTGCTGTTCCTGTGCATGTTATCCTATTAATGTATTGTAAAAGTCTGTAGAAAAAAACTGTTTTGGAGCACCTATGTGGCTTAGTCAGTTGAGCATCCCAACTCTTGATCTCGGCTCAGGTTGTGATCTTGCAGTTGGTGAGTTCGAGCCCTGCATCGGCCTCTGCTCTGACAGTGTGGAGTCTGCTTGGGATTCTCTCTCTCTCTCTCTCTCTCTCTCTCTCTCTCTCTCTGTCCCTCCCCTGCACATGTTGTCTCTCTCTCAAAATAAATAATTGGCTTAAAAAATGTTTTAATTGGGTTTTGATTTGGAATGATATTTGTTCATTTAACAAATGTGGTATTAATGCCCTGAACCTCACCCTACATATCCTGAATTAATTTTGACTTTGTTGTAATCCAGATATAGGTAATTTCTTTCTTTTTCTTTCTTTTTTTTTTTTTTTCAGAGATAGGTGTTTTCTATAGCTTCTTAGGTAACTTTAATTTATAACCAGAGTTGAAAATCCCTGCTTTATAAGTATGGAGAGAAACAATGGAAGTTAGGAGAAGAAAGAGGGAAGAAAAGAATAAAAAGAAAGGAAGTAAGGAGGAAGGGAAGGGGGAAAGGAAGAGGAAGGAAAAAAAGAGGGAGAAAAAGGAGGAAAGGAACTAGGAAGAATGGAGAGGAGTGGAGAACAGATGAACTCCTTGTGGGAGCTAAGACACAGGCCATGATTAAAAGTATCACAAGTATGTGTAAACCCAATTTAGATGGTCCCTGACTTACAATGATTTGATATACAATTTTTCAGTTTTATAATGGTGTTAAAGTGATACCGAGTCAGTGGAAACTGTACTTCAAATTTTGAGTCCTTGGTCCTTTTCTGGGCTCGTGCTGTGCAGCACAATACTCTGTCTTAATGCTGGGCAGTAGCAGGGAGGCAGCCCCTAGTCAGCCAGTATTCAATCAACTATGACTCAACACTTGATTATAAAACAGGTTCTGTATTGATTCTGGCCAACTGTAGACTAAGTGTGCTGAGCACATTAACAGACTAGGCTAAGCTACGATGTTCAGTAAGTTAGGTGTATTAGATGCATTTTCGACTTACGGTATTTTCAATTCACAGTGAGTTTATTGAGGTATAACTCCATGGTAAATTGAGGAAGATCTGTACTTATGGAGTAATATGTGTCATCTAAACAAATATAAATACTGATTATGAACAATCTGAACTAAAAACAAAATCCATCGTGTGTGTGTGTGTGTGTGTATGAAATCTATATTTTCTGTGTATTCATACCTATGTGAAATCTCCCCCATACACATACTATTGCTATTTAGTATGTGTATGGGCACATACTTGGGCAGCTTAACGTTTCTAAAACAAATGACCCATACAGCAGTTAGCATCACCAAAATGTATTAAGGTCATAATCAACTAGCTCTCAACACTACCCAGCAGCACTACTCTCTTACTCTGGTCTACTTCCTCCTGTGTTTCGATAACTACTTCAAACCTTCTTTGTAGCTGACAGATTTTGGAGTCTTCCCCCACCAGCTAATCTCTCCTTTTGCACTAGATACTGTGCTTACATCCCCCCTTCAAAAACAAACAACAAAGGAAGAGCTATCAAACACTTTCACCTTCAATTTTCACCTTCCCAATTTATGCTCTGACCAGTAGTTGCCCCCTTATTCTTTCCATTTCTGCCGGTTACATTCTTGTGCTCTGCCTCAACATCCTATGTAGTTTTGCACTGGGCTGTATCCTGATTTTTCCTGCTGTCTCTTGACTCTCACAACATTGATTACCAGTATTGATTAATCTTTCCTGTGTCTTCAATCTCTCTGTCTCTACTATATTCTTCCCATTGCACCAGAATATGCCCAACACTCTCTATTTTCAAACAAAAGAAAACTACCTCGGCTTCTCTTCTACCAGCCAGTGCCTTAAAAGCTTTCTCCCCTTATAATCAGGATTCTCAGGAAAGTGTGTATTTGCATTTTCTTCTCTTTCTTCACCTTCTTTTATCTCCCTACTTCTTCAAAGTATCTTCTGCATTCTTCCTTCCATCAAGATGGATTTCCAGTGATCACCATGTTGCTAAATGCAGTAGGCAATTTTTATGCTGAATTTATTTTACTTCCCCATCAGCCTTCAGCCTATTTCTTTCTTAAAACTTTCTTCTCTTAACTTTGATGATAGCCCTGGCCTCCCCCGCTCTCCTGTTCTTTTCCCGTGCTTCTTTATTGGCTCATCCTGTAACCTTATGATTTTAGGCTCTGAAACCAGCCTTTTCAGATTCAATTCCTGACTGTGAATCATATCACCAGTAAGTCAGCACAGATAACTCCTCTGTAAAAATGCTAATAATACTGTTAACTTCATCAAAATATTTTTTTGAAAGAAGTAACAAATTTAATTGCTTGAGACAGTGCCTGAGACATAGAAAATGCTAAAGAGTGGCACCTGGGTAGTTCAGTCTTCTGACTTCAGCTCAGGTCATGATCTTACAGTTCGTGGGTTCAAGCCCCATGTCGGGCTGTGTGCTGACAGCTCAGAGCCTGGAGCCTGCTTCAGATTTTGTGTCTCCCTCTCTCTGCTCCTCCCCTGCTTGCCTTCTGTCTCTGTCTCTCTCTCTCTCTCTCAAAAGTAAATAAATGTTAAATTTTTTTTAAATGCTAAAAAGAAATATTATTTGTTATTTTCTTATACCTGTTCTTCAAGTCATATCATGGTTCCCCTTTCATGCTGTATTTTGTGTCTCAAAATGGTATTTTTCATGCTGAAGGATTTAAGTACTATTTTAATTCTTGAAATTTATAATTTCATATCTTTAATGTAGACTTCTCTTCTGAGTTCCAGTCTTATTTTCAACATCTGTGATTGGATATCCCAAGGAAACCATAATGCAGCAGGTCTGAAATTGAACTCCTATTCTTTCCCTTGCAAAGTGAATCCTTTTCCTAGTTTCCCTTGAATGGCACCCATTAGCATAGTGGCACAGGTCCAAAACTTATAAATCATTATTTTTTTTATATGCTACATGTGTTATACTATCCCATTATAGTAAACATTTTAGTTGCTGAATATCTCAGGAATCTCATTGTCCACACTGCTATCACTCCTGGTTAAGCCCTCTCATTTTACTTTTTTCTTCTAATCTTGTGTACACTGTGCAGCCACAGTGAAGTTTTCTTTAAAAAAAAAAAAGTGAAGAAAATGATGATGTTGCTTTCCTTATCTCTTAATATCACTTTTAGAGTTAAGAAAAAAAAAAAAAAGCAAAAGTCCTTAATATACCACAAGGCCTGAATAGACTGCCTACCCAGGTCCCCAACCTCAGTAACAACTGTTTTGGTTCCTTCATTCTAGCCTCTCTCACCATGTCTTCATCCCTTTTACTCATGCTCACCTCCACCTCAGGGTCTTGCTCTTTTGTCTGTTAACCACTCTCCTTCCTCTGCTATATGTAGTGAACCCCCACTTGTCTTCAGATTTCGAAGCTCACATGTTACTTCTCAAGGAACTCCTTTCATGCTTCTCAATACTAAATCAAATCATAGCTGTTTGTATGTACCCTTGACAGTATTAAGTTTGTAGTTATATATTTGATTATCTTATTACCATCCATATCTCCCCTTAGGCTGTAAGCTCATCATTGCTTCCCCAAACCTACTCAAGTATCTGGAACATAAGATATTCAAACAATATTGCTGAATAAATGAACGATGCCTGTAAAGAGAAACTGGGGTCCTTAGAGAAACTAGAAACTCATTGGAAGAAGCTCAGGGATGTAACGTCAGAATAATGGGTGCTTGGCTTGTTTCTGGTTTTGGTGTGTTGGTGATGTCAGAGAGCCACTACAGGGCTCTATTCTCCTCAGGAACAGTTAGATTTCCTATTTCCTTTTTCACTCATTCATTCAGTCTGTCATTATATAATGATTTACTAATGGAATATTGCCATCTTAGCAGTATACAAAACATTACAAATACAGCTGTGAACAGAACAGAGATGACCTTATTTCTCTTAGGGTTTATAATGAAGGCATAGAATCCTAGTATCTCAGAGTGATAAGGTAATAGTTTTAATAAAGGATCTATGGAACACTAATCTTATACTCCGTAAAACAAAAGTCCTAAAAAAGTCTAGGCTATGAAGCACATTGCATTTTTTTCTCATGGAAATTCATAAATAACATTGGGTCACTAAAGGCTCTGGAAATATTTGCAATAAATAAATCATTTAAATATGTGTAACCCAGCATTCCCTAAATGCAGGGTTTTGTTTTTTGCTTGCTTTTGCTTTTGTTTTAGCACAACTCCTGTGCTGAGGAGGTACTATACAAGATTATACATTTCATACGTATATTGTTTATTTTTTCCATTGAACTGAGTCAGAATTGTCTTTTCTATAGTTTAGAATCACTGGATGTGATGTTTAAAATAATTAAATAGTTAATTTTGGCTACTGGTTTATAAACTTTCTTGACTTCAAGAATCTGTGGTTTAAATATAGTTGTTTTGAAAATGCAAGCAACAGGGTTTCTCTGATCAAACCAGTGGTCAGATGTGAGCCCCATAAGCTAAGCCCCTTACTGCCCCTATATGGTACCACTGGAAAATCAGTGATCTAGTCCGACTGTATCACTTATCAGAAATAGCAGAAGATGGAAATCTAAAGAGGCAAAGAAAAATCTTAGAACACACACCTATTGAAGTAAAGGGCAAGAAATAAAACTCAGGTCACTGAATTCCCAACCGTTGCTTTTCTCCTTCTAACACATAGCTATACTACCCATGCTCTGAATTATATGTACTGGGGAATTGTGTAAAATTGTGACTTTTAGAATTGGAAGTATAAACTTTTAAATATTCTACCCTTCATTATGTGCCAGCAATACTGACCTTTGTCCCCTAAACAAACCAAGCTTGTCCCCACCCTCAGAAATTTGCATTTTTGCTACATCAGCCTGGAATACTCTGGCCCAGGCTTTCGCATAGCCAGCTTCTACCCTCCATTTAGGCCTGGGCTCAAAGGTTGCTTCCTCAGAGATGCCTTCTCTACCCACAGGATTTTAATATCCAATATCCTATAACTGTGTTTTATCTTCCTCCTAGCACATATTGTCAGAATCCGATTATTATGTATTTGGTTCCTTGGTTATCATCTATCTCCTGCTAGAATGGAAGTTCCATGAGTCTTTTTTTTATAGATTGTTGAATCTCTAGAACTAGAAGAGTACCCGACACACACACACACACACACACACACACAGAAGACATTTGATAAATATTTGCTATATGAGTGCGTAACAGGCAAAGCTCTGTGTATGGGCTGTCTGTGGTAGAAGTGAATTGCTTGTTGGACTGGCAGAAGTCAAATGACCACCTCTCTAAAATGCTAGAGAAAGTATTAAAGGGACCAAGTTAGATATCTGAATTCCCTTCTAGCCCCGATTTTCTAAAATCCAAAAAGATTGGGATTGTTTCTCTGTATCCAAGAAATACTGTTGCTTTCCCATCTGGAAGAAAGTTTAATTCTGATGCAACCCAGTACACAGTACTGTAACAATTATTATTGTATTTCTAAGGATTAAAATATATTTATTTTAGGTGTTCTTGTTTAAACCACAAGACCATAAAAACTCTTTTATATAAATTTTGTAAAATTTTCTTTACCACATAAATCAATAATTGTAGCTAGGGATATTTTACAAGTGAACTTTCATTCCCTTTTCACCATTATTTAATAATGGTGCCACATTATTTTAGTTTCCATCGATGACTCACCTGCATTAATGTCATTATCTCCAAATTGGCTTCCTCCTCTGCCCCTGCAGTTACCTCTCTAGGCCTCCTTCCTTATTAATGCCAGAATTCTCTTGTTACAAATAAGTAATTTTCCACCTCTCCTACATTAAAGCTGTATTAGTTTCCTGTGTCTGCTGTAACAAATTGCCACAGAATTGATGGCTTAAAACAATTTAAATTTATTCTCTCAGTTCTGGAGACCATAAGTCCTAAGTTAGTACTTCTTGGCCTAATTGAAGCTACTGGTGGGGCCATATGCCCTCTTAAGGCTCGGAGGACAGGATCTGTGCTTTGCCTCTTCCCACTGCTGGTGGCCACTAGCATCTCTTGGCTTGTGTCATATCACTCCAGTTTTTAAGACCAGTATCTTCAGATCTTTCTCTGCTGTGTCTTCACATCACCTTCTCTTCTCTGTGTGTCAGATTTCCCTCTGCTTCTTTCTTACAAGGGTAGATGTTGCATGTAGGGCCCACCTAGATAATCCAGGATAAGGTCTCTATCCCAAGGTCCTCAACTTAGTCACATCTTCAAAAACTGTTTGTCTTAGGAGGTAACATTTTCAGAGTCCAGAGACCTGATGTCTTTGGTGACCATTATCTGCCTGCCATGGAATTTACAAGTTTGCCATGGCCTGTAAACTAATGTCCACACTTATTATCAGGAACTACAGGCCTCTATGTGTCTGGCCTTCATTTTTTTTTTTTTTTTTTCTCTCTCTCAGATATCCCATGATGGCTTTCTGTATCCCTAGGAAAAAAATGTTTTCCAAACACCTGTTTCCCTATGTATTAAGCCTGAAATACTCTTTTTTACCTTGTCCTCTTTTTATAACATGCAGTTCTCTTCTACAATATGCTTCCCTCTTTTATCTTGGCAAATCTTCATTTACTGAATATATATAGAGTGACTGCAAAGTGTTAGCAATTGTGCTGAATGAATAAGACTTGATCCTGACTGGAGGATCTGAGCATCTATCTAGTGGTGAGGGCAGAGAAACAGAGTGAAGTATGATAAATGTCCGAGTAAAGAGAGAAATATACAGGATACTATAAGAACTGAAAGCATAGGCATAGACATAGAACAGGGAACAGGAATATATCCTTTTAAAGTCAATGCCTGAATCAAATCTTAAACAACACAACACAACACAAATCTTAATACATTAGTAGGAGTATGTAACAGTGATGAGTGGTGGGGGTTGACAGGGAGGCTTTCAGAGTTACTGAGTTCTTCTTTTTTTCAGTCCCCCCCCCCCAGTTTTATTGAAATATAATTGCCATATAGCATTGTATAAATTCAGGGTGTACAATGTGACTACTTGATGTGAATTTTTGTACACTAATAACAAAATATCTGGAGAAATAAAGAAACAGTCTCATTTACAGTAGCACTGAGAACAATAAAATACCTAGGAAGAAATGTAACCAAGGAGGTGAAAAATCTGTATACTAAAAACAATGAGATATCAATGAGAGAAATTGAAGAAGACACACATTAGGTGGGGAGATAAATTATATTTGTGGTTCAGAAAAATTAATATTGTTAAAATATCCATACTCCCCAAAGCCACCTGTAGATTCAGTACAATCCCCATCAAAATTCCAGGGACAATTTTCAAAGAAAAACAAATCTAAAGTTAATATGTAACCACAGAAGACCTCAAATAGCCAAAGAAGTCTTGAGAAAGAACAAAGCTGAAAGCATTGTACTTCCTGATTTCAAGTAATCTATAAAACCGTAGTAATCAAAACAGTAGGATCCTGGCATAAAAACTGACACGTAGACCAATGGAATAGAATAGAGAGCTCAGAAATAAACCCATACATGCACAACTAATATTTGACAAGGGATCCCAGAATATTCAGTGGGGAAAAGATAGTTTTTTCCATAAATGGTGTTGGTTAAACTACGTCTTCACATGCAAAAGAATGAAATTGGACCCTTGTCTTAAACCACTCACAAAAGTTAACTCTGAATAAATTAGAGACTTAAATATAAGCTCTGTAACTATAAAACTCTCAAAAGAAAGCAGGGAAAAATCTCCTTGACATTGGTCTTGGCAATGATTTTTTTGGATATGACCCCAAAGCACAAGCAGTAGAAGAAGCAAATATAAACAAGTAGGACTACAGGAAACTGAAACACCTTCCAAACAACAAAAGAAATAAGGAACAGAATGGAGGGGCAGCCTATGGCATGGGAGAACATATTTGCAAACCATGTATCATTTAAAGGGTTAATATCTAAAACATATAAGTTGTATATAAGCACTTAGTTTAAGTGCTGTTTTATGAGTAACACCTTCCATACCCCATGGGCCATATATTCTCTTATAGAAACTTATGACATGTAGTACTTCTTCTATTATAACTCTCATCATTTTTTATTATAATTAAGTGTTTAATATGTCTTGCCTGGACATATAAATTAGCTGTTATAAATTAAAGTACTTTTATGAATTAAAAGTTTCTGAAATAGCAAGGAACATGAACACTTTGTTCATTGCTTTACATCTCAGACCCAGTAGTGTTCCTGATACATCTTAGGTTTTTAACAAATGATCTTGGAATGAATTAATATAAGAGTGAGAGAAGAAGGACTTAAAACTCATATTGTGTTCTACAGATGCCAACACTCTGACATCTCATACTGTGTTTCAATTGTTTACTTGCTCCTTCACATCTCACTGTTGCAGTGTATGAAGGGCATGAATAAAGCAGATATATCTGAGCTTTGCATAGTCTTAATTAAGCATGGCACATCTGATGTACTGGTTTATTGGAGTTTTGTTTTGTTTTATCAGACATGTATAGGCCTGAATTAAAAAAAAAAAATCAGGGAAGGGCTACAATCTTGCTAGTCAATTATATATTCCCAAAGGTTCAATATATATCCAGATATAGAAGGAGAAACTATACTGTGTTAGCTTTACTGAAATTATTTTGTCTGGCAGCTAATTTTAGTATATTAATTATCTTCAATATGTTAAAATTTTATTTGACATATTTAAGTAGATATGTTGTTTTTAATTAACGATTTTAACTGACAAAATATATTTTAAATTAGTCATTTTCATTCCTCCTGAGTCTCTTCTGTGGAGCTGTAAGGTTCTGTAGAATTGTTTAGAAACCAAAGCTATAGATAATCCAAAGCAACTAGGGAGTCTAAGTTGCTTAAGAAGAAAAAAAGAAAAAATAAGAAAAAAAGAAAACAGGTAAAGTCTTCTGTAAACATGATTATAGGAAAAATCTTTTTAACTATGAGTAAAAACCCACATGCAATTTTAAAAATTGATTAATTTAGAGCACCTCGGTGGCTTATTCGGTTAGGCATCCAACTCTTGATTTTGACCCAGGTCATGATTTCACAGTTTGTGAGATCGATCCCCGCATTGGGCTCTATGCTGACAGCATGGAGCCTGCTTGGGATTCTCTCTCTCTGCCCCTTACCTGCTCATGCTCTCTCTCTCAAAAATAAATAAACTTTAAAAGAACAAATAAAAATAAAAATTGATAAATTTGAGTTCATAAAAATAAGAAAACACATTTTGAATAGCACCAATTCAAACAAAAAATAACTAACTGAAAATAAAATTTTTAATGCGCATCAGAGAGTAAAGACCAATATTCCTAATTTTTAAAGGAAAAATTGAAAAGGAAATATAATTTGGCCTCTAGAAAATTGGTTAAAAGCCATTAGCCTGCAATTCACCAAAAGATTAAAGTGGACCTTAAACATATGAAAAGATGTTTCCCTTCACTCAGATAAGAGAAATTAAAATTAATACTAGAACAGGGAACTATTTGTCATGCAGTAGATTGTCAAAAATTGAAGAACTTGATCATATACTCTATTGGTGAGGTGGTAGGGAAACACTCACATGCATTGCTGGTGAGAACGCCAAATAGTACAACCTTTATGAAAGTTGTACAGATGTACTTCCCTTTTGACCCAGAATACTCACTTCTAGGGATTACCCTGATGGTGTACCACCAAGAATGTAAAATTACATGTATACAAATGTATTTATTACATCATTTTTTATATCTGCAAAATAATGAAAATTACCCAAATCTCTAACCAAAGAGTATTTGTTGAATTATGGTGTGTTTGTTGAATTATGGTGTGTGTAAACATGCATACACACACACACACACACACACACACACACACACACACACATACACACACCACATACACACACCACACACACACCACATACACACACCACACACACACGCGCGCACACACACACACACACACACACACACACACACACACACTTGAGTACTATGCAGCTGTACAAAGAATGATGAAGACCTCTGAACCGATATGGAGAAATTTTCAGGAGATAGCATAAGTTTTAAAAAGTACATAAAGACATATATGGAATCCTGAATTTTATGTACAAAAGAAGTGAAAATAAGAAAATATGAATATGCCTCTTATAATTGCAAAAAGAAAAACAAGAAATACAAGCCAGGAAATAATAGGAACTGGTTAAACATAAGGGATACAATGAGCTGAAAATGGGGTGGTAAGAATACAGGGGGAAATGACAATTGAGTTTTTTTTTTAATTTAAAATTTAGTTAACATACAGTGCAATATTTGTTTCAGGAGAATTCAGTGATTCATCAGTTACATCACTTCCCACTTACTAAACACCCAGTTGTCATTACAACAAGTGCACTCCTTAGTATTCATCACCCATCTAGCCCATCTCCCACCACCTCCCTCCATCAGCCCATAGTTTATTCTCTATAATTAAGAGTCTCTTGTGGCTTCTTTCCCTCTCTTCTCTTCCACCCTTCCCATATGTTCTTTTTTGTTTTGAAATTCTACATATGAGTGAAATCATATGGTATTTGTCTTTCCCTGATTGACTTGTTTTGCTTAGCATAATACATTCTAGCTTTATCTATGTCATTACCAATGGCAAAATTTCATTTTTGATGGCTGAGTAATATTCCATTATATATATATATACCACATCTTCTTTATCTATTCATCAGTTATGGACATTTTGGCTCTCTGTAGTTTAGCTATTGTTCATAATGCTGCTGTAAATATTGGGGTGCATGTATACCTTCAAATCTGTATTTCTCTATCCTTTGAGTAAATACCTAATAGTGTAATTGCTGATCATCATAGGGTAGTTTCTTGAGGAACCTCCATACTGTTTTCCAGAGTGGCTGCACCAGTTTACATTCCCACCAACAGTGCAAGAAGCTTCCCCTTTCTCCACATACTCACCAACACCAGTTGTTTCTTGTGTTGTTAATTTTAACCATTCTGACAGATGTGAGGTAGCATCCCATCATGGTTTTGCTTTGTATTTCCCCGATGATGGTGATGTTGAACATCTTTTCATGTGTCTGTTAGCCATCTGGATGTATTCTTTGGAAACGTGTCTATTCATGTCTTCTGCCCATTTCGTAACTGGGTTATTTGTTTTTTGGGTGTTGAGTTTGGTAAGTTCTTTATAGATTTTGGGTACTAACCCTTTATCTGACATGTCATTTGCAAGTATCTTCTCCCATTTCATAGGCTGCCTTTTAGTTTTGTTGATTGTTTCCTTCACTGTGCAGAAGCTTTGTATCTTGATGACGTCCCAGTAGTTCATGTTTGCTTTTGTTTCCCTTGTCTTCGGCGACATGTCTAGTAAGAAGTTGCTCTGGCTAAGGTCAGAGGTTGCTGCCTCTGTTCTCCTCTATGATTTTGATAGTTTCCTGTCTCATATTTAGGTCTTTCATCCATTTTAAACTTATTTTTGTGTATAGTGTAAGAAAGTGGTCCAGTTTCATTCTTCTGCATGTCGCCATACAGTTTTCCAGCACTGTTTGTTGAAGAGACTGCCTTTTTTCTACTGGATATTCTTTCCTACTTTGTCAAAGATTAGTTGGCCATATAGCTATGGGTCCATTTCTGGGTTCTCTATTCTGGTCCATTGACCTATGTGTCTGTTTTTGTGCCAGTTTTGATTTTTGCAAATGTGTTAATGTTCTACATATTCTAAAATAAAATTAATTAGATGAAGGAGGAAAATAATAAAACTAAAGGGGAAAGAGGAAAGGATTGATTGAAGGTAATAGTATTTGATTGAATACTAGTATTTGATTGAATACTAGTATTTGATTGAATCAATAGTATTGATTGAATTGTAATAGTATTTGACTTTGAACTCTCAGTTACAGGAGTAAGAGGTGTGAGTAGGAGGAATAGATGCCAACAAACCAAAATATTTTTAATAGTTTTCTTTTCTTTTCTTTTTTTGGTGGTAGTATAGACAAAAAATTATGAAAGTATTTTAGGTATTTTTTAGAGTTGAGTCAGCCAATATGTATGCTGATATTAAAGGAAGACTGGCTTTTCAGTGTGATTAAAGTAGAATACAAATGTGAAAAGCTATATGGCAAAAACAAAAAAAAATTCCTTGTAATTTATGAATTCATGATTTCTACTATACATATGTGTATATGCCTCTATCTGTGCATCATACATTTATATTCGCTTTTGCATGTGTCCGTATATTTTGGTGTATTCATTCATGTGTATCTTTTATGTACATGTGCATGCATATTTTTCTTAGTTCCATTGGGTAAAAGAGCCAGGAACAAAAGACACTCCAGCAGCAATAAGTAAATCTAGTTTCTAGATGTTGTTATGTAACACAATTTCTCCCTGTAATGAAACAGTGACCTTCAGAGAAGTGGCCAATCCTAGGACTTTGAAGGTAGGTATAAGATGAGCCTGACACATTGTATTAGCTAAAACCCATGGAGTGCTCAAAAAAAAATAATGGTAGCATGCCACATGAACATGAGTAGTATGATAGGGCTTCCACTGGACAAATCTGTAACAATTTGAACACAAAAAAGATTAAGTACAATAAAGAGTTATAAACAATTGGAAAATAGACATTAATTTAGCCATATCCAATAATAAATAGATCAAATCAATGAGTCGGTCATTGGAAGAGAAGAGAGGGCTCTTGAGTACAGTAAAATTCCAACGGCCAATTGTTTAATGCAGAGAAAGTGTACAATTTGGAAAACTAATGTTTTGCACTGTCATAGTGAAAACAGGATCAGAAAAGAGCCATCAGTGGATGCTAATCCAGGTAGAAATTTTGATGAGGTATAGGTCATCTGCATAGTCTTTTATCACATATATGCACACCCACATATATATGGATTGTGTGTGTATACACACATACATGTAAGTGTATACATGTATACATGTGTACACATAAGCACACACACTCCTAAAAAAGCCTTACACCATGCAGATGTTATTTGACTAGTTGCTGTTATTAAGTTTACTATTATTGTTTTTAATATATTATTTTCATGTTTCTGGGTCTGGCAATCTGGGTTGCTTTCCTTTTAGCCAAGATCAGGTTCTCCTGAATCTTCTCTAACCAGTCTACGACGGCTTATTCCCATTCTCCATCAGCAGCTACAAGTAAACATTTGAGCTAGGGCTAGAGTAATTATAACAGCTACCACTAAGGTTGTCAGTGCTGGGATTTAAGAAAGCTGGATCTAGCCATGTTTTGTGGCAGTGACACTCTCAGAGTAAATGCATCTGAAAGGAAAAAATGGTTTGATTTGTGTACCAAGAGGCAGTGCATGATATGAAAGCAGCTCAGCCTTGTTTGTAATGACTCAGAAGTGGTCCTTCCTCACACACTCCATGCCAAATAAATCAATTTTTCAACTTTGACTTGCACTTGACACTGCCTTTAATCTGTGAACTATGAAATGCAGAGAAATCTTGTGCGCACTTCTCTCCCCCATCTGCGTGTGGCTGTCAGGCGAGCAGTCAACAGCACTCTGTAACAGAAGTTAATTGGAAGGATCTGGATGTCTCCCGCTCCTTTGGTAATTATCGAAGTCACTCTCCTGGCATGGAAGAGAGCCTCTTGCCTCCACACTATTTGATAAAGAGACTCTTTTTCCTCCTTATATAGTCCCAGAAGCCAAACAAAACTAAGCACTTTCTGTTTGTTTGATAAACCCCAGAATTATTTTAAGGTTGGATACACTAAGCTTTAGGTTCAATTCAATTCAATTCAAGTGCATTTTAAAACCTTTGAGAAGAAGATGTGTCTAATTTACCTGTTTGTCCCCAGTGCCCAGCCCTGTACCTGACATATAATAAATGTTCAGTAAGTGTTAGGAATTTTTATTATTAATACTGTTATTATTAACAACTGTCTCTAGTTCCTGTTACATACAAGTCATTAAAATGAGCATTTAAGGGGGAAAATGTTTAACTCTACAATTGCACACATTTGGGTTGCAATCCTAGCTCTACTATTAACAGCGATGATATTGTAGGCGAACTATTTCATCTCACCGAACATCACTTTCCTCTCTAACACTGTTGGAATTATATACAATGCAGAAGGTTGTATCTATTAAATGAGTTAAAACTGTTACAGCGCCTAGTACACTGACTGGCATACAGTAAGTGTTTAATAAATACTAGTTTTCTTCCCTCATTTCTTAATGTGTTTAGAGACCATTTGAGTCACTTGTTCCACCCATGACTGGTATTTTGCTTCAGATCTTTGACTTTGACATTATTAATTTAGGACCAGAGAAGTTCTATTTTCTGTCTTTGCCCTCTATCACTCCCAATTCCAATATCTCTTCTATTTGTCTCATTTTAGCTAAAAGACATCTTTTAAACAGGGCTTCAAAAACTCAAACAAGATTTTTATTGTGTCCCTCATATGTGGCAACCACTATGGCATGCATTGGAAATATAGGAATGAGTACAACATGATGCCTTCCCTTAGGGAGTTTGCAGCCTTGTCAAGGAGACAGGGATAGACGTACCCAATTCAAATACAGTATGAGCAGTTTTCAGCGAGAGAGATTCTTAAAATCAAAGTGATATGTGAGAACTGTCAATGCCTCTTGTTAGGTTCAGGTAGGAGGTTCCCTGTAAAGTGGGCTTTGAAGGACGATCCAGCATTTTCTGGACAGGGAATGGGCGAAAGATCATTCTACAGAGAGGGGACAGCATGTGCAAAACTACACAGTGATGCATGTGATAGGAGATGAAAATATGTATTTACTGACACTGGTTACATGCTATATTATACATGTCTACAATTAAAGAGTATCATTCATGAGCTATGCTACAGAGTCAGATGTTTTCAGACAGGTAACTGGTGGTGGTTTGGAAGTAAGTTGCAAATAAACCATACCACTTCTGAGGATGGAGTAAGGATGTAGCTGCCTCAGTGGGGATTAAGCTTCAGAAATGGCATTTCATCAGGCTTAGTGGTTACCTGCTGAACTGCAACACCTTGAGCATTAGTTCCAGTCTGTAACCAGGGGCCACAGAAGGGCCAGACTGATTTTTTTAAAACTAATCGAGAGGCAGATGATGCACAGGGAGAGCTTTTTTTAGTCACTGATCATGTGATTCGTGGAAGGTCAGAAGGGAGAGAGACTGAAGGCAGGTGGGAGGCTGAGTAGGGACCTGGGATAACTGTCTAGATGATGAGTTCCTTCACTAGGACAGTGACAATGGTAATGGAGGAGGAGTATGAATATTTTAGGAACATTTGCATGCAGCTTCAGGAAGCCGGCGGACATTGAATACAGAAAGTGAGTGAAGCAGATAATTTGTATACTTTAGTGACAGATGGCATGATAATGTGGAATCAAAAGGAACTGTCGTTTGAGTTTCTTAGCCCTAACTTGTTCTATAAAAAGAGGATTTGTATTTAAACAAATGATTAGACTTGTCTGTAGAAATGTAAGGAGTAACATAATTCATGAACCTATTTTTTCTAGTGTCTGTACTTTACTGCTACTTTAAAAAAATGAAATTGGAACTCAAAGCTAATAATTTGATAAATTCAGAAAGCTAGTAATAGTCCATAATGATTTTATATGGCATGATAAAGGATGACTACTGCCTTCTAAATCATATTTTCACTGAAATGGAAAAACACTGAAAAAAAATCACAAAAACATGATTTATAATGTTGATCAAACTCCCCTAATTTTCCATAGAATTCATTTAGTGTTACTTTCTCATAAACGTTAATAAACTCACACAGTAGTGCTTATTGAATCACCATTGTAAATCCCAGCTGTTGCCAAACTTCACAAATTGACCTCAACAGTCCATAGTCCTAACCTTAGACAGGGGAAAGCATTTGGCTGAATAGAGTTAAATGAACAAAGTACTGTACCTGGGGCTAAAGGGTGGTGAAGATAAATTCACTGCAAGGCAGGAGCCAAATATATAATGGATTTTGAGCTTTGAAGATCCAATTCTATACACATTCTTATTATTCTGTAAATTGTTTCCAAAGTGCTTTATTAAAGCAATCAACAAATTCACATTTTGTACTTGCTGCTTACAGAGACTTTTGATAACCTAAAATGCGTACTTCTGTGGTCGGTTTTGCTCTTAGAGTACAGAACCAGCTCTTCCTTAGTGTTTACGCCATTTATGGTGAACTAAGATGCCTCTTTATCACAGAAATATGACTGTCTGTAGCAAGAATCCTTGTTTTATTTTTATTTCCACTTTATTGGTGAGAAAAAAATGAGCCTCTGAGAGATGAAGTGAATTAATTGTCAAGGTCACCAGGGTTTGAATGTAGGTTGATAGATAGTAAGTTTCTTTCCCTCTCCATTATATTATTTAGTCTCACATCCTTTACTATTCACAGGGTCTCCTTTCCTTTCCTTTCCTTTCCTTTCCTTTCCTTTCCTTTCCTTTCCTTTATAAAAGGAGCTGTTTCATGCAACTTGCATTTTTATAATCCTTAATTCTTTTCTGTGTAACTGTTTTATCCCAAAACATTGTTAAATAATGAAGAAGTACAATAGATTTAAAGTAATAATATTGAAATTTTTTTAATTGGACTTTTTAATTGAAATATAGTTGCCATACAATGTGGTATTAGTTTTAGACCTAAAATGTCATGTTAGATCCAGGAATACAGCATAATGCATCATCAGTGTATAGGCTATTCAGTGTTCACCACCTTAAGTGTAGTTACCATCTGTCACCATACAGCGCTATTTCAATATTATTGACTATATTCCCTATGCTGTACTTTTCATCCCATGACTTATTTGTTTTATAACTGGAAATTGTTCCTTTTAATGCCCTTCACCTATTTGGCTCATCCCCTACCACCCTCCTCTCTGGCAACCACCAGTTCTCTGTACTTACGAGTCTGTTTCTGTTGTTTTTTTTTTTTTTTTTTTATTTGTTCCATTTGTTTTGTTTTGTCTAGTTTTTGTTTTTATATTCTACATTTAAATCATATATTATTTATCTTCCTTTGTATGACTTACTTCACTTACTATGATACCCTTTAGGTCCAACCATGTTGTCATAAATGGTTGTCATAAATGGCAAGATGTCATTCTTTTTTTATGGTTGAGTAATATTTCATTGTGTTTATGTGTGTATACACACTTGCTGTATATATATTGCCACAGCTTCTTTATCCATTTAACTAATTAGGGACAGTTAGGTTGCTTCCATAATTTGGCTATTTTAAATGATGCTGCAATAAACATAGGACTGCATATATCCTTTCAAATTAGTATTTTTGTTTTCTTTGGGTAAATTCTCAGCAGTGGAATTACTGGATCATATAGTAGTTCTATTTTTAATTTTTTGAGGAACCTCCACCTTATACTCCACAGTGGCTATGCCAATTTACATTCCCACCAGTGCATGAGAGTTCCCTTTGCTTCACATCCTCACCAATACATGTTATTTCTTGTCATTTTGATATTAGCCATTCTGACTGGTGTGAAGTGATAACTCATTGTGGTTTTGATTTGCATTTCCCTGATAAGTGATATTGAACATCTTTTCATGTGTCTGTTGCCCATCTGTATGTCTTCTTTGGAAAAACATGTTTGTTAAGGTCCTCTGCCCATTTTTAATCAGATGATAAAGATGATGATGATGATGATGATGATGATGATGATGATGATGATAATTTTGGTGTTGAGGTATATGAATTATTTGTATATTTTGGATAGTAACCTTTTGTTGGATGTATCATTTGAAAATTGAGTTGAACAACTTTGGGTATACATTTTAAGACAAATAGATTTTCATTTTTAATGTGTCCATACTAGTAGCTTTTTAAATTTGTTCTCATGGTCAGATGTTGTTTTTCTAAGCCTGCATTCCTGGCATAAGTCCAGGGTGGAGATAATTGTGCATATTTTGTATTCTGTTTTCATCAGAGCTGTCTATTTTCCCTTTATGATTATAGTACTACAGGTAAATTTTTAATTTTTTAAAATTTTTTAATCTTTTTAATTTTTTACTTTACTTTTTTTTTTATTTTTTTTTAATGTTTATTCATTCTTGAGACAGAGAGAGACAGAGCATGAACAGGGGAGGAGCAGAGAGAGAGGGAGACCCAGAATCCGAAGCAGGCTCCAGGCCCTGAGCGGTCAGCACAGAGCCCGATGCGGGGCCTGAACCCACGGACCGTGAGATCATGTCGTGAGCCGAAGTTGGATGCTTAACCGGCCAAGCCACCCAGGCGCCCCTACTTTACTTTTTTTAGAGAGAAGCATGAGTGGGGGAGAGGGACAAAGGGAGAGAGAAAGAGAGGAGAGAGGGGAGAGAGAGTGAGAGAGAGAGAGAGAGAGAGAGAGAGAATCTGAAGCAGACGCCATACTCAGCACAGAGCCCAATGAGGGGCTCAACCCCATGATCCTGGGGTCATGACCTAAGCCGAAATCAAGAGTTGGACACTCTACCAACTGAGCCACCCAGGCACCCCCAGGAAAGTTATATTTTATTACTAAATGCGTGATATTTTTGCAAATTACTTAATCTTTCTGGATTTGGTTTCCTCTTTCATTAAATGGGGATAATAATCAAATATCATGGGGGTGAGGTGAGGATTAAGTGAACCAGTGATTTAGATGAATAGATGGATAGGTAGATAAGTAGGTAGGTAGGCAGAAAGATAGAATTGAGAGCAGTACTCAGTAAGTGAAGTGTAAGTCTAAGGAAAATAGAGTTGACTATTCAACAACATGAGGCTTGAGGGCACCAATTCCCCTGCATAGTCAGAAATTCACATAGAACTTTTGACTCCCTAAAAATTTAACTACTAATAGTAAGAACCTCAAGAGATCACTTTTTATTTCAGTACACAATTTACTGGAGACAAGAACTGCTCATGCAGAGATGATTAGAGTCACACAGCATTTTAAGCAAATACTTGGCAACACTTAGGCTCACCACAATGGCAACAAGAGGTGGCTACAAAATTATTACAGTAGTAAGGTGTCTGCTATAGTTAATTTTATGCAGTTATGATTTAATAGTGCATCTTTACATTTGTTTACATTTCTTTCAACTGTGAATTATGCCCTGTACAATCTGTGTTTATATGCACAAGTTTTGATAGATTTTAACTTTTTGTAATAGATTTGTGTATATCTTATAGGATAAATGATAAAGTAGACTGGTATCAACATATATGCATTCATGACATATGCAACTTTTAAAAAATAATGTTTATTTTTGAGAGAGACAGAGACACATAGAGAGAGAGAGAGAGAGAGAGAGAGAGCGCGCGTGCACGCGCGTGCGCGCATGAGTGGGGGAGGGGCAGAGAGAGAGGGAGACACAGCATCCGAAGCTGGCTCCAGGCTCTGAGCTGTCAGCACAGAGCCTGATGAGGGCTCGAACTCATGAACCACAAGATGGTGACCTGAGCCAAAGTTGGACGCTTAACCGACTGGGCCACCCAGGTGCCCCGGCATACCCAACTTTTTAAAATTTATTTTTTTTAATTTCTAGGCTTTGTGGCTTGTCTGCTAGTTTTTTCAAATCCAAAAAAAATTTTCCAATATATTTATTGAAAAAAAAATCAGCATATAGGTGGGCTCACACAGTTCAAACCAGTGTCGCTCAAGGGTCATTTGTACAAGATGTGTATTTAGTAAAGTTAATATTTATTTAGCACTTTTTATATGCAGGGCCTATTCCATGTGTTTATCTGTACAATCATATGTTAATATCCATTACATTATGAGACACCTGTCTTATTATTTTTACTTTACTGAAGATAAGAGGGAGATTTAGATTAGATACGTAGTTTGCTGAAGGCCCCACAAGTATCAGATGAATGGAAACAAGATTTAAATTCGTATCTTACTGACTTTAAAACCCATGATTGTAAGCCATACTTTATGGTATATTTTTAAATTTACTTCTATTTGTTAAGTTGTATGTAAATAACCTACTATTTGATGTATAGATGCTGGTTTATGGAGAAAGCACATATGAACTAAAGTGGTGTAATTAAATATCAAAATGTCAAGAGCCTAGGAGTAGCTAAAGATTGAACATTCTAATATAGACTGTTATAATTAATCATAGCTCATAAAATAAAGTGCTAAGGACCACATTTTGCCTCTTTTCATACTTCCTTTGAATGACTGTTATGAGGTACAGTTGTAGTTTTAGTACAGGACTGAGTTGAGATGAGATTGAAAAAAGATATGGGAAGTTCTCCAGTCTAAATAAGTGTCTTGTCAAGTTTAAGCATTTGTAGCATGTTTGATCATCCTGGTCCCCAAATGTTTGGAGCCTCATAAGATCAATGAAGTTCCCAAGTTTTGTGGCCAAATTAGTATTCATTTTCCCTTGCTCTCCCATGAACTATAGACACCACAGCTAGTTAGTGCCAACAATTTATAAATCAAGGCTAGCATTAAAGTTGTGTTTGTCAGTTTTGGGGTATGAAATGATTGATGGTATGTAGAATTGAAATGGTGTAGTGGAAAGAAAGATGGGATTAATCTTCCTGCTTTGTCATACAGTAGCTTTGTGATTCCAGACAAGCTACTGTGTCTCTTTGTCTCACTTTGCATGAGATTTAAGGTCAGAAAGCCCTAGGTTCAAATATTGTCTCTGTTCCTTAATAGCTTTTTGACCTTAGGCAAGACCTTTTACTTGTTTAAATCTCAGTTATATATTTAGTAAAAGAAATTTCCTGTGAATACTAGCTTCATAGGGTTGTGAGGATTAAGTTAGGATAATATACGTAAAATGTTTGGATGTCTGCATTGAACATAACAAGCATTTAATAAATGTAAGCATTACTGAACATGTATATCACATTTTTCCTATCGTTTGTATTTTATCCCCATGTGTTAGACACTGTTGTAGTGCCTGGATATAAAATTTATATGCAAGCATACCTTGGACATATTGCTGGTTCAGTTCTAGATCACTGCGATAAGATGAATCTTATAATTAAGTGAGTCAAAAATATTTATTTGTTTTTACAGTACAAATAAAAATTATGTTCAAACTATAACAGAGTCTATTAATTGTGCAATAGCATTGTATCTGCAAAATCAACATACATACCTTAATTAAAAATGCTTCATTAGTAGAAAATGCTAACTGTCATCTGAGCTTTTGGCGAGTCATAATCTTTTTTGCTAGTAGAGAGTCTTGCCTCGATGTTGATGGCTGCTGACTGGTCAGGTAGTTGCTTAAGGTTAGGATGGCATATTACCCCTACTGTGGGTAGCACTACTTTTACAATTAGAGCCAGTCCTCTCAAACTCTGCTGCTGCTTTATCAACTAATTTTATGTAATATTCTAAATCTTTGTTGTCATTTCAACAGTCTTCATGGCATCTTCACCGGGAGTAGATTCCATCTCAAGAAAGCACTTTCTTTGCTCATCCATGGGGAACAACTCCTCACCTGTTCAAGTTTTATCGTGAGATGGCAGCAATTCAGTCACCTCGTTAGGCTCCACTGGTAATTCCAGTTCTCTTGTAATTTCCACCACATCTACAGTTATTTCCTCCACTGCAGTCTTGAATTCCTCAAAGTCCCTCATGAGCGCTGGAAGCAGCTTCTTCCAAACTGCTGTTCATGTTGATATTTAACCTCTTCCCAATAATCATGAATGTTATCATGGCATCTAGAATGGTAAATTCTTTCCAGAAGCTTTTCAATTTACTTTGCTCAGATACATCAAGAAACCTTACTATGTACGGCAGCTATAGCCTTATGAAGTATATTTCTTAAATATTAAGGCTTTAAAGTCAGAATTACTCCTTGATTCATGGGCTGCAGAATGGGCATTATATTAGCAGGCATAAAAAAATGATCTCCTTGTACATGGCCATCAGCTCTTGGGCGACCACATGCATTGTCGATGAGCAATAATATTTTGAAAGGGATCTTTTTTTTTTTTGAGTGGGAGGTCTTAACAATGGGATTTAAATAAGTAGGAAATTGTGTTCTAAACAGATATGTTGTCGTCTAGGCTTTGCCATTCCATTTACAGAGCTTTGGCAGTGTAGATTTAGCTTAATTCTTTAGGGCCCTAGGATTTTCCAACTGGTAAGTGAGCACTGGCTTCAACTTTTAAGTCATCAGCTGTATTAGCCCCTAACACAAGACTTATGCTGTCCTTTAAAGCTTTGAAGGCAGACGTTGACTCCTCTTCTCTAGCTATAAAGGTTCTAGACAGCATCTTTTTCCTCCAAAAAGCAGTTATATCTACATTGAAAATGCGCTGTTAAGTGTCGCCACCTTCATAAATTATCTTGCCTAGATACGGATAACTTGCTGCAGCTTCTGCATCCGCACTTGCTGCATCACTTTGCACATTCATGTTATGGAGATGGCTTCTTTCCTTAAACCTCATGAACCCGCCTCTGCTAGCGTCAAACTTTTCTTCCGCAGCTTCCTCACCTCTCTCAGCCTTCACAAAATGGAAAGAGTTAGGGCCTTGTTCTGGGGGATCAGGCTTTGGCTTAAGGTAATGTGGATGGCTTGACCTTCTATCCAGACCACTAAAATGTTCTCTATATCAGCAGTAAAGCTGTTTTGCTTTACCATTCATGTGTTCACTGGAATAGCACTTCTAATTTCCTTCAAGGACTTTTCCCTTGCATTCACAACTTGGCTGACCGCTGTGTGTGAGAGACCTAACTTTTGCCTTATTTTGGCTTTCAGTATGCCTTCCACACTAAAAGTTTAATCATTTGTAGCTTTTTAAAATATTTTTTAATGTCTGTTTATTTTTGAGAGAGAGTGTGTGTGTGCAAGGTGGGGAAGGGGCAGGAAAAGAGAGAGACAGCATCTGAAGCAGGCTCTGTGCTGATCGTGGCAAGCCTGATGAGGGGCTGGAACTCACAAGCCATGAGGTCATAACCTGAGGTGAAGTCAGATGCTTAACCGACTGTGCCACCCAAGGGCCCCTCGAGCTTTTGATTTAAAGTGACATATGTGAGATTCTTTCCTCCTTTGACTTGAACACTTAAGAGGTCATTATGGGGTTATTAATTGGCCTAAATTTCAACATGTGGTATCTCAGAGAATAGAAAGGTCCAAGGAGAGGGAGAGAGAAGCAGAGGAACCGGTTGGTGGAGCAGTCAGAACACAAATTACGTTTGCTGGCTTTTATGGGCACTGTTTGTGGAGCCCCAACACAACCGTAATAGTAACATCAAAAATCAGCGATCACAGGGGCGCCTGGGTGGCTCAGCCTGTTAAGCATCTGACTTCGGCTCAAGTCATGATCTCACTGTTCGTGGGTTCGAGCCCCGCGTCGGGCTCTGTGCTGACAGCTCGTAGCCTGGAGCCTGCTTCGGATGCTGTGTCTCCCTCCCTCTCTGCCCCTTCCCCGCTCATGCTCTGTCTCTCTCTCTCTCTCAAAAATAAACATTAAAAATCAGTGATCACAGATCATAACAACTGCATTAATAATGAGAAAGTTTGAAATATTGCAGGAATTACCAAAATGTGATACAGAGACACAAAGTATACAAATGTTGTTTAAAAAAATGGTGCTGACAGACTTGCTCAATGCGGATTTGCTACAAATCTTCACTGTTTATAAAAAGGTAATGTCTGCTATTGAAAACCATGGTAAGGATTAAATTAAATAATGCACATAGACTGATGAAAAAGGGCCTGACATTTAATAGATCCTCAATTAATATTAGAACATGAGATATAATGGTATGTAATTAAGCCAGACACCCACACAGGCATAATGTGAATTAGCAGCAGTGAGTTAGAAGAACTTTTTTATTCATTCATTCTTTAATTCAGTTAATTCATTCAACAATCTTTATACCAGTTCCATGCCTGGAAAGGATCTTATGTAACAAGGAGAAAGCAAAGGTTAATAAGACTGGGTTTCTTCCCTATAGATTGTCTTTATTCTGAGATCCGGGTGTCTGTTGATAAATTTCAGAGTCCATGAATTCTGGAAAAGAATATACAAAAATAAGTATTTTTATTTTCCAGGAAGAATATCTGTCACTTTCATCAGCCTTTTTGAGGGCATCCCAGGAAATCTCAATACAGAAAAAAGGGTGGACCCTGATCCATAATTATAGCTTTGGCAGCATTTTGATACCCAGTTGCCTGGAATTTGATTTCTGGGATAACTGGATTCAATTTCTAGATTCATCCCTGGTTTCTCTGTAACTTAACTTAAACCTCAGTTTCCACATGTATAAAACTGGAATAGTAATACCTACCTCTCAGACTTGTGTCAATACTGTGTATCAAAAAGAATCTCAGTAGGGGCGCCTGGGTGGCTCAGTCAGTTAAGCGCCTGACTCTTGGTTTCGGCTCAGGTCATGATCTCACGGTTCGTGAGTTCAAGCCCCACGTCGGGGTCTCTGCTGTCAGCAGAGAGCCCGCTTTGGATCCTCTGTCCCCCTCTCTCTCTGCCCCTCCCTTGCTCTCTCTCTCTCTCTCTCTCTCTCAAAAATAAATAAACATTAAAAAAAAAAAAAAAAAGAATCTCAGCATCTGGCACTTCACATGTATTCACAAGGAGTGGTTCGTTTCACATTGGTGTCTGCCTCAGACCAGAAGGATACCTTCTTCATCCATCACAGCTTATTGATTGATTGTCAGTGATCAGAATTCTATGCTTCAGAGAATAGTCACAATATGAAAGTGCTATAAAGGTCAGAACACCACTGATGATCGTTAAAACAAAATCTTGGCTCACACTCCTGGTCTCCCTATCATAATCCATATATATCAACTCATCCACCTCATATTGTACTTGCTGTTACCTGTCACTTTAGATGTAATTTCTGTCTCAGTTGCGTGACATTGTGATTCAGATTTCCCCAGCTATTATAGAAACTAACTTCCATGTACACACTAAGGTGTGATAAGGTGTGATAAGTGACACAAGTGCACATTTATCCTTCAGATGTTGCTCACAGTGAGAGGACACTGCGGAACTTCAAGTTACACAGCATCATAGACTGAGGGTTTTATGGGAAGAAAAGGGGCTGCTGAAAGCCACAGAACCATATACAAATGCTGATAGGTAAAAATAAAGTGGTAGTGATACCATGGTGGAGGGATGTTTTATAGAATAATCTAATGCCCCTACAAGAAAATAGGGTAATCATTTGGAAAAAAAAATATTGAGTCATTGTTACAATATAGAAAAAAATAATAATACATGTCTTCCTATCAATATTTCTGATTTTTCCAGCTATGGCACAATTTTTGTCTCCTTTCAGTGAAAATGTGTAACAGCCACTGGCATTCATGTCATTGAGCCAATGTCATGAAAGCTCAGAGCATCGTTTCAGCCTAGGGATCCAAAGTGGTCACTGAAGAATGCTGAACTCTATGCCTGAGTTCTCCTGGTGGCCAAAATCTGGCCTCTCAAGTGCCAGAACCTGGCATAAATATATGGCAATAAGTAGAAGATTTTCATTAATAGATTACTTTTTTTACAAGCAAAATATTTTGAAAATAATTTGACATTTTACAATTCATTTTAGAATATTAGTGATAATATTTTTCTGTGACAAGTGATATTTCCATTTATCACTGGTTAAAATGTAAATACCTTACCATTATATGTGCACATGTGCCCATAAAATGTAAATATATTTGTATTAGGGACCTAGTTAATATATGGAGACACAATGATGAAGAAACATGTTGTGAGATCTACCTTCAGTAAGCTTCTGCTCTGTTGAAGAAATCAAACTTGAAAACAGTTACAGTTGGAGTGGTGGTTAGGAGTGGTAAACATGGGATGGGATATCCATGATAATATGAGATCACAAAAAGGAACACCAAATGCAGAGTCAGAATTAGGAAAGACTTCTCAAAAGAGGTAACACCAGACTGACCATAAGGATGAGCAGTGGGGTTTGAAGGAAGACACTAATCCAGACAGATGGTGGTTAGATGCAAAGGACCAGAGACAAGTGGGGCATGTGATATATTCTAGGAAGTGGAAGAACTTCAGTAAGACTAGGGTATAAATCAGCAAGAAGACAGACATTGTTAAGGTATTATAGTAGAAAAGGAACTACAATAACTTTGAGAAAAGACAAAATTGTACCCATGGCTTCTCTGTGTAAACTTCTCTAACCTTTAAGATAAATGCTCACTATTCCCTTACTCCCCATGTGTCCAGAGACCCCTGGATTGATGTGCCTAGAGAAAAATAATAATTACTGCCTGTTGTTTGCATGGTAGGCAAGGAATAGTCCTTGGTTATTTCTCACAGACCATCAAAGTAAAGTAATCTTCAAAAGCCTTTATATAGGAAGGTTAAAAGACAAAAAAAAAAAAATTGAGTGAAATTTTCATTCTAGTGGAGAAGATAACAAGTAGACAAATAAATGTGTGATATTGTATTATATATCAATAAAATATGAAGAGAATTAATGCTTGGTGACTTAAATCAAATGAAAATGCTATAAAATGGGCCCTTAGAATAACAGTTATATAAAACTTCTCTGATTTCTCTTAAACCAAGGAACTTTTTATACAGGATATTAGAATCCTTCTAACTGGATCCAGTAAATCCTAAACATTTATCTACTAATGGTATTTTTTTCTTTGTTTTCCTGTCCACTGTTCTTTTTTTTTTTTTTAATGTTTTCATTTATTTTTGAGACAGAGAGAGACAGAGCATGATCAGGGGAAGGGCAGAGAGAGAGGGAGACACAGAACCCGAAGCAGGCTCCAGGCTCTGATCTGTCAGCACAGAGCCTGATGCGGGGTTGAACTCACAAACTGTGAGATCATGACCTGAGCTGAAGTCAGACGCCTATCCGACTGAGCCACCCAGGCGCCCCTCCTGTCCACTGTTCTATTGCATGTTGTAGAATAGATCATATTCCACCTATCTGATACCATGCAGATAAGAAATTACTTGGACTCAGGAGGTTGAGAATGAGATAGAAAAGAAACAGGTCTTCTTTGTGTCATTTGTAGTATTCTAATAAAAGAAACACTTCTCATTTTCCATTAACTTTATTGTGCCATTAATTATATAAATGTATAAAATGCATGTCATATCACAAGCTAAAGTGGCATGCTGCTGAATTATGGTTAAAAATGGAAACTTCTAAAAAAAGAACTGTAACTAATAGAAAGCGTATGAGCAAAACTAAAAATTAACTTCGCTGTTTCTTTCCCAAAGGCAAATCATGAGGAATAAATCTGATCAAAATAAAACTCCACAGCTCACCCATTTGTTTACTAAAGAGACCTCGTTTTTCCTTGATGTACAACTGTTTCCTCTGTTTTAAATGTTACTAAAAGATAATAATTTAATTCATCTCTCAGTTTCCAAAGTAATTTACCTTCTCTAGTACTGTTTCAGGGTTTAGAAGCATGCTTTCTTATCCAAGTTGTGCTTACATGTTAAAATCAAATGACAGAATTATTGCTTATGACTCTTTACATTCCACTTAGCTGCTATAGAATATGATACCTACATATAATGAGGAAGCTTTCTAGTATAATTCAGTTACAGGAGCTAAACAGATTATGTTGTCCCCTGACCATTTATTCTACAGTGAATCTTAGAGAGGTTTTAGTTTTGTATTTGTTCTTCAACAGTGTGTATAAAAGATGCGCTAAAAGCTGCTGCTTTCTCAACAACATCATGGTCACAGTTAGTTAAATATTTAATGTCACCAAGCACAAGGCAGGGCATGCAATGAGCATGAACTTGACTATGAAACCACTGTAATGGGTTTAGGTCCCTTGGGTCTCCAATGTGCTCTGTACTGATACAGTAAATGAGGGAAAAGCCTCATCAAAATGCAAGTTTAAATAGAAATCTGTCCTGCCACATCCGTTGACAAGATTAATTATAGATCTCTGAACCTGATGTGTTTCTTAATAACTTGCATCCCTTTCCTAGTATGCAGTCAAGCTGCAATATTTATTATAGCCTTGTGTAATTCTGTATAATTCTCTTTTCCAGAGTAACACTTTCCCATACATTTTAAGTCTTAATAACTGAGTGCCTGATAAAAATCTCCATTAGTGATTTGCCATTAGTCCTTGCATTTGTTCATTGAAATTAAGATAATTATTTTATAATAGTAGCGAATTTCTGAAAGAATGCAAGGGCTCTCTCCATAGGAAAATTCAGCCATTTTCTCTAGTGTATATGTCTTCAAATGAAAGGACAAGGCAGTAAATATAGTAAAAATTATTAGAAGGTATTTTGCTTTGTGAATTACCCAATCTGCCTTAAAAGAAATGAAAATAAAAAGATAATGACTCAAATGATTCTTTAAAGCTTAAATTATAGTGATAGTAGATCCAGTACACTGTTTATATTTTTAAAAAAATAGGTTATTTTTTAACAAAGGAGTTTAAAGCATGAGTTTACAGTGAAACAGACGTAGAACTGAATCAGGGTATCAGTGTTTACTAATTGGGTAAAGTTATTCAGTGTTTGATCTCTAGTTTCTTCACTTATAAAATAGAAAAGTTAAACCAAATTTTTGGATTTGTTATGATGATTACATAATATGCTACAGAGAAGGTGATTACCACAATGCTTGGTCCATCACAATCACTAAATGTTAGCTTAAAAATAAATAGCTCTTTCTGTCTCTGGCCGTTGGTTCTGTCCACCTGCAGTGGATGGATGGTCGTGCAGAAGTGCTCCAGCTTCCTGATCAAGAGGAACAAGCAGACACATAACATAGGACTCAATAACCTGAAGGCTCGTAACTACTTCTGCTACAGTGGGCTGATTCACCACAAGACTGTGAGTGTGGAGCTGGTGGCTGATGGCAGAGGTGTAGTGGTGGCCATGAAGGGGAAATCCAGCCAGCAAAAGCCCGCCACCTCCTCCCTGTGGCCTGTCACCAAAAAGACTGCCCAGGGCACTCTCAGCAGCATCAGGCACATGATCTACAAGAACAAGCCTGAGATGGTGAAGAGGGAGCAGGTCGCCCTATCAAGAGCTCCTGAAAGCCTACCCCCCAACTCCAAAGCAATAAAGATGTCAGCCACCTAAAAAATAAATAAATACACATAATGCTTCATACAGATTGAAATATCTGCCTAGGCTTCCTATTGACCTCATCATCTTAAATGTGAATCCAAGATGTAAGCTTCATAAAAATCTGTACAGTTGACCCTAATGAAGACTCAAATGTCTGTTTTAGTGTGATGCATCCTCATAATGGATTCTTGGGGGGGGACATTTATTAATATACTATATGCAATATTCTTTTTTAAAGCATATTTTGAAAGAGAGAGAGAGGGAGGGAGGGGCAGCCAGAGAGAGAACTGCAAACAGGCTCTGCAACTGTCACCTCAGAGCCTTATGTGGGGCTCAAATTCACAAACTCTGAGACCATAACCTGAGCTGAAGTCAAGAGTCAGAGGCTTAACTAACTGGGTCACACAGGCACCCTAAATATTCTTTGTATTTTTTAATTTTTTAAAATGTTTGTTTATTTTTGAGAGAGAGCATGAGTGGGGGAAGGACATAGAGAGAGGGCGACAGAATCTGAAGCAGGCTCCAGGCTCTGAGCTGTCAGCACGGAGCCCAATTGGGGGCTGGAACTCACAGACCAAGAGATCATGACCTAAGCCAAAATTGGTCACTTAACCGACTGAGCAACCCAGGCACCCCAGCGCCTTCAATATTCTTAAACAAGAAGCCACTAAGCTTAAATTTTCCTATTGTCTTTAATACCTGGGCCAATACTCTTAGTTGCCGGGACAAAATAGCTCATTAGCTCTCTCTACATCTGAGCTCACATCACCCCATGATGTGGTCCAAGCTCTTTACAGTCTTCAAGCCTGCACTGCAAAATAGTCTCCCTACCTGCTACTGACTTGACCTACCTCCTTCATTCATGAGTCTGTTTTTCTACCTGATCATGCCCAGTATTCTAGTGGTGATGATACAAAATCTTTATCTCCATTTAGGGGTGAACTGTCCAATCGTATCTCAGTTTAGAGAAAGATAGAGTCCAGGGGCTGGATGCCCTCTTGGAAGGCAGATTACAGGGTCACTCCGGAATAGAGGCAAAAACAATATTCAGGGTAGTTGATGAAGAGTATCTTAGACTGAGATTAAGTTGGGTGGAAGTCAGTAGGAAAGGAGATGGTAAAAAAAAAAAAAAAATTAAGGGATAATGCTAGGGAGGCAAAGCTAGTGGATCAGAATCAAGTCAATGAATAATGGGTATGATATTTATTATTCATTTATTATATTTCTTTAGGGTGGGAACACACGTTAAAGTAACAGACTGGACAATAAACAAGCTGGTTGTCATCATAAAAATTCTTAACATTGTCATTGACAACATCATCATCATCATCATCATCATCATCATCATCACCACCACCATCATTAAAGTTCCATTTTCAGAAAAATAGCAAAGCGCATCAGTGTTACATTGAAACAAACAATAGGTTAAAGCAAAACTTGGCTATTATTGTGTAATCTGTATTCGGTAAATTATTGATTGATTGTAGATTGATGTTTACTGAGATATAATTCATTTAACATAAAATTAACCATTTTAAACTGTACAGTTCAGTGGTTTTCATCCTCCCTTCTGTCTGTGTCTGAGCAATCTAATTCATGTATGTTTCTTACTACTTGGCCATGTCTTGAAAACGTTGTGGATCTGATTCTTAATCAAGATTTACTCATTTGAGTGTGTTAGTTTCTTACTGTTGGTATAACAAAGTATGACAAATTTCATGGCTTAAAACAACACAAATTTAGTATCTTATTAATAAGGTTGGAGATGTTTCTAAGCTATAATCACAGTGTTAGCCAGGCTGCTTTCCTTCTGGAGGCTTTAGGGGGAATCCATTTCCTTGTCTTTTCAAATTTCCAGAGACTATGCACATCTTTTCCTCATGGCCCCTTACTTCATCTTCAAAGCCAGCAGTATAACATCTTTGAATCTCTCTCTTTAAGAGATGGAGAGATGAGAGAAATCTCATCTTTGAATTCCTCTTGCCTCCAGCTTTCACTTATAAGGACCTTTATAGTTACTTTGGGCTTACCCAGATAATCCAGGATAATATCTCCATCTCGAGATCCTTAATTTAATCACATCTATAGAGTCTCCTTTGTTGTGTAAGGGAACATTCATAGGTTCTGGAAATTAAGATGTGGACACCTTTGAAGGAAGGAGTTGTCATTCAGCCAACTACACTGAGATTTAGGTAAATGTGTTATATTGCATGAATATTATTTAAATATGTTTTTATGGTTTTTTTAATGTTTATATATTTTTGAGAGAGAGTATGTATGAGGGGCAGGGGCAGAGAGAGAGAGGGAGACAAAGGATCCAAAGCAGGCTCCATGCTGACAGCAGAGAGCCCGATGTGGGGCTTGAGGTCAAGAACTGTGAGATCATGACCTGAACTGAAAGTCAGATGTTTAACTGACTGAGCCACCCACGTGCCCCTAGTTTTGTTTTGTTTTGTTTTGTTTTTATGTTTAATGAGTTTCTTTATCTCTATGAAATTTTCCTGAACGCTTACTTCTCTGGACTTTATAGCCTATGACATTTGAAAGCCCTTCTTTAAGGAGTCTGTTAATTGCCAGGGAGCTTACACTCTTCTACACTGTGTCAATGCCATCTGCAAGGAATTTCTTTTAGTAACTTCCATAAAATATAACTATCACATTAGTCAGGAGTTTTGCTTGTTTTACTGAAAATTTGGAAGTTTGTGGGCATGACCATCAATTTCATTGATCCCTTCCTTCCATCTCTGACACTCCTACTGTCCCTATCCCTCTTCTTTTCTCCCTGTCACTCAGATACCCTGGCATCCCCAAATTCTTCTCTGTTTTGCAAAGCGGTTCATTTTTGAACAACTTCAATTGTCAAACTTGAATAACAGCACCAAAGCACTTCAGAGCAGTGGGCCCCCATTGAAGAAGTTTGAGTGTCTGTTGAGGTGGCTGTGTCTATAGCTGACAAAGTGACATTTCTTCTACTTTAAATATAACACTGATTTATATAAGTGTTGTTATCATAAATAATTGAAAGATGATGCTAAGAATCATTTGGACACATTTTTGGTATGCATGTCTGAATGCTATCTTACATGCTAGTGTTTCTCACTCATTAGTTTTTTTTAAGTTCACCCAGTTTACCAGGCATTTTGTTAACTACATATCCAATAAAGAACAAAACATAAAGTCTTGATTCCATTGACTCACATTTTTGTTGATCCATGTTAAATTAAGCATTGTTCATCCATATCTTTGGTTTGCTATTGCCTTTGGTGAATTGTCTTATACCTACCCATGGGTAATGGTCAAGATAAATTGATAGCAGTAGAAGACCTGGGTTTGACACTTTTGTAAAGGGTGTTCATTAACCTAATTCCAGTTTCTATGGAAATAGTCATGTTAAAATTGGAGATTTTTGAAAGATAAAAATTATGTCCTGAATAAGTTTCTTAAAGGAATATATCAAGCAGAATGAGATCTCATAATTTTCAGCTCGTCTATGCGTTCATAATGTATATATACAGCCCAAAAAGCTTTAAAGTGGCAGGGACTATGTCTCTTTTTCTCTATGCCTGATATATAGTAAGTAATATGAATTAAAGTATTTGTTGGATGATTAAATAAATACATACAGGAATTCATTTAACAACATAATAACAGCTAGCATTTATGATCACTTACTGTGTGCCAGCTGCTGTGCGAACCTTTGCATATGCATTTGTTATTTTTATTCCTAATGTAAGAAAAATAAAACTTAGGGGAATTTAATAACTTCTCCACAATTGTATATCTATCCATAACTTTGCTTTTAGTTATTAGCCTATCTCACCTTCTACTTATCATACTAAATCATAATTATCTTATAAACTGCTAGGCTTCCTTACTAGACTGTGAACTCCAAGACAGTAATGATTTTTACTTGTATATCTCTGTATCACCAGTGCTAAATTCAGAGCCTAACAAAGAGAATGTGTTCAGTGACTGCTTCTGGATTGAAATCATTGATCTATAGAGATCTCTGGAGAGCAATGACCCTCACCATAAGGGGTCAGTGGAGAGGACTTGAAGATTAGGAGAACTGTACTCAGATAATTGATGCAAGCTGAGCTATACCCATTTGGTCACCCTTACCTCGCAGGTTTTTTTCCAGTAGATAATGCTAACTACCAAAGAAGTTTCAGGTTGAGGGTTGTCTACACCTGTAATTTTGGTATCAAGTTAAAATAAAAACGAGTTAAGCCAAATTCTGACATACACATATAAATTTATTAAATATAGATATCCATTGGCAATCAAACATAAAACAATTTATTACAACCTATATTTTAATCTCAGTGTGGTCAAAATCATTGTGGCCAGAAGTCATGTGGTGCTTTTACTTGTTCTGACTACCACCTGGTATGAAACTTCACTTGAGGTGGATGTGAACAGGTAACACATATAGCTGTCGTTAGGCAATTGTATTCTCCTGCATTATAGTTATAATTAAGTTCTCCTACATAAGTTGGATACATGGATCTTTTTAGGGTCAAGCTGTGTCCACTATCTTTGAGGAAATAGTTTACAAGCCTCACTCAATTCTTATATCATGATTCTTACATCTTGTGAAAGGAGAGGGGAGCCTTACTAAAGCATACAAGCAGATCTGCATATCTTAAACATACTAATCAATAAGCCACTAATTTCACCAGTGCAGAAATTTTTTTTACATTCATAAAATTAATTATGAAAGCCTCAGGTGTAGATGGAGATGTATAAAAGAAGCCCTTGTAGTTGACACCAGTCTTTTTTTTTTTAATTTTTTTTTTTTTAACGTTTATTTATTTTTGAGACAGAGAGAGACAGAGCATGAACAGGGGAGGGGCAGAGAGAGAGGGAGACACAGAATCTGAAACAGGCTCCAGGCTCTGAGCGGTCAGCACAGAGCCGGACGCGGGGCTCGAACTCACGGACCGTGAGATCATGACCTGAGCCAAGGTCGGACGCTTAACCGACCGAGCCAAACAGGCGCCCCGACACCAGTCTTTTTAATATGATGCCGAGTGAACACCATAGAATGTAGTTTTTAATTAGGGTAACTGAGATTTATATCAAAAACCAATAACATTCATAAAATAAAGCCATTTGTGGTAACTTACATATCTATACACACATATGTATATGTATATAGGTGTATGTGTACATATATGTGTGGATATAGGTTGTGTGTGTGTGTGTGTGTGTGTGTGTGTGTGTGTGTTTATTGTAATCCCTTTTCTTCCAGGGGACATCTGCTCTCTAGAATTAGGACTAAACATTCGTGACCTAGGGGGTTCCTGTAGTTTCTCCAGAAGTAATCCATCTTCTGGGAAGCCTCCATTTTAATCCCATTCACATTTTACTTTTAATTGCATCCTCAGTTAAAAAGTTACTTGTAGAAACTTTGTATAAAAAAGAAACTTTGTATAAAATAATTCAGATTTATGTATTTGATATACTACAATTAGTGGATCTTTTTCATATGATATTTTCTCTCTCAAATAATTTATAAACTCATGCAGATAAAGGATTTTTTTTTCATTTTTCATTGCTCATCCATTCATATCACTAATTTTAGTGACATTTAGCTAGGTTTTTTCCATTCTCTCTTTTTCACTTGCATGCCCACAGCTAACTGGGCTCAATACTGTAAATGTTGAATGACTGAAAAACATCCTATTATGAAGCCATCTTTACTAAAGTTTGCAGGTTTCTTTCCCTAATTTCAAAATGCCTTTTTCATTTTAGGTCACTCCAGGTAGCTTGTCTTACAGCATCAGTTCTCTGTTGATTCTCACAGCACGGGGCAAAGAAGAAATCACTGGATCAGGTATGGCTTCCAGTACAAAAAAAGTACTCACTCAAATTAAATACATATACTACACTTCAGAGTGAAAGTTTAAAAATACTCTTACGATTGAGGCGATTGATTTTGGAAATTGTTAGAAGTAGGAACCATTTTTTCCTGTACCACAAGATCTCTTTTGTGGAAAAGAAACTATTTATACAAGTAATTGTTAAAGCTTCTACATTGCAATTTACTCCAACTAATAATTACCCTATCAACACATATTCTGTCTAAATGTCTTTAGTCACAGTCCTTCTAATGTAATCTGGGTGTTCATTGTTCTTCTGTTTGATATGCACTGGAAGCTCCCAGCATCTTATTCTAATCAGTATTTGAATGCATTGTCTGTTGAAATGAAAGTAACAATGATTAGTAGGACAGATGTTTCCCTTGAATGTGAAAATGTAGGGTTAAAACCACAAATTAAACTGAATATTCACAGTCTTTGCATGTATTTTTCAAGATGGTTGGATACAAATTTTTGTGTAGTGAAAATCAGGTACCAGTCAAAGTTTAAAGATCTGTGACCTGCAAAATAGATGATATTTGGAAATAATTTTACTTTTACTGTCCACTCTGGAGAATAGACAAAGAACTCTAGTATGTTGGTAACATGAAATGCTATTTGCCTTCAATGGATGGTGATTTTGACAAGGAGACTAGGAGAAACATGAAAGTAGAAAACAGAACAATCAGAATTTCATGCCAGGTGCATCCATGCATCATGGAATTAACAGAAGAATTATAAGAGCTTATGAATGGATTGTCATTCATTAGTATATTACTATTGTTATTAATATTAGACGTGTCTTTGCTTTTTGATTGAAAATGCTATAAAAATCAGTTGCATATGACATTTAATTGTCAAAATTTGAAGACTGTGTAACAGAAATCTGATTTCTCTCATGTTGATAATATTTATCTCCTGTTTCTACATGTATTCCTTAGTTAATATTTTTTACTGGGATTTTATAAGGCCATGAGAAAAAAAAAATTAAATATAATGTATGTCTCAATGGCTAACTTTAATTTCATAATTGAGGAAATAATTGAGGCCAAGGTGATTCCCATTTTTGTTTGTAAAAACAGTGCAGATCTTCCTCTACTTAACGTGGAGTTATGTATGGGTAAATCCACTGTAAGTTGAAAATATTGTTAAGTTGAAAATCAGTTTAACACACTTAACTTACTTAACTTCATAGCTTATGCAGCCTACCTTCACATGCTCACAACACTTACATTTAGCCTACGGTCAGGGAAAATCACCCAACACAAAGCCTATTTTATAATAACGTGTTGAATATATCATGTAATCTATTGTGCACACTGCTGAAATTGAAAAACAGAATAGTCATTTGAGTATAGAATGGTTGTAAGTGTGTTGGTCGTTTACCCTGGTTATCTTGTGGCCACCTGGGAGCTCCAGCTTCACTACCCTTACCCAGAATTGTGAGAACGTATCATAACACCTGCTGGCTAGCCTTGGAAAAGATCAAAATTCAAAGTATGGTTTCTACTGAATGTGTATTACTTTTGCACCTTCTTAAGGTCAAAAAATGCTAAATCAAACCATCATGAGTCAGGGATTGTCCGTATTGTAACTTACACCTTTATTTAAATAAAGTTTGTGTTTATTCCTTCTCACAACCTTCACAAATAGTACCTGAAAATAGGTAATGAATACAGCTGCAGAATACAGATGATAGGCCCCATTGGGGAAGAATGCCTAGTTAGCTAACCTCCCAAGGAAGAATAATAGGGTGAGCCTTAAAATCCTAATTTACAATGCAAATTGTAAGTTAACCACTTCAAGAGGGTTATCATATCTCAATCATCAGGCTGATAAGAGGTAGCCAATTGCTTTTTGTCTGAATTGCTTGAAGAGTTAATAAAAAGATGATGAGTGTTTTGGGGTAAGAATGATTCCTCTGTCTACTGACCTTCTCAGAGTTTGTACAGAATTACTATCTAAGTCTCTTTAGATAATGACCCATGGATCTAATCTCCATTAAAGCTTTCTTCACATAGAATAAGAGGTTCAAAATGAAGCATCTTTGGAGTCAGTACCCATGATTAAGAGGTTATTAGTTTTCCTGGTCAAGAAGGTGGCACTACAGTGGGATTTCAGTGTTTCATGATGTCTTCCCTACTTCAAATCTTACACTTCCAACTCAAACGTGTTATTGCCTTAGACTATGGTATTTAGTGAACATGTGCTGTTGTTTGTTTTAATTTCGTTAACTTAACCTAAGCCTATCATTCAACATTTGAAAACTGTGAAAAATCAAATAGATAATAAAATAATAATGTTTCATAGTTCGTAAGACTGCCTCTGTGATTCTGGGCAAACCATTTAAATCTTCCTTTTTATTCACTGTATGAAAGGCCTTTGTTGGAGTAGGGATGACTCCTCTCATTGGGATATAGTATCTTTGTTCTTTTAATTTTTTTTAGTATTAGATATTTATTTAAATATATTTTGGTTGATCCATTTGACAACTACATGAGTGTTTGATCTTTTTATAGCGTAAATAGAATAAGCTTTAGAGGCAAGTAGATTTAGGATTATATTCTATCCTCATCTTTTACCAACTGTGATTCCTTGCTACAGATGTCACATCTGTAAATGGTAGGGAACAATGATATTATTTAAAAGAGTTTTTCCAATGATTGAACAGGTAATACATTTCAAACTCTTAGTATACTGTGCAGCACAAAGGAAATACTCAACCCTGTTAACTATATCATGAAATTGCCTAGAATATTAATTAGAGTAGTATATGTATATATAGATTAATAGCATCACCACAAGGAATAAGGATGGCATATCTGTTCTCAAATAATTAGTATACAAAAAAAATCTTAACCCTAAAAGTACACTGAAGATAGATTGAAGTTTAAGATTTACAGTGCTTCAGGATTTATCACTACTGACTATCATTGTAAGCACAGAAAACTAGGAGTATAGAATGTTCTATATATGGAGTTTAATATGTGTGCAAAACCAATGTAAAAAAAAAAACACAGATATGATCTAGCACAAAGACTTTTCAGACTGGATTATTTGTTTGAATTTGTTTTATTTGATTTTTATGTGTGTTTATGGAACTAAACTATATATAAAAGTAATATAAGAGTTGATCTAAGGGTGCCTGGGTAGCCCAGTTTATTAAGTGTCTGACTCTTGGTTCAGTTAAGGTCATGGTCTCACAGTTCGTGCGTTTGAGCCTCACATGGGGCTCTGTGCTTGGTAGTGTGGATCCTGCTTGGGATTCTCTCTCTCCCTTTCTCCTCCTCCCACATGTTCTCTCTCTCAATCTCTCTCTCTCTCTCTCTTTCTCTCTCTCTCTCTCTCTTTCTCTCTCTCTCTCTCTCTCCACCCCTCCCCCGGTCTCAATGAGTAAATAAAAAAAGAAGTATAGGAGGAGGAGGAAGAAGAGCTGATCTATTTGGGAATGAGAGAAGCTCAAATTCTTGTTTCTTCTACTCTGTCACCAACCCATCCCTGAGTTAGCTCTGAAGACCCCCTGCCTGCAATGCTTAGAGAACACAATTTAGAAAGAAAGAAAGAAAGAAAGAAAGAAAGAAAGAAAGAAAGAAAGGGAAAAGGAAAACATTGACCTCGTCCAGTTCATTTCATTTTAAGATGGAGAAACTGAAGCCAAACATAGTGAAGTGACATGACCTAGGTCACACACTGAGAGAAGGACATGTCTGGGTATGCTGACTCCTATCTATGGGATCATGTTGACTCTTAGAATATATTTATAGTTTAGGACAGCAAATGTGGCTTTGGGAAATGTGGCTATTCCTCCCTTTTAGCCAATGGTATCATTTTGGTGGGTGCAAACTAGTAGCAGTTCAAAGTATGGTACCCAACTAGCAACATCAGCCTAACTTTAAAAAAAAAATACAAATTCTTGGGTCTACTCAAACCACCTATGTCAAAAATTCTGATGGGGGGGGGTGGTGCTGAGAACTCATGGATTAACAAGCTCTCCTGGGGCTATATTAAATAAATTATTTGGAAATTAGTTCCATCTGTAAACTAATCTTAATTACATGGCTTACCTACCAATAGGCAAAAACCACTATGAAGATACATAAAATTCTGAAAATAATTGAGAGGGAAATGAAATTTTGCTGATCACCTACCTTATGCAACAAACTCTTTGATTTCTCTTAGTTATTTAATCCTTATAGCAACGTTCTGAAGTATACATTATTATGTGAACTTTGATGGAAAAATTTGATTCAAAGGAAGTAACTTGTCTAAGATCATTCAACTGGAAGTTGCAGAGGTAGGATTTAAAGCCAGAAGTAATTGACTCCAAAGCTTTAAATCTTCCTATTATGTATTGAAACCCACTGGGTGTTACACACACCTGGGGTGGAGTAGCTACAACTCCAGGGGAAAAATCCATGCATTCAATCTTTTCATCATTATGGAGTGCTTGTAATGTTGATTATACTTAGGATGTAATGTACCTCTTCTTGATGTTACGTGGAAACAATGTGTTGTCACTCTGACATGAGAATACCTTTTCTACTCTTTCATTTTACTTACATCTATTTGAATATCTATCCTGAAATTTCTCAAAACTTGCCAAATGATGACAAGCTAATGTATATGTTTATGCTTATATTTTTAGCATTTCATGTAAGAAATAATATAGCTCCAATGTGTCCCGTTTGGGGACATATAAAAAGTTGCTGAAAAATGAATCATTACCTTAGATATTATGTAAATAAAAATCATGTAAGTATTATGTAAATGTAATTACATATAGAAGTAATTATAGGGATATACACTGCAAAAATCAGAGTTGTAATACAGGAAATTATAGGAGAGGGTAATTATATATCATGTTCCCTAAAGTTTCAACATCTAGGAAGAAATTCACCCATTTTTATATCTGAAAGAGACATTAAATATTTTATTGTGTTCGGCAGAAGGTGTGGTGAATGGGTGGTCTGATTAGGGAAGCAGAATATGAGTAGATATTGTGAATGTGGAGGATGTTTGTATTTTGGAAGCATATCGGTTCTAGAGCTGTTAAGACCTACTTGTCAGTTATAGGCCTTGCTTGTTTCTACTTGAAACTGGTTTTCAGTGGGTGAGAGGAAAGTTCTCCTTGCCTGCTCCACAATCTAGGATTCTGCCCATGAGAATGCCAGCTACAAAATCTAGTACCTGGTAATGTTCTAGAAGATGGAACTTGATTGGGCAGGTTGTACCAATGGCTGCCAGAAGAAAAATTACCTATGGAGGTAAATGAACAGCATTTAGAAGAGTAGTGGATGCAATATTAGTACATGGAGAGCTGTACCAAGGGTTGTGTCTGAAGTGTAATATGAAGTCTTGATATAGGAGAATGGAGCTAGAGAGTATAATGCAAAGCCAGATAAAACAGAGAAAGACAAGTAACTTTGATCTCACTCATATGTGGAATTTAAGAAACAAAACAGAGGCACCTGGGTGGCTCAGTTGGTTGAGCATCAGACTCTTGATTTCAGCTGAGTTCATGGTCTCAGGGTTTGGTTCTTGGGATCGAACCACACATCAGGTTCCACACTGACAGCACACAGCTTACTTGGGATTCTCTCTGTCCTCTGTATCTACCCTTCCCCTGCTCACTCTGTCTCTGTCTCTTTCTCAAAATAAATAAATAAAATAAAATATAAATAAATAAATAAGCAAGCAAGCAAAGGGGGGAGAGAGAGAGAGAGAGAGAGAGAGAGAGAGAGAGGCACCAAGAAACAGACTCTGAACTATAAAAAACAGTTACCAAAGGGGAGGTGGGTGTGGGGAATGGGTGAAATAGGTGATGGAGATTAAGACCGTGCTTATCGTGATGAGCACCAAGCAATGTATAGAAGTGTTGAATCACTATATTATACACCTGAAGCTAAAATAACACTTCATGTTAACTATACTGGGATTAAAATTAAAAACTTAATAAAAGAAAAGATCAGAAATAACAAGTTAATGAGATCATATTTGGAAGCAGAACAAAGCAAGCGGTTCAGGTACTCAGTCTTTTTGAGGGACAACTGCATATTGATTTGTGAACGAGAGCAGCTAACTTTAAGACTCAAGACTCAAAGGACGCCTTCTTTCTAGGGCAAACATAGCAACCAATCACTGTACCTCACATATTCTATCCAAGTCCAGTTCTTTCATTTTTCTAAGTAAATGTCTCCCTGATTTCCTTTACTTCATTCCACCTCCACTGCTGTCATCATACACCATGCCAGCATCATCTTTTGCCTGAACAGTTGCAATTTCCTCCTAACCTATTGCCTCATTGCCACTTACTCTCTCCACAATCTAGTTTTACATACTGCAGCCAAAGTTATTAATCCTATTATTAATCCTACGTCACTCCATGCTTTTAGGGAAAATACTAAAGTCCTTAAAATGATCTACAAGTCTCTGCATGATATTAACCCTGCTTACTTCTATAGTCTTACGTGATGAGCCTCTCAGCCCTCCTCCCTCTGCAACTCAATACTGTCCAATTTCAGTTTCTTTTGGTAACATGCCTTTCTGCATAGAAGGCTTTCTCCATTACCCTTTTCTCTTTTCGGAACTATAGGTCTCAATTCAAGTATTGTTTCCTTAGGAAACACTCCCTTTACTACTTTATCCTGAAACACACACACACACACACACACACACACACACACACACACACACACATATGCACATACACTTCTGGTCTTCTGTTATATTTCCTTACAGCTGCTGGGTTTTTTTTTTTCTTTTTCTCTCACATAACTAATTACTTTGCAATTATGTATTTGTGTGTTAATGTGAATAAATAAATGCCTATCTCTCCAACTAAACAAACTACATGAAAACAGGAACCATCCCTTTTTTCATTCTAGAGCTGAGCTCAGTGGCTGCTGGAATTGTTTGCTAAGCAAAGTCTTAGATATGAAGCCAAAATTGTAAGTGATGAAAGAAAAAAAAAGATATATTCACCAAATTATAAAACTTTTGCCCTGTAAACAATATTAATGAGGTGAAAAGAAGACCCAGTGAATGAGAGAAAAGTTTTGGATATTATTTATGTGGCAAGAGTCTTGTGTTTAGAATGTATAAATGACTATTATAGCTCAATAATAAAATAACAAGTAAGACTACAAATAGTAAAAATGGATAGAGAATATAAATTTTTTTTTCAACGTTTATTTCTTTTTGGGACAGAGAGAGACAGAGCATGAACGGGGGAGGGGCAGAGAGAGAGGGAGACACAGAATCGGAAACAGGCTCCAGGCTCTGAGCCATCAGCCCAGAGCCCGACACGGGGCTCGAACTCACGGACCGTGAGATCGTGACCTGGTTGAAGTCGGACGCTTAACCGACTACGCCACCCAGGCGCCCCTTAAAAAAAAAAATGGATAGAGAATATAAATAGACATATTTCTTCAAAGATAGTATACATGTGGTCAGTAAACATGTGATGAAATGTACAACATTACCCATTAGGGAAGTGCAAATTAGAACAACAGTGTGATGTTACTTCATGGCCATAACTGATAAAAATTAAGGATAGTGACAAATGTTGGCAAGGCTATGTAAAAATTGGAATCCTCATATATTTCTGGTAGGGATGTAGAATGGTATAGCACTTTGGAAAATACTTTGGCTTGTCTTCAGTGAGTTAAACATAGAATTGTTCTATGACTTCTAGCAATTTCACTCCTAGTAATATACCTAAGATAATTTAAAACGTTTCCATATTAAACTTTATACGTAAATGTTTATTATAGCAATACTCAAAATGGGCCCAAAATAGAAACTGCCCAAGTTTCCATCAACTGATGAATAGGTAAACAAAATATAGTGTATTTATATGATGGAATATTATTCAGCAATAAAAAGAAATGGAATGCTGATACATGCTACAACATGGAGGAACCTTGAAAACATTGTGGTAAGTGAAATAAATCAGTCTCAACAGACTATAAAAGACCAATTATGGTGTCATTCCATTTGTAAGAAATGTCCAAAATAGAGAAACATATGGAGAGGGAAAGTAAATTAAGGTTTGCCTAAGAGTATGCAGGAAAAATATTGGGAGGAAATAAGGAGTGATCATGGATATTTATTTATTTGATATTCAAAAGTTTATAAAATTAGATTGTCATGGTGCTTGCATAACTCTGTGAATATGCTAAATATCATTGATTATATATTTTATTTTATCTTATTTTAATTTTTGTTTTATTTTAGAGAGAGTGAGAGAGCACGCCCAAGTGGGATAGAGGCCAGAGGGCGTGGGAGAGAGAATCTTAAGTAGACTCCACACTTACTGTGGAGCCTGATGGGTACAAAAAGATCCCACAACCCTGGGATCATGACCTGAACCAAAATCAAGTCAGACATTCAACTGACTGAGCCACCCAGGCACCCTTGATTATGTATTTTAAATGGGTGATTTGTAGCTTATGTATCAATAAAGCCATTAAAGTTTTTTGTCATGACTTGAAAAGACAATTGCTTATATAAAATGTGTGGGTACATTATTTGCACTGAATGGTCAAAACCTGTCAACACACATGCCCACTAAAAGTAATGCACAACACCAGACGTGGAAACTACATAAGTACATATATATTACAAAAAAAGAATCTTCTATTTAAGTATATTTAAAAGATAATTATTTAAAGCAAAAATATTAACAACATATTATGAATTTTATATCATATAGAGAAGCAAAATATATGACAATAATAGTGAAACTGCAGGAGGGAAGAAATGAGAGTCTATTATTGTAAGGTTCTTACACCATATATGAAGTATTATACTAGTACTTAAAGGTAGACTAATAAATCAAAGATACATGCTATAGGGGCATCTGGGTGGCTCAGTCAGTTGAGTGTCTGATTCTTGATTTTGGCTCAGGTTATGATCCCAGGGTCATGGAATCAAGCCCCATGTCAGGCTCTGTGCTGAGCTTTAAGGCTGCTTAAGCTTCTCTCTCTCTCCCCCTCTGCCCCCTCCCCTGCTAATGTGTTCTCTCTTTCTAAAATACACACACACTCATGGCCCCCCATATATATATATATAAAGATCTATTCTATAAATTCTACAGCAACCACTAAAATAATAAAATGGAAGTATAGCTAAAAATGAAGTAAAAAGCAATTAAAAATACTTAGTTAATACAAAAGAAGGTATGATGAGAGGAACAAGACTACTAAGAATATATGAGACAAATAGTTAAAATGATTGTAGATTTAAAACCAGCATCAATAAACTCATTAAATATAAATGGATATAAATGGATTAAATACCTCAATTAAAAGTTAGAGATTGTGAGATTAGGCAAAACTGTATTTCAAATACAAGTAAGATACATTAAATATAAAAATACAAATACGTTACAATTAAAAAAAATAGAAAAACATGTCATGCTAACACTAAGCACAGAAACAGCTGCAGTAGATATATCAGACAGAATACATTTCAGACAGAAATACTACAAGGAAATTGAGGGTCATTCATAATTTTAAAGGTGATAACTCAGAAAGTGGAAGTAACAGTTATAAGCCATTGTGTATGTACCAACAGAGCTTCAAAATATATGAAACAAAATCTATCAGAACTCCAAGTAGAAATCAATAAATCATTATCATAATTTGATATTAGAATACTTCTCATAAGAAATAGGGCAAGTCAACAGAAAATCAGTAAGGTTATAGATGAATAACACTAAAAACCAACTTGACCTAATTAACATTTATAGAGTACCCCAATGCAGTTGGAGTGGACTATACATTCTTTTCAAGTACACATGAAACATTTAACAAAATAGACCATATTCTGGCCCAAACATGTATTTCAGTACATTTAAAATAATTACAGTTACACAGTATGTTCTATGACTATAATGAAATGAAATTAGAAATCGGTAACAAAGATACATGGAAAATCCCCAAAATTTGAAAACTAAATACCACACCTAAATAACCCATGGCTCAAAGAAAAAATTAAGAGGAAATTCAGGAAGTATTTTGAACTGGATGAAAATGAAAACAAAACATCAAAATTTATGGGATTTACCTAAGACAGAGCTTATAGGAAATTTTAGAACACAAAATGTCTATTTTAGAAAATAAGAAGAACATGAATGACTTTAGCTTCTACCTTAAGAAACTAATAAGAAAAAAATTAAATACAAGGTAAGCAAAAGATAGGAAATAGTAAAGATTCAATGCAATCTCCCTCAATGAAAAGAAGACAGAAAAAACATTAGAGAAAATCAATGAAACAAAAAGCTTATTCTTTGAAAAGATAAGAAAAATTGATAAACCTGTAGCCAGACTAATCTAGCATAAAAATAAAATAGACACATATTACTGACATCAAGAATGTGCGAAGTGAGTATGACGACTAACTTCATACCAATAGATTTGGCAACTTGGATGGAATGGACAAATCTCTTGAAAGATACAAAGTACAAGTGTCCCCAAAATTACAGCCTTTGCAGGTGTAATTAGCTAAGTATCTTGAGATGAAGTCTTCCGGGACTTAGACCCTAAATCTGATGACTGATGTCTTTATAAGAGAAAGAAGAGAGATTTACCCATAGAGAGACACAGGGAAGAAAGCCATGTGAAGACTGAGGCAGGGCTTAGAGTTATGCTGCCACAAGCCAAGGAATTCCAGGAGCCACCAGAAAGTTGCCAAAGGCAAGGAACGGTTCTCTCTAGATCTTTCGGAGAGAGTTGGCCCTGCTGAAACCTTGATTTCAGACTTCTGGACACCAGAAGGTGTGAGAAAATAAATTCCTGTTGTTTCAAGCCACCCAGTTTGTGTCAGTGCATTACAGCCATTCTCATTCAAAAATAAATTGATAAAGTAAGTGATAATATAACTATTAACGAAATTGAATTTGTACTTAATAACCTCCCACAAGGAAATGTTCATGCCAAGATGGTTTTATTTGTAAATTCCAGCAAACATTTAAAGGAGAAATAGGATTAATTCTTAATACAAATTATTATCGGAAACTGAAGAGCTATGTTCTCAGCTAATTATTTCAAGCCAGCTTTACCTTAATGCCTAAATCAGACAAAACTATTACTGCAGAGTAATATCCCTCGTGAACATATATGAAAAAAATTTTTTTTTTTACATTTTTTATTTGTATTGAGACAAACAGCAGGGAAGGGGCAGAGAGAGGAGAGGAAGAGAATCTCAATCAGGTTCTGTACCATCAGCCCAGAGCCTGACTCAGGGCCCTATCTCATGAACTGTGAGATCATGATCTGAGCTGAAATTAAGAGTCAGTCACTTAACCGACTGGGCCACCTAGGTGCCCCACGTGAAAAAATTCTTAACAAAATTTCAGCAAAATCCAACAATATGTAAAATGGGCAATTCTTGCTACACAATTGGAGCTTATTACAGGAATGCAAGGTTGACTTAAACAGTAAACCACGTAACCATCTCAATCGAGGTGTAGAAAGTATTTTTAAAACTTATTCCTGATTAACTTGGACAGGAAGGGAAATTCCTCAGCCTGTGAAACAGTATAGAATGTTGAAAGGCTGAATGTTGCTCCCAGAGATCAGGAGCAAGGTAAGAATGTCTGTCTTAACACTTGCTTTCCACATTATGCTGAAGACTCTAGTATATGCAATGAGGAAAAAAAGAAAAAGAAGAAGAGAGAGGGAGATAGAAAAGATATACAGATTGAGATGGAAAAATTAAAACTGTCTTTATTTGCAGATGGTATAATTGTCCATGTAAAAAAAAAAAAATCCTACGGAGGCTATAAAACAGCTATTAGACTCTAGTAAGTTTAGCAAGGTTGCAGGATACAATTAGAAATTTACCGTTAGTTTTTAACATTCTGCTTAAAGTAGCATCAGGGCATCTGGGTGGCTCAGTCAGTTAAGTGACAGACTCTTGGTTTCTGCTCAGGTCATGATCTTGTGGTTTGTGGGTTCAAGTCCCACATTGGGCTCCACAAGCTAGTAGCATGGAACCTGCTTGGGATTCTCTCTCTCTCTCTCTCTCTCTCTCTCTCTCTCTCTCTCTCTTTCTCTCTCTCTCTCTGCACCTCCCACACTCATGCTGTCTCTGTCTCTCTCAAAATAAATAAATGAACGGGGCGCCTGGGTGGCGCAGTCGGTTAAGCGTCCGACTTCAGCCAGGTCACGATCTCACGGTCTGTGAGTTCGAGCCCCGCGTCGGGCTCTGGGCTGATGGCTCGGAGCCTGGAGCCTGTTTCCGATTCTGTGTCTCCCTCTCTCTCTGCCCCTCCCCTGTTCATGCTCTGTCTCTCTCTGTCCCAAAAATAAATAAACGTTGAAAAAAAAAATTTAAAAAAAATAAAAAATAAAAATAAATAAATGAACTTAAAAAAAAGGAAAGTAGTGTCAAAAATGTGAAATGATTAGGGAAAAATCTGACAGAAGATGTGCAAGACTTATATCCTGAGAAGAAACAAACGAAAAACATTCCTGAAAGATTTTGGAGACCAAATCAGTGGAGAGATAATCTGTGTTCATGATTGGTAAGAATCAATATGAACATTTTAATTCTCTTCAAATTTGTCTGTGGGTTCAATGCAATTCTAATAAATTTCCCATAAAAAAACATTTTTTTTTGGTAAAAATTGACAAGCTGATCCTAAAATTCATATGACAATACAAAATACTTGGAGTAGCCAAAACAATGTTGGAAAAGAAGTATAAAGTTGGAAGAATTATACTACCTGATGTCAAGACTTACTATAATGCTCCTGGACTAATACAGTGTAGTAGCAGCATAAAGACTTATGGATCAATGGAACAGAATAGAGATCCACAGATATAGATCCATACCTTTATTTACAACTAACTGAGGTTTACAAAAGCAATTCATTGGAGAAAAGATAGTCTTTCCAACAAATGGTTTTGAAACAATTGGCTATTCATACGCAAAAATGTGAACTTAGATTCATACCTCTTACTATACACAAAAATTAACAAAATGGATCATATATCTAAATTTTAAATATAAAACTGCAAAACTTCTAGAAGAAAATGGGAAAAAACAGTGTGGCCTTGGGTTAGGCAAATTTCTTAGATATGACACTGCAAGCAAGATCTATAACAGTTATAATACATTAGAGTTCATCACAATTAAATGTTTGCTCTTTAGAAGACAATAAGCATATTTAAAAACTACAGACATGGAAAAGGTATTTGCAAATCAAATATCCGATGAAAGATTTCATCCCATAATATATAAAGAACTCCAAATCTTAATTATAAGAAGTCAACTAAATAAATAACAAGTGAAAGATTTTTACATAAACTTCACCAGAGAAACATATGTATAGTAAGTAAGCATTTGTCATTAATCATTAGGGAAATATAAATTAAAACCACAAAAGATAAAATAAAACCACAAAAGATGCCACTCTACACCTTATTCGAATGTCTAAAATTAAAAGGAACGATGACAGCAATTGTTGACATGGATGTGGAGCAGTTAGAAATCTCATGTCCTGCTGGTAGAGAGGCAGAGTGGTAAAAACCCTTGAAAAAACATTTTGGTGATTTCTTAGAAAGTTAAAAACACTTCCCAATTGATACAGCCATTACATTCTTAGGTGTTTACCCATGAAAAATTAAAGTATACATCTATGTGAAGACTTATAGATGAATGCTTGTAGCAACATGTGTATCATCCCCAAACTGGAAACCACCCAAATATCCACCAACAGGTGAATGGATAGATATATCAGCTGTGGTGTAGCCATACAACAGAACCCCACAATAAAAGACCATAAAAATAAACTTCTGACATGCAGTAATACAGAAGAATGTCATAATAATTTTCTGTGATGAAGAAGCCATATAAAAGAGCAGATATTATTTGATTTCTATTTACATAAAATTCTAGAAAGTAGACATTAATCAGCAGTGGCAAGAAACAAATCAGTAGTTATCCAGAAACTAAGAATTAGGTAGGAGTGGTTTTAAAATAAGGAAGAAGATGGGGCACCTGGGTGGCTCAGTCACTTAGGTATCCTACTTCAGCTCAGGTCATGATCTCACTGTTTGTGAGTTCGAGCCCCGCTTTGGGCTCTGTGCTGACAGCACAGAGCCTGGAGCCTGCTTCTGATTCTGTGTCTCCCTCTCTCTCTGCTCCCACCAGCCGCCCCCCGCTCACACTCTGTCTCTCTCAAAAGCAAGTAAACATTAAAAAAAAAATAAAATAAGGAAGAAGAATTTTTGGGTATATGGATAATGGGTAATGGATATATTCATTATCTGAATATTGGTGATGATTTCAGGAAATATATCTATCTATATCTATATCTAAATCTATATCTATATCTGTATCATCTATATCTCTATATATATCAATGATTATCAAACTATACATTTACAGCACAAAAGTTTGAAAGAGCTGAAAAATAAATATTTTGAGACAGACAATGGTAGCAAAGAGAGCAAGAGTGGTGTACAAGTCTCCCCCCCCCCCACTGCCCCCATCCTTCTCAGGGCCTTAGACTTTATTCTTCAGGCAGTGTAGAGCCCTTGAAGGTGGTTAGTGGGCCAGTTACATTATTTGCATTTTAGCAGTGTGATTGGCAGCAGTGAAGGGAGAGGACTGGCAACACACATTCTTTTTTTTTTTAACATTATAATGGAATTGCAACAAATGTTCCAAATAATCTCTGCAGGATTTCCAGTGAAACCAATTAGCATATATTTGAAAAAGCGCTGTTGGGGTTAGGGACTTACTCTGTAGCCATTAAAACAAATTGGCCTGCACTGGCATACAAACTAGTAAATGGCAGAGCAGTGACTGAAAACTAAGCCTGTCTGATTCAAAGCTATTTCTCTTTCCACTACACATGCCCTCCCCTACCTGGGTACAAACCTCATTCCAAAACTTAATGGGAAATTTTCAGAATTTTCAAGACTTTTCTCAAATCAGAATGTAGACTGGATGTTATATAATGCCATGGTCTGCTGCAGTGGTTCTTAATGGAAGCTGAGTAGGCTATACCAATAATGGATTACATCTACAGCTTTTTATTTGAGAATATAAGTCACATTCCAAGATCATCCCCAAAGTGACACAGATTAAAAGTGATTAAAATGGGAATTCACTGTCTTGCATGGCTTACTGTGGGCCACTGTGGGCACAGTGCTCCGTATTGATTCCAGAGCAGTATCTCTAATATAACCCAGCTTAGATTGCTTCTCAGAAAATCTCTAAGATTTAGCAAGCATAGAAAGCAAGAATGCCAAACTTAAATTTATTTGGCAAAGGAGAGGTTAAACTTTAAAATTAGCAGTCTTCTGGAAACATGAAAAGCAGTTACCCCTATTCCATCCTATTTGGAAATCTTTGAAGGAATTTGACATTTTGACAATCTGAAATGTCAGTCATTCATTCTGTGGCAAATGCATAGAAACCTACATAAAATTTGCCTGTTTGGCTTTTCAGATCTGTTGAACAAAAACCCTCTTTGGACTTTGGCTAATAGTACTAATCAAAACTTTAATAATAGACTTGTCATTTACTCTTTTTTATTATAAGTTGGATGGGACTGGAGTTTGCTGGTGCAATTTTCACACAAAAGAATGAGCGATGAGTGTTTCAGACTTGTTACAAAATCATGTTTGCAGGCAAGAAAGAGAAGGGAATAAAGCTGGGCCTAAGGATTAAGAAATTCCTTTCTAATTTGGCTAAATTTTACTTAGTTGGAGAGAGAAAAAAAGATTAGTTCTCATTCACTCATTGGTCCCCATTCATTTATTGACCCTAATGTGCATTATCATGCATTAAGCAGAACAGTTAGACCATAGTGTGAACAGATTTTTAGACAGCACTGGGTTCAAACTCTGACTTTCTGCACCCTGTCTCTGATAAATTTCTTTATATTCCTAAGTATCTTTTCCTTATTTGTGAAATTAACTATAACAGTAATGCACATCTGAAAGGATTTCTGTGAGAATCATATTGTACCAGGCATCCACACCACTGAGCTCAGCTATCCGCACTGTGCATGTTATCGTTATATGTTCATGTTGTTGTGGCGTAGCTGAATAGTGCAGAGTAGTGGGAATGAATACTGTAGGCCAGGTACTTTGCATGTACTATCTTGCTTACCCTTCATAGCATTCCTTTATTTCTTTCATTTTACTAGTGTGAAAATAGAGGCACAGAGCATTCAAGAAACTTTTTAAAAATCATTCAGTTCATAAGTGGCGGAACTTAAATCAGGTTTCTGCTGGGTTCCAAACCCATGTGTTTTCTACTCTTCATTGCTGTTTTCTAACTTAATATTAAACATAAAAGAAAATATAAGAAATGTTCATTTATTAGTGGCAATCCTTTGGATTTGCTATTTATACCAACCAAATCTGCATATTTATATCAGTATTTGTATAAAACATTGAATTGCAAAAGCAAATGTAAATTTTCTTACTTAACATGATTTCCCAGAGAATTTCCCAATGGATATGCCCTCTTTTCTCCTAAGTCTTTATATAGATGAGTTTTGGTGGGATTTTCCAGCCATGTTTATGGTGATTGTGCTTGCTCATTCAAAATTTGAGTGTTCTGGAAGCAAATATTGTTTTTTCTTAAAATTACAAGTAACCCTTATATATTAAGCACTAAAGTTATATTGGGGGCGCCTGGGTGGCGCAGTCGGTTAAGCGTCCGACTTCAGCCAGGTCACGATCTCGCGGTCCGTGAGTTCGAGCCCCGCGTCGGGCTCTGGGCTGATGGCTCAGAGCCTGGAGCCTGTTTCCGATTCTGTGTCTCCCTCTCTCTCTGCCCCTCCCCCGTTCATGCTCTGTCTCTCTCTGTCCCAAAAAGAAATAAACGTTTGGAAAAAAAAAATTTAAAAAAAAATAAATAAAGTTATATTGAAGCAGGCAGTCTTGAGAAGACTGGCCCTATTTTAGGCCATATAGTACAGTGGTTGGGTAAGTGAAGCTAATTTGGGTCAGAGAGATTCACACTCAAAGCTCCATCTCAGTCATTGTCTACAAGTGTGGTTATGGGTAAGTTCATTTTTCAGGTTGTTTCCTTAACTGTTAAGTAGAAATGAGAGGTAACAAATAGCATCTATGCATGGGACTGTTTTAAGGATTAAGTGAGATCCTGGTCCAGATTAATTAGCCCAGTGCCCGGCAAGTAGCACTGAATAAACTATGGATGTGATTGTCGATGCTGTGTGGTTGTAGAGGTCTCCACGGCCAGTTCTTTTCAAGTTCAAGTAAAACATTCTGACAGATAGCCCATCCAGAAGGATAGATAAATCTGTGAAATTATGTTTTCATGGAAAATGTTTCCTAGAAAGTTCTTCATTTTCAGTTCTCTATTATTCATATTACGTCAGAGAATATTTTCAGTTAAGTGTTCATGCACACGTAAAAACTGTCAATCTTCATTTGAAAAAAGAGGAGTTCTTTGTGAAAAATCAACATATAGCTAGCCTTTCTTACCTGCTGGAGGAGTGAGAAATGGGGCTTAAAAGTTGCAGCCCCTGGGGGGTATCAAGCTCAACCTGAAATACCAAATTCATCAAAGTATACAGTAGTCTGTACATTTATAGAAGAGGACAGGACTCCTTCATCAAAAGATAATGTGACCCAGTACCCAGGTTTTGGTTTCTAACACCATGCTCCAACAGAAGGTTCCAATAGTCCTTGAACAGAACAATGGCAGATTTTAGAGCTGGGACATAGAATATACAAGCTAAACCTGGGGCATCTAGTAGTGCTAGAAACTAAGGAATTGATCAGAACACAAATGATGAAGAAATGAAAAAAAGCCATCTGAAAAAGCTCCCAATGGCCAAAGATGCAACAATTTAGTCACAAAATAATGTAGTATTACCCTCTACATCTGAGTACAAAATAAAGTGTACGCTGATATAAATAAGTGATAAAACATAAATGGAGAAAAGGAAATAAATCTCCCACACAGAATTTCAAATAATTTATATAAAAACTTGCCCTTCTACTCTTTGATTATGGACTACAATTAGTGACTTGATTACAAAGAGCACAGTATGGAAAAGAGGAAAAATAACTTTATGGTAGAGAATTCTGGCAAATACTACCTTAGATAGGTGATTAATGTCAGCACCAGTGATAAATCAGATGTTGATCACATGTACCACTGATATGTGTTGAGAATAGCACTTCACCTGTGGAGGGTTTCCTTCTCAAAGCTTATAACCCCAGTCTAACCATAAGGGAAAAAAAATCACACAAACCTAAATTGAAGAACACTCTGTAAAATGTCTGACTTCAAAACTGTCAGGGTCATCAGGGAAAATCTGAGAAACTGTCAAAGCCCAGCAGCCTAAGAAGACCTGACAACTGAATGTAACGTGGTATCCTGAATGGAATCTTGGAATAGGAAAAGGGCATTAAGAAAATCTAACAAACTATGAATAAAGTATGGAGTTTAGTTAATAAGAATGTGTCAATATCGGTCCCATTGATTGTGATGAATGTGCTGTAGAAAATATACATGTTAGCAGTAGGGAAAATCAGGTGCAGTGTAGACAGAAACTTCTATCTTTCCAATTTTTATGTCAACCTGAAATTATTCTAAAAAAAAAAACACATAATGTGCAAGGCACATTATAAATGTGCCTTGTGTTATAAAACACAAGTGTTGTAAAATGTGTTAAAACACATATGTGCAGGGCATAACTAGCTTTGAATTGAAGTTATTCTTTTAACATTTATTACTAAAAATTTAACTTCCTTTTAAAAATTATTCTTATTGTCCAATATGGCAGTTACTATCCACCTGAGGCTACTGAGCTCTTGAAATATGGCTCATGGAAAATGAGATGTGCTTTAAGTGTAAAATGCACACCTGATTTGAAAGACTTAGTTCATACAAAAAAAAAAAAAAAAAGAATGTAAAATATTCTCATTAATAATTTTGTTATTGATTACCTACTAAAATGATATTTTGGATATGTTGGGTGAAATAAAATATATTATTAAACTAATTTTGCGTGTTTTTACTGTTTTAATGTAACTACTAAAACATGTTAAAATTTTTATGCGATTCATATTATATTTCAAAGCTATTGACGAGGACACGTTTGGGTATTTTAGAGGAACAGAGCATGTATTCTCTGTGTTTACTTAAAATGTTGGTTTATATGTGATTTTCCACATTTTGTTGTTGTTATACATATTTTTTTTTAATGAAAGATAACCCAAGAACTTAAAGACAAAATCAAAATAAAAAGTTTTCGCCTTTGGAGGAGATTTTTACATATTGTTATTAATTTGCCTGAGATGGCACCTGAGACTAGACTGGGCCTATGCAGTCTGATGGATGGTCTTGGAGGCTAACACGTCACCTCAGATGTCACCTGCAGCACCCATCTGTTGTGCTGTTAAGATTGCTCTGTGCATTATCTTCCCTTGCAGATTCTATGAGATGCCCCATGGTGTAGCAAAAACAAAGTAGAGAAATGTTCTTTCTCCCTTTTTATCTAAAACTGTATGTGCTCTTCCAGTGAACAATGGGTAGCTATATCCCAGCCTTACAAATTCTCATCCGTTGCACGAAGCAAATGGTATTTTATGTAAGTAAAAGAACACTGATTTTACTTACTCCCTGCCTTCTGGGTAATTCCTGGAGATTAAAAACCAACCAGCCAGCCAAAAAAATCTAGCATTTCCTTCCTTTTATACCTGAAGACGTCCTCATTCTTCAAACCTAACTCTAGGCATCTGTTACTGTGAAGATTTTTTTCATCACAATCTTAAATATCTCCATGCTCCCAGGACACTGGCTGAAAAACACTGTCTTTGACAATACTGTAACATGTTCCTGACAGGACGGTAGAGCTGTATCTCACTCATTCAATTTTGAGATCCTTGGCAGAAGAGACCAAAGAGACATGGTGGGAAAGGATTTTTGAAACTAATCTGGGTGCCAGCCCTTGCTTTGGACAAAATCCAATGAAGAGTCAAATAAATATATGGAAAACTAAAAATATCAATATGAAACAATAGGTACTTAATGAGTAGATGAATGAATGATCATAATAATGCCATCTTTTACTTACATATATAGGTCAAGTTCCTGAACATACTACTTAACTCAACTTACATTTACACAGGTCTTGTTTAAAATCTTCTACCTCTTCCCAAATATAATAATTCTCCCTACAATCTACCTTGTTATGTGCCATACTTTCTTTTAAAATTATTAAGCAGTACTATTTTTCCCATATAATGCTGATGAGTCTATTACAGATTTTAATGGCTAGAGCTAATTGTGGAAGAAATAAGAAAATAAGAGAGGGCTTGGTATCCTAAGGCAAGACAGATTAGCTTGGGCCTCTAGTAGATCACAGTGGCGCACAGGATTTGGATGGAAGCATTGAACTTACTTTGGGTAGCTATAATATTTGAACCTCATTGCATTCCTGTTATTCAGCAGCAGAAGAAAACAGTTGCTTTTAATACAGCTAACAGAACCCTTAAAATATATTTTTGAAATATAATAAAATAATCATTGATGAAGCTTTTTGGGAGTGACAGTGGGGTTCTTAGGGTCCAGAGCCAACAGCCAAGAAAGAATTCTTGAGACGTCTTTAGTGCAAAATAGGTGATTTTATTAAAGCATAGGGACAGGACCCATGGGCAGGAAGAGCTGCCCAGGGACCATGAAGAGAGACAGGTTATATACTATGCAGTTGGGGAGGTAAAGTCTGGGGGAAGTTTCCAGTGAGATTTTCATATTTAAAGAAGACTCACAGGATGCTGGAGGCCAAGCTATTGTCAAATTAGCGTTGTTTTTCCCTCTAGCAAAGCATTAGCATTAAGACAGTAGGGAGTTCCTGTAGAAACTCTGCCAGCCTCAAGTATTTGTCAATGGGCTACAGGTTATAAGGAAATTTAATTTTACCTGCCATTTCCTTCTGTCTTTGTTTCCCACATCAATCACAATATGTTATAAATTAGGAACATCTACTTACCCAGAGAACAAAAAAGGAATCTCACAGAGTGGTAAAGATATTTTCAGTATATTATGTCTGACACAGGACTTACATCTAGAAGACCTGAAGAACTTCTATAAATCAATAGGAAAAAGGTGGTCAACCCAATTGACCAGTGGTGCGAAGGATTTGGGTATTTCACACACAAAAAAGGATATCCAAATAGCTATCAAAATATATGAAAAAATTGTTCAACTTCACTGGTCATGAGGGAATACAAATTAAAAAGATAATGCTTTATCACTACATATCCATCAAGCTAAGATGAACTAGATGGAACATGTCAAATGTTGGCAAGGATGGGAATGAACCAGAACTCTCCTACACTTGCTGGTAAAATTGCAGTTTGGTACAGACATTTGTAAACTGTTTGAGAATGTCTACTAAACCTGACCATTAAATGTAACCTGAGCAATTCACTCCTGCCTAGCTTTATACTCAACAGAGCGCATTTTCATGTTTACCAAAGTCTACATACTAAAACATGTATCACAACTTTGTGACAGCCCCTAATTGGAATCTACACAAATGTCAGTCAACAATGAAATGGATAGTAGTTGTGGCGTGTTCATACAATGGAATATAAAGCAATGAGAATTGGGTGATCTCCAACTATGTTCACAAAGATAAATGAATCTCACAACATAATATTGAGGGAAAATTCAGACAATATAAACACTATAATAATTCATTTTATATTAAATGAAAAGCAGGTAAACCTAATATATGTTGATGGAATCGGATCAAAGTTACTTCTGGATGACAGGTGGGATTGTGGCTGGATGAGTACAAAAGGGGTTCTGGGTGCTGGTTATGGTCTGGATATCCTTGCTAATTACATGAGTGGTGTTTAGTTGCAAAAATGTATCAAACTATGTATCAAATGCAGAAGCAAATGATTCCAATAGGAACATTTACAAATACAGAGCTGCACTACAAATCCTTGTCCATTTTAGGTGTGGGCAAACATGGAGAATAACACAGTCCAGGAAGCACCTCTGTGAGGTTGCATAGGGATGCAGCCTTTACACAGGTGCGCTTGGACTACTATGTAGTTAACATTAACAGAGAACTACTCTAGACACTTTCCTGAGAATTTATATGCATTTTGCCATTTAATCTGCCCAGCAATCTCAAGAAGTAGAAATTATCTTCATTTTATAGAAAAGAAATTTATTTGACTTGCCTAAGGTAGTGGTAGGCTCAGGCTAATACCCTTGTCAGTCTGACTTTAGAACCTGACTGCTTAGCTACCATGCCATACTCTTTTTTTTTTTTTTTTCAATTTACTCAATTTTATTAAATTGAATCCTTTTCTCTACAGGAGAATATTATAAAGGGAAATTATTGTCTGGCAATGACCTACAGCCTTCTGTGTATAACCTGGCATTCCCTTAATCTGGAATTCCAATATGGCATTTGTGAACCAAGTTCCTCTGTATGCCTAAAGTACAGATCTGCTCATAACACTAATATAGTCTCTGCAGAGCAGCTAGGAATTAATTAATGCCTTGTGGGATATGCATTTGTTGAGGAGCCACAGATGAGTTCAGCAATAGAAAGAACCTACACAGTGCAAGGAGACTTAAGTTCCATCTTGTCAGCATCAAGTTGTGTGATGCTGGACGTGATATTTGTGTATTATGAGCCTCAATTTTTGCAGTTTCAAAATAGGAAAAAATAATTACTTCTCTGATTCCTAGATTGTAGTTTTTGGCTCATTCTCTCCATTACCTTTTGGTTTTTGCTTCCTTTCTTTTCTTTTTTTTTTTTTTAATTTTTTTGACTCTGTGCTATGTACCATCTAGCCACTCTTGCATATGCTATTTCAATTTATCCCCCCAGTAATATAAACATTATCTGTTTCTATTCCCACTTTTCCCATGGGGAAATTGAGGCTAAGAGAGATTAAATAGTTGGGTTAAGTTCATATGCCTGTATTAGTTCTCCTGTGTTACTTAATGTCTCTGAGTCTCAACTATCAAATGGAAATAACTGTAATTATTCCATCTGGTGCCTAGGGTGGATTTTTAATGTATTAGTTTGTTGTTATTATTAGTGTTTTTGTTTAATTCTATTTACTGATGTGCCAGGCAGCTACTAGGTACTTTCAGATATGTCATCTCACTATCAATCTTCATAGCAATGCTGGGATTGAAATTAAGTCTATTTTACAGATGAGGATACTCGGGTCTCAAACTGACCTGGTCATTTTCCCAAGCCCAGATTTACACTTCAAAGTCTCTTCACTAAGCCCAGGGCCTTCACATTTTATGGTTCTGTGAATAAAAATGTTAGTGTGAAAAGTAATCCTTTAAACAATAGTATAAAGGAGAAACTTAATTTTGAAAAAAAAAATTCAATGAGTTTTGTGTCCAAAACCAATGCCATTAACTTTTTTCTTTTTTATCATAATTTTAAATGCAACCACACACTCCGACTATTTATTCTGTATTTATGCAAAAAAAATCTGTGAGTGCCTAATGAGACTAAGCATTGAGAAACTAGAAAGGAAAATGCACTCCTCCCTTCTTAAGGACAAGCTTCGGTTAGGTGGAGTGTTAAGATTGAGATAATGGAGGTAGAGAGACAGGATACGAAAGGAAATATAATTAAAATCCATGTGGTATTACAAAAATAAGCGCTGAAGTAGGGTTCCCAAACCAACTGAGAGATGAGGCCCATTTATTGATTTTTGAAGATGATAGGAGACAGGCAAGCATAGAAGGGTCATTAGGGTTTCCATAGCTTATGTCACAACTATAAAATGATAAATATTATAAATCCTAATGAGTTCTAAGATAGGCAGTGCCTCCAGGTATTGCCCTAAAATCATGTGAGTGACAGGGCCATGAGTTTTGAGATCTGAAGCTTGCAAAAGTTGAGGAGCCCTTATTGAGGAAAGCACACATAGAATTAGGTAAGATATAGGGCATATTTATTTAGAATAAGAAAAGAAATCACACACACACACACACACACACACACACTAGATTTTTAGAGAATCAGGTCCCTTTCTTTCTGAATTAGCTTATATAGAAATGTTTAAATTTTTTTTTTCAACGTTTTTATTTATTTTTGGGACAGAGAGAGACAGAGCATGAACGGGGGAGGGGCAGAGAGAGAGGGAGACACAGAATCGGAAACAGGCTCCAGGCTCCGAGCCATCAGCCCAGAGCCTGACGCGGGGCTCGAACTCACGGACCGCGAGATCGTGACCTGGCTGAAGTCGGACGCTTAACCGACTGCGCCACCCAGGCGCCCCTAGAAATGTTTAAATGGAAATGCTGCCATATCAAAACTTATCTTCTTCTCTCTGCTTAGAATATTCTGTAACTCCCAACCATTCCCAGTACTTGCAGTGGCCATGCAAGTGAAAAGACTTGAAATGTAAGCAACATAAACTTCCCCTTACGTCCGTCTCTGGAAGAAGGTGAAGTTGGTCTGGTATGGTGAATAGAATTCTAAGATGGTCCCAAAGTTCCTACTGCCTAGTGAATGTTTCCATGTAATGTGACCTGTGGACATAATGGATGTGCCATCATGATTCAATTACATTATGTGGCAAGGTGAAAGAATTTTGCAGATGCAATTATGGTGTCTAATCTTCTGATGTTGAGTTAATCCACAGGGAGATTATCCTGGTGGACCTCACCTAATCAGGTGAGCACATAAAAGAAATATGGAGATAGTTTTCCTGCTGACTGTGAAGAAATAAGCTACCACATTGTGAGAGGGCCATATGGTAAGGAGTTGTGAACAATTTCTAAGAACTAAGAGTTGACAGCCAGCAAGAAAGTAGGGATCTTAGCCATACAAGGACAAGAAATTAAATTCTGCCAGCTACATGAGGTTAGAATGGGACCCCATGCTCCAGAAAGAAAGCATGTCCCCATGCGTCCTGGGACACCTGGGTGGCTCAGTTGGTTGAGCGTCCAACTTTGGCTCAGGTCACGGTCTTGTGGTTCATTAAGTTCAAGCCCTCATCAGACTCTGTGCTGGCAGCTTGGAGCCTGAAGCCTGCTTCGGATTCTGTGTCTCCCTCTCTCTCTCTGCCCCTCCCCTGTTCATGCTCTGTCTCTGTCTCTCTCTCAAAAATGAATAAACTTAAAAAAATTAAAAAAAAAAAAGAAAGGAACATAGCTTAGCAAACATCTTAACTGCAGCATTGTGAGACCTTGTGCAGGGGACCCAGAAGAGCCACGCCTGTACTCCTGATCCGTAGAAACTATGAAATAATGAGTATGTGTTGTTGCAAGCTGTTAGATTTGTAATAATTTGTTATACAGCAATTGAAAAGTAAATATATCAGGAAAGCTGAACCAAAAAGAATGGTGTGCCACACTTTGAAATTCATATGCTGCAGTGATTGTTGCCTCCATGACTTTTACAAGAACAAAAACTGGCTTAACCTATAAGTTTGTGACTCGTAGATGTATCTGGGGGTTATAAGTTAAGGACAATTGTTCTATTTTAATTTTGAAAAATTTTGTAATGTTTATTTATTTTTGACAGAGAGACAGACCTTGAGTGGGGGAAGGGCAGAGAGAGAGGGAGACACAAAATCTGAAGCAGGCTCCAGGCTCTGAGCTGTCAGCAGAGTCCAATGGGGGGCTTAAACTCAAGAACCATGAGATCATGACCTGAGCCAAAGCTGGACACTTAACTGACTGAGCCACTCAGGGGCCCCGCAGTTGCTCAATTTCAGACACTAGTGCTAATTTACTGGGTAACCCTGAGCTCATTTTTCTCTTGTATGGGTTTCAGTGTTCTAGTCTTCACAGTAAGGGAATTGGATAATTTGATCTCCAAAGATTTTCCAGCTTTGACAACTCTACAGAATTATCAAGTGTATTGCCAGATGACAGGCTCCATGAAAGCCACTGGCCCCTCTGTACTTGTGGGTAGGTTCAATTTGTTTAGGCACACAATTTTCTTTGCATTTCAAAGTGGACTGGGCTCTGCATTGAGATCCCCCTTCCACATAATATAATTATAGAAGCACAGATGATTCATTCTCCGAAATGGTCTATTCACTTAGATTAACCACACCTAAAACAAGAATCTTCTTGACCTGAGAATCTTCATTTAGAACTTGCTGATTCAATAGAAAGACATCAAATTACATCCACTGTTAATTTTAAATTAACTCAAAGTATTTAATTAACACCTCTTCAAACAGAAAAGGAAATAAGGATACTTTCCACTAAAGGCAATGAAGACCACTTAAGAGATTTTTATAAATCAAATTTAAACCCCATATCCATTTAAACTCTTTCACAATTAAGCATATTCAGGGTAGAGATGCACATAAAGCAATTAGCAGCTCCGGAGAAGGGATGGGGGAGGGATACTAAGCAAGATTTGATTAAATGTTGAAATGAAGTGAAGCTAAGTCTTTGCATAATTGTGGAAGAGGAACGTAGTCCCTCAGGTATATGTTAAAACTGGAAGGAAAACTACAAGACCTGTGAGCTCACTAAAGACCATTGAATGTTATGGGGTACATGAGGCACCTTCTCAAACAGTAGGTTCTAAAGTCTCTCTAATGGGAAAAAAATGTAGATCTGGATCAGTAGACCCCCTGACTTGATCATTAATTCATTAGATGGCTCCAGTAGGTCAGCTGAGCTCCAGAAGCTCACTTTGAGCTTCATTTCCCTTACTGTAAGCAAAATGATGTGGTATTTACATTAAATGAGCATTAGAACCACTTGTTCCTTGAGCTTTTGGTATCTGTTAAAATATAGAGAAACCATTTTTAAATGGCCAAATCAGTTTTAGGAAAAGCTGGGAATTAAATGGATTAATTTTATTGTTGTTGTTTTTTAATTAGAAGATTTCTTGAAGTCTTTTCTAGGCTGATGGGGCCTAGAATCTCCCAGGTGATTATATTTTCAGCTCATTTGATAAAAGAATCCTCTGTTTTTAGACAATATCTAGGAACTGCGTTGAGCAGAACACATGTCAAAAAGCACCAGATGAGATGATCTCTAAAGACCTTGAGAGTGCAACATCCTTTGAATCTTGATCATCTTGTCTGTACTTTAGCTCTAGGTACATTCATGAGCTGGAAAGGATGTTAATAGGCGTAGCACTTTTGACAGTAATTTACTAAGTCTCCTTGATGAAGTCAAACATTTTAATTAAATATTCATTAGCTTCAAACCTGAGCCTTGTTAACCATAGATTTATTTCAAGCATGAATTTAAGGACCTTCCCTTTTTACAATCTCTTTATAGTTTCAGATGTACACACTGACCCCAAAGCTTAAATTATCAAAATCCAGAATCAAAAACCAGATGCCGTACAGAACACTTTGGTTCCATTCATTTTTTTCCTTATTCTTACCTACTTCAGGTAACACTAAAGGTTGTCAAGTTGAGACAGAATTAAACTTCACACAATGATAGTACAATGTGTGGAAAGGGAAGAGAGTATGTTACTTTGGGATGAGAAAGGGCTTTGGAATGGAATGGCCTGGGGGTTTAACTCTTAGCTAAATTGTACTAGCTGTGTGGTCTTGGGCAGGTTAATCAAGCCCTTTTACATGTTTGTCCTCATCTCCAACAATTGTTTGTGCAAGTAAGCTGTGTATTTCCTGAGTATTATTCAAATTCATGAGTTAAATGTTGCTTTTCTATTTCCTGTAGCAGGTCTAATGTTTCTTCTGTGAATCTCCTAAACTATTGGATAGTATGATAGTATAAGCTTAGTAATTATACATACCTGAGTCTCTTCTGTTTTAAATAATCCCCTTTCATTTAAAAAAGTCACTTTCACTTTTGTTTAAAAGTTCACGTTCCACAAGAATGGCATTGGGAGTCTTTGAAAGGATTCTATAAATAGTACCCCTCACCTCCAAAGTTTGAGCCAGTTGAGAAATAACAGCAAAGAAGTAAATAAAATGACCAAAATATCACATTTCTTTGAATCCAGGGAAATGTAGTTATTTTAAGGCATACCATTATTTTATATACTTTAGATAAAAGCACTGCTAATTAATATTTGACAATATACTTTCTTACAACTTGTAATTTCTATTTTACGCTTGAAAAAAATAGACTTAGTTCATATATTTTTATTTTGCATTAGTCTTATCCAAACATAAAGAAAATGTGAACCAACTAAACTGGCAAAGGTTTTCATAAAGCATCTTTGTATTGAGAGATTGTTATTTTTCACTTGGGTAGATCAATTTCTGAGCTTTTTCTGTATAATTTTGCTTGTCTCCTGTCAGAAGTCTTGGCGATATGGCATTCTTAAAATAGGCCCTTAGAAAAAAATCCAGAAGTCATTGCGTTAGACTTTTTTTTTTAAAGCTTTTATTATTTATTTAGAGAGCGCACACATGGCAGAGAGAAGGTGAGAGAGAGAATCCCAAGCAGGCTCTGCATTGTCTACACAGAGCCAGATGCAAGGGTAGAACTCATGAACTGTGAAATCATGACCTGACCTGAAACCAAAAGTCAGAGCCGACTGAGCCGATGGAGATACCGGGTGCCTTGCTGGACTTTTAAACTGGCTTTTCAAACATGAGGAACTAGCCTCATTTTCACTCATGCTTTGACAGGATATGTTCCTAAACATATTAGATGTAATTCCTCACTATTTGGTTCCTAAGGCTTAAAAACAATCCTGAGGACTTTCTCCAGTGTTTCTGATACCCATTCAGCAAGTTTTGATACAGGAACATTTAATATTAGTAAATGTGTAGGCAGTGACCACTGTTATGACCGCCACCTGGCCAACAGTGAGCCTTCACTACTGATGAAGTGGATTTTTTTAGCGTGATTAATATATACAAGCAAGTGATCTTTCTAATACTAAACAGAGATGGACTGACCTACTGACACAGAGGCTCTGGCGCAACCAGCAAGTAGCTGCTGCCAATAGAAAGAAGAAAGGGCTCTGCCTCACAAACCTGTTTCTCCTTTCAGACTAATAAGCCAGTTAAGCCAAAATAGGTATGAGGATGTGGATAGAATCCATGAATATTATAATATTCTACTTTGTATTTTCTGCATTCTCCTTGCTTTTTGCTGCACAGTGGCTTATCTGGTCTGCTGCCCCAATGTGATGACACGCCCTGCTGGAGTGAGAGCCTATGAAGTCTCCCTGCTCCCTCAGGGGATCTTTATAGCTCTATTAGATTCTGGTATCCTCATGCTAGGACATGCACAGATTCCTATTTTTTGTGCACATCCCACTCCATGCTGTGGGATCTGATAGAGCTGCCACAGTCCACCTATCTAGACACATTCACATTGCTGTCGCTTCATGCTGTAGCACCATACCTTCTTGAAGATGCCACACCCAGAGCTTCTTCTAGACACTTGATGCTACAAGCTACCCATAGATCTCTGTACCGCTCATATTCTCAGGTGTCACCAGAAACATAACTCTGGATAGTTCTATTACTCTCTTCTCCTCTAAGTTTCACACTAAGAAAGAAAAAGTGAGGACTCACTCCTCTTTGACCTTTTGTTATCTCTTTTTCTTGCCTATATTCCCTCATGGTTAAAAGGACTTATGAGTTCAGTTTTTTCTTTCTTTCCTTCCAGAATATCCCTCTTCCTTTGCACCTCCTTTCCCCCAGGTTTGTAATGTCCAGGAGACATGATTTAAGGGTAGGGGATTGTTGTTCAAATTAGGATAATCTTGAGTGTGAAGGGGGGCACTATTCATAAATACATTGGGACAATGGGCATAAGCCAGGAACAAGCAGGCGTGGTAGATAGTGTGATATGCTACCCATATCCCCCTTAAGGGAGATGGACTCAGTGTAGGGAAGTCACTTTACCCACCATCACACTCCTTTTTCAGAGCAACCAATAACTGATCCAGTGTGTGTGTGTGTGTGTGTGTGTGTGTGTGTGTGTGTGTGTGTGTGTGTGTTGGTGCGGAGGAGATATAAAGGCTTGCCATCTTCAACTCAGGACAATTCTGTAGGGTCTACTCAGCTTCAGAGCTTCCTATGAGATTGGCTGGAGCTACACTGAGGTTCATTGCAGCTCCTCCTTTCCTTCTGTCCAGTGCTGCTTCTTTCCCTTCCCTTCCACAAATGTAAATCCCAGGATACTGTCTAGTCAGTATCTTTCACTCTAGCATCCATAGTCCATCTCCAAGTTTGCTGCTCAGGGAAACCTACCAGAAACACCAGGCAAACTGATACTTGTGGTCACCCTATTTATGGGGAAAAGTGATAGAAAACACAAAAGCCTTTGGAGTGTATAAATTACACCTCAGAAAACCTGACTACACACATATGTACAAATGCAAACACACAGGAGGAACGTTTGCAGAATATTGCAAAAATAAAATTTGAAAAATATCCCTATAACTTTGTGATGTGGGATACAACCTAACCTCACATAAAAATTGAATGAGAAATGAGAGACTCATTGTGAAGGTCCTGAGAGCAGGTGTGACACTCAATAATGTAAGAAAGCAGCTAATCTTATTTTTCCCCCTCTTTTCCCTTTCCCTAGTCTTCCACATAAATAAGAATTTTACTCTTCACAAAAAAATGTGATTTACTCTTTATAGCCCTGTTTCAAATATCCTGAAGTCTTATTATAATATGCTTGATTATAGAGTAGGATCCAGACCATACCCGAAGACTTAATTGCTAACATATTAAAATGACCCCATTAATCATGTTGTATTGCATGAAAGGCAGACTTATTGCAAGAACTTCAAAAAAACAGTATAGTGAGGTTCCCACCTGGCATGAGAGCAGCCCTTATGTTGTTTTTAAACACATTGATGTTGCCATTCATTCATTCATTTATTCAAAATACACTTATTTATTAATGTCTACCATAAGAACACCACTTTTTGAAAGTGTAGAAATTAATGCAATTTCATTCTTGTCATCGAAAACAATTTTGCTTAGGAGTGAAAACAGATATGTCATTGAGTATTTTTAATTATATCAAATATTCTAAAAGCAGAGTCCCTGGATGCTGTGTAAGTTACAGTAATTAATCATGCCAAAAATAATCAAGGAAATGTGAGATAAGGTGAAAGTAGTTTTGGTCTGATGGAAAAGTAAGAGTCTTCCAAGGCCTGGAAACTGTGGAGAGAATTTTAAGGCAGAGGGAACAAATCACTCAAAGGCATAGTGTTATAGAACTCAGAGTCCACAGTAATCCACAACTAATTTTGTAGGCCAGGGATATACTGTTTGTGTATAGAGGAGGTAATGGAAAGAACTGGAAGAGGTAATAAGAATAATTAAACTCTAATACCTACTATATGCAGACCGATGTTCCAAGTATATTGCTTATATAGTTACTAGATTCTTGTAACAGTTCTATGAGTTAGGAACTATGATTATCCCCATTTTATAGGTCTTAAAACAGAGGCACCAAAGGATAGAGTCACTTGTCCAAGGTCACATTTAGAACAAGGAACTAAGGGTCTTAACCCATGCAGATCTGGCCCCACATGTCATGTTCTCATCCTGTGTTCTATGCTTTCATTATTTTGAAGGTGATATGATGCCATCGGAATCCATAATTCATATTGGATGCAAACTGATGGTAAAACTAGATTAGTCGTATGAAATCCATGGATGGCAAAGTTATCAGAAGTTGATTGTGGAAGTGAGATAAATCTGTCTCATCTTAAATCTAGGCATTCATAGTGTCCACCAACAGGATTGTAAGGTTGTACTCTGTAAAATTTGCATATGATCGGTTTCGTAAATACAGCCTTTGGAGGATGAAATTTTAAGACTGATTTTATTTAAAATTACAATGTTTAGCCATATTAGATTTCATATTTTTATTTTATTTTAATTCCAGTTAGTCAACATAGAGTGTTATATTAGTTTCAGGTGTACAATACAGCGATTCAACAATTCCATACCTCACCCAGTGCTCACTGGGATAGGTGCTTTCCTTAATCCTCATCATCTATTTAACCCATCCCTCCATCCCCCTCCCCTCTCGTAACTATTGGTTTGTTCTCTAAAATTAAGAGACTGTTTCTTAAGTTGTGTCTTTTTTCCCTTTGCTTGTTCGTTTTGTTTCCAAATATGAGTGAAATTCCACATATGAGTGAAATCATATGCTATTTGTCTCTCTCTGACTGACTTATTTCACTTAGCATAATACTCTCTAGCTCTATGTCCTTGCAAATGACAAGATTTCATTCTTTTATATGGCTGAATAATATTCTGTGTGTGTGTATTATACTGAATAATATTCTGTACACACACACAGACAACACACACATAGTAGATTTTATATATATATATAAAGTCTCCAGACCATGTACACATATATACATACACAGACACTTGTTCTTTATCCATTTATCTATCGATGGACATTTAGGTTGCTTCCATATCTTGACTATTACAAACAATGCTGCTATAAACATAAGAGTACCTATGTCCCTTTGAATTAGTGCTTTTGTATTCTTTAGGTAAATACCCAAGAGTGCAATTGCGGGATCATTGGGTAAATCTATTCTTAACTTTTGAAGGAACCTCCATACTGTTTTCTAGAGTAGCTGCACTAGTTTTCATTCCTACCAATGGTGTGGGAGGGTTCCCCTTTCTCCACATCCTCACTGACACCTGTTTCTTGTGTTGTTAATTTCATCTGTTCTAACAGGTGTGAGGTGGTATCTCATTGTAGTTTTGATTTGCATTTCTCTGATGGTAAGTGATGTTGCACATCTTTTCATGTATTTGCTTGCCATCTATATGTCTTTGGAGAAATGTCTGTGCATGCCTTCTGCCCACTTTTTAATTGGATTATTTGTTTTTTAGGTGTTGAGTTTTATAAATTCTTTAAATATTTTGGATACTAACCCTTTATGAGATAAATCACTTGCAAATATCTTCTCCCATTCAGTAGGTTGCCTTTCTTTTCTTTTCTTTTCTTTTCTTTTCTTTTCTTTTCTTTTCTTTTCTTTTTTTTGGGGGGGGTTGGAGGGACTGTTTCTTTATTTCAAAAAGACAATTGTATCAAAACAGTTTTACTATTGGTTTCTTTCTCTCAATCAGTGCCACAGAGAACAAACCAAAGGAGAATGCATTTTAAGCCAATAAGCTGCAGGATAAACACCTAACAGACCTCATGGTAACCTCACCAAAAAGGGGAACTGGGCAGGGAAAGAAACTTAAAAGATCAGCATATTACCAGCCCACAGACTGTAGAGAGAGTTCTCAGCCAGACGGGGTGGCCAATGTGCCCCAACCCTAAAGAAGTGAAGTTTCAAAATAAATTTGGAGAGGGCAGTATGTGTTAAGCTGAAAAATTTCTTTCCAAATGTGAGGAAGGGGTTAGACTGCTGCCTCAGAACTGTGGAATTATTTGGATGTTGTACAAATGGTTACTACATCAACAGAAAAAAAGGTAATTACAAAGTGTGTACATCACAACATGCTTTTAAAGACACTTTTCATTGTGCACACATTGCAAAAAAACATTGTCCCCAGGGTGCTCAGCTTGAAGCCCAACTGGAATGCCTGGGGAGAGACAGAGACAGTTTGGCGAAAAAGACACAGGGGTTGGGGTGGGAGAGGTGGCAAAAGGAGAAAGCAGCCTTCCAGTTAAACATCAGCTCTCAGTTTCAAGGCCAGCTTCAGCCTTAGGAGGAGTCGGGCTGAGAGGGAGGAGCAGTGTCAGAGCAGGACTGGGCTGCTCTGCCTCTCATTCAGGTTAAGCGGAGTCTGGTCCAGCATCTTTGTGTACAGAGGTGTTCCTCTTTGGTGCATTTCAGCTTATCTCCCAGGTCATCAGTTGTCTTCTCCAGTTTGGCCACTGACCTGTCAGCAAACTCATCATGCACGGGTCTCTGCTTCCTTGAGTTTATCTGTAAGAATATTTATCTCCTCTTCATATGTGTCCTCTGCTTGAGAGTAATTTTCTGCAGTAGCTCTCAGGCACTTCAGGTTCTGGTCCATCAGTCTGATCTGCTCATCCATGTCTTGGCAACGAGACTATGCCAGCTCAGGTCATTCCTCGTGCTCCTCAATAATCACCAACTTCTGAGCCCCCTTTTTGGACTTTAGATTTGCCTCTTCTGCAATGTGCTAAGCTTCTTAGAGTTGATTTCCTGGAGTTCCATCTTTTCTTCATATGTTAAGGCTAGGTTTTCAATAACGTCCATACCTCTCTTGCTCTGAGTAGCAGCTTTCTCAGTTTCCTCCACTTTTGCAGGGCAGCTGCCAGGTGCTCCTGGGCACTGTTCAGCTCCTCATCAACCAGCTGCATCCTAGGGGTCAAGGAGGCCACCTCAGCCTCAGCCTGCTCTTGGCCACCTTTCCTCCTCCACTTCCCACTGCAGGTTCTCCGCCCATTCCTCTGTATCACCTGCTTGCTGCTGCAGAACGTAGATCCTGCCTTTCACCGCCTACATGGTGGTGATCCCTACCATGGTGCCCACCCAGCCCATGCTTGCTCTCAGCTTCTGGCCTCCTTCCATCCACACTGCAGCCACTTCTTACCCCCACTTCCACCCATTCCACCCTGAAATACTAGAACGCCAGTAGGTTCTCTTTTAGTTTTGTTATTTCTTTCACTGTGCAGAAGCTTTTTATTTTGATTTAGTTCTAATAGTTTATTTTTGCTTTTGTTTCCCTTGCTTCAGGGGACCTATCTAGGAAAAGTTACTATGGCTGATATCAAAGACATTACTGCCTCTGTTCTCTTCTATGATTTTTGTGGTTTCAGGTATCACATTTAGGTCTTTAATCCATTTTAAATTAATTTTTGTGGATGGTGAGAGAAAGTGGTCCAGTTTCTTTCTTTTGCGTATTGCTGACCAGTTTTCCCAACACCACTTGTTGAAGAAACTATCTTTTTTCCATTGGATATTCTTTCCGGCTTTGTGGAAGATTATTGACCATACAGTTGTGGGTTTATTTCTGGGTTTTCTATTCTGTTCCATTGATCTGTGTGCCTATTTTTGTGCCAGTACTATGTTGTTTCGTTCACTGTAGCTTTATAGTGTAACTGGAAGTCGGCATTGTGATGATTCTGGCTTTGCTTTTCTTTTTCAAGATTGCCTTGCTATTCGGAGTCTTTTGTGCTTCCATACAAATTTTTAGGATTGTTTGTTTTAGTTCCGTGAAAAATGCTTTTGGTATTTTGATGAGATTGATTGGGTAGTATAGACATTTTTGACAATATTTGTTCTTTCAATCCATGAGCATGGAATGTCTTTCCAATTCTTGGTGTGGTCTTCAGTTTCTTTCATCAGTGTTTTATAGTTTTTAGACTAGAGGTCTTTCACCTGTTTGGTTATGTTTATTTCTTAGATATATTCTTATTGGTGCAATTGAAAATGGGATCTTTTTTTCATTTCTCTTTCTGCTGCTTCATTATTGGTGTATAGAAATGCAACAGATTTCTGTGGATTCATTTTGTGTCCTGTGACTTTACTGAATTCATTTGTCAGTTCCAGGAGTTGTTTTGGTGGAGTCTTTTGGATATTTTATATACAGTATCATGTCGTCTGCAAATAGTGAAAGTTTTACTTCTTCCTTACCTTGGAAAAGTAGGATGCCTTGAATGCCTTTTATTTCTTTTTGTTGTCTTTTAGCCGTAGCTAGCAAATACAATACTGTGTTGAATAAAAGTGGAGAGAGTGGACATCCTTGTCTTGTTCCTGACCTTATAGGAAATGCTATCAGTTTTTCCCCATCGAGGATGATGTTGGCTGTGGGTTTTTCATGTATGGCCTTTATTATATTGAGCTATGTTCCCTCTAAACCTACTTGGTTGAAGGTTTTTATCATGAATGGATGTTGTACTTTGTCAAATGCTTTTTCTGCATCTAATGGAAATGATCATATGGTTCTTATCCTTTGTCTTATTGATGTGTTATATCACATTGATTGATTTGCAAATATTGAACCACCCTTGTAACCCAGGAATAAATCCCACTTGATCACAGTGAATGATTTTTTTAATGTATTGTTGAAATTCATTTTACTAGTATTTTGTTGAGGATTTTTATATCTGTCTTCATCAGGGGTATTATGCTGTAGTTCTCTTTTGTGTGTGTGCTGTATTTATCTGGCTTTGGTGTCAATGTAATAAATTTGGAAGTTTTCCTTCCTTTTGTATTTTTTTAGAATAGTTTGAGAAGATAAGGTATTAAATCTTCTTTAAATGTCTGGTAGAATTTGCCTGCGAAGCCATCTGGTCCTGGATTTTTTTTGTTTGTTTGTTGGAAGTTTTTTGAATCATTGCTGGATATCAGTCTGTTCAAATTTTCTATTTCTTCCTGTTTCAGTTTTGGTAGTTTATGTTTCTAGGAATTTATCCATTTCTTCTTGGTTATCCAATTTGTTGGGGTATGGTTTTTCATAACATTCTTATAATTGTTTTTATTTCCAGGGTGTTGGTTATTTCTTCTCTTTTGCCGGAGACCAGCTCCAGCAACCAGGGGTTCCCGAAGGAAGAACGGGGTCAGTGAAAATAAAACAAAACTAAAATAAAAAACTAGAAAATAAAAACTAAAATAAAAAACTAAAACTAAAATAAAAATGGACACAGACAACAGCAGTGTGTTGAACTGGCCAATTTATTGTAGTAAACGTGGCATTATATATGCTATGATTTCCTTGTAGCATACGTCATCTATGTTTTTCTAACATTACCTAATTTTGAAAATGTTCCTATGTATAAACAACCTTTAAGAAATAACATGGCAATTTTCCCCTAACTTTCCTGCATACCCTTTGATTATAGATTAATTTCTTACATTATTCCATTCTGCATCTGCGTTTATCTATAATCTACAAAGCATTTGCTTTGCTGTTCTCGTGAAAGGCCCTCCATTTCTCAGCACCTCAAGTGGAACAGTTACAGGGACATGACCTCCTAACCACATGAGGCCAGAAGAACAATGTGTTTGCCTCGGTCCGAGGTGCCAGAAAGGGGCTGAAAGGCCTTAGAAACCCATGCCTCATACATTCTCAGAGAGACAATGCACCTAGGAACCAAAGAACCATTCTGTAGCTTAACCGACTAGGTTCAGTCATCATCAGGAATGCCTCCGGGGGGCCAGGTGGGCCTAGGGATTAAAGTCACCTGTGCCCAGAGATACACTCCTTAGTTGCCAGAGTGGGGCTTTCAAATCCATATGTCTCTCCTTTACAGGCCCTCTTTGCTGGCAAAGGTATGAGGCTATCATCCTTCCTGTAAGTAGAGGAGTCTCCATAGAGGATGGTAAGGGCTAAACGTAAGGCCGCACAATTTCTTGCGGAGCCTTATTTTCTTCCCTAATGGTTCTTTTCCCAGGGGGCCTGCCGAGGATTCCCCAACAGACAATACCCCAGGTACTTTTAAGGCCAAATTACCTAAAAGCGGGAGGACAAGAAGCTACACTGTTGGCAGGCCGCCCTGCAGTCACCAATCCGTCCACAGCCCGGGCCCTGCCACTCAGGCTGGGATAGCTTGGCTTCCAGCATCAGCACTCTTTCATTGTCAATTTTATTTATTTGGGTCGTTTCTCTTATTTTCTTGATAAATCTGGCTAGAGGGTTATCAATTTTATTGATTTTTTTTTTGAAAGAAATAGCTCCTGGCTTCATCGATCTGTTCTATTTTGGTTTGTCATGTTTTTTAGAGTCTACTTCATTTATTTCTGCTTTGATATTTATTATTTCCTTCTTTCTGCTGGTTTTAGGTTTTGTTTGTTCTTTTGCTAGCTCCTCCAGGTGAATACTTAGGTCATTTATTTGCAATTTTTCTTGCCACTTGGGGTAGGCCTTTATTGCTGTATACTTTCCTCTTAGAACTGTTCTTGCTGCACCTGAAAGGTTTTGCACCATTGAGTTTTCATTTTCATTTTTTTCCATGAACTTTTTATTTCTTCTTTTATTTCCTGGTTGACCCATGTTTAGTGGCATGTTATTTAACTTCTATGTATTTGTGGTCTTTCTAGATTTTTTTCTTATGGTTGACTTCTAGTTTCACAGCATTGTGGCCAGAATGGATGCATAGTACGGCTATTATCTTTTTGGCTTTGTTGAGGCTTGTTTTGTGAGTTAGTATGTGATCTATTCTGGAGAATGTTCCTTGTGCACTTGGTTCCTTGGTAAGATTGTATGTTCTGCTGTTTTAGATTGGAATGTTCCAAATATATCTGTTAAATTCATCTGGTCCAGGGTGTCTTTCAAAGCCATTGTTTTCTTGTTGAGTTTCTGTTTAGATGATCTGTACATTGATATAAGTGGGGTGTTAAAGTTCCCTATTATTATTGATTACTTCCTTTATGTTTGTTATTAACTGTTCCATGTATTTGGGTTCTTTCACCTTGTGAGCATAAATATTTACAATTCTTATATCTTCCTATTGGATTGTCCCCTTTATTATTATATAGTGTCCTTCTTTGTCTTTGGTTATAACCTTTGTTCTAAAGTCTGTTTCGTCTCATGAGTATTGCTACTTCAGCTTTCTTTTAACATCCATTTGCTTGATAGGTGTTTCAACTTCCACCTGCCTTTCAATCTGTACATGTCTTTAGGTTTAAAATGAATCTCTTATAGGCAGCATATGCATGGATCTTGTTTGTTTTTGTTTGTGTTTTTTATCCATTCTATCACCCTATGTCTTTTGATTGGAGCATTTAGTCCATTTACATTCAAAGTAATTATTGGTAAATATATATTTATTGTCAATTTATTATTTGTTTTGTTATTGTTTCTGAAGATTATTTCTTATCCTCACTTGTCTTTCTTCCATGTTTTGCTGTTTTTCTTTATTATGTATTAGGAATGCTCTGTATTCATTAAAAAAAATTAATGTTTATTTTTGAGAGAGAGAGGCGGGGGGTGGGGAGAGGGAGAGAAAGCACAAGTGGAGGAGTGGCCAAGAGAAAGAGGGAGACACAGAATCTGAAGCAGGTTCCAGGCTCCGAGCTGTCAGCACAGAGCCTGATGTGGAGCTCAAACCCATGAGGCAAGAGATCATGACCTGAGCAGAAGTCGCATGCTTAACTGACTGAACCACCCAGGAGTCCTGTTCTTTCTCTTTATTCTTTGCATATATATTAGTAGTGTTAGATATATCGTTACCATTAGATTTGCATATAACCTATTCTGCATATAGTAGTCTATACTTGATGTTTATTTAAGTTTTAACCCATTATTTACTCCTCTCCTCCCCTTGTTTAAGGTATATGTTTTTATATTTTATATCCTTTTATTTTGTGAGTTCCTTGACTGCTTTTTTACAGAAATATTCATTTTTACTGATTTTGTGTTTCCTACCTTTTACTGTTACTTTGGTCTCTCCTCTCCTTTTCACTCAAATAGTCCCCTTTAATATTTCTTGCGGGGCTGGTTTAGTGTTCATGAACTCCTTTAGTTTTTGTTTGTAGACAGACTTAATTTTAAATCATGGTCGTACCTCTCACCAGCTTTAAGACTTTTGTGAAGATCACCTACTTCTCAGGCACAAATTTTTGGACTTTAAATTGAAACAAACAAATATATAATTCTCCTCAAAGAGCTTTTGTGATGATTAATCTAGTAAAATTCCTGAAACATAGTAAGGTCTTGATAAATGCTTGTTGCCTCTACTAGTAATCCTACAGAATACTTTTAAATTATAAATAGTTTCATGTGTCTAAAGATTAAAATGCTAATGATTGACAAGCTTCAGCTTTTATTCTGAGGGGTATGTTTACTTTTTCTTTTTTGATGCACATCAAAAAAATATTCCTTCCACTGTAGTCATTTTGTTTAAAACCCAGTAACTTTGACCTTACAAAGTCAATACTGTTGTTTATATTTTTTGACTTTGGCAGAAAACAAGGTCCCAAGCACTGAAGCAAATCTTTTTTGTCTCCCTTGATCTATTTTTCCTGCCTTGAAGAAATGTTTCATGTATTTGTTCCTCTATTTATATCTCAATTCACAGTTGTTACCAGATTTGCATGTTCATATTCACATTTTCATTTGTAAGATTTATACAGAACATGTCCTTTGCATAAGTATGCAACATAAAATACAGACTTCCATAAAGAATAAAATGTGTTTCTTCTCTAAGAATATATGAGCCCCGAACATAAATTCCGTAACAACAGTCTACTGGGGGAACTTTTTTCATGTGTTGAGGAACCACATGGGGAACTGAAAACTGAAATTTTACCAGTAAGGAGAGCAGTAGATCAAGTCTTTTAGGGCAGACAGGAGGGAAGGAAGCCCAGGATTAGGCACAGTTAAGAAAGGAACAAGATGATGGTGCTGGGTAAGCCAAAAGAGGGAATTTCCAGCAGAGTCAGATTCTGTAGAGTGGCTAAGTAGGGGGCAGCTTGATAATCATATTAGTTTTACCATTTACACAGTCACAGACAAAAATAGAGAGTAGAGCCAACAGGTTGTTGGAGATAGAAGCCTGAAATATTGTGGGTAGAGGAGGATGACTAAGCACATGTGCCCCGGTTCCCATCCATGTCTGCCATATGACCATGAGCATTTTGTGTCATGAGTTGATTTCCCTAACTATAAAATGGATAAGGCTTATTTTATGGTGCTGTTTTGAATATTATTGTGACAAGAATATGCAGAGTATGTAGCAATACTTTTTTAAAATATAAAAGGTTTGTAGTAGATGGTAGGCAATATTTTTATCAGGGTCAACATTTTTTATCTATATTCAAGGTGGTTAGAGAAACAGAAAAGAGAAAGATTCAACTGTATAGTTAACTTTGACTTTTTAAGTTTTACTCAAAATATTCCTGTTTTTTTAAACTGAAAACAGTGAAATGTCATTATCACATTTTATCATTTCTTTTGATATTTTACTTCATCTCCAACCACTAAAACAAACTCTACTGCTTTCTGGCCTCAAGGACTCTGAAAATGAATGGTTTCTTATTAAAACTAGTGGTTCTGTGAAGCACCAGCGAAAGGTGCAGCCGTACTGCATTCCAAAGTAACACTTCTTTTTTTCCTTCCATCATTAACCAAAGTTAAAATTCTTCTCTAAAAGTGAAATGGAACTAAAGCTATTGTAATATTTTGCTCTTCTACAAGACTAATTTGATGTTTGTAGATTTGAGTGGCCACATTACTGGAACTATTATGCATATCTAATAATCTTTATCAGTTATCACAAACTACTCCAAGAGAGAAAATCCCAAGTCTTAGTGGTTTGATATAATAGAAGTTATTTCTCAATCATCTAGAGACCAGACAGTATAAGGTAGGAATAAAGGACAGTTACTGTGCTTGAAGGACCTAACCAAAAGAGATTCTTCCCTTTCAACATTTGGCTTCCAAGATCATCTTGGAGTTTGATAGAAAACTAGCATAAAGAAAAGAGACACAATGAAGCATCACTCAGGAGGCTGGACCAGGCCTGGAAATGTTGTACATCTCTTCTATCAGTATTACTTGGTCAGGACTTAGACCGATTTCTAGATTCAAGGGAGCTGACAAAATGCAGTCTGTGGCTGACTTTTCATATTATGAAAAGGAAGCATTAATCTTTGGTGGTCAGAATGCCATTGATGTCACAGTCCATATTTTAGGTTTTTAATCTGCTGGACATCTGATGAAGAGCTCTGTTTGGCTAGGGATGAATGACACTACTTTGTTAAAGTCTGCTCTAATCTTTTCAAATATTCAACAGTGGCAGTGAGGAGTGAAGCTCTGCCTTTGGTGTCCAACATACTTGAGTTTGGATCCTAGCTCAGGTCCTTGCTAGCAGAGTATCTTGACTTTTCTGAGCATTGGTATCCTCATCTGTAAAATTGTTAGACCGTGGCAGACGTTAACAATGTTTATATAGATCTGGAGTTGAAATATGTAAAATATGTAAATTAACTATCGGAGTGTCTAGCACAAAGAGATTGCTTAATCATTGTTAGCTGTTATGATTGCGATTGTTATTTGCCTTAATACCAAATAAGTAATGATTTATTACTACATCATGAACAAAATTCTTAATATTCATGAGATTGCCCATGTACCTTAACATCACCTTTAAGTCATTGGAGACACATTGAAGAAAGTTTTGTCATGGGCCTTTTAAATATTGGTGGCCTTCACAGTTTAAGCTTATATTGATGATGGTCTTAAGTTCTTAACCCAGCTGTAGTTCGCCTGGATTAGGTTAGAGCCATGCTGGCTACCAGTCAAACGGAATTGTGATTGTTGCTTAATGTATCTAAATATCACTAAATAAATTTTGAAAAACAAATATCTGATAATGTGTATGACACCCATGCACTTAAAGGGCACCTCATATGCTCTGAGATATTTGTTTTATTTTCTAAAATTTAAGATCATTGGAAGGAGGACCTTTTTAGATTATTTTATTAATTTGACATATCTAATGATTGTTCATATTTGAACATGAGAAGCATTCAAGTCTATTTGGATTTTCCAAGCTCTATTTTTACTCCAACCATAGGAAAATAATTTAACCTCTAGTATTCTAAGGGGCTTTGTCTGCAAAATGAGAGTGATAATACCTGCCACACAGAGATTGAAACCTTTCAGCATACTACGAGGAGAAATTGGGTACTCCACGTATGTTTGTTCTATTTGAATGTAAGTCTGAAGATTCTACAATTCTATGATAGTATTAGAATTTTCATTTTAGAAAGTTTTGCATTTTTGTTATGGAAAATTGTTACCTCTATAAAATTATTACCTCTATAAATCTAGAATTCAAATAGAACACATTCTAAAGGAGACCATAAGGGGCGCCTGGGTGGCGCAGTCGGTTAAGCGTCCGACTTCAGCCAGGTCACGATCTCGCGGTCCGTGAGTTCGAGCCCCGCGTCGGGCTCTCGGCTGATGGCTCAGAGCCTGGAGACTGTTTCCGATTCTGTGTCTCCCTCTCTCTCTGACCCTCCCCCGTTCATGCTCTGTGTCTCTCTGTCCCAAAAATAAATAAACGTTGAAAAAAAAAAATTAAAGGAGACCATAAATGCTCTGTTTGCTTGGTACTATTTACACATGTTTTCCAATACAATTTACTGGAGAATGAGATGAGATAAGTAGAGATGTTGGTTATTAAACTCTGTTCCTTACATTTTAGCTACATCAGTGAGAGCAGGTTTCTGGATTCTAAGTGCTAGAAAATGAATTATTGAAGTGTGAAAGCGGAACTGTGTATTGAAAATTGCAAAACACGCAGAGGCTGGCTGGTCTGCCTTATCAGAGAAGCTGGTTTGTTAGAACTTTAGTGGTTAAACCTTAAAGGTACCTCTACCTCCTATTAGAAGCAAATGCTCAACCCCTTTTTTCCTGGCTCTTGCCCCTGGAAATAATCCCATAGCTAATATGTTGTAAATGTTAATGAATTCAGTATTGTCTTGCACTGTCTCCTGCATTTTAATCACCATGTAATCTGGAGTGGTAACTATATTTCCCAAACCCCAAACTGGGACATGTTGCCTACTAGATGGTCTGATCCACAGCTGTAAACTGCCTGAGAGAAGACATCCATTGTTAGAGAAATACTGGAATTTCTGGAGTGTAAAAAGTATAATTAGAACCATACTGGATTTCTGATCTATTACTAAATAGTTTGTTCTAGAACTAAATTTGAGGGAAAGGAAAAGAAGAGGGAGTGAGATTAAAAATGACTAAATACTTAACTAGGTGTCAGCTATTGAAAAAAAAGCTTATTTTTACAGTTACTATTTTAATCTTTCTAACAATCCTGTTATGAATGCTTCTGTTTTATGGATAGGGAAATAGAACCTTCAAGAAATCAGGTAATCTGTTCAAGGTCACACAAATTCTAAATGCCAGAACTAGAACTGAAGCTATTTAAGGTGATGGCCCTTTGGCAAAACCAAGTCAGACTCTTAGTACTATTGTGTGTTTCTTCAAAACAATTGAAATATATCTTTCCAACATCAATCAGTTCTCCCATTCTCTAATATCAACTAGGTGTCCTACAATGCAATTTAATTCTGACACTAACAACCTGGAGTTAGTGCAGAACCAAGGGAGCTTAATTCCACAAGACTGCCTATATTTTAGATGTCAGCAGGAAATGGGGTCCTTATGCTACCTGCACTCTGCCTAGCTTGCTACAAATTTAGGAGTTCTTACAACTCTCCATTCATCAACCTGTAAGCTCCTTCAAACTTCATTGTTTCAGAGGTTTTAACGGTCTCATTACATAGGCACAATTGATTAAATCATTGGGTAGTGGTGACTGAATTCAATCTCCAGCCCTTCTCCCTTCCTCAGAGGTTGGGGGTCAGGTGGAACTGATAGTTCTAACCTTCTAATCATGTGATTGGTTCCTCTGTAACCCATCTCGAGGCTATCAAGGGGCCTACCGAGAGTTACCTCATTACCATAAACTCTAATATGGTCAAAAGGGACCTGTTATGGATGATAAAAGAAACTCTTATCACTCAGAGAGTTCCAAAGATTTTAGGAACTCTTGCCAGGATCCAGAGACAAAGACCAACTATACATTTTTTTTTAAATTTTACCATAACCATCCATTCTTTTAATACAGATCACAGAAACTTATTCTACTCATAAACTTAAATTTATCCAACAGGGCCTCTTGGTTCAGAGAAAAGGAATTATGATGGGACAGATTAAGTCAATGTGCTACAAAGATGAAATATATCAATCTGTGTGACCTAGTTCTAGTACCAGAAGGTATTCATTCCTGAAAAGTGCCTTTTAGAGACCTAACCTCAGGACCTTTTGGCTACTTAAGAGAATATGTATCCAACATTTAAAAAATATTTAGTATGTATGTATGTATTTATGTTGATGCATTATAGTTCCATAGTGTTTAAAATTGAATGTAAACATGAAAATCTGAATTACTGGCTGAAAATATCATAACTAAGCAGATTAGTTATGATGAATGACTCTGAACTTGGAGAGAATAAAAGACCACCACCTGCCCATCTCTATCAGGTACCTATCAGAAAGGAGAAAATTTCTCTGTATATTTAGAATATAAGAAGACAGTTCTGAGTTTGGATTTTATAAGTATCAGTTTAAACTAATTTAAAGGAAACTTAAAATAATTATAATAATCAATCACATATTTCTATGTTTAATCTTTCTTTTCCTGCTAGGCAATAAGCACACAAAGGTAAGCACTGAGTTCTTATTCACCATTGAGTCCCCAGTAAGTAGCCTAGCATCTGGCACATAGTAGGAGTATAATAATGTAATGCCCGAAGTTCCGAAACCTCCCACAAAAGTCCACCAGAGTCGTGAGTCAAAGCCAAGCGGCAAGGGTCGTTTATTGCAGGTTCGAACCTGGTCCTCTGCGCACTCGTCGCCAGTGACGCAAGAGGCCTCGATCAGGGTTGGTACAGCGTTTTTATAGACAGAGACAAATAGCACAGGGGAGGTTTCAAATTATGAGGGGCCTGATTGGTTGATTTTAAAGTAAGGACATTTGTTGTTCTCTGATTGGGCGTCCTTTGTCTGTCCTTTGGCGGGAAGGCTTTGTCCGTTACTTGTGGCGGGAAGAAAAAAGGGGAAAGGGGGAAGAGGGTAGGGTAGGTGGGGAATGTGCTTAAGCAAGCAGGTTTACAGAAGCGAGAAATGCCGGTTAGTTTATGTACAATTACTCATTCCATTACCTATCAGACTACATTTAGGAAGGTTTACAACCCATTCTACTACACAGCGGGTTACATTCAGGAAGGGCTTCACAATGCTCGTAGCAAACAGCAAGCAAAACAGACTTCTCAGCAATTGTATTTCTTATCAAAGATCCATAATAAGCAGAAAAGAGAACCTAGCTTTAAACTAAGGCAGGGCTGTCATTTGGATTGTTCCTTTCAATAAAGATTTGTTGAATAAATGAATCGGGAAGACCTAGTTTTGAATCTTGACCTCAGTATTTACTGTGACCTTGAACAAATTACCTAACCTATTAACGCCTCAGTTTCCTCAATATTTATAGTGATAGTACTGTTTAATAATAAAATTTGCCCAAGTAAATTTGAAGATCTAATTGACTTTATTAAATGATTCATGAATTAGGCAAAACCCCACCTAGCAAGTAGAGAGGCACTCTGAGGAGTTACACAATATGGAAGATTTTTATAGACAAAGCATGGAATAAGAAAGTTATTAGCACAAGAAAAGGATTGTTCCCCAGGAGGCTGTTTGCTAGGGGAAAAAGCAAGGTGTCTTATCTTGCAGATTACCTCATCTTTCTTTGGTAAATGGAGAGGACCCAGGTGACAGACTCATTGGTGCTGATGAAAAACAAAACAAAACATTTCCTGACTGACTGGTTAAGGTCACATTTCTGGGGGAGGTTGAAACTGCAGTTAGATTGGATATTAAGCCCTGGTTTGGGAACTTGGTCTAAGTGACACTATTTTCAGCCTGTGGTTTTCTTTTTTTCTTTTCTTTTCTTTTCTTTTCTTTTCTTTTCTTTTCTTTTCTTTTCTTTTCTTTTTTCTTTTCTTTTCTTTTTTTAAAATTTTTAAATGTTTATTTTTTTGTGTGTGTGAGAGAGAAAGTGTGAGCAGCAGAGGGGCAGAGGAGGATGGAGACAGAATCGGAAGCAGGCTCCAGTCTCAGTGTTGTCAGCAAGAGCCAGATGCAGGGCCAGAACTCAGGAGCCATGAAATCATGACCTGAGCCAAAGTCACATGCTTAACTGACTGAGCCATCTAGGCGCCCCAGCCTTTTCTTTTCTTTTTTTCCTTTTCCTTTTCCTTTTCCTTTTTCTTTCTTTCTTTCTTTCTTTCTTTCTTTCTTTCTTTCTTTCTTTCTTTCTTTCTTTCTTTTCTTTCATTTTCTTTCTTTCTTTCTTTTCTTTTCTTTTCTTTTCTTTATTTCTTTTTTCTTCTTTCTTTTCTTTTCTTTCTTTTTTCTCCTTCCTTCCTTCCTTCCTTCCTTCCTTCCTTCCTTCCTTCCTTTCTTTCTTTCTTTCTTTCTTTCTTTCTTTCTTTCTTTCTTTCTTTCTTTCTTTCTTTCTTTCTTTCTCCAGTACTAACCTTTTTATTTTGGGGGAGATATTGGTGAGATAACACATGCAGGTTACTTATCATACAGCATGGTGAGTAGTATGCATTCAGTAAAAGTTAGCTACTATTATTGTGTTTACCAAAGTTTAAAGGGCACAGAGGGAATAACAAGAATAAAATTTATATTACTATCTATGGCCCATACTTCCATAATTCATTCAATATATTATTTTGTGAAAGCTCCTAGATTAAATTGACTCCATTCTATTGATTATCTTGCATTTAGTAGATATTAATGCTAATTGAATGAATGTATGAATGCATAAATAGGAATGTAGTATTAAATTTTAAGCAGGTGGCTGAGTATATAATATGTGATAAATATAATGATGAACAAAATACAATCTCTGCCCTAAAGATCTTAGAGTATGTTTGTGGGAAAAATATCTAAATAGATCATTGCCATGAAGTATGATAAATACTGAGTTGGAAACATCTAAAAACCAATAATTATACACATGCATACACAGAGCTGCAGAGTGAATGGCCATGGGTGCATTAACGTGAGAGTCAGTAGTTCAGAAAGCTTTCTCACATCCATATCCTTTTTATCACTTGAGGGAAACATTTTATGTCTTTTGTGCCCATTTCTCAGATGCAGAAATTGAAGCTAAGAGGATTTCAGTGAATTGTCCCAGATTTTATAGCCCTAGAGATTAAATGCATGTATTTTGAGATCTCATCCCATGTCCCTGCTACCCAGCATTTCCTTTAATGTCAGTCCTTTAATAGCTAACAGTAGTATTTTTTTTAAATTTTGGATACTTATGGTTCTAATTGTATCCTGCATATGTAGTTCTCATTCGATGAGTCTTTCTTCATTAACTTTTTCATGTCTATGAATTTACAACTTAACAAATAGTCCTGGGGCATCTGGTTGGCTCAGTTGGTGGAGCATCCAACTCTTGATTTCGACTCAGGTCAAGATCCCAAGGTCGTGGGATTAAGCCCTGTGATAGGCTCCATGCTGAGCATGGAGCCTGCTTGAGACATTCTCTCTCTCTCCCTCTCTCCCTCTCCCCCTCTCCCTCAGCCCCTCCCCCGCTCGTGTGCGCATGCACACACACACACATTTTATCTCTCTCTCTCAAAAAAAAAAAAAAAAAAAAAAAAAAAAAAAACTCTTATAAAGTGATAAATAGGCCAAGGAGCTCTGAATGAAAGTTGCAGTGAGGACTTTGATTCTTAAATTAATTAGACCAGATGAGTATTTTCTTTTATAGGAGGCCTTAACATTAGTAAAATGGGGCTAATACTGTTGATCTCAGAGAGCTACTATGAAGATTAAAAAGATAAAACATTTGTAAAGCCCAGACTGGGTGCTCTGTATTAGATGGTTCTCGTCCTCTTTCCCTGTCAGACTCTGCTATGCTTCACGGTACCCACTGCCTGCTCTGCAACTCCAAGCAACTCTAATGTCCACAAAATGGCTTTAGAACTCCAAAGATAACATTGTTTGGAAATAGCATTACAGAAAACACACACGCAGCAGGACTGAAGACATACTGCATTTTACTTACATAAGAAAGTTAATGGCTTCCGTTATGTCTATATCAACCCCTCCTCACTGTGAGACCGCAGCCCGGGCTGTATTACCAGGCAGAGACTGCACAATTCCAGAGATTTTTCGAACTGTTACAAATTAGAATCCACGAGGGAAAGGCTCACTAGAGGACATCACAGGCGAGGTTATCATTTTTTCCTTTTGAAGTTGGGCCTCATATCTTTTTCTCATTATAATCATTACTTTGAAATATGATTTTTTTAAACAGTAATTTTCTAGAACAAAAGGGATAATACCATATTTCAAAAGCTTTACTGTGAAATTAAACCTTTGAACTACTGTGAAAGAAATTATTCCCTCAAGGCTGCAAGGCTTAAAGGTTATTAAAAATTTAATTTTAAGGAAGGCATCCAGGAAAAAAAAGTGTATAAATGCTACTTAGAACTCAGATTGCCCAACTTAATAACTCCCATTGCTCCTTATTTTTAAATAATCTGGAAGTGTGAACAAATGCACTCCCATTTTTTTCCGTGGCAAATCAGTATGTCAACAGATGGCTGGCAGTGCTCCTTAACATCGTCTGTCTTCAACTGGAGGTACATGCACTGCAGTGGTTCTGCTGGTATCTTCTGTCTCCCCCATTTAAAAGATAATAGAACAATGTAGAAGTATTACACACAGGATACACTGAACTGAAAGAATCCCCCAAACTCCAGATATTGTAATAAAGAACAAGTATCCAAACCACAGTATAAATGGTCCATGCTGGTATGATAGGAAAAGTTTCCATTTTCTCATCTGTGAAGTGAAAAGAATTTTCTTCATCCTGTGATACGGACGTGATATTAATGCTTCTCCATTGATCAGACAATGTGACCTCAGGCTTCTAACTTTCTTTGTGTTCCAGTTTCCTTATCTGCAAAATGAGGATAAGAACAATACTTACCTCATCTATGTCATAGAGTTGGCATGAAGATTAAATCGATTCTTATCTATACAATGCAGGGGATGGTAACTGGCACATAGTAAACATAATGTATTATTATTGTTATTATTAATTTTAATCCTACCATGTCCAAGTAATATAACGCATTCTTAAGAGAAAAGAGCAAATACATAATAAGTCCATGCTTATTTTTTTAATGTTTATTTATTTATTTTGAGAGAGAGAGCACAGCCGGGGAGGGGCAGAGAAAGAGGGAGAGAGAGAGGGAATCCCAAGCAGGTTCTTTGATGTCAGCACAGAGCCTGACATGGGACTTGATCTCATGAACCATGAGATCGTGACCTGAGCTGAAATCAAGAGTCAGCTGCTTACCTGACTGAGCCACCCAGGTGTCCCAGGAAGTCCATGCTCTTAAGGAGCTCACAAGTAAGTAGGAGACTAACCGAATAAGGTACTGTGACTAAAAGCAAAACAAACAAACAAACAAACAAACAAACAAACAAAAAACCCCAGCACATTAGAATGACAAATCAGTGGTATGCTTAGTATCCTCATCTGTGATTTGGATTTGCCTGTGTGGTAGACTGGGTGAGAAGAGGATGTGGTTAGGGGAGGGTTCCCCAAGGAGGTGCCTCAGGAAAATCATTCTAGGCATAAGGGAGTGAAAGTTCATGGAGTATAAATAAAACCTATTTCCCAGGAACACTGTGGAAGAAACAAATGACATGAAGCCATGCTTCTCCATCCTGACTGCAATTCAAGATCATCCATGAAGCTGCTTAAAAATACCATTTTTGATCTCCTGAATCAGAATCTGCTGGCCTGCAGTCTGGGTATTGGTGATATTTTTTTTTTTTTAATTTTTTTTTTTTCAACGTTTATTTATTTTTGGGACAGGGAGAGACAGAGCATGAACGGGGGAGGGTCAGAGAGAGAGGGAGACAGAGAATCGGAAACAGGCTCCAGGCTCTGAGCCATCAGCCCAGAGCCTGACGCGGGGCTCGAACTCACGGACCGCAAGATCGTGACCTGGCTGAAGTCGGACGCGTGACCTGGCTGAAGTCGGACGCTTAACCGACTGCGCCACCCAGGCGCCCCAAGGGTATTGGTGATATTAACAACACATATAAGTAATTCTGTGGCACAGCCAGGGTTGAGAACCACTAAGAAATGCACTTTGAAAGCATATTGTAAACAGTGAATCTCAATACAAATGCTAGATATTGTGATGACTGTGTAGTATCTATTTATTTTTGACTGTCCTAAACTGTTTACCAGGTAAGATTTTTACAAACTTTACTTATATTGGCGGTAACAGTGGAGCTGGAGACTATTACATCTTCTCCATGCTGTGCAGTGAGAACCACCAATAGTGTGGTAGAACTTATGACCCTTTCCAAGGCCATGCAGGAGCCTGAGGATGTCAGCCCTCACAGCTCCCTGTGCTTGTGGACTGGTTTGGTGATCCACTGGGTGTCAGGAGTTCTTCTGAGAGCTTTATGGAATGGATGAATGAGGATAACCTCAAAGGGTTTGTGCGTGGAATCTTTGCAACCCAGTAAGAATGCAAGACTCTCAGAGCCCCACAGTAGCATCCAGCTCACTCCTCTGCAACAGACTGAAGGCTTCGGGCAAACTAGCTGGTTAACACCATGATGAACAGGCTTGCCAGCAGTAGCACCCTTAGGAACTGGGAGTTCACGGCCACCCCGTCGCTCACGAATCTGAAATATGGCATAACCTTGCTTGGCCTTGTATCCCAGTCTGTGTGCTTTATCAGGCCAGGTTGGGCAGGGGTTCCTGTGGAGTGTAGAGAGCTGGAGGTACTGGCAGCAGCACAACCTGAGAAGAAAGCACATTACACTGGACTGTTTCTTCCTCCTTAGCTCCTGGGGGTACGTGTAAGTGCCTGTCCTGCTTACCTTTGAGCAGATGGCTGCCGCCACATGGAAAGGAAAGAGCCTTCCTCCCATGATCTTTTTTGGACCTACTACTGCTTAGTATCTAAATAGGTAAATACAATGATCTCAAGCCCTTTACACGTATAGTGTTTTGTTGTTTTTGCTATTTTGTTTGTTTTGGTTTGTTTTGGGTATGAGGTTTTTTGTTTCGTTTTATTTTTATTTTTATTTTAATTTATTTTTTTGCTAAGTATGTTCACACACTGGGGCCAGAAGTGGCAAGCAAGACTGTGAATGACAAGCACAAGAAATTGGACTCACAATGAAACTTTTTCCAAGTTGGGAAATGATTAGATGTGGTGCTTAAAATAGAGATTGTCTCTGCTCTTCTGTTTCTTATGGAATAACCCATGTTAGGACAGAGATCCTCATAGAACTAACCAGGTGTCCAGTGCACTCAGAAAGAACCAGATTTGTCTCTCCTTGACATCATTCACTTGCTGAATCTCACCTGCAAAGGTTCTCACCCAGGACACAGTAACCTTGAACCTACCATAACTGTAAGCTTTTCCTACTAGATTGTGTGCTCCTTGAGGGCAGTGACAATATGTCTGTCATCCACTGTTTCTCTAGTACCTTGCATGGTGCTTGTCATATAGTAGGCACCAACAAAGATTTATCTAGAAAGGATAATTGAATTTTTCCTTCCAGTGGGCGTAATGTGAATGCTATTTGGATCTCTGTTCACTGCCTTTGGGAAAAGGGTTGTTTCCCTATAGTCTTAGTTGTTAGCTTATTTTAAAAGGATGTTTATGAGAGCTAGTGGCATGTTCCTGGTATGATTACTGTAAACAATTATTTTCAGAGTAATGTGGACAAATAATTCAATTCTGTTGTGTACTTCCACACCAGGCAGGGGTAAGGTCTATGTTTGCCCTTCTGGGCTATCACCTTGAACTTCTGCCTTGAACATGAAGCTATTAAGACATTCTGTTTCTCTTCTGAAGTCCTTGGTGTTGCCCTTTCTTTCTTTCTTTGCTTATCTAGAGTTCAGCAAAGCAAACCATTCATTATATATTTTTAAGAAAAATTGCAAAGACTATGCAATATGTATAACATGTAATTCCTTATTAGTGTGACTGTTGCTCTCCTAAATGCCTAGTATGTCAGATAAAACGAATTTTCTCATTAACCTCATGCATGCCAACTTGTCAAATTATGATGAACCAAACAAGACTGTACCCAGAAATTGAGCTGCAATCATTACGTTTATATGGCTTTGCCAATTAGTCTATAAATAACACATTTTTAACACACTTCACAGTTTTGAAACTAAACCACTTCTGAATGTTCTGAAATATAAGAATAGCAAAAAGACTATCCAAAGAAAGTAAAAGAAAATGATTTGCTCTTATTAGAGGAAATTAACATTATTTAGAGGAACAAGGGATCAGACAATCATATAGACATTCAACAAATATTTATTGGATGTCTGATCTGTGAATACAGTTTTCTTGGGTGTAGTAGGTGTGACTTAGTAAACAAGTTACTGGAATTTTTCCTTCAGTAGAAAATGATTATTTAAATAATAACATAATGTAAATATTTATTACACCTATATGGATTCAGGGTATTAGCAATGGAGTACTAAGATGAATAAGACAAATCACTATATTTATGGAACTCACACTTGGTAGTGAAGTCAGATAAAAAATGATTAGAAAAGAAATTGGGAAGGTAATAGTAGTACATACATACATATATACATAGTAGTATACATACATATATAGCAGCACGATGATAGCAGTTAAGGAAAGAAAGATAGATACCAGAAAAGGGAGGATTTGTAAAGCAGGAAATTATTTGACATAATTGTAAATTTCAGGACCTGTCTAAAGAATGAAAATGATTTGGGGAACTATGACCTGTGTTTGTTTGAATCATAGTTTTTGAGTTCTAACATATGTTTGGAGGAAACTCTGGGGTTTGCGTGAGGGACTGGCAGGGAACATTGTCCATGCTCAGTGTCTCATCAGTTACAGAGAGTAACCCAGTTTTGTTTCCATCATGCACACTGCCTTTTGACAAAGACAAACAAAGGTGAAAGTAAACAGGAACCAACTTCTTTTGAAGGTACTTTAGAGTAACTCATCCCTGCTGAAGATTTTCACCCTCCATGCCCAGTAACCATATAAACTACTTTTGCCAACCACTTTTTTCTTCTTAAAAAGAGTTCTGGTAAATACGGTTTTCCCCATCAAGTTTTATTTCAAGTGATGTTTTAGTGCCCTGTGAGACCTTACTGTAACACCCATAACTACTGCTATGCCCTACTATCAAGTGAAATAAGACACAGATGCACACTTCCCATCCCCACTCATAAATGGCACAGACAAGGTCTGTCTCCCCCTGCTAACGTGACCCCACAAGAACAGAAAGCACATCTCTCTTATTGACTGATTTGTGTCCAGTACTTAGCATTGCTCAATAAAGATGTGTGGAGTAAATCAAGAATAAGCTAACTTAATCCTCACAACCCTCAAGTTCTTTTTTGAGCTGGTGTAGTGAACAAATGTCATTTTTCCCCAGAGTAAAGTTGATACCCATTCAACTCAAATCTTATATTGATTTCATTTAAGAGTGTAGATTCTCATCACAAGAAAGAAATGAAAAGAGAAGCATGTAATTACGAGAGGAGAGAGACAGGCATCTTCTAATTAATTAAGAAATGATGCAATTCTGGTCCCTTTATTTTAATAGAAACATTATTTCCGTTTTCATTCTGAGTCAGGAGGTGTGGGAATGAGATGAAGATTGCAGGAGCATGAGAAGGGAAGAGTCACACATAATTGGAGTCTGCAAGTGTAGATGGTACATCTCCAAAGCCTGGCAGTGGAGGGAAAATGGTGGGCACAGGACAGCTTCATTTCCTTGAGAGAAACCAAACACGGTTCTTTGCAAAAATCTTGTGTTCACTTACTTTTTGAAGGGAAAATAATAACAACTAACAAATGCCATTACAGGGCATGCTTTGGCAAAAAAGTAATTTGTACTATAATTATATAATACAGACTCAGATTCTCCTATATTAAATGGGAATATAAATATTCCTTCTCATATGGAGTATCATGTATCATGCAAAGTGCTTAAGGTGCTGGTACATACTAAGTCTTCGTGAATGTAAATGTTTGTCATTGGTGTGTCTTTATAAGTAACTCTTCACCTCAGGCCTGGAAAGGAAACATTTATTAATCTCACTTCACGGGTGGAGGGAACATGGGCAGGAGAAATGAACTAAGTCCCCCCCACTCCATCTCTTAACTAGAAAATGGAAGAGCCAGGACTCTAATTCAGGCTTTCAGTAAAAAACACTCTTTCTTCTGAAATAAATTTGGATAACTTATTTTTTTCAGTTGCAGAGGCTTTGTCTTGTTATTTTTTTTTTTTTAATTTGCTAATCTTGATAATGTATTTTTTCTTGTCTTGTAGTACATAGTTTTAGAGTTTGTCAGTTTTAGACTTGAATTAAAAATGTGCTTATTTGATGGTCAAACAGGCATCCTCTCATCATATATTAATGGTAATGATTTCTGTTTGAGCATCTTCAGGTTCCTAAAACTAAAAGGCCACAGGTTTGAAAGTGAGATACAGAGAGATATGTTTATGCATCCACAAAAAGAGAGAGAGAGCTGGGGAAGGGGAGAGATGTACACTCATACAGATGCATGGGACAGCCCTGAAGTGGGGTTTCTTGACAACCCAGTATCTGGGAAGGGGCTGAGCCAAGAGCAATTTGCAGTAATTACACTTGAAAGAAGTAACCGAGTCCTCTCCATCTGGACAATGAGAGGGCAAGGTGCAGACATGAGCAAAAGAACTAATACCATGCAGAAGGAATGCCTTGTACCTTCTGTTATTATTAAATGCTAGTGGTGCATCAGACATTGCCCTGCTAGCTAGCTACTTTTCGTGTGCTATCTTCACTCTTTAATAACGTGCTATCGTCTCAGGATTAACATAGCTTTTAGAAGCACAGTCTGGAGATCTTTCATTTTTCCTGGGTATCCCACTTGTCCAGACAAGTACTGAGCTGGCTTTTTATGAAAACTGGAGTCTGCCTTTATCTGTAAGATGTACTGAAAAGTGTAGGTGATTGGGAATGAACAACCTGTCTCAAATTTAATTTATTTTGGTTGGAAAGACAGTGATATCAATAACTGGGAGATGTGCTTGAAGCCTTGAAACTGGAAAACTCTGACATGGACACTCACAAAGGTCACCTCCATGAGGGCAGGGAGCAGAGTAAGCAGGTAATCACCCAGAACTTCCCAGATCAAATCTGTAAATCCGTGAAATGATTATCACTACATCCTGAGATGTCCATACCAGGCTTCTTAGATAAGCCCATAGGCCCCAGAACAGGAAAAGCCTTTCCTACTCTGACAAAGGTGAGCTGACTCTGCCTTCGGGTGTGATTTTCTGGGCTGCTGAGTACAGTCAGGAGTCACCAATGCTTGACCAGCTGATCATAGGTGCTGACAAGAGGGCATGGGTGTATGTTCTAATTGTTGATTACCGGATGCTGCATACCTGAAGGAGAGTTAGAGGGAGGCTTCAGTGATGCCACTTTTCATCTTCTCCAGTTTCACTGCCTCCTACTCAACTCTTTGGACTGGGTACACACAGCAGGAAGACAGGCCCTTAGGGTTTGCCCAGAGCAACCTCATTGAAAAATGCCTCCAGCTTCCCCTACCGCAAGTGGAAGGTGGGGGAAAGTGCTCGCACCTGCACATGCTTCCAGGAGCACAGCTCCAGAAATACCCAGGCCTTTGTTAATTCTTCTCCAATAAATATCTGCCGCAGATGGGCTTACATTTCCGGAATCAAGTTTAAACTGCCCGGAAAACTTTAGATTGGTAATGAGTGGTAAGGAAAGCCTGCTGTTGAGTGGAATGGAATCCTGAAGCCACTGCCTCATTAATCTGAAGTCATCTTTTTTTTTCTTCTAATTCTAAAATGACTCACAAAGCTCCATTAGGTTTCTTCTCCAAAAAATGCACTGAGGTTCCAAAGAGATGTATTAACACCTTCCACACAATAAGTAATAACTCTTAGATCTTCAGACTTTTATATCAGAGATGATATCACTTGAACATAACCATGCATTTGTTTTAATCTAAGTGATGAAACAGATAAGAATTAGTCATTCCCTAATGGAAATCAAGTATGATTCATTATTTGGCAAATGTTTATTAATTTGTTATTAATTGCTATTTACAGAGAATAAAATTATTTTTTCTCATATGTCATATTATAATATTGTCTATATGCTCAAGAATCCTTCTGAGATGGTAATTGTTACAATATGTCCTTTTAAATAACTTTTCTTTGTTCTTCCAGTGCTCTAATTCTGATTGTACCAGTTATTAACTTGGAAACTTTGGACGGGTTAATTCACTTATTTAAATTTAAGTTCCCTAAAATTTTTAAATGGGTTATTGCTTGAATGGAATGAGATAAATCTGTAAGCCCATACAAATTTCTTTTAACTCAACTGAGTTCTGTTGTGTTAAAACTGTACTGAGTTCAGTACACACTGAGCATACATTCACCACTCTGTATAACTTATTTTCTTTTTCTCAATCATCATATGAAGTAGGTATTATCCAGTCATACAGAGGAGGAAACTGGAGCTCAGAGAGTTAATAAACAATTTTCACAGCCAGTGAGTGACAATAAGAATTTGAACCTCGGGGCGCCTGGGTGGCGCAGTCGGTTAAGCGTCCGACTTCAGCCAGGTCACGATCTCGCGGTCCGGGAGTTCGAGCCCCGCATCAGGCTCTGGGCTGATGGCTCGGAGCCTGGAGCCTGTTTCCGATTCTGTGTCTCCCTCTCTCTCTGCCCCTCCGCCGTTCATGCTCTGTGTCTCTCTGTCCCAAAAATAAATAAACGTTGAAAAAAAAAAATTTAAAAAGAATTTGAACCTCAGTCAGGATGATTCCAGAGCCCCGGCCACCTCCCTAAGCATGAGTCATTGATTTTGTAGTTTATTATTCATTTCTTTGTGGTCTTTCTTTAGTAAAATGCTTCTCCTCTTATATATCTCCTATTTTGCAAAGTCAATTTGCCATGGAGCTAATATCATTCATTGAATGTCAAATAAGAACCTGCACGGGCAGAGAAAAGGATAGATGGTACTGAAGATCTGGGAGAGAAAATGAAAAAGATAGAACTAAAATATAAGATGATCAGTTTATCAGCCAGGGAAATTCACACCTAGAATATAAGTTTTGATTGGGAACATTTGCACAATGCTGAAAAATACTCCTTTCTTGAATTTTCACTTTCTTTTTCATACCTTTAATAATTCTGTCCCCTCTTACCCAAATCCTTTCATTCTTGTACAGTTTTCCCTTAGCTTCAGCAAACTGACTTTTTCTCAAAGTTGTGTATTTTCAGCTCCCAACCAGCTAAACTTCATCAGCATCAGTCATTTCTATCCTCAGAATGTGGTTCTCTGGTAGAACCACTGGTAAAGAGTTTTTAGATGAATCCCACAAGAAATGAGGTTCTATTGATCAAAAAAAAAAAATGATGAACATGAAAATAGCACTATGTTCCAAGTACTCTATTAGTTTCCAAGAATATGAAGTCAGGTTTAGAGACAGATTCCATTCTCCAAGATACAAACATTTAAACATATAGTAACAGTGACTGATGATAAGGGTAATAATAGAATTGCACCATAGAAACATGAGTGGAGAAAAAAACTACCATAAGGAGGTCAAACAAGATTTATAGATGATGTGGCAATAGAAAAATTCTAGAATGGGGAGAAGTTTACCCCATAGAAAAGCAGAACTTGGGCAGTGTAAACCAAGGAAGCACTGTGAGCAAAGACAGGGTGGTATGAACAAATGTCAATGTTTCCATCTGAAGAAGAAGCTAAAAGTGCGAAAACATCAAATTAGTCCTGCTATGAGATTTTATCTTAACCTTAAATATCAAACAAAACAACAATAACAAACTTTTTAAATTTACTTTTACTTTTTAATGTTTTTATTTATTTTTGAGAGAAAGAGGAGAGAATTCTAGTCGGGGGGTGGGGGAGAAAGAGAGGGAAGGGAAGAATCCCAAGCAGACCCCACACTGTCAGTGCAGAGCCCTCCTAGGGCTCAAACCCACAAACCATGACATGACCTGAGCTGAAATCAAGAGTTGGACGCTTAACCAAGAGCCACCAGGCACCCCAATAATAATAAAATTTGATTTTGGATTAGACAAAGTATATTCTGTATATATTAAAATATCAGTGGATTAATCCACTTTATTCAAGATTACCTGTTGGTTGACTGTTCTACCAAATGCTTGACTAGCCATTGAGCATGCGATGATGAATAAAGTAGACACAATACCTGACACAGACAGTTTATCATCTAGTGGAGAAACAGACATTGAATAACATCAGATAGATAATGTATAGTTTCTAATGCGGTAAGTAGTTTAATAATGCAGTGAATGAAAGAGATGTTTCAGCATAACATTTGCTGGGATTGGTGAACAAGGTCAAGAGAAAAATTCAACCCAGGAATGAATACATACAAAATAAGCAGAGGGGATAAAAGTAGAAACTGTCAAGTGTTTAATTTAAAAAAGAGCCGAACATCTGCTTTGGCAAGAGGCTATTGACAAGGGTTTGAAACATTATATTTGGCTCAAAGTATAAATAGGATTACCCGTGTTGATGTTACTATTCGTTTTAAATTAGTTCAGTGGGTTCCCTAAAATAACAAAGATCCAAATTATGAGTGTGATATTCCTCATTTTGTTTTATAGATTTATCTGATACATGCAGTTTGCTTCTAAATATATTTTAAAGATATTAATAAACTAAAATATTCACAAAGATGGATGCCCAAGACCTGCAATTCATGCTGTATGTAGTAATGGGTAACAAAAGAAAAAAAATGCTGCACACCTGGAAGTGGAATGGAATGGTTATAAGAGCTACATCAGACATTATTTTCAGTCCAGCCCTTTCAAGTACTGCCATACCTTTTGGAGCAATTGATTTAATTTCTCTAAGCCTTAATTTGGTAATCTTTATTGGAGAGAAAAATATAACCTATTTCTGGGGCACCTGGATAACTTAGTCGGTTAGGCATCCAACTCTTGATTTTGGCTCAGTATCTCAAGGTTCTTGAGCCCCGAGTATGGCTCCACACTGACAATGCGGATCCCTGTCTCTCTCTCTCTCCCTCTCTCTCTCTTCCCTGCCTCCCGCTTGCTTGCTTTCTCTGAAAATCAACAAACTTTTAAAACAATGTGTATGTGTGTGTATGTGTGTGTGTGTGTGTGTGTGTGTGTGTGTGTGTGTGTGTGTATATATGTATGTATATATATATGTATGTGTGTGTGTGTGTGTATATATATATATACATATATATATATATATATATATATAAAACCCCTTTCTTATGTTATTGTGAAGATTAAATAATATAATACATGTAATATGTTCAGAATATTACCTGTCATGTAGTACATGTTTGACAAATGTTAGCCAGTGTATATTTGATGTCTGCTAATTCTGATAACATACTATGCTTTCCTAATCTTCAACTTGTTGCACTTCCCTGGCCTCGTTCTTTAGGAAACTGCTCTTCTTCCACTGCAATCCTATAATTCTTGTGGAGCTCCCAACCAAAGCACCCATCTTCCAGATGATGGAGGTGGCCTTGCACCCCAAGCCTAAAGAACCATAATGCTGCATCACCTTGGCCAAAGATTGGTAATGGATCATTATGTGAATGTAGCTGGCCAGTTAGAATCCTTCCCTGTTGTTTTTATGTGCTAAGCTGCAGGAAACTTTCTCACATTTCAGATTGTCACGGTGTGCTTCAGAGCTAGAGAGGCCATGTCTGTTATCACATATATCATATTGCATACGTATCATATAGAGCAACAGAAGCAACAAATGCAGAATTTAGCTAGGACTCCCAATCTTATAAAACATTGCCCTTCTGAAGATGGAATGTCCTAGCATCTCCAATGGAAGATTTTGAAAGAGAACTGAAAGCAGAAGCTAGTCTAATGGACTACATAAGTAGTGGTGATAGTTCATCTGATTCTAACAGTTCATCATCTTCAGGTAGTGAGGATAGTTCCAGTGACTCAGACAATGAAGAGTACAGATCCTCTCCTTCTGAGCCAGGAACTTGTATCTCAGGACATCCTGTCATGTCTGCCATGCCACAGTGCAGGATTCCTGATATGGATGCTGGCCTGAATAAATCTCATGAGAACAGTGGCCTTCTGATGAGTACTTTAAGAAATGATTTGCAGCTGAATGAATCAGGAAGTGACAGTGATGATGGAAGAAACTTTCAGCTATATATGTATATATATATATATATATATATATATATATATAAAACGTGTAAGACGTGGGATAATTTATTTTATACTAAGAGTAAAAATTTCTAAGACTGAAGAAAGTGTCTCTTAACTTTTGATAATAAAAGAAATTAAATTTGATTCAGAACAACAACAACAACAACAAAAAAAAAAATGGCACCGGGCACATATGGAGCCCTGCATACAGCAGATGCAAGGAAGTGTGAGCCTCTCTCTTCTCAACCTAACCCCAACACCTGAGTAAATGAAGCCAACGCCTTAACAGAAGTAAAAGTGAGAGATGGGGAGAGTCATGATGAGAAACAGTTCAAGCCCAATCTCTTAGAGACCCAAAGCTTCTCTGGCCCTTGTAGTTTTTCCTTCATTTATGGGAAAATCACCAGTGTCCTGGCAATAAATTTCTGTGTGCTGCTTAAGTCAGTTTGGACTGGGTTTCTTTTACTTGAAACTGAAATTGTTCAAACTACTACTGTTGTCTGTTGTCATATAATGGCTATTGGTGAATGGCTACTGAGCATGATACTTAGGAACTAATAACTTTTCAGTAAATATTTTGAAATGAATTGAGTGATTTTTTTTCATATTGATGAGTTGGAAGCTGTTTTCTGCATTAATATATGATTATCAAGGATGAAACAAAGTATATTCAGAATTAATTAAAATTCAGGATCAGAATGTATTGGAAAAAAATAGCATAGGAGAAATAGTCGAGTCTTTCAGGTAAAATGGACTTAAATTCAAACCCCCTTTTATCACTTACTAGTTGTGTGGCCTTAGGAAGAGCCCTTAATTTCTGAGATCAATTCTCCCTGTAAAATAAAGAAAATCAGTACTTTGATATAATGTTATTGTATTAGTATAAATATTTAGTATCCTATACCTTCTCCAACTATCATGAATCTAGGTTCTTTGATTGTATAATCATTTTTTGCATATGATACAACATACTAATGTTACAAAGCCATATTATAAAAAAAATGAAATAAATTCAAAAGACCATATAGTAAATTCCAACTATACTTTTATTTCAAAAGTTTCTAGAGAAAATTTAATTTGGTGTGCATTATTTTTAGTATTTTTAAGTAACTGTTTTCAATGAATAGAATGCCATTTTAAATACATGTTAACACTCTTCTAGAAAAATTGTAATACATACCTTGGCAAGCTTTGTTTTGTTTGTTTTATTTTAGAGAGAGAGTGCGCATGAGCGGGGGAGAGGAGCAGAGGGAGAGAGACAGAAACTTAAGCAGGTTCCATGCTTAGCATGGAGCCTGATCTGGGTCTCCATGTCATGATCGTGAGACTGTGACCTGAGCTGAAATCAAGAGTTGGGCACTGAACCAACTGAACATGGCAAGCTTTAATTATTGACTAACTACACTGACTTTTCTGGTAATGACTCATGAGTTATTTCCATACCCCAATTTTTAAGTGTATTTCATTGATAACAATTTTCTTTGTATATTTTAGTATTCTTAGTGAAGTTCTTTGCATAGCCAATAATCGGGGTAGTAAAGCTTCAATCACAGAATCACTGCAGCCCTTGCCTTCTTTTGAATGCTTATCTTTCCTGATAATCAAGGGTATTATTTCCCATAGGCAGCCTCGTACATCTATGACATATTAGAAACTGTCTTTAAAAATCATTTTCCATTACCAAGGGAGTTTGGGATAATGGAATGTGTAGTCACTTTCAATTTGTGTCAAATTTTCTGATGCATTTGTACCACCAACATTTTATCAGCTTGTCACTAGAACAAATGAAGTTGCAAATTGCATTGACTTTTTTTCATGAAATCTTTGAAACTGTTTATTTTTAACATGACTTCTCTCCTTTTTATTTCTGTAGTGTAGCAGGCTCGATTTTCAACTTTCAGGGTCTTTGTCACTTAGTGAGTATGGCATTCGGGAGCAATAATTTCCTGGGGCCTTGAAGGTTTTGGGAGAAAAGATTCAGGCATATAGGGCATATTAAAGCTAAATGCAGATTGAAGCAATAAGCATAGAACGATTTGATGAACTACCTGTAGGCAGGAGTGGAGAATTTCTGACACATCAGGAAAGCCATTATGTCCTGTTATGTTCAATAGCCCAGTTGGCCTAAAAGGTTACGGGTGATGTATGTTTTCATTATCTCCTATGAGCTGGATGTCTCAGAAGACCCCAGATGGCTTATTGTGGCTGCGGTTCTCTTCATTTGCACTATAGCAACCTCTGTCGTATCACACCAATATGTTTGTGAGGGTCAGTTTGCTTTGAGGAATATTGTCCCGTGATCTCTGTAATATTCTTCTCCCTGAAAATCTGCAAGGAGTTACCACCTGGAGAATAACTGAAAGCTCTTCAAAAACACATCTTGATTTCCTGAGTGTCATCTGTCACTGTAAAAGCAATAATAGCAATAAAACATCAATGACATTAGTTATCGTTTGTTGAACATACATTATGTACCAGGCATGCCTTACATACAGTACTTCATTATATGTTCTTTAACATATCCTGTTAAACCAGGTGTCATGATTTATATTTCACATATAAAAAAATAAGATGACATTAAGAAAGTAACTTGTCTAAAACTTGTCCTAGATGCATTAGAGATAGCATTCAAACCACAGGTCTCCCTGACTCTAGAAAATTCTTAACAACTGCAGATCATATTTAGTTCAGCATGAAGAAGCTCACAGTCTAGTTAAAGAGAAAAATATATGTAAATGATACCTATCATACAATAATTTCATTTAAAAAGCATGTGTGTTTAAAGGGCAAGGGAAACAATATGTATTAAGAGCTGTTTATACGTATCTTTAGGGGAAGTAATTAAATCTAAGGAAGGGATCAGAAAATCCATAGAAAAGAGCAATTTAGCATTGGAGACACAGTACCATAAGAACTGGAACCAGTCAGTGTTTAAGCAAAGGCCCAGAATAAGCCCTGAAATTACAATGTGTTGGGGGAGCAGTAAAAAAGTCACGGGTGGCATAGGAATTGAAACACTCAAATGTCTACACCTGTCTATATAAGCATAGGAAAAACTAAAGGTGCAGAAGATCAGACTGAAGATGAGAGAGAACAGGAGAGACTGAAGGAAGACTTTCTCTGTTTTTTTTTAAAGTGAAGTCAATGAAAATATAAATTTATGAGAGACCTTTTTGAAAAAAAAATTTTAACATTTATTCAGTTTTGAAAGATGAAGAGAGACAGCATGAGCAGGGGAGGGGCACAGAGAGAGGGAGACAGAGGGAGACACAGGATCGGAAGGAGGCTCCAGACTCTGAGCTGTCAGCACAGAGCCTGACGTGGGGCTTGAATTCACAGACCAAGAGATCATGACCTGAGCTGAAGTCGGACCCTTAACCAACTGAGCCACCCAGGTGCCCCAGAGAGACCTTTATTTTTAAAATAAAATGCGAAGATTGATACCTGTCTTACCTATGATGTGGGATTATTATAACATTGAAACAATTATTATATAGATAAAAGCAGATGTTTTAGAATATGCAGCTTGCCTGTCTTGGCCATGACTGTCTCCTGTCATCTTGAAATTTTTTTTTCATTTTTTTTCCAAAAGGAAATTAGATGAAATGAATAAGCCAAGCTGTATTCATTTTAATGTTTCATATTTACTAACATTTCTTTGTATACTCATTCAAGAAACATTCCACATGGAGTAAAAATGAGGCAGAGGAGACTCCAGTATCTTTGGGGCACAGACTATTTATATAAAAGCCTCTCCTTAACTAGTAAAGTCAATTTTGCAGAAATGTCCAGTGCAAACATCATGGTATTTAATAAATAGATGGAATGTCCTTTAAGATGAATCCAATATTAAGTTTGGTCTTCTGCTACAAACAAGTATTCCTTCACTTAAAATGACCTTGTGTCATATGTGTAAAAAGTTTGCTCTAATACAATGGGACTAATCCATTTGTCTTAGAAAGCCGTGCGTTTGTTTTAGAAGAAGAATTTCTCTTTCATTACATAGGCTATTATTTGCTTTGTCAAATCCCTCTTGGCCTTGAGCACACTCTAGAAATAGGGATTCTTTAGAATTGCTGATAAGGATGTTCTACTAAATATTACCCTTTATAAATCTTTGAGGAGGCTCAGGAATTGGTGAAGCAATCTAAAGATTTATATAAGGAGACGTACAAATCTAGCCAAATGAGGACACATCTGGGATGTATCTGGGTCTACCCTCTCAAGGGCCTGTGCTATATAATGCTGATTCCTTTTTTTTTTTTTTATTTTGGAAAGGCAACAATACATATGTACTCCTTTAACTTTTTAACATCTTTGTTGATGTCTAATTGATACATAATGAACTGTACATATTTAAAGCATATGCTTTCATAGTTTTGATGTATGTATATATCCATGACACCATCACTACAATCAAGATAATGAGCACATCCATCACCCCCAAAAGTTTCCTCTTGCCTATTATTTCTTCCCAACCCTTGGTGTCCCATCCTCACAACACCTGGTCTGCTTTCTATCATAATTCATTTCCATTTTCTATAATTTTATAGATTCTATAATTTTCTATAATTTTATATAAATGGAATCATACAGCATATTGTCTAACTTATTTCACCTCAGCATAACTATTTGAAGATTTATCCATATTATAGCATACATGGGTAGTTTATTCCTTTTTATTTCTGGAGTAGTAATTGTATTGTATGAGTATATCAGAGTTTGTTCATCCATTCTCCTTTGGCAAGTATAACTCCCTTGAACTTAATGTACCCTTCGTGATCTTTTCTTTCATGTCTCTGATATTATAAATTCTTTGTGAAAAAGTATTTCAAAAGCTAGGTTCTCCACTGTCTCTTAATCATAGAGAGGAAAGAAGTACCTTAAGGATACACAGGGGTATAATTACAATATTTATGATGATGATAATTAATAATAATAATAATAATAATAATAATAATAATGTGCTTTTAATATGCATAGCACCAGATGAAGCTTGTTGCTGTTTCCTAAGCTGGGCATAACAACTCCCTGTTATGGGAATCCTGTTATGGGAGCATCTTAAGCTGGACTAACAACTCCCCTGTTTTATTTTAAATTCTTTTACAAAGCAACCCATGAGTTATGAAGATGTGACTAAAACTATTATGATTAAATTTAATCATTCACTTAATATATTTTGAGGGCCTACTATATTTCAGGCACAGGACTAGGAAAAAGGGATTCAAAAGTAACAAAAGACACATGCTTCTTCTTTCATATTCAAAAGTGGATTTATTGTATGCATAATAAGTTGAAGCATATATACAGGCCCTTCCAAAGCCCTGGCTTTGGCAGTATGTTCACATGGTCATGTATTTTAGAGAGGTTGCAAAATCCATCTGTTTAATTTTAATGCACTGATAAGAACCTCTATCTCTTTATACCCCAGCTTTCCTACTACACACTTTTCCCAAGAAGAGTAGCATTGGAACTGTCAGGACATTTTGGAGATCCAGCAAAGGGTAGTTGGTGTTGAGAAGTAGATAGATAGAAACATACATATACACATACTTACAAACATACGTACTGCATATGTATAGTTAGCATATGGTTAGCATGTAGTAGCACAGATACATGTGGCTCACAGTTAGTTCTGTGTATATTAATTTAGGACTAGTCACCCCAGGTGAGAAATGGTATGTAGAAATCCTACTGCCCACTCTGCCACCTCACTGGGTTCCATGATCAAAAGGTGCCTATCTATAAACTGTTACACAGTATAAAGTTGTCTAGTGGTGCCGCACGCTGGAATGATGTGGATGGTGGAAGAACAATTAGAATTGAAATGGTTAGACCCAGAAGTTGTGTGTGTGTGTGTGTGTGTGTGTGTGTGTGTGTGTGTGTGTGTGTAGAGACAAGGGTTGGGGGGAGGAGAAAGGGAGAAAGATGTTAGGCTGATTGATTGATTGATTGGTAAAACTATAATGTTATTTCTCTGTGTATAGGATATTTGTACTATTTGTCAACTTTCAGTATTTTATTTTGATGTGATTTATTTTCTCATTTTATTTTTTTAAAGTTCATTTTGAGAGAGAGAGAGAGAGAGCACACACATATGTGAGTGGGGCAGGGGCAGAGAGAGAGGCAGAGAAAGAGGGAGAGAGAGAATCTCAAGCTGATTCCATACTATCAGGGCAGAGCCCAACACGGTGGCTTAAACTCACTAATTGTGAGATCATGACCTGAGCAGAAATCAAGAGTTGGATGCTTAAACAACTGAGCCATTCAGGCACCCCTATTTTCTCATTTTAAATAAATGTTAACATGTGACTTTGATTTTCTATTTCTTATTTTGGATGATATTTATTTGAGTCCTCCCCCAACTTATAAATACTTGAGGCAACACAAAAGTAGAATCCATTGCTGTTTATATGTTACAGTTCATCAGGAACAGGCCAATAAGCATACATTTAAAATACAAGGTTATAAAGGTTAGATAAAAGAACTTCAAGGAACGTACAGGACAGGAATAAATTCTTACTTGGAAGGATAGAATTCTTGGAGAAAGTGGTGTTAAAGCTGAGATGTAGTGTAAGTTGACCAAAGATATATATGTCCTATGTGTCCCTGTACCTGTGTGTGGGGTAGGAGAGAAAGATAGGAGGGTGTTGATAGATGTTTTACTTTTCCCTTAGACATACAGAGTTTTAAAATATGTGGGTGGGTGACATAAGATCAAATTTTACAGATTTTTAAACATATATTTTATATACAGTGCGTACATACATTTTATAGTTAATCCTGAGGCACATGAGTGAAGAAATGCCAAGACTTTAGGCAGAGAGACCATATTTGATTATGTATCTTCCAAAACTGTATTTCTTTCCTCTAAGGCAGATGTTCTTAATTCTCTAGAGGCAGTTGTCAAGGAGCAGTTTTCAAACGCAGTGGCATTTAGTGAAGGAAGGCTCCTTAAAGTAGTGAATAGTATCTGGGATTCCATTTTAAACACTAATACAATGTAGGCCCCACCCACTTAATCAATGTTTGTTATAGGGAGAGGATCAGAAATAATGGGCTGATGTGTCCATTTTCTACTATTTAATTTGCTTTGCCAACTTGACAAATTATTTCTGTCCTCTAAACTTCAGTTTCCTTATGTTCACAATAGGGGTAAAAATCCCTACCTTATAGGTTGGTTTGAGAACAAGAGGACCTAATAAGATAATCCAGGAGAGAAGTGCCTAGCATAAAATAAATGTTAAGTAAGTTTCAAACGAATATGCACTTTATTTTTTCAACGTTTTTATTTTTTTATTTTTGGGACAGAGAGAGACAGAGCATGAACGGGGGAGGGGCAGAGAGAGAGGGAGACACAGAATCGGAAACAGGCTCCAGGCTCTGAGCCATCAGCCCAGAGCCCGACGCGGGGCTCGAACTCACAGACCGCGAGATCGTGACCTGGCTGAAGTCGGACGTTTAACCGACTGCGCCACCCAGGCGCCCCCGAATATGCACTTTAAAAGTTCTACCATTTTAGGCTTAAAAATTTAATTGTAAGATTGGAAATCATAAAACTCCTGGAAGAAAACAAAGACAGTAAGCTCTTTGAGATAGGTCTTTGCTATAGTTTTTTGGGTCTGTTCCTGAGGCAAGAACAACGAAAGCAAAAATAAACCAAAGGGACTGCTTCAAACTCAAATCTTTTGGACAGCAAAGGAAATCATCCACAAAACAGAAAGGCAGTCTCCTGAATGGGAGAAGATATTTGTAAATGATATGTATGATAAGGGGTTAGTTTCCAAAATGTATAAAGAACTTGCACAACTCAAAATAGGTAGGTAGGTAGGTAGGTAGGTATGTAGGTGGGTATGTAGGTAGGTAGGTAGGTAATGATAGAGATAGAGATATATCTAAACAAACAAACAAACAAACAGTCCAATTAAAGATGGGCAGAGGTGGGGCGCCTGTGTGGTTCAGTTGGTTGAGCGACAGATTTTGGCTCAGATCATGATCTCACTGTTCATGGATTCAAGCCCCATATTGGGCTCTGTGCTGACAGCTCAGAGCCTGGAGCCTACTTTGGGTTCTGTGTCTCCCTCTCTGTCTGCCCCTCCCCTGCTCATGCTCTGTTTCTCTCTCTCTCTCTCTCTCTCTCTCTCTCTCAAAAATAAACATTAAAAAAATATAAAAAAAAATGGGCAGAGAACCTGAATAGACATTTCTCCAAAGACATAAAGAAGGCGAACAGAAACATGAAGAGATGCTCAATGTCACTCATCATCAAGGAAAAGCAAATCAAAAACGAAATATCACTTCACACCTGTAAGAATGGGTATTATAAAAATACAGGAAATTAGTGCTGGCAAGGATGTGGACAAAAGGGAACCCTCCTGCACTGTTGGTGAGAATGTAAATTGGTACAGCAATTATAGAAAACAATATGGAAGTTCCTCAATTAAAAGTATAACTACTCTATGATCCAGCAATTTTATTTCTGGAAATTTATCTGAAGAAAATGAAAATACTAATTAGAAAAGATAGGTGCACCCCTGTGTTCACTGAAGCATTATTTACAATAGCCAACATATGAAAGCAACCTAAATGTCCCATTGATAGGAAATGGATAAAGATACATATACACACGCACACATATATAATACACATATACACAATGAAATATTGCAATGGAATATTCCTTAGCCAAGAAAAGAATGAAATCTTGCCATTTGTAAAACATGGATAATAATAGAGGGCATTATGCTAAGGGCAGCAAGTCAGAGAAATCACTATTGACAGTGACAGATGAATATGAAGACCACAGTGATATGGAACATTCATATGAACTCAGTTTCTCAAATGAATCTAAGATAATGGTACCATCATCTTGTACAAAGTATGGTCTCTATCGTTTTAGAAAGAGGTGTATCATCTTTGAATATTAAGTAAATATTAGGGTATTCTCAGAGGGATATAAAATAAGCTTTCAGTGACCTGTTAAAGTTACTCTTTTAGTGGACTTCTGAGCATTATTCAATTTTTTATTAAGTGAATTAATTCAAAGAGACATTATACATGTAGGGGGGAAAAAAAAAGAAAAAAAGTACCTCATCAAGAATATAAGAGAGGAGCTATTGACAGTATCTCATTATAAAATTATAGAACTTTTCTTTTTTTAACTGTAGTTGACATATAATATTATATTATATTCAGGTATATAACATAGTGATTCAAAATTTATATATATTATGAAGTGATCACCGTAATAAATCTAGCCACCATCTGTCACCAAACACACTGACTGTATTCCCTATGTTGTACATTATATCCCTGTGACTTACTTATTTTATAACTGGAAGTCTGTACCTTTTAATACCCATCACACATTTCACCCAGCACCCAACCCCTCTCTTCTGGCAACCACCAGATAGTTCTCTGTACCTAGAAATCTTCTTCTGTTTTGTTTGCTCTGTTCTTTATAGATTACACATATAAGTGAAAGCATGTGGTATTTGTCTTTCTTTGACTTGCTGCCCTTAGCATAATGCCCTCTATTATTATCATCCATGTTTTACACGTGGCAAGACTTCATTCTTTTTCAGGAGTGTCCAAACTGGGCACTTGGCATGGATTATCTTGTTTAATTTCCATAAGAGTAACTTGGGGTTGATATTATTATTTTCACTTTTGAAATGAAATACTTAGGCAGATTTGGAAACTAACTTTTTAAAAAGGATTCTTAGTTAAGAGGAGGGGGAGTGAACTTGTCTTTTCTAGGGCCCAGCTCTCAGGCTGATGGTCTCACCATGGCACAGCAACAAAGAAAGCTCTTGTTTTTAAAACAGAAGCTCAGCAACAGCCACATCCTCAAGTCATTTTCCAATTTGGAAAAAAAAAAAAAAAAGACAATATCCTCAAAGGCCAAAAGTATCTTATCTCTGTTCTTTCAGGATCTGCACCAGTTATACCCAATAAGGTGACCCACATATGTAAAATTACATTTTCTAGTAGGTGCATTTTTAAAAAGTTAAAAGAAATAGGTAAAATTCACTATAATAAAATTCAACTCAATAAATATATACACAATATTATTACTTCAACATAAATATAAATTATTACTGCAAATTCTTTTCATAGTATATTTTCAGAATCTGATGTGCATTTTATACTTGCAGCATATCTGATGAGCCACATTTCAGGTCCTCAGTAGCCATAGGGGCACTGGGACCTGCCTTACTGTGCAGCACAGATTGTATAGTTCTAGTTAGGACTAGTGATAAACTATCTCAAGCAGGGAAATCTTAGGCCTTATTCATTAAAATATCAACATGTCTACTGTCATTTCTTCTATATTGCTGACCTTCTTTTCAGCTCAGTGCTACATGAGGATCAATAACCTAGGTTTTAGAGTCAGGTTTCCATAAAACTCTGCTCTACCCCTTACTACGTATGAGTCCTTGAACAAGTTATTTGATGTCTTAGCCTCAGTTTTCTCGTTTACAGAAACGGGGAGAATGATGCCTAGCGCTCAAGTTAGATATAAGTTAGATATGTCTCCTGGCTCCATAAGTAGATGCTCTAAATGTTAAAATTCAATCTCATTTTCTTCTGTGTGAACTTGAACAGAGATTGAGTGCACTATCCATTTTTTTTAATTGTACTCTTTTTTTTTTTTAGGTTTATTTATTTTGAGAGACAGAGGGAGAAAGAGAGCACATGAGCAGGGGAGGGGCAGAGAGAGGGAGAGACAGAATCCTAAACAGGCCCCACATTTTCAGCACAGAGCCCTAGGTGAAGCTCAAACTCATGAACTGTGAGATCATGACCTGAGCTGAGATCAACAGTTGGATGCTTCACTGACTGAGCCACCCAGGCACCCCGAATGCACTATTCTTGACACAGATATTCTGTATCGTTTACTGTTCTACATATGACACTCCTCCCTCCACCCTGGCTCCACCTCATTGCTGCACCCATAATCGTGAATATGGGTTAGTCAATCACTCACCCTCTGTGAGTAGGTAAAAATCGGTATGGGTTTCATACATGTTGTTGAACTTGTTGTTTCCTGATGTATTGGAGTTTCCTGCAGAATGACCTATGTGGGCTAGTTGGGATAATTTATAACCTTTTAGAAATCCCATTAACTCACTTACAGATGAATATTCTGTAGTACTGAGCTCTTTAAGTATTTAAATTCTTTAAGGCCCATCTATCAACTAGAACAAAAGGAAACTATCGTCCTTCTACCCACGCTGTTCCTTCTTCCCAGGTGAAACAAGTTATTACAAGTCCCCACATACTTTCTCTTGGTTTCTCCTGGTCCTAAGCTAATTGCATGAGTCACCTTGCTCAAATTCTAGAAAGTGCTGAAGGCCAATGTATGAGTCTCAAGATTTCTTTCCAACAATATGTAGAAAATTCCTACTGAAGAAGCGGGAGCTCTGTGTTCAAATCTCCGCATGCTATTTATAGTGTTTCTCCCATTTCAACCTATCTGAGAAGGACGAGCTTCTTACTACTCTTTCCCAAAGCTGTTAAATCAGAATCAGGTGTTTATCCTCAAAGAGCTTATTATCCCCTTCTTAAAACCCAGTTTGGGGCACCTGGGTGGCTCAGTAAACCAACTGAGCATCTGACTCTTGATTTTGGCTCAGGTCGTGAAGTCGTGGTCCTGAGATGCAAGCCTGCATTTGGGCTCTGTGCAAGGCGTGAAGCCTGTTTAAGATTCTCTCTCCCTCTCCTTCTGTCCCTCCCCTGCTCACACTCCCTCTCTCTCTTTTAAAAAAATGAAAATAGGGGCGCCTGGGTGGCGCAGTCGGTTAAGCGTCCGACTTCAGCCAGGTCACGATCTCGCGGTCCGTGAGTTCGAGCCCCGCGTCAGGCTCTGGGCTGATGGCTCGGAGCCTGGAGCCTGTTTCCGATTCTGTGTCTCCCTCTCTCTCTGCCCCTCCCCCGTTCATGCTCTGTCTCTCTCTGTCCCAAAAATAAATAAACATTGAAAAAAAAATGAAAATTAAAAACAACCAGTGAGAGATGGGGTGGAGAATTCCAAGAAGAACTATCTCAATAATTTTCCTTTCTGAAAAAGATATGCTAAAGAAATCATACAGTTATTCTCAATGTGTAGTTTTGACTAATGCAAAATTGCCATTCTATTAATTGTAGCTTTTAACTCAAAGTATAGCAATATTCGCATTCTAGCTTTCATTTCCCAAAGAAAAACCCACATTTAGTGTAAGATTGTCTTATCCTCTCAATAATTTTTTAATAACAAATAAAATTTAAGAAACATTCATTAAAATGTTACTATTGCTTGAATTCTGTATTTTAATATCAAATTAGTAAAACATGGTATTTATACATTTTATAAACAGGATCACTAAAGTGTGTGTGTGTGTGTGTGTGTGTGTGTGTGTGTGTGTGTGTGCGCGCGCATGCATGCAGGCACATGTGCCTGAATACACGTATATGTATGTATGTAATTTATGTGCTAGTCTAGTATTAAAAGGTTTGGCAGAAAATGAGAGAAATAGGAGTCTAAATAAGTCATACAAATATGACCATCCAAAATTCACCAAATATTTTATAATTCTTTTTAATTCTTACTCTTAGGTTGTGAACAAAATTGCTTTGCCATAATCTTGTCTTTTATATATGAGGAAGCTAAGGTCTTGAGCATTTATATTGTTTTCTTGAGGATAAATTTTGGCCAAGAAAAGGATGTCACTTCACCCATACTACCACATCTGTTGAAAATTTATGATGCATTAATTAACAATTAACATGGCTAAACACCATTGTATAGATATTCACAAGACTTGCTTTGCTAAATAAAACCTTTTCCTTAGTTAGAGAGATAGTCTTATTTGTAAATATAAATGCATTTTTGAGGCTCTACACATCAGCTTCATCTCTTGGAGAGGTGATATTTGTTGTACTGGAGAGCATCATTTAATGTCAGCTTCTTAACTCTCTAATCAGGGCTCTACCACTTTTTGGCTGTATGACATTGGAACATTCCCTTCATATCTCTTATCTTCACTGTCTGCCAGAAAAGTAATTCTTTATTCCCTGACCTCTTCCTGACAGTATTATAAAGCACAAATAAATATGGTATTTGAATGTTTGCTGACAATATTGAGACCGTATACAAGCCATAGGGCATTCTTACCACTCCTTTGCTCACTGAGCTTGGTAACTCAGTGCTGGCCTGTGATGTAGACACAAGCCTTGGGAATAGATTGTCCTGGGTTAGAATCATTACTTTGACCTTCACTGGATCTGAAACCTTGCGGGGTGGGGGGTGGGGGGAGGGAGGTGGTGGCATTTAACTTTCTGAACCTCATTTTCTTCTTCTGTGAAATGGCTACTTTGAACTCTTCAGCGTTCTTCTGAATATGATGGCTGCTGAGAAATGCACCTCAATCCCCTGAGGTTGATTAACATGGTAACTGAAAGAAACCCACTCTGTAAGTTATCTTATGGCAAACTGCTATCACTTCTTTATCTTTCATTCTATTATTTTCCAGCAAAAGCAAAGCATATCCTGCCTTTAACTTACAAAAGAAACCAACCTGAAGAGATCTAAGCATATTTCTCACTTTATGAGGCAGCTAAAGTATCCTTTGAAAAGAAAGACCAATCCACTGCTAATCTCTGGCCTCTTAGTTGTCACCATGATATTATTCCTCTTCCCAAACCTTTTTTTGTTTACATTTAATAACATTTGAGAGAATCATTAAACCACTAATCTTTGTAGGACAAGAAAAAAAAAGAAAAAAAAATAGAGAGAGAGAGTTAAAAGGGATATAGTCAGATATTCAAGCTGTTGTTTTGTATCAACACCTTTGTTGGCTGCAACAGGTGCAGATGGAAAAATAGATTGCCTATCAGAATATCTGTAAGTGAAAGAACAAACCACCGTCACCACCACCATCACCAACAGCAAATAATTTCTGCATCATCTGCCAGAACAGTGTCATATCTCTCTCACTGAGTATTTGATTTAGACAGTTATCAGAATTAATTTGCATTACTCAAAGGGGATCAAAGGGCTGAGTTGCATTATTTACATGTCAGCTGTCCTCATTTACTATTTAAAATTATAAAGGATCCTATTCTTAGAGGGACATAAATGAGAACTGCTTTATGACCTGAAAAAAGTCACTACCATGTGCAGGTGTAACTCCACATCAGAGAACCTTTACCATTTCATTGAGCCCTTCTAGATACAAAGATGGCAACAGTTGTTTGACAATACATTAGCTAATGTCCAACATGAGAAGCATCTCTGTCATGAGAAAAGAAGTGATCATTTAGTCCTTCTCAAAGAGGGCACTGTTGACATTTTGGTGATGGGACAGTTATTCGTTTTGAAGGACATTCTAGCACATTGAAAGATGTTTAGCATCCCTGTCTTAAGTACTTTGGGACAATCAAAAATACCCCCACGTTTCTAAATGCTATCTAGGGAGTATTATAGTCTGTCTTTGAGAACTACTGAGGTAAAGCAAGGTAAGGCTCATCTGGACACTAAGAGCCCATCTTTGGAATCAGAAGGATCTTTATTTGACTCTTGGCCATGAACTTACTAGCTCCATAATCTTGGTTACTGAAGTTCCCTGAGTCTCAGTTTTATCTGTTACTTGAGGATAATAATGCCTTCTTAAGGGATCAATAATTTAATGCTGGTAAAGTCATTAACATGATGCCTGGAGGGGCACCTAGGTGGCTCTTGGTTTCTGCTCAGGTCTTGATCTCAGGGTTCGCAAGTCTGAGCCCTGTGTCAAGCTCCACACTGACAGTGTGGAACCTCCTTGGGATCCCCTCTCTCTCCTCTCTCTCTGCCCCTCCCCTGCTCATTTGCATTCTCTCTCTCTCTCAAAATAAATAAAGACCAAACAAAACATGATGCTTGGCATATAAGAAATGCTTATTTAAAGAGTAGCTAATTTGACAAATGTGTTTTAGTAAAAATTCATATAGGCTCAGAGAAAAAAAGTAGCTATCACAGTCAATAGTGATTATTGTAGTTGTCATGGGAAAAATGGCACTGGTGATGCTTGTGGTACACATAGGAGTATCAGTAGGTAAGGTGTTTCAGATGTATATAGTACCTTACTGCCTGAGTTGGAATTTCCATGCCGCTGTGTTATTTAGGCCAATTCCCTGTACAGTCTATGCTTCATATGTAAAATGAAGACAAAAATAGTGCAAACTGTAATAGTTTCTTGTAAAAAATAAATAAGTATAAATACTACAAAGTGAATCAGGTTTAGAGATGCCTGTGAATTCAGTGGAGATAGGAGGGGATTGGATCATATGAGTTTCTGCTTTCAAAATCTTAAGCCACGTTAGGTTCAATTGCTTTTGTGCTGCTGGCTCCACAGTAGTTAACTAGTTACTGTCTTACAAAGGTATGTCAGTCAGGGTGGCTCAACTGAAGGTACTGTTGTTTTCTCAGGTAATTAGATCTGGCTCAGACAGTCTTCACTTTCAAGACAGTTTAGTATTTAAGATGTATTCTAGATTCTAGCCAAGATAATTAGTTCTCAGAATACCAAACAGCCATGATTATAACAGGATCTTCTCTTGGATGTGGTACAATATGAAGGCTACAGGAGAGAGTTTGTGTGAAATCCTAAAGGGAAAAGAATGAAGCTGTTAATAGTTCAGCTTCAGCACATCCATGAATACGTATGTTTTCATCCTAACGGAAAATAAATTGTCAGAATGTTTGTAATGTTAACCACTTTGGGATTAATAAAGTACGTAAATCACTTTGATAAATAGTAGTTATTTGCTAACTTTGCCTCCTGATTATAAAAGGTTGTTTTTTGATTTTCTATTTAATTTTCACACTTTATGTTCCTATGTGAATTTTAAAAGACAGCTGGGAATTGATTTTTCAAATTAGAGTGTAGGCTGCTATGTGGTGATTTCATACAGAATTTGCAACCCCTACTCATAAATATGTTGTTGATGATCACCATATTATCTTGCTTCTCAGAACCTATAATTATTAACAGATAGAGATATGACATCCTAAATGCAGGGGGATTCTTTTATGATAATATCAGCATTTTTCCACTCGGGAGTAATCTTTATGAAAGTAATGACACAGTATTTCAATATTTCAAAAGGATAATTTCATTCCTCTTTAGATTCCACTTATTTGTTTATTGAGTGACTACCTAATCTATGCTACATGATGCCTGACCTAGCCATATTGAAGATATGAACATAAATGAAACTGTTTATACCCATAGAGTAGTTTAGAAGAATCATGTATTTGATAAATGTACTACACTGTGAAAAATGCAGTAAAGGAAACAGTTGGGGATACAGGATGAGTCAAGAAGGATAGAGATAATGATGCCTTACCATAAGTCTTACAATATCACTTATATAAATAACTCAGAATAATCAGGGAATTTCAAAGCTAGAAATTAATCATTCTAGCCCTATTTCGTACTACTTCCCGATATGCATGCCATGAGTGTTGTTTAGTAAGGACATGGGATAATGTAGACTTTCCAGTTTTATAGACAATGATCCAGTTCCTCCTGCCCCGTATACTAGCTATATGACCTTGGGCAAGTTATTGTATGTTGCTTAGCTATAACTTCTTTATCTGTAAAATGGAAAAGGTAAAATACCCTTTAGGGTTGTTGTGAAGATTAAATACAGTGATTTATAGAAGAGGGAATGGCAAAATATTTAATAAATGTTAGCTGTAATTATCTTATAGTCCACAGTTTTTCTACTTTCTATTTTATCACGAATCCACTGTTTTTCTACCTTAAAATTATTGTTCATTAGAGTTTGCTTATTTGAAATGCATGTACTTCTGTATTTCTACCTATTGAAATCCAAGGTCTTAAAATGTTACTTTCTCTTCAGTGCCTTTTCAGATTTCTTTCAAATGTGTGAATATAATACAATCACTTGTGAATATGTTCCATTTTTTCCTCCTCGTAACTGTATCTATTGGAGGCCAAGGTATATCCTATTACCAACATAGTGTCTCAATACCAATTAGCTACAAAACGGACCCTCAATACTAATTTCTTGAAATAAATTAAGCTACAGACAGGTAGTTAATAGTTATTGAGTTTTATTCAATCAAATGTTGTACATCCTGCATTTTCATGCATTGTACATTGAGACCCCCTAAATCATTTTTCTTTATCAACTTCAAACTTTATCAGTTTAGGAAGGGCACTTCAATCCATCTGACAATGGCTCCACCTATAAGCCAGAAGTTCGGTTCATATGCATCACCACCTTTGCTTGTAAAGTAATATCCATTTGTGGAAATATTTTAATATTTTATTCACTTTGCCTTTATTACTTTATACAAATGGATGAAACAGATAAAAATGAAATTGCTGAGAGTGGTGAGGAGAAGCATAGGTTTCATAAACTCAATATAATTAAGGCAAGATGGAGATCATTAGGCTTGCCTCAACTTTAGCCTCTATCAGGCATTCACTGGCCTTAAGCCCAATCAACTGTGTGTTCAATTATAAAGGAAAAGGATAAAACTAAAGTGCACAGTGCTAGAAATATGCATTAAACAACGTACCTAAAAGATGAGCTGCCATTAGAGATTCTGTAATTGGTTTTAACATATTGGGAATGGAACACCTATTAGAATCTGTGAATATTTTGTTCAGCTTGTGAACATTTACCATGATACGAAAGTTGGAGATTGTCTACTGTTTTATTCCTTTATATATATAAAAAAATTGAATAGTTGTAAACTTTAAGTTGCCAATATTTAAAGGAATAAATAAATCTTTCATCCCCAAAGTTTACTTGCCCCGACATTATTATTCTGACACTGTCAGCTATGCTAATTTCATAAAGAAATTTTTAGATTTAGTGAAATTGTTCAATAAATCATTTCCCTTTCTTGTAAGTATATCTCAGGTATGAATAGAAAAATAAATCAAACCCAGAAACTTTTAATTTGATAGAGATTATAGTCATTAAGTAAAATCTTGTTTTGAATTTTAAGTTATACGATTATCAATGAATTCATTATCTATGTATATCTGCAACATGTTTTTTTTTTTTTTATTAGTATGTGTGTCCTATAAAAAAATTCTAGACCGTCTTTGGAAGAGAAGTTGAATTTCTTTCACAAATTCTGCTACTCAAAAGCATACATTTTCTAAATTTGTAAGATGTAAAGTGGCTGTTTTATGGTAGAGTATTTTAATGTTAATGTGAAACACCTGGCAATCTTCTTAGAGTGCAGATTCTGCTTTAGCAGGTCTCAGGTGAAGCCTGAGATTCTGCATTTCCAACAAGTTCTCAGCTGCTGCTGCTTCCAGTCTGGACATATTTAATAGCAATTGGGTAGAGCACCAAATATGCAGTCAGAAAATTTTACTTCGAACATTACATCTACCATTTACTAGCTATAGAAATTAGGTTAAGTCACACCTGCTCACTTTTTCCATCTCTGTTGTTCTTACTTTATTTAGTCTAAGCCACCATCATTTCTCAGCTCTGGCATAGTCTCTTCATTGTTTTCTCAGCATCTGACCTTGCCCCTCTCCAGTCCACTCTCCAGACCACAGCTCAAGTAACAGTTCTTAAAAATACTAATCTTATCCTATGGCCAACTGCCTAAACCTCCCTTACCAGCTTTTAATGACTCTCCTCAAAGATAAAATTCCAAATTGTTACCATAATCCATTAAGTCCCAGTCTGCCTCTTTCATCTTATCTCGCTCTCTGTTCTCATTGTTCGTTAGGTTTCACCAAATGGGCTTTTCCTTTGTTGCCTAGGTGTGATCCCCAGGTAAGCAGAAACATATAACCTGGAAACTGGTTAGAGATGCCAATTCTAGATCCCACCCTTGAAACTTTCTCCCACTGGACAGGGCCTCTCCCATAAAGGCAGTGCCTATTGGGTTTTCTTTCTTTCTGATTCTCCAGCACTCAAAACACTGCCTGGCACAGTGTAGGTTTCCAATAAAAAGTTTTGAATGAATGAGAGAATAAATCCTTATAACCTCTGTATTATTTCTTTATCTGTAAAATAGATAAAATATTGCTTCCCTCACAGGTTACTTCAGATTCATTAGCATATATGAACGTAGAAAGCAGAACGCCTACTTTAAAGATATTCAAATAGGGTTTTTTTAAAGATATTAGTTTTATAAAGCACTTTTATGTCATTTTCTCAAGTATACCTACATTATTTGCTTTTACAAAAACAGTTACTTTACGCAGCTTTGTTCATTAAGTCACTCACATATATAACATTGGATGTTTGCTAACACTATTGCTTCTACGTGGGATAGTATTTCCTCTATCTGGAGTTCTAGCTGGTGACATTTCTTAAAGCCTTTACTCAATGCATCTGACAGTTGTCTCCTTCTAGTTTCTGGTGTACCTTAAACTTTCCTCTTTCAAAGCACTTAAAACATTTAAAAATAGTAAGTGTTTTTTTAATTTCAGAAGTAGCATAAGTTTGTTATAGAAAATATTTTTAAAATGCTGATAAGTAAAAAGAAAACCTTAGTTCCTGCTGTAATCAAGAGCTTTCATGATAACATAACTTCTTAAGCTCTTCCATATTCTTTAATTTTTTTTGATGTTTATTTATTTTTTGAGAGAGAGAGACAGCAAGTGGGGGAGGAACAGAGAAAGAAGGAGACACAGAATCTAAAGCAGACTTCAGGCTCTGAGCTGTCAGAGCCTGATGCAGGGCTCGAACTCATGAACCGTGAGATGATGACCTGAGCCGAAGTTGGACACTTAACCGTTTGAACCACCCAAGCATCCCATTCCATATTCTTTAAATTGCAAAAGAAATTGCTATAGTTTAGGTAAACTTATTTGACATTTCCAAATTATGTACATAAGATTTTTTAATCATATCAGTTAGTTGATATTGTGCCCTATTAACGTAAATTCTCCTAACATATTATAGGAGGGCGTGTTTAATCAAGTGCATTTTACACGTATTCTTTTAAAGAAGTAATAAAACAGCACTAGTCATGTGGATGTAAAATTGTATTGCAATTAGGTAACATGGTAAGGACGGAGTTCCGTAAGAACATTTGATTTACAGTAGATTTCCTGTGTATTCTCTGAGCCACTTTCAGCTCTGCACCCAAGGGAACACCTAAATGCACAAAGCTACTTTCTCTTGCTATTGTAGAACCAATTAAATTAATTTGTTGGAAATAACATTGTCTATCGCTTGCACTGTGCTAGATTAGATTCTCTCTGAATCTTCCTGGGTTTCACTCTACAATGTGTATAGCACTTTGAATTTTAGTGGCAAGAGCTGCAGTCTTCCTTTGCTTATATAAAAAAATTGATTTTAAGTACTCCCAAGAAAATAGAGCTTTCTCAGAAACCTGCATTTACTTTGGGAGACTGCTGCATATATTTTCTGACACTTGGCATCACTTAGGATAGCAAGAAATAGAAAGAATATAGAGATTCTTTTGCATTATGTGTATATCTCTAACTTTGGGGATTCTTTCCCATATCCATTAGGGAGAAGGAATTTCTATGGAGGACAAGATGCTACACGATAGGATAGGGAATTATAGTTGGATGAAATTATCTCATTGAATTTTTTATATTGTGTGTCCTGATGCCAAATTCATCTGTTCACTAAATGAACATTGATGAGCACAGCTCTAACACAGGTCATAGGGAGGATACACCGGATACCTGGAATATTTATACATATGTATGTATATCTTTATAGGAATGTAAATAGAGGTGCCTGGGTGGCTCAGTTGGGTAAGCGTCTGACTTTGGCTCAGGTCATGATCTTGTGGTTTGTGGGTTCAAGCCCTGTGTTCGGCTCTGGGCTGACAGCTCAGAGCCCGGAGCCTGCTTCAGGTTCTGTGTGTCTCTCTCTCTGTCCCTCCCCCATTCACACACACACGCCCTCTCTCTCTCTCTCTCTCTCTCTCTCTCTCTCTCTCAAAAATAAGCATTTAAAAAATTTTTTTAAAGAATGTAAATATATATTTATACACATTAATTATATATATTTATTTAAAGGTATATAAATTATAAATAGACATAAATATTTAAGACAACAAATCATTTGCATGTAAAAGTGCAATTTCTGGATTCAGTCAGTGTGTGTGCATGGAGCAGGAGAGGAATATGTAAGGAGAAGACCAGCTGGAGGTTGGGTTGAATGATTTCGAGACCAGCATATTTATTTTGAGGTGAAAAGCCATAGTAGTGTGAGACTAGGAGGTAAGCAAAGATCAGATAGTTAAGGGACTTCTAAAATACAGAATTTTGACATTTGGCTATAGACAGTAGGGAGGCATCCTGTCATTCAGGATGCTGTCATTGAATAGTTACCCAAAACGAAGTAGCTCTTAGTATAGTTAAGTAGGGTCTCTTTAAACTAAATAGATTTTGCATGTTTGGGTTTCGGTTTCGTTTGATAGTTTTCTGTAATTGACAGAGGCAGTGTTTCCACATTCCTGGAGACTGTAACTTGCATTATTGTGGAAGGGCTGCGGGTATGGGAAACAAGAGGACTGACTTTGAACACTGATTCTGCTGTTAACCAGCGATGTAGTCTGAACCACAGCACTTTTCTCTTCGGTGTCACTGTCTGCAAATCAGGAAGGAAAGTGTTGTTGGAATAAATAACATTAAACCTCCTTGGATTGTTCGCTTTCTTTGATCTCTTGTGACTGCCACTAACAACTCTTGCCTTTGTCTTTTAGACGATAATCCAGATTAACACTCATTCCAGGTAATATAAAACCCAACCTAAAGTTAAATAGGATTTTAAAGTTTGCTCTCACTTGGAAACAAAGTTCAAGAAGGAAAAGTGTTATATGCTGCTACTACAAACTAATTGAATTTGGAATTTGGGCAGTTTTGAAGATTGCTGCCCTATTGTTGTTGTTGTTAAAGCTGTTAGTACTATTTAAAACTGAACAAGTACGTTCCTGTTTGGCATTTGTAATAGTGTGTGGTACATAGTAAGAGCCCAATAGAAATGATCTTCCTGATAGTGTTGCTTATGAGAAACTAATAAGCTAAATTTAGTAGTATGTATTATGTAAAGTACACATAAATTTAGTGTACACATAAATTTAGTAAATTTAGTAGTACTAGTATGTAAAGTATACAACACAGCATGTCCTCAAAAAAATGCTAGTTTCTGACTCACCTTATAGGGCCCTTGTCAACCTGTAGCTATCTATGTTGCTATTCATCTGTGCTTTTTGGGTGCTTTCCTGTAGCACCTGATCCATTTTACAGTACAAGTGGCTGAGCTTCAGTAATGGGCAGATGACTCATTCTGAAGATTGGAGATTATGTTAAGCATCAGGGCAGTGAGGGTGGAAAATAAAAAGCTCCATAAAAGAAGAGAGAAATAGAAAACCATACTTGATAGCCTCAATATTTTTGACAGACTTCTCTCTGGTTCATGAGTGAGGAGGGCAGAATGATGGATATTAAGATACCAGAGGTGGAGGTGCTACTTTTACCATTTTAGCACTCAATGCATAGCAAATTGAGCCAGTGCAAAAGTAGATTTTTATTATAATGGCCAGAACCCTTCCTAGACACAGATGAAACCTCAGCCCAAAGGAAGAAAGAAGCCCTCTTGGAAGAGAAAAAAAAAATCACTTTGAGAATAGAAACAATACAATTCAAAATTGGATGATAAAATTTTGCTTATATTTAACTAAAGTAGACTGTTATTTAAGAATTTTGGAAAGGATATGACCTAAACTGTGCTTATTGACAGCTCTGCAAAACCTTGATAAATTAGATCTATACTATTGGCTTTGCTTTAAACCTAAGCTTGAATATGACTGCTGGATCTCCCGTTACTCAGTAACTGTACAATCTGAAGAAAACTGGTTGAAACTCCCAAACTTCATCTTTCTCATTTGTAAAATGAAGATACAAAACCCTAATTGCAGAGTCATGCTAAGGATTAAGTGAGATAACAGCAATGACCTTGCCTAACACAGTATCTGTTATTTAGTTGGTAATAAATCAATTTCAATTGCCCTAATGTCAGAACCTTTACACGTTAGACAATCCCATTTTATTATTTGGTCCTCAGTTTTTCTATGCCTAAAATGAGTTTTGGAGTGAGATTATTTATTAAATTCATTACAGCTCTAGCATTCTACTCTTTATGTCTTTCTATGGCTCTGTTCCCTACACATATTTACATGCTAAGAAAACTATCAATGTTCCTAAAAAAAAAAAAAACAAACAAACCTGGAATTTGGGAAATTTCAGGTATTCTACCAATGAACAGAAAGAGATCCTAGGGTCAGTAGGCAGCAAGAAGTAGCTTTTAACCTTACCTAATTTGCCATATCTATTATATGTATTGTATTTATGTCTGTAACCCAAGCCGCTCTCTACTTCAGGAGACTGAGTCTAATACTAAGAATGAAGAATTCAGGACATACCAGTTTGTTTTTTGTTTTGTTTTGTTTTTTACAGTAAAATCCTGGACTTTTTGCTTTTCCCCAGTTATTCCTATATGTTGGTATTATGGTGGTGGTAAATTACTTGCATATTTGCCTGTGTTGTCTTGTTTTAAGCTCCTTGTTCAATACCGGGACCTTGGCACTGGGAAAAGAAGCAGATTTCCAGTTTGACTTGTATAGCTCTTTCTTGGCCTCATGTTTTCTTATACCTTGTTCCCCAATTGGATCAGGTACCATTTCTTCCACAGTGGATCTAGATGTTTAGCCCTATCTGACATGATATTAGTGGGTTGCATAGGTAGTCTCTGTAAAATACTCCCAAGCTAGAAAGCATGATGTTAATTTGATTCTACCAAGAAAGACACCCTGCTTCCTAACTGGGGTGGAAATTTCTTACAGTCGTGTTTACCTATATCACAGACTTCTCTGAAGGGTGATGCCTGAAAATTTTCTTATCCACTCCCATAACTAGATCATGAGTGCTTGGATGGCATACACTAAGACCCAGTGTCTTATTTCTACTGTGGTTGCCACAGGGGTTGCTTGGTCCTGGGAACTCTGGAAGGCCCTTGTGGTGAAATATACAGGCAAGTAAGACATGGGGTCTGCTTCAACCAGTTCACAGTTTAGCTATGGAGACAGGCAGGAAAACAAATACATTAAGATGTTTGAAAAATAAATACTATAATAAACGTAGGAGCAAAGTGCTAGTACCAAGTACAGGGTCCAGAGCATAGCAGTTGCTTATAATAAGTATGACAAGCCAAACTTAAATCCTGAGAAACACATTAAGTCATTTTCCCCAGGAAAGGGTAGGGTTACTACCTAAAAGAGGTGAAATTTGAGATGGACTTTGGAAAAACAGTTTGAGAAGTTTAGCTGTGTTGATGTTTGTGCTGTTTATACTACTTGAATAATTCTCTGGAGACCTGGTTAAGGCCACTGTGGCTCTAACCTCATTCTTCCTTTTTTGCTTTCAAGGAGACCTAAAGACAGCAGAGACAATGATAACATAACCAATTTGGAAGTAGAGGCAAAGGCCTCATTGCAGATAACTTTGCATGCCAAGTGAAACATTGCAAAATGATAAATTTACTCTAAACCTAGCCTGTTGCTTTTTCTGTTAATCCCCAGCCTAAGTTTGAATATGTGGTGAAGCATTCAGGCCATGCTCACCCCCCAGCTAAAGATATACAGTTTAAAAAGCAAATAATTGAGTACGAGATCCCCCATTATAAACCCATGGCCTCTAGAGTAGACAATCTTCATTACAGTGTCAGGGAAACTGGGCCATGTCTCCATTCTGTCTCTTGAGAGTTACACATACAGAATATAAAGGCAACATATTTGTCTTTGACCAGAACTCTGTGGGATCCCCTTTCTGTAAAACTAAAATGTCAAAAGAGACAAAATCATGCCACTCACTGATTCATATCTTGATACAGATCATATAAGGATAATTTGTAGGAAATATAACCAAATCAATAGGAAAGATACCCAACTAAAAGAAAGATAACTCAAAACCAGCCTAATAAATAAAATCAAAGGTTAAACTATGGATGTTGACAGCCTGAAATGGAGAAAACAACATTGAATTTTAGAACAGAATCTTAAGTTAATAACTAATTTCTGCAACTATATTTATTGTGTGAAACTAGGCACATTCTGTAGCCTACCCTTGTCATAATATGTGGACATGTTGCCATTTGGCTTTTCTCCTTCACAGGTTTTATTTATTTTTTTAAAGAGAGTCCAATGACTTATATTAAAGCTCCTTATAAACTGTACAATGCTGTTTAAATGCATTCTTTAATTTTTGGCTATTTGTTTTGTATAACAAGATATGATTTGGTACATAAACATTTAATATACAAGCTCTTTTTTTATATCACCTTTGTTTTGGTCAGTGAGGGACTAGCATGTTGAGCTAGATAGTGTTGTTATGCACAACTATGAGTTCTTTGAATCACATATGTTTTTGTTTTTTGGGTTTTTTACCTGCTGTGAGTTATAGTGCACTAGCATTTTCAGTATGGCCCTTTGTTTATGTTTCATAAGTAATATATATTCTGTCTTGGCATTGAGGAATTGCCATGACCCTAATAGTTTTGATTAAGTATCCTTGCCAAATCAACTACAAAAGAGCCCAAACTTATTTTCCCATTCCCTACTCAAGCAAAAGGAGAAAAAAAAAGTGACCCATTTTAGACTGGAATAATACTATATTCCCCCCAACTCACAGATGAATAGATCTGTAATGAAGTGCAATTTTCCTCAGAAAATAAACTCCAACGAATGGAAAATTGGGGTTACGGCGCATGCATTGTGAAGTAATAGTCACTTAAGTATTGAATACAGCCAAAGGACAATTTGAAAAGATGAAGGACATTCAAGCAAGAAACTAGAAATCTGGCAAAGGTGAAAGGGGGTCCACTGGAAGCTTTATTGAACAGCGATTGCGAGTGTAACAGTGAAATAATGATTCAGTTCTGAAGGATGGAAGGGGTTGAAAGGGCAAAGTACATCCTGGTTCATGTCTAGACAATAGTTATGTACAGGCCATGGTCCAACAGGTGACTTCGCAGGGGAATTGATTAAAATAGAAAAAATAAGTTTCAAACATTAACAACCTGGCACAGAAAATGAAAGATCAAAGCAAATTCAGGCTCCAGATGTACATATTTAGGGTTTTCAAATGCTCTGAAAACACTTTATTTTAAGATCATTTATCGATGCAACCAACATTTATTAAGTACACTACTTACCCTATCCCAGGCATAGGAACTTGCCAGGGTCAGCAGGGACAAAACTGGATGAGATGTTTTTGCTCATGCAGCTTCAGACTAATAACTTTCACCTGATTCCAAGGAAACACACCATACTTTGTTTCTGAAATTATTAGTGTAGGTTGAACCATAATAAACTGTCATTTCTGTAGGTCAAAAACATTTAGTATTGGCAAGTTTAAAGGTTCAGCCTAATATTATCTTTTAACCTTTGTTTGAATGGTGGAAGCCTTTTAAGTAAATGTTCTTTGCCTTAAAAATATTTTTTCCCTCCTAATCAGCATTTTCTTCTTTGGTTTAATAAATGAAATCTCTTGGGGTGTTTGTATGGCTCAGTCGGTTGAGCATCTGACTCTTGATTTCGGCTCAGGTCATAATCCCTGGGTCATGAGATTGAGTCCTGTGTTGGGCTCTCTGCTGGTGCTGAACATGGAGCCTGCTTGGAATTCTCTCTCTCTCCCTTTGTCTCCCTCCCCTGTTCTCCCTCTCAAAAAAAAAAAAAAAACAAAAAAACAAAAAAACAAAAAACAACAACAACAAAAAAAACTTTCACCTTTATTATCCCTTCCAGACTCACTTGAAATCTCCAAATTAATTTATTTCATGTTACAGTGGAGTGGATGCCACTGTGGTCACCTTCATATACTAAAGGATCAATATGCTGTAGCACAGACTTCCCTCATTCTTATATAACTTTCTCTGTAAGGAAATCTTTTACTGACATTCTATAAATTATGTTCTGGAGTCATTTCATCTTCCCTGTGTCTGAAACCAAAACCTTCACTCTTTACCTTTGGGATATATCTCTTATTCATTATGTTGAATGAGTTGTGTTATCAATTAATGGGTCATATATTAGTATGACTGGCTTACATCCCTCTCCCGCATCCACTAACCACAACTGCCAAGTTATTTCTCTAACACAATCATGTGATACCAGACCAGCAGCATTAACAGCTGTATATTCTTGAGAAATGCGAACACCATGCTCCACCCCAAACCTACTAAATAAGGAACTTTAGGGTGGGCGGGTCCAGTCATCCTGTTTAGGAAGACTTCCAGGTAATTCTCATGCAGCACTTAAATTTGAGGACAACTGATTTGAAGCAGTAGTTCTCAGTCTTGACCACATGTTGGAATCAGCTTGGAGAATATCAGTAAGTATTGATTCATGGGTCCTAACTAGAAATTTCGTTCTTATTGTGAGGCTGCAGGATGGTTTTGTTAAATAAGCTCTTCAGGTGTCACTAATGAATAGCTAAGGTTGAAAAGCTCTGGCTTATGAAAGTTAATAGTTTTCACATAGTTTCTGTGATTACTACCTGCGAAGCCAGGCATGAGGCTTCTTGGGAGGTGAGGTTCGGAGGTATAGAAATGGGTTGGGGATTTTAGATCAATTGATCAATTGATTGGTTTATCTTAACTGTCACTTATGCTGAATGGATGCTGGATGCCTGCTGGTGAGTATAGAATAGTACACCAGCATGTACAACTATGGAAACCCTCAAATAAAGTAATCAATAAGTCTATCTATCTACCTATCTATCTATCTATCTATCTATCTATCTATCTATCTATCTTAGGTTTATAGAAATAGGATCTAAATTACTTAGTTGGTGGAGGGATGAGTGGAGTTGTGGGGGGAAGGAGTTATGGAAAATGCCATGCAAAGACTAGTCTAGCCAACTCAAATCTATATAGCATCTACCAATGTGGGACTGACCTTCTCAGCTCTTCAAAGACTGTGCCATAGTATGGCCCCCACACTACTCCTTTCCTGTATGAAGGCCTGAATTACTTTAACTCCTCTTTTCCCTTATTCTCCTGCCCTCTCCACATTTTTGACTCCCCTCTGACTTCCTCCTTCATTTGTATCTTGGAAATCCTCGGGTCTCCAGCATAGACCATGGGCATGGGACTCAATTATTTTCTTGATTCTGTATTTTATCTGCTTGGAAAGGAAGGGGAGAAACTTTGACTGTAAAGTTGGAAGACGTGGGGAGGACCACATCGTGGCCTTGACTCTGGATCAGAGTCAGGTAGGATTGAACAGGTGAGCTAGATCAGGTGAGAACTGAAATCCACTCTAGCTCTGAGAACCAAAGGCTATAAAAGGTGGGAGGGGTACAACTGGGCTGGCAGGATACAGGGTGTGTGTGAGGAATTCCTTTCTCTGTAAAGAAATATCTTGGGTTGGCAAGATAGGGGAGGGTTTTTCTTAGTGATGAAAAGGCACCTTTAGGTCAGGGAGACCCTGAGGGCGACTCACTTGGTCTTCTTTCTGAACGCTGTATTCTTCCCCAGATAATAGTACAAACATCAACCAGCTACAAATTAAGCGTAATTATTTCTATTCCCCTTGTAAACAAAAGCATTAGAGATTATTTTACTAGAGAATGTATTTCTCTTTAAAATAATCTATTTTACCACCATATTTGTGATGTTTTGTCTGCCAGTTTGCCCTTGTCTAAAGTCTAAATTGTTATCTTTTTCCTTTAAATGCATTGGAAGGTCTTTGGATCACATAGGGTTAGAGTCTGGGGGAAGCCTTCTCTAGGAAGAGAAGTCAGTTTCTGTGGGACATGAGAGAAGAGAGGCACTAGCTTAGAAATGGTTCTGGCTCTGGAAATGTGACACTTTTAATGTGGAGTCACCCTGTAACCATCAGTAAGTCTAAAGGCTGAATTCTGAACATTCCTTAGTTCAGTCTTGGAATGAAGTTAATGGCTTGGGCTGGGATGGGGGATGAGGGGGTGGGAGAAGGTGGGGAGAGCACAGAAGAATAAATGAATATGCCTGAATGTAATTTTGGGCCATTTTATAGCATCTAGTAAATTAACCCTTCCAGTGATGTAGAATGGAAGAATCCAGATCTTTCCCCAGTGTGAGCCATTTGCTTTTCTCCCAAGGCTTGGTATGGTTAACATGGATAAAATAACCTTATCTCTTTGCTTTCTTAAGTCCTTCACTTTAATGTCATGAAAAGCCTTTGCTCAGGGAACCCATTCAGTCTGGATTGGGTTGGCAGAAAAGAAGAGAAGAGAGTCTAAATGTTCGTCCTTTTTTTTTCCCCCTTTCAAAAGCACAAGAGTCCCAGCTTGCAAAAATTAAGCAGCCAAGAATATTTGATGCCTCATTTTGAAATGTCAGATCTTACATAAACCTTTCCCAAAGTAACTGTAGGTTTTTGCCCTAGACACATTCATAGAATTTTTATTACTGAAAAATGACACTCTTTCTTTTCAGTGAAGCTACATCCTATAACTACTACCTAATTCCTCATAATCTGCCATCTTTACCCTGGGGATGCCGAATTCTAAAGAATGGAAGGGTATCAAGGGTCAGGGTAAATGTTTATAGGAAACTTCAAAAAGACTATTGCCAAATAGCGTTAAGCTTTGGCAGTTGTGATTCATCATTTTCTTGGGGAGAACATTTTAAGCATGGCTGTCTTAAGTCTTAAGTAGGACTAGTTAGTATCAAATCAGGAGAATTTTCAAAAGTAGGCTAGCTTGGCTTTACAGACACTGGTAGATGGAACAGATGAAATGCTTTGGCACTGATGAGAATGTTGAGCTTTCAATTTTCTCTGTGCTGTGTTGCTTTTATTGTCCTCATTAAACACATTATTAGTAGACAGATTTTATATTTATATTTGCCAAGGACTACAAATTGGCATTTACACACGCAAGAGACTTGACAGGCACTTATTAGGGAGTCTTCATATCTATCACTGTTAACGTTTATGTATGGTTCTCCAAGTCTCTATGTTTTAAGCAAGTATTCTTCAAATTTGTTTGGATGCACTGACAGTAATAGCTAATAATAATGGCAGTGAGGTGCCAGGCCTTTTTTATGTATTATTTCTAATCCTTCTAACAATCCTGGAATTCAGATGTTATAATCTCCATTATCAGATGAGGAAGCTGAATTTGAGAATTACTTTGGCCTATGTCAAAGACACGCCAGGTGGAAAAAGAAGTGAGGATTCAAACCCGCATCTGTGTAGTGACAAATCCCTACTTTTGTATCGGCATCTTAATTTTCTCAAGCATCAGTGAGATCATTATTCAGGGAGAAGTTAAACTTCATTGAGGCCCAGTCACATTTTGTCACTTGCCAAGCCTATGGATGTGAGACTGTGAAGCTAACACTCACATGACTCCACTTTAATGGAGCCATGTCTGTTTTGCCCTTCAGTACATTCCCTGTATACAGCACTATGCCTGGAGCCCAAGACTATGCAGTAAACCTTTTTTTTTTTTTTTTTTTTTTTTTTTTTGAATGAGTGAAAAAATAAAGGAATAAATTGGCTTCCACCATCAAGAAGGTGTCGGATTCAGCCTGGGCTGGATTCCCAATTCTGCTTCGTAGATTCTTAGCTGAATAAACTTGGAAAAGACACTCAATTCTACTAAGTCTCCGTTGTTTCATCTACATTAAAAGGAATGGTTTAGAAGATCAATTGAAAGATGAATGTAAAAACATTTAGTAAATATAGTGTAAATATTAATTGCTATAGCTGCGATGTAATTTGCAAAGCCCTGGAAAATGATTTCTTATCTAGATTGAAGATTAAATCCTTCCATCTGCTTTTTGGTGTCTAAATTCTGGCAATAATTTTCACATATTTTTGACTTTTTTATCTTGTTCCACTTTAAGTAATATATTTTATGTCAAAACCAGCTCATTCATATATATATATATATGTATATATATCTGTAAATATATATATATTTGCATATGTATGTATATATGAAATTACAATTAAAATTAAAACAAAATTGCCATGAAACAATATTTAAATCCATTTTATGCATGCCAGTGTTCTGTGTTCTCTTCTGCTTTATTTTATTCAAATAGAATATTGTTTATAACCCACTAAATTGATTTTAGGATCCACTTATTTGAAACCTGCTTTTTGAAAAATACTGTCTTAGGGGAAAGTTCCACTCTGATTTTAAACTCATGCTGTAAGACTTTTTGTTTTTTATAGTAAGACTCTGACTCAACAGATGGTGTCATTTTTGAAGGGAAGGCAGGAGTGTATATGTGTGTGTGTGTGTGTGTGTGTGTGTGTGCACAAATGTGCTTGTGTGCTTGTATGTGCTTGTGGTTGGGGGTGACAATGATGTAGAAGCAGAGCTAATTAGAGATGGACTCTCTATCTCTATCTCTATCTCTATCATCTATCTTAGTATGTTCAGACTGCTATAACAAGATAATATAGACTGGGTCTTTTAAAAGCAAACATTACTTCTCACAGCTCTGGAGGATGGGTAGTCCAAGATCATGGCACCAGCAGATTTGGTGTCTGGAAAGTGTCCACTTCCTGGTTCACAGTCCATCTCTTTGCTGTATCTTCACATAATGGAAGGGATGAGAGAACTCTTGAGGGTCCCCTTTACAAAAATACTATCTCATTCATGAGGGTTCCACCCTTATGTCCTTATCATCTCCTAAAGGCCCCACTTCCTAATTCCATGACATTGTGGGTTAAGATCTCAACTTATGAATTTGGGGAAAATATACATATTTAGTCCATAACTCTGTCCATCTTTCCATCTATCCTTCAATGTGTCTTCTTTCATTTGTCTGAATCTATCCACCTACCTAACTACTGCTTACTCTATAACTGGGTCTATAAATAAATGAGTATAATGCTCATGTGTTTCTTTAGGATCTATCTTAGAACCATTCCCATGAGTTTCCTACCGTCAGTGCCCATACAGACTTCTGAGGAGATGAAAAGCATATCTGCTAACATGTAAATGTTGACAGGAACAGATAATAAGTGAATAATGACAATCCATAAGATTTTTTTTTTTTTTTGAGAGAGAGAGACAAAGCACATGCACATGCACAAGAGAGTTAGTGGAGGAGAGGCAGAGGGAGAGAGAGGAATCTTAAGCAAGATCTACAGAGCAGGATTGCAGAGCCAACAAAGGGGCTTGAACTCAGGACCCTGAGATCATGACCTGAGCCGAAATCAAGAGTCTGAGGCTGAACTGACTGAGCCACCCAGCTACCCCATAAGATTGTATTTTTTACAGCTTGAGTTTAGAATTTTCTATAATCTGTTACACTAAATATGTGCCACCTATTTTCTGAATTTTTTTTGTGCCACCTACTTTAACTGAATGGAATACATTATATATTTAAGAATTTGATATGTTACTGGTCATTTAACTTAAATAACTTTAAAAGTATTGGGGGGATTTATTTCTTAATTTTTAATGTTTATTTTTTGGAGAGAGATAGAGATAGAGAGAGAGAGAGAGAGAGAGAGAGAGAGAGAGAACGAACAGGGGAGGGGCAGAGAGAGAGGGAGACACAGAATACAAAGCAGGCTCCAGGCTTTAAGTTGTCAGCACAGAGCCTGATGCAGGGCTCGAACTCACAAACCGCAAAAAAATGACCTAAGTGGAAGTCTGACACTTAACTGACTGAGCCACCCAGGCACCCCAGGGGTGGGATTTATTTCTTAAGCAAACATGCAAAAATTTGAAGATATTTAAAAGTGAACATAGTTGAACTGTGCGTAAGAACTCTAGACATTAAAAGAGACAATGATATTAAAGTGCCATAATTTAACTAGCTTTTTATTGATGGGCATTTAGGCTTTTTCTAATCTCATTTTATATTGTGAATCTTATTGCACTGAATGACTATATATCATTTAATTTACATATAAGTAATGTGTATTTTTCTCTTTTTTGGTAAATATTCCCAAATTGTCCTCTATAGAAGTTGTATGAATTTCATCCTCACCAAGAATATGAATGCCTGCTTCCCTATATACTCAATGATGTAAATTATCAAAATTATCTATTTTTGACAATTCAATAGATTAAAAGTAAGTCATTGTAATTTAATTTGATTTTTTTTTTAATTTTTTTTTCCAACGTTTATTTATTTTTGGGACAGAGAGAGACAGAGCATGAACGGGTGAGGGGCAGAGAGAGAGGGAGACACAGAATCGGAAACAGGCTCCAGGCTCTGAGCCATCAGCCTAGAGCCCGACGCGGGGCTCTAACTCACGGACCGCGAGATCGTGACCTGGCTGAAGTCGGATGCTTAACCGACTGCGCCACCCAGGCGCCCCTAATTTGATTTTTTTTAATGTTTCTGGAAGTGAACTTTTTCCATGTGTTTCAAAATCATTTGCATTTTCTTTTGTGTGAACTCTCTGCTTATAATCCTTTTCCCATTCTACTTGCTTTTTTTTTTCTTTTTTCTTTATTGAATATATATTGAAGCCTTGTTGAAGCCAACAGTCTGTGTTTTTTTTTTTTTCTTTCTGTGATGGATTGAAAATATGTTCCTGTTCATCTATTTATTTTGTGTAGTAATTTTTGCCATGCGGTTATGCAGTTGAACAATGTTTTAATGGATTCTGAGTCTTGCATTTTCTCATAAATGCCTTTTTCAACCTGATATTTTTAAACATCCTAGGTTTTCTATCAATTCCTTTATAGTTTCATCCTCAAAAGAATATTTTTAAATGTTTGATGCTTTTGATCTGGTATTATGAGTGAGGCATAGATCTAATAATTACCCAATTGTCTATCAAGTTGTTGTAGAACCTTTCACTAAATACTTCATGTTTTCTTTACTTATTTGTAATTATTAACTTTATCATACACCAGACTCCAAAACATATTTGAATATATTTCTAGACTTTCTAATCTGAGTCACTGAGTTTTTAATTATTTGCCGGCATCACATTGCTTTGTTCATTGAAGCTATAGAATGTGTTTCAGTATTTGGTGGCATTACACACCTTAAACACCAATCTATTTTCTTTTCAGTTTTCCAAGTGATTCTTGATTGTTTTTTCATATAAAATTTATATAATAATTAGCTTGTTTACTTCCCACCAGAGAAAAAGTTGAATTTGAGTGGTGTTTGTATCATGATGAATTGGTGGAATAACTTAGGGAGACCAAGCATCACTATTTATTGAATCTTCCTAGTCAGACTCTCTGTATGCCTTTTCATCTGTTCTAATCATCTTTGGGTTCCTCAGGAGCATTTAATATTTATCTTTGTATAGATCTTGACACTTCTTGTTGGATTTATTTCTAAGAGTTTTATCTGTTTTATTGGTGTTCTGAATGTTTTTTTATTTTATTTTACTGTGTCCTTTAACTGTATGTTGTTTGCATATATGAAGGCTATTATTTTATGTATAAAAATTTTGCACCTAGAACTTTACAAAAATTCTTTTTTTATCAGTAGGAGTTTTTCCAGGGCATTCTGAGTTTCCAAGTAAACAATCATATATTATCTTCTTCCAAGTTCATACTGTAGCTCCTTTCCAGTATGTAATTTGTTAATTGATATTTTCAAAAATACTAAGTAAGTAGTAATTGTGACTATAGATATCATTGTTTGGTTCTTAGGATTCTTCATCTCTTTCTCTTTTAAATATGATCTTTGAATTTGAGATAGATGCTTTGTCATGTCAGTGAAATATTTATATATCCTATTCTATCCTATATAAATATGTTTTCAAAGGACTTTTTAGCATTGAGAGAAATGTCCATATATTTGTTCTTATTTATTAATATTATAAATTATGACATATACCTATATTTATGGAATAATATCCTAAGCCAACAATTGTTAGGTTTGTTATCAAGTTATGCCTGCTTCATTAAAATAATTTGAGGCATTTCCTTCTATTTCCATGCTTTAAAACTTTGGAAATGATACTGAAATTCTTTCTTTCTTTCTTTCTTTCTTTCTTTCTTTCTTTCTTTCTTTCTATTTATTTATTTACTTATTTATTTGAGAGAGAGAGAGAGAGAGACAGCATAATGCAGGGAGAGAGGCAGAGTGAGAGAGAATCTTTGGGCTCAATCCCAGGACCCTGGATCATGACCTGAGCCAAAATCAAGAGTTAGACCCTTAACTTACTGAACCATCTAGGTGCCCCTGAAATTATTTCTTAACACTATTATACTATAACAGTAGAACTATATATAACAGTGTAACTGTAACAGTCCTTTGCTTATTACTGGCATCCTTTCTGGTCAGGAGTCCTTCCTGACTAGTGTGCTTATGTGGTTAGGAATTTGATGATTATCCCAACTGCCATCATTGTAAAACTATATTGAGAGAGAACTTTGGGAAGGAGTATAGGCAAGAGCCTGAGGATTACAGTGGGACACTTCACACATTTCAATGGGAAATTCCTTCATTCCTCAGAGTGATATCCAGCAAAATGAGGAGTTTTGAGTAGATTTCTTGCAGTTCCTTTCCCCTGCAGAGATAATACCAATATTATAGTCAGTATAATATCCAATGGTGACTGGGAAGAATTTCTGCAGGTTTAAAGGTTTTCCCTGTGCAAAGTCTAGGCTAAAATGGATATCCTATGGTTTCCAGTCAGGAGCCCTTTGTATATATTTGGATATAATTTTGAATTATGCAAGAATTCTCCCCTGTATTGCTTGAATTAATGTCTATAAAGCAACTAGCACCATGACTTATACATGGTAAGTGCCCAGTAAATATTAGACCACATTATTATTGGCGGCATTATGATGTCATTCAGTTATCACTAAATTCTTGTAAGTAGAGTTGAGAAAATTATAACTCACAGTTATTAAAAGGACTTGCTTGGGTCACACATTTATAATGCGGCAATACTAGATTGCTAATTAAGTTGTTTTCACTCTAAGACCAAAGTTTTTCTCACTAGTAGATATTTATAAGTTGAGGGTTTATGTCCATGAATGGAGAAATTCACTAGTTTCCTAATCTCTAACTGAAAATTTTTAAGCATCTCCTTGGTTTATGGATGTGTGCAGTAAATCCATTAGTGTAAGCTATTCTTCTGACTTTATCACTAATAGAAATAAAAATACTTTTATGCCACATTAAAGTTATTGTATATATGCTGAGATATCATTTATGCTTACCACTATTTTGAAATTGCACTAGCTATCATACCTGTTGCTTGAATAAATATTTGTAATTGTATGTCAATCTAATTAGTTTCTTGAGATGCTATGTACTTGTCTTATGCACTTAAAGTATTATTATGAGAAAGGAGTCCATAGTTTGACCACAGAGTCAAAGAGGTTAATGTGCAAACACAATGAAGAGCCCCTGGTAAACTATGCTGTGATTGTCTGACCCTCTTGTCCTAGTCTGTATTTTTAACTACATTTCAAAAGGAACATATCATTGTAGGATGAATATTCCCATCTCATTCAAAGGAAATTTGAGACATCCATACCTGATAGTAGTTGGCACTGAATTCAGTGAATTCTTCAGCTGGCAGAATATCCAGATGGATTTTAATTGCCCGGTGAAGGGATAATTTTCCCCAAGAAATCCTACACATGCCAACACAGCCCTGTGAGCTAGTCACAAGGCTCCTCCTCTGCCAACCTTTTCAGTTTGCTGCAAATGGTGCTTTTCAAAGGGATCCTATGACAGCATCAAGCGAAATTTAGTAAATGTCTTTGCTGGATTGGGGTAGAAGTGAAATAAATAGCCAGCGCTCTAGGGGAAAGCCACAGACAATGCTCTCTTGCCGCTCAGTGTGCTTATCAGCTCACACACAGCGTTTCTCCAGAATGAATTGTGCTAAATCTAATCTGACGCCTTCCCTGGAGAGATGTGGGGAGAATGTAGGGATGATCAGAGGGTTGATGGATTGGGACATATTCCATCTTCCTTTAGAACGCCAATGTTTCCCTTCAACAGAGTCTTGGTATGCTTTATGTTCCTTGCATTTGGAGTGATTTTTGATGTTCTGGTAGTCAAAACCATGGTTTTCAGATTCTTTAAACTTTAGGATTCATAAAGAGTATGGATATATGAGAAATGTTTATAAATGGGAGTCACATAATTATCACAGGAAAGGACCAAGAGCCATTATCTTCTATCATCTAAGGCTTAATTCAATGGATTAAAATTTTAATTTGTATTTTAAAATGAATAGAATTAGCATTTCTTAGGGTCTATTTAGGCATTTCTATTTACTAAGGTGTTAATATCCCTTATTTTATTTAATCTTCATGACCACTCATTATTCTCATTTTGCATATAAGGAAATTGAGGATCAGAATAATTAACTAATTTAGTCAAGGTCACACAACTATCAAAGAACAGAGTCGTGCCTTCAAATCAGCATATCATCAACCTTTGCAGTTTATACCTGCATGATATTTTCAGAAAAGAAAAAAAAATACATATTTTGGGGTGCCATCTTGGAATGCTTCTTGACCTAGATCTTAAAGAGCTGAGTTAGAGTTGCATCAGTACAAGTAAAGAAGTTTTTTAAAACAAAAACAATACTCCTAGAAGCATTTCTCAGCAATAACAATACAAAGCAAAGTTTTCCACTTTAACCTTAAAGCAAGTATTCCACTTTACTTGTAAGTTTCTGTTCATTCCTCAATCAAATTAAATTGGTTTTTCCACATAGCAATTTGGAGAAATATCAGGTCCATTGGGATCAAGTGAAAAACAGATGTGAAATAATATGCATTTTTCATGTGCCCCCAAGGGTTGTGACATTTCCAATTTAGTGACACTCTGGGGTAACGAAAACATATCTCTGAGCGTGAAACCAAAGCTCTCAGTCCCACAATTTGGTTGCTGGAATGAGCTTATTTAGGTAGGTGGAGAATTTCTCTGAATATCTTGTGTGGAAATTTGCAAAGCTTGGACCTTTTTACACAATTGATCATTTACGACAGCCAGTTATTTTCTTGCTTGGGGAACAGCTGGCTTTTAAAAATACTGCAACATTAACTCACTTACCCATACCTACCCGTATAAATAACGTTATGCTGTCAGGGAGTTTGGTGTAACAAATCCTATTTCAGCTTTTCCTCAAATATAGGTATTAATAAAATAGAATTATGCTAAGATATCCAGATCATCTTTTCCTCATAGCTGGTATAAGACTCTTTTAGTCATTTATTAAAAACAAAATTACTGGGGCGCCTGGGTGGCGCAGTCGGTTAAGCGTCCGACTTCAGCCAGGTCACGATCTCGCGGTCCGTGAGTTCGAGCCCCGCGTCGGGCTCTAGGCTGATGGCTCAGAGCCTGGAGCCTGTTTCCAATTCTGTGTCCCCCTCTCTCTCTGCCCCTCCCCCGTTCATGCTCTGTCTCTCTCTGTCCCAAAAATAAATAAACGTTGAAAAAAAAATTAAAAAACAAAACAAACCACAAAATTACTAAATGACCCCTGCGTATGGTACCTAGATATTTTGAAGGGCAGAGGGGGTTTTGATAAAGCTTTTAATGCAAACTATTAATCTTCCAGCTTCGTGTTTATTATGTTCTCTGTGTTTTGTTTGTCTATTTACCAAGTATTAAACACCACAGACATATTAACCCCATAACGACCCCTTGTCCTTTGGGGACTCCCTGCACATTAGGTGCTGATTAACTAGGAATGGAGCTGTGAGGAAGACCCAAAGAGCAAGGTGTTTGAAAGCATTATATACGTATCCATTCACTACTTACACTGGTGATAATGGAAGTAATAGTTACATTCACTACTTACACTGGTGATAATGGAAGTAATAGTTACTTACTATAATTAATATTGTCCCTGATTCCTGCTAGGAATTGTACTCTTCCCTCCTAGTTAAATGTCAGGATAACCATAACATCTACTCTTTAGGCATAGTAAGCCATATATGAGTAGCATAGTGACTGGCCATAAATTGAGCTTAAGAATATACCATTGGGGTACATGTCTGGGTGGGCAATTTTGTGACTTGGTGACAGAACCAAGTGTGTCACTTGTATAATTGGAAGATGACATATCGGGAAGGAGCTGAGCTGTCAGGCAAGGGATGAGGGACTTTTATTTTTTCCATAGAAAAGGAATAAGTGGATAGTAATTGCCTTTCTTTTCCACCTGGGCACCTGAACCTACTTTGGGAGGAAACTAAATGTCCCATATCTCCTGTGCATTAAAATATCTTAGCATTTGCTTTTCAGCTATCTCACCAAGCTCTCTGAAAGATTTCAATTGTCAGCAACCTGGCTGTAAGAGCTGGAATTTTGTTTTTAAAGTCACATGAAAAAATGAAATATCTATAATTTAATTATTTCTATTTATCACTTCATCTGGGCTAGGTCATGTGAAAGGTTGATAGTTAATATGTAACTTAATTTAATGTTTATCTTGATATTATAAAAGAGCTATCAATTTTATTTCCATTTTATGAATGAAGACACTGATGTCTGTTGAAGACATGTAATTTATTAAAAGATATTAACTTAAACCCCAAGCTTTGGTGGTCCTTATACTGCTACTACTGATAAGAGAATCTTACCATGACTCTTATTCAATAAATGGCTCTTAAACTTAATGAGACATTTCATGTTGAATCTTCTCTCCTTAGCCTGTCAGCCTCTGCAGGGTAGTTGCAAGGTCCTCATGGTCTCTGCATTCCAGTCTCTTCACGGAGCAAGGATAGGGCCTGCCTTTTCATCTCTAACCACTCCTGATTATCTCACACGGGATAGATTGACAGGAGTCCCTACTTTTGCATCTGACAACAGTTCTGTCTCTTTTTCAAGGGATAGCTTCAAATCCAAATTTTTAGCAGAATTTGAAAGGGCCTACTTTGCCCTTTGTCTAGAGCAAGAGTCAGCAACCATTTTCTATGAAGGGCCAGAGCCTGACGGTTGCTATTTTCTTGTTTTTGTTGTTGTTGTTGTTGTTGTTGTTGCAACCCTTATCAACACGTACAAATCCATTCTTAGTTCACAGGTTATTCAAACTGAGCCACAGTTTGACAAAATCTGGTCTAGAACCTAATACTCTTAAATGCATTTAAACCTACTTGTGTAGAAATTCTTACATTGTTTATTTTAGCCCTAATAAAGCCACAAGTTTTATTGTCAGGCCACATTTATTGAAACAGCTCTAACAGTTCTAATGATAACAGTAACAAAATATCACTCTTCATTAGTTGATAAAGGGGGTTTCAGCCATAATCCCAGATGTCTCTTTCTTTTTAAAACTCTTACGTTCAGCACCATCTGGAGCATCACTTGACCTGTCTCCATCCCCACTCTCTGGAACCCAAAGTCCTTCTTCTCTGAGTCAAAAGGTATCTCCTAGTCTCTGCCCCTCCCTTCTTTCTAGGTTTCTATCCATTAGTGTAATTGTATTCCCTTAATATTTCCTTTCCCCTCTGATTCTCAGAGTCTGTCCTTTCAAACCCATTTTGGCAGTCCACATCACAAATTCTCCAGGAACCAGGCAGAGACAGAAAATTTCTTCTCAGTGTAGGGTAATGGGAAGGGCTATATTGGTGATCACAGTGTGCCTGGTTCAGGCTGCAGGGGCAATGGGGCAGGGGATAAAGGAAATGAATGAATTTTAGTTTGTCAAAAAACAATTATAAAATAATTTTTATATTTATATGGAATTGATAAAATGTAACAGAGACAAAAAACTAGGTGAAATCTTGGTCAGATTAAGCTCTTAGATGAGATGGTACAGTGGAATGGGTATGTGGGAGATAGGAGATCTAGGTTTTAGTTCTGGCTTATCCATGAAATACCCAACTCACCTTGGCTAGCTTGTGTTTGTCCCTGGACTCCAGTACCCTATATGGAAACAGTGATGTTGGATTAGGTGAACTCTAGTTCCTCCATAGTGTTGTTATTTTGTCAAAAACAGAAGAAATACCTTCTTTCCTTGTCATTTAAAATACTGGAAATCCACTTAAAAAAAAAAAAGAATAGTCTTACCAAGAAAACTGAAACATCAAGTTGTTGTAGAAATTCTATATGTACACACACGATATTTTTTTTTCTCAGTTGCTAAAAAATTTACAATTGTTAATGGAACAACTTGTGATGGGAGGTGAGGGATTTGCTATTATTGGAGCTATTCAAGGCAAGTCTAGACATGGCTATAATAGAGTCTGTAGAATTATGTGAACTCACCTCTGGAGAGCTCCATGCAGGATGGGTAAGATACCCGGAGGCATGTCTTCCTGTCTGCCTTTTATATCTAAGAACACATTACAGTCTTCAGACGGGTGATTATCTCTCCTTTAGTACTTTGGCTTAAAGATGGCATTGCCATCCTTTGCTATTCAGCTTCTGAAAATGCTGGCCAAATCCAATAAAAAATAATTAAATTGGTTTCAAAAAATGAGATTGAATTCTCTTCATGGTTGATACCATATCCATTTATTTAACAAAACAGTTTCTCTATTTGTTTATTTAACAGATATATCTTTGTGCTTTCTCTGTCTCACAGTAACAAAGAAGAGTGATACAGTCACTAGTCTATCATGTCAGGAAGGGCAGGGGTTTTTTCTGTCTAGTTACGCTATTTCGCCATTACAAGTTCTGATATATAGCAGAACTCAGAAAAATCTTTTGGTTTTTCTTGGCTTGAAGACTTATAAGATGGAAAAATTAGACTAATAATTGGTAATAATCCTAATGCCATGAGTTACTATGAGATATGAGCATAGGGAAAATTACATTTGAAATATAGAAATTGTTCAGAGGAAGGAGTGACTAATTCAGTTTTGACAGAAAGCAATAATGAAAACTTCAAAGATGAGATAATGATCAGAGCAGGACTTTCAACAGTAAATAGGAGTTTTCCTGATAAATAAGCAGAGGGGATCATTCTACACATATGAGAGAGCAATGAGGTCAGTTAACAGGTTGCCTAAAGAGATTTGGTACAGCAGGAGCTTGAGAGTAGAGAAGGAGCATGCTAGGTTCTGGAGACAAAGGTACAGCTTCAGGTCATAGACAGACTAACAGACAGGATAAGGAGGCGGAGGACACGATCCATATTTCTGCTACAAAGATCCGATTGGCTAGAGAGAAAGAGATAGAGTGGAGCTAAAGCAGCAAGATTCAGGAAAGTGAGTGGGGTTGGTCTTGAAGTAGTCCACATGAGATCTAATGAGGCCCTGAATTAAAACAGTGGTAGTAGCAACAGAGACAGGGGAGAGAAATGAGACAGTTAGATTCAACACAATTTCTGAGTTTCTAGAATTATTTTGTAGGTTATATATAGATGTGAGGGGGAAAGTGCATAAGCCCATATCTTGATAACCTGTTAAAATTTTTCACACCCTTTATTTTCCCACGTAGAATTTTAGTGACTTCTACTTGCAGGGGATGTTTGGGGATGATAGAATGTGGTTTCAGCATCTGGTTCTCTCAGTAACGGGGAACCATGGGAAGTTTAAGAGCAGGTAAGTATGAGGATCAGAACTGTATTTTCAAAATACAATTTAGGGGCGCCTGGGTGGCGCAGTCGGTTAAGCGTCCGACTTCAGCCAGGTCACGATCTCGCGGTCCGTGAGTTCGAGCCCCGCGTCAGGCTCTGGGCTGATGGCTCGGAGCCTGGAGCCTGTTTCCGATTCTGTGTCTCCCTCTCTCTCTGCCCCTCCCCCGTTCATGCTCTGTCTCTCTCTGTCCCAAAAATAAATAAACGTTGAAAAAAAAAATTAAAAAAAAAAATACAATTTATAAAGCACTGAAATTAGTTGAGGGGTGGGAGTCTCATCAAGTCTGGCTCTATCAATTTAGACCCGGTTAATGTGAGGTAAAATCCAAGTTGGTGCTAATTACTTATTGAGTCATGACATATTTAAAGAATCACTAGCCTAAAAGTAGGAAGCCCCAAGTCTCACTCTGCAGGGGAATTTCCTTCCATTCAACAGATATCTAGTCCCCATCCCCTGAAAGTCAAGGACTGCTGATGTGGCATGGACTGCCTTCTGCAAATTTGTACAGGGTTGATGCAAGAAGAGTGTAAGTTAATTTTAAAACTCATGATGAAGGATAGGCTACAGTGAAAATAAGGGAAGGATGTCAACAAAGAGATACAGAAACAGATATTTGAACCTGTCTGTTAAACATAGTGTGGGTTAATGACATTTCCTTCTCTGGAGTGATAAACAAGCGAAAGCAAATGAGATAAACCTATTATGACAATTACAACTACACTCATTCAGTTCATTGATATGCGTTTAAACATAGTGGAGTTAAAAGATACTTATCTAGCTTATGAAAAATATTGCAGTAGGAAAGTTTCAAATCTTTCAAGAAAGATAAGGAAAACTTTGGGGAGGCTCGTTGTTAATAGTTTCTGTAAAACATCAACATGTATTCTAGGATCTTATGTTCTCTGTCAGTTATACAATTGTACCATCCAGTCCAAAGAAATTGATTTATAATAGAAATATTGCATCAATTTTAATGCCAATTCCTTTCAGACCAGATTGTTTGCTACATGTAAGTTTCATAGGATTTCATTTGGAAAATTTGTTGTCAGAAATTGAAAGATTTTGAAATGAAAGGTACCTGGAGGTCACAGGGTGAACTAGGAGTTGTTGAGTCTTTCTTTGGGCTACTAACCTCTATTCTTTGGACTCCAAAGCTCTTATTAAAACAAAACAAAGCAAAAAGGAAAAAGAAGAAAATTAGTAGGAATGCCTACTTTGAGTTTTGTGAGGATAAAATAACAGAACACCTGATTACTTATTTAGTAGGTAACCAAGAGGTTAGCAAGAAGGTTACCTTGTGGGCATCAAATTGGTGTTACAAAAATGGTGGTGATAATGCCTTTAATATAACAATTAACTGATTTCAGTGAACAAAAGAAAAAACAGTTATAAAAATGACAACTACACTACAAAAACAAATACACTCCAAACAGATGTGAACATATGGTTTTAGAATTACTAGTCACAATTGAAAATTGTGAAATATTCACCAATACAACCTAAGAGTTTAATAAGCATCAAGCTAGTGTGTCTTTTTTAGAGGCAAGTTGGTGACTGATAGGAAAGCAGTTATGGCCAATGTTTAACACTGTGGAAACTTCACGCACGTCTCCTAAAAAGTCTTCAGAGTTAGGTTGAAAGACGGTTCTGATTCATATCAGTCCCTCCATGTTAAAATGTAAGTATCTGGCATCCCACCCACCGCTTTAGGGTTAGTCTTCTCAATTCAGAGACCTGTCTACACTGATGTAATTATCTACCTTCTGTCTCCTGGTGAGTGAAAGTAATGTATGTGGTAAGCACTAATATATTGACCTCCTCTAGGAACACAAAAACATACTTTACTTTTCCACCTTGAGGAGTATGGAGAGAGTGGGATTATCCAATGAGCAGTTGTTGTTTTTTTTTTGAAACACACACACACACACACACACACACACACACACACATACGCACACACACAGGAAAAAACACTTAGTAGCCAACAATATTTTAAAAACCACTACATTAAGACATGTAGAAATTTTTAATTTATACATTTATTTTCTCATTGTTTTGACAAAAAAACGTGCTAAGTTTCTAATATATGCAAGAATTTGTACTTAACTATACAAAGACTAAAAATTACCTACTATTCTGATTTAATCATAAACGGCAAAGCTCATAACTATTATTGCTGCTGTTACTATAACTACTATTAGTATACCAAGATTTTTTTTTATCATTATAGCATTTAATCTTTAAGACAGCCCTATATATTGGTTGAATGGCTAAATACCTCTTAAATCAGCAAAAGGAAATAAAATAAACATTTTATTTATGTCTTAGCCTAGGCTTTGGAATTTTTTTATTCTCATTAGAAATTGTGACCCGATTCATATGTAGGGTTGAAGTTTATAGCTCTTCTGAGACCTCCAGATTATAAGCTGATGAGTCCAATAAGAGTTGCCAGATTGGAAACAGGATGGAAACTAACAAATCAAAAGTAAAATTTATCTAGAGGGACATAACTTTATCTTTTTATTTCTACAGATCTTATTTTTTTAATTCTTACAAATGAAACACAATGTGAATATAAACTCACAATAGAAATTGCAAAACAGAAGAAAAAAGAGTAAGAGTCAGCATAAACAAACAGAAGAGATTGGATGGATGAGTAAATCAACAGAATAGAAAACAACAATAACAACAACAACTAAAGTGAGAGTTACGAAATACAGAGAAGAGATTGAAAAGAATCACACAGAATGTAGCACAAAGATCAAAGGTACAGAGACTAAGAATAGTTAAGAGACATGCAAGACAGAAGGAAATGGTCTAACATATGTTTTATTGGAGTTCCAGAAGTGGGAAATAGAGTGGGAAGAGGTAATAGCTCGAGTGATAATGGTGGATAGTTTTCAAAACTGATTAAAGACATGAAATTTGACTTCTAGGAAGACCCGATAAATCATAAGCAGAATAAAAATAAATGCATAACAGGATATATGGTAAGGAAACTGCAATACACCAGACATAAATAAAATATCTTAAAATTAATCAACAGAAGAGTAGGATCACTTAAGATAAAATGATAGTCTTAAATTTGACTTCCCGTTCACAATAGTGGAAGTGAGAAGAGGAAAATGGGATCCACAGAGGTTCCAAGAAGTAAAAAGGTTCGCAGGCTAAAGTATTATTCAAGAATAAGAATAAAATCAAAATAATTTTGGGCAAACAAAAATAGCATTTCCCACCCACAACACTTACAATAAATCAATTCTAAAGGCTATATTTTTAAATTCAATTTAATGAATGCATTCTGGATGAATAATTCCAGGAAAATATATGAGACACAAAGAGAAATTGTGAGCAAAGAAACTCAGTGACTTAACTGAAACTGATTGTATAAAATAATAAAAAATATTTCATTGGATGGGGACAAAATTTAGAACCAACATAAAGGAAAAGATATCTAAAATGGAGGAGGTAGTAATAATTAGACTGAAATATTATCATACCCTTCAATTTTTCCAGAGGATGCTGTGGCTATCAATTTTAAACTTTAAATGTTCATGTTAAAATATAAAAGTTAACCTCAAAAAGAATAGAAATAAAATTTATATTTTTCCAACCAAGACAGAGAAAAAAATGAAATTTTATAAATAGAATCCATCTAAAGAAGGCAGCAAATGAGAAAAAAAAACACATAGGGAAAGCAGAACCAGTAAAAAATGAAATGTAATGTGGGAACTGTAACTCCATATATATCAGTGAGCAGGAAATGAGAACATAAAGTGTCTTGTGTACTTAGCAAAGGAGTTGTAACAGTTTTCCATGGGAAATAGGGAGTCAATGAATCCTGCAATTGTATCTATCTTCCTATGTAACCATGAGTGTTTTTGGTAGGCAATTCTTTCTGATTCAGCTGTGTATTCACATGGACAACCACTCCCCTCAGTGCTATTAGAGACTTAAAATTTTTAAAGTTATTTGAATGATGACCAAGATACTTAGCTAGACTGACTTCTTTTTGAAGGAAAAAGCAATCTTTCTTTTGGTCCTCATTTTTTGAAATGATCACATGTTGAGTATATATAAGTAAATGATCTCTTATTTTCTCTAAGATCTTACATATTTTATCCTACTGAAGTAGTAAGAGTTTCTAAAGGACTTGCACCAAGATTTTGTAACCATAAATATAGACGTGGTATTAATAACGAGAATAATACAGTAGGACTAAAGCAAATTACTTTATTGAGCATTCACTCTATCTAAGACACTGTATTAAACATCTAGTGTATATTTGAATCCTCACATATGTAAGATATCTGGTGTGTACTTAGTAATCACATTTTATAGCTGAGAAACTACAGACTTGAGAGACCTAATGCTTCCTTAAGGTTACACCTAAGGAGTGGCTAAGTAGGAATTCAGGCTCAAGTGTTTTGACTTCAGAGTTGATCCATTATACTTACTGTTTCTCAGGCCTTCCCAAACCCTTCAAGTTCAGTGGAAGTCCATTTGGCTGTTTTTATGTTGATGACGTAAAGAACATTCAGACAATCAAAGAGAAATGGGATTTTATTTGCATAGTTGATGAGAACAGCACCACCAGCAACAAAAATCTAAGATGTTTGTTTAAAATGCACATATTCTGTTGTTTACTTTGGATAGATTTGTGATTGTCATTAAAAGACAGCTTCTTATTCTCTCAACATTCAATTCTCTTTGAACAGCACTCTTTACTGGGAGATAAAAGCAATGTTAAAAAAAGCTCACTATGAAAGATCAAGAGTGGCATTTAATCAACAAGTATTTATTAGCAACCTCTTCTGTGTGTGTAATTGTGTAGGCTCTGGAGAATATGATGATAAAGTTCCTCTCCTGAGGGACTGTACTGATTGGCAGAGGAGTAGGAGGAAAGCAAGCAAGTACATGATCTGGCATGGAGTCAGCCTTGAGTAAAATTAGTTGAATGAATGAATGAGGAAGAAAGTGTTAGGGATGTGTTCAGTTTCAGGGGTGGCTTATCAAACAGGCACAAACAGGATGACTCCAAACAATAGAAATTTATTGTCTCACAGTCTCAGAGGCTAAAATCTTGAAATCAAGGTGAAGACAAGGCCATCCTCCTTCTGAAGGCTCTAGAGGAGGATGGTCTTTGACTCTTTCTGGCTTCTGGTAGTTGCTGACAGTCCTTGGTGTTTGTTGACTTATAGATATATCACTCCAGTCTCTTTGTCATCATGTAGTGATCTCCCTGTATATCGGTGTCCAAATTTCTTTCTCTTTATATGGATAGTAGTCATTGGATTAAGGCCCATTTTTAATAGGCATGACTTCATCTTAATTTGATTACATCTGCAAAGACTATTTTCTAATGAGGTCCCTTTCACAGCTAACAGGCATTAGAACATGAACATATCTTTTGGGGGGACTTGACTCAATCCGTAATGAAGGGCTTTAGAAAAGTTTTATGGAGTATAAAAGCGTCCCGCCCCCATGTGTGTGTGTGTGTGTGTGTGTGTGCGTGCGTGCGTGCGTGCGTGTGCATGTGTGTGTGTTTAGGTATATGGGAAGGCAGAGGATGACTTCCTAGAGAAGATGCAGTTTAGTTGACATTTAAAAATATGTAAGGTTATCCTAGGAAATGGTACGGGGTGAGGCTGGCATTGCTGGTAGAGGGAAGCATCTGAGAAGCTGTATTGAATAATGTCACTGTGAATCCTGAGCTTCAGCCCAAGAAATCACTAGTGTGTGAAAAGAACTAACTCACATTCTGTTGGTGTTCTTTATTGTTTCAGCCAGTCCTCTTATACCTGATTATGTATATATTTTCTCACATCTAGCAATCTGTATGTGAAGTTTATGGTGATTCTTTGGCATGAACTTTTATGAACCTCATATTCCAACAAGAAGCCCTTAGTACTCTGTCTCAAATTCTGGGAATCAGAAATGACAATGTCTGCACCATGCTAATAATGAAGAAACTTTTGTGTTGAAAGAATTAACCTTACTTTCTTCTTCATTGTTATTTATTAGTAATTGTGCCAAACTAAAACAAATTGTCTTTTGGTTGTTTAAAGTGAGAAGACACTAAAAATGAATCACAAGTGCAAACTATACAAGATAAAGTATAGAATACTACAATGATATCAAAGCAATTAATCTCCTAATATGGGTTATAATTATTATAATTTTGAGTAACTATCAGCCTTCATGTATGGATTTGAAACATCTTTGACCTGAATTCTCACGTCTTTGGTTAATGAGAGGTTATAAACATTACCATAAATTGTACCTCTAGAATATATAGTTTGTTCAACAGTATAAATTTGGAATTTGTCAAATAAATTATGAATAAATCTATATTATGAAAGAGTATTCCTTTATTAAAGAATGTTTTAAAGGAATGTTTAATAGCATAGGGAACTGTTCATGAGGTATTGTTGAAATTAAAACACTGTTCACAGTGTATCTGAAATTTTGAAGTAATGTGTACGTGAAAGGAAAAACCCCAAAAGACAAAATATTATATATATTTTACTTGTGTTGTTCCATATTTTTCAAATTCATGGCAAGACTAACTTGTACTTAAATAAATTTAAACACTTGAAAAAACATTAAAAATGAAAAAAAAGGAAATTTAAGGTACAATTTTCTGTGAGATCTAGGCAGTGCTGTGCTTATAAATATTTAATAAACCAGTTTACTAGAGAAAAATATAGATGTTTATTATTAATTTTACTGTTATATGCAACACACAATTTACAAAAAATAGTTTCATATACTATATTCTTTATTGTAACTTTCACAGCCATTGATTTTGTAGAACACTTTCTTTGATATTTGCCAAACTCGTATCTATAGACAGCTTATAGTGTCAGGTAACAGATGAGTATAGTTCTGACAGAATTGTTAGTTGACATTTTGTTTATATTAATTAATAATGAAAAAACGAAACAATGAAGACCTTCTATTTTATCCTTTTTCCATTACACAGAAACAAAAGATGTAAATAACTTCCAGAGCAGAGGTAATAGTAAATTATAGTAAAATTATTATGAAAGGGAGTTTTGATTATTTATCCCCATATCTAAATTTATACTCATATAACAATGTGAAATAATTGCTTGCAAACTGTAGAAAAAAATAACTGACTCTCAAAAGTTGGTGTTAATTGACTTCAGCATGCCACTATATAGGAGAAAACACAAACAAATATAGGTGTAGAAAGCAGAACTTGGGAAAATTTTACTGCTAGCCTGCACATTAGAATGTCATGAAAACCAAAAATATTCAAACAGTCGGTATGTATACATATGGTAGAAGTTATCCTACATACATTAATCTTATGATGATCTCTCCTTACATAAAATTCAAATACAGACATATACATGCATACATATAGAATGTGTGTGTAAATATAATATATATGCACAGATAGACATTTATGAATATACATGTGCATCTATATTTTTTCTAAATTGTATTAAGCTGTTTATGAAAATAGCTGAATATCATCCATCATGGATAATCAGAAAAATAGGGAGTTTGGGGCTAGAAATAGAAAGAAATACAGGGAAAGGAGAGCAGACCAGGAGTTAGAGTTTGTTCTGTTACAATTTTGATCATTTTTTGAAAAAATCTAGACTGAACTTGCTATACATTTTATTTTTCATATATTTTGATGACATTTTCTCCAGAAATATTTGATCAATTTGAACTTGGATTAGCTGTGTATGAGAATGTTTAATAGGTGACACTCCTTAATATTCTGTATTTTCTTTTTATCTTCTCAATTTTATAGGTGAAAATCATATTTGATTGTTTTAATCTGTATTTTGAAATTCTTTATCAAGTTGATACAATGTGTAACGTTTATTGGCCTCTAGTAATTTTTCATTTGTAAGTTGCTCTTTCATGTCTTTGCCTGTATTTCTATGGGAATACAAAGATTTTCTATGATATTTAGGAACTTTTCATCTGTTATTCACATAAAAATTTGATTATTATGTGTAATGAAATTTTTCATTATTCAAATATTCAAACATTCAAATATTTCATTATTATGTGAAATGAAAAGTTTCAGTTTTATTTCCAAAACCTTTGTGAAAGAAGTGCCCTTATTAAATAGGTCGATTAGTATTTTTCCTTGTTGTTTTCTTTTTCCTTTGGCATGATCTTTATAACTGACCTCCCCATGCCCAATATTATAGAAGTACAACTTCTGTATATTTTAAAGTATCTGGGGCTTAATTTTTTTCACATGCGTATTTTTATTCAAAGTGTATTACAATTTATGGCATGAATTCAACCCATTTTTTTCAATTTGCATGAATCCATGTATTTACAATTCTGTTCTGTCCTGATTGACTTAAAGTCTTGCCTTTATCACATATTAGACCTCCAAATATTCTTTCTTCTTAATTTTCCATTGAGTTATATTACTATGCCAGTTCTATACTAGTCCTCCTTATCTGTGCCCCATATTTGAAGCTCCTGTAACTTAAGTACAGATCAGAATCTACAACTCTAAAGGCTGAAGTGCAACAGTGTTTATGGTAGGTTAACACTGTTTCACTATAATTTTAAAAGTGGTTCACTTTATTGCAAGGGGACATGTTTTTTGAAGCATTTTTATGTTTTTGGCACTGCTTTGGTCTTGGTTTTATTTTTATTCCCTGAAAAGAAATACTCATCTAAGTTAGCAAATGATGATAGAGTTTTTGGTAAAATAGACAGGAGCATTACATTGACTCATAGCATCTGTTATGGTATACCTCTCACTTATGTTATTCATATTTAATGTTTTAATTGCATGGTAGAATATTTTTCTATGTTAAGTAGATATTTCATCTCAACAGAGTTGTTTTTTTTTTCTTCGCTCAGTAGATATTTTAAGCTGAAAAGATACTTTTACATTTGGCTAAAGAGAGATAATTAAAACTTTCTTTAGAAAAGCAATATGGTAAGAATAATTCTGTTTTATAGACTCCCAAATTATCATTTCTTATATCAATGAATTAGTCTTAGAGGCTTTTAATCTAATTAATCCTCAACCAAGTGTAACACCACAGGGTGATATTTTGTGTAACTGCTAGTGTGCATGGATTTAATTATGGGTTTGCAAACAGCTTTAGATAAAATTGTCTCTACCTGACCTATGTCTATTCTGGGTTTAAAGTTGGGAACATTTCAGTTAATTTAAATATCTTAGTTAATTTAAATGTTTTATATTAATCTGCATTTGTGCATTTAGTGCATCTGTGTTCATGTGCATGTTTATGCACATTTATTTATTCTTTCTTCCACGTTTGCCTAGAACTCTTGATACATTTTTCAGTATGGTGTAAATTAATCTATGCAAGGTAATATAAAGGCATTGTGCCTGAAACTTAAGAGACTTGGTCTCCACTTTCAGCCACTCTGTTTCTCTGGGATTTATTTTCTTGAAATGTAAGAAGATTGGATATCTAGGACCACTTCAAACTCTAACATACTGTGATTCTAAATTTAATAATCGTGAAATTTATTTCAGAAAGAAAATTGTTGTTACATTCTTGACTGAGTATATCTTCCATGTCTAGATCTGGGTTCTAGAACTCTTGAACAAACTTTATCTTGGTTATTTGCCTTTTCAGATATTAAGTCTAGAAATGTGAGTTTGAACTTTTGATAAGTAGACATGAAATATTAGTGATCCTGAATATATATGTACATACATAAATATTCAAAATGTATGTGTACCACACTATTCCAGAAAATTGTATAAATTGGAAGTGAAAAATATATCATTTATCATCCATTATCATTGTTACAAACTATATATGTAATACATTATAAGAAAAAAATAAACAATGAAAATTAAATGTTTAAAATATAGTTGCTATCACTGGTTAAACAGTGTATACACACACATACTATGTATATGTATATATACATATATGTTAATGTATATGTTAATACACATATATGTATATAGACATGTATATATGTCTATATACATATGTGTATATATGCAGTGTGTATACACACACGAATGTCTGCTCTACATTAAGAAAGACAATAACTCCTACACAAAATTATTATAGGGGTTGCATTAAAACAGCATACATAGGGGCGCCTGGGTGGCGCAGTCGGTTAAGCGTCCGACTTCAGCCAGGTCACGATCTCGCGGTCCGTGAGTTCGAGCCCCGCGTCGGGCTCTGGGCTGATGGCTCAGAGCCTGGAGCCTGTTTCCGATTCTGTGTCTCCCTCTCTCTCTGCCCCTCGCCCGTTCATGCTCTGTCTCTCTCTGTCCCAAAAATAAATAAACGAAAAAAAAAAAATTTAAAAAAAAATAAAAAAAAAAAAAATAAATAAAACAGCATACATAAAGTTCCAAGCATGGATTTTGGCATAGAAGAATGGTGCTTCTTACTTTATTACTTATTTCTGCAACAGCTTATTATAGAAAATCAGAAAAGTATACAAAATAGACCTAGGAAAATAGTGACCTCATGTGTCCATCATTCAGCTTCAACAAATATCAAGTTGTTTTGTCCCCACCCAGTGTGTATTATTAGCAAAAATTGATTGGCTAATTGGATGTGATAATACTATTTGAGTTGTTTTATATGAAAAGACTTTTTATTTAGCTAACATACATAAATGCTTACAGATAAATTGTTGTGATGTTTGCTACTTGCAAACAAAGTAATACAGTATATATGTGTGTATATATATATATATTTTTTTTCTTTCTGTTTTGTTATGTTTTTGAATGGTATGTTGTGCCTGAATCTCAGAACACAGGTCAATAATGAGCCTGGAGCTAAAACACTCACTTCCTGACTTAGGTCAGTCTCCTCCTGATTCCATACTAATGTGTATATTTTAAGAAGTGATAAATTTCCCACTGTAAATAAATAGAGTTGATTCCATTATTTGTGGTAGTTACATTCTGTAAAATAGCCATGAACACTGAATTGGTGAATTCTGAACCATTGTTCCTAGAGGAAAATACAGGGTTAGGTGCCTGTAAACCTCTGTTGACATTTTTGTCAACTGATTAATACATAACCTTGTTTTATATGTGTTTCTGCTTAAAGACATTGCATTTAACATCCATTGCATTTAACATCCATTAACATTGACCTCATGGCCAACAGAACTATGACTGATGCTGAACAAAGTTTCTTGGATACATGTATTTGTTCACAAAGCAAATCACAGCCATCTTGCACTTAAGAACACTAGACAGCACTTAAGCACTACCCTTGGGCTGTTTTAGATAGTGAAATTATCATCAAAAAGCACTGAAGTGAAAAAAAAAAGGACCAGTAAATATACCAGAGTGGGGGAAGATATTTACAGGGTAAGCACTGAAAAAGAAAGCAGAGCATTACTTTGTTTGACCTTAATTGGGAACTTGCATGCCATACAACTCAAATTTTTCATCATTTTGCACATGTTTGAGAAAGATCATGAAAGCAACAAGTGCTGATTTGGGGGTTACCAACAAATGTTAATAAGTAGGCAAATTTGCAAATATGGAATCCATGAATAATGACAATTAATTGTACTTGCATTTATATAAATGTATACATTTGGAACTTGAAATGTAACCTTAGAGAATAATTATAAAGAATATTAGATTATGATGTTAAAAAAAATTTTAAAAGGGGTGCCTAGGTGGCTCAGTTGCTTAGGTTTCCAATTTTGGCTAAGGTCATGATCTCACGGTTTGTGAGTTCAAGCCCACTTGGGGCCCTGTCCTGACAGCTCAGAGCCTAGAACCTGCTTCAAATTCTGTCTGTCTGTCTGTCTGTCTGTCTGTCTCTCTCACTCTCTGCCCCTCCCCCACTCATGCTCTCTCTCTGTCTCTCAAAAATAAATAAATGTTAATTTTTTTTAAAAGGAAGAATATTAGGTTATGGAAATTTAGGGGGCAAAGAAGGGGGCAAAGTATATGGCGGAGCAACAGCACGTAAGTTTTCAATATAGCATTTGATGAAATACAGTAAATTAAAATAAAGCATGTCCAGAACTTTCGAGTGGTATTCCTGAGTTTGTTTATGAGGAAGCAGCGGGGGTGTCTGCATGGTGTGATGGAAAGAGGTGCCAGAATTCTGCTATGTTGCTATGTTCTATCCTACCTTGGCATATATTAATTACTGAAGAGATATTACTATATAACCCTGTGGCTTACAGGAAATTGCCCCTTCACTTCTGACAAATATTTCATGGCTAGTAAGAATTCACCATCTTGACTATCCAAGTTTTGTATTCTTCAGATCAGAGTGAACATGTAATTTTCAATGAGACTAAGAAAACTTACCTGATGATTCAAGAACTGCTTAGCAGTCGACAAACAGTAGGGGAGAAAGACAGTCAAGGCAATAAATATTTTTTTTTCCATGAAAATACTATATCCTCACAAATACAATTGAGGATTAAAATGAAATAACCCTTAAATAGGACAGAGTAACTTCTGACAGATAACTTCTGGACCCCTCGTTGGCAAAGCCAAACCCAAAGGGACAGTGTCCTTTGGACATGAGGTCTGTGGATACAATTCATGGGCTTTCTTTATCTTTCATGAAGTTATCTGGGAGAAAAAACAGTGGTCATGTGAATTTCCCTAGATCTTAAACAAAACTAACATTTAGCAGAGCAAAATTTTGAGTCTGAGAACTGGAAATATGAAGGAGGTGACCATTAGATTGATTAATTCCAAAGGATTTAGCCCTGAAGTTTTTGTTTCATGGAGATGACAACTTGAAAATGTTGAAGATGTCTTTCCTGGAGCTTTACAAAGGCTCTTTGCTTCACTAATCTAATTCTTTGGTCAAGCCATTAATTTTACCTATAAGAATAAGGGATGTTTTAGCTCATAAGAAACTCCACAATCATGAAGCAATGACTTGACTTGATTAAAACAAGCTTTTTCCATCATAGGCTCAGCTGAGGAATTTGGATAAATGCTAATTCTGTGATTTTCGTATTTCAATGATTTGGCTCTCTTATCAGTTCCCATTATGCTAACTTTTTTTTTTCCATGAAAATGAAAAGAAAATGAGGGATTGCAGTTCAAGTTTCCTCTTAATGTGATGGCTGCCTTCTGTGAGAGTCATCAAGAAGTCAGCTCACTCAAATTTTGATAACTGACTAGAATCCATAATTACTGATGTCTGAGGCCCATACTCTTCTGAAGACCTGTGAGTGCTCCTTGGCTTTCACTCAGTCAAGAGGATTCCCTGTGCTTATGTTCTTCATCTTCCATATACTCCCAATAGATAGATAGTGAATTGCTCAGGTTATTTATGGTGGGCAGAAATACTTGTTTCTAGAATATTTTGAGTATTTAAGAAGAATGAAACCATCTCCTTATGATGATGCTAGGAAGTGGGGTCTTTGAGAGGTAATTAGGTTTAGAGGAGGTTAAGGGATTAGAACCCCTATGATGAGATAGTTTCCTTATTTAAAAAAAAAAAAAAAAAAAAAAAAAAAAAGGAAGAGACACCAGAGCTGCTTCTGCCTTATGTGGACATGGCAAGAAAGTGGCCATCTGAAAGCCAGGAAGCTATTCCTCACCAACAACCAATTCTGCTGGCACTTTGATCTTGAGCTTCTTAGCCTCTTAGCATAGTAAGAAACAAATGTCTGTTGTTTAAGCCACGTTGTCTATGGGAGTATGTTATAGCAGCCAGGACTATGACAAACGGCAATAATAATGACAACAACACAATAGTAGTAATTATAACATATCTCATACACCATTTAGGAGAACTCTTTCTCTCTTGCCCTTGCCATCTAAGTCATCTCATTCACAGACCATGGAAAACCAAGTACTCTCTCCTCAAGTTTGCTTATCTCTCTGTTCTTTTATCCTCATGGCCTCTATATTCTTCCTGGACTCCTATTTCCACCCACAGTCTCTGTGACTCTATTCCTTGACCTTGACATGCAACTTAGCATTCCTTGGAGTATAAAACCGAAACACAAATCCACTTGAGTAAAACATTTGTGGGCACAACTGACACTGCTGAAGTTTTTCATTGCTGTTTTGTTTATTTCTTTTTGTTTTTTTGAGGGAGGGGAATGCTGAAATAGGAATAATGGTGAAGCAATGCAAACAATATTAAGCTCCATATTAAACAGAGTATTTCTAAATATTTTTGTGTGTGAAACACCAAAAAGTTTTACTGTTTATATTAGTTTCCTATGCCTGTTATAATGAAATACCAGAAACTTAGTGGCTTAAACCAATGGGTATTTATTATCTCAAGGTTTTAGAAGCTAGAAATCCTAAATTATTATCACTGAGCCAAAATCAAGGTATCCGCAGCATGACATTCCCATAGTAAATTCTCAAGGCAAATTCATTCCTTGCCTCTCTCTGCTTCTGGTGGCTGCTGACATTCCTTTGCTTATGGCTGTATCATTACAACTCTGCTTCTTTTTTTTTTTTTTTAACTTCTTCATCTATATGTGTCTAATTTCCCTCTGTCTCTTTCTTCAAGGACGTTATGATGACATTCAGGCCCAAGCAGATAATCCAGGATAATCTCCCCCTGCCAAGATCCTTAACTTAGTCACATTTGCAAAGACATGTTTTTTTTTTTTTGTTTGTTTGTTTTTTTTTTGTTTTTTGTTTTTTTGCCCTTATAAGGTAGCATTTATAGGTTCCATGGATTTGAACTGGATATCTTTGAGTGCCTATTATTTATCCTACAGTGTTCTCACCTAATTCCAGACTATCTCCATTTTGTTAGTTCCTCTTTTCCCTCTTCTGCCTTAGCAACCTCTTTCTTCCAAGGAGAGCTAAACTCTTCTCTTTGTATTACATGAAACACGTTTACTCTTCCCAGTCCTAAGAATCAATACTCATTTGTTGCAGATTTATCAAGGTATTCCAGACAAAAACAAACAAAAAATACAGAAATAATGAATAAACAAAAACTTATTTTACAGAAACCAGGATTGCTACAAAGTGTGAATTTATTTTCCTGTTATGGCAAAGGGAGTTGTTTCATTTTAGTTAGATTATCTCTCAAAATCTCATGATGATTTAAAAATAACTGCAATATTTTAATATTATTATGATAATTCTCAATGGAATAAGGTTAATTACCCTATTTTAAACATGAGGTAACTGGCCTCAAAAGATACGGTGACTGTGCAAGTTTATATAGGTAGGAAGGGGAAAAGCTAGAAGTCTAAAGTAGTACTCTCTGACTCCAAAGCCCTGTTCTTCTCCTTCTTTTTTTTTTTTTTTAAGTTTATTTATTTATTTTGAAAGAGCTAGAGACGGTGTCTATGCACACAAGAGTGGGGAAGGGGCAGAGAGCGAGGGAGAAAAAGAATCCCAAGCAGGCTCTGCACTGTCAGTGCAGAGCCCTCCACGGGACTGAAACCCATGAACGGTGAGTTCACCCACCCAGGTGCCCCTCCGGGGCCTTGTTTGTAATCACTAAGCTTTCCTGCCCCTTGAGGTTCAGTTGGCTAGTCTATAGGAAGAGATAATAGTGTTTTTAACCAGGTGTTTTCTGCAGTGTTAACTAAAGTGGTTCAGGCAGAAGTACTACATAAATGACAAAACTTCATGCAAAAGTGACCACTGTCGTCTCCATAATCACCACCAAGTCCACCATGGCTACTGTCACCACCCTTGGTACTGCCACAATCACCATCACTTCTAACATGACAGTCGTCACTACCATTGCCATCGTCTCCACTACTGCTGTCACCACCATTACTGCCAGCTTTGCCATCCTGAACACAGCTACCACCGTCACCACCATACCTCTGTCAACATCAGAACTGTCATCAGCATCGCCACTGCGATGACTGTCATGACCGCTACTAGCACCACTGCTAGCAACAGGCCTGTGAGGACCACTGGTGCCACTACTACATTACCTCCAGTGGGGCGCTAGAGGTAATTGTAACTGGCTCATACCAGCTCTTGAGATACGGCTGTTAAAATCTCTCCTCAACTCTACATTCCCTGATCTCACACTGGTAACTCAAAACAGACCACGGTGGGGCCATGTATCCTATGAAAATGAGGAAATACTACAAACCAGTGACGTTTATCTTCTAGCACACCAGGAATCCTCACAACCACCAAGCTACCATACCAATACGACTGCCATCACTTCCACAACCACTGCCATCCCATCATTCTCAGCATTACCAACCCATTGTAATTATTACCATCCAAAGATGGTATTTTTTATTTTATTTTTATTTAAAAAAAAAAAATTTTAACGTTTATTTATTTTTGGGACAGAGAGAGACAGAGCATGAACGGGGGAGGGGCAGAGAGAGAGGGAGACACAGAATCGGAAACAGGCTCCAGGCTCCGAGCCATCAGCCCAGAGCCTGACGCGGGGCTCGAACTCACGGAGCGCGAGATCGTGACCTGGCTGAAGTCGGACGCTTAACCGACTGCGCCACCCAGGCGCCCCAAGATGGTATTTTTAAAAAAAAACATATTTTTTTCTCGAATGAATCAACATGCCATTGTGGTGGTAATTTAGGTGATTATACATTAGAAAATAATGTAAATTTTGGCCTTGGTATGTGAGCCTACTGTGTGAGAGCATAAAGGAACTGAGGCGGGACTGGGACGACGGGCATCTACCAAGCTCAGCATCCTTCTTGGCTATAAAACATGCTGTGAGGTTTTGCTAGATTTATTGGACAGGCAAAGTCTATCCACACTAAATCCGTTAAAACAATCCTGCTGGCACTCCCATTAGTGTCACATCCGTTAGTTGCTTGAAATACATTCATCTCTGGGAATAGGAGAGAGTGGTGGTAAAGCTGACATGTCTACATACCTGGGGGGGGTGCTGGAGGCTGTGAATAAGGAAGCTCCTCTTTTATTATAGCATTGCATGGGGCTAAAAAGTGATTTGATTGTGGCTTAGGACACTGCAAATGAAACAGTCTTTCTTCAGAGAGAAAAAGAAATAGAAAGCAAACCAGGATATATATATATATAATAATATTTGCCGAATACTTATGAACTCTGTCCTTTATAACAACACTGTATGATTGATATTATTTCCATTTCACTAATAAGTGGACTGAAGCTAAGAGAAGTAGAGTTCAATCATTGCAGGGTGGAGTTCTCTGCTTTCAAAGTCCATACTTTCCTACTGCATCTCATTTCCTCATAGACAGGGGGAAAGAGGGCATTTGATATACAGACTTAAAAAGTACAAAACCAAAGTTAGATCTTTTCATGTGTATCTCTTTATATTATCAAAATAAATTTATAAAATAGGCATTAATATCCCTATTTTACAATTCAGAAAATGGATATTTAATTTTTTTAATGTTTATTTATTTTTGAGAGAGAGAGAGAGAGACAGAACACGAGCAGGGGAGGAGCAGAGAGAGAAGGAGACACAGAATCCAAAGCACGCTCCAGGCTCTGAGCTGTCAGCACAGAGCCCTATGCGGGACGTGAATTCACGAGCCCTGAGATCATGACCTGAGCCGAAGTCAGATGCCCAACCGACTAAGCCACCCAGACACCCCCAGAAAATGGATATTTAAAGAAATCAAGTTACTTGTTCAAAGCAAATCAGTTGATAAGAGCCAGAACTAGGATTCAGACGCATAGTACAATATTCTAAACGTTACTTTCTCCTCTTCTTCCCCTACCCAAACTTTGGAAATGTTAGTACATACACATTTAGTGGGAATTGGATCAGACTGTTTTATAACATGATTTAAAATATTCTTTGCTCAGTAGCCACCTAAAGTTTTATTTTCATATCATAGCCAGTTTGTTTTGTTTGATTTTGAGTTTATTGTTGTTGTTTCTTTGCATTTATTTTATCAAGTGATTGAACTAATGTCAGTGTTTGTTGTATGGGTGGCTTTCAGGTTCATCACTGAATAACACACTCTTTATACAGTGCCTTCATTTAATCCAGTATATTTGGAATCTAGAACTTTATTATTGTCCATGTTAAGATGAATAAATTAGTTGACTTTTTGAGCTTCTTCTTAGGCAATGTTATGAATTGTCCTAATTAAGTCTTTCTGACCCTTTTCTAAAACCCTATATTGATTCTAATTACTGTTCCTTAAGTGATTATTATCTAATATCTTGGTAAATGCATGTATGAACATTTATCTTGACTTTCTCTATTTACCTAAAGCAAGATATTTTTGAGCGACTCATCTTCCCTTTAATCAGCTGTCACCTTTCACATAATGCCAGTAGCAGAAATAAACTGAGAGTAATCATATGGTGAGAGGCAGTAGAAACAATTTAATCTTAGACTAAGGAATTCCCAGCTGCATACAGTATGCATACAAGATGATGTTTTAGCAAGAATCCTCTTTGTTCTATTTCCTCAGTATTTCTTCAGTTTGTTCCTTTTACTCTACATTTACTGCCACTGACTTTGAGAGACTCTTACTTTTCTTCAGGTAAAGTCTAATAAGTAATAAAGTGGTTCTTACATGTGTTTGGACTCAGAATGAGAGCTTGACAAGCTGTCTGTTCAGTCTTGAACCTTCTCTGTATGAGAGAAAGAAATGGCAACCGAACTGGTATAGATTCTTATGTTCCTTCTTCCCGTACCACTTATAGTTATTTAGATGCCGGATGTGCTGACACAGGCGTTGTCCTCTGTGCTGAAAATACAGAGAATTTTAGCACAGATGATATGGATGATGCATGAACAGTAATTCATTAGAGTTTAAGCAGCACGAAAACCACTAAAATTGTTGTTCCATAAATACAGAGGTCAAGTGGGGTCTAACATATTTTGTTTATGGAGAGAGTGAGTGGTGTATATGGGAGGATATATGAGTCTATTCAGCCTAATTTTCAGATCCTTTTTGATCCTTAAAGGATACAGTCATTATTAACCAGGTAGAAAATGGTGAGAAAGTAAAGAAAATTAATTCTGAAACATTTTATGTACATGATAGTATTTAGTTTTCACATTGCCCCTATTAAATAAACATCCGTTGTTACATACAACTCTACACAATTAGCCAAAGCTGAGAGAAGCTAAGTAATTTGTTCAAAATCGTCACTTAGTAATTTTTAAGCAATAGTTTAATGCTGCAGTGGTTTGTTAAAAACAAGACAACAGGCCTAAAATGGAGTTGGTCATGCTAAGCCCCATGTTTCTAAACTGAGACTTAATTACTGTTTCAACTCTCCCAGAAATGGTACTTTAAACCAGTCAGTCGGGAATCCCCTGATCAGCATTAGTTAGCTAATCTGCCTGACAACCTCCGAAGTTCCCTAAAGGAAAGTAACCTTGCAATAACCAGCTGGCTTTTTGCCTACTATAACTTTCTTATACCTGTTCCTTCTCCCTAGAAAAGTCTTTTATTTTGTACAGCTCCTTAGAGCCCCTTTCTGATAGGTGGATGCCACCTGCTTCCTTAATCATTGAAAGAAGCCAATAAGATCTTCAAAATTTACTCATTGAATTTATTTGTTTTTTTTTTTATTTTGCTTTTTATTAAAAAAAATTTTAATGTTTATTTTTGAGAGAGAGAGATAGAGCACCAGTGGGGGAGGGGCTGAGAGAGACAGAATCCGAAGCAGGCTCCAGGCTCTGAGTCCTCAGCAAAGACCCTGACAGGGGGCTGGAACTCACGAACTGTGAGATCAGACGCTTAACCGACTGAGCCACTCAGGCACCCCTTGATTTTGCTTTTTAACAGATTTGATTCTCCACCCCAATGTCTTTGCTGTACCGGTGCTCATTTTTTAGATTTCGCAGATGAGTAAAAATTTTTTAATGGAAATTTATCATAAGGTTTCCAACATTGCATTTTTAAAAAGTAATATTTTTAAAAATATCTATTATCTATTAGAAATCCCATTTAATAAAAAGAAGGAATTTTAGCAAAAAGATTAACAGACAGACATATAGAACAAAAGCAGTCATTTCCAACAAAGTATACTTGGCAACCTCTACCTCTCTCACATACACAAACACACACACATAGTCCATTATTCTAAAATTTATTTTCTTCATATTTGTGAAATCTTTCTTGTGGATCAGTATTTGGAAACCACTACAGTAAGCTAGTAATTGACTTGGGACAATTAGCCAAACAATGTGCTATTTAATAGTCACCCTTTCTTTTGGGAGAGCCCAGACTCAGAGGGTGCCAATAGGCCAGTCCAAATGGCTGACTCCCCGGGACCCTGTATTGTGATACTCTGTATTTGTTTCCGTGTAGGCCAACTCTGTCTCTCACAGGTGCTTATTTTTCATGGGGGTTGGGGGAATCATGGAGGAGGGAGTGAGCAGCCCCCTCCCCTTTTCCCCTTTAAGAATGATGGTCAGAGTGAGAGAGAGTAGAGCTCCTGTGATTAGAATTAGAAATGCCAGCTTTCCCCTCTGGTTTATTGGGAGGAGGAAATAAAACTTGCCAAGTGCCCCACAGAGTCTCCCAATATGAAGTCCTATTTCAAATACTTACTGCCTGCTGCTATCTGAATTTCCATTTAAAAATAATTATCAAAACCATATGGGTTAAAAGGGTTGGGGGAGTCTCAAAATGGAAATATGTAAATCGCAGCAACTTTGGCCTTTTGCGTTTGGCGGAGTCTCCCCCAAGCCCAGAACTTCCCTCTGTGCCTTTTGCAGCATGGGTTCCCATGCTGCTGCCCCCACCAGGGCATAGGCCACCCCCTTGTCTACTTGCAATCCTGTGCTACAGCTCTGAACAGCAGAGTAGAGTGAACTTAGTTCTCTAGGTACTAGTGGCTCTCCACTTCTCAGAACCATTTGAAGCTCTTCTCCTCCATGAGACGTTGTTCCTACCTTCTTGGCTTACCACCAGGTAAAACGACCAGTGACTCCCATGTGTCTCTAATGTGTCCTGTGCGAACCTCGTTCAAAAAAACAAACAAAAAAAAGGCTTTCTCACAAATCCATCTGGCTGTTGGCTCTAGTAGATTGTGACCTACTTGTAGGTAAGGAATAATTACTCATCTCAGGGTGCCTGGGTGGCTCAGTCGGTATAGCATCTGACTTTGGCTCAGGTCATGATCTCATGGTTCATGGGTTCAAGCCCCACTTTGGGCTCTGTACTGACAGCTTAGAGTCTGGAGCCTGTTTCAGATTTTCTGTATCCCTCTCTCTCTCTGCCCCTCCTCTACTTGCACTCTGTCTTTCTCTCTCTTTCTCAAGAATAAATAAATATTAAAAAAAATTACTCATCTCTACATCCCTAGAACCTACATGTTACCTGACATACCTGATGTACATGGTCATTGCATGAATAGAAGCTAACATAAATTTAATTTAAGCTATGTAATAATTATATATAGCATATATTACATAATATATATAATTAATAATAAAATTCCTATCTAAAATAGATTAATAGAATTTGTTATGAATCCTCAAGCCCACCATTAGAAATCTTAGAAATCACATATAGAAGATTTCTTACAGGCCATTTAAATTTATGTAAGGTATTGGGGTGCCTGGGTGACTGAGTCAGTTAAGTACCCAGCTCCTAATTTTGGCTCACTTCATGATCCCAGGCTTGTGAGATGAAGCCCTGCAATGGGATCTGTGCTTAGCATGGGTTGCCTCTCCCCACTCTGCCTCTCTTCCCGGTGTGCACTCTCTCTCTTAAATAAATTAACAAACAATAAATAAAAATTTATGTAAGGTATTAAGACTATTCCTGTCAAAAACCAAAATTCAACGTAGTGAATTTTAAAGATCTTATAAGCTTATTCAATGGCTCATGAATCAGACAGCATCCCATCTAGTATATAGGAAGGAACACCCAACAGTTGTACAAAATGAAGCATTTTTATATGCAGAAGGGGGTGGGGTTAAGAAGACATACTAGTGAAGAGCTGGGCAAAGTTACCTTTCTTTAGGGGACAGCAGGGTTCTATATGTATTGACCAGATCATTTTAATCAACTTGTTTGAGACTCCATTCCTGAGAGAGGCTAAAACTGTAAGTAAGTTAGGTAGTAAGTCTCAGTTTGGTGACTCTGGTTAGCTTAGCATACATGACTCCACTGAGCCTATTTGGCCTAGTGCCTTGTTTTAAACATGCCTAACTAGACTTGTTTATGCAATGACATAGTATTTTTGGATTATAGTTACATGATTTAAAAACATAACCTAGAAAGACACTAATAAGAAGTGCTAGGTATGCCTGAGTGGCTCACTCGGTTAAGCATCTGACTCATGATTTTGGCTCAGGTCATGATCTTGTGGTTTGTGGGTTCAAGCCCCATGTCTAGCTCTGCACTGTCAGCCTGGGATTCTGTCTCCCTTGGCCTCCCCCTTCCCTACTTGCTCTCTCTCTCTCTCTCAAAAATAAACATTAAAAAAATAATAACTAGTGCTAACTAGATGCTTGTTCCATAATGATGCTAACATCTTAATATTTGGGCATTGTGAGAGAACAGCTTTCGTTTGACAAAAACTACTTTGAGAGACTTTAAAGTAACACTAGCAAGTTTATATAGCAATGGTATTGTGCATTTTTAATATAAATTCCTGACTCTTTTTTTTATGTCAAATCTTATCACAATTTAGCTCTTGGAGCATTATTTTTATACAATGTCATAGGTGTAGGTTATGTGTATATCTGACCTAATACATGTCCATATTTATCAATGTGTGGCTACTAATCACCAGAAATGTGGCTTGTCTGAATTAAGATGTAAGGATGATATATATACCAGATTTTGAAAATTTTAGGTAAAAAATCTCATTAATATGTGTATTGATTATATATTAAATAATAATATTTAGAGTATATTGGGTTAAATAAAAATCAACTTCAGTGGTTTAATTTTTATTTGTTTATTTTTTTAACTTTTTTTTTTTTATTGAGAGACAGAGAGACACAGAGTGTGAGCAGGGGAGGGGCAGAGAGAGGGGGAGACACAGAATCTGAAGCAGGCTCCAGGCTCTGAGCTGTCAGCACAGAGCCTGACACGGGGCTTGAACACGCAAACTGCGAGATCATGACCTGAGCTGAAGTCAGATGCTTAACTAACTGAGCCACCCAAGCACCCCTATTTTTATTTATTTCTTTAACATGGCTACTAGGGGTGTGTGGGTGGCTCAGTTGGTTAAGTGTCAAACTCTTGATTACAGCTCGGGTCATGATCTCATGGTTTGTGGGTTCAAGCCCCACATTGGGCTCTGCACTGACCACGTGGAGCCTGCTTGGGATTCTCTGCCTCTCTGCTCCTCTCCCTTTCGCTATCTCTCTCTTTCTCTCAAAATAAATAAACATTAAAAAAACATGGCTACTAGAATATTTAAAATTACATACATGCCTCACATTTGTGACTTATGTTGTATTTCTTTTGGACAGGGCTATTCTAGATAGACTATGTAAATGAGACTATTCTAGACTAGACTATTTCATGTTATATGGCTACTTTGTGTGTTGCCCTTGAATATTGGGTACAAGCACAGAGGGTGGTGACATTTAATATCATTAATACAAGTTTATTTAGAATCTGCCATGCAGCATACCCTGTGATGAGCCCTGAAAATGCGGGTTTGGAATCGGCAGTCACGATCCCTGCTGCCACAATATATAACAGTGAGAAAGACAGATATTAAACAAATAATTATTTGAATACCTAATTTGACCAATATGGTGCTTGGCACAGTAAGAGATATGAAGAAGTACATAAATCAAAGTATCCAGCTTGAATGAATTCTCAAAATAGTCAAATACATTTCCTAGTAAAAAATGAAAACATTTATTCCACAGTGTATTTTTTTTCTCTTTTGATATTTTTCTCCTTGAATATTTAAAACAGTTTTTAGGGGCGCCTGGGTGGCACAGTCGGTTAAGCGTCTGACTTCAGCCAGGTCACGATCTCGCGGTCCGGGAGTTCGAGCCCCGCGTCAGGCTCTGGGCTGATGGCTCAGAGCCTGGAGTCTGTTTCCGATTCTGTGTCTCCCTGTCTGTCTGCCCCTCCCCCGTTCATGCTCTGTCTCTCTCTGTCCCAAAAATAAAATAAACGTTGAAAAAAAAAATTAAAAAAAAAAACAGTTTTTATTTAACCACAGTTCTCTTAGAAATGATAAATTCTAAGTATTCTAGAAATCTTAGACCTTTCCCTTACTGTGTACCTTCGTAACTCAACTTGTTGCATGGGAAAGGTCGCTAGACTGGGCATGCAGAATCCTGAATGCTAGACTTGTCTTTGTCTTGAGTCAGCCATGCCATCTTGGAAAAGTGTTTCCTTTCTTTCAGCTTCATAACCTCTTTCTGGAGAAAAGGTGTTGATCTAGGTGATTTGTATATCAATTAGTTGCCATAAGTGTAAGCCTCAACGTTGTTTAAATACTGGAGGTTAATTCTGGGCCCAAGGAGCTAAAAAGTCCCAAATCCCTCCAATCTCCACAAAAATCTGCAAGGTTTGGTCCAGCAGCTTAATCAGGACCAAACTTCCCTCCATCTCTCTGTCTGCTTGCTTCATTTTGGGGCTCAATGGTTCTAAAATGGCTGCTAGCAGCATCTTCTTCACACAACCAGCAGAAGAGAGTGGCATCTGCCTCATCATTCTTAGTGCAAGTTCTTAGATTCTCTGGTTGAAGGAGCTCAGATGTCATGCCCATCCTTAAATCTAGCTCTGCAGGTAAATGGCACCCTCATGGGTTTAGTTTAGTTCACATGTGTCACCTATGGAGCCAGGAATGAATTCAGTTTCTCTGAAACCACATGGACCCCTAAACAGAAATTGCAGCCATTGTGAAAGGGGAAAGGAGAAGTGAAGCAACCCACAAATGCTCCACAGGGTGCCCGTATGATCTTGATGAAATTATGTTAACTCTGTGCTACTACATTATGTCATCTACAACATGATGAGAATACTGTCATACTCAGTGCACAAGATTATTATGAGGGATAAACAAAAGAGCCAATGTCTTTACATTGGCAGAGAGCACAGAGCCTAGCTTTCAACAGGCATTTACATAAAACTTTCAGGCACTCATTCATTCTATTTGTCTATGAGTCTCTAAGCCCCTCATTTCCCCATTCCTCACTCTATTTGTCCATAAAATATAAATATGAGAGCTTCCCTTTTGGCTTCGTCTGAGAACTCTAATGAGAATTCATGGGTCAGAAATGTAAATTGTGTGAAACTTTTTATATATCAACATCATTTCATTTATTCTATCAGAAGCTGAACTGCATTGGTCTGGATGTTTGCTTTAGTGTGACTTAATGTGTAAAGATACATCAGTTTCCCTACATTGACTAATTGCCATTTCCAGCGACACATCCTGAGAAAAATGTTTTCACAATATTCTGCAAACATGCACTGATTTCTCCCTCTGAACTTCCTTGTAAACAACTTATCAAGTCTTCCAAATTCAGACTGTCATTAATAGAGTAGAAGCAGTGTAGTAATTTTTTTGAACTGCTGATGTAGGGTAAACACCAAACATAAACATATACTCCTTTCTCTATAACTGTAAACATAGTAGATGCACAAACATGTGATCAAAATCATTTTGTTACAAAAATAACCAGAAAGTGCATGTTAGTTTTCCCTGAATTCTGTAAATGAGCTTCAATTACACATATTACTACCCATGGTGATTCTATTTCAAAATGTCTTTGAATTCATCTGCAGTGAGATGACCTGGCATCTCTTCAACTCAATATGTGCAAAAGGAAACTCAATTTTGTCTCTCTTACCTGATTTTTCTTTCACGTTGCTTATTTCTGTTAATGAGACCTCCATCCTCTCAAGTCTTAAGGTCTCAGAATTATCATTAGCACCTTTCTTTTTCTTACAATAATATCCTGTCCTATTACCTTAACCACTGTGTGTGTGTGTGTGTGTGTGTGTGTGTGTGTGTGTGTGTATCAAACCCATTTCCATCTCATCATCACAATTGCTACTCCCTTGGCATTTGTCAAATGAATCCGTGGATCCAGGTTCATTAAATGCCAGAATCTAATGGCTGTTTGCTGATAGGTCTTCCTGAATAAACTCCGAAAACTGCCTGATTCATCTTTATATTCTTACCATTTAGCACAGTTTCTAACATATAGTATATGCTCATTAAATACTAGTTGGAGCAACATTTGATTTCTCCAAATCTCCCTGTCTCTCCCCATTCAAAGTCAAAGTACCTCTTAAATGTGTGATTAATTTTCTCAAAGGACAGTTCTGTTCATATCATTCTTTTAATAAACACAATGAAAAGTACCATTTGTTTAAAATCTACTGTGTTTCAGGGTTATTCTTCTCACTAACACTCCAGCAAGCTATCATTTCCATGTTCACTGATGAGGAAATTGAGGTACAGTGAGGTGAGGGCATAGGTTGAGCTCACAAGACTATCAAGGTGCAGGTCTGTATATAAACTCACATCTGTGTGACTCCAGAGACTGTGGCTTCCACTAGGCTATTTGCTTTACTCTGCTCAAAAACTTCTGTAATGCCTCTCTAAAACGACTTGCCCTTTTAGGACAGGAACAGATCATTAAAGATCTAGGTTGTGAATGTCTATTGAGGCCTTATTATTTGGACTGAGGTGGGTAGAGCAGTGGCATGCTGTTCCTCAGAGCTCGTTAGTGATGCTGAATCTCGGGCTCCAGTCCAGACCTACTGAACCAGAATTTACATTTTAACAAGATCCCTCAAGTGATTTGTAAACACGTGGAAGGTTCAGACTCATATTTCAGGGACACCCTGATCACTAGGCACCAACATTGATTTACCAAGGAGAACTAGTCATACGAGCATAACCTCAGCTCCTTTCATAGGTTATCAAAGACATTGCTTAAGGAGATAAGGGTGATTTTAGCAATGCCTTGTATACATATATAGTAACACTGTAATAATTCAAGGCATTTTTATTCGTAACAACCATTACAGTTTGTAGTCACATATTTTGAGAAGACTCCTTGCTTATGAAACTGATGAGGCTAAGAGTTCTAACATGCAGTGTCTCTGTTCTCTGCCTCATTGTTTCCCCCGCACCAAGCACAGGACATGGTAAGGATTCAATATACATGTGCTGAATAAATGAATACGGTACTGAATAATGACCTTGGGGACAGAATTTGGTGAAAATATGTGGGTTTACTGATAAGAATATTTTAGCTAAGGGATGGGCATTCAAGCTGGAGGGAAATTTCTAGTGTCGTGTTACATGGCTGTCTTTTGTTCTACATTTATTCCATTACTTCATCTAAGACATTCCAATTATGTTTCCTTACTTTGTAAATATGATCACCCTGGGGAAAGGTTGAATGTGTTGGAGGACAGAATTAATGTCAAAAAAGATATTTAAAGATGGAAGTGATGGTATGATTCTTATAAAATGAAATTCAATGGAACCAAATGTAATAACATGCATGTTGGTTCAAAAGATCAATGAAGAAAGTGGAGGAGTTGTGGCTTTAGGAAAATGAGTGAAAACATAGTTTTACTTGGTACAGTACCATTCAAAAGAGTGATATTACCACCCTTAAAAATTATGTAAGTTAAGGATGAAATAAGAGAAGTGGAGTATCCAGAGTGAAGAAGATCGCAGTTGCCTATTTCAAGGCTCAATTAACTTTTCTCAAAAGAGCTAAGTAGTCAAATTCACATATTTGTGGGCCAGAAGTTCTTCTTTATCACAACTACTCAATTCCTCTGTTGTCATGGGAAAGCTGCTATAGATAGGTAATAGGTAAACAAATGAATGATTGTGTTGCAATAAACTGTTTTTATATACACTGAAGTTTTAATTTCATATAATTATCTGAAACATTCTTCTTAAAAATTTTCATATATACAAAATGTAAAAATCATTCTTAGCTCATGAGCCATACAAAAATAGGTGGTGGGCTAAACTTGGTCTACAGGCCAAAATTGGGCAAACACTGCTTTATTCTGTTGTAGTCTGAGTCCACTTAGAATTTAGTTATTGGGCACCTCCCATTTGGACAGAAATGAATAAACTGTTAGGGCTTCAAATGGGAATGGATATCATATGGATAAGACTGAAAATGAGGAAAATAAAAAGAAAATGGGGTACCTAGTTTGGAAAAGAAAGGAATTTATACTACCTGGTTGGTACCTTCAAATAACTGAAAGTAAATTTAACAAAAATACCATTGTATCTTCAGGTATAGAATTTAGATTCAGAAAGGCTTGGATTCATCATGGAATGTGTATGCTGTTTAGGACAATATACTAAATATTTTCTTGCCCACTCTCCTCATTTATATATTGAAAAAAATTAAATTAACCTTTGTTATATAAAACAAAAAAACAAAACAAACAAACAAACAAAAACTACTTCCAAACTTGGTGGCTTTAAACAATCATATATTATTTCTCTCATTCTGCGGGTAAACTGGGTAATCCCTCTACTGGTTTTGCCTGGATTCCTTAACATTACTAACATTTAGCCAGAGCATCAGCTGGGCTGAAATATCGAAAATGGACTCATTTATGTCTGATAATCATGGTACTGGCTCTTGGGTGAGGTTCCTGGGATCTTCTCCACATGGCCTCTCACTCTCCAGTAGTCTAGACTGCTTCTTTATTTGATGGCTTGAGGGCAAGATTCTAAGAAAGCAAAGGAAGATACTCCAGGGACTTTTGAGACCTAGGATACAAAACACACACCATGTCACTTCCACCACATTATATTTCTCAAAGAAAGATACAAGTTTAGTCCAGATTTAAGAAGGTGGGGAAAGAGTCTTCACCTCTGGATGATAGGGGCAGAACAGTTAAATTGCAAAGGGTGTGGTCTTAGGGATTTGTCATTAAATATGGTCATTAATCTACCACACCTACTTAATGGGGTATTGTGAGGGTTAAACAAGGTAACATTTGCAAAACACTTATCATAGTGTTCAACACACAGTAATTGCTTAATAACTAATGACTATATCATTCTGGGTCTGATAGAATAAAAAGGGAAGGAAGAACACAGAATGGGAGATGTTCCAGGTTGGAATGAGCTCTTTCTGAGTATACTGTCATCATGACAAGTATCGAGATTAGATGGATTAAACAAGAGACATTAACACTGGGTAAGAGGAATCTAAAATTCATTTACTCTTCAAATTTCTTAATTGGATTTTTTTCCATTCATTGTATGGATATCAGATATCAATGGGCACAATAAAAGCCAAAAATCATGACAGGTATGAGGAAGTGTATATATTTAATTTTATTGCCAGCTTTTTGAAATTAAGTTTGTAATTTCAAATCATAGGGAACAGTTATGAACTTAATCTGAAGGTGATTGTGATATATTTGACTTTTTTAAAAAATGAAATGCTGTGTCTAGTTATTTTGGTTTGTATTACCTCTTTTCCTTTATAAATTTCCAGAAAGAATATGAGAGGATGTTATCTATAAAGTTTTTTTTCCAACATCATTTGGATTAAAAGACCGACATTAGAGAGATTTTGGAAAACATCTGGTACTTGAGAGAAAACCAATTGTATCTAAAATACGAAAATAGAGAGGAAAGGGAAAAAACAAACCTTTCTCCTCTTCTTTGTCCATGTCTCCTCACTACTGAGATGAGGAGAGGAAGAGTTCTCTGACAAGCAACACAATGACAAAGAAACATCTGAGTCATCCAATCCCATAATGAATGTGGAAGGTTGTAGAAAACAATGTCAGAGAGATGTCTTATTGAGTTTGACTCAACCTACTCTGAAAGGTTTAGGTGGGTAGATTCCTTAACATTTTTTTAAAATCTGTATTTATTTTTGAGAGAGAGAGCCCACAAGTTAGGGAGGGGCAGAGAGAGAGAGAGACTGAGAATCCAAAGCAGGCTCTGCATTGACAGCAGTGAACCCCCGATGCAGAGCTCTAAGTCACAAACCCCAAGATCATGACCTGAGTCAAAGTCAGACACTTAACCAACTGAGCCTCCCAGGTGCCCCAATTCCTTAAACATTTTTTTAAACATTTTCACATGTGCTTTTGGAGGCCTGAGTCCACGAAAGAAAACATTACCTATTAAAGTATTGACAGAAGGCAGTTTCATCCTTTTACTAAAGAAATAAGTAAAAATGAATGAACCAGTACATAAATAAGTGACTTTGTTCTTCTAGGTGTAATAAACTTTGCATGATGTGCTGGATATTTTTGTTTGTTCATTTAAATCCATTCTCTACCTTCTTTTTGTCTGGCAAAGCTGATCTGTACAAACTATAACAACAGATTCTCTTTTCTTCTGTCTTCTGGATGTTTATAGCCAAAGAGAAATATAGGCAGGAAACTGAAGGGAAGGAGGAAAGGGATTCCCTCTCCACCATCACTCTGATTACTGTCAATAGCTGAGAAGCACTACAGTGTCTCTTGTGATTGTCCTGTACCCATCTCACACCTTGGTAAATAGTTTATTAAACATTCTTCAAATTATTTAATTTTATTGTGTCATCTCTTTTCTGCTGATATGCAGAGAGATCCTAAAATATCTTCTAGTCTATCCAAAACTAAAAATAATTTGTGACAACAGGCAGAAACTATAAGGTAATCAATTACTACAGCTAACATTGAATGCATCAAACACTTCATTCAGATATTTTCCCTCATTTATTAAAAACTATTTTTGAGTGCCTCCTCACTGCTCAAAAACTGGACCAAAATATAGTCTGGGCAAGCAGCTTATAGTCTAGATGTGTAGGTAGCCATTAATCAATCACACAAAACAAATATACAATTTAAACTGTGGTGAATACCATGTAAGAAGGCATGTTGTAGCAAGTGTGTAAGAGGGGCTTCTAGTGGGCTAGGGATGAGGGAAGTTGAGCTGCAGAAATCATATTTAAGCAGAGATACGATGGATTGTAGGTATTAATTAAATGTGGAGGACTGGGAAGAAAATTTCAGGCAGAGATATGCCAAAGTCTTACAGTAGAGATAAACACAATACATTGTAAGGACGAGAAGACAGCTGGTGTGGCCAGAGTTCAGAAGGTACGTGAGATCACAGTGTTGGATGAGGCTAACAGAGTAAATATGGCCAAACTATCAAGGACCTTGTGAGTCATACTGAAGATTTTTGGTTTATATACAAAGAACAACGGGAAGCCTTTTGTTTAAATGAAGGAATGATATGATTTGTATATTGAAAAGATCTGTCTAAACTGTGGAGAATAGACTGGAAAAGGGCAAGGTGGAAGGGGAATTAATTAGGAACCTACGGCAACTGCCCAGGTAAGAAATAATGACAGCTTAAAAGAGATAAAAGATGAAAAAGACAAGAAAAGATGATGCCTATCAGACTTACCATTTAATCCAGATTTCAGAGAGATCAGATGTTGAGTTTTCGATATTGTTGAGTTTGAAGTGTTGTCGGAATATTAAAGTGCTATATGGTGGGGTAGTTCTAGATAGAAGCCTAGAGCTCAGAGGAGATTCTGGGCTGCAGAAGAAACTCAGAATTCATCTCTGTGTGGGAAGTCCTCCAATCCAGATGCATAATTTAGATGCTCTAGGACAAAATCAGAGAAAGAGAAGAAGACAGAACCTTGAGAAGTCCCAGCATATGATAGCTGAGTAAATGAACAGGAGCATGCAGATAAGACTGAAAAGGGGACTCCAGAGGATGGCAGTAAAAACAGCAGTAACATCAGAAGCTAAGAAAAGAGAGTTGACAGCAGTGACTAGTGTGCATGGAAGCCAGGTAAAATGAGAACAACAACAAAATTCATTCTCTTTTCCATTATTAGATAATTGCTGATGGAATGGAAGCCAGATTGAAATGAATAAAGAGTGAGGAAGCATAAAGTATAAATAAAGGAAATTTGTTCAATGGCTTTGGTGTAAAAGGGAGAGTTCAGGATTGGATGAAGAGTGTGGCTGAGGGAGATTTATTTTTTCAAGGGGGAAAAACTTGAGTGTCTTTAAATGTCAACAGAGAAGAATAAAGGGTTAGAGGAAAAGGTTGAATATACCAAAACGTTGATAAAATAGAGGGAAAATGTGACAAGATCCAAAATGTAAATGGAAGGAATAGCTATATTTAATATCACCAGATACATAATGAAGAACTAACCCCTATAATGTAAGAATAGTTGGACATAAAATAACAGGTAGCTGCAGAATAAAAACAATTAGGGATCTTAGAAATGAAAAATATCCCAGCTGTAAAATAATAGATGACTCAGAAGTGGACTTGATCCAGCTACTAGTAAATTAATCGTCTGAGCGATTGAGAAGGATTCTTCCAGATAGCAGTACGAAAAAACAAACAAACAAACAAACAAACAAACAAAAAACCAAAGTGGAAAGTATGGAAGAAAAGTTAAGAGCTGTGGATGATAGATATAGAATTTTTTTCACCTACCTATTAGGAGTTCCAAAAAGAAGGATAGAAAAAATGGAAGAGAATCAATATATGAAGAAATAATGGCTGAGAATTGTCTAGAAGTTATGAGAGACATGAATCTAGAGATTGTCTACAGATCTACAGTATTTCAAATAGTATTAAACAAACACATATACACTTCACAGTGAAAATTCAAAATATTAAGGGCATTTAGGAAACTGTAAAAATGTACTAGGAGGAAATGACAGATCATCAACAAAAGAGTACCAATTGTAGTCATCTGTCATTGAGCTGGATTCTGAGGAAGAGAGGGATGTAAATAAAGCTTCTATTCTCTTGGCCTTTGCCAGATACTAAGAGATACTGACAGTTTCATTAAAAAAATATCCATTAATCTGTGATAGATGATGGCCAAAAGATGCAAGCCAAGGATATGAAAGTACAATTTATACAGTGCTCTAAATTTTAGGAAGTTGATTTTTTTTTCATGCATTCACAAATAGTTACTGAGGACTTCTCATGTGTAAAGCTCTGCATGTGACCCTCAGGGTAAATGACAAGAAAGAAGAATGATGTTGTCTGCCCTCATGGAACTGCAGTCTGGCATATTTTCATTTTGTAGTACCTGACCAACTGTAAGATCTCTATAAAAACATGGTTAATGATTTGGCTGTATAGAGAATTAAGCCTTTCAATGTTGTTTATCCAGGTAGAGGAACATGGGATATGGCTCAGATTAGATCACTGCGATCTTTAAAAACTCATACAGGGAGGCTCAGTAATGCAGCCCAACACATTCTAGACATCTTTGATTAACTTGCCAGGTAAAATGCACCCTCTTAGATGTGCTGAGGCATTCTCAGTGGTTGTCCCAGTGCTGGGCATTATTTACATAGGGCTACCTGGGTTTGTGTAAAAAAAATTATTCAGTAAATATTTTTCAACTCAAATTACCTGACTGGAAACACAGATAGGTTGTATAGTTCATTCAGGTTGTTTCTTTCAAATAATCCTGACATTATAGAACTTGCCTTGTAAACCATAAAAAATAGCTATCCCCTTATATTTACATCGATCTTCAATAAACAAATCAAATCCTATTTATTGAGCATACGAAGAATCCTGTTTGCCCAAAGAATCCTATCTGCACAACATGTGCCGTTGGTGTTATTCATCATATTGCACATCATATACAATAATATGTATGTAATCATCACTGCTCACTTTGGGCAGAATTAGAATCCAACCCAACTTGGTCATTAAGACTCCTGCTTTTTTATACATTGTGCTGCATTCCCAACTTTGCACTTTTCCAAGTGCTTTTGTATTGTTTCTTATAATATGCATGAAAATATTCTTCATCTTATTTTACCAAGAAACAAACTAATAATAACTTTGGTTTTATTAACAAACATTTAATACCAATTATTTGGTGTTTTGATTTTCTTTCTTGTTGTTTGATATTTTTCAAGGCCATTTATTTTAGTTCTTGGGCTCCTCACTTTCTTGGGTAGTGTGAACATAAAAATTCGATAATGTTCTCATTCATAAGTATTTTTTTAACAGAGAAAAAATAGTGTTTATTTATTAGAGAAAAATGTTTGCCTTTTAAAATAGCTAGGCTAAGGAGGCAGCACTTATACCAAGACTGTGCATAGATAATTTTTGTCAAAGGCTTGGCTTATTACTTGGGCCATTTTATAGAGAGAAATTCCAAGGATTTGAAACTGGCCTCATTCATAAATATTTAAATAAATATTGGTTTGAGTATGCATTTTTAAAAAATATTTTTAATGTTTATTTTTGAGAGAAAAGGAGACAGGGAGGACAGAGAGAGAAGGAGACAGAATCCAAAACAGTCAACAGGCTCTGAGATGTCAGCACAGAGCCCTAGGCAGGGCTTGAACTCACGAGCCATGAGATCATGACCTGAGCCGAAGTTGGATGCTTAACTGACTGAGCCACCCAGGCGCCCAGAGCATGCAAATTTTAAAGTCCTATTTGTTTCAGAAAAGATGGAAATGGCCGATCAATCTATCTAGATGCTGCACAATGTATTTGGGGTCACCCAAAAATGCATAGTTCTTTCTTTTAAATTTTTTTTAACATTTTTTCATTTTTGGTATATATCGAGAGAGAGAGAGAGAGAGAGAGAGAGAGAGAGAGAGAACATGAGCAGGATAGGGGCAGAGAGAGGGAGACACAGAATTAGAAGCAGGCTCCAGGCTCTGAGCTGTCAACGCAGAGCCTGACACAGGACTCGAAGCCACAAATCGTGAGATCATGACCTGAGCAGGAGTCAGACTCTTAAGAGCCCCCAAAATGTATAATTCTTTGAGAGAAAAGATGGATTTACAAGCTAATGTTTTCACTATAGCTAGCAATGCTCAGAGCAGTTACATAAGTCAGGGGAGGAGGGGGTGGAAGTTAGCAAAAAAATTAAACATTAAAGCTAAGAGAGGGCATAGGTATGGCTGAAACCTGCCAGTCTCACTCCAGCTTTCTTTAAACAAGGCAGTAGAGTCCACCTTCTCTGTGGTCCTTTTCTCCCTCTAGAAAAATTCTGTCCTAAGGCCTTGAAAATAGCAACATGGGAAAGGATTCTTAGCCACCCTGTTCACTGCCCACTTTGGCCAGGCACTGTACTGTCACTTTTCTCTCCAGAAGGGCTTCTTCCTCCTCTGTCCTTTGACAGTGATTGGCAGCTACAACAAGTTGTTGTGTCAAAGCTCCTGCAAGTCAATTATGAAAATGATGTGCACTTGCTTAAAGATGATTGTAAATTGCTTCTAGCTGATCAGAATAATGAGTTGCGGTGATGCTAATCAACTTTGGGCATATATAGCACCTTGTTTCTGCCGTTGTGTTAGCAGCTGCAACTAGTTCACCCAAATGAGAGTGTTTTCGAATTTCTCATGGATTGAGGCAGGATGCTCACAATGGGCACATTATTGGAGGAGGGAAGTGTTGGTCTCAAGGAGAGAGGGTGAAACAAAGCAACACTCATTTTGTACAGTTGTATAAGCCCCTATGTTTTCCAGTCCTTTTTGACTTTGGTTTAGGGGAGCAGGGAGGAAGCAAATATTAGCTAGAGCCAGGTCCTTTTCTATGTATATTTTATCTTTAAATTCCATGAATGCACTATGAATGGGCTGTTTTGAACCCCATAAAATATATGAACACATTAACCTGAGGAAATGCTCAGCATTGCACAGACAATGGATGATGGAGGGTTCAAATTTTGCCATATTGCTTTCAAGGGTCAGTCCACTCATCGATGTTACCGAAATATTATCTACAGACCTGCTGCTTTATCCCCTGCTCTATGTTCAAGTCTCACCTTCCCTGGCACACCCCTACAGAATCTCTGGGTGTGTGTGAGATAGGTCCCAGGGATGTACAAGTCTAACAAGCAATTCCAGACTGTATTCATGCACATTGAAGCTTGATAGCAGTTGTACCTCACCTTGACTATTCCTGCTTTCTCTTGAAATTCTATACCACCACAGGTATTTCAATTCATCACAAAGACACACAAATTTTTGTTTTTTATTTACTATACCTCATAGGTTTTGTTTCATCTTTTCTTTAGAAATTGGAGAAATATCTTTTTCATTTTATTGATTTATTACTGTCCTCTCTCCTACAAGTCACTTTTTATGTAAGACTGATTCCTTTTTCTCAAATAGTTTAGGTGGCTCAGAAGAAGGATAGGGTGAACTGACATAAGCCACAATACCATATGGTGCAGTGTGCCTTGTGCCTTGTTCAGAAAGGCACAGATGGGAGAAGCTAGGACTAGAGGTCAAAGAGTGGATTCTGACATTGCAATTTTATTTTCTCACTAATTAACTCCATGACTTTGTTATTATTTGACCCTCTAAATATTTTTTATCTAATAATAATAGGAAATATGATTAATATGAAATCACAAAACCAACTTCTTTTCCTACTTAAGATGAGGTATTGCCTTGTGAAAGTCAATTCAAAAATAGTTTTGCAGTTTCTCAAAATGCTAAACATAGAGTTACCAGGCAATTAAGCTCCAAGGTATCTACCCAAGAAAAATAAAAACATATATGTCTACTCAAAAACTTGTACACATTATTCATTATATCCATAAAGTGGAAACAACCCAAATGTCTGTCAACTGATAAATGGATTAATACGAGGTGGTATATCCATACAATGAAATATTATTTGGTAATAAAAGAAGAATGTAGTACAGATCCCTGATAAAACCTGGATAAGCTTTGAAAACATCATGCTGAGTGAAAGAAGCCAATTACAAAAAGCCATACTGTGTGATTCCACTTATATGAAATGTTCAGGATAGGCAAATCCATAGAGACAGAAAGTAGATTAATGGTTGCCTGGTTGGGGATATGGGGGGGTGGAGAATGACTGTTAATGGGCATGGGTTTTTTTTGGGGGGGGTAGGGGTGAGGGTGATGTGAATGTTCTAAAATTGATGATGCTAATGACTGCATGACTATGATTATACTAAAAACTATTTAACTACACATTTTAAAAGGGTGAATTACATAACATGTTAACTTTACATCAATGAGCCTACTGAAAAATGAGGTATTAGAAAATCATAAATTAGAGATTGTGCCTAAGTGTGTTTACTCAAAGCAGTTGTACACAACATCAATAAGCTCTTTTATTATTTTTAGAATAGGAATTTGAAATGGAGCAATTTTCAGTACTTCTGAATGCTGAGGAAACTGAGGAAGTTTGTGGATTAGGAGATATGCTAATAAAAATATTGGAACCATTATACAGGGTTTTCTAATCTAGATCCCCAGTACTGCTCTGATGTAAATCAGTTTTTGAATGCTGTAGTAAAGGAAAATGGAGAAGGTAAATCTGGCATGGTACATGCTGGGTGGAGTGAAGAAGTGAGGCCTTAGCAGCAAGAAGAAAAGCTTACCCATCATTTTCAGTAACCCAGTCATTGAATACGAAGGTTCTGTTTATGTCCCTAAAGTCCATTTTCTCCCAGAAATCCATTTTGCGATTTGGAACAAGCTAGGTATCATGATAATCTCATCTGCAGTACAAGTACACAGTTTCAGTACAAAGGGGAAGGACGAAATATCATTTTTTATTTGATTCCAGGATTCAGACCCTAATTCTATGACATGGGTATCACGCAACTAATTTCTCTGCCGAGCTCAATGGGGATGAATGGGCCTTGCTCTGGAAATATGAGTTCAATAGTTGGGTTGTATGAACCTTGGAAGTCTGGAATGTTTTGTCTGATTCTGCTTGTAAACTCTTTAATGCTTTCTGACTCTTCACACTGCCCAAACCCACATGGCAGAGCTCAAATCACATCTGGTATGTCTCATCAACTTCTGGGACACCTCTGCATATTTTTTCAGTGTAGTCTCTAGTGATATCTAGCATTAACCTGAAGAAACATTTTTTTATTCAGCCTCTACTCTTGTTAAGAAATGGTGCTATTGTTGAATGCTGTAAGAAAGATAGAGATTGGGGCGCCTGGGTGGCTCAGTCGGTTGAGCGTCCAATTTCGGCTCAGGTCATGATCTCGCAGTCTGTGAGTTCGAGCCCCATGTCGGGCTCTGTGCTGACAGCTCAGAGCCTGGAGCCTGCTTCCGATTCTGTGTCTCCCTCTCTCTCTGCCCCTGCCCCGCTCATGCTCTGTCTCTGTCAAAAATAAAAATAAACATTAAAAAAAATTAAAAAAGAAAGAGATTAACATTAGCACAATACTAGACATTTGCTTTTTGGTTGAATGCTTAAAGTAGCCTTAGGTGGTAGATGTTATATCCCCCACTTCAGAAAAAAGAAAGCTGATTTTTTTTTTTTTTTTTTTGAGAGAGAGCATGCAGGTTGGGGAGGGGCAGAGAGAGAGGAGGAGAGAATTCTGAGCAGGCTCCGAACTGTCAACATGGAGCCCAACTTAGGACTGGAACTCACAAACTGTGAGATCATGACCTGAGCTGAAACCAAGAGCCAGATACGTAACTGACAGAGCCACCCAGGCTCCCCAAAGAAGCTAAACTTTAGAGAGGTTAAATAACTTGCTAATGGTCAGATAATTAAGAAACAGAGAGGGGGCAGAGTTCAGGCCTAAGTTTATCTAATTGTAAGCATCCCCCCCCCCCCATTTCATGTTGATTGGCTTTACTGGCAAGCTTTATGGACAAGCTCATATCCTTGAATTTCTGTAAGAAATATTAGCAAATTGTGGTTCAGTTAGTAGGAAAGGCATGAATGAAAATTTTAGCACTGAAAGGAAAACTAACATCGATCAAGCACTGATTAGATACCAGGTGATGTCACATATGTATCAACATGCGTGGACATCATTCCTTTGTTTAGGCTACAGGTGGGGAAAATGAGGCACAAGATAGCAAACTAACTTGGTAGTATTTACTTCAAGGTGGTATTTTTGTCTGGAGTCTATGTTCTTCCCAATGTCCTTATAGTGTATGTAGAAAAGGAAAGTAAAAAAAAAAAAAAAAAGACTCTTGAACTGGAAAAGAAGGAATTAACAGATCTAAGTAAGGCCACAAAAATTAATAAGTGCATATTTCCAAGAATTAAGACCAATGTTAAGAATTTGAATTCAAATTTGTATATATCCTTTTCCAGAAACAGAGGGGTTTAATCCTCCAGATAGTGAACTTGTTTGTGAATATAGAACTTACCTTGTGCTCATTGCATCCAGGAAGTCTGCAGATTTTTTTTTTTGTGATGTTGTCCCTTTCTTACCATTGCATAGATTACTTTGTAGCAGATGCTAGAGTAATTGAGAGCTGAATATAACATTCAGAGCTATGCAACATTTTGAACTATATACTATGGTACCATGAGGATAAGAGGTAAGAGTCTCACCTTGTCTGAAGGGCAGTATGTTTCTGGAAGGCTCCTTGGTGCAGACCACACCTGGCTACATCCTCAAACTCTCCATCAGATATAGTCAGGTCCAAGATAGAGGATAGAGGAAAGGTGATCAAAGAAAAGTAGGATTCCAGGGAGAGAAAAGTTTTCTTTAGTTAAAACTTAATTCATATACACAATGAAGAGAAGCTTTCTAGTGACAGATAATGGCACTATTTTCATTAAAATGGGCTTCAGAAGGTAGGTGGGATGAGTAAGTCACATATATACTATGAAAGTAGAAGAGGGGCGCCTGGGTGGCGCAGTCGGTTAAGCGTCCGACTTCAGCCAGGTCACGATCTTGCGGTCCGTGAGTTCGAGCCCCGCGTCAGGCTCTGGGCTGATGGCTCGGAGCCTGGAGCCTGTTTCTGATTCTGTGTCTCCCTCTCTCTCTGCCCCTCCCCCGTTCACGCTCTGTGTCTCTCTGTCCCAAAAATAAATAAAAATTTTGGGGCGCCTGGGTGGCGCAGTCGGTTAAGCGTCCGACTTCAGCCAGGTCACGATCTCACCGTCTGTGAGTTCGAGCCCCGCGTCGGGCTCTGGGCTGATGGCTCAGAGCCTGGAGCCTGTTTCTGATTCTGTGTCTCCCTCTCTCTCTGCCCCTCCCCCGTTCATGCTCTGTCTCTCTCTGTCCCAAAAATAAATAAACGTTGAAAAAAAAAAATTAAAAAAAAAAAAAAAAAGAAAGTAGAAGAAGATAGGAACCCAACGAGACTCATAATTATTGACTCAAGAGAAGAAAGTATGGCACATATTTTTCAAAGTGGGTGATTTATTAGATGTTATACAGGGAACAGAAAAGGTTCTCATGATGAAACAAACTTATAGCCATCAAAACTAAACTTACCCTTTGACTGCATGACTTTTAGAATTTGGATGTCCTAATATGTATTTTGAATCTCCAAGAGAAAAATATGTTATGCAGTGTTTTTAAAACTTGTTTGGTCTCTGATCACTGATCATTTTTATTTTTATTTTTTTGTGGAATAGTCTGAGGAGGAATCAATGTTCAATAGAAAAGAAATTTAGCAATCACTGGTTAAGAGAACAATCTTTGATATATGATGATCCTGAGTTTAACAGGAATAATTGTGGAATCATGGGACAGTTACTTGCTCTGTATCTGCTTCCACAAATGCTATATGATAATGATCATAGTACCCCAGAGACCTGCTGTGAGCATTAAATGGATACACAAAAATTCTTAACCTAGTGTCTGACTCACTGTAAGCACTTAATACATAGTTGCTGTTATTTTTAATGTTAACGTACCAAAAGGAAAGGAACCAAAGCCCAGTGTTATATCCAGCAAAGCGGCACTGAAAAGGGGAATAGCAATCCTGTCTTATAAATGTCCACTTTTCAGAGGTGCTATACTTTCTTTTAACTTTAAGTGAATAGTAATTAAGGAAGAAGTGTGAATGATGGTGTATTTGAGAAAGGAGAAGGAAAGGGAAGGAAAACTGAGGTTCCCCAATATGAGACAGGCTGGAGCAGCTTTTATACCACAGGTGCTTACGTGCTTAACCAGTGACCCTGTTATTGCAAAACTTAGTGTAGTTGGTTAAAAGACATTTGGATAATAAAGATGTGTTTTTAAGAGTAGAAGGAGTGCCATAAACCATCACTTTAAGATGTCATTTCCAAAGGTTGAGCAGTATCAGCTTATAAAAAGGGTAACAGGACTTATTGGTCCATTCCTCACCAACACTCTTCTGTCCTGGCCACATTCTTTTTTTTTTTTTTTTCTCCACTTAAATTGGATGGAATTAAAGGTAGGATTTTATGCCAGGAAGATGACTTTTGAAGTTATTAATAATTTATGCTCTATGTTTTGTAAAAAAAAAAAAAAAAAAAAAAAAAAGGATGGGGTGCCTGGGTGGCTCAGTCCAGTTGGGTAAGCATCTGGCTTTTGATTTCCGCTCAGGTCATTATCTCATGATTTGTGAGGTCAAGCCCCTCTTTGGGCTTTGTGCTGACAGAGCAGAGCCTGCCTAGGATTCTCTCTTTTTTCCTCTCTCTCTGCTCCTCTCTTGCTCAAGTGTTCACTCTTGTTCTAAACAAACAAACATTTTAAAAAGGGATAAGGGAATTTGATATAGCAAAGAGAAATAATGATGTCTATATATAGATAAATTTTTTTCTATGGATTCTTGATCCATTGCTTTTACATTACTAAACACCAAAACCAGTATTTTCTCTTGGCTGTGTTTTGGTTACTAACTTGAAAATTAAAGTGTTCTAGTCTACATAGTATTTGATCAAAGAGAACTACTGTCTGTTTAAAATTACTATTTGTTTGTTTTCTAGTTTTTTCTAACTTCTCAGATTTGATTTTTGATTTTTTGTTTTTTCTTTTGTCCACCTTCCTGCTTTCAGCTGAAAGTCACTGAAGTACATTTTAGATTACTGCTTACCTATTTTGATTTTTCTATGTTTCGTTACCATAGTTTCCTTTTTAACGAAAATCACTTCACCTTGGAAGCTTTCCTAAGACAGAAGTATGATGTGCTCTCAAACCCATTAGTTCTATTTGTTAATTTGGAAAGAGACCAAGTTCTTGTCCATTGTTTGAGCATTGATAGTGTATCATATTTGATGGGGGTAAATAAAAGTGATAACTGCTGTGCCTTTATACGGTTGTAAGACTAAAAACCCAAATTATTTCATAGCTATTCTAGCACAATCAGAAATTTAAAGTAACTTAACTTGCCTTGGCGTAATTATTCATATAGGCAGTAACTTTTTTACTAAGACATTTTTGCATGATGGCTTTACTTTTACTTGTGTCAGTCTTGGAAACAAAAAAGGAGAATCAGCATATTTCTGTATTTCTATAAGCCTGTCAACTTTTAAGCTGTGTTTCCTTTTATAGCCATAGAATTTAATAATTTTAGAATTCATATACTCCAGCCTCCTTACTTTCCCCTATTTATCGGCAAGACAGAATTTAAAACCTTCAGCAGTTTGGCTTTTTCAGCTTATTCATTGAGTAGCCCTTCTCCTGCTCTCAATCTCCACAGATCCCAAAGTAGAGACAAAAGGGAATTCTCGGTATTGTAATGCACACCATGTAGTGACCCCATGCCTTGGAATCTCTGCTATTTTTGCCTGAAATGCCTTCTACTTGCTTTGTTTGTCTGACAAAATTTTTACTAAATCTTCACAGTCGAGCTTTTGTGCAGTCTTCTCCAGGCCAAACTCAAGTGAGCTCATTTGTTCCATCATTTATTCAATTTCATCTCATTATAATATATTAGTTACAAATCTGACTCTTCAGCTAGACTGTGCTTTATTTAAACGTAAAGACAAGGTCTTGTTTATTTTCCATTGTCAATATCTAGGTCTAGAGTGGAAATCAAACAGTCCCAGATTTAAATCCCATTCCAATACTTACTCTACATGATTTTGAAAAAAATCCACAGAACCTGTCTCTTCACTTGTAAAACTGATATAATATGCTACTTGCCTAGGCTTTGATAGAATTCATGATTTTATTTAAAAAAAAAATCAGGGCAATGTCTGAAACAGCAAATATCCAGTTAACTCTTGCTAAGTAGTTGTGGGTAAATGAAATGGATATTCATTTTGACTTACTGGCAGTATTTTATTTGTTTACTGTTTTCTCAAAGGCATTTTTTTTTTTTTACATTTGAGATCCACATTGAACATTTATCTGTATTTGGTTTGGTCCATTTGTGCACGGATGGCTTTTTGTGCCAACATCTACCTAAAAAGAAGTAGTTCTGGATGGTTACAAGAGTTGTCAAAGTACCCAATAGAAAGTAAAATGTCAAGGTCTCTCAGGTTAAGGAGATTGACCATGGTCTTTGTTAATCTATCTCACGTGTAAACCTGATCTACCTAGTTCATTAGAAGACAGGTCAAACCAGAATGATGCCATGGTTTCCATCCTTCTGTGGGGAGGTCAAACATCTTCTACCATCTCTTTTTTTATGATCCATACGTAGCTTTATAAATACTTCTTTCCTAGTAAAGATGTTCACAAAGCCAAGTGATGACTATTTTAGGGCTCAATTGTTGATAAACTAACCATCAAAGGACTAGTTGGGAAAATTAGGGCTGTTCACTAGAGACTAATCCCTATTATTAACAAAACCACCACCAGTAAAATAGTAACTAACATTTTTTACAGCAATTTACAATATACTTGAGAGTATCACCATCTTTCATTATTTATGATGATACACTAAGATCATTACAACACATGTAATTTATTCAGGTTGATTGTTTTGGAGACCGTGTTGTATAGTAGATAAAATGGGTGTTGAAATTAGGCCCAGGTTTGAATTTTTGTTTATCCACATGGTAGGTTCATAGCTTTGGACAGGTTACTAAAACCTCTGAACCCTCAATTTTCTCATTTATAAAATAATAACTTCCAACTCAGATCACGTTGTAAGCATGGTATCAGAAAATGTAAGTACAGGATTTAGACCAGTGTGAAAGATAAATCTGCTGTTAGAGTTGCTCTAGTTGTTACTGATGTGGTTAACTTCCTTCTCAAATTCCATATTCATCAACTGAAGTTTACCTCACCCCAAACTGAAGATTTTCTTTTCAAAAACCTTCACTTTTTTGTTTATTTGTTTTCTCTTTTTCCGTGAAGGGCATCATCATGCTTTCTCTTACACAGGTGGGAAGAGCATAAGTAAGACTATATTTAACTCATCACTTTCCAGACCGTAGTTGTCAAGATCTGCCAGCCTGTCTTAGTTAGGCTCACCTCCAGCCTATGTGTGCTGTCCCACAACAGGCCTGCCTCATTACTCCTCATTTGGATTATTGTCAGACCATGAATCTGACATTCAGGCTTATGATCCCTCCCTTTGAATCTGTTTTCAGTTACAGTCTATTCCATAAACATATTCCGTTCATGTTTTCTCACCCTGTTTACTCCTCTTGGTCCTGGTGACCTAAATCCTGTCCTTTCATCCTACTGCTGATTATCAAAAGTACTAGATCTCTTGTTTTAAATTTGGGTGTTTATCAAGTGTTTACTTCATGTCAGGAGGTATGCTAGGTATTTTGATACACGCTCTCAGTGTGTTTGCTTCTCACAGTCACAGAACCCTCCTCCTATTAGGTGTAAATGTTTTTATACCCTTTTTAGAGACAAACCAAGAGTGCCAGAGATAGAGCACTTTGGTAATGGTCATCATAGCTTTCTGTTTGCTGGTGGAGCTAGGATTTGAATCCAGCACTCTTTAATTTGATGGCACTATCTCTTAAATTAGATACACTGCCTTTTCTTGGGTGCCATGTCCAAATTCTCTTTCTTCCTGATTGTCCCTGTCAAAATTTGTCTTTCTCTTCTATTTCTATTATCATTTGTCTGTGCCTTTTTTTATAAGACCTGTCATAGTATATTTTTGTAGTGAAGGTCTTTGTGGTGAAGTGTATATCTAATCTCCTGTACTGTGTTCTCAATTCAGTAAGAACTTACACCATTTCCTTTTCAACTTTTATTTCCAGTGGTGCCCTGAACAGATTCTTATATGAAGCAGATACTTAGTAAATGTAGAACTGAACTAAAATGAATTAAATTGATTGCATTGACCCAGTGCCCACAGGTATTCAGCAGCAGAGACTGGAGTTGAACCAGGTTTCTCCTTAAACTGTCTGCTCTTTAAAACCTCATACTGTCAAAGAAAATAGACTCTAGGAAAACAGGTGTGGATTTTGATTCTATTTGTCACACTTAGCAGGACTGTGGTTTTGGGTAGGTTGCTTTACCTATCTCACTTTTTCCTTATACATAAAGTGGGGGAAAAAAATCTGTATTACAGATGTGTATTGTAAGAATTAAAATAGAGAGCATATGTAAAACATTGAACACATTCTTGGTCCCTTACATGCTAGTAATAAGTGGTGGTAGTATTCAGCATGGTCCTTCCTATTATATAACAATATAAGAAGTAAGAACCACAAGCTTACTTCCAGTGATTTTTTAAATCTCCTTCCTTCCTTCCTCCCTACCTCTCTTTCTTTCTTTCTTTCTTTCTTTCTTTCTTTCTTTCTTTCTTTCTTTCTTTCTTTCTTTTCTTTCTTGTTAGGAATCAATATGAAAGTGAGAAAGTCTGAAAGAATAAATGCAATTGTTTCTACCTAGAATAACTGTCAAGTGTTCTCTGAGTCATCAACAACCGTAGAAAGTGCTCCAGGGGCGCCTGGGTGGCTCAGTCGGTGAAGCGGCCGACTTCAGCTCAGGTCATGATCTCGCGGTCCGTGAGTTCGAGCCCCACGTCGGGCTCTGTGCTGACAGCTCAGAGCCTGGAGCCTGTTTCAGATTCTGTGTCTCCCTCTCTCTGACCCTCCCCTGTTCATGCTCTGTCTCTCCCTGTCTCAAAAATAAATAAAAACGTTAAAAAAAAAAAAAAAGAAAGAAAGAAAGAAAGTGCTCCAGGCATATTGGAAGGAGAGTGAGCTAGTCATAAGTTAGAACCAAGGCTAATAATCCTCACTTTGGTTCCATTACAGTTAGGCATTAAGTAGTTGATAGACAGAGAATGGTTGGAAAAATAAAATCAAATTAGTTTGTCCTGGAACAGAATGTAAGAGTGGAGTCCATGTGCATTGACTAATGCATGAGCCACCTTATAAAGGGAAAACCAGAGAAACTGTCACCATGAAAAACAAATCAGCAACTAGAACAGAAGACAATAATCATAGTAGGCGATTTATGGAAAAGCCATCTACTGTCAATCTTCTCCTGATACTGACTTTGTTCTAATCTATGAAGCAGGTATTTCTGTCCTGTCTTCCCAATTGCACAAACAAGAAAATGGAGCCCCAGAAAGACAATAGGATGGTAAATTTATCCAATCTCTCTGCAGATAAAAATTTTATAATATGATTTCTAATAATTTTACTTTTCATTTTTTTAATGAAGTATATTCTGTGGAACAGAGTAAATGTAAATCAGATTTCAGAGGTGACTTAGAAATCTAAAGATTAATTTATTCAACAAATATTTATTGAATATATACCATGTGTTAAGAATAATGATGTAAATTTAGATATAGTGTTAAAAATAACATACTAAAAAACCCCAAACAAGCAAACAAAAATCCCTACCTACTCTGTCCTCAGATATCCCAGTCTGTGAGAAAGGTAAGTAAACAATACAATTTGGTGTGAGTTGTCCCATGTTAGAGAAAAACATAAAAATAATGGTAACTTTTTTTAAAACTTTTTTTAATGCCTCTTCATTTTTGAGAGACAGAGCATGAGTAGGGGGAGGGGCAGAAGAGAGGGAGACACAGAATCCACACCAGTCTCCAGGCTCCAAGCTGTCAGCACAGAGCCCAATGTGGGCTCATTTCACCCCAAGGCATGGATCTAGATTATGTCCTGATTCCCCAAAGCACAGATGACACAAGACTATCAAGTCAACAACTTTCACTAAAGCAAAAAGATTTCAGCATGGAAAGTGTTATGTATAATTCTGCTGACAAACAGTTTACAGCACAAGAATTCTTGAATCTCTTGTAAATAATTTCATGATCCCCAAAGAGCTCAAGGCCCCTTAGGTGAAAACCCCAGTAGTAGAAGTACCAATATTCAGAATCCAGAAGATCAAGTCTCACAATGGACTTGGAATTACCCTATTAGACATATGATGGGGATTCCCATGGGGTTGGCTATGAGGTTTTTACCATATCACTTACCTGCTTACAAGAGGCTCTCAGTAGTCCTCCAACAATCAAGGATGAGATCAGTTTCCTCTGAAAGGCACACACATTCTCTAAGCCCTCCCTACCTTACTTTTCAACCATTCCCTGGCCCAAACTCAAAAGTCAGTAATACAAAAACATCATGAAAGAAATATTGTGCCTCAGAGCCTTTGCTTCTGCTGTGTCCTCTGTCTAGAAGGCACTGCCTACTCCAATGCTTAGCTAACTTTATCAATAAAGTCTTATTAAAGCCTTTTTTTCCTAAACCCATTCAGTATTTTCTCTCATATTGATTTTAAAATGTACTTTTTATTGTATTATACACATGAAAGTTATCATGAAACAGGAAGATACTGGCTTTAGCGCTATCAGTGTTCATATCCAAATCATGCTACTTATTACCATATAGTTTCCCTAGATGTACGTTTTCTCATTAGTAAAAAGGGTATAATAGTAATGTGGTAGTAGAATTATTATGAAATCAAATGAAAAAACTTATAACATGTCCATTCCATATATAGAGCTATTCAGTAAACAATAATTACAGGCATACCTCCAGCATATTGTGGGTTTGGTTCCAGACCACCACAATCAAGTGAATGTCACAATATAGTGAATCAAATGAATTTTTTTTCCTTTTTTGGTTTCCCAGTGCATATAAAAGTTATGTTTACATTATACTGTAGTCCATTAAGTGTGCAATAATAGAATTATGTCCAAAAAACAATGTACATACCTCAATTAAAAAATACTTTATTGGTGAAAAATGCCAACTGTCATCTGAGCTTTCATTGAATTATATCTTTGTTTTTGCTGGTGGAGGTTCTTGCTTCAGTGTCACTGGCTGCTGACTGATCAGGTGGTCACTGAAGGTTGGTATAGCTGTGGCAATTTCTCACAATAGGACAACCGTGGAGTTTGCCACATCAATTGACTCTTCCTTTCATGAAAAATTTCTCTGTAGCATGTGATGGCATTTGATAGCAATTTATCCATAGTAGAACTTCTTTCACAATTGGAGTCAATCTTTTCAAACCCTGCGACTGCTTTATCAACTAAGCTTGTGCAATATTCTAAATCCTTTGTGTCATTTCAACAATTTTCACAGCATCTTCATTTCAAGAAACTCTTTGCTCATCCATGAGAAGCAACTCCTCATCCGTTAACATTTTGTCATGAGATTGTAGCAATTCAAATATAATCATAATGGAAAAGTTTGAAATATTGCAAGAATTACCAAAATGCAACAGAAAAATGTAAAGTGACCAAATGCTGTTGGAAAAATGGTACCAGCACACTTGCTCAAAGTGGGGTTGTCACAAACCTTCAACTTGTAAAACCCATAGTTCCTGCAAAGCACAAATGAGATAGGCTTTTATTATAATTTATATTATTTTTTTTTAATTTTTTTAAGTTTATTTATTTTTGAGACAGAGAGAGACAGAGCATGAACGGGGGAGGGTCAGAGAGAGAGGGAGACACAGAATCGGAAGCAGGCTCCAGGCTCTGAGCCATCAGCCCAGAGCCCGACGTGGGGCTTGAACCCACGGACCGCAAGATCGTGACCTGAGCCGAAGTCGGACGCTTAACCGACTGAGCCACCCAGGCGCCCCTATAATTTATATTATTAATGAAGACTGATAGGAAAGCTGTTTAGAATTCACAGACTTTTGAATTGACTAGATTTTAAAAATAATCATTCTATAACATTCTTATAAGACACAGACACTTTTCTGATGTTAGCCAAAAATCTTGTGGCAGCCTTTTCTATGCAAAAACAAGACCTTGTTATCCTGTTCTAGTTCTATATCGCTGTGTAGCTAAGTACCCCAAAACTTTGTGGCTTAGGACAATGCGAATCACTTGTTTGCTCACAAATAGAGTAGGACTTGATTGGGACAGCTTGTTTCTGATCCACCAGACTTCAGAGGGAGGCATTTCAGCTGGAGCTTGGAGGATCTGCTTTCAAAATGGCATGCTTACATGGCCAGGGATATGGGCTTGTTTCTTCCCACCTGGACCTCTCTGAATGCGGCTTGGGCTTCTTCAATGCATGACTTCCAGGTTCCATGAGCGATCATCCTGAAAGATGGGAAAATGGAGACTGCCAGTTTGATAAAGTCTGAGCCAGAAATTGGCACAGCATCGCTTTCACTGTATTCTGATTTGTCAAGAAGTCATAGCCCAGATTCAAAAAAAGAGCCATGACCCCCACCATTTGATAGAAACCGTGTCAAAGAATTTGGAAGACATGTTTTTTTTGTTTTGTTTTGTTTTGTTTGTTTTTTTGTAAGACATGTTTTAAAGTACATCTCTCAAACCTCCCAGCATTCAGTGGTGGAGTCAGGATGTGACTGCAGGCTAATCTGATGCTGAAGTCCATTTCACAAATACTAAAACTGATTTAAAGAGAAATACAAAACGTTTAGGTAATTTGCCCAGGGAAAAATGGTAAGTGAATTCAGTCTTTAAATTAGCTATCATAATATGATTACACGATTAGATGGACCAGTGAATGGCAGTGTACATTTAAATTTTGATGCTTTCCGGGTACCTGGGTGGCTCAGTCAGTTAAGCATCTGACTTTGGCTCAGGTCATGATCTCACGGTTTGTGAGTTCCAGCCCCACCTCAGGCTCTGTGCCAACAGCTCAGAGCCTGGAGTCTGCTTCAGATTCTGTGTCTCCTCCTCTCTCTCTGCCCCTCCCCTACCCACCCTCTGTCTCTCAAAAATAAATAAACATTAAAAATTTATTAAAATAAATTTGATGCTATCAATGAACTGGGTGCAAATACAAGTAAATTGTGATGTAGAGCCTTAGTTTTAACACTGTGGACTGTTATTATGAGCTAGAAAGGCACACAGTGAGGTTGGTAAAACAGTAAAAATTATAATCTTTGTGGCTAAATGATATTCAAGTTAAATCCTTTCTGAACCATCTGTTTCTAAGCAAACAATGCCTCTTTTGCATACATACATGTTGTTTGGATTTAGACTGATTAGCTGCTTGTACTATTCCACACTTTCAGCATACTGCTACAGTGGATGAGGTCGTATGTGGATGGAGAGTGATGACCAGATATCTATAGGGGATCCTCTTAAGGATATTAGGCTTCTGTGTGAGACGGATTGCACAAAGTGTAATTTTATATAACGTCTAAAAAACTGTATAAGGAAAAACAAGCTGAGAATTTGGTCAGAGTTAATAAAATTGGTGGGTTTGAGAACTCATTTTGACTCTGAGCTTCCTAGTAGCTCAGGGAGAAAGCTTTTGTTAAAAACAACAATATTTTAAAACATGGGTCACTATTCTGCGTCCATCACATCAAACTGTTTGTCCTTTCCTTGTGCATTAAAATAATAATAAAACTGTAGTAATCTCGAAATGATCCAATTATGAAATTTAATAAATAGAATTACTATTGATTTTGTTTAAAAATTTTGCAATCTTCCGCAGCTCTGGATCTCTTACAGGAAGTACAGACTTTGAAATGAGGTGAAGGGAAGTTTCACTGTAGGTTTTTTTAAGTTTATTTCTTTATTTTGACAGGAGTGGAGGGACCAAGAGAGAGAAAGAGAGAGAGAATCTCAAGCAGGGTTCACAGTGTCAGCACAGAGCCTGATGCATGGCTCGAACCCACGGACCATGAGATCATGACCTGAGCTGAAATCGTCAGACACTTAACTGAGTGAGGTGCCCCTCACTGCAGTTTTATATTAGACAGAATGTTAGTATAAAGTCCTTTGGAGTAGTCTCCTTAGGAGACTGGGTGGGGTCTGGGTGATAGAGTCAACAATAATTAGTAATATTTATTCAAGTATTTATTGAGTGCCTATTATAAGCTGAAGAAGTATGTCAATTTATTAAGCAACTCTTATAGAAATGTTGCCTGCCTTCTAGCCAGGTAGATATTATTCCTCTTATGCAGAGAAAAGAGAGGTTCAGGGGGCTTAAGGGGGCTGTTCAGCACGCTGCAAGTTTAGAAAGATAGGCTGTAAAGTAAGCTAGGTCTTAATCTAGAACCCACAAGTACTTTTGTTTTGACTTTATATAACACTGCTCTTCTCCCACAGGGCAGGGAGTAAGTGAGAGCAGAGAAATGTGAATGCAGGAAGGAGAACACAGGAGGCATGTGACAGCCAGTGACTTAGAGTAGAGAGGAGAAATGAGTATTGTGTATGAAGGGGAAACAGTCTTTTTCTGATTCTCCCCTCTTACAGTGTTTTCCACCACCCCATCAGTCCAGAGCCTTCTCTTCTGTGATTATTTCCTGTGTCTTACCTTGGAGGTACTTCTCAGAGCTGTCAGATCAAGTCAATCGATGGCCATGTCATACCCTACCCATGACTGTCCTACGGATAGTGTCCCCTTCAGTAACATGAGCCTCAGAGGGCAGTAATATTGCAGCTTTGCCCACATTATCTGCCCTTTGAGCTTGTATATTACTGTCTGCAAGGATTATTTGCCCCCTGGCTTATGCTGTCTTGTATTGCTATTCCCCTAGGAAAGCTATTCTCCCTCTCCCTTCCTCTTTCCTTTGGAAGAAGAACCATGACCTCATAATTTGGTGTATTTCCTGCAGCTTCCAGTATGCTTACCCCACATAGTAAATGTTCACTGGGTGGAAATGTGTGAAGCAGTACACAGCTCACAGAGTATTTGAAGACATTTGTGGCTTTTTCACCTTACTATTCTCTCAGCAGCAAAATGTGTGGATTTCCATAGTGTTTCAAAGTGATTTCACTTTAAAAATTTTATTCGATCCTCACGGCAACCCTGTGAGGCAAACCATAATGATGATATCTATATTACACAGGGAGGAAACTGAATCTTAGCATGGTTAATTAACTTGGCCAAGTTCCCATAGCTACCTTGTAAAACATTTCTTGAATGAAGGAAGTATGGAAGAATGAGGTACAGTAAAGACTTGAGAACAAATCTAACTACATGTTCAGTGTTCCTTCCAATATACTGTTTTGTCACTCTACTGACATTGGTTAAACTATATTCAAAAATAATATTTGCAATGTTTAAAATGATTTATAATAGCACAAGTCAAGTCAGTGGTGGTGGGAAGGCAAGGACAAGAAAATATAGTGTTTTTTTGTTATTTTAATTTTTGTAGGAGATAATGTGTCTCAGGGAGCATAGGTAGGGCAAGCTGGATGGGGCATATTTCTGGCAACTTAGAAAGTATATGCTGTCGCACCCTCAAAAGTAACATTGTAGGCATCGTTGCCGCATCCTCTGCTTATTAAATCAGACTTCGAAGAACAGATTTTCAGTTTTTCCATATTCTTCTCTCATTAAAGGCCTTGAAGAATATAAGGTGAAAAGTACCTACAAGCCATTTCTGATCTTTCTCTCTGTCTCAGCTCTATGAATAGAATTGTCTCTTCCCTAAGCTTTAATCAGTGTCTCACTGAGTAAGTAGTGATAATCAAACAGATTTTTAATACTTTAACCCATTATATTTAATTGGGCTCTTTAAGTTATAGGCATAAATAGAAACGGATGAATCCCCTGGTACTAGATGCTGTTTACCTGATTCACTTCAATGAATCAACTTCTCAATCCAACTCTACTCCCTATGGAAAATAAAATAAAATAAAACCCTGCAATTAAATGTATGGTGCAGGATCATTTCGTGCTGGCAATAATTATATGGGAGAATTTAGAATCTCATCAGAAGGTCTAATTTGGAGTAATAAACCTTCTAGCTAATCTTATACCTAAAGTCAACGGTCCCGCTCTAATGTTGATGATAATGTGGAAGCCTAAAATAACAGACTGAATGAAAGATAACCATCATGCTAAATTATTTCTGTGCGTGAGCATAACACACACTATGAGGGAGATCGTATTTTCAGAGTTGGGAAAAGAGAATTTGTTTTGTTTTGGATGTCACAAGTATTACTCAAGGTACCAGGCCAATCCTGAAGAGGTAGAATGATAGAACTTTAGTAGGCTGAGACTGATGGCATTGCAGGTAGAAAAGACAGCAGAAGCCAATTCAGCAAGGTGGGAGACCACATGGAAATAGTAATGGGATTTATATGACTCAAATATTTGAAGGGAAGATGGATGGAGGAGAAGGCTAGCCTTCTCACTCTATACTTTTAGAAGGTTGCCTGAGGTGTGTCATGGGTTTGGCTGCAGGGCTGAAATGCCTTGGGTGTTTTTTGTTGTTGTTGTTTTGTTTTGTTTTGTTTGTCTTTAATAACAGAATTATCACAAGTGGCCCCACTAGGGAATGCCATGAATAGATCTGTACTTTATACAGAGCCACTGTGGCTATAGAATATAACATGAGCTGGAGAAGATAAAAATTGAAGGTGTTGAGGAAACTTGTTGCCATTATCTAAGGGAGAGGTGGTGAGTCTGGAGCTTAGAAGTTTTGAAGTAAGGATGTGGAAGGCTTTCTCTCGTAGTGTAAAGTTCAAATTGTAGAGCTACAGTTTATGGAAATTGAAAAAAAAAATGAAACTAGAGAATGATTAAAATTTTAAAGAGAAAGATAATGGAGGAGAAAGACCAAGCTGAAAAAGGAGGGCACCGAGAGGACCTGTGCTCACCAGTGATTCAGGACAATGTTTGGCTCCTGTGCAGAGATGTTGTGCCAGCAGCTGCTAGGCGGGGCTGGTCATCACAAAAGGCCAGGCATAGTTGTCACCTCCTATTAAGAGACTCAACAAAGCTGTGAAATGAAGGCTATGCAGAATATGGCAATGAGAAGGGAGGAAGAAAGGTATTACATTAAGAAATGTCTAAATGAAAGGGGCAGATAGAAGAGGAGGGACTCTAAGCTTCCAGTTTCTCAAGAGCTGGAAAGAGGAAGAAACTTTTTGCTATGAGTTCTGATAAAAGAAGAGGTTGAAAGGATTAGGAAAGTAGGAGACCAATCATAATTAAAAAAAAAAAAGAATTCTAGGAATTTTGAAAGTAAAGCCCTAGATGTTAAGATTTGAAGTGTGCTGTTTAAGAAGTTCATTGGGAATTTAAATAATTTTTACCAGCTGTTCAACAGTGAAATCTTGGAGAGTAATAAACCAATATGGCTAAAGCATGAGGGAGAAGCAGGGTTGCACAGTGGACTTGATTGCTGTTTTGATTGCTTCCTGAGTTCTATTGTTTAATAGCCTATTTGGGATTTGTGACTGACAGTAGGAGAATGAAAGGAAAACAAGGATGCAAACTAACATGTACGAAATATTAAGCTTGCTTTATAGGCTGGGCATTTGTATGAAGACGGCCATACAGACCATCCCCTTTAATCTTGACAGGATTGACAGCGGGTTAGCACATTTTATAGCTGAAAATGGTGCTCAGAAATGTTAAGTCGCTTTCCTGAGGTTATACTGCTAATATTTGCCAGAGCTATAATGATATTAGGTCAGTAGTCAATTTTTCCTTGTATTTATTCAACCCACAAATGTCAGTGAGTTCAGATTATGAACCAGGTGGTGCACAGGGCCCTGCAGAAGAAACCATCTTTGCCCTCACAATACTTAACACTCTTGGAGGGAAATCTGGAGGGGAAAAGCTGCCTCTTGATTATGCTGACGTGAGGTTGACAGTTAAGGTACATGATACAAATATGGCAGTGGAAGACTATGTTTTGAAAGAATCCCCTTTCTAAAAGAAATATTGTTTGCAACTGTGACTTTGCAGCCTCAGAACTTGAAACACTGCTCCCCGCCCTTCTGTGCTCAACCTTCATGTTTGGTTTTATTTCATTGACTCTTTTTCTTCTCCACCTCTCTCCTCACCAGCCCCTACATCTGAATACCTCTGTGCTCTATGCCTTTGTAGACACTGTTCCTTTTTCCTGGGATCTCCTGTCCCCACTTGATATTCTGGTAAACTCCTAGTCCTACCTTCAGCCTCAGCTTTCCCTGCTTTTGGAACCTTCCCTGATATCACCAGGTAGGTATAGATGGCTCTCTAAGCATTACTCACCCTCTATGCAGAAACTTGGTTAAATGTTGGCCCCATGGGAGAGTGTTTACATTTTTTCTTCCAACCAGAGTCTTGAATTCAGGAACCACAGATTTCTATCCTGGTTTCACAATGCCTAGTATATGGGAAGCGCTGGGAAATATATGTGGGAGAAATGGCTGGGCATGTTGATAAAGGGACCTATCTTTTTAATATCCATAGAGGTGCAAATCTTTGCCTGGTGGCATTGAGGGAATGTTTCTCCAAGTGTCATGACCACATTTGTTTTGCATTTTAGTCTATTACCATAATAATGACTCTATTTGCAGCTTACGCATTTGAAAATAAATTGCCTTGCCTAGGAAATAGGGGGAGGGAATGCTATTAAATGACCATAATTGTTGTTACTTTAATAGTCACCTGTATGTTATGAAATCTGAACAGAAAAATTCATCTGAAAGACTTGAAATGCTTAGTCCATTATTAAGTATGCTTTCTTGGTGGAATGATATTTTACAGAAAATATTTTCCTATTCCACTAAGCTATATTTTATTTAACAAGAGCATGAATATATCCTGAGGTGGGCTTAAAAAGTAGGAGAGCTAGCCAAATGCCAAAAAATTATCCCAGCTCTGGAGCTAAAACTACACAAAGAGAAGAATAATGGCATTGGGGACAAGGACTGAATGTGCTGTGATTTCCTTCTTGCACACATCTGCACACACAAGCAGTTCAGCATTTTTAGAATTTCCTCTTTTGCTCCAAAAACTTCACCAATTTCCATCTCACCTATTCCTTAGGGTTCCGCTAATCGATGAAGCTTCCCTCATTTTCTCTCAGCCAGTACTTGTTATTTTTATATCCATTTATGTTATCATAATTTCTTATAGGTCTATAATTTATATTAACTGATAAACCATTTCAAGTCAGGAACATTGTCTTATCCACCCTTGTATTCCCTAGTGCCTGGTAAGTTGTTTGCTCCATAGAAAGTACTCAAGAAATATTAAAGTGACATATCCCGACCTCAATTCTAATGATTGGAAGTAACTCAACAGTCATAAGTTTTCTGATATTATACTATATTAGTATTTGATTAGTTACAAGAAAACAAGACATATTATATTTTAAATTGCTTGGTAATTGGACCACGCTATATTTAGTATTATACTGCTGTTGCTACTTTTATAAGAAAAAAAATGATGCTCCCTGTACTATATACAACTATAAAAACTAAAATATTAGCAGTCTATAAAAATAACTTTTTTTCTCTCATTTTTTGAACCTCCTGTGTTGCTATTTTAGTTGGTAAGTGAATTTTGTTTCCAATAAATATCAGAAAAGATAGAATTTTCTTTTTTAGTATTTAAGAATTATTCTCTTGGGGCACCTGGGTGGCTCAGTCTGTTAAACATCCGACTCTTGATCTCAGCTCGGTCATGATCTCTCAGTTGGTGAGATTGAGACCGCCATTGGTCTCTTCACTGACAGTGCAGAGCCTGCTTGGAATTCTCTCTCTCCCTTTTTCTCTGCCCCTCCCTTGTTTGCGTGCTCTCTCTCTCTCTCAAAAATAAATGAATAAACTTTAAAAAAAAAACTAAAAAAATATTCTCTCTTATTATCTACTATATGATGGGCATTTTGTATAAATTATTTTTAATTTTCACAACAACACTGCAAGACATAGGAAATATGGAATGGCATGGAAGTTAGATAGAAGGTGAAGTTAGATTGCAAGGGAACTTTCAAACCCTTTATGTGAGCAAAGTTGTCAGGCTCTATCCTTCCTGATGATAATGAAAAGATATTCAAGCATTTTAAGTAGAAAGCAACATGATCTGATATTTCTACACAAAAACTACAAAAGAAGAAACTGGTGTGTCTATTCCTGAAAGGTCATTTTTTTTTTCTCCATTATAAGGTAAAAAGGAATATTTTGTATTCCTATATGCTGATTAATAGTTTTGTATATTTTCCAAGTATATGTGAAAAAATTCATTTTATTAACATTGAAGAATAAAAAGAGAGTTACACAAATCTCCCACACAGAATAATTCCAGTTAATTTAATTTAGATGCTCTGTGCTCAAGGAAATAATACACAACTCCCCGTCCCTGAAGTATAGCCTGCCCATAGTGACTTCCTTCTGACGATGGTATGAGAAGGGGCTTGGAGGGGAGGGTCATGTTACACTGGAAAACCTGGTAAACACCACTTCAACCAGGTGATCAAGGTCAGCATCAACAGTGATAAGTCATGTTGCTAAGCATGTACCTTTGGAATGCTGTGAGTAGAATGGCACTTTACTTCTGTGGTCTTGTTCCCCAAAACCTGTAACCCATTTCTAACTATGAAGAATAGACAAACCAAATCAAAGGACATTCTATAAAGTACCTGACAGTACTCCTGAAAATTGCTGAGGTCATCTTGAATAAGGAAGGCCTAAGAAATTGGCACAGCCAAGAGAAACCTCGGGAGATATGACAACTAAATTTAATGTGGTGTCCTAGATGAGATCTTGGAAAAGGAAAAGGACATTAGGTTAAAAACTAAGAAATGCTGAATAAAAGATATATTTTACTTAGTATTAATATGTAAATATTGGTTCATTAGTTGTAAGAAATGTACCATGCTAATAATATAAGATTTCAGTAATGGGAAAAACTGAGGCTGAACACTCTGTACTATCTTTGCAACTCTGCTGTAAATCTAAAACTAAAACTAAAAGTCTATTTAAAAAAAAGGTAATTTGGGGCGCCTGGGTGGCGCAGTCGGTTAAGTGTCCGACTTCAGCCAGGTCATGATCTCGCGGTCCGTGAGTTCGAGCCCCGCGTCAGGCTCTGGGCTGATGGCTCAGAGCCTGGAGCCTGTTTCCGATTCTGTGTCTCCCTCTCTCTCTGCCCCTCCCCCGTTCATGCTCTGTCTCTCTCTGTCCCAAAAATAAATAAACGTTGAAAAAAAAAAATTAAAAAAAAGGTAATTACACTAAGGACTGCTACACTGAAACTTTACTAAATGCTATGTAGTGACCCATTAATGGATGAGGAGATGGAAATTACTACTAAGGAAAACAAAATTAGCTTTTTGAAGTTTGGCTGTAGAATATTTTATTGAGATATATCTTATTTCCTGACAGGAACTTCAGTTTTCTTGATGCTGGGGCCTTTTGTTCAAGGGATACTTTGACTTTGTGAAATGAGCACTAGACCGAGAGTCCCTTCTCTTCAGTGTATGACTTTAAGTAAATTTAGTTTGCAGTTTATCTGTAAACTCGAGGTGGAAGTCTCTGTCCATTTGTTAAGTGATACTACGTCAAAGAGTGGACCTGAGGAACACCATGCCTAATCTCAAAGAGAATTTGAGATAAGTCATTTGAAAACATACGTATAGAATTTCCAAGTGTACAATTATTTGGAGAGGTAAAAGGAAATCTGAACTTCACCATCTATGCATCTCATAGACATCTTACTGCAGTGTTGTGAATTGCCAACCTATCATTGTTCTTCCAGATGTAATCCTTTTTGGACTCTTAAACTGTCTTGTGTCTCTCATTTTCCTCATGTCAGTTTGACACTTCAGAATTTGTGAAACTGGGATAGAGAGGAATCCAGTGTTAACTTAAATTTAAGAAGACCATACAGCCTACTAGGAATTAGTCCTTTCCCTCTCCAACATATTCCCCAGTTACTGGGAGGTACACTGGGCCTCACGTGTGCTTAAAGTGGATCACTCAGGTTTACTGCTCTGACTGTGCCCTCTGATGCCCGTCCTCTTCGAGACTGCAGCCTCAGTGGACCGAGTGCTTTCTCACTATGGATTGCCACTGCTTCATTTTTTTCTTCCTTACTTGCTCCAATTAAAGAATGCAGAGCATCCCCAAAAGACAAAGGTCAGGCTATACTTTTAACAATATTTTACTGAAGATTGACCATAACAGAAAAGAAGTACAATGTAGAGAATACATTACAACCTTAGCCCAAAACGGGACATTTGTTGGGGTCCCTCTTCCACCTAGATTTGTCCCTCATTTCTTTTTTCTCCAGGTTTATTGAACTAAAATTGACATATTTTTTAAAAAAAATAGTAATTTTCTGCCTTACTTCTGACCTACCTTTAAGGTCTGGGCCTACCTTACTACTTTCTTGTACAAGATTCCTAGACATTTCAATACTTCAGGGTATAGGTCAAACTAACTCTGAGTACCAAAGGAGAAGTTTATTTTTCTTCATTGTAAGGTCTTTTAGGGTTGTCATAGTAAAATACCACAAACTGGGTGGCGTAAGCAACAGAAATTCATTTTCTCACAGTTCTTGAGCCTAGAAGTCCCAAGATCCAGGTATTGGAAGGTTTGGCTTCTTCTGAAGTTCTCTCCTTCAATTCTAGATGGCCACCTTCTTTCTGTGTTCTCATATGGCCATCCCTCAGTCTGTGTTCTTTTTTCCTCTTCTTATAAAGATACCAGTCATTATGAATCAAGGCCCACTCCAATGACCTCATTTAACTTTACTTACCTCTTTAAACGTCCTATCTCCAAATACAGTCACATTCTGAGGTACTAGGGATTAGGGCTTTAGCATATGAATTTCATGGGGTACACAGTTCAGCTCAGAACATCTCTCTTTTTTTTTTTTTTTCTTTTATTTTAGTCTCTTCCTCTGTAAACTAAAGAACTGGCTGCATTTTTGGTGGTTTCCACCTTAGACATTCTGTATTATACAGAAAAGGTGGACCTTATTATGAGATCAGGTACTTGAACAATTTCATCTATGTCACCTGACTGAGGGTCTGAATGCTAAACACTGAAATGCAGAGTGATTCTTACAATTCAGTGGTACCCAGCAGGAGTACACAGGCTTTGTTATTCTCTTAATTGAAGTCATTTCACAATTTTAGTTCAGTCATTTGTTTCATGCCTGAGTGACTTATAATAACTTTATTTGCTATTCTCAAAAGAGGAGCAAAGAAAGAGAAACAAACAAAAAATCCTCCTCTGCTTATCCTATTGAACAATCCGCTCTTATTATCTACCAGAAAGAATCAAAGACTATATTATTTTTCAAGTTGCAGCCACAACTTTCACCTTGCGAGTTTGTATAAAATGCCTATAATTTTTAAGATGGAGCAGTACGACCCAGATTCCAGGATTTCCTCCCTCAGCTCTGAGCTTGACTGGGGTTCCTTCCTTCAGATCACAAGGGCCCAGGTGGTCTAGAGTCCTGACACGGAACTGGCAGAACCCCTACCATGGAGCAACCTGATCTCAAGAGGGTCTGAGGGGAGACAAGCTATTTGGTATCAAGTAAAAGCATGCGTTCTGAGGATGGAGAGACATGTTTCCAACTTAGAGAAGAGAGAGGACTAAAAGTCATCATGTTCCCAGAGTGGAATACAAGATTTTCGGTAGACTAAAATATTACCACTGTGGAGTTTTACAGATAGACCGCTGACATTCCCGTCCTGCCCCCACCTTCTTCTCCATATAGCAAGTTGATCCAGAAGAGTCCATGTTATAAGTTACTTGTCAGTGGTATACAGTCAACTGGATTAAAAAAAAAAAAAAAAAAACCTTGCCATTTTATTTGAAAATAACTTCAAACCTGTTATAGAAAAGTTGCAAGAAAAAATAGTACAACAATACTCTTTTTTTAAAGATTTTATTTTTTTAATGTTTATTTTTGAGAGAGAGAGAGAGAGAAAGAGAGAGTGAGCAGGGAAGAGGCAGAGAGAGAGGGGAACACAGAATCTGAAGCAGGCTCCAGGCTCTGAGCTGTCAGCGCAGAGCCTGACACAGGGCTTGAACCCACAAACTGCGAGATCATGACTTGAGCCAAAGTTGGATGTTTAGCCTAACCGACTGAGCCACCTCAACAATATTCTTTGTTTTTTAATGTTTATTTATTTATTTTGAGAGAGAGAGCATGAGCAGGGGAGGGGCACAGAGAGAGAATCCCAGGGAGGCTCTGCACTGTCAGGGCAGAACCTGATGCAGGGTTTGAACTCATGAAACATGAAATCATGACCTGAACTGAAATCAAGAGTTGTATGCTTAACTGATTGAGCCACCCAGCCACCCCAGTAAAATGATGCTTTTTATCCAAGATTACCTGTTGTTAATATTTGATTCTATAATTTATGTACACTTTCTGGATTAGTTAAGGGAGCATTAGACAAATTAGGGACCTTTAAACCTAATGACATTTGTATGTATTTTCTTAAGAATTGGAAATTTCTCTTAGATAACTACTCTGTATTTATCAATTTCAGTACATTTAATATTTATAAAGTATTTTATTCAGTCTACTATCTGTGTTCCAGCTTTGTCAATTGACCCAAATATGTCCTGATAGTGTTTTTTTTTTCCCCCCTCAATACAATATTCAGTTGAGTTGGGTATTATATTTAACTATCACGTTTCTTTAACTTCCTTTAATCTGGAATATCCCGACTGTCTTTTGTTTTCCATGGATTTTTTTTCAAAATTTACATTTTAAAAGAATACAGTCCTACCTCTCTTTTTAAATAGAATGTCCCCCATTTATAGTTTATCTGATGCTTCCTCAAAATTAGATTCAGATTTTGCAAGATGTTTTGTCCTTCTCTGAATGTCACATTGAGAGGCATGCGATGTTCTCAATGGTGATATTCATTTTGATTACTTAGAGTGTTGTCAGATTTTCCTCACTGTATAATTACTATTTTCTTCTCTTGCAACTAATAAACAGTCTATTCGGAGATTCCTTAAGACCATGAAAATACTCTGCTGCTCATCAGAATTTGCCCCTAGGTTTAGCATCCTTTGATGCTTTTTGCCTGATGCATATTATTTTTTTTCTCCATGATGGGTGCAAAATGCTCATTTTCCAACTCTGACATTCCACCTACTTTTACCAGTGGGCACCTAGCATTCTGTTATGGACAAAGACCTTTCCTTCTCTCTTTATCTGTTATTGAAATCCAAATTCAGATTTCTGTCACTAGAAAGGCCAATACTCAAGAGAGGAGCTTTGATTGGAAAGAGATAGGAGTTTTCAAGCAGGAGGCCAGCCCCCCGGGGAGAAGGTGGAGTCTTGTCCAAAAGCCAACCTGAGGTTTTCACCTGGCCCAGGGTTTTTTAAAGGAGTTTAGGGTAATTAATAAGGGGAGCAGAGGGATCTGTAACATTTCTTGATTACATGCACACTTGATGATACTAGCTATAGATAGTGGCTCAGTGCTCAGAGGTTGTGCAAGGAGGTCTGGTTCCTTAGCACCTGGGGTTGTGCAGAGGTGCTTTGTTCTTTCTAGGAAAGAATGTATGATCTATAGATATACAAAGGAAGTTGAATCAATCATGCAGGCTAAGGGTGTTTGCTAAAGATTAAAGACTACTAGGTTGGCTGGTATGACCTAGGTGGTTTTACATCTATCTATCTATCTATCTATCTATCTATCATCTGTCTATCATCTATCTATCTATCTATCTATCTATCTATCTATCATCTATCTATCACCTATCTACTATCACTTATCACCTAGCTAGCTAGTTAACTCTAGTGGATTGAAAAATTGCTGATGTTTCTTTTCTTTTCTTTTCTTTTCTTTTCTTTTCTTTTCTTTTCTTTTCTTTTCTATTCTTTTCTTTTCTTTTCTTCTCTTTCTTTTGAAAAAGGAAAGAACTAGTCAGTTCATAAGCTGATTCTTTTATTTACCTGGTAATTAGCTCATTATTATGGTAATTAATATGTAATATGTGCATGCCAGCAAGTGACTTTGTGCTGGAGATTGTACTTTCAAGGAGCTCACATTCTAGGGAAACATACATATAAGTATTCTAGAAAACAAGTTACTGTAATACTGTATTTTTACTAAAAATCAATTAAAATAGAGGGGAGGGTGGGTGAGGGGTATTGAGGAGGGCACCTTTTGGGATGAGCACTAGGTGTTGTATGGAAACCAATTTGACAATAAATTTCATATTAAAAAAATGTTCACTAAAAAAATAAAAGAAAATATATGACCTTTACACTGTTATGGGTAACTTAATATGATGATATTGATCATTCAAAGTGGGTTGAAGATCACGTCCATAATTTCAGTCGATAAATAGCAAAAGTGTAGTCAAACCTGTCCTTCAGCTCATTTTTCCAAGAAGATGAGTTATGGTTGATACTAAAAGGTTAAGAGTAAAACTATAGGGTAAATATAAAGCACAAGCCTCCCCATTTATAAGTGCAATATTTTCTGTTTTAATCCTTCCTTAAAACGACTAATATGAGCATGGTGCTAAAGAGAAAACAATGTCTTTCTGTCTCTCTCTTGAAATGCATTCAGGAAGAAAAATTTTGAATAAAATACATGAATGGTAAACAGGTGTTCTTTAGTAGGCTTTTATTCTGGTAAACCAGCAAACTTGTATTTATCTTGATAATTCGCATGTTAGGAATTCTTTTTTATGAAAGGTGTAAATGAGGTAGGAATTGGACACATACATTTTTATGGGCACTGTTTCTGAAAAGGTGAAACTGGAGGTCCCTGAGATCTTCCAGCTGTGATCTTAATTACTCTTCCCATCCCACCTGCCTGAAATTATCTCATGGCTTAGAACATTGGTGGAATAGGGTAGGATCTGGGGAATTGGGGAGGAAACTAGCATATAGTAAGCAATTCTTAAATGCAGGCTTAATTGTGGTTCATTTTATAACCATGTAAGCTAGATTGTAAGATAGGTATTTGTACCCATTACACAGATGATGAGTCTGAGGTTCAGAGAAAGAAGTGATTTGGCAAAGATTATAGAGGTAGTAATTGACTTTGTTCAGGTCAGACTCACTTCTTGCCATATCTCAGGCTCTTTTCACTGCAGAGGTGTCTGATGCCTCGTGCATAAGTCCAGGGTAGCTAACCATTAACTCTTATGCAACTGTCTTGTCAAGACTCCAAGACCATCTGCAGAAAACAGCCTATATGCTGATGAAGGTTGTCAAGAGGCATCTGTCCAATCCTGGAGAAATGCCTATTCCAACATTTAAAAATGACAGTGTGTATTGTGCATTATGCTTTTCAAACTGCCTTCACATCCATTATCTAATTTGATCAGCAATGAATTTCATTAAGAGGAAAATATTTTTATTAAATAATTAACTAATTTGCTTTCATTATTGTAATGGATGGGAGTAGAGCTAAAAGAAAAACATCAAACTCCACCAGGCTAAAGCTCTGACTGGGAAATTTGTTCTGTTGCTTTGGAACTTCTTTTTGAGCTCTCTCAAAGCCGTCATTAAGTTGTGCTGTGTGTGATGTGTTGAGTCACTCCTCCCCGTCATCATTCAGGTGCAGCTTGCCAGTTGGTAATGGGGCAGTGTCTACATATGGGTCTTGACAGATCTATCCTCGTAACACTGTGGCACTTTATCTCAAGAACAAATAGACTGGCAACCAGTTTAGATATCCAAGGGCTGATCTCTTTTGGAAGCAGCTGCTTGGTAGAATCTGTCAGGAGGTAGATGGCATTGGCATTTGGGAGTTGAGTCACCTTCTGTAAAGTGCTGTGTTTTCTCCAAGTGTGTCCATAAAATACTGGCATACAAGAATGGTTTAAAGAATTCACTTACTTATTTTTATGCAGATGATATTTGTGATTTGGCAAACATTTCTTTTGTTTTCATTGAAATAGAAAAAAAAAGAAAAAAGAAGGAAATTAAAAGGAAATATGAATACTTTCTGTGGTTAGAGATTTATTTTGACACTTTACCCACACACCAAATGTCGTGAAATCTGTTTTAAAATGCCCATTTAAAAGCCATTTGGGGCACGCCTGGGTAATTCAGCTGGTTAAGCATCCAACTCTTAATGTTGGCTCAGATCGTGATCTCATGGTGTAATGGGACCGAGGTTCACAGACAGTCATGACACCGAGGCTTTTCTTTCCAGGAAGCGATTTTATTTGTGCCTGCAGGGGCTCATTGGGTTCGTACCCAAAAACCTGAGCCCCAAGTGCAGCGGGGTGTAGCCTTTTATACAATTTCTACTTCTTTGTCCCCCATACATGGTAACATACAGACATACGATCTTATTGGGCGGTCTGTGTTACAGCATTGTGAGGAATGTTATGTATGCACATATAGCCAGGTTGTCTTCCCTTGTTTTGAGGTTTTCACCACATTCCTTAAGGAGGGACTCTACCACAGTGGTAGTGAGATTGAGCTCTACGTTGGGTTCTGCACTGGGCATGGGACCTGTTTATCATTCTCTCTCTCCCTCTCTCTCTGAAAATAAATAAACATAAAAAGATAAAAGCCAGTTGGTTTTAAGTTGCTGTTTCATTAAAAGATGGTAATGTCATAGCAGAAGATTGGCTAACTGTTCTAACATGTACTTAATGATAGATGAGTTCAATATAGTACAAGATTGATGGGGGCAGCACAACTTTGTGGATCCAGAAACTTATTCATCATATCAAGTGATGACAAAATTCTTGGATAGTTGAGTTACAGTTACCAAGTTTATTTTTGATAATCTGAAAAATTCATGTTAGCCAGCCATACCTGGATCCACATAGGTCTAGGCTTGCAAAGTGACTAAAATTTTCATGCCAGCTAGTCAGGGCACTGACATCTTCTCTGAATAATGCTAGATATGTGCTGGCATTTAAAAAAATCTTTGGGGGTGCCTGGGTGGCTCAGTCGGTTGAGCATCCACCTTCAGCTCAGGTCATGATCTCACGGCTCATGGGTTCTAGCCCCATGTTGGGATCTGTGCTGACAGCTCAGAGCCTGGAGCCTGCTTTGGATTCTGTGTCTCCCTCTCTCTCTCCCCTCTTCCGTTCATGCTCTGTCTCTGTCTCTATAAAAAAAAATAATAATAAATGTTAAAAATTTTTTCTAATAAAAATTTTTTAAAAAAATCGTTGGATTAATAATTTCCTTTTAGGATATTCTTGACAGAGTATTTTTGTTGTATTTCTTCCAAAAGAGTTGAATGGTAGTCTATTACATGTACTGATTGTAGAATCAGAGAATATCTGAATTCTAGTTCCTCTTATGCCAGCTAGTTGTTTGACTCTAAGCGAGTCACTTAAGCCACCTTAAGTGACTGAACTTCAGTTTCTGTAGAACATGGATGGTAATATTATCTCCTTTATAGACATTTTCAAAAACTTAGAGATAAAGTGTATTGTAGAGAAGGAAATGTTTTTACTCTTCCAGATTCTTTTGGCTAGTCTATTAACTAAAGGGACATGAAACAGATTAACAGTAGAAAAATATATTTAATCTCATTTGTATGGGAACCTCACAAAGACATGAGAGGCTCCAAGACAGGCAATTGAGGCTTATATGCCATCCTTAGGTAGAAGGGAATAGGGCTCTGGGGTTTCAGAGTGAGGAAAGTAATTCACAGAAGATAGGAAGAACAGATGTTTTGTAAACAGACCTTTGTCATGCCTTACAGAGACAATGGGACCCAGAGAGGAATTTGAACAAACAGGCTGTGAGGAGGTCTCCCACCTTATGACACCTAGTTCATACTCTTTATAGTTATCTCCCACATTAGCTCTCTTCCTGGAACAGAGCCTCTAGCTAAATTCTAAGAGACAGTTAAGGGGGAGATAAAAAGCTCTTCCTGAGACTTTTGGGCCTTAATTATCTTTGGCTCAAAATAATCCATGTGTCATATGGTATATTTAGAGGGGCTCATTCTGAAACCTTTCAGTATAAAACATCTGCTACAAAGCTTAGCATATATTAGGCATTCAATAAATGATAGCTATCACCACCACTGTTATAACCACCATCATCATCATTATCATCTTAAAAGGTTTGCTCTAATTTTAGACATATCTTTATTAGATTTACAAGTTCTGCCATTCTGATTTAATTTGGTAGAATTCTGCCTCTTTAGGCGACTTGTGCTAATGTAAAGCATTATGTGTGAGCTTTATAAACCCCTCAGAGGTAAATGTATCACCTAGTTATGGGGAAGTGTATATAAATATATATTATATATATCCAAAGATAAAGAGAAAAACTAGAGCCCTACAGTGTGAACTTATGCTGTTGATGTTCTCTTATAGTGTATCTAATATGACCAAAATCTAGACATTCACTTTACAAAAAAATAATAGAGTAGCTACCATTGACAAACATCTTCTGCCTACTATGCCTGCTACCTCATTTTATCTTCACAAAAGCCCCGAAAGTTAGATTGTGATTTCAGTTCTATGGATTAAAAAAACAGGGTTAGGCAAAGTTAATTAAATTTTTTTAACTTCACACAATTAAAGAGTACTTGATGTGGAATTCAAACCCTAGGACAATTGAACTATAATGCCTGTGAATGTTTGTGATACTCTACCTCTCAGAAAACACAAACCACTAAATGTTGGGATAGGTAGTTAATAAAAGGCCCTCACTTTGAACTCTGTAGTCCTAAGAGGCCTCATTTCTGTTTGATATCAAACTTGTTGAACCTTCACACCTTTTCAGTATCAACACTGTGTGAAATAGAGACTCTGGCTAAATCATGGACTTAGAGCAAAGATCTGATTGTATAAGGTTTGTAACTTTAATTTTTCTCTGATACCGGCCAAACTTAACACCCTAAACATTTTTTCATTATATCATTGCCCAACTAATGGCAACGGAGGGAAGGAATATAATCCTTCTCAAATGATCATTGAATATGACTTTGTTGCAAAGGAGTTAATATTTCAACATTCAAAATGACAACTCCTTTCATGCCTTTATATCGACTCCTCTTTATACCAAAGAGCCAGAATTACAGTGGGGTCTTTTTATTTATCTGTGGCCTGGCAAACTAGTAATATTTCACACATGGGAATTTTCTTTCTAGGTCTTAAAATAAAAAAATTATGAATATAGCATCATTTTAATAATAAATCCAGACCCTGGGGTGACTAGTCTAGTTTCTCATGAGACAGGATAGTTTGTAAAGTTACTGAATTGAAAATCTATAGTAAACATGACATTTCCCTCTGGGACAACTAAAAATGGTGTTTCTCTGATTTTACTAAGGTTTGAGCAGAGTACAAAGCATGTCTAAACAAATATCATAAAAAATCATCTAATATTTTCAGTGAGCAAGGTACTATCCTCAGGACTGGAGATTCAAGAGACAAATGCTATTCAGCCCTTGATATTAAAGAAGTCATAGTGTAATGAGAGTAAAAATTAATTACAAGGCAGTATAATCATTGGTATGATAAAGATAATTCAGGCTGCCATGGAAGAGGGCAGGACGTTCCCTGATCATGCGTTTGGAATTAGATATAGTTGGTTTGAGGCCCTTTTGAAATGTCCAAATGCAGTAAACAAGTAACAGTTGACTATATGAGCATAGGAGTATAAGACTGTTTTGGGTGTTGTTATTTATATTAAGTAATATGTTGAGAAATTAATAATTTAATTGGAGTAGCAGCTAGCATTTGTTGAACAATTAATATTTATCTGGTGATGAGGGAGCATAAGGCAAGCTGAGGGTGAAACACAAACTAGCATATCCCTCCCCCCACCAATGTGGGATATGTGTGATATTCCTCAGGCACTCCTGGTTGCCCAAGAGCAAAAGGAGGGACAGAAAACAAATGGTTAACTGATAGAGATCACAGTCATGAGGGCGTGAGTCTCCATTAGTTTACAAATATTTTAGTAAATTACAAGAAAAAGGCAATCTTATCAATAGCCTAATCTCCAGAAATCTCTAGACTCAGTTTCCTGGAGCCCCAACATCATCCTCCCCTCCACAGTGAAAAGGGAAACAAAGGTAAGAAGGAAATGGCAGGTAGCATTGAATTTCTTTATAACCTGCAGCACATTGACAAATAAGGAGTATAACATTTCTCCAGGAACCCAGCTATCCTAAAGTTAATGCCTTCCTAGGGGGTGGGAGAACAACCCTAGTTTGACAATAAAAAGGTCTCAGGTATCTTAGGAGTCCTCTTTAGCATATCAAAGTCCTTCTAGAATCCTCCCTTTTGCCTTTACCTCCCCCAACTCCCTAGTATATAACCAGTCGTTCTTCACAACCCCAGTGCAGCTCTTTCTGCCCATGGGTCCTGTCCCCATGCTTTAATAAAATCACTTTTTTTTTCACCAAAGACATCTTCAAGAATTGTTTCTTGGCCATCAGCTCCAGACTCCCACCACTCCAAAATGCCACCATAGGGACTGTGCCAGGTGCTTTATGCACATGATATTAAGTCGTGGTAGCAGCCCTTTAGCTGTAGGCATAATTCCTGTTCAGCTCAGTGTTGCATAGCAATTAAGAAGGGAAGCTGGAAATTGAACCCATGTCTGCCCAAGTCCAGCCTGGACATGACACAAATGCTGTTCCCCTACAGAACTTCAGGCAGTCAGAGGTAAAGCTGTCTCTCTGATGATGCTGGAAGGGAGTCTTGCTGACTTGAGAGCAAGGTTACTAAATTAGGGCTTGAGGACCCTTCCTGTGAAAACAAGCTTGGAAATAGAATCATCAGGTCACATTCAAACTTTGCCACTTGCTCACTGTGTATCCCTAAGGTATACATTATCCTTTCTGAACATCTGTAAAAGAAATGATAAGACAAAGTGTATATAAATACTGGAAGGGTTAAAATAAAACACATGGCAAAACACCTATTCTGAGTTTGGTACATAGTAGGTGGCTTGTTGGCATTTGTTTCCTTTCTTACCACCTACTTTTTCCTAAAGAGAGTCCAGAAAAAGAGAACTCACTGGCTGCTTCCTTGAGTGTGCCCAGGGTTTTCAAGCAGAACTTCTCAAATTCATTATGAGCAGGAATCACTTGAGCATTTTGTTAAAATGCAAATTCTAATTCAGGAGGACTGGGGTAGTTTCTAATAAAATTCCAGGAGATACTAATGCTGTTCTTCTTTGATTACACTTTTATCCTCAAGATTTGTAGTCTTTGAATTTTTCTTCTTTTGTGTTGTATTAAGTACTTCCAGCTTCAAGTCAATTTTTCCTGCTTTGCTTTCATACCAAACAAAGAACAGCTGCTTTCACAGTCACGGGTAGTGGAGATATTGGATACCTTCCCAACACACAGTGTTATTATTTGGAAGAATAATTGAACAGGAGCAAAAACCTATACAAGCAACACTCTAATACTAGTAAGCATTCCTACATTGCTTTAGAGTTGACAGTGTGCTATCTAAAATATTATCTCAGTTGATTCAGCTGTTGAACAGGTATTCTTTGAGAGTCTCTGTCCAGGGCAATGAGGAAATTAAACAAGACTAAGGTAGAACTTCATGACATTCATAGATTAGCAGAAAGGAAAGACAGGAAAGTCAGGATCAGGTTAACAACGGGTTTAGAGTGGAAGTATGCAAATTAGTAGAGTGATATGGAGGAGGGACTTCCTATATCCAGGAGTGAGGAAAGGGTCAGGGAAGGTTTCCCAGAAGGAATTACATCTTCATCCCAGGCATCCTCATCATCATTTCCATTGTCTCTATTCGTCATTGTCATCATCTTTACCACCATCAAATAGCATTTGTTAAGAACCTGATTAACAAATAAGGAGTAGTATACAAGGCATATTATATGCATCGTCTCAAACAACCCTCATAACCTCCTCATGAGGTGGGTTCCCGCTTTACAGATGAAGGAATTATGCTTAGAGAAGTTAAATAACTTGTGTAGTAATAAAAGCAGGGCCTGAATTTAAACCTGGACAATTACCCCAAAGCCCATGTCCTTAAATACCATGGTATAACAACCTCAATTCACTTTATTTAAGATAGATAAACACAACAATCTTTATGCATATGACACATAATGCTTTCTGTTTTAAGACTGAGAACCCTGATGTCCATATAAAATAAATTATTTTTCCAAGTAAGTGGGTAAAGGATGAGGGCCAGGTTGAACTGAAGGTTTCTAACTAGAGTCCTACATTTTTCTATCACACTTTGCAGATCCTGAGATAGAGTAGAGTAGGCAAATTATTAGGTGCATATATACCTACATTCATATCATATATCTGCATGCCATAGAAACAATTCCCTTCATTTCATAGTCTGCAGGTCTATAAATATTCTTCTTTTGGTTTAGAGCCCTGGTGTTAATAATAACACAATCTTTGGTTCTGTTTTCCATTTGAGTTTTATTTATCTTGCTTTTCTTGATTTCTGGGAACAATTTTAACATTATTCACTATTCAGCTTTTAGTTACCCTCTGAAGAAGTCCTACTGAGTAATCATCTTCTTTCACCTTCTAGAAACTTGGGGAAGAAACTCTGTTTATTAGTTTTTGAGAGAGAGCATGAGCAGGGGAGGGACAGAGAAAGAATAGGACAAAGGATCCTAAGTGGGCACTGCACTGACAGCAGCGAGCCTGATGCAGGGCTCCAGCTCACGAACCAGGAGATCATGACCTGAGTTGAAGTTGGATGCTCAACCAACCGAGCCGCCCAAGCACCCAGAAACTCTTAAAATAATTATTGGCTGGGGTGTGCCTGGGTGGCCCAGTCAATTAAGCATCCAACTCTTGATTTTAGCTCAAGTCATGATCTCCCCCCATGTTGGGCTCTGCACTGACAGCATGGAGCCTGCTTGGGATTCTCTCTCTGTATGTGTGTGTGTGTGTGTGTGTGTGTGTGTGTGTCTTTCGCTCTCTTTCTGCTGCTCCCTCATCAATATAAATAAATAAACAGAGATGTTTGTCTTTAGCTCAGAAAGGCATTATTGTCTGTATCACTTAGTTCCTTTTTCTTCCTTCTCTCAGTCCTGTATACTCTCACTTTCTGTCCTTTTACTTTTGCTCTCACTCTGTCCTTTTTCCTTTCATCCTTGCCTCCTTCCCTTCTATCTTCCCACCGTCTCTCTGTCTCTTCTGTGTTTAAGAGGTAAAGTGTATTGTTATTTAAAATTTTGTGATGGATTTTTTGCATTTATAATTGCGGTGTGACCACAATGTATCATGAAGAACTGGATTTGCAGTTGAATAGAACCAGGTAATATTTTACCTTCACCCACTGTTGACTTTGTGATGCTGGGCAAATTAAAGTCTCTTTTCCTTAATTTACTCAGCTGTAAATGGAGAGAATAATACCTTTCTCAAGTTATAGAAGAAAAATATTACTTGAAACAGAAAGTAGGTACAAAATGAAATTTCCCCTTTAGTTCAAGAAAATATAGAGAAATTTTAATTTAGGTATGCTGTTGGCATTCTTTTTGTGTTTGTCTTCATAAGTTGCCATGGCTCTATCTTGAGCCAGACTGTAAAAGATTGTTTCTCATATTTTTGTCCTCATAGCCCAGCCCAATGGTTTATGTAATAGGTGCTCAATAAATAGGATTTTTGTTGAATGGAGTCAGGAGATAAACTAGATCAAGCCAGGGATGCAAACATTATTGTCAGACAAGCTTGTTAGCCCCTTTTTAATTTTTCTCCCAATGCAGCCTCTCTTGTAAGGAAAGCATCCAGGTTGGTCTCTCTGCCAGTGAGAGATTTTTGGCAGCATTTCCCTCTAGACTGGAGAGTGGAAGAAAAGACTGCTTAACCAGCTGCCACAAACTTCTCAGAAAACTTGTATATTTAGGCAATTATGGGTTTCCCACGGTGTTCCCCAATGCTCTTTACAAGGATTTTTTTTAAATCAATTGAACGAAAGTCTTATAAAAATAGCTCAGCACAGCAACTCCAGCTCACAAAAATGCAGAAGATCATGGTTATGCATTTCTTCTTTGGAAGTTCTTCTACATTGTCTTTGAGACAGTGCTGCCCATTTCTGAGGTACTGATATTCTCAATGCCACTGCCCTCTCTGCCCAGATTCCTATAACTCTACATCCTCTCCTTGGACAAACCTATCCCTCCCTATGCTTCAGTCGTCATACAGACATCCACACCTGATGGCTGTCAAGTGTCTATACCTCTGATCTGACCCTTCAGCTCTGTTGTACACATCTACCATCTTTTAAATATTTTAGGGCTGTTTCATACAGCACTTGAGCTCATCAGAGGAATGAATTTATAACCCCCACATAAACTTGTTCTCCTTTTATATTTACTACCTCGATGAATGGAATAAACAGTCTCTTTATCCTCATGACCACCTTGTAAATAAATATTATTACTGTCATTTGACTGATGAGGAAACTAAAACTTGAAGAAATCGTGTAGCTAGAAAGTGAAAGAGCTGACCTGCAATTCAAGATCATTCTCCTCCAAAGAATGTGTCTCTTCTGATAAGCTTTGTCACAAAGGAAAGAACAGGGAGGAATAGGAGAAAATGTTGATTCATTACATAGTGAGGCAATTGTAAGGTACCGCACCTAGTGTCTCAAATGGATATAATCTTGCTTCCTTAGACCGCCAACCCCTGCTTGGTATAAAGTATAAATTGAATAAGTTAATGGATTTTTTAAATAGCTGAATTTATCTTATTATATTATTTTATTTTTATTTTTTAATTTAATTTAATTTTAAAATTACATGATGATACTCCTTGAAATTACATCTATGAGTAATCTCTCCCTCGGCCATTGCTGAAACAAAGTCATAGTAGAAAATAATTGCCTAATTCTGGTATGGTGACATCCACACTAATGGGAGAGGAAGTGACAAGTTGACCTTGTAGTCTAGAATAAGTATTTATTTGAGAAATTTTCATGAGAAAACCAATTTTGGGCTTATATGCAAGATATAGATAAAGTAGCTACAGGGTTCTAATGTTGTTTGTAAAGATAAGGCAGTTTAAAAAATACACAGCACTCCCTTTTTTTTTTGTCATTGCCTCGATCCTTAGTGTTGTTAAGGTTATATGTCGTAGAGTCACCTTTACATGGTACGCTTACAGGGAAGGATTATTTTTAGGGCTTGATTTTTATTGTGAAAGAGTTTCTCTATGTTAAGAGAGTCTCTTACCTGTTGAAGTGGTGATTTATTTTTAGGAAACTTTTCTGTTGTCTAGGACTGCTGTAACAATATTTATTTAAAACACCAAGTAACTATTTTTTATTTATTTTTTATTGAGAAAGTCTTATGGAAATAACCCTCAAAGGTCCAAATGGATTTTATGTAATATAGAAAGTAATTCTGTCCAATACTTGCTCTGCATGATCTGTCATAGGTAGAAGGATGGTCTGTCAAGAAGAGAGGAACTGCCAGACACCCAGATGGCTCTTCTCAGAGTCATAATGGATATCCATTGCCAGAAAATTTTTCTTAGCTTTGCAGACTAAAAAACATAGATCAATGGTGCTATAGAGTTAATGTGTCTCCCCCAAATTCATATATTAAAACTAATCTCCAATGTGAGAGTATTTGGAGGTAGGACATTTTGGAACTCTATCCTCATAAATAGAATTAGTGCCCTTATAGAAGAGGCCCTAGAGAGATCCCTTGCCCCCTTCTCCATGTGAGGACATAATAAAAAAAGCGCTAAGAACTAGTAAATGGGCCCTTACCAGACATGAATCTTGATCTTGATCTTCCCAGGCTACAGAACTGTAAGAAACACATATCTGTTGTTGATATGCTACTCAGTCCATGGTATTCTCTTACAGCAGTCTGAATGTACTAAGAGAATTGAGAAGTATATGGGAAGTCAGGCAGATTCGGATTTGAATTCCACTGTATGCCTCTTCCTAACTGCTAACCTTAGGCAAATCCAAAATCTCTGCATCTTAGTTTCTGCATTAACAACAACAGCAGAAGATATGCTGTATTGCTATGACACCAGCTTATGGAAGAAACCTAGAAGAGCATAGCTATTACATTGCTATTGCTGTGTCAAGTTCACATTGACCAAGCTTGAGAGATTACTATAAAAAGCAGCCAAAGTATTAAATGGAAGTTTATCATGTAAGTAATCAAAATTAATTTCCTTTTATGCAAAGCATGTTCTTTCCCAGTATAAAATGATGACAGAAGCCAGATTAGCAAACACATAAATTAGTGAGCATCCTAACAAAGCAAGACTACCACTGAGTCCCCAGTCTAGATAAATGAAAACTTATGTCCATAAAAAGATTTACACTCAAGTGTTCATGGCAGACGTATTCATATTATCCCAAACCAAAAACAGTACAAATGTTCATCAACTTGTGAGTAGAATTTATAAACAAAATTGGTATGTCTAGACAATAGAATACTATTTACCAAAGTGAATTAACTATTAATATACATCATGCTAAATTAAAGAGTCCCAGACATAAAAACAAATTTTATGATTCCATTAAATGAAATTCTAGAAAGAGGAAAGCCATAGTGATAGAAATCAGGTCAATAGTTGTCAGAGACTAAAGGTGGAGGGGGAAGATGTTGACTCAAAAGGACATAAGGGAAAGTTTGGTGAGATGGAAGTAGATGTAAATATTTTATATGATGACTGCCATTACAGTAAGTACCATATAATTTGTCAAAATTTATCAAGTTGCACACTTAGAACTGGCGAATATTATATGTGTATTATATTTCAGTAAAGCTGATGAAAGAAAATGACAGAAGAAAAACAAAAGCAAAAGATGTTGAAAATTTCAAGTACCTCTTATCAAACCCCAAAATATATTATTCCCCATTTTTCTATTTCTATTCCAGATTGTTCTTACATGAGTCAATCTGACCAATACACAGAATCTCCCTAACATCAGATCTTATCCCAGAGTATTCTTCTCCCTGCCTAGATATTGTTGTTTCCATTTTACTGATGAGGAAACTAAAACTTTATGAAGTTGTGTAGCTGAGAAGTCAAAGAGCTGGCCTTCAATCCCAGATGATTCCACTCCAAAACCTAGGTCTCTTCCAATAAGTTTAATCAGAGAGGGGGAAAAAAGAAACAGAGAATAAAGGAAAATTGCTGGAATAACAACAACAACAACAACAACAGTAACACACAAACACACAAGAAATGCTTTAATGGTAACAGAAAATGGTGTACTCCACCATAGTTAGTCCTTCTGTGATCTTAGGTGGTCCACAAGTTGAAAGCCTTTTGTCTTCTTTGCAGTGAATGGTGTTGGCAACAACCTTTCTCCTCTTCTTCCTGGGAACAGAGCTGGACTATATTTCCTAGGGTCCTTTGAATTTTGAGTGGAATTGTGACTAGTTGTAGCTAATAGAATATGAGTGGAAGTGATATGTACCACTTATAGGCATGACCATAAAAATCTTTCCACATGGTTCTCTATGATTTTCGCTGCTTTCATTGTGGAGAAGGAGGTGGTCCCGAGGGCAACCTTGGGAATCACGAACTGAAGATGTTAGAACTAACATAGTCTTGGTTCATGAATGAATGTGTAGAGAAGAGCCCCTTTCGTCAACATACACTTCAACACACACATACACTGCCACTTCCTTTTCCTCCCAAACTGGAACCAGTATTTCATATGAGCAACAAACTTCTAGTACATTGACATAACAACACTTATAGGCCTATTTGTGACAATAATCTAGTCTACTCTAGTTAATGTATTAGGCTAGAGGCAATGTAGAACCTAGCATCATAGCAGGCTGAGTAGTCTGCTCTGTTATTTTCATTAAGCCCATGCCAAATCTCAGATCTTACTACTTCAGTTTCAAATTACACTCAATTTTGGATATTCTGCCCATAGAAAAGGGGATAGTGTGTCCCAAAACCTAGAGATAGCTGGTCTTTGGTGCCCATCCAGGTAGAAAAAAGTAACTCTGGGCCCAGGATTGTCTTGCTAAGCTTTGTGAAATAAAGCTGTTTCAAGGAAGTATAGAAGAGGCATCTACCCTAATAAAGATTTATTCTTAAACTCAAGCATGATCTCCTACAAAATCAGATCAAATCAATGTCCTCAAACTTGGCCACTCCTATTAGTAATTCTCTTCCTAGGAAAGGGCACATATAGCATGAAGGGGGTGGATGCAGAGGAGCCCAGAGTTTCCCTGAGACAATTGTCATATCATCCAGATACAATCTCTCTTTCCTTGGATAGTGTGCAGATATGCACCGCTAACATTGGTTTTCTTCTCTCTGAGTTTTTCTGAGCTGCCATTGCTAACAACCTATTTTCTCTTGACATGTATTTTTTTCTTCTTTAGCTTAACTAATGACAATGAGTCAAGTCTTGTTCTGGCTTGGGAACTATTCATTTTCCTTAAGAAGACTATTCATATTTCTAAACCCATCCATTGTGTGTTGATTTTATCAGTCACACATTGAGAGTTCTCTGGAGATACTCAGGCATTATTCAGCCAGTGATTCATTCCAACTCAGCAATATATAGATAAAAAACAAAATCAAGTTAAAAACAAAAGCCTTTCCTCATTCAGGATTTGTGTTATAGAAGTAATCAACTAAATTATTTGCTTATGTTTTGTTTCGTTAGATAATGTGTATAAAAACGAGCCAGTTCAAATATTTGTTCAAATATTTGCATAAAACCTACTGGGGATGTGCAACTTGGATCAATTTGTTCAACCATTTCACCTATAAAATAGGAAAATAAATACAATATGGTTTGGTCTGTGTTAAGTGTGCTAATTCCCTCTGTTCTCAATCCAGCATAGGACAGGCAACATTGTGTTTCTCAACCCTGTAGGTATATTGCATTCTACAGTGTAAATACTTACATTCACTTGTAAGGCATTTCTAGAGAGTTCTCAATTATCAGGTGGGATGTCTGATGAAATGACCTATTGAAGAAATCACTTGCAAACCTGAGGGCCTGGTTGGATTTGATAAGTCATATACAAATGTACCAAGTATGCAAGCAACATATAGTGATAAACTTGCCAGTGTTTCCAGATTGTGAATGACATTGCTTACTTATCTATGATTCAAAAGCCAATGGGTGAGGGACAAGATTAATTAAGGCCTGGTTCAAGTCCACAATGCAAACAAAAATAATTACTTTCTTATTTACTGTATTTAATATTGTAATGCTTTAATTCTCCTTATAGAATTAAAGGCTCTTTATAAAAGAGAATCTTTGGAACTTATCATCAAATCTAACAAAGAGCTGAAATTTTAATTAGCAATAAAGAAACTGTTGATCAAAATACCTGATAATAAATCAGACTAAGTACACAGAAAGTTCAGTGCTTAGCAAAGAATGAATATATATATATATATATATTATATTATATTATTATATATATATAACATAATGAATGAATATATATATTATATTATATATTAGCTAAGTCAGGCTCCACCCCCACCCACTATAGCTGTTCTGCTGTCCTAGACTTTGGCAGTTTGTTTATTTCAGTTAACTTTTGTTTTTTATCCATATTGGCAGTTTTCTAGTGCTTTATCTCATTACAATTCTTGTTTTCTTATCTGAAGACAATTTCAATATCCTCTGTGTGGTCTCATTGAAGCCTTAGTGGATGCTATCATGAATACATTAGTAGTCAAACAGTTTTATTTCCTATGACATTTAATATATGTTTGATTTCCCAAAGCTTTAAAAAGTGAATATTATAATACTATACTAAATGAGAATAGGAAAAAGCAACTTATTTATGCGAGAGTCAGTCTCAATACCTGGGCCCTATTATATTAACTAATATAAGAAGAAAATTAATATAAGAAACCAACTTACAAACAAGTGAGTGTTAAAAATAGAAATTTTGAATACCCTTGTGTGGACTTCAGAGCCCTCATTCAATTAAGGATTGTTCTGCAGATTCTCACTGAGCAATAGTCATCTTTGGAATTTTTATCCCAGAATAGATAAATAAGCCTAAAGAGACCCAAACAGCTATGTGAAAAATTAAAAGAAAAAAATTCCTCAAGATTAAGAAATTATCTAGGATACTTTGAAATATGAAGTCTTCTCAAATGAGGAATTTACTTCTCTGCTTCAGAAGTAGGAGGAAGAGGGTGGGGAAGAGGAGGAAGAAGAGGAGAAAGAAGAGGGGGCAAGGTCTCCAGAGAGAAAAGTTAAGATGAAAACTTCATTACTAGAAACCTCAAGTGTGATGAGTCAATATTGCCTTAGGCAAGGAATGAAAACAGAACAACAACAACAAAGAAACAAAACAAAACAAATCAAAAGGAAAGAAAACAGAACAGGAAGCCAGAGACACTTGTTTTTGTCTCTCCACGTGGACTGCTCTATTAGTCTGTAGAGCTTTCCTGCCTTATTATATAGTGTAAAACAAGATAGCAGTCTATCAGGCAGTTCATCCATTCATCCATCCACCTATTCTGTTATCACACATTGAGAATCACTTGTATGCTAGACATTATACAACATCCCCAAACTTATTGGACAATGGAAAACTACTTTGTTTTGAATTTTTCTTTTGTTATCAATGAGCAGTGACTAATATTTGATAGGACATGCTTTGGAAATTAAACTGCAAATGATGAGAGGCCACTGGATGATTACAAACTGGGGTGGATTGTGAACAGATTTAACTTGTAGAAAAATACTCTTCATCTAGGCAAGAGAACAGTTGAATAATCTATACATTAGTCCAGATAAGGAACAAGGAAGTCTTGCACTAAGGTAGTGGTATTTGGAAGAAAGAAAAATACAGATAGCTCATTGATTTCCAGAACTTTTGGCAGGGTCAGACTAAATAGAAACTGTAGGAGGACCAGAAGGAAAATAAGGGGAAATATAATGTGTGCATTTGGACATATTGGACTTGAGGATCTTTGGTTATGAATGTCTAGTAGGATATCCTATCATTGTGCTTGTGGAGTCTTTCATGTGTAGATAGAAGTGAAAACTATGATGGTAGATGGTATTTTTCAATGTTATAAAGGCAAAAGCATAAGCTACTGGATAATTTTGCAGAGCACAGGTTCTGATTAAGAAGTCTACCTTGTTACATGTTGGGCAACCATGACATAAATAGTGTCTCCAGCTGTTCCTTGGTACAGGCACTCTATCAAACTCACTTGTCTCCCCTTCCAAATGCCCAAGAGGAAAAAGAGCTTTACTACATCACTTAACTACTCACTCAAAAAAAAAAAAAGGAAGAAAGAAAGAAAAGAAAAGAAAAGAGAGAAAAGAAAGAAAGAAAGAAAGAAAGAAAGAAAGAAAGAAAGAAAGAAAAAGTTCAGTGGAAAATTCCTCTAATGAGGCTTAAAACATTCCATCTCTATGGGTTCAGATTCTACTGTTTTTTTTTTTTTTCTACTGTTTTATTTAGAAATAATTTATACAAACCATAAAGTTTAGGGAAGAAAGAAAAATAAGAAAAAGATGTTTATTGGCAAAGACTCCTTCAAGGCTTGTTTTCTTTTTTGTTTTTTGTTTGTTTGTTTGTTTTTTTGTTTGTTTGTTTGTTTTTTAGTGACATGTGAAACCTGTTTTGGAAACATCATATTTTGCAATGAATTCAGATTTAAAACAACTTTTATGTTAACAAAGATAAATTTTATTTCCTTAATCTTTCACCTGGAGAATGAGTTAAGTGAACCTGGGCATCAAAAAGTAACAGGACTATTGACTTTTAGTTTAGCTTCCTTATTTTTATCTTTCAGTGAATGCCTCTGACTGCAATTTATTGTGGTGGCAGAGAAAGGAGGTGGGGTGTGGTACATGGCACAGGAGCAGGCCAGATGCCTGGACATAGCAGCCTTCTAGGCCTTCAGTATCTTTTTGCAGTAGTGGAGTTAATTTTATTCCTATTCTGGTTTTGCCACCAACTAGCTGCCTGACCTTAGTAAGTTGACTTCATTTCTCATTCTTCTAAATCTCACTCCCTTATCTCTAAAATCAAGGATTAAACTAAAAAGTCTCCTTCCAGGTTTATACTGTATAATTTCAATTTATCATATTTTCTATTATGTTTTTCTTTGTATAAATAGTCCAGAAAGATGGCTTAGAAAATAATCTGCTAAGAAAAAAAAAGAACACATATAATATTAAGGAGAAGAAAAACTTCCCAATTCCTAACATTTTTCAGTCAGAACACAGAGCTCTTCCCTACTTGAAACTATGGATTACATTTTTTTTCATAATAGTAATACTCTTAATCTAAAGTGATGGTGACTCAAAATATCCATCCTAGTTGAATTTCTTCTTAAACTTCAGTTAGCATGTTTCTGATTATTATAATTATTGAATGATGTGTCTCCAATGCCAGAGTATAAAGATCTTTATTACAAAGTCCCTGCCTGTGTTTTTCCACCTCTGTCATTAATAAAAACTTCCAGTTAAATTAAAAAAAACAGACTTACTTTTTGTCTGATTCTAGTTCTTTTTTTAAAAATATAATTTAATGTCAAATCGGCTTACATACAACACCCAGTACGCATTCCAACAAGTGCCCTCCTCAATGCCCATCATCCATTTTCCTCTCTCCCCTACCCCCCATCAACCCTCAGTTTGTTCTTTGTATCTAAGAGTCTCTTATGGTTTGCCTCCCTCCCTCTCTGTAACTATTTTTTTCCCTTCCCTTCCCTTCCCCCAGGTCTTCTGTTAAGTTTCTCAAGATCCACATATGAGTGAAAACATATGATACCTGTCCTTCTCTGACTGACTTATTTCACTCAGCATAATACCTTCCATTTCCATCCACGTTTGTTGCAAATGGCAGGATTTCATTCTTTCTCATTGCCAAGTAGTATTCCATTGTATGTATAAACCACATCTTCTTTATCCATTTATCAGCTGATGAACATTTAGGCTCTTTCCATAATTTGGCTATTGTTGAGAGCGCAGCTGTAAACATTGGGGTACACGTATCCCTATGTATCAGCACTCCTGTATCCCTTGGGTAAATTCCTAGCAGTTTCATTGCTGGATCATAGGGTAGTTCTATTTTTAATTTTTTGAGGAACCTCCACACTGTCTTCCAGAGAGTCTGCACCAGTTTGCATTCCCACCTATATTGCAAGAGGGTTCCCATTTCTCCACATCCTTGCCAGCATCTATAGTTTCCTGATTGGTTCATTTTAGCCACCTTGACCAGTTGAGGCGGTATCTCAGTGTGGCTTTGATTTATATTTCCCTGATGATGAGTGACGTCGAACATCTTTTCATGTGTCTGTTGGCCATCTGGATGTCTTCTTTGGAAAAGTGTCTGTTGATGTCTTCTGCCCATTTCTTCACTGGATTATTTGTTTTTCAGGTGTTGAGTTTGGTAAATTCCTTACAGATTTTGTCTGATTCTAGTTCTTACTGTCTGACTCCCTAATTATTAAAATATCTTGGTTTATCTTTTGATATCATCAGGAATCATATTGTGGAATTAGTAAGTACTACAGACCCCTTCCAAGGGTTTCTTTTCTTCTTTTCTACCCTCTGTTAACTGCATGCTTATTCTTTATGGAGGAATGGAAGGCTCACAGTGAAATTCTTGATGGTACTGTATCACTGTATAAGGTCAGTTGAAGATACGAATGTTCTTAAAATTCTTTGGAATTAATGTCTGTCTCATTAAAGGACAATTACTTGAGAATACTTGATAGGAGCTATAAATAAATACCAACATTTAATCCCCTTATAAGGATTTTACTTCAAATTTTCCAAGCAAAATTTTTTTCATTTTTAATACCATAAAATAACTACTGAGTCAAGACATTTGATAGGGTAGGAAGAAACCCAATGGAGGGGGGGAGGTGGAAGGAGAGGGAAAGGGAAGAGAAAATATCCTATAAATTCTGACTGGCATGATAACTAGCAAAACAGGTAAAAGTCGGGGAGCCGTAGCTGTGGAGGTTGAGAGAAATGACCATTCTCTTTCCCTAAGAACCCTGGCCAACTGGGTAATAAATGAATCATAGCTGGTGGCTGGAAGGAATGTTCTCATATATATTTTACTGAGAGAGTTCTGTCTATCTGAGAGAGCATATATTATTGAAAGTATTTTTTATAGAAATCTGCAGCCTCTACATTTATACATCAAAGCTAAGTGGGTGGTGGGGGGAAGAAGTCAGTCTTAATTCTGGGAAAGGACAGGGAAAATAAAAAACCAAAATTAAGTTGGAAAAATAATAGCATTCTCTCAGATCACAGTACTTTTTTTTTCTTTCTCTTCCACATGCAGCTTTTACTTGGGGTTAATGGAATTTATTCATGCTCTCTGGTCTGAAAATACTTCTTCCACACAAGCGGAATTTCTCAGTGGTGCTGAACTGCATCAAATATTTAGTCTAAATTCATTCACTACTTAAGTATCCTCTAGCAACAGTTTTTCTGGACATAATGGATGTTGTATACCCAGTGGAGATTTTGTAAGAAATTCTTATTCTGAATTTTTATTCTATTTTCATACCTAATACTCTGTGATTACTTATTTGCTCTTGCTTATAAGTTGTTGGAGGAAATGGGCCTTTTCTTAGCTGTTTATGTGTCTTCAAGATTAACCACAGCTCCTGGCACCTAGGAGGGACTCAATATGTGCCTGTGCTGTGTATGCAGTGTCAGGATACTATACATAGCACCTGTAGTTCTATTAGTTCTTGTCATATGTAGAAGAAATTTCTTTCCTTGGCATTGGGGACAAAAATCTAGAAGCTATGTTGATGATCCCCAAGAAGGAAAACAAACAAACACCAAACCAAAACAAAACACATCAGGCACCCACTGTCTATTAGATTGTACCAGGGGATATCACATAAAGTGTTTATTTAAATCCTCACAGCAATCTTGGCAGAGAGGTATATCACCCTGCTTTACAAATGAGGAAAAATTAAGGGTCAGAAATTTGGTTAACTTGCCATTGGTCCCTAAATTTATAAGTGGCTGAATCAAGGTGTGAATCACATGTTCTTTTCAGACTATGCTGGAACACAACTCTATGAAGAAGTATGAGGTGTGTGTGTGTGTGTGTGTGTGTGTGTGTGTGTGTGTGTATAGAGAGAGATGTGTGTGGTTAGAGAGAGGCAGACAGAGAGAGGTATAAAACTATATTTGGTGGAGTTCTTTGAGTGATTTTGTTGTTGTTGTTGCACTTGGGGCCAGCCACCCAGTGAATCCTAATTCTGATACTAATACTGATCCACTATGCTCAAAATAAATGAGACCTTTTTAACATATCTCTACGTAGTCTTTGAAGTCATCTCCTTCTGATCAACTTCTGTAACATCAGGGAGGAAATGCTTAACTTTTTTAAACTTTATTTATGTATTTTGAGAGAGAGAGAGAGCGGCATAGAGGGAGAATCCCAAGCCAGCTCAGGCTGTCAGCTCAGAGCCCAATGTGGAGCTGCAACTCACAAACAGTGAGATCATGATCTGAGCCAAAATCAAGGGTTGGACTCTTAACTGTGTGGTGGTTTTTTTTTTTTTTTTTTTTTTGTGTGTGGTTCTTAAAGGAAACTAGGTAAGTTAAGTTTGGAAAATTGTAATTCCATTCTTAATGCTGGACAAAAATTAACATTTTGATGATACTTATTTCTTATTCCATGTCTAGAAAGAAAGAACTGAGTTATAAAGGAGGAAATGTTAATATTAGGAAACATAGAAGAAAGAGAGATCAAAATGGATTTGAGTTCCAATACTGACATTCCATTTAAAGCTTTTGAATCTTTACAGAGTCATGCATGATGCACAAAAAAAAGGGGGGGAAACAGTAATAGCACTACAAAATAATAAATATCTCACTGGAATGATTAACATTTACGTAAATTATCATCTTTAAAAGGGTAGAACTGGCTTCAAAATTTGAGCTGAGAAAATGTTTACATTTCCTCTTGCCTTTCCTTTGATTTACCTCTTCATTCTCTGTCTCCATTTCCCTGTGATTCAGCTGCCTTGTCCTTCTTTAAGACACAGTTCAAGGATCACTTCCTTGCAAAAGTCTTTTTTATCTGGATACATAAGGATGATGTGTGTCTTGGGAGGTGGTGGAGGGGAGTTCTTCTTTGTATTTTCATAGACTCTATGATTCCTTCTATGATAGCATCTTGTGCAGCCCTAACAGCATATATTTCCCCCCAAATCCGTGTATCTTCCTTAGTGAGGAAGGGAGGTATCCTAAATGTCTAGCAGAGTTCTTAGTGAAAGGTAACTGCCTAGTGAATGTATGTTAGACATAACTAAAATCTGAGCCCCAGAATGTATTTTATCTTTATGGAGACATTTACAGACTGTCTCAAATTCAACCTCTTTTTTGCGTATTTTGTCCCTCCCACAGTGTTCCCTGCAATACTTAGCAAAATGTGGTATACAGTGCCTGAGCAGACAGTGCTTACTGATGGAAAGGAATCTATGGAGCCATAATGAAAGTAATCAATTTTTTTTAAACTACCAAGTGGGTTACATTATTAATCATTTTATATCATTCCTTTTAATGTTTTTTTCCACTTTAGAGATCATAGTAGAAGTCTCCATAATGTTGATTTTTTCCTTAAAAAGAATGTGATAAAACAAGGATTTAAAGATCTCTAGTCTTCCCCCGCAACACATAATTTGACACAACAAACAGTCATTGCAGTTCTAAGAGGCAATTGCTATCATTCATAATCAAGTATGATTTTAAAGAATTAAGGGATGCTGAAACTAAAATAACAAAAGTAAATAATTCATCAATACAGAAACTAGGTTTTTCTTCAGAAAATCACCTACTGCTTTACTAAGTTTCATTCTAAACTACCATGTCATCTTTCTCATGTAAATAATAGGCTATACCTCTCTCATGTCACACTTACTCACTTTTGTATCCTCCTTAGGCATTAGCAGAGGGCTTTTATGAGTGTTTAATCTTTGGAGTGAGATGAGGGATTGCTCTAGTTCCATTTTACAGATGAGGCATAGGAATCTGACATAAAGTTATTTCCAGAAAATCACCATGAATTTAAAGGACAAAGCCAGGCTGGAAATCTCTCTTCAAATTATCTTGCTGAGGCCATAATACATTTTGCCAGTAAGTAAATGTCCTGTTGTTTCTTCCCTAGTGATAGGAACATGGCCACACAATTTTGAGATATGTGTTCAATCTTTCTTCCTACTTTGGAAGCTTAAAATATCCTTTTATCATCCCTCACCGTTTTCACTGATAGAATCATTGTCATATATGCCAATTATTATCATTATTATTGCTATTTAATCACTTCCTAATACCACTATTTTGTAATCTCATGGACAAAAGTTCAAATTGTAACTATTGTCTTAAGATAGTATCCATTATTTTGTAAATATTTGGCTAAAATTTGCTAATGTAATGCATATGCAGAGATGAAAGTCCATGGCTAACCTTCAAGGAAGTAAATTGACTCCTTGATGGCAAGTTAATATAATCTAGTGTAATCATCTCTCTCATTTAGTAATGGCTCCTGTTGCATTGTGTGAAGAATTATGAGGATGTGTCTAGCCTTGATAAAAAGGATGCCATGATCAACTAGTAATGTCTGCAATGGGGAAAGAAGGGGAAGTGGATGCACATAGATTAAAAATGTCCAGTGTAATGTATAATGTTTCTTTGGATTAGTTTAGTGTTTTTGTTTTATTTATTTATTTTTTTAATTTTTTTTTCAACGTTTATTTATTTTTGGGACAGAGAGAGACAGAGCATGAACGGGGGAGGGGCAGAGAGAGAGGGAGGCACAGAATCAGAAACAGGCTCCAGGCTCTGAGCCATCAGCCCAGAGCCTGACGCGGGGCTCGAACTCACAGACCGCGAGATCGTGACCTGGCTGAAGTCAGACGCTTAACCGACTGCGCCACCCAGGCGCCCCTTGTTTTATTTTTTAAGATGAAAATATATGTGTGTTCAGATTTTATAAATGATCTGTGCTCGTTGAATAAAAATAAAACAATATAAGCCATGTTTAGAAATAAAATAGAAGCATCTTTCTCCACTATGCTTTACTCTGGGATGCTTGGTATTAGTATTTTGGTGTCATCCTTATATAGTTCAGTGTATGTCTATACCATGTGCACAATTACTTATACCCTGTAAATGTACGTAGATTATATAACATACATATATTTATCTTGGATATAGGCATCTTTATTTTTCTCTTTGTTTTCTTAAAATATTTGTGTAAGTTTATTGATTTGCTGATCCACTGCCAACCTTTCTTCTTCCTCTACTACCCCAATACTAAGTGTATCACATAAATGATGTTGATGGTATTTACCCATGCTGATGTAATCCCACAAATGTATATCACATACACACAGACACACAGAACATACACACAGAACATCTTGCTCTTTTCCTCATTTCCTTCCTTCCCTTCCTCCTTTCCTCCCTCCTTCTCTCCCTTCCTTCCTTCCTTCCTTCCTTCCTTCCTTCCTTCCTTCCTTCCTTCCTCTCACAGTCTGCAAATCCCTCCACATAAACTGCGTGGACTATTTTCTTTAAATGATTCTCCATAGTTTACAAAGTGCTTTGACATCTGGTTTCTAATTCAGCTTCAATAAGCCACTGAGGTAGTATTACCGGATATGTTTTTCATTCTTATAATGTATATAATTCAAAGAGATTAAGTGATTTGTTTAGGTCAGACATACATTAAATGATAAGGAAAAACTATTTTTACCTGGATCTTCCTGTCCCAGGCCCAATGCTCCTTCTCTACTAATAACTATCAGAGTTAAGTTTAGGATTGTCCTAAGGAGACTCAAAGAAAAGAGTCAAAGGCTCTGCACCGGCAGCTTTACAATTCACCCATCCAAGGTCACTGTCACGATAATCTACTTCTAAAGTATTATTGTATCCTTTTTCCCAAATAAGAATTTGAGTCAGGGTTTAGAGAGTATACCCAACTACTCTGATAGAAGCAAGAACCAAGCCCAGTGTGTGGCAAATGCCAAATCCTATAATCTTTTTTTTAAATAATAATACATGAAATTTGTGTCTAAACATAATGTATCCTTTTCTTTAAAGTTACTTTAAGGGGTACTTGGGTGGCTCAGTCGGTTAAGCATTTGACTCTTGGTTTGGCTCAGGTCATGATCTCATAGTTCATGGGTTCAAGCCCCACATCCAGCATCTGAGTCTATGCTGACTAGTACAGGGCCTGCTTGGGATTCTCTCTCCCTTTCTCTCTACCCCTTCCCCACTTATGCACGTGCATGCACTCTCTCTCTCAAAATACATAAACTTAAAAAGAAATAAAATTACGTTAAAAAATAACCTTTTGCGGGGTGCCTGGGTGGCTCAGTTGGTTAAGCGTCCAACTTCAGCTCAGGTCGTGATCTCACAGTTTGTGAGTTCGAGCCCCACGTCAGGCTCTGTGCTGACAGTTCAGAGACTGGAGCCTGCTTCGGATTCAGTGTCTCCTTCTCTCTCTCTGCCCCTCCCCTGCTCACGCTCTGTCTCCCTCTCTTAAAAATAAATATACACATTAAAAAAAATAACCTTTTGAGGTGTGTGTTTTTATTGGTCAATATTTGTCTCATTCTAGTAAATGGAGATCTCAGGGGCATAGATGCAACAAAATGAGGGAGATTTTCTCTGACTGATTGGCACTTGGTGCCATAGAAGCAATAATGAGATGAGAGAAAGTACCATTCATAGTCACCTTGTACCTGTGCTGAGTTAACAAGTAAATATTTTGGGTTTAGAAATAGGACTCGTATCTAAACAGATTTTGTGTTATCTTTGGTCTCCGGATTTTTCAACGTTTATTTATTTTTGGGACAGAGAGAGACAGAGCATGAACGGGGGAGGGGCAGAGAGAGAGGGAGACACAGAATCGGAAACAGGCTCCAGGCCCTGAGCCATCAGCCCAGAGCCCGACGCGGGGCTCGAACTCACGGACCGCGAGATCGTGACCTGGCTGAAGTCGGACGCTTAACCGACTGCGCCACCCAGGCGCCCCAGGTCTCCGGATTTTTAAGGGCAAGGCTAAGTGGGACTGAGGCAAAATCCTTGGGCAACTGCAATAATGTCATTTCTTTACAATATATGAATAATGAAAAAAAACTACATGTATTTTATATAATCCTATCCATCACATATAACTCATAAATAATGCTATTGGTTTTTCCCAAATAAGCCATGTGGCCATGTCACTTTTCAAAGACATGTTAATATGTATGTGTATGTATGCATACATGTGTTTAATACTAATGAATATTCTTCCTGTACATGACATTCTTGGTGTTTAGTTTTGTGTGGGATTTATAAAAACTCAGATAAATACTGGATGGGTGGTAAAAATAAATAAAGTGCTGCTTTGCCAAGAGAAAAAAATCTTCTGAGCTTTAAGATATAAATGGTAACTTAATATATGTCACTATAAATTGTACATTCTGTTTGACTAGTTGATATGAGGAGTCACAAAATGTTTTTAGACCTATAGAGAGCATAATATGTGCTCTATTGTGTTGATTATTTACTGTCAACTGAGTACTCTACTCCGCAAAGAACATAACATTAGAACAAACTGTCCAGTTCTATACAATAAGAAGTGAAGCCAAGAATAAGCAATTGTATTAGGCATTTTAACTATATAAATAGGTCAACAATGTGGTGTCCAAACTTACTGCTTTTTAAAATCCATTTAAATACACAAGCTTATGTACATAAAAATATTGAAAATAGCATGTATATGTGCATATACTATCTTTTAAAGAATGAAGCCTTGCCATTTGCAACGACATGGATGGACATGTTGGAGGGTATTATGCTAAGTGAAATAAGTAATAGAAAAACAAGTACTCTATAATTCATTTATATCTGGTATCTAAAAAACAAACAAACAAAAATGAACAAACAAATAAAAAACACTCTTAAAAACAGAGAACAAACTGGTGGTTGCTCAGGGGGTGTGGGTGGGGGAATGGGCAGAATAGATAAAGAGCATTAAGAGGTATGAACTTCCAGTAATAAAATAAATCAGTCACACAGATGAAAAGTACAACATAGGGAATATGGTTAATAATATTGTAATAATACTGTATGGTCACAAATGGTGACTATACCTATTGTGATAAGCATTGAGTAGCGTATACAATTGTTGAATCAATATGTTTTACACATGGAATTGATGTGATATTGTATGTCAATTATACTTCATTAATAATAAGAATAATAAAAGGAATACCATAAACAAGGACGTTTGAAGCTGAAGCTCTAGGTCTCTCTCAGAAAAAGCAATAGCTAGGCGCCTGGGTGGCTCAGTTGGTTAAGTGTTCGCCTCCTGGTTTCGGCTGAGGTCACGATCTCAGGGTTTCCTGAGTTCAAGCCCACATGGGGGCTCTTCACTGGTAGCATAGAGCTGGTTTGGGATTCTCTCTCTTTCTGCTCTTCCCCTGCTCACCCTGTCTCTGTCTCTCTCAAAATAAATAAACTTAGAGGAAAGAAAAAGCAATAGTCATCAAACTCTCAGAAGGACTTCAGTGATGTTATGAGACTTTGTTGTTGCCTGTCTTTTGTTGTTTGGTGTGTTGTTTGGATGTGTCACAGGGAGAAGGGCAGTCAGAAGCTGTAGCAATTTTTTGGTAAGCATTCTTAAACCAGTTAGCTAACAAAATGACTGAAAAGCCAGTTTTGCAACATATTTGCACCCAAATAATTATATAATAAGGACCAAAAAAATTATTCTGCTACTTCTTATGTCTAAAACATTTAACTCTGTGTTAGCACAGATATTATCTCATTTGATGATCATATTAACTGTGTGGAGCAGTACAGTGGTCATTATCACTCATACATTACCAAGGCATTAACTTAACTCTTCCAATCAATTGTGGCAGAGTTAGAATGGGAAGTCAGTTCTCTCTGATTCAAAGACCAATCTTCTACAGTACATATTAGGCTGCCACTGAAAAAAACCTTCATTGACATAACTGACCATTGATGTGATATTTTCATGAATGATTCTAAATCATGGAGGACTGGCCCTTTTTAGGTAGAAGTGTACTGTTAGTTGCAATTGGTTACCTTATTAGTAGGTCTGAAGTTGTATACAGCTTCAAATTACTGGAAAAGTTCCAACATGACCCTCATATGCTGCTGTGTAGAAATGAATTATAAGTAATTTTGTACAAGTCTACGTAGAAACTAGCATACATTAAATAATTTCAGCGTATGGAGTCATCCAAGAACGTACTTAGCACCTTAACAAAAGTTTTCCTTAATATGTGTTACAACAAGTTATCCACGATCCTGGGATTTATATACATATACATATATATATATATATATATATATATATATATATGGTATACAATTTATAGTGTGTACACTATATTTATATATATAGTGTGTATATATATACACACCTATATGTACATATTAAATATAAATATAAATACAAATGTAAATATATATATATATATATATATATATATATATATAATTCTCCCATTAGACCTAATTGATGAGGCTAATTAAAAGGTACCATTTATACTTTAAATATATTATATATTAATGCAGTGGATGGGTGAGATATGTAATTTTATGAGTCCTTGTGCTCATTGTTCCAGGTCGTGTATAATTATTCCCAGTTTGTAGCCAAGAAGCTGATGTTGAGAAGTTAAGTACTTTCTCCAAGGGAACATACTAATAAATGGCAGAGCCTGGATTCCACTTAGGTTTTTCTGTTGTACTTTTTACAAAACTACAGCAAGTGTTGCAATACCTTCCTTTTATAAACCAAAATTTGAACTTGACAAAGATAGTCCAAAATGACCAATTGAAGACTTTTCTCCCACATAAGGTGTGTATGTTGGGCGGTGGGGGGGGGGGGGGGAGGTTATATTTCACCTCAGATACCTAATGGTCTTTTAAATCCTTCACTTCAGGTTGACCTCACATGGTCAGTACTCTCACGCTGACCTGTAGAATGTGTCTCAAGCCTGATATATCTCCATAAACAGAAATAAGACTTACTTCTTAGTTGGATGATCCATTGTCTAGTGTGTCTTTTACTAAGACACAAACTTAGGTGTAGGGAAAGAATGAAGGTCTTGGTTTCCTTAAACCAATATTTTTGGTACAGAACTTCACAGCATTTTAAAATTGGTTGATGAACCACTTAACTACATATACGTTTCAATATCACTCATTTACATAGTGATTATTGTTGATTGACTAAACAGAACTGTTGCTTAGTTATCTTGGGTGTCAAAGCCAAAGTTACAATAGCTTTCAAGGATTTAAGTATTCCTAGATTTTTACAGACCCAGAACTGGAGGCAAAATTATGACTTTGTCCAATCTACACAGTTGACAGATGAGGAAACTGAAGCACACTGGTTCAGGAAAAAATTAGACTCACTGTCTGACCCTGCCTGCATTTCTAGTCTCATCTCTTCACTTTCTCATTCCTGCCACTTAATTCTCCTGAAATATCAAACTGCATGAAGTCAGCATTCTCTATGGCCCTTACTCACCAGTTCTCTCTCCTTGGAAGCTTTCCTTGTCTGCCCCAGGCTCCACCTCACCCACCTGCCTTTGTTGCCACATGTATTATGGTGGCCCACCACCATAATACCTTTGGGACTGTTTTTTTAGTTTCTAATTTTGTGGCTCACTTCCTGACATGCATGTATCTATGTCTTTTTTTTTTTTTTTTTTTTTTTTTTTTTTACCATTGTTATCCTAGCCAAAGTAGAGTGTAGTTAACTTATTATTATTACATAAATTTCTAGCTCTATACCAGCATATCACGAATGAATCAATGCAAGTATGGGGAGATGTGTCAGTTTCTTCTAGGGCTTCCCTAACAAAATGACAAAAACTTGGCGGCAAACAAAGATTTATTCTTTCACAGTTCAGGAGGCCAGAAGCCTGAAGTCGAGCTGTTGAGAAGGTTCATTCTTTCTGGAGGCTCTGAGAGAGAAACTGCCTATGCTTCTCTCCTAACTGCTGGTGATTGTCAACAATCTTTGGTGTTTTTTGACTTCTAGGTGCATCATTTCGATCTGTGCCTCAGTATTCACATGGCCTTCTCCTCTCTGTGTATCTCTATGTCCCTTCCTTCTCTTATATGGATACTGGTCATTGGATTTAGGGCCCCATCCTGAGTCCAGGATGACTTCATTTCAGTATCTTTAGCTAATCACATTAGCAAAGACCCTATTTCCAAATAAGATCAAATTCTGGTGTTCTGGGTAGACATGTATTTTAGGGAATGCTATTCAACCCAATACAGAGGGCTAAATGGTTTCAATAGTCACTTGTATTTTGTTTTGTTTTTTGTTTTTGTATTTTTAACAGAAGAGCTGAGACTAAAAATTCCTAATTTCATAGAGCATACTGTCTCTTAAATAATTTATAAATTTGATTTAATAACTGAAAACCACCAACCTGTTCACTTTGCTTTAGGGATATGAAAGACAGAAAACCTCTTCCACAAATAGTCTACTTTATAAAAGAAAATAATGGAATTAATTTCCCATGCTCTACCTGTGTTCAGTTCTTAGTGGTTTTCTGTGGATAAAAAAATTTGTAGTTAACCAGGCATACTAGGAAAAAGGTGGGTCCAGCTAGAGATGAATCATACTCTGGAGGTTGTGTATGGCTATATGTACCTATTAATGTTTCTAGTTCTCTGGAGTTGTAATTATCTCAAGATAGGTAAAATTATTTTTAGGAAACATCACTTTTTTTTTTTCCTGCAAAGAGAAGCTCTTCCTTTTCCAGACTGTTTGCTCAGCCATGAGACTTCATATCAGCCTATAATTTCTCCTTTTCTCTGTTCTCTTCTTCTCACTTGTAAACAGAAGTATAGGAATTTGATTCAATCTTGCAGTCATTCTTTCTTTCCTGAAGAAAAAAAATGTTTCTAAAAACAAAACAAGCAAACAGATCAAAAAAGCAACCTCATGTCAGAATATTTTCAAATGTTTGCTCTTAATACATTTGTTTCCTTTGATGGAATTTCTCCTCCCAACTTTGGGATCACTTGGAATGTTCACTTGTGCCAACAACATATTATTATGCCCATTTTACAGACGAGGAAAGTGAGATTCAGAGAGTTGTGCCATTTGTTCACAACTGCATACCTAGTACGTAGCAGTGCTGGGTTTCTAGCAAATTTCTCTGATTCCCAGTCCCAAGCTGTCTCCTAATCCCATATGTTTGTGTTGAGATCATCTCATGTAGAGGTTTCATTTAGAAGAAGCCTTCATCCTTCTAAACTTTTATAGTAATACAAAGCTAAGTACAATAGTAAGGAGATCAGAGTTGGTCTTGGGATGTTGTTTCTGCTCCAGTCATGGACTTTAGACTTTTCCTCAACCTTCCATAAGGATTGTTGATAACAGTAATTAAATCACCACCTGCCAAGAACATTTCAAAAGGAATATTATGTTCTCAGTGAGAGGCAAGAGGAAGATTCATGATTTCCTGGGCAAATAGGTTATTGAGAGGTTTGTATCAGTCATTTGTACTTCCTTCCTTAAAAATTTAAGCAAAACATATTCCTTGAATTTTTATAGAGATTTTGGTTTAAACAAAATAAACAAAAACCTAATTTTTACTGACACAACAATTCTGTGAAGTAGATAGAATTAGGTACAATGATCAAAAGAGCAAAATGACTGCTTCCTTGCCTGGAGTTGTTTTCACTTGAAATATTTTTTTTAATATTCAGATAAAAATCTCTGTGTTCTATTATATGAATTCCACTTGTTAGTGAGCACCTGTAGGAAGGACTTTGTTAAGTGAGGAAACCCTTAAAATGATAAGAAATTGTGGCTGCTTACATAACCTCTCTGTCTTTGTGGCTTCTGGTTTACTGGTAGTAGAATTAAAAAACAAACAAACAAAAAAACGAAGAAAACACAAAGGAGAAAGGAAGAGAGAAAAATGAGCCAACATATTTGAATATTTTTGAATATATAGATTCACAATAATAATAAGCAATTAATTATAACATAATTTATGTTAAAGCATGTCAAAGAAGGAAATATATGGACTAGTGGAAATCCTTAGCTGGGCACTCTACCAAAACTTGAGAAGTGAGTAATCATCCCCTTTTACAGATGAAGAAACGAATCTTAGAGACGAATTCAGAGAGTTAGTGAGCTTGCCAGCAGCATAAGATGTCTAATATTTACATCACTTGACTATTAGCTATACAGATGTCAGAGCTGGGAACTTGGAATTTTACTCATTCCTCATTACCTTACACTAGTGCTTGAACTCCCAAATCCTGCTTCATGAACATAGTATAACATCTAAAATTTCTGAGAAATCCCATTAGGATTGCCCTATTACTATATGCTTTGTTTTCTAAATTCTGCCCTAGTTAAATGAATGCAGAAATAGTCATTGGCAAAGCCGGATTTCAATTTTAGGTCTTATTTCTCCCAGTCCACTGCTCTTGTAACATATTTTTTCTCACACAGTGATTCTTAACTGGGAGTGATTTTGCCCCAAAAGGAAATTTTAGCCCTGTCTGGTGACAATTTTTTTTTTTTTTTAAGATAGAGAGCACACATGCAAGTGAGGGGGGAGGAGCAGAGAGAGAGGAAGAGAGAAACCCTGAAGCCGGTCCATGCCCAATGTGGAGACCAACGTAGGGCTAGACCTTAGGACTGTGAGATCATGACTTGAGCCGAAATCAAGAGTTGGGTATTTAGCCACCCAGACGCCACTGTGACATTTTTTGATTCTGACAACACTGGGTGGTGAGGAAGGGTACCAGTATTATATAGTGGGCAGAAGCTGGGGATGCCGCTAAACATACAACAAAAGACAGACCCCACAACAAAGATGTACCACCAGCCTAAAAATTAATGAAGTTTTGAAAATAAATTATAAAGTAGTTAATGAAAATAAATTATAAAGAAAACTCTATTTTGTTAACATATGTTTTATGATAACTAGACCATTATACCAATATTCAAATCAGTATATTTGTTGGAAAAATTAAGAGAAAGTTGATGTTTACAATAGTAGTGTAGATGGCTTCTGTTTTGTTCTATTAATTTGTTTTACTTTTTTCTCTTAAAATACATATATTCCAGTGTCAAGCACATATTAGGTTTTCAGTAAATACTTGTAGAATTAAAAAAAATGTTGGATAAATAATTACTAGTTATTACACAGTGTCTACTACTCTTCAGCTAGTTTGTAGACATACTGTCTCATCTTAGAAATATTCCTTTAAAGAAGATGTTATCATCTCTAATTTGTAAGTTTAGCTCCATATCCCTAAACATGGCTAAGTTGCACTTGGAATCCCTCCAAAACTTTAGGAACTGATAAAAGCCCCTGCTGATTTCCTGGAAGCTTATTCTGTGCATATTAACTATTATAAATAAAAAAGTTGCTATACCCACAGAATCTAGAAAGTTGTACAACATTGGTAATTTTTTTTTTACTAGAACTTATGAGTTTACCATAATATAATTATTTCTGACTTTTAAAATTTACATCAAATTGGACTTGGACCACATGTTCTGTCCTTTAGAGTATGTCTCCATTGTGATTTAGGATTAGAACATGCCCAAATGAGCATTGCTAAGAAACACATAGACAAAGAAGGCTGCTACAGTTTCTGGCACTTCTTTTTGGCATTCCTTCCTCATTTGCCAAGTTTTTATTTATTTAATCTTAATGTGCTATCTCTTTGTTAGACTATAAATAAAAACATGAATATACTAGGACAATTTAACTGCAGCTTCTTACAGAAATGCCTTGGGCAAATTGGGTAAATGTGTGTTTGTGTGTGCATGTGTGCATATGCACATGTGCTCAAGAAGCAGTTTGAACAATTTATTGGTATATTTTTAAAAATTTAGAGGAAGGGGCATCTGGCTGGCTCAGTTGGAGCATGCAACTCTTGATCTTGAGGTTGTGAGTTCAAGTCTCATGTGGGTATAGGCATTACTTAAAAATAAAATATGGGGGGTGCCTGGGTGGCTCAGTTGGTTAAGCGTCCAACTTTTGCTCAGGGCATGATCTCACAGTTTGTGATGTGGAGCCCCGCATGGCTATCCCTGCTGTCAGCAGGGAGCCCACTTTGATTCCAATGTCCCCCTCTCTCTTTGCCCCTCCCCAGCTCACACTCTCTCTCAAAAATAAACATTTAAAAATAAATAAAATAAAATAAAATCTTAAAAAAAGCAGAAGATGTTATTCCTCATTTTGTAAAGTAGTTCTTATTTATGAAGAGGGTAGGAACCAATAAGGATGGTTATTGACATGTATTAAATGCCAGCTCTGTACCAAGACTTTTCCTGGGCATTTTGGTATATATCTATTTTAATCATTTTAACAAATGTGTATGAAATATTTCATTGAGCTTTAAAGATAAAAGTAAGAAATCTGACTAGGCAGTAAGCATAATAAACTATGCTCAACTTCACTAGAAATAAGGTGAATCATTACCATGACAATGAGATTACATATCTCATCCACCAGATTTGGAGAAATTGAAATATCCAACTGTTGGCTGGACTGTGGAGTAATTGGATCTTTTGGCAAAATGTAAATTAGTGTTACCATTCTGGAAAACAATTTCACATTAACCAGAAACGTAAAAAAAAAAAAAAAAGGTAGATGCTTGCATGGACTTTTTTTTTTTTTTAATTTTTTAAAATGTTTATTTATTTTTGACAAGACAGAGTGCAAACCAGGGAGGGGCAGAGAGAGAGGGAGACACAGAATCTGAAGCAGGCTCCAGACTCCGACCTGCCAGCACAGAGCCTGCTGCCAGGCTCAAACTCACAAGCCACGGGATTGTGACCTGAGCCTAAGTCACACGTTTAACTAACTGAGCAACCCAGGCTCCCCTAGCACGGACCTTTTTTTATGAGTGCTTCATTATTCAAGGATTATAATTAATTTAATATGAACACCTGATGTCTATCTGGCTACATTGGGAGTGATAGGCTGTGTATACTTTTGACCCAACAATAGCAATTCTAAGAGTTTATCCTGGCAACACTCTCATCCATCCAGCAGACATAGATTAAAAAATGTTCGTAGAAGCATTGTTTATAATAGCAAAGCAAAACAAAATTGGGGGGGGGACCAGATAGCTATTGCCATAAAATGGTTAAATAGATTATCTTATCATAATTATATAAGAGAACATTGCACGGGAATAACAATCACTGAACTACAGTTAAATGTATTCAAAGGGATGAATTTCAAACAAAGAATTCGGTGAAAAAAAAGCAATTTGGAGAAAAATGCATTCAGTATGATTACATGTATATTAATTTCAAAAACATGTATAATTAAGCAATATCTTATTTAGGAATATACGTATATACAGGAAATCTCTAAAATACTGTACAGGAGTGGCTACTCTAAAAGTTTAAGAGTTTAATTTTTTCTGAGAGTGAGTGGGGAGGAAGGGATGGGTCCTAAGAGAGAAGTCCAGAAGTCTCCAATGATACTGTGACATTTTGTTTCTAAATGTGAGTATACATAGAATTATTTTGTTATTATTCTCTTTATTTTCAAAAGTTATTTCATATATTCTTCTAAATTAATTGTTAAACACAAATTACTTTTACTGAAGTAAATCTTAGAAGTGTTAAATAAACTTTCCAAGTTTACATAGAAAAGACCCCATTGATGACTGTGTGATCCAGAGCCCATGTTCCCCCATTTCATTTTTGGTTTTGCTCAAGGGAAAAATCCTTCTAATGCAGGGTCCAGGAAGGAATTGCCTCTTGTGATGATCTCTTATTTTTTTTTACCAGTAAAGGCTATGAATGAACAGGTCTTCCTTTGTTAACTTAGGTGCCAGAAAGTTCATTCTAAATGTAGATGTCCAACTATAGTAATCAACTTAACATTAACCCTTAGTCCATACATTTTCCTTCTTCTAATGCTTTCTGATTTCTTCCCCTTTACAATTGCCTTATTATAGCAATCCTATTTCATATGTAATCTAATATTGCAAATAATTAAAATTTTTTCTTATGAGTAGTGAATTAGAAATAGTTTGTAAGAAAATAAACTTAAAACTATTACATTTCTCTTTAAAGATGTGAATTATTATCCTTAAGTCTGAATCCATTGTTTTTCTCTTTCCCCCCACTCAATCCCCCTCACCCTTTGAGTTTAACATATTTCTAAAACTAAGGAGTTCTCACAGCAGAGGAAACAATTAACCTATGCAAGTAGAAAAAATATTTGCAAACTATACATACCATAAGGGGTCAATATCTAAAATATATAAGAAAATCAAACAACTCAATATCAAAAAACAAATAATCTGATTAAAAAGTGGGCAAAGGACCTGAACAGATATTTCTCCAAAGAAGATATACAAAGACCAACAGGTACATGAAATGTGCTCATCATCACTAATCATCAGAAAAACTTGAATTGAAATTACAATGGGATATTATCTGACAACTGTTAGAATGGCCATTATCAGAAAGATAAAAGATAACAAGTATTGATGAAGATGTACAGAAAAGAGAACACTTGTGCCCTGTTGGTGAGAATGTAAATTGGTGCAGCTATTATGCAAAGCAAAGCAAAAGCATTTTTGCAAAGCAAAAAATTAAAAATGGAACATACTAAAATAAAACTACTATTACAAACAGAACTCCCATTTCTAGGTGAATATTTAAAGGAAATGAAATCAGTATCTCAAAGAGATATCTGCACCCCCATGTTCATTGTAGCATTATTCATAGAAGCTAAGATATGGAAACAACTTAAGTGTCTGTTGATAGATGAACAGATGAAAATATGGAGTGTATGTACGTACAATGGGATATTATTCAGTCTTAAAAAAGAAGGAAATCTTGACATTCACAACAGTATGGCTAAAACTAAAGGGCATTATGTTAAGTGAAATGAGCCAGAAGCAGACAGGCAAATACTGTATCACCTCACTTACATACAGAACCTAAAACAGTCTAATCTGTAAAAGCAGAGAATAGAATGGTGGTTGTCAGAGATTGGGGGTTGGGGGAAATGGGAAGATGTTTGCCAAAGAGTAAAATGTTTCCATTATTCCGAATGATTAAGTTCTGAGGGTCTAGTTTACAACATGATGACTACAGTTATGATACTATATTGTATGTTTGAAATTTATAAAAGGGTAGATCTTAAGTGTCCTCTCACTACACCAAAAGGTAACTATTTGAACTGATATATATTAATTAGGTTAATTGTGGTATTCATTTCACGATGGATACAATTATCAAAACATCGTGTTGTATACCTTAAGTATATACAGCTTTTATTTGTCAATTATTCTTCAGTAAAGCTGGAAAAAATCAGGTAATCAGAGGAAAAAAGAAAGATAAAACCAGTGAGTTCTTAGTTTAGGATAAAGCAGGTATATAGAGTTGTCCTGGGGGAAATGTACATTCTCCGGAGGCAGTTTAACTTTTGCAGAGTATGCCAAGTAAGTAATCACAAGAAAGCTTCTCCAGAATTAGTCATCTTTTGAAAAAATATGTTGGTCTCCATAAAGCCGTACATAAATATGTGATTATGTTTCTAGGTATGGAGAAGGTGGTAAGAGGCTAGGAGTGGGTGATGGATGGTTCTGAGTTATTTAGGGGAAGACCTTGGCTCTATTTCACCACAGTTCTCCAGAAGGCAACTGAGGCCAGTTTGATGAGGCATGCTCTATGTAACTGAGTATTCAGCTTTTCTCATAGTTTTAATAATTATTATTTTTTTCCAGGATGAGGATTGATAACTGCAGTAACTTATCTGACCAGTAAAACTCAGTGTCATTAAAAAAGTGGGCATTATTGGTTTAAACATTGTTAACCAAATTTATATAACTTTCAGAGTCATTCTACATTCCATGTACAAAGAAGAACATGCAACGAAGACTCAAAATGACATGGTTTAATCTGAGCTCTGCTTGGCTTTCTACCTCATCAAACTTACCTCTCTGAGCTTTTGTTTACAAATGTCTGAGATGGGAATGAAAACACATATTTTGCATGGCTATTATGAGGGTTATATGACTTAATGTGCATAAGAGCATACTGAGAATGTGTCACAGAGTCCTTGGGTAGTAAATGTTACTTAGGTCCCTTAGCTACAGTGTGAAATAGGCATGAATTCGTATAGTAATCTGTAGTTTTTACACTCAAGCATTGGTTAGGTGATTCATTGATTATTGACTTATTCTTTCATGTGTTCATTTTTTATTGATTCATTTAGTCATGTAACAACCATTTACTGGTCACCTACTTACTATAAGGGAAACAAACCAATTTTTTGGAGAAATATTTCTCATGAAATGCTATATACATCATCTGGAAGAAGGTATGAGAAATTAAATCACTACTCAGATGTCAGCAATACTTTTTTTTAAGTTCTTTCTTTTCTTTCTTTCTTTCTTTCTTTCTTTCTTTCTTTCTTTCTTTCTTTTGACAGAGAAATCCTACTCACGCTCTGTGCTGACAGTGGGGCTTGAACTCATGAACTGTGAGATCATGATCTGAGCTGAAGTCAAGAGTTAGACACTGAGCCACCCAGGTGCCCTTGTCAGCAATACTCTAAAAGCACTCCCAGAGGTGAAAATTTGTATATATTAACAATATGAGAGGAAAAACAATTAAGATACATTAGCATTTATACATGGTTGTACAGGCAGAACAAGCTAGGTCAAAGAATGGGGAAGCAGACCCAAGAAATCTATATTATCTCCATGTCAGACCACAGACCAATTTGTAGGAATGCGTCTTTCCATTTATTTTGGTCATTTAGTCATTTTCCATTCTCCAGTCTGCCTGTTCTTACTTTCATCTATTTCTCTCCATCCACCAAGTCATCGGTTCATCCATCAAATACTTATTAAACCTCTATTAGGTTCAAGGCACTACAAATATAATAATAGGTCCATTTCCTCAAGGACTTCATTACCTGTTTGCAGAATGAGTATGATATAGATAATTAAAGAACTTTGGGTTAGTTTATTTTAGTAACAATTTATTTTATTTTATTTTTTTAGTGTTTATTTTTATTTTTGAGAGAGACAGAGACAGAATGCGAGTGGGTTCGGGGCAGAGAGAGAGGGAGACACAGAATCCAAAGCAGGCTCCAGGCTCTGAGCTCTCAGCACAGAGCCCGACACGGGGCTCAAACTCACAAGCTGTGAGATCATGACCTGAGCCAAAGTCGGACACTCAACCGACTGAGCCACCCAGGCGCCCTATTTTAGTAACAATTTATATAGGTTGGTACTTCATGACTTAGTCATGAAGACCTAAACTGAATCTCAGTTTCTCTACACAGAGAACTTAAACAAGTAACTAACATTTCTTAGCCACCATTTATGTAGCCATCAATTCATGACTGTAATAGTGCATATTTCATAGGACTACTGTGCAGATGAAATGAAACAATACATGAGACACATTATTCAATATGTGCAACATCATCATGATGTTAGATGGTATAGAGAAACTAACTTGATTTTGATGTGGAAATGTCAGAGACATTTTTCCAGAATGGGTCTATGGAACAGTGCCTTAGAAGGGAGTCTGATTATCCAGGCAGCAAACCAGGGTGGAGGAGGAGATGGTTTGCAGGCAGATAGAGTAGCATTTGCACAGGCATTGTGGAGATTAGAGGCTTAGCTGTGAAATTCTGTTGCCACTTTGTCCCTTCATTTTTCAAAGCCATTTATGGAGCAGCAAGTGAGGAAAGCAAGGGGCTAAAATAAAAGAAAGCACAGTTTGAAGAGAGGGAGCTTAGAAATAGGTACTTAGAGTTCTCTGGCTGAGTCCAGGGGGTCTTTAAGAGCTTCACAGGTTTAAGAGCTAACTTACATAAATAAATGGCCATTATTATTAAAAGGGGAATAAACTTTCATTTCAAGCAATGAGTTCTCTGATTTGCTAAATGGAGTAAAAAAAATATTAGATCCAATTAGAAATTTTAGTAGGCTTAATTTTAAGTCTTTTAATTTTATGCCCAAGTCTGTCTGTACATTTTTTTCAAGTTTCTGATATTTTGTGTGCTGAAAAAAAAAAAAGGAAAAGAAGAGAAAAAAGGAAAAAAGAAAAGAAAAAGTAAGCTCTTTTCTGTGGGATATAGTTCATGAAATATGTTGTGTACAGGCAAGCAGAATATATCATTTGCTATTAGAATAAGCTCATTTGATGGATCATAAAATATATTTAAAATGTGCTTTAAAAAGAAGAATGACATCAAACACTTGTAAGTTCCTTGAGAGCAAATGTCTGATCCTGAATATTTACCACCAAATCTCTACCATAAGGCAATGAAGTCTATAAATACTCACTGAGTGCTTAACTGTTCTGTTAAATTAAGATTTTAGAGGGTGGGAATATATTTTGATTTTTATAGTGTCTGAAATTGTAATAGAAATTTATGAAGTTATATTTTATAATTATAAGTTTTCTTACTTCCGAGGATATTAACAGTGGTTCATGGTCAAAGCACCCAATTTAAAGAACAATTCAAATTAACCCTATATAGTATCAGACTTACTAGTTCTTTTTGATTCCTTACAGATTTATTTATATATTTTCATCTAGCAAGTAACTTGAAATTCTACTATGCATCAGGAAACACATTAGGCACAAATAAAAGTGAGATACAAATGAAAGTATAGGCCCACATTGCTCAACAAAGATACAAAACAGGAATAGCAAAAAACTGTTTTACCAGGTGGAAAGTGGTATGTGCTGTGAGAGGTCCAGATAAAATACTGTGCAGTTTGTTTATTGCTTGAACAGAAGTATTCTCCACCCTTTGAAAATTGACAGACCCTCGACTTTATCATTGGAGAAAATAAGATCTAAAGGAATGAAGACATGCTAGCTAATCAGAGTCTCCTGTCATAGAGGCCATCAAATTGGTTTGACCCATTTGACACCAAGAAGTTTCTGTGTGTCAGGTATCTTTCAAATCACTTTGCATAAGTTGACACAACCAATCTATGAACTAGATACTTTGATGATTCTCATTTATAGATCAGAGCACTGAGGCACAGGGAAGTTGATAATTTGTACAAGGTCTCCCAGAGAGTAAAAGGTACCACCAGGATTTGAACTTAGCTGGACTGGTTCCAGAACCAACATTCTTACTTATTATGTCACACTGACTGTCACTGAAAAGAGCCACCTTTTCCATGCTGACAGTTTCTGTCCAGTGTGTAAATGGCATCTTCAGTATAAGTACAGGAGCCATAGGAGCTCAGAGAAGGAAAACCTAATCCAGAGTATGTGGGGTCACAGGAGAGAAGGTATGATCATCACTCTTAAGTTAGCCTGCAGGATAAGTATGAGTTAAAGAAGAGAAGAACAAAGAAAAGTGTATGCCCAAAGTGAGGCAGTAGGATAAATAGCAAGTACTATTAAAGAAATCTTTAGGAAGCAACAAATATAGCACACTCAGCCACTCAGATCCTAAAAGTCGGGTTCCTTAAAACCTCCACAGTTTGAGGATTTGCAGCTTGGCAAACCTAGAATGAAGGGAGACCATTGTCATATGTGAATATACAGAGGTCCTTATGAATAATTGTTCTGTGTTTGTTGAAATAAATGAATGACAACAGCATACCAAGTGAAGACTGTAGCAATAACATGTTTAAGTTTTTGTGTAATAATAACAAATGGAAAATTGACACTCATTGACTTATCGCTTGCTAGAAAAAATAAATCAGGATCTTTTCTTTCTCCCACCTCAGTTCTCTCCAGCCTAGGAAATTCAGCAATGTTGTTCAAAACTCCAGGTTTAATTTTCCACTGCTTTCTTTATCTTTCTTAAGACTTCTTTGAAAAACTCTACTCCTGCTCTGTCTTAATTTAGCCTCATATCCCTATTTCTAATTTTCTATTTTCTTTCTCTCTTAAAATTGTCTACAAAAATAGGAATGATGTAGTTGCTTTGTCCTGGAATAAAAATACTCAGTTACTAAAGCTCTCTTTAGAAGACAATGCATTTGTGCTCCCAGTACAAATGAGGAAGCTACTAAATGGAGAGAAAATAATACTGCAGATTGGAGTTGCAAAACCATGGTAGTGAAGTAGGAGTGACTAGGAAAAAGATACAGATCTTAAACTCCTCCTTTACTATTTACCAGCCATAATTCTGGTGAAATCATCCTCTCTGAACCTCAGTTTTCATCTGTAAAATGTAGAAAATAATAGTACCTCTCACACAAGATTGTGTTATGTTTTAAAGTTATAAGTCACATAAAGGGCTTAACCTAGTGCCTGGCAAATTAAAAGTGGTTGCAAAATATTAGTCTGGGTAGTTGGAGAGGAGCCAGATCATGGCAGATCTTACATAACTTGCTAAGAACATTAAATTTATACCGTGAGCTGCGTGACTCCAGCTCCAGGATCGGAGCAATTGAGAGACCGAGTCAGAGTTTATTTAAAATGGATGCATCTTCAAAATTGGCAAAGATGAAGTGAAGCTTTCACTTTTTGCAGATGACATGATATTATACATGGAAAATCCGATAGACTCCACCAGAAGTGTGCTAGAACTGATACATGAATTCAGCAAAATTGCAGGATACAAAATCTATGTACAGAAATCAGTTGCATTCTTATACACTAATAATGAAGCAACAGAAAGACAAATAAAGAAACTGATCCCATTCACAATTGCACCAAGAAGCATAAAATACCTAGGAATAAATCTAACCAAAGATGTAAAAGATCTGTATGCTGAAAACTATAGAAAGCTTATGAAGGTAATTGAAGAAGATATAAAGAAATGGAAAGACATTCCCTGCTCATGGATTGGAAGAATAAATATTATCAAAATGTCAATACTACCCAAAGCTATCTACACATTCAATGCAATCCCAATCAAAATTGCACCAGCATTCTTCTCGAAACTAGAACAAGCAATCCTAAAATTCATATGGAACCACAAAAGGCCCCGAATAGCCAAAGCAATTTTGAAGAAGAAGACCAAAGCAGGAGGCATCACAATCCCAGACTTTAGCCTCTACTACAAAGCTGTCATCATCAAGACAGCATGGTATTGGCACAAAAACAGACACATCGACCAATGGAATAGAATAGAAACCCCAGAACTAGACCCACAAACGTATGGCCAACTAATCTTTGACAAAGCAGGAAGGAATATCCAATGGAAAAAAGACAGTCTCTTTAACAAATGGTGCTGGGAGAACTGGACAGCAACATGCAGAAGTTTGAAACTAGACCACTTTCTCACACCATTCACAAAAATAAACTCAAAATGGATAAAGGACCTGAATGTGATACAGGAAACCATCAAAGCCCTAGAGGAGAAAACAGGAAAAGACCTCTCTGACCTCAGCTGTAGCAATTTCTTACTTGACACATCCCCAAAGGCAAGGGAATTAAAAGCAAAAATGAACTATTGGGACCTCATGAAGATAAAAAGCTTCTGCACGGCAAAGGAAACAATCAACAAAACTAAAAGGCAACCAACGGGATGGGAAAAGATATTTGCAAATGACATATCAGACAAAGGGCTAGTATCCAAAATCTATAAAGAGCTCACCAAACTCCACAACCGAAAAACAAATAATCCAGTGAAGAAATGGGCAGAAAACATGAATAGACACTTCTCTAAAGAAGACATCCGGATGGCCAACAGGCACATGAAAAGATGCTCAACGTCGCTCCTCATCAGGGAAATACAAATCAAAACCACACTGAGATATCACCTCACGCCAGTCAGAGTGGCCAAAATGAACAAATCAGGAGACTATAGATGCTGGAGAGGATGTGGAGAGACAGGAACCCTCTTGCACTGTTGGTGGTAATGCAAACTGGTGCAGCCACTCTGGAAAACAGTGTGGAGGTTCCTCAAAAAATTAAAAATAGACCTACCCTATGACCCAGCAGTAGCACTGCTAGGAATTTACCCAAGGGATACAGGAGTACTGATGCATAGGGGCACTTGTACCCCAATGTTTATAGCAGCACTCTCAACAATAGCCAAATGATGGAAAGAGCCTAAATGTCCATCAACTGATGAATGGATAAAGAAATTGTGGTTTATATACACAGTGGAGTACTACGTGGCAATGAGAAAGAATGAAATATGGTCCTTTGTAGCAACGTGGATGGAACTGGAGAGTGTTATGCTAAGTGAAATAAGCCATACAGAGAAAGACAGATACCATATATGTTCACTCTTATGTGAATCCTGAGAAACTTAACTGGATCCCATGGGGGAGGGGAAGGAAGAAAATAAAAGAGAGAGGTTAGAGAGGGAGAGAGCCAAAGCATAAGAGACTCTTAAAAACTGAGAACAAACTGAGGGCTGATGGGGGGTGGGAGGGAGGGGAGTGTGGGTGATGGGTATTGAGGAGGGCATCTGTTGGGATGAGCACTGGGTGTTGTATGGAAACCAATTTGACAATAAATTTCATATATTTAAAAAAATGAATAAATAAAATAAAATAAAATAAAATGGATGCATCTTCCACTTAGTTGAAGATGGGTTGCAAATGTGCAAACCAGAAGCAGAAATGGAGAGGGAAACATGAGCCCAACAGTATATTTAGTGCATTTGTTCAGGTTGCATATTCTTCAGTTCATCACATAGAGGATGCCAGTTTATGCCAAAGACAATTTTGGGCATTTAAAAATGTCAGGTGCATATCTTAATAAAGGATCTCTTTTAGCCATTACTCTGAAAAAAAAAAAAGGTTTTAGTAATTCCATGGCTTCACTTAGGACCATTAGTATGATGAAGTCTTTAACTTGTAAATGTACAAGGTGTCGTTTTTAACTGAAGTGAATATAAATCTCTGCATGTCACTGAAGGTCAAGCTATTACTCCCTAAGGCCTCATAGAGATTCTGGCAGGAATCGGTATCTTTTCCCCACCCGTGCTTTCTTTCCAGGGTCAGTCCACCGATATTTTAATCTTAAGCTATGAATACAAAAGAGTTATATATTGATGCCATTTTCTCCACATTAACCCATATGCTTAGGGCATGGCCTTCATCACAAGTCCTTATGGTAAAAATTCAATGAAATGCATGTCTGTTTTGTTCTTCAGAGCAGTTAGAACTATAGGTCACAATCCCCATGGATAGCTGAGATACAACAATGTATCATCCTTCCATAGCAGTGCCTTTTGAAGTCCGTAGACAAGATGCCTTTTGATTCTGCCTTTTACAATAGATGTGAGTCTTCCTCTTGATTATTAACCATCTTCCATTTTGCACCGCCTAATCTAATAACTGCAATTATGTTAGTCAAGCTTTGATTATATCTTAAGTGTTTTATAATGCCAACAGAAATTGTTTATATCCTCTGTATAATTTTTTTCAGTAAGGATCTAGCTACTTGATAGGGAGAGTAAAAAGTATATCGAAAAAAAAGTACATCGAGACAGAGAAATATAAATATAACATGCAATTTGTTATGCAGATTTTTGTTTTTAAGAGAGTTTTGGAAAGCTTAAGTAATGTTTCTAAAGTCATCTTGGTAAGTGTTGGAGCTAATAAAGGACACCATTCCCAGGGTTCTAATGTATTGTAATTTAGGTTTTACTTTTTTATTCCTGTGTTTTAGATAATCTAAAAAAAGTATCTCCCCATGATCTTACTGTTCAGAAGAGATCACTTTAGCTATATTAATTTATCTTATTATTTCTTATTATTAATTCTACATCAGCCAGGGAAATCATTATACTGCTAAGTCTTGAGCTATAAATGTTAGACATTATTTAGTGTCCTGTGCTGTGAGGGATGAGGATGTACTACACTTATACTTGCCCAATCTCCCCAAATTAAGGAAGTTCCCTTGTGGAACAAGATGGCACAAATCTTTTGACTGGGTCTTTTATCCCTACTTTCCCTATTTGAATTCTTTTTTTTTTTTTTTTTTTTTTTTGAGAGGGAGAGTGAGAGAGTGGGTTGTGGGGAGGGGCAAAGGGAGACAGAAAGAGAGCAGGCTCCATGCCCACCATGGAGCTCGATAAGGGACTAGATCTCATGACCATGAGATCATGGCCTGAGATGAAATCAAGAGTCAGATGCTTAACCTGCTAAGCCACCCATTTGCCTGCCTCTCCCTTTTTGAATTATTAATCCAAGTAATTCATTTCTCTGATCTTCACTTTTCTTATCAATAAAATGAGGATAACACTACACTAAATTGTATTTTCCAGTACTTTAATTCTCTGAAACCAAAGGTTCTTGATGAAAAGCCAAATCATGTATAATCTTCCTGAATCGAACTCCTCACTTCTATCTTAATCCACAAAAGACTAGGCATTGGCTGGGCTTTCAAAGTACATTTGTCTTCCTTAACTCTCTCTGGATTGCTGGCTTGTAGTGCTTGCTCTCTCTGGGGAAGGCACCTGCTATATAGAAAATAAACCAGAGAGACTGTCGTTCTCTTAATTTTGGGGGGTCCTCACCCTCAGTTCTTGACATTGATTCTTTGGAATTCTCATGATGTTTTGTAATGTTCCTCTTGTGCGAAGTGCTTTATAAACTGAGAAATTCTCTACCTTAGGCAGGAAATGATGGAACTACTTGTGTTGTTATTATTATTGTTTTGTCCTCGATTTCTCTGTATAGGTCTTAAAATTAGAAGCTCACACTCCAGCATAGGAACCATTCCTAATACTTTCCTGTGGGCCAGAACATGGATTCTAAATAGTACACTTTAAGGCAATTTCATGTCAATTTCAAATTTTCTACCCCAGGTTAAAATTGTGTATTATATTTTTTTCTGCCTCCTTTGAAAACTCAGTAGCATAATGTGTCTCTATCTTCTTATAACATGATGAGAAAAGACAGATGATTTGATAACATCTTCAGTAAGTCAATATTGGCTATTGTATATCACCCAATCTTTCCCTTAGAAATGGGGTGATTTCCTGGGGGAAAATGCATGAGGATTTGCTTTTAAATGATTCAAAGGCTTATTCTGAAGAAATCTCTCTAGAGAAAACTCCAGTTTGAAATCTCACCTCCAATGGCTGGATTTGCTGTTATTTTTCTGAGAAATATCCACTTACAAATAATAGATGCAACACCACAGAATTCTGAAGAATGACTGGGGAATTCCTGTTGTTATTGCTCAGTTCTTATAATCCTCAAATCTCTGGTTTTCTGTCTGTCATATTCTCAGTGGCTGGGTCAGTCACTGCTGCTTACAAATGGCCTACACTCTTGGTAAAGCCCTGGGGTGCTTGCACTGCTTTTGAGCTCCCATCAGCTTTATTCTTCAAAAGTAAATGCTGCCTAAGTCCCCCAAGCATTAGACCATGACCCAAATCTCGCAGAGATGGTACAACTTCACTTCCATGCAATAAATATTATGAGTACTAACTATCTTTTCGAGCAGTCCATTAAAGACTGCCCTGCTTTCTTCCATAGTTTCCATGGGGAAGTATCCATTTGTGCCTTATAATTATGAAAATAATTGTTATCGGTACCATTGTTTGTGACTACCATAGTTGCCGTGCACGGTTTTATGATTTATGCACATTATCCTTAGTTTCATAGTAATTATTATCTCCCTCTACAGATGAAGAAATTGAGACTTACAGAGGGAAAATAACGTTCCCAAGTTCTCAAAGTTAGTAAGTTGGAGAATTGGTCTTTGAAGGTGGGTGTCTCTGGTCTCTTCTTCATTATATGACACAGATACTAGAAATCTCATTTTTGTTTCACTTTGGTTAAGGAAGAACTGGCATAACACAGGGGACATTGGGTGCCATTTGAGAATAAATCTTATTTTAGAGAGAATTTAGAAAGAAGATACCATTGCAATTATCCATCCTTTCTCAGCACACCGTATGCATTTGTGACTGTCCTGGGAGCTGAGGATGTAAAATTGAATCAGTCATGACCCTTGCCATTAAGAAGCTCATAATTTAGTTGGGACTGGCAGGATCACATACTCTTACTAAACTCTTTGTGTTAATCAGGATAGACTAACTTGTATTACAAATTACTCCTCAAACCCCAATTAATGAAATACAAGTTTCTGAGTCAAATCACAATCTAATTTAGGTGCTGAATGGGGTCAGAGTCTCTAATAAGTCCTTCAGGTATCCAGCCTTCTTCCATCTTGTGGCTTCACTCTTATGTAGATCCCTAGACTCATCTCCATCACCCACTGAATGAAGAATAAGAATGAAGGTTTTGTATGGGGATTTTATATGGGTTAAGACAGTCCTAGATGTGGTCAGTATCACTTCTGTTCATATTACATTGGCCAAAATGGTATCACATACCATTTCTAACTGCAAGCATGGCTGAGAAATATGGTCTAGCTATGTGACCAGAAAGAAGAGGAAGATGAACATGGGTAAGCACCAGTAATCTCTATCACATCCTTCTCTAGTCTATTACCACAATAATTAAAAATGGATGTCAGTTGACCAGCAGTAGAAGGGGTAAAGAGAGGCCAACAGTAGGAGGGACCATTCATACATTCATTTATCAAACAGGTAATTTTGTAGATACCAGGATTGCATGACTGAACAAGATAGGGCCACTGTTCTTTGTTCTTCTTTTTTTAATTTTTTTAATGTTTATTTATTTTTGAGAGAGAGCGAGCATGAGTTGGGGAGGGGCAGAGAGAGAGTGAGACACAGAATCCAAAGCAGGCTCCAGGCTCTGAGCTGTCAGCCCAGAGCCTGTGGTGGGGTGCGAACCCACAGCCACTTAACCAACTGAGCCACTCAGGCGCCCCAGGACCACTGTTCATATGGGATTGGTCGTTTAGCAGAAGGGGAGACTACATAAAGAAATAAGCAAGAAAATATCTGTTGGAGATATGTGTTGTAAAGGAAATAAAACAGAGTGATGTGATAGAATGTCTGAAAGTCTACTTTAGACTGTGTGGTTGGGGAGTAACATATGCAAAACTAGAGGTGAAGAGTAGGTGAAGAGTAGGTGAGAACAGGTTCAGAGCAGTCAGTTGTGATAGGAGTGTAGTGTATGGGACTTGGAGAAGGGTGAGAGAACAGGTGGCTGCCTAGGCAGGTTAGGGCCAGATCTTAAAGGAGCTTGCGTGATAGGTGAATGTTTTGTTTTTGTTTTGATTTCTCCTCTAGTCAATGAGAATCCATTGCTCTAAGGAGCAACCCAAGCAGATTTTCAACAGCCTTGACAGTTTTTAAGCAGTCAGACTGGAGGAGGTAAGATTAGAAGGAGGAAGGCAAAGCTGGTATATAAAGAAGTGCTGAAATGCTGAGCTGAGGGAGAAGCAGTGTGGGTTTTGGAAGAGGGGTGAATTGCAGAGACATTTCTGGGAAAAAAAAACGGCAGGACTTGTTGACCAATGATCTGAGTGATGAAGACTGAGACATCAACACCTCTTAGATTTCTAGTTTGAGCGACTACTGCTTTTATTAACTACAGAAGCAGTCCACAGGGCTGGAGGGGAGCTGGTGGGGGGTGCAGTAGAGGAAATGTGCCTTTACCATTCACTCTTATCATGTACTTATCTATTTTACATTGAGGTTGAATATTCTTTTTTTTTAAATTTTTTTCAACGTTTATTTATTATTTTTGGGACAGAGAGAGACAGAGCATGAACGGGGAAGGGGCAGGGAGAGAGGGAGACACAGAATCGGAAACAGGCTCCAGGCTCTGAGCCATCAGCCCAGAGCCCGACGCGGGGCTCGAACTCCCGGACCGCGAGATCGTGACCTGGCTGAAGTCGGACGCTTAACCGACTGCGCCACCCAGGCGCCCCGAGGTTGAATATTCTTGAGAGCATTACAGCTGAAAATCCATGCACAATTTTATTTATGCTTTTTGTCTAGTAACTTCCAGTACTTTTGCCATTCTGCCGTGTCCTGAAAAAAGAGATGGGGCAGAAGTAATAGTACAGTATTTACTTAGTATGTAAAGCATACAAAGCTTGCTTTGTATACTTTGCATACAATCTCTCATTTTTGTCCTCATAATAAATTTGTGAAGCTGGTGATATGTCATTTTTTTTAGCAATGGGGAAACTGAGGCCCAGAGAAAACCTTGCCACAGTAAAAAAAAAAAAAAAAAAAAAAAAAAATCCCACAGTAAAGGGAAAAAAACAAACAAAATTGAGATGTGAAGAGAGGTCAGGTGGAAGGAAGGAATGCAGGTATTTGTAGCACCACCTACAGAGACATCAAGCCATTTACCCACAGTGAAGAGAGTATCAGATGAAGAAAACAAAACTGATTTCTAGGTTCCCTATGTTCCTTTTGTCTCCCCTATATAACATTTCCAATGCTCTCTGGAAAAACAAAACAAAGCAAACAACAACAACAACAACAAAAATGAACACATTTAGGCATCCTGAGGTCACAGGTGTTTGGTTTTCATTCCTCATTATAATCACTGAAAATCAAATGCTGCAAAGGTTATTTTTATTGTTTATTTTTTTAAAGTTTACTTTTATTTATTTTGAGAGAGAGATAGAGAGCAAGTGTGGGAGGGTCAGAGAAAGAGGGAGAGAGAATCCCAACCAGGTTCCACATTGTCAGCACAGAGCCTGATGTGGGGCTCGAACTCACAAACCCTGAGATCATGACCTGAGACAAAATCAAGAGTCGGTTGCTTAACCGACAGCCACTCAGGGGCCCCTTTTATTGCTTATTTAAAAGGCACTTAAATAAAGGGCACTTAAATAAAAGTACTATTTAGCTATCTTTAAGTGTTTCATTCTATTATTGCTATTTTTCAAACTGTTCTCAAGCTAAAGGTTTTACCTACATAGAAAGAAATTGGTAGACTTGCAGGAAAGAAAAGTTAGACCCAGCAATTATTTTCAGTAGCAAATTAATTTTGCAAATGGGCCTTATAAATAGTGAAGGTATATAGATAAAAATATTTTAACCAAGGCCAGAGAGTAACGAAACTATATGAAGAAAAATAGTGGGCAGCTATTTTAGATAAAGTGGTATGACAGTTAATTTTATGTGCCAAATTGAGTTGGCCATGGGGACCCCAGTTACTTGGTTAAACTTAATTCTGGATGTGTCTACCAGGGTGTTTCTGAACGAAATTAGCATTTGAATTGGTAAACTGAGTAAAGGAAATTGCCTTCCCCTAAGTGGGTGGGCCTCATCCCATCCATTGGAGGCTTCAATAGAACAAAAATGATGGAGTGAAGGAGGATTCAGTCTCTCTGCCTGCCTTCAAGCTGAGACATCAGTCTTCTCCTTCAGTCTCAGACTTCAACTGGAATTTATATCATCAGGTCTACCACTTCTTAGGCCTTCAGACTCAGACTGAAACTATACTTGGTTCTCCTGGGTCTTCAGCTCTCTCACTGCAGCCCTTGGAACTTCTCAGGCTCCACAAATTCATGAGCCAATCTTTCTTATATATTATGTATCTCCATATACAAAATATATACACACACACACTCACACATATATATGGTTATATGTATATATCCATCATACACACACACAGACACACACAGACACACACAAATTGACAGACAGGGACAGAGAGATTGGTTTTGTTTCTGTGACTAGTACATGTGGTCAAGGAAGAAACTAGAATGAAGTGCAAGAGTGAGTCCCATAGGATTTAAGGGAGAAATATTCTTAGGAGGCAGAACAGCAAGTACAATGGTACTGACGTGGGAGGAACAGCAGGGATGCCAGTGTGGCTGAGTGGATTTAACCAAGGGAGGAGCGATTAGAGCAGCAGTCTGTGGCCAATTCTTATAGAACCTTATTGCCATAGTAAGGATATTAGATTTTATTCTAGGTGGAATTGGCAGCCACTGGAAAGTTTTTGGTAGCTTACTCTCTAATGGTTCAGAAAAAGACGTTTAATAATAGATCTATTACACAGACACACACACACGCATGCATACACACACACACACACACACACACATGCACACATACACACAGAGGGAGAGAGAATAAAAAGAAAGAGAAGGGAAGGAAAGAGAAAAGACAAATGCAATGAAATGTTAACAGTTGAAGAAACTGGTAGGTTATGGGGGTTCTATGTACTCTACTTACAACTTTTCTGTACTTTTGAATTTTTTTAAAACAAACATATATATATATATATATATATGTGTATATATATATATATATGTATATATATATCTCTGGGCTCATTTGAACACCCATATCTTTGGAATCAGAGAGAATTGAAGTCAATTGCCACTTACAGATGGGTAACCTTAGACAAGTCACTTAATTTCTCAGCATATCCCTTTTTCTTATCCGCCAATTACCACATACTTTGATCCTTGTGTGTGAGAATTCAGTGTTATATATAGAGAGAGATTACCTGGTGCATAGTAGACATTCAGTAAACAATGGCTATTACTACAATGGAAAATAATTTTTGCATATTACCAGAGGAATTTGCATTTTTTCCCGCCAGATAACAGTATCAACAGATCAAGACTAAAATATGAACTGTACTGTTTTAAGATGTAATTTTGAGCATCTGAATAATGACACAAGGAGAATTTGGAGATTTGACCACATATCTATTAATATTGTCTATGTTGCAGGAATAATGCTTGGGATCAGAGATTCAGAGACAAGAAAACACTCTTAATCCAAAAAGATTTTCCAGTCTAGTGAATAAGAGAGATAAGAAAGAAGTTAATTTTTCTAGTGTGAAATATGGTATGACACAGGTAAACACAACGTCCTATGAGAGCAAAATTGATACCCACCTAAATTATTTGCTGATTATGGTAATAGTACAGATGAAAAATATGAACTTACCAGGAAAAGAGAGAAATTTGCAAGGAATTTTATAATTCAAACTTTTATCTTTTTAATTCTGTTGACAATGAAATTTATTTTCCCCATATCCATTAAATGTGAGTTACCTTATGCATTTATTTATTTTTACTTTTTCTATTTTTTTTAAATCTCCTTGTAGATACAAGCAATTCTATTATCATCGTAAGTGCCAATTAAGATGGAGGTCATTGTTTCAGAAGTGCCTAAAATACCAGTTTTCTAAACTAGATTTCTAGTGTATTTCCTTCTTTTTTCCCTGAACATCACTTAAGCTGCTTCCCTGACCAGCTTAGTTTGTTTCCTCCTTTGCTGATTGTTCTGTTTCTACCATCTAGCTATTTAAAGATCCACTCACTTTTCTGCCTGTGTTTTCTTATTCCAGGAAAGCTTGATGGGGCTTGCTTTATGTTAGATACTTTGCTTTTCAGATCTTATAAGGCACAATTAGAAACTAAGGCTGATTTTATTTAAAAATAAAAAACAAAAACAAAAAACAAACAAAACAAACAAAAAAAAACAGGTCACATCCTATGCATCCTTCATAAGTATCAACTGCAGAGATTTTGTGATCACTCGAAGAAGGCTGCCAGTACTCCAGAACATTTTGGACTCCACTCAAGAAACTATCGTTAATGTTTCCTTCGCCTCCACCCACAACAAGAACCAGAGAATCAGTTTTCTGTCTGTAGAGTTATACTCTGTGTTGTTTCATGAACTAATCACTAATTTAATATTAGGAAGGACTGTAGTAGTCATGGTACATGACCTACTCTATTCTTGCAACCTTGTTGCTCATCACAAACTTGACATGATGACCACTTGCTTCTAGTACAAAACCTCACATGAGCATCCCTTCAGATGTATGTGGGCCTAGTTTTTTCACTATCTATCCAGATGTTGACTGGCATATATGCTCAGTAGCTTCTGCCCACCATACTAAACTTGTCCTCTAAAACTGCATGCATTGCACATAATTCCTTTTATAGGACAGCCATTCAGATATCATACCCTCAACCCCAATAACCTCCATTACATCTGCGTGTTTCTTTAAATTTATGTTAAATATGCATAGCTTCTTAATTTACTTCTTATGACATGTTTGGAAGGTTTCCATTACTATATGCTCGCTGCCTTCCCCTGAATGTTTTCCAGATTATTAGTGACCCTCTTTAATAACACAGAACCACCTTTATTTATTTATTTATTTATTTATTTATTCATTTATTTTTAATTATTTTTAATGTTTATTTATTTTAGAGAGAGGGAGGGGGAGAGACAGAATGCAAGTGAGGGAGAGGCAGAGACAGGGAGACACAGAATCTGAAGGCGACTCCAGGCTCTGAGCTGTCAGCACAGAGGCAGATGCAGGGCTTGAACTCACAAACTGCAAGATCATGACCTGAGCCAAAGTCAGACACTGAACAGACTGAGCCACCCAGGAGCCCCAAACCACCTTTAAATATGACTCTTAAAACTGAATATAATTATTAAATTGGTGTCCAACCAATATCAAATAAAATAAAAGTAACCTCGACCTTGATTTGAACACTGTTTCAGAATCAAATTATTAATGAACAAAAACGTGGTGAGTCATTTTGTAAAGCCAGGTTTCTTTAGAAGCCCCTCAAATATACAAATCTGTTGAATTAACCTTTTTTCACATATTGGTTTTACTTAAATTGAGGAAAATTTGTCTTGTTTTTATTTTGAAGACTGAAATTTGTGTATTTACTCTTTCTCTAAGGTAGGCACTCTCAAATCATTTAAGGCACAGAATCAAATTAATATGAAAAAAGTAACTTTTGTTGATTTACTGTGTTCATACTAATAGTTTTTATAATTTTGTAGAGCTTTTCATTTCAGTAAATTTTAGCAACATATTACTAACATTATTACAGCTTCTGTAGTGAGTAGAAAAATTGATTCTTCGTAATTATCTTTGGATTGATATTTACATACTTTACATTTAATTAAAAATTTTAAGAAACCATCAATTATTAACTTTAGTAACCATTTACTAGAGTATATTAATTTATTATTTTTCCCAGTCTGTTTTGCTATGTGTCCTTTCAGCAAATCCTGTATTATGGTAAATACCACATCAAGATTTGGGGGAGATATGAATTCTGTTTCTTGTCCATGACAATGACCATCAACAATCTACAGATACTGTCAAGCTATCTGAACTGAATGTGTCTCTTAGTCTTGATATTTTTTTGTTTTGTTTTGTTTTTGTTTTTGTTTCATTTTCTTTTGTTAACAGGGCTCTTAGTCTTGAAGTTTTTATAAGAAATCAATAGATCGAAACTATTTCCAGGACCATAACACGTGCCTTGTCAAAGTGTATCTGTAGAATCATTGTCCTTTCTGAGTGACACCTCTCCCTCTTTAATTCATCCTCTCATTTACTGATTTTTGAAAATTTAATATACTATGGTTGTCTGTGAATATCCTCCAATATCTAATGGAAATAATAATAATAATAATGGTAATAAAATGGTATATATTATCAATAGCTTACTATAAATCAATTACTATGTTAGACACTTTGCCTGCGTAATGGCTGATCCTCACAATGGCTCTACAAAAGGTATTAGAATGCCTATTATACATGTTAAGAAAATGAGACTCAAATGTATTAAGTGACTTTCCCAAGGTCACCCATATAATAAGTGGTTGAGATAAAATTTGAATGTTTGAGATGTTTGAGGTCCTCTTAATTCATTCAGTAAATATACCCTGAGTGCTCATTATGTCTCAGATGCTATTCAGACACTAGAATCAGAAGAACAAATAAGACTAATGGTACACACATTTAAGAAGCTTAGACCTTTATAGTGGTTGGGAGTGAGATGGTATAGGCAATCAATCAAGTAAATAAATGGACACAATAATTTCATACAGTGATGAGTTCCAGGATTAAAATCAAACAGACTAGTGGAATATGGAATGTCTCAGTACCATAACCAAGGTAGCCAAGGAAGAACACTGTAATAAATGAGACATGACTGACACATAGGGAAAGCCATGTGGACATCAGGGGTATCTAGGGGTAGGTGTTCTGAGTAGAAGGAATAGAAAGAATAAAAGCCATGAAAAATGGAAGATTTGGGACTGTTCAAGAAAAAGAAGGAAGAACAGGGCCAGTATGGATGGTGTTTAATAAGGAATGGGGACTACTGAAGAGTTATTTTAAGTGATCATGATGCTTGAAATAGGTAACAGTAGAGACAGAGAGAACATTAGAGATACCAGAAATAAATTTTGGAGGCTCTTAATTCAATTCAAATTATATTATCCTAATTTTAGCATTTACCTTTATTCACTCTAATCTCCACATATGCCAGATAACTTGCTGATCCCCACAATGTTCTTATGTTTTTCACAGCTCATTTATTTCTAAAGCCTGTGATTCCCTGTTTCCAGATCTTTCTCTGGGATACTTTAACTCCTAGGCTAAGTCACAAATTATAGGATGTCTTTATGGTGAAGTCTTTTCCAAGCCTCTCTTTCTTTGAATCAGAAAGGGTACTTTATTTTCTCCTTTGTTTTTGTGTATGACAATCTGAATAGTTTCATTACTTAGGTCTTATACTTTAATCCCTGACTTGCTAAATGAAACTTTTTGAGGGAAAAAATGATCTCCTACATCTTTGCAACCTATCACTTTGCATATAGTAGGACACAAGAATTGTACATTGAATTAAACTAGGTGCTCATAGGACACCTGGGTAGCTCAGTCGGTTAAGCTTAGTTTTCTTTGAATGTTGTAACAAATTACCACAAATTTCGTGACTTAAAACAACACAGGTCTATTATCTTACACTTTTAGAGGTCTTAAATCAAACCAGTCTCACTGAAGTAAAGTCAAGATGTTGGCAGAGTGGGTTTCTTCCAGTGGCAGTAGGGGAGAATCTGTTTTCTTGCCTTTCCAGCTTTTGGAAGCTCCGTGCATTCCTTGACTTGGTTCCACATTGCGTCATCTCCACTCCTTTTCCTTGTTTATCAGATTACCTTCTCTGATTTTGACCCTTTTGCTTCTGTCTTAAAAGGGCCCTATGATTGCTTTGGACTCATGCAGATAATCCAGGGTAATCTCCCCAACTCAAGGCATTAAATTCATTCATATCTGCAAAGTCCTTTTTACCATGTAAGATAATATATTTACAAGTTCTAGAGATTAGGATGTCACATCTTTGAAGGGTCATTATTTAGCCTACAACATATATCTTATGATATGTCATCCCTCTTTGCTCCCATTGATATATTTAATCAGGAAACATCGCTTCCAAGGGTACCTGAGTGGCTCAGTCGGTTAAGCATCCAACTTTAGCTCAGGTCATGATCTCACAGTTTGTGAGTTGGAGCCCCTTATCAGGCTCTGTGCTGACAGCTTGGAGCCTGGAGCCTGCTTCGGACGCTGTGTCTCCCCGTCTGTCTGCCCTTCGCCTGCTCATGCTATGTCTCTGTCTGTCTCTCTTTCTCTCTCTCAAAAATAAATAAACATTAAAAAAAATAAAAAGGGAAAACATCAATTTCTACTTGTGAGAGTCACTCTTCCACTGACCTTTGTGACAGAGCCCAGATCTTCCTGGTAGACTGTTTCTTCCCACTGTTTCTAAGTTCCTTTTCCACCTTTTTGCATGGTAAAAGTTATCTTTTATCAGATTTTCTCTATCAACTACTTATATAATAGTAATTCCAATAAATATTTGGTAATTAAGTACTGGTAATAACTAACTCTTATTCATTTATTGAAGATCAGGCACTATTCTAAGTGTTTTGAATATATAATTTCATTTAACTCATGCAGCGATCCTGTGAGTTAAGGTTCTGTCATTAATTAAATTTATCTGATGAAGAAACAGAGGTAGAGAGGTTGTGGAGCGCCTAGGTGGCTAGTCGGTTAAGTTCTGACTTCAGCTCAGGTCATGTTCCCACGGCTTGTGGGTTTGAGCCCTGCATCGCATTGGGCTCTGTGCTGACAGCTCAGAGCCTGGAACCTACTTTGGATTCTGTGTCTCCCTCTCTCTGCCCCTCCCCCACCCATGCTCGCATGCTCTCTCTCTCTCTCTCTCTCTCTCTCTCTCAAAAATAAATAAAAACATCAAAAAAATTTTGAAGGAGAGAGGTTGTGCAACTTGCCCAAAGTCAAGAATTAATAAATGGAAATACCATATTTTAACCCAGGAATCTGATTCCAGAACCTGGGTTTGAAACTGCTGTTGCATACTTCCTTCCTGCATTAATGGAGAAGAGCTCATTAACTACTGAGTTGTTATACCATTGATGGCAGATCTACAGCTGTAGTCCATATTTGTCTCCTGATTCCCAAAACCCAGGCTACTACTATCTATGCTTAATATTTGTAGTTGGATACTCCTTAAATTCAAATTGTACAATAATTACCATGACAGTAATGAAATTAAATAGTTACTATTTATTGTGCTTCTACTTTGTTTCAAGTTCTGTAGTAGGTGCTCTTCCTAAATATGTTGGTTTTTTTCCCCTTTAATTTAGTTTCCACAATTACCTGGTAAGGCAATTGTTATTGTTCCCAGTTGACATCCAAGGTGTCTGAAGACTAGAGATTGTAAGCAACTTATTACCCAACCTACAAATGGTAGAATCAAAGTCTCTGTTCTTTAATTTATGCCTAGAAACCTCATTTATAATCAATCTATTCAAAATAACTCCTCAATTTATCCTCTTTGTATTTTTCTAGTATTCAGAAAAATAGAACAGTGAATTATGCTGCTCAAAAACATGTTTGCTTTTTCTTTGTCTATGGCACAAGTATTTATTCCTAGCCCAAGTCATGTTTCTTGCATATGGGCATATGCAATATTTCTTGCATATGGACATATATATCTTTCTGCTTCCCATCTTCACAGCCATGCACCCAGTGAAGGCTCTGGTTATGTGTTGTCTCTCTCCTCTAATAGCTTCTAACTGGTGTGACAGCTGATTTCCTTGTTTCCTCTCCAAATACCATCTTTTGATTTACTCCTAAGTTTAATTTTTGTGAAGTATAAATTCCCCTTTTACTTCACAGTTAAAGAAGTACTAGTGTTTATTTGACAAGTTTCTGTGGTCAAATGTCTAGCCAGATTAGACTTACCAAACTAGATCAATAAATTCCATTGGCCTTTTTACCAGTTTTATTTTTGTTAATTCAATTCCTTAATTCTTTATGCTGCACTTTTATATTTGTTGTTGTCCCATATATCTGGAGTCCTATGGAATCAGAATGTGCCATCTATGATTGCTACTTATATTGGCAGTTGCATCAAAGTGGTGGTTAGGTTGATAATGGTAATAGCTTATTTTAAGCACAGTATTTTATATATATATATATATATATATATATATATATATATATATATATATATATATATATATATAAAATATTATATATATATATGTATACTGTGTAAAATACTGTGTACATTATATATATAAATATACATTTATATTGTGTGTATATATATATACACATACACACACACACACATATACACGCACACATTATATGAGATAGTCTCTTCATAGTCAAAACATCCTTTAAGCCATAAACTTAAATCAAGGTGATTCATGGTTAAAAAAATAGTATTTTGCATAGAGCTAAGTCTGTTGATTTCAAAACCTCTCTTCTCCAGTTAACAACTTCCCTCTATAATCTCAGAGGTGATATTTGGTAGGCTGTCTATTCAGAATGGCCAGAGGAAGTTCAGTTAATGGTGGAAATTCTCATCTACAGAGAAGGAAGCAAAATTTATTTCCAGGAAATAGTACCAGGCCTTATGTCTGAATATCCATAAGAAGAATGGCTTAGCATTTTCACAAGTCTAATTATGGGCACTATTCTAATACTTTGTGTGTATTAATTCATACTCCTCAAAATAAGACTATTGAAATAGGTGCTATTATCCACCTCCATTTTATCAGTGAAGAAACTAAGGCACTGAAAGATGAAATAGCTTACCTAGCATTTGGTCCTAGGTGGTCTAGGTACAGTGTTCACTCTCATGACCACTACATTATACTGTCCTTTATGTGTTAGTATGAACAAGTGATCCCAGTAGGAATGCACAATATTTAGTTTTCAGGCTCCTTTTCAAACTGCTAAATCCGTAAAGCTATGCCTCATCCCCAAAACAGAATATAATTTCTTCTTCCTTTGATCCCTCACTACACTTTCTTTCTTACTGTTCTCTTGGCAAGGCATGCCTTTCCATCATGGGGGAGAAAACATATACTGTGAAAGCAACATAGTGGCCCAAAGCACAGGGGCTAAAGAGAGGAAAGTAATGCAAACACAATTTATGGAGGTATCAAAAAAGTTGGAGAGCTTTTTCCTACTGATTGAAAACAGATATAGTCTTGCCACCCTGGGTGATTGAAGTTAGGTATGCAGGTAGGTACATGTGTTCTGGCTCTGGATCATCTACTTTTTAGTCACTAAGAATGTCACTAGACATGTCACTGAGATGAGATCAAAGTTTTCAAGGTCCCAATTAAACAAGTCTCAGTAGTGTTCCTGTAATATAAGGAAGACAGGGAATTAGTAAACTCAAAGGATACAAGAACTGAACAAATGAATTCAGTAAAGCTGCAGGATGTAAAACTAATACACAGGAATTTGTGGTGTTTCTATACACTAATAGCTAATGACATAGCAGAAAGATAAATTAAGAAAACAGTTCCATTTACAATTGAATAAAAAATACCTAGGCATAAACTTAACCAAGGAGATAAAAAACAAAACAAAATAAAACAAAAAACTTGTATTCCAAAAACTATAAAACATTGATGAAAGAAATTGACACAAAGAAGATGTCACAAAGAAGGTAACACAAAGAAATGAAAAGACATTCCAAGCTCTCGGATAAGACAAATTAATACTGTTAGAATGCCCATACAATGTCCAAGGTAATCTGTAGATTGAATGCAATCACTATCAGAATACCAACAGCATTTTTCACAGAACCAGGACAAATAATCCTGAAATTTGTATGGAACCACAAAAGACCCAGAATAGCCAGAGCAATCTTGAGAAAGAATAAAACTGGAGGTATCACAATCCCAGATTTCAAGATAGCTTGAAATATTGATTTATTACAAAGCAGTAGTAATCAAAACAGTATGGTACTGGCCCCAAAACAGACACATAGATCAATGGAACAGGATAGAGAGCCCAGAAATAAACCCACACTTATATGATCAATTAATCTTCAACAAAGGAGGCAGGAATCTACAATGGGGAAAAGACAGTCTCTTCACTCAACTAACAGAGCTTGGAAAATTGAACAGCTGTATAAACCACTTTCTTACACCATACCAAAAATAAACTCAAGATGGTTTAAAGACCTAAATGTGACATCCGAAACCATAAAATACCTGGAAGAAAACGTATGCAATAATTTCTTTGACATTATCCTTAGCAACATTTTTCTAAATAAGTCTCCCCAGTCGAGGGAAACTAAAGTTAAAATAAACTTTTGGAACTACACCAGAATAAAAAAGCTTTTGCACAACAAAGGAAACCATCAATAAAACAAATGGAAACCGGCAGAATGGGAAAAGATATTTGCAAATTATATATCCAGTAAGGGGTTAATATCCAAAGTATATAAAGAAAGAACTTAATACAATTCACCACCAACAACAAAATCTGATTTAAAAATGGGTAGAGAACCTAAATAGATATTTTTCCAATGACATGCAGATGACCAACAGACATATGGAAAGATGTTCAGTATCATCAGTCACCAGGAAAATGCAAATCAAAACCACAATGAGGTATCACCTGACACTTGTCAGAATGGCTAGAATCAAAAACACAGGAAATAACAAGTGTTGAAAAGGACATGGAGAAAAGGGAACCGTCATGCTCTGTTGGTGGGAATAAACTATGGTGCAGCCACTGTGGAAAACAGTATGAAAGTTCCTCAAAAAATTAAAATAGAAATATTGTATGATCCAGTAATTCCACTACTGAGTATTTACCCTAAGAAAACAAAAACACTATTTCAAAAAGAGTATACACTCCTAGTTTTATTGCAGGAGTATTTACAAAGACAAGGTATGGAAGCAACCCAGATGTCCATTGGTAGATAATTGAATAAAAAAGAAGTGGTGTGGGGCACCTAGGTGGCTCAGTTGGTTAAGCATCTGACTTTAGCTCAGGTCATGATCTCGCAGTCAGTGAGTTTGAGCCCCTGTCAGGCTCTGTGCTGATAGCTTGGAGCCTGGAGCCCACTTCAGATTCTGTGTCTCTCTCCCTCTCTGCCCCTCCCCTATTCATGCTCTGTCTCTTCTGTCTCTCAAAAATTAATAAATATTAAAAAAATTATTAAAAAATTTGGTGTGTATGTACATGGGTATAATGGAATATTACTCAGCCATAAAAAATGAGATCTTGCTATTTGCAACAACATGTATGGACCTAGAGTGTATTATGCCAAGTGAAATAAATCAGACAGAGAAAAACAAACGCCATATGATTTCACTTAAGTGTGAAATCTAAAAACCAATTGAAAAAACAAATAAAAAGCAGAAAAAAGACCCATGACTACAGAGAACAAACTGATGGTTACCAGAGAGGAAGGAAGTTGGGGGCAGGGGGATGGGCAAGATGAGTGAAAGGGACTGGGAGGTGCAGACTTCCAGTTATGGAATGAATAAGTCACAGGGATGGAAGTCCCTAAGTACATAGAGAATATAGTCAGTGGTATTATAATTGCATTGTATGGTGACAGATGGTAGCTATACTTGGTGAGCATAGCATAATGTATACAGACTTGTCAAATCACTATGTTGTAAACCTGAAATTAATATAACATTGTATATCAACTATATTTCACTTAAAAAAATAAATAATGCCATGGAAACTATAAAAAAAGGAAAAATAAATAAAAAGTAAGAAAAGAAATGCACATATCTTCCAGAAACTGGAAAACAAGGAAACAGATTCTCTCTAGAGACTCTCAAAGGAACACAGCACTTCTGATAGCTTAATTTTAGCCCTGTGAGACCCATTTCAGATTCTGGCCTCTAGACTTGTAAAAGAATAAATTTGTAGTGTTTTAAGTCACTAATTTTGTGACAAATTGTTACAACAGCAATAGGACACTAATAGACATCTGATCTGGTTTTCTCCCACCAAATATTTAGTTAGGGAAAACCAGCAAACAAAAACAAAAAAAAAGAAACTAAGAAATTTTTTAAATGTTTTTTTCAATTTATTTTTGAGAGAGAGAGAGAGCCTGAGTGTGAGCAGGGGAGGGGCAGAGAGAGATGGAACACAGAATCTGAAGCAGTCTCCAGGCTCTGAGCTGTCAGCACAGAGCCCGATGTGGGGCGCAAACTCATGAACTGCAAGATTGTGACCTGAGGTGAAGTCAGTCACTTAACCAACTGAACCACCCAGGCGCCCCAAGAAACTAAGAAATTTTAATCCTGATTAAAATTCACCTAATATGGTAAATTAACAAATGCTTTTTTGGGGAATTCTAAAGGATTCTAGGGAAAAAATGGTGAATCTCTCAAATTTATCCCCTCTCCCCTTTCTTCTCCATAAGACAACGTCTTATAGATTTTGTTTAGGAAATCCTCAGATCCAAATGTTCAGTTATCAAAAAATTAAATATTAAACAAGAAATTAGGTGAAAGGTGAAATAGGTGAAGGGGATTAAGAGGTACAAATTTCCAATTATAAAGCGAATAAGTCATGGAATCAAAAAGTACATCATAGAGAATATAGCCAATATTGTAATAACTTTGTATGGTGACAGATGGTAACTACACATATAGTGGTGAGCATTTCATACTGTATGTAACTGTCAAATCACTATGTTATCAACATGAAACTAGTACAATATTGTATTTCGATTATACTTCAATTAAAAATAAATGTTAGGGGGCACCTGAGTGGCTCAGTCGGTTGAGCTTCCAACTTCAGTTTAGGTCATAATCTCCTGGTTCACTGTCGGCTTGTCAGCATAGATCCTGCTTTGGATCCTTTGCCCCTCTCTCTCTCTGCCCTTCACTTGCATGCTCTCTCAAAAAATAAATAAAACATTAAAAATAAATAAATAAATGTTATAAGTTTGACAAATTTTGGCTTTTGTTAAGTCCCCAAGAAATATCTTTCTGGATTTCTTATGGCGCTGGGCTCACATTTACAAAATGGTTGGGCAGACTCTCAGATGGGGATAGGGATGAGATATAGTTATAATCGTCTGTCTCTTGTTTCAGGAAAAGCAGCAGCTTTTCTAGAAAACATTATCATCGGTCATCACTTACAACAGTGGCCATTTCTATCTGGATAAAGGAGAACAGGGGAGGGCGTAAAGAACTTGAGGGCAAAATGAGGAGCTCGATCATGGCAGAAGGGGGCCTCAGGGGGCTTATGTGCAGAGCCTGCTGATCTGTGGCCAGGTGGCCACCACGGTCTACTTGCCGCATCCTTTTCTGGTTGGACTTTACCACTGAAACCTGGGCAGGTACACCTCATTGCTTGGTCTCTTCTTTGGTGGACTAAACTGTGACCCACATCTGCAGCCCTTCTATTAAAAGTTGCCCTTGGGGTACTAGAATCTTTGCCACCAGGCACAGAGCTGAAAGTGCCTGAGAGTAAGTAGCCTGGGTAGCCTGCAATTGCAGAAGTAGAAAAACCCATCACTCACTTTGAGGCTGAGCGACTGAGCAATTTATAGTCTAGAACTTCTCTGTGGGATCCAGCTGAAACACTCTGTGTTCTAAGGAATAATTATGGTACGTAAAATGGAGCTTTTTTGGTGGACAGTCAAACGTGGACACAGAATAACACCGTTGGGAGGTATATGGAATTGAAAGTGATTTATTATACTCAGAAGTCCCAGAAGAGGGAGATAGGGCAATGTACATGGGCTGTTAGTTAGCTAAAGGACCTGGCTTGACCAAGCAGATGGGGAGCTGAGGGAGAATGAGAACCAGTGGGCAGTGCTTTCACTGGGGGTCAGGGTGAAATACCAAACAAAAGGTGTGGAGGGATTCTTTTGGTGCCTGTGAATGTCACTGTGTCTCAGGGGAGGGCAAGAAGGGTGCTAACAGATTGTCACTGGGAATGTCCAGGCATCAGGAAAATGTGAAGCTTTAAAAACTTACAAGTTACATCCTCTGTAGAAGTTTGCCTGAAATCCTACCTTTGCTTGACTTCTTTCCCTCCTTTGCAGTGCTTCTGCTATTCCCCTATTGGTTTCTCCTAGGAGTACTTCCTAAATACATCATTAGTCCAAGAATCCATGTATTTGAATCTACTTTGAGGAACCTGCCTTAAGGCACATCCTTTAGCCCACCCTCCTCCCACTAGCTTCCATGGGCTTCAGGCCCCTCAGGAGTCACCATGACTTTGGGTCACCCTATGCCTTCTCCCTGCCTCCACTCTAGACTTATGTGACTGTGCCACATTCGCCTCAAGATGGGTCTGCGAGTCCTCATATCAGCTGCATTCATACCAGGTGAGTCCTGAAAGGGGCTCAGGGAAAGTAAATATTAAGGCTTCATTTTCCCTAATCACTTTGTGCAGCCCAGTTAATATTATTGCACCCTGGATTGGTGGACAGGGGGAGTCAAGACATGACTTTGTCCAGATTCTATATAGATAGTGGGAGTAGAGCCTGAGTCTATCCTTGATGGTCTATCTAGGCCTAGTAAAAGCCCCAAGAGGGGTAATTCAGAACATATAGATAGGCCTGTCTTGTTTTCCACACCCAGCCTGGACTCGTTCCCACTAGCTGCAAAAGGTGTGGACTTACGTTTTACTTCCTCCATGTCATATTCACTTTCTAGCATTAAAGCACCAATATGTGCAGATTTGCTATCACAAGCCAAAGTGACATATTTTCCATGATAATTTAGAGGCTGAGTTTCCAGAATAACTTAAAAGTTTTGCTTTGGATGTATTAAAGGAATTTAGAAGAAAAAAAAAAAAAAACTCAAGGTGGTGCCCTCATTGTCAAAGCCATTTTGCATGTCAGACAAAGAATGCTTTCTCATTCTTCCCTTTCAATTTTATTGTTAAAGCAAAAACACAAGCAAAAACAAAACACTAAAATAAAAAGAATCTTCCCATCAACTTTAGCACAATATACTTCAAATATTGCTGTTTTAGAAAGATCTGTCGTGTCAAATTATATTCCTTTTTGCCACTTTTTAAGTTATGTTGTCAAGGCTGTGAAAGAGAAGGCCTGGATCTCACTGAAGTTATCCAAATTATATTATCAGTGTAAGCAACCTGATAGTATTTTAGAGGAAAAAAATGTCAAAAAATACAGTTTTGTATATGTCTTTAAAAACCCCCAATTTTCCCAAATATGAAGCACTTTTTTTAAAAGTAAGTACACCTATAGACAAACATATTATAGACTAAGTAAATTTTCTAAAATGTCTCTTTTTCACAATGGAATTGAAAAGTGGGTCCGCATGAAGTAAAGCCAGTTGTATCACGTTTTTGGTTTTGTTTTTGTTTTTTTTTTCTCCTTCCAGATCCCCACCATAGAGGAGAAAATAATAAGAAAATCTGACTTTATCAAAGTTTGTCCCTAACACATCTCATGTTTAGGTTTAGAATAAAGGCCACTCAAAAGCACAAAGCTGTTTCTTCTTGTTCACTCCCCTGTCCTCAAGGCAGCCTGGGAACTATCAGAAGTGTGAAAAGTTCATGCTTATCAAAGAACATTCGTGACAATTACTGAAAAATGTTTTTTTTTTCAGAAATTAAAACAAAATGGTTTTTCTTCCCTCCTTTTCCCCCAGCTGGCAATCATGTGTGACAGTTACCCATGTCACAAAGTATTTTTTCAGCAGAAACAACCTGGTGAAGAGGGTCTGTCAGCATCCCTTCATTCTCTATTTACAGTTATGAGAGAAAAATGATTTATGATTACTATAATTATATCTCTCCTTAGGAGAGCTGTACTAATTATGTAATTTTTTTAGCCATTTTTCTTTTTACAAGCTCTTAGTTAATTTAAATTGAAGTGTATTTAGCAATTTTGTACCCAGTTACTTTTCAAACCTCTGTGTGGGTCACAAATTGAATGGCCTAGGATCACTTAACACATCAAATCTGTTCATCATGGGCATAAGGCTCCTGGGCCTACATATTCACAACTGTGATATAAAGAGTTTCTGTCAATAGATAGGATCTTCATAGATATTTTGAGGGAGTCTGCAGGAAATGAGTTTTGGGCAAAATGTTTTATAATCTGCAGTTACACCATAATGGCAATGCACCTTAGAAGTCAGCCTGGGATGTATTAGCTGACTTAATATTACCAGCAACCTATCCCTTTCATTTTATGACTTTATATCACATTTATAACTCTGAGTTTCTCTATTGTCTTTTGTATTCATCTTTTTTTTAAGGACTACTTTTTAAAAGATAGTTTTATTTAGACAGCATGAAAGATGTTGCATCTGGACATTTAAAATTTTCAGTGCAGTAAATAATATTGGGTAGGAAATATAATTGCATCCTTCCCCCAAAACACACACCTCTAAAGGTAAGAAATAGCCCTTATTGAAGAAATTGAATTCATGTTTTCTAAATGCTGTCCATTACCTAGCATTTAAATAATTTTATATTCTCAGAAAACATTTAAGTGCCTTCTTTGTCATCCTATGATTCTTCCAAACTATGATGTGGATGCAGTTATTTTTACTTTAAATATGAAGAGACTGAGGCTCAGGGAAGTGAATGGCTTTCCTAGGAGCCAAGCAGCTATTAAGTGGAAGCATTTCAGCTGACATTCTTTTGTCTCTGTAATAATCCGGTTCTTCCCTTTCATCCTCCTAAAATCAATACAAAGTTGGTATTACTCCCTATTTACAAATTAGAAAAGTAGACATAGAGAGAATAAATTAAATGTCAGTGAAAAACAGAAACATTATTTGTGGGCTCCTTTTTCCAATAAATGATAGTAACCCTCAGTACAGTAAACCTGAGGAAAAAAATACCCATGTGAGTTCTCACTTAAAAAAAAAAATCAAACTGTATGAAAAAAGAACTCTGTCCTGTGCAGATTCCAAATTATGTCTAATTTAATGAATGGTTAAAAGAAAACAGAGAGGGTGAGGAGAACTTGCATGTATTACAAATAAATGAATTGTTTAGTTTGTTTAAAGGAAACAAAACAAAAACAAAAACAGGGCCATCTGGGTGGCTCTGTAGGTAAAGCATCTGACTTGGGCTCAGCTCATGATCTGATGGCTTTGTGAGTTCTAGCCCTGCATGGGGCTCTGTGCTGTCAGCACAAATCCCACTTTGGAACCTCCATCTCCCTCTCTCTCTTCCCCTCCCCCAATAGCAGGTGCGCTCGCGCTGGCTCTCTCTCTCTCTCTCTCTCTCTCTCTCAAAAATACATATTTAAAAACAAAAACAAAAACAAGAGTTAGGTCCGCAGCAAGGTCCAACTGTTGTCAAATCAAATAATAACAACCAAAGAAAATTGATTCCTCATGTTATCTAAAATAAATGTCCATATCACCTTGACTGACTCATTTGAGAATAACAAAATCACATGCTCATGAATATATTCATTCATATGAATTAAATGCTGCAAAGTATTCAGCCTACCAAACAATGGGAAATGCTAACAAACAATGTAGAAATCAGCAAGTTTGTCTTTTTTCTGGTTTTTACATTACCTTTCTCCGTTATTTGTATTGCCTTATAACCTTGTGGATCCCACCAAATGAATGAATTGAAATGCTAATGTAGCTTTTAGTTGAGATTGGGAGAATTGGTAGGAACTGGACCAGTGGGGTATTTTATGTGTATCTGTCATTATATATCAAGAGCTTTATACACTATAGTTATTTCTCACTTTTTCTTATACACAAACAATATCTCTCATATTTGTTTTATATAAACTCAACAGCAAGCAATTTATTTAGGGCAGTTTTCATTACAAATAAATAATGATTTTGACTATTGATGTTGGAAAAGTGCAAAAGGACATTTGGCATGTATGAAAGGAAATTCAAAGACAGAATAAGGAAATTAGTTCATAACTGGGAAAGAATTCTAAAACTTGTGGAAAAGCCATTCCTACACTATGTGTTAACAGAGTTATTTAAAGCACAGAATTTAGAAAAGTAGTCATTCAATTCAATTTCACATAAATTGAGCTTCCCCAGTAAAACCTTATTATAGTCATTAGTGGAGTGCTCTGTAGAAAGGGATAAAGAAGGAAGAAGCATGAGAAAAACATGGTACTAATTCTCAAGGCATTTACAATCTGGTGGGGCAACAATAATATTCTTCAAAATAATTCAAACATATATATCACTTAACCTTTCAAAATTACTTTCTCATTTGTCATGTCAGAGTGCCCTTTCAACAGCCCTGAGAAATAGTCAAGAAACTTGCTATTTTCCCCCCAGATCATGTATAAAAAGGAGTGATGATGGTCAGAAAAATTAAATGACTTGCTTAAGTCACTCAGCAGTACCTCAACATGGAATAAGGATTTCCAGGAACTCTTTCCATTGCAAAGTGTTAAGCATGGTGCAGAGGATGTTAGCACCTTTGGACTGTTCCTAGTTCCTTTTTTCTCTCTTCTGATGGAAATCTCTCATCCTTTATTCTCTCACCCAGCATTCAGGATCTTCAGCGAAACCTAAGTACAACTGGGTCAGAGTGGTAATAATTTTTTTTGGCTGATGACACCAATGAGAAAGTGTTTGGGAAAGTACTAAAAACTGAGTCAAAAAAGAAACTTTGATTATTGACCAAGTCAGCATCATCAGGATTATGACTTAGAGTCTGCAGTGAAGCTTAAATTGGAAGAAGTTGCTTCTTTGGGAAGTTGCCTAAGGATACAGATGTTAAGTGACATAGTGGGTTGAAGCATTACCCCCACAATCATGTCCACTGAGAACATCATGGGGCATGATTTGGAGATAGGGTCTTTGCTGATATAATTACATAAAGATGAGGTCATTTTGGATTGGGACGACCCCTCAATCCAGTGACTGCTGTCTGCATAAGAAGAAAAGACATACAGAAGTACACACACAGGATTAATGGCCATGTGAAGTCATAGGCAGAAATGGAGTGAACTGGCTATAAGACAGAGAACACAAAGGATTACTGGGGAGTCACCAGAAACTGAAAAGAGTCAAGGGAGGACTCTTCCCTAGAGTCCCCCATGGCCCTGCTTGATTTCAGACTTCTGTCCTCTGGAACCTGTTTTATGCAACCCACTGTGTGGCATTTTGTTATGGTAGCCCTAGGAAATTAATACTCATGGGCACCTAGGAAAAAGAAAACTGGCAATATCCTGCCCCCCAAATTAAAAAAGTATACTTACCTCAGGGAAAGCACTGGGAGGAGCAGGGTGGGGAGGGAGGAGCAAGTGAAGAAGTGGCTGGTAAAGAGGGTTGTCAAGGAGAGACATTTTATTTATCAGGTGACTATGATATTCCAAGCTCTGTATCTGTCAGTTTACATGTGTTTTCTCTCTTGATCTTCACCAGAATTCTGTGATGAGTTTGATACCATTTGTAGATAAAGTAGCTAGTCTAGGTGTCTGGCTCAAAATCACAAACTAACAAATGACAAAATCAGAAAACAAACCCATTCCTTCTGATTCCTAGGCGGGTATTCCCTCCTCTTAAGCCTGTGATTAAATAGCTCTTCAAGAATTTAGTAAATTCCTCTTCCTCTGAGACTTTTAAAACTAGTCAGGCCACAGTAACAGGCAACTCTCAGGAGGAATAGTCCTCTCTGGGCAGAGAGATAAAATTGGATACTCTAATAGGTCTTTTCCAAGTCTAATTACTCTCACTCTGTGTAAGGCGCAGACTAAATGCAAGTTCATTATCATTTTATTCTGAGTTAGCTGAAAAACAAGATTGATTGACATTTTGGAGGTATTCAACATTTATATGCAGGAAATTTAGGAGACTTTAAACACATTCAAAAAAGCTTTTCTTAAGATATCTTGCACTGGGTTTGGTTTGTTTTTTTTCTTTTTTTGTTTTTTGTCTTTTGTTTTTTGTTTGTTTGTTTGTTTGTTTTTTACAGTGAAATGCTCTACACAAAAAACAGATGTTTCCTAAAATATCATACTGCTGCTCTTCCCAAGCTGATGACCTTGGTGTACTCAGGACCATGTAGGCATTGTGCAGGCTTCCTCACCTGGAGGAGCAAAGAATACTATGCTTCTTACCTAAATTTCTCTGTATTCACATTTAAATTCTGCCTCATTCGCTTTGCCTTTCAAACGTACTGAGTCTGACCTCTCTTCACAATGGGTAATAAGAATACTATAAATTATGATTATAGTTGAAAATATCCTCATGTACTTTGTTTCATCCAACGCACAGTACTGCAGGTAGTACTCAGATTTCAAAAACTGAAGAGCATCCGACAATGAAAGTGACTTTGCACAAAAGCACAGGTGATGGGAGGTCAGGGTTGACTTCACAGATTTGTAATGTTTTTTCAATGCCTCAAAAAAATTATCCCTCGATTTTAACCAAGGTAAGTTTGATGTTTGCATTGGCTGTTGCTATGCCAAACAAACAAACAAAACAAAATAACATCAATAACAACAAGAACTTGATAAAATAATGAAGGCTGACTACTGTGTTTCTTACCCTTCCTTGGTGCCTTAAGTATGTAGAGCTCCTGTGAAAGGAGACACATCCCAAAAATAGGTACTTACCTTAAGATGTATCTCTGTAAAGATGTGTATTTCCCATCTGTTCATCGGATAATGCTGTTTGCAGAAATAAGTTTGTTTACCTAGATTAAATGACTCTCCTTAACCAATATCAATAATTTCTGAATACCTGAAATCTCTTTTCTTCTTGAGACTTTTTTTTTCTGGAGACTTTTTAAAGCCAGTAAAATAAGTGGTAAAATTGGCATCCTTCCCCCTTCCGTCACCTTGGCATATAAAAAAATACCTAAAATTAGTTTGTAGGTATACTTCACATATGGTTTGGACACTAACTTCTGATTTCTATCCACTGGAACATGAATGCCTTACCTAGGAAGGAGTGGCATACTTTCTGTGCTGATCCAAAAAATTCCATCCGGGCAAAAGAAAATCATGCCAATATCCCAGGAACATTCGAGTTTTCTCTCCTTTGCCTTCTAACACCAAATCATTTAGTTCTGTCTTTTCTACAGCCTGAATATAAGTAAAATATACTAGTTTCGTGCATCTCCTCTGTCTCCACACTCAGTCAAGGCACTGTCTCTCACTTAAATCATTGAAACTTGTCTCTAGACCCCTCCATTTATCATCCCCCCCCCCCCCACAGTGCTGTGAGCATAGTCTCTCTAAAGCTCAAATATGATCACATCACTTTCTTGGCTAAAACCCTTTAATAGCTCCCAGGTGCTTTCAAAATAAAGTCCATATTCCTTAACATGGTGTGCAGTTCTCTTCAGGATCTGGCCCAAGACCCACCTCCCTCTTTTCCTTCCTCTTTTGCTTATCTCTTCCCTCTCCTCCCTTTCACATATACACTCTATCCCTTGTTGTTCTAGTCATACTGAACTATTTTCAGTTCAAAGAAGACTATGGGTTCCCAGATCTTTAGTAGCGTACCTACTGATTTTTTTTGCCTGAAATATTTGTACAACTATACAATTTTCCAGTTGTTCTTTGTGTTTTAGTACAGAGATTATTTCCTCCCTGCATCACCCTCTGTGTACTGACTCTAACCCTGGCTTCTCTACACTGTGGCACGTTACCTGATTGTCCTCCTTTTCTATCCCATACAAGCTTAATTACTACAGTGATCAGTTCTTGCCATAATTACCTGTGGATTATACTGTAATAATCTAAATTTTAGAGACGTATCTCCCTCTCTTGTTCATTGTAGTAATTAGAAGACAACATATGTTGCATGGATACATGAATGAATGAAAACATGAATGCATAGATAAGTAACATTTCTCAGGCACAAAATGTTTGCTGTTAGAAACTTACAAAATTAGACATACACCTTAATTCTGTATAATTCGGTACTCTGGACAGAAAAATGCCCCTTATGCTTATGTTCTTTTAACTAGGGCTCCCTGGCTATGTATTATTGGATTCTCCTTTAAAATTCTATCCATGCCCCCCTAATACCATTCTTCTAGTGTCCGTACAATTATGGGGGAAAAATCCTTTGAAGCTGGAATACTGTTTGAATAGATGAAGCTGTTGCTACTTGAATGAGGTTAGATTCTTTTAGGAGCCATTTGCTCAACCTGAGTCAAGATGCTGCCAAAGTTTGACAGATACAGTCAGAGGAGTACCTGGCACTTACAAAAGGTCAGAGAAATTAGGCATCACCAAATCGTTCACAGATGGCTGAGGCTGTCAGCGCTGTTTGAAATAATCCATCCTGAAGATACTGGAGTTGAGTTTGCCTGCTTTAGCCCCAGGGAGTTCTATGTTCGTAATGACATAGGCATCACTCACTGCCTTTTCTTGCCCCACATATCTCCGTGAAGACACTCATGTGTACATTTGCTTCCCCACCTAGACCTTTTCAGGAATCTTATGGGATAGGCCTAGCTTATGAAAACCTGAAGTTCTCAGTTTGAGTAAAGTTCACAAAGAAAGACACCTGTCAGTGTTTAAAATATTTTTTTTTTTTTGCACAGTCTTTCTAGGCTAAGGAGAGAAGAAATGAGTAAGAAAGAACCTGTGACTTGATTTGGCTTTGAATTTAAACATGAATGCAAATGAAGTCTTTACATTGTTTAATTAATTCATTCAACGTGTATGTACTAAGTGCCTTCTCTATCTCAGACTCTGGGCCAGACACTAGGATTACAGACAAGTACAAGACACAGCCCCTTCTCTTGAGCATCAGTCTGGTTGAACGATGGAAAACTAACTACTAAACACCATAATAATGTTATTATAATTATTGGAACTACTTTATTTAATTAATAAAACATTTCCTCAGTATCTAACAGGAGTTGGACTCTGTGTTGGATAGTAGTATATACAGGTTATCAATAAAATATTTGTGCCCTCAAGGGATTTTCAACCCTCAGTAAAAAAAAAAATAGATAATAAAATGAATAATGATATTACAAAAAGAAATATACTTTGAGGTAAGGGATTCTAGAGTACCTATTGCTGATTCATCTTATCTCTATGCCAATAATCCCCTTTTATACATTAAAATGATTTGATGACTCTCCTCATTGGCAAGCCATATTTTGTTCATACCATCTACATAAAGCAAAAGGAAAAAAGAAAAGGTAAAAATATGGAATGGATTTGAGGAGTACTTGATTATGCTCTCCACTTGTTCCCAAAACATCTATGTGGCTTTGGAGAGCAAGTTCAATGGAGAGCCCTTCAATGTCTTTGAGGCTAGTGTTCAAAGGCAGAATGTCATTTCTTGGAGGGAACTGATGAGAATAAGCCAAGAAGGCTGCCTTACCAGAATGAGGTTATGGATACAATATCAGTTACCAAAGTGAGTTCAAGACCCAGCTGTAGGTCAGCATTATTAGAGAGCACCTTAAAAACATAGATGCTGAGTGCACTCCAGGAATACTGGTTCAGTATCTGTGGTGAAACCAGGAATCTTTATTTAATACATTTCTCAGGTAATGCTGATCTATCACTTGCTTAGAATCACCAACCTCTGGTTTAACTCACAACTCTGTCTTGACATTAAAAGTCCTTCACAGGGGCGCCTGGGTGGCGCAGTCGGTTAAGTGTCCGACTTCAGCCAGGTCACGATCTCACGGTCCGTGAGTTCGAGCCCCGCGTCGGGCTCTGGGCTGATGGCTCAGAGCCTGGAGCCTGTTTCCGATTCTGTGTCTCCCTCTCTCTCTGCCCCTCGCCAGTTCATGCTCTGTCTCTCTCTGTCCCAAAAATAAATAAACGTTGAAAAAAAAAATTTAAAAAAAAAAATAAAATAAAATAAAAGTCCTTCACAGTCTGCCCTCAACCTACCTTCCTAGATATCTTTTGTCATAGCCATGCCATCTTTCATTCCAGCACTCATGAACAACCTGCACTCTGGGCTTACTTTTACTTTTAACTGCTTTCAGACATGTTCTTTACTCTCTTCTTCCTTTGAGACATATCAAACTATGGCTCCTCCTTTCCAGGCTTAACTCACATTTCTCTTGTCCGAGAAGTCATTTCTGACTTCCTGGGCCATCTTTAACTGCTTCTTCTCTATACTTCTGGAAAGCACACTTTATTTAAATCTGGATTGCATGAGAAAAAATGAAATATGGCCTTTTGTAGCAACGTGGATGGAACTGGAGAGTGTGATGCTAAGTGAAATAAGCCATACAGAGAAAGACAGATACCATATGGTTTCACTCTTATGTGGATCCTGAGAAACTTAAGAGAAACCCATGGGGGAGGGGAACAAAAAAAAAGAGGTTAGAGTGGGAGAGAGCCAAAGCATAAGAGACTGTTGAGAACTGAGAACAAACTAAGGGTTGATGGGGGGTGGGAGGGAGGAGGGGGTGGGTGATGGGTATCGAGGAGGGCACCTTTTGGGATGAGCACTGGGTGTTGTATGGAAACCAATTTGACAATAAATTTCATATATAAATAAAAAAAAAAAAAAAAAAAATCTGGATTGCAAACATATTTCTCCCAACTAGATCAGAAGCACCATGAATATTTTCATTTATCTCTATATCAAAACGCCTAATAATTATTCTGGCAATATAGTGAATATTCAATAAGTGATTATTAAGTCCATGAATAGAATATGGTTATAATAGGTGAGCCATTACCAAACTTAGGGTATAACATCACTGTAGGAATTTGGGCATAGGACTGCTTTAGTACCAATCTTGAGGAAACTGAGATGTTGAATAGTTTTTTTAGACAGGATAAATCTTTTATTAAGATATGGATCAAAGAGGATTTAATAAAAAATTGGATCTAATATTGAGATAACCCAACTAGTGCTCTGCAAACATAACCTGTGTATTATTGTTCCAGATCTTGGGGTAGTCTTAATTCATAGGTTAAATGGCCCCAAAAGTGAAATTTTAAAAAAATGAGGGGACTCCTGGGTGACTCAGTCAGTTAAGCATCAGACTTTGGCTCAGGTCATGATCTTGTGGTCTATGAGTTCATTCCCTATATTGGACTCTGTGCTGACAGCTCAAAGTCTGGAGCCTGCGTCAGATTCTGTGTCTCCCTCTCTGTCTGCCCCTTCCCCACTTGCACTGTCTCTCTCTCTCTCTCTCTCTCTCTCTCTCTCTCTCTCAAAAATAAATAAACATTAAATGATGACACAGAAATACTCATGGTATTAAATGGAAAATGTGTCATTTATATTTGTAAGTTTTCCTAAGTTCTTACTGAATATTTTTTTTCATCTCCTTTCTCAGCTAGATTTGTGTTGCATCATTCCCTCCAAAAAGTATTTCCTAACACTTGGATAAATGTAAAATTTGTCCTAGATCTTTGATCTGAGAATCTTATGTCCAAGTAATTGTGGACTCCATCATGTCTCTGGAACAATATACAACAAAGAATAGATATCTTTATGGGGTTTATGTCATTTTCCCCCAATATTTCATGCAATAAGATTAAGAGAAAATTTATGTTATGAAATGGACTGATTAATACCCAGAGCCAATAAAGGTTAAAGTGACAGGCTGAGTCTTTAGTAGAATCATCCCAAAATAACAGAACCAATATTTAAAATGATGTATACTTAAATCGCATACTCAAGATGTGTTCAAACAAATGGACATACCAAGGAAAGGAGGACTGTGGAAGACTCGGGGGGTCTAGGCATGCATTTTAAGGATACTACCAGGTCCTTATGCAAAGTTAAGCTCTCTGGTTAAATGTTGATCATCTTCTTTCTTGATAACTTTGGTTCTTCTTTCCCTTATCACCACTCTAGGTATTTATCTGTTCCAGAATACATGCATTATCTGCTTAGCATTTGTTCTCTTTCCATCTGGTATAAATTATTATAGCCATAAGCCTATGTGGGTAGATATATTTCATTTCATAGCTAATTATAACCAGTTTATGATCAATGATTTGTATTGAAAAGTTGAAAAGTAGGATCAGGAGAGGAATCACAGTTGATCAGCAGTGTCTGTTCTGGGTGCAAGATGTGGGGAGTGGTGGCTTGTGTTTTAGAGATTTGTCTTTCCTGACACAAGCAAACCCACAACATACATTTTATGTGTATATACGTATCTTATAGCTTAAGCCCACGTTGTTACAAAAGATCACTAAACTAAACTCAGTTTTGAAAACAAGATTACAGATTGGGAAAATCACACTTACCCTTTTAGTAACTGCTACTGAGTTCAAAAGGTTACTCCTCCCCCTCAAAAAGAAAGAAAGAAAGAAATCATTGATTCAATCAAACATTTGATGTGGGCATAAGTGAAAAATGCAATTTTATAAAATCTTAAAAATCAGGTAGCGTGTGAAGAAAGGTTTCACATTTCCAAATGCATTATGAAGATAATGGGAGCTTGGGGTAGTTCTAAAATAAAAGAAAGAGGGAAAAGAGAATATAAAATAGAAGGTTTTGTGAGTTGAACCGTATCATTTTCTACTAAAAGGGATTAAATGAGCATAGAATCTTGATGCAATCATGTGACAGTTTTTGTGAGCATAGTTTTATTTAATCATTATGTTGTTTTCTAGTAATTTATAAAGACCATCATCAGTGAACAATAGTGATCCTTTATTCTTGCAGAGCAATATGAAGCATAATTAAATTAATGTAGGTAGTTAATTAATTACTTCTAAATGAAAACATCACCAATAAGCATGCCTCTGTAAGGTTATGTAAAATGATGTCAAAGTTTTCATGGGCTTGTCCACTCATTTATTCCTTTTGTGCTATGAATAGACATGCTGGATATCAGCATTTGATAGAAATTATTTAGATGTATGTTGTTTTTCTTTTAACAGTAACCCTGCAAATAGATACTAAGATTTCACTTACTGAAGGTGAATAACAAGGAGATTCTGAAATATTCTGATTACTCATCAAATGCAGGGGGTAAGCCTTGACTCAAACCTTTTGATTCTGAAGTTCAGACATTGTTTATGTCTGAAGTCCAGACACTGTTTTTTCAGAGTGTATTATCTACACACATATATCTGTAAGTAGAGTTTCTTAGCATAAAACCCTAGAAAATCCATTGTAATTCATCGTTGGATGACAGGTCTTTAAGATATAATTAAATTGTACTGTTTGTTTTCAACAATTGAAACAGTAGAATTGAAGATGGGTAAAGCTTTTATTAAACTAAATGTCTTTTGTTAATACATAGTAAGCTAAAACTAGTAGAAATATACAGCATGATTCAACCACTATTTTTCCATAATTTTACCTTACAAATAATGCGTATCTAAAATCCTTTCCTTTTGAGGCTCCCCTCTCTCCCAGTTCTCCCAGCTGTGTTCCCCAGACAGTGGGCCAGCTAACTCCCCCTTCATGTTTAAAACCATTTCTCTGTCTTGAAGCAATCTTGTCCTTAGGGACAAGCTAACACCCCCTTCATGTTTAGCACCATTTCTCTGTCTTGAAGCAATCTGGTTCTTAGGGGCAAGCCCTAGGAGAATAATCCTGGTGACGTAGCATCAAGTCATCCCTTTAGAGGGGAAACATTCTCTGTAGTAGAAACCGATGAATTTGTGTTTGTACGACAGCTTGCCACTGAGAAACTGTGCATTCTTGGACAAGTTATGTTTTTGTTTCCTCAACTCTATTTTCCTCCAATGTAACTCATAGGTAAAGTTAAGAAGATACCACATATCAAGAACTGAATAATGTTGTTTGTCTTCTCTGGGTCTTTGCACCACAGTTTTCAGACAAATTTACTATTTAGTGACCTCATGTATGGGATCTAAAGGAGCCTCAGTAGCATTCTAGAGCAGAACTATCTAGTATTTTTTTAATTTTTTTTTTAATTTTTATTTATTTTTGAGACAGAACATGAGCTGAGGAGGGGTAGAGAGAGAGGGAGACACAGAATCCGAAGCAGGCTCCAGGCTCTGAGCTGTCAGCACAGAGCCCAACGCGGGGCTGGAATTCACAAGCTGTGAGAATATGACCTGAGCTGAAGTCAGACACTTAACGGACTGAGCCACCCAGGTGCCCCAAAACTGCCTAGTATTTCTAAATGAAGTCTGCACCCCACTGATTCCTGTATATCCCAGGTGTGTTCTACCCGGAACTCTGCCAATTGGCTGCCTCTGTGTCCTCAGACCATAGGTAGGGCCTGATGCAGGAAAGAGCTGAGAACCTTCCTTCCTTTGAAGAAAAACCCATGTTGTGGGAGCATGATGAGCAAGAGGAAGAGTAGCCTGAGATGGTTACACAACTCAGATGTTATTTTGAGACTAGTAAGAAGTCATGACAGGTTTTAAGCAAGAGATGAGATTTGATGAAATTATTCTTCCTGTTGGGTTCATATGATTTGGGTCAGTGCATTCAAATGCTTCAAGCCTCAGTTTCCACATCATGAAAGAGAGACCCCAACAATTTAGCAATTTAGCAATTTAGCAGGATAGTGAGAACCACAACAGGCGATATACATGAGAAGCCTTTGCAACTTGTAAAGTCATACAAGCAAACATCATAATGGTGATAGTCACCAGAAGACATCTCCTGGCAAAATGTTATAAACCTGAAAGCAGAGATAGAAAATGGACCCCTTGATTATTTGTGTTCATTTCATTTTCTTTTATATCACATAAAGTTGGGAACAATAGATTACTGCCGCTTTGCAATTCCTTATCCATGAAATGGAGCAGAGGACAAACCCACCTGGAACATTCATGAATTGGAACTAGCACAGGACACAGGACGCAGGGGACTTTGTAACATGTCAAAATGGCCATTTCTCTGAAGCTACTGAATAAATGATTTCCCTCTTTGTTGCTACCACTTGTAGGTATTTCTTTATCAACACCTGTGGCTTTCTCTCCAATCATTTATTCATGTATCTCACAAACCCTCTGATTTCTCATCTGTAAAACAAGGACTCATAATGATAGAAATATCTATATGCACATTTAAGTATTTCTAGGAATTGTACTAATAATTTACTTGTATTATTTTGCTTAATTTTTCAGTGTCCTCTAATGTAGGTAGGTATTATAATTGCATACCTCTTACATGTGAGGGTTTGGAAGGTCATGAGCCAGCCCAGATTACACACAACTAATAGGTGTCAGAGCTGGTCTTGAACTCAGCTCTCTTTGACTTGGAAACCAGAGTTCTGAACATCAAACTGCCATCAACCATAGTTCAAGTGAAGATGAAAGGTGAGAGACTAAGTCAAATGTTCTAGCTCTGTGGTGTGCGGGGTATCCAGCCTCTCCAGCTTCTTGGATGGTATCTTTTTCCTCTTGACTTTGTCTGACTCCTGCGGTCAGACACAGTGTACCTCTCTAGCTGAATTTCTTATGTAAGAATATCTAATAGGCAAGCTATAAATACATAAGAGAATTCCTATTTCCATGGTATCCCATTAGTGTAGCTTGAATTCACAAGAGGCATGTAGTATAGTGTTGGTGAGCAGCCTCTGTGCCAGATTTCTGTTGTTAAATCCTGGCCCTGTATTTTAGTGTGTGATCTCTCTTATTTAAATATTCTGTGCCCAGGGATAACAACAAGAGAATCTATCATATAGAGTTGTTATGAGAATTCAAAGTTTTTAGTACAGTTATTGACACATAGCTAGTTCTCAATAAATACTATTAACATAGCTATTTTTTATGTGATACAATTTCTGTTTTGGCAGTTCTAATCTCAATGATTTCTTCCAGATATTATCTTGATCCCTGGTTAATCCTTGATACCATAAACTTAAAATCTCACCTCTTGAGTTATTATCTTTCTGTAGCCTAAATTTTCATGATCTCCAGCCATGTGATACATAGTCATTCAATAAATATTGATTTTATGTACCAGAGTGCATGGCAGGTGCTAGGAATGTAAGAAAAGATCGGTCTCTGCTTTCAAGAGGTATAGGGTTTAATGAATGCTGGGTTACTATTTAGTTCTTTATCAAGCCCTCTGTGAGAGGATTGTGGCATTGAGTGGCAGTTGTAGTAATTTACCTTCAGACTCTCTGTTGTAGAGCCCTCTTCCTATCTTTCCCCACTTCAGGCCATTTGACATGTTGAGTCAGGCATATAATAAATGAAAGGGGTTTTTTTGTTTTTGTTTTGTTTTGTTTTGTTTTTTATTGCTGTTGTGGATAGGCAGCTTGGTAATGTGAAAAGGGACCAGGTTTTGGTGTAAGAGATCTGAGTCCAAATCTTAGATCTACTACTGAGGAGCTGTGACCATGGATCAGTTGTTTAACTTCCTTGAGCCTTTACCTTCTATAAAGGGAAGGCTTCATAAAATGAGGAAGTCACCTGACTAACAGAGATTTTGTGAAGATAAGCCATGACATGTGTAAAGCACCCCATAGAGTTCCTGGCACAGAGTTGGGGCTCAGTCCGTGCCAGCTGGGGGTCACAATAGAAAGGCAGTGACAGACGTACTAGGAGAGGCTGTGGCTGCAGCAGCAGATGTGGTAGCAACTTCTTCTCTTTGTTCACATGCTTCTTTTAGAATGGTAATAGATTATTTTAAAATTCAAAGTCCATTCTAGAGATAAAGAAAAATGATAGTGGGCTTCCCTGTAATTAATGGCATTTTTTAGCATTTCAGTCTGATTATAAATAGAATGTAGGATGCCTTCTGTGGTGAATAACGTGTCTATCTAGTTTCCTAGATTTATGAATTTAGCCCATGTGAAATTAATTATTGTGGGTGTATTACATGGATGTGAAACATCTGGAATAATAGGATTTTATTGTTAATAGACCTCTCAGGAGCTCATGACAAACATCCTTATAATAGCAACATATGCTGCTAGTTTAATGAGAACCATCACTGACAATTAATGGTTCTTGTGCTTTCAGTAAATTACACATTTTCAAATTTTATATTCTTTATTTTCATCCTTATGGTTTTAGTTTGTGACTTGTGTGAAATTAAAGCCAGAGCTCATAAAAGAGGGAGAAAATGTTTATTAAATGTGTACTATGTGCCACGCATCGTGTTACATATTTTATGTATGTGAGTGTACACGTAATTGCTTTTGAAACTCAAAACAATTAGGCATCTCTTTATTTACAAACAAGAAAAGAGCCATAGTGAGATTAATAACTTATAAACGTGGGCACCAAAGCAAGAATTAAAGGTTGAGTTTGTCTCTTCTTTCATTCATTAGAATAAGAAAAATTAGTTTATTGTGGAAAAGATTTCCTTTTCTATAAATCAGATTCCTGCTTTCAAAAGGCTCCTCCCTTTTATATACAAGAATCTTCTACTGACCCCTGGATCATATTGGTCTCAAGCTGATTCATGAAAGGGAATGATAAAGAAATCTGTGGATTTAACATTTTGACATATTCTGGAACCTAATTTGTGCTTAATGCAAGGTCAAAAGTCATGGGTACATTCAGGAGAAGAATATACTATTTTTCCTAATTCTCTTGGTACAAGGAAAGGAGATTTTTATTGAGCACTGACTATGCAGAAGCCATATGCTGCCATGGGATAATCTAATGCTCTGAAGAGGAAAATTCTACCTGGACCCCAAAGCTCACCCTTCTCCCTTCTCCTATTTGCCCCTTTCAGTTAATCTCAAATATATTGCTGATGAAAATTAAATGTTATTGATGTGTTTTAGTCAAATGACGTTAAATTTTTGGAGAGGGTTGTGGAAGGAGAATGTGATATAGCAGCCAAAATAGAAAATTTGATTAGGGAATAGAAAATAAATGGTAGACATACTATTATAACTAGAAGGCAGAATTAGTCCCCTTCGTATCCTATGAATCTGTATTTAGTCATAATTGTCTTTATGTAGATATAGAGGCAAATATAACAGAACCATATTTTGTTATCTTCAGGGCATGCATATTTTTTGAAATTATCCTATTTGAATCTTGATTATTGCTTCCTCCCCTCACAAAATTTAAGTTACTTGAGAGCAAATACCTTTTCCGCCCTGTTTTCTGCTCTATTCCGAAAAGGAAGAATCACATAGTTGGAACTCAATAAATGTTTATTGGATAAATGAATGATTGAATGACTACATTTATTTCCACAAAGGCTGAATTCAAACTTTATCTTATATTTACTCACAATATCATGATTTAAGAAGTATATATTGTGCATCGGGGCAGTTCTGCCTAAACACGATGCGCACATATGTATGCACAAGTGAGAGGCAACGATGCATAACAGGCAAGTGTATAAACTTGAATTATGTCTAGACCCTTGTTACACGAACTCAGAAAGTTTCATGGTTTTCTGAGCATCCTTTACCTCCTCTGTAAAACACGGATAAGATATGCCAGCTCCACTCGGACCTCATAGCAACACATATTTTGCCCGACTCATCCCTGAGCCTCTGAGAATCTGGCCTGGAAGAAGAATAGGTGATTCTCTCCTGCTATAAAATGCCATCTAGATGTGGTCTGTGAATTGCACACCAATGCTCATGTGCAAGTTTAAGATCAAAGCTGGGCAATTTCAGGAGCCCTCGCACACAGCAGTTATCGGTCCATTGCAAGGTGTGATTGTGCTTCCAGACTGGCTGCTATTAGGGCCTCAGGTTCTGCCTCCAGTGCTCACTGACAAAGGACCCTGATACTGTGACTCTTGCCTGCTGCAGGCCTGGCACCCTCATCTTGCCCTGCAAACTCTTTCCTTGGAGGCTGGGCCCTGCTCCTGCTTTAAGCTTTCTAGATGTTACTTCAGGATCTTGTGGTTCTATAGCTTGGCCAAATTTCATATGTTCCCAGTTGCCATCATCTGATATTTTACATCTGGCACCTTAGAGTTTGATAGGTCAAGCTCAAGTTTATCCCTTACCTCTTCTGAATCTCCCAAATTGAACAGCTGGTATCTTTTTAGCCAACTACTCCACTGAATGTTCCTCAGTGTCATACTGTACTCACTACTGATTCAGTGCTATGTAAAAGGAAGAAAGATGGATTCAAAGTGTATAACATCTTGTTTGTGTTTGTGTGTATTGAGATCAAATCTAACAGGAGTCATTGAATACCCTTGCAGAATAAATTCACCTTGAGATGCAAAGAATATAATTTGCAAGGCCAATTGCAAACAGTTTCTACTAATCATGAAATATAAAGTACATTTCATACCTCAGGTGAGTATTTTTTTTATTTTTTAATATAAGCTGACTACAATAAACTGTACACAGATCATTCACTAATGATGGAAATTATCCCATACTGAACTTTTAGCTCAAGATATTCCCACATATCAGAACTAGAGCCACATTATAAAGCTACTCTGAATTCTACTATGATATTGAGAGATTTATTAAGAGTTGGGGTGGTAAAGATGCATAATATAAGGTTTATTAAATATATTTTCATATATTGATGGGTTTTCAAAAAAAAAGAGAATAACACTATTGAAATGAATGGAACCATATTATCTTTACCTTGTTATTTCCTGAGTGAATAAATCTTTGACACGTTCCTATAACCCAAGCACCATACCTGGCACCTAGCAAGTGTTCAGTAAATGTTGGTTGCATGAAAGAATGTCAGCAACTGACCTTTCTTCTCATGGGTCATAGATGCTGAGAAGGACCAAGGTCAGAGATAATGAGACTTCATGGCCACAGTGAGAATTATGGAAGTGCTTTAGAAGTGAGTTATTTGAAGCTCAGTGGGGAAAGATTCTTCATCTTCCTGGATCTCTGCTGTCACTTTACAAAGAGAAATAAAAACTTATCTTGATGACAAGGGACATTAGGGGATAAAGATGCCAAATACAGTCTGAGTCTAGAGCTCTCAGAGGGCAGTGGGTGAAGCAGTTTGAATAACAGAAAAGTCAATCTTTAGAATCCTCCACAGAGGCTCAGAAAGATGTGTAAAGCACTTGGGATTTGATTTTACTTTTCTGGGTTTTCTATTCTGTTCTTGTATTTGCTGTTACTGAGCAGAACAGAAAGCAACTGTGGTAGAATGTTCAGGTTGTATAGGTTTTTCTTTTTCTTTCTTATTTTCTTTTTTCTTTTCTTTTTTTAAGAGGAAAGGAAGAAGGTCAGGGAAGCCTTGTGAGAAAGATGCCTTTTTTTTCCTGATAAAAATATCTGTACAACATTTTGCAATAGGATGTAGAACATCCTCATCTTCCTTGGAGAATAATATACAAAGAATATGAAGATTTTCTTTGGGCATCTGAGAAAGGGATGATGTCAACTATCTTGTTGATCAATGAAAATGCCTCATATTCTCCTATGACCACATAATAGAGTTACCTATAAAAAATGATTAATGACATAGCCCTTACCCTTTAAAGGAAATAGAAAGGAAGTAGTGTTTATTATGTATCTACCACCTGTCCAACACAATGATTTTTAGGACTTGTAACAACCCTATGAAACAGATATAATCATCCATATTTTACAAATAGTGAAATTGAGACTTAGAAGGTGAAAATGCTTGTGTGTTGGCTTTGTCTATCCCTTATTACCCACCATGAATGCTGACTCTTCTGGGAGTTCCTCTATCCTTACTTGACGGAGTTAACCTTTCCCTCCTTGGTATTATTGCTATACTTTGTATATGCTTTTAACATTATAGCTCTGTATTTGAATTAATTTCTTTTCAAGTTTTGTTTCCCTTTACTACAGTACAAATCTCTAGATAATCAGGAATTCAGTTTTCATTTCTATATTCTTTGCACCGACCAAGAAATGTTTAGTTTTTGAAGTAAATGCCACATAGCCAGTTGGGCATGAAGTCAAAATTTAAATTTAACATTTTGATTCTGAAAGCTCATGTGTTTTTCATTGTACTAGGGTGCCAAAACTTGAAGATAGACAGAAAGATTAACACAATTATCTTATTAAATACTACACTTAAGTAATATAATTATATCCAATTTACATGCTTAATATAAATATAGCAGGGTTAAGGAATGGGTAGGTAATTCATAGATCATTCAAACCCAGAAAATGTGAAGCCCAGGGAGAGTGTATAGCTCATGTGGTAAGTCTAAGAATGTCCCTTTTGATTCACTCATTGATTATTATTATACAACTATCGCACAATAGGTCCTGTGGGAGGTAGAAAGGTGAAAGTGACAGGAATCCTGCTCTTCCTAAGTTGTCAGGTAACCTGGTGTAAAGAAACGTGCACATGCTACAGTGCACTTTGTTGTGAGTTATTTATTGCTCTGAGCGATAATTCCCTCATGTCTAAATTAGTGCTAATAATATCACTTAAAATCATAAAAATTAAAATAGGTAACATGCTATTTTGCCTAGTGCCTAACGTAGATGAACATCAGTCAATCAATGTTATTCTTTGGCTTAAATGTAATATGAATATGGATGTGGATATAGACTTAAATCAGAGGTTCTCAATGTAGGGGAGAGGAATATTTATTTCCCCATGGGGTATGTGACAATTTCTGGAGATGTTTTTGGTTGTCACAACTCAGGGTGTGTTACTGGCATCTAGTGAATAGAAGCCAAAGACACTGTTAAACATCTGCCAATGCACAGCACAGTCAGTCACCCAAAACAAAGAATTAAAGAATTATCTGGTCCAAAATGCTGTGGGAGAAATCAGTTGCATTCTTATACACTAATAATGAAGCAACAGAAAGACAAATAAAGAAACTGATCCCATTCACAATTGCACCAAGAAGCATAAAATACCTAGGAATAAATCTAACCAAAGATGTAACAGAGCTGTATGCTGAAAACTATATAAAGCTTATGAAGGTAATTGAAGAAGATATAAAGAAATGGAAAGACATTCTGTGCTCATAGATTGGAAGAATAAATATTGTCAAAATGTCAATACTACCCAAAGCTATCTACACATTCAATGCAATCCCAATCAAAATTGCACCAGCATTCTTCTCGAAGCTAAAACAAGCAATCCTAAAATTCATATGGAACCACAAAAGACCCCGAATAGCCAAAGTAATTTTGAAGAAGAAGACCAAAGCAGGAGGCATCACAATCCCAGACTTTAGCCTCTACTACAAAGCTGTCATCATCAAGACAGCATGGTTTTGGCATAAAAACAGACACATAGACCAATGGAATAGAATAGAAACCCCAGAACTAGACCCACAAACGTATGGCCAACTAATCTTTGACAAAGCAGGAAGGAATATCCAATGGAAAAAAGGCAGTCTCTTTAACAAATGGTGCTGGGAGAACTGGACAGCAACATGCAGAAGAATGAAACTAGACCACTTTCTTACACCATTCACAAAAATTAACCAAAATGGTGTGGGATATAAATGTAGATAGAGATGCAGATATAAAAAGTGCTGTGTGAGGGGCGCCTGGGTGGCGCAGTCGGTTAAGCGTCCGACGTCAACCAGGTCACGATATCACCGTCCGTGAGTTCGAGCCCCGCGTCGGGCTCTGGGCTGATGGCTCAGAGCCTGGAGCCTGTTTCCGATTCTGTGTCTCCCTCTCTCTCTGTCCCTCGCCCGTTCATGCTCTGTCTCTCTCTGTCCCAAAAAGTAAATAAACGTTGAAAAAAAAAAATTTTAAAAAGTGCTGTGTCACAAGTTTCAGGTCTAGTTTTAAGAGGATATAGAGGTGGAAGAGGAATGACCTTTGGCTCTGAATCCAAGGTGAATTTATGAAAAGTCAGGTTTTATCTGGGCTTTGGAATGTAGCCAGGTAAAGAGAGAGAAAGCCAATGGAGTTTTAGGAGGAGGTTGATGAATGGGAAAAAGAGTCTTGGGGGTCAAGAAAGGATTTTCCAACCATACAGTGAAATCTAGACGAATAAGTAGAGCACTAATGGGACTGTATAATAAGGACAATGGCATAGGAGACAAGGTGTATAGAGGAATGCAAAATGAAGACTGTTGTATGAGGTAAAAGATGAGGAGCATGCAAAGAGCACACATTACTTTCCTTCATTCATTCAAAAGGATTTAATGTCCCATGGATACCAGGGACTTACCAAGCAATATAAATAAAAAAATAAGGCACAGTTCCTGAATTCCTAAAAGGAAAACTTGTAAAATTTGATGATATAATGTATATATTGGGAAAAAAACATGTTAGAGATTAGGGATAAGAAAGGAACCATCTTTGATGTTAGAAAAAAGTTATGATTTAATTCATAATGTTCCTTTTTCTTCAGTATGATTTCCCTATGGTAAGTCCAAGGAGCTGGATTGCTACATCCAAACTAGGTCACAAATTTATCTTGTGAACCTGGGCAAGGTCCTCAACCAATCAGAGTCTCACTTGGTTGTTTATAAAACATAGGTACCAGTGCTTCCTGTGAGAATTAAACAGCCTCAGTAAGTACAGCTACATGCATATACACACAAGGCATTATTGTTATTATTGCTCATATTCTAGACTGATGGCCACTTTCATAAAAGATTTCAATAATATCTTTTTTTTTAATTACTTAGGTATTTCTAAGCCATGACTACTTATAAAATTGTGATTTTTCCAACTACCTTTTGCTGATATCAGAAGTTCAACTTCAATTTTTTTTTTGTTTTTTATTTAGTTATTTATTTTGAGGGGGGTGTGGGTGGCAAAACAGGGAGAGAGAGAATTCCAAGCAGGCTCTGTGCTGTCAGCACAAGCCTAACATGGGGTTCAATCTCACAAACCATGAGATCATGACCTGAGATCAGGAGTCAGATGCTTCGTCAACTGAACCACCCAGGTACCCCAACATTTCTTGTTATTCAAGTGAAACTGGGTTAATATGACTTGAATATATATTTAGTAATTATCAATTAATGTATTTTCCTAAGTAGGAATTAGACCTACAGTATTTGGATACCAGATGCTAAGAGGATAAAAATCTAATCCTTGTCCTTCAGGCGTTTATAATGTTCAATTTTAAAGGGGAGATCAGTTGAACATATGTATAACTAGCCAAAATGGTATGTAAGTAATTATGCAGATCTAATTTATATAATACTTTTATATATTTTATCTCACTTGTTCTTTACAAATATACAGTAAGGAAGACCTTATGTTATTACTATTATTGTTATTACCCCATCCCCATTTTATGGTTGAAGAAATGGGGACCTAGAATTATGCTAGTCTCTAAGTAAACAAAATTGAATAAGACAAGGTTGTTCTTTCTGGCCATTTCTAATCTAAGAGGAGGCAGAAATCCCAAAAGTTAAAAAAAAAAGGAATAAAACTGTGTTATGAACAACTTTACAATGGTAGTGACTTCAAATGTGGCACAATGAATGTGAGTCATTATTGATACTGTCACAGTCATGGATAAGTTGAATTCTGGAAGTGCTGGAATGTCAGGTGTATAACATCTTTCGTATATGTCTTTAGATATTCTGTAGTGTTTTGTATGAAAAAGCAACAAGTGATAAACACAAAAAAGATCCAAAAGATTTCATAATTCAATGTCTCCATTTTGTGGAGACTGTGTCTCAGAGAGGTCCAAAAATTTGTGTAGGAAATGATCTTGTGTCCATGTACATCCATGTCCAGTTAAGTATATTTCTGAGTGGAGTGGCATCCTTTTGTCCATGACAACATCCTGAGAGGTTACTCCACATCTTCTCAGTAGTGGGAAGAGACCTAGTCAAACAGCAAAGGCATACTTCGCTTCGTGAGGTTTATACCACAAAGTGGCAGAAATAAAGTCACTCATAACAAAAAATGATATCTCATCACAAACTGCTCTGGTTATCCAGTTATCCATCACATTTTATTTAGAAATAGGACTGGCCCTACTGGAATTCATAAAGCCTCTGGTTTCTTTTATAATTTAAGGTGTTACTATTGTGATGGTAGTAGTGGTCTAGGCAGACAGGAACTTACGAATTAATTTGAATAATAAGAATAAATATTAACTTATTTGTGTTTCAAGCTGGTGATGTTATCTCAACACACAGATGAGAACGCAGTGCCAGCATACCAAATAATAATAACTACCATTTCCTGAACATCTACTAGGTAGCTAGGAGATTTACTCTTTGATAGACTTTTTCATTTAACTCTCAGAATAGACACAAAATGGAGGCATTGTTATCTCTGTTATACAGATTAAGAAATAGAGGTTGAGGGGTAAAATGACTTGCCTTAGGACACACAGCCAGGAAACGACACATTCTGGACTTTAAAGCTGTCCTCTAATTTCAGTCCTGTGCACTTCATGCATCATTAGACAGTTTTCTCCTGCTTGCCTTTCCTAAGTTCCTGTAGTAGAGGAGACTTGAGGCCCAAGTTGAGGAGCAAAAGTGTTGTGACTGTAGTGACTTCCTACTGTTAGTCATTAGGTAGAATGAGGAGACAAGAATAGTGGGCAGAAGTGGCCACAGCATGTGTGACTACAGAAGTAACCACGGTTTAATATTGTATCCAAAAGGCCTGTGTGACTTGTTTTAAAATGGATTTACATTCATTGAAGACCAAATGTATTGTGAGGCACATTGTTGGGTGGGTGTTTTATATTATTTTATAGATGAGGAAACTGAGACTGTGGGATTTCATGAGGGTTGGCTAAGTTCACTGATGGAACTGAGATTCAAAACAAAAACAAAAACAAAAAAACAAAGAAACAAAAAGCCAAACCAAAAAACAAACAAACAAACAAACAAACCAAAAGCCCCACCAACTGCCAAGTCTTCATTGTTTTCCTTATACTGCTTTGCCTTTTTGAGATTTAAAAAAAAAAAAAAAATAGATGGAGGGGTATAAAATGCAGGTTAGTAATAGTTTGCTTGAATAGAAGGAAAAAAAAATGGCCAATTGGAACCATTCAATAATGGAAGGACTACCTCTGGCGTGGTGAACTCTATGTCCTTAGAAGCATTCAAGTTGAAACTGAGAGACTATATATGATGGTGCTGCTGTAGAAACAATCCTTATCCTTGGTGAGTGGTTGGGGTAATTAGTTTCATGTTTCTTTCCAATGTAATAGAATTATTCTAGGAACCTATGAATGATTTAGAAAGGTGGTACATACCAAGCAGTTTCCAAAGAAAATTGCATTGTCATTCCTGTTGTTAAGAGGATCTAGGCATTGGGAGCCTAGAGTTTGAATCCATCGGTCAATGAATTTGGTCAGTGTAATTATTCAGAATAGTAATTATTCTTGAGACTAATTTTGCCCATCCAACGTTATTAGTGGGACAGAGAAGAGTTCTATATTTCAAAGGGAAGATTGGTCAGGGATTTCCTCCATCTACTGTCCAACTACTGGAGTGGCAAACCATAAATAGGAACAATTTGAGATCACACATAGAGAAGGATATCGGTGGTATGTCAAAGTACATTACATAAAGCAGTATTGGGTTTGGAAGGAGACTGAAATCAGGAGCCAAATCAAAAGTTCAGAATCCAAGGGATAATTGGAAATTAGAATGGTCATGGATTGATGTGTCCGACATATTTAACAAATACGTATCAACTTCATCTGGTGGGTTGAACACCATGCTGAATGTTGAGGAAATATGAATATTACCAAGATGAATAATAAATTTATCCTCAATGAACTAATAGTCTAGTGGGAAGATATACATATAAAAAACAAAAATAGATTGCAATAATAAAGGTACCCTTCTAAATGTAGTCTGCTACTGCTTGCTCTTTCTTTCATTCAATATTATGTTGCTAAAATTCATCCATGGTATTATATGTAATTAAAGTTTATTAATTTTTGGTTCCAAATCATTACACATCATGTGATTATATTACAATTCAGATCTCAAAATTAATACAAAATACATGGTATATTGCTCAATAGTTAAAGCACACACACAACAGAAACAAAGTAAAGAGGCTTATAAACACAAATCCAGGATAGTGATATCTCTGAGATAAAATGAAAAAAAAAATAGGCTAGGGAAGAAGCACATAGATAGATATTACAATAGTCGTAATGTTCCAGTTCTTAAGTGTGGTTGTAGGTTCCTAGCTATTTATTTTAATGCTTCACTTACACACATATACACATATAAGTATGTGTATACACATACATATCCATATATACCCACATATTATTTATATGTGTGATATAACACATAATATCACACTTAAAAATTTTCAATTTTAATATGTGGTACACTAGATGGACATATACATGTAGAATTTAATGGCCAAAAAAAGAGAAATCAGTTATTGTAGCTGGGGGATTGGCAGATGAGATTGTAAAAAGGAAGACATAGAGGATGTTATACCTTAGCTGGTTTTCTAAGGAATGTATAAATGTTTATCTCATTCAGAGAGGGAATTCCAGGTAGAAGAATAGGAATGCCTGCCCTGAAAGCTTTTTTGTCTATTTCTGTGCCATACTTACTAGTCCCTATATCCCTAATAGCATATATATATAGTCCCTATATCCCTAATAGCATAATATATAATACAATATAATGTAACAATATAGAATTGTCACATAAGTGAACATATTCAGTGTTAATAGAATGTAATGCATAGACATGTACATGTGGGGAAATCAAAGGAAAAAAGGTTGAACAACCAGAAAAAGTCTACCTAAGAAGTTTCGATTGCCATGCAAAGGATTTTAAGAAGTCATATGTTGTTTTAAGTATAAGAGAGACAAATTTGGATTTGAGTGATAGATCCCCCAGGCTACCATGTAGAGGATGGTTTGGAGGTGGGAATTGGGGATGGGACCCTGTAAGTATAAGAAATAAGAAAGCCAGTTAGAAGGTGTTGAACTGGTCCCAGCCAGGTGTGGTAAAATACAGCTGGGGTAACAATCTTGGAAATGGCCAGGAAGGAATTTTCAGATTGTTAATGAGGAACCTAACAAGGAGACATTTTCATTGTCATGAGTCTAGAAAAAAGTTGTCAGTATCTATAGCATATTTCTCTTGGTCTTAAAGAGATACATCTTTTACCCCAGTGTTTAACAAAGGTTATGTATATGGTGCTTTCTTCAGCTTCTTGAATTTTAGTTTTGGTTGGATGTACACTATTCTTTGGACAATGTATTTTAGAAGGACTTGTAAAAGCATACATTATCTTCTAGTAGTGGCTTAAAATATTTGTTTTGCTGGTGAAATTCGGCACCACCCCCCGCACTTTTTTGTGTGTGTATGGGATAATGCAGTGGTCCCCCAAAATGATTCTAAATGCATGAACTGGTCTTCTTGTTTTTGCCTTTTATAAATGGCACAATATCAGGTCACATTTATTCATTTGTGCTATAAATATTCAATATTTTCTCTGGTGGCTGCTGTGGTGAGCTGCCCAAATCCTCCCTCCTCCTCTCCATCCTCCTCCTCCTTCTTCTTCTTCTTCTTCTTCTTCTTCTTCTTCTTCTTCTTCTTCTTCTTCTTCTTCTTCTTTTAATGTTTATTTATTTATTTTGAGAAAAGGAGAGAGAGAGAAAGTGAGAGAGTAGAGGAGGGGCAGAGAGAGAGGGAGAGAGAGAAGCCCAAGTAGTCTCCATGCTGTCAGCACAGAGCCTGATATGGGGCTCAGTCTCACAAACCATGAGATCATGACCTGAGCTAAAGTCAAGAGTCAGATGCTCAACCAACTGAGCCACCCAGGCCCCCCAAATCTTCCCTTCTTGATGGAGGCATTTTTCCTTGCTAGGGGTTGGGAATGATGGCAGCTGATGGCTGTCAATTGAATTCCTTTGGAAATTGCTTTCATCTAAAAAGAGATTCTTTGCTCAAATCACCCCCATTCCCAGGGTTAGCCTTCATTAATGACTAGCCAATGAATCAGTTAAAGTTCAACCATTTGCTTCAAGATGGAACAACTCTGAAAGACTGTTCTAATTCCAACATTCCCTGTGAGAGAGATGAGGCTTTCAGTACAACTGTATTAACAATTAACTGCTCTTTCAGCTCAATCCTACTTTCTTTGCTCACCTGCAAGTATTTGTCACTCTCCAGTCCCTCCCTGCACACACATTCCCATCTCAGAGTTTGTTTCTCATGGAGGTCAAACTAGGTCTCATGCCAAGTGCTTGGCACAGGGAATATAATGATTCTGGACACTGAATAGGTGCAAAGATAAAAGTACAAGCAAAAGCAACATTTAAGGTGTGAAGCCAGGTAGACTGTGTTATCTGACCATCTTAAATGACAGATCACTATCCTTGAGAAGCAGATTGGTAACATCCAAGAAGTTACATGAAGGCATAGCATTTTTTTTAAACCGTTGGGGTAGTACACTGTTACCTCTTTAAGAACAAGAGAAATACGCTGTGTGTATTGGCAACATTTTCTGTTCATAGACATGGATGCAGTCTTAATTATCACAGTATAGAGGATTTACTGTACCCCAAAGTTGTGATCTTAGAGAACAATGATTTGCTCTTCAAAAGGGCTTCTGCTGATACCCAGGCTGAGGGAAGTTTAACTTTGTATTAAGACATTTCATCTTCCCTGCCTGTATACACAAGGCATTGAAGGGGGAATCATATCAAAGAATGACCAAGTTGATGGTTTCAAAGTATGAGTCACTTTGCTTTCATATAATAGCCCATAAAACAAAAATTGAATAAAGAATTCTATTTTTTAGCCAGATTGTGGGGCCCTTGGAAGCCTAAGTTGGATCGACAACATTCTTGCTCACAGAAGTCTGTATTGAAGCTTAAATGCCTACACAAATCCATGCCAATCAAAAATTTAAATATAAATATGATATGTGAAACTTGCCTTCTCTGGAAACATACACATAGCCACTAATATTTAGGAATAACAAAAAAGAAGAGTTTTCCTAGTATCCTTTTTGCTCATAACCCTTATAACGTCAAAGACATAAATGAAACTCAGCCCCTACCTGGAGAGCAATTGTACAGCTGAACAACAAAGGGCACTATTTTATGTTTATAAATGAAAAACAAAAACAAAAACAAATGCATGAAAGCATGTACTTCATTAAAGACATACCTGGACTTTTACTGTCATCCTCCATTTACTAGATGAGTGTACTTGGATAAATTACTCAGCTTAATTTCAGTTTTCTCATCTGTAAAATGGGAAAAAATAAATTGTTTCTACTGGGTTGTATCGTAATCACTTAAAGTATTTATGTCAAATTTGTAGAAGGGGGAAGGGCACACAGTAGGTTCTCAAGTACAATTCTGATGAGTTGGTTCTTAAGATTCTTTGAAGTATATACATAGAAATAAATTCAAAATCACATGTAAAAACGGGGATGTCTGGCACATTTCTTATATAATAAACTTTAGGGGGAGAGCACTGGGAAACTCCTTTGGCTTCTGCTTTTTGATTGGTGCTTACACTTTTGTCACTATTCCAACTTTAACATTTTAATGTAAGTTCCTGGTCCTTACAAAAATAGAACTGTTGACAAAGGAGTGATTTGGTATGAAAGGAAGAGCATTATGCAGGCAATAATGGCCTCTGAGTGATATTCTAGTTCTGCTACCAACTGGCTTTGAGACCTTGAGTAGGTTTCCATATCTCTGTGAGTTACAGTTTCCTCGTCTGTAAAACTAGAACACTAAATTTATTTTTTTCCAATACTCTATTTTCAACTTACACTGATTTTCAGATTCTCTAAATAGCTGTTATTTATATACTCTGGGAACTTGGAAACAAACAGAAACAATTTCTTCATGAAACTTAGGGTTAGGAGAGCAGGAGGAGACACAGAAAGAAAAACCCAGGCACTTAAAATGCAATAAGTACTTAAATGTACAGGGAGAAACATCTAAGTTGTTTGAGGACTATCAGGGAAGACTTCCTTTTAAGGGTAGAGGACACAAGAGGAGGAGAAGAGATATCTAAGGGTACCCAAAGACCTGGAGATAAGAGAGATCATAAAAATTCTGTAAGCTGACAAAATTTTAGTCTGACTAGAACAGATTGTGCAAATAAGAAAAGAGGAAATATATGTAGAGAATAAGGACTGACCACATGATACATGTTCTCATTCATCCTTGAGTCATTTTGTTTTAATGGAGATGATTATTAGATCTTCAGATACATGTGATAAACTGTTATCATCCCTTTCTATCTCATTGTGAATGAAAATTCTGAGACCAAGCTTTTATAAAGGAATATAGGAGATACTAAGCATTACTTGAGAGGTTAAGTGGAAAGGTTGGAATTTACAAACAACATCTAGAGAGAAAGAGATCTGTGAGAGGAAAGATCTGTGAACTGACATTCATTTCTTAATTCATTGAATATACACTCATTGATCTACTTATCATGTGCTGACTACTGCTGTAGCTCCTTGGAATATGGCAGTGAACTAGGCATCCAAGTCCCTGTCTGCATGAAGATTGACATGCGCTGTGCATCTTGTGCATGGAGTGTCTCATGTGCTGTTCATGGAAGGCAGTTCAGTGCAAGGAAATACCTCAGGATGGGCTGATGTCTGCAAAGTGGAAGGCATCTCTGTCAGATGGAAATATCCCTTATTTTTCAATCAGTGCCAAGAGGTCTGATTATTTATGGCTATGTAGAAGATAATTAGATATCCTGGTCTCACTCAGGTTGTGTGACAGCATTGTCATTAGTTTGCCATGTTCACACAGAAAACAAAACAAAACAATTTTTCAGTGTGTACTCATGTTGACATGGCATTAGTATTACATTTAGTAAGTTTACCTAGTCATCCAAATTATAGAAAAGTCTAACATATAGTGTTTAATTAGAGTCATATTTTTTCTTTTACTTCCTTGGGCCACTATGAAATTGGTATTTGCAGATTTAAATGAAAAGGTCATGATACGAAGAAAGTACCAAATTTGGGTTACAGTTCTACAAAGTAGGTTAATTTTAATTTGAAGTTTTTGGAAGTATTAAAGACAATACCTAAGAAGAAATTTGATTTCATGCTCTGAAAAGAATTGAGCAAAGAACAGTTTCTAAAATTCAAGATACCCGGTGAGCAGGGAGGAATCCTGAGTTTAGAGCCAAAGTTTGGTTCTCATTCCAGTGATGAGACTAACTAGGGTTGTGATTTAGGAGAGTGATTTGGAAGTGGTGGTACTGGCTTCTAATAGGAGATAGTCTATATTCTAGGATAACATTTTGGAAAAACTGTCAAATGAACTGGGTCTGTATAGGCCAGTAATGTAGAGCTGACAACAATAAGGATTGTAACTGTAGTGAGAGAAATCTATGATCACTACTACACGTATTATTAGTACACTACTACCACTGTCACTACTACTGTCAGACTTTATTACTTTATTAGAATAAAGATGATATATGTTCATACATATGTGTTAAACATTGTCAAACAATTATAGAGCACAGTGTTCTAAGCGCTATTTATACATTTGGTAATATAATCAAGAAAACAATGCTGTAAGTTCAGTACTGTTGTCATTTCCATTTCACCAATGAGGAAACTGAAACATAGGAAGTTCAAGTAGTTTTGTTTCAGTAACACAGTTAGTAATTGATTGGGCCAGCATGTGATTCCAGACAATCTGACTGCAAGAACACACGCTATTCAGTGAGAGCTGAGCAAAGACTAAATAGGCAGAGAGAGCTTGATCCCCAAACCTTTTCAGGCGGAGGCTGGCATGAGTACTTGATGAAGGGCATGCAGATACTAAATGGATGTTTAAGAAAGATCACTTCTAGGATTCTTTCTGATCCTGAGATGTCTCTGTTCAATATGAGCTCTAGGAGCTAACCAAGTTTGCCAAATTAAGTGTTCAAAAATAATACTGGACTGAGTCAGAGTCAAGCTCTTTCAAGTTTACTACATAATGTATTTGGATATGCTTAGAACTGTTTTCATCTTTTTTAAAAAATACCCATTGGGTCTAATAGAGAACCTCTACATAGTATAGGTGCTAAAAATATGTTTGTTTATTATTATCTTGCTGCCACTATGTCAATTAGCAAAGCTACGATTCCTAGACAATGTAGTAAAGTGGAAAGATAACAAGAATTGGAGCCCAAAGTCCTTGGTTGTAGCCTGAACACATCAGGTGCTAAGAGTGTGACTATGGACAAATAACAAAAATTTACTTGGCTTTACTTTAATTAATTGTAAAAATGGGGCAGGGGTAACAATGATATCTGCCTGACCATATTGAAGTTTGGATTCTAGGTTAGAGATTCTCATTCATAGAAATCTTTACTCCTATGAAGAAAATTCAGTTGAGCTTTAATTATTATGCCTTAACACCAAATATAACAAGCAACTGTCAGTATTCCAACATTTTTTTTTTTGAGGCTTAAGGTTGTTTCAACACCTTTAATTATAGTTCAACCACTTTTTGTCTGTTTGTTTGTTTCTTTGGAAACTTAAAAAATAACTATACCAGACTTCCAACCCAAATGCTGGATTTTGACTTAAAGAGGAAAAGACTTATCGTTTTATTCTTTTCCTCAACCATCTTTCTTTTAGTGGAGGTTAAATATGATATATTTTGCAATTGAAAGAGATTTCCTCCCATATTGCTAAGGGGAACCCAGAGCTACTGGTGAATGAAAACACCACGAAAGCTTTGAGCCCCAACAAGATAAATCCTGGTACACCACTTGCTAACAAGCTGAAGTGAGGAGATAAAGGTGACAATAAACACACATCAGAAAATTTATATTGCTTCTGGGGAAAGGTTGAACTACTCAATATATCCACAATGCTTTGTTTGATTTGCTTTCTTTTTTAAAATCACCCTTTGAAACATAGGTTCAAAACAGGACTTCCAAAAAAATGAGTATAGTAGGGTTAAGGACACATCTTATGATTCTATTTCCTCTTCCTCTATTCTGTTTGCTATAAAGGGAAGTAGAAGAGACATATCTGCCAATGCCATAGAAGATTTGTTTAATCAGTCCTGGTTGCCATTACAAAATACCATTCACTGGGTGGATTAAACAACAGAAATTAGTTTTACCTCATTTCTGGAGGCTAGAAGTCCAAGATCAAGATGCAGACATGAGGGGTGCCTGGGTAGCTCAGTCGGTAGAGTGTCCGACTTCGGCTCAGGTCATGATCTCACGGTTTGTGAGTTCGAGCCCTGCGTCGGGCTCCATGCTAACAGCACAGAGGCTGGAGTCTGCTTCAGTTTCTCTGCCTCCCTCTCTCTCTGCTCCTTCCCTGTTCACGTTCTCTCTCTCTCTCTCTCTCTCTCTCTCTCTCTCTCTCAAAAATAAATAAACATTAAAAAAATTTTTTTTAAAGATGCAAACATGGTTGCTTTCTGGTGTCTTCCAAAACCAGGGTGCACTCATGGTTGGGTCTTCCTTACTTGGAGATGGCTGCTTTCTTGTTGTGATCTCACATCGTGGGCACTAATCCTGTCATGAGGACCTCATCCTCATGACTTCATCTAAACTATCTCAGAGTCCACATACCATCACTTCAAGAGTTAGAGCTTCAACCTATGAATTAGAGGGAGACATAATTCAGTCCATGGAGCATAATTGCTGAATTCAAAGTTGGCACAACTAATTTTTTCACTCTTTGTGTATATATACGATAAGGAGACATGATACACAAGGCTTTCTGCCTCTATATTTTATTTTATTTTCTACATCAAGCATTTTTTTTGATATTTTGTTTGTCTTGATTACTCACCATGTTAGAAGATTCCTGTTAGAAAACAACAACAGTAACAAAAACATTTATTTAATGGTATCAGTCAAATCTGAGAGATTCAGTGGTTGGAATTTGAGTGACCTGGATTAAGAAGCCAATATCTGACTTCTGGAGGTATTAATTTTTCTATCCAGAGAATATTTTATTTGGGTTTGCCTGTCTAGTAGTTTATGGATGATCTAGGAATGAACAATGAAGTTTGCTTGTGAAGATGAGACAGTTAGCTAATATGTTATAAATAGTGAATTAGAAACAGGAAAAAATAGGCCTTTTTTTTTTTTTTCCAAAAAACAGCATGACATTTTGAAATCAATATGGATTTTAGAGTTTTACAGAATTTGTTTTGAGTTGCACCTTCATTGTTTTCTAAATGTATGGCTTCCAACAAGTTTCTTCACCTCTAAACTCAAGTTCTTCATCTGTAATATGAGCTAATGAGACCACCTCAGAGTGTCATTGTGTAGATTTAATAAGTATACAAATACAAAGGACCAAATAGAGTCTCTGGAATGTAGTAGATGATTAGAGATCTTATTTCTCTTCTTCATGATCTGCCTTTAAGATGTTGGCCAAGGGGGCACCTGGGTGGCTGTCGTTTAAATGTCCAGTTCTTCATTTTGGCTCAGGTCATGATCTCAGGGTTATAGGATGGGCCCTGCATTGGGCTCCACATTGACCATGGAGCCTTGGAGCCTACTTAAGATTCTCTCTCTCTCTCTCTCTCTCTTTCTCTCTGTCTGTCTCTCTTTCTGTCTCTCTCCTCCTCTGCCCCTCTTCTCCACTTGAACTTTATTTCTCTAAAAATAAATAAATAAATATTTTTTTAAAAAATTAAACAAAAAAAGATACTGGCCAAGGAGCACAAATTTTCAGTTATAAGATAAATAAATTCTAAGGATCTAATGTACAACATGGCAACTATAGTTAATAATACAATATTCTATACCTGAAAAAAAGAAATTAACTACATGAGGTGATAGATGTGTTTATCAACTTTATCGTGACTTCATTGTGTTAGTCATTTCACAACATATATCAAATCATAGAGTACACTTTAAATATCTACAACTGAATTTGCCAATTATTCCTTAATAAAGTTGGAAAGAATAAAATAAAATATGACCAAAAAAGGGAAAATATACCCTGCTAGAATAAGGCTTTTTCTAGATAATGACAACTAGTATTATCACTGCCCCCCCAAGATTTCTAATAGGAATTGCTCTTGAGAGTTGTAAATCGAGTTGATTTCATGGCTGTGATGATCTTGCCACTAAGATTAATGAAATAACTAAGCATGGTTTTGGCCGAAAGTGACAGATACTCAAACTAACAAAGGCTTAAACAAACAAGGATTTACTTTTCTAATATAACAAGAAATCTGGATATAGGGAGTCTGGGGCTGGTTCAGGGGCTTAATTAAAGGCCTATTTTTTTTTTTTTTCTGTTTCTACTTCACTATTTATAACATATTAGCTAACTGTCTCATCTTCACAAGCAAACTTATGCAGCAACTGGCATCGTTTTTCTGTCGAAGGCAAGAAAGGACATTCCCAGCCATGTCTATGTCTGTTAACATATAAACAGAAGATTCCCCGAAATTCCTCAACTGACATGACTTATGTGTCATTCACTGAATTGTGTTGTAGGAACCACCCAGCTACAGGAGATACTGGTAAATAATCAGTAAGCTTTTTTACTCTCTAGGGCCGTGAGGTTAGCCAATGAGCAGTCTCAATTATATTCAGTAGATACTACTTATTTTTTTTTCAACGTTTATTTATTTTTGGGACAGAGAGAGACAGAGCATGAACGGGGGAGGGGCAGAGAGAGAGGGAGACACAGAATCGGAAACAGGCTCCAGGCTCTGAGCCATCAGCCCAGAGCCTGACGCGGGGCTCGAACTCACGGACCGCGAGATCGTGACCTGGCTGAAGTCGGACGCTTAACCGACTGCGCCACCCAGGCGCGCCTAGATACTACTTATTTAGGTCTGTTCAGTAAACATTGACTGAGCATCTACTAAGTGTCAGGCACTGTGCTAGATGTTGAGGCAGCTAAAAATAAAATCAAAACAAAAGACAACATACTGTCTTTCTTCTTGAGGAACTCAGTCATATGAGAAAGACAGATAACTTAATAATTAAACTCTACTTAGATAAATATTTGAAAGGCCACATTTCCAGAATCTAGATGCACCTCTTTGAGAGGTCACTTTGGTATAACCAAGATTATTTCACAGTATCCATCTGTATCATAGTGCTAGACTCTTCCGTGTGTGAGCAGGGCAGTGAAAATCTGTCTTTATTTGATCACCATGAAAGTTCTCTGAATAATCAAGGATTCAGTTCAGAGTTGAGGTTTGGGGGTTTTTGTTTAATTCTGTTCCATGTCTGTGGAAAATAATAAATTAAATAGAAAAGTTATAGTAAGTGAATTCTAGAGCCAAAAAAAATTCACATTGTTTTAAATAAACATATTAAGGTTCTAATATCTCAGAAACTTAACAGGAAACAGTTACATTAATAAGTCACAGTTGAATGCACTGCCATAGTTTGGATCCTATATATTCTCTTTACCATAATTCAGGGTTTGGCAAACTTTGTCTATAAAAGTCCAAATAACTTGGCTTTCTAAGTCCATGCGGTCTCTGTGGCATTTACGCAACTCTGCCATTGTAGTGCACAAGATGACATAGACAATGTATACTAAATAGGTATTGCTGGGTTCCAACAAAGCTTTATTTATAAAAGCAGGCGACAAGAGAAATTTGGCCCACAGACCATAGTTTGCTGACCTCTGCCATAATGGTACCCCAAATCTTGGCATTCTTTTCATTATGTAATAGTATATACAGTTATTAATTACAGTAGCATATTCATGGTTGAAAACTGTGACTGTTGAAAAACGTTTCCAGTTGAAAACTTTTGCCATTTTTTTTAAGTTAAATTTCCTCTCCATTTTCAGGTTTCTAAGGAGAAGACTATTAACAATGATGTATAGACCAAGAAAATTTCCCTGTAAAGGGGCTCAAACATACATAGTAGTGTTCTCTGCAATTATTTGAATAGGAAAATATAGCCTATGTATTTCATGTGGAGAACATTAATTTGTGGGCCCTCATGTGTATTGTAACTTGTGTAATACATAGAGATGATATATTCTAGTTTTTAGCACTGATATGGAATTGGTGGCTTTGAAAACTGTAGAAACTCAGTACAGATCAAAGACAGGAGAATGATATAGTCAGGAGCTCAAACAGCAGAAATCATCAGGCCTGTGGGTGAAAATTTGAATGAGAAGAAAGATGTTTCATGCATTCATATTTATATACCTTTCCTGGAAGGTGTCACCTGCATGGCTAAAGAGCTACTACCAAAGAGGGAATGGTAGCAGGCTTTTTTCTATAAAGCTTAAAGATGGGAGTTCTGGAGTCAGCCTTTGCAGTATGGCAATGAGAGATGGGTTATGTGACCTCAAAAGTGACTTCCAAAGCTAACGTTCTGTGAAGTCTGCAGCTGTGGTGTCTATCCTGGGTCACCATCTCAGGAGGAAGCCTGATGCCTCATAGCCAGCCATGCATTGAGTAAACACGGTCACCTACATGCCTTCATGAGCTGTCTTTTGGTCCATGAACCCCATCTGTGGTCATTGTCCCTGTACTCTAAGGGAAACAGAAATCAACCCTTGGGCTTAAGTGTGAATTGTCAGCCTAAAGGACTTGCCTGTTTCCTTTGGGCCAGGATAAGTTACCCTTCTTTCTTACCTCTTTCTACTTAGAACTAAGAGTATAACTATATCCTTTCCTTCTTCCTACATTGGACATCCCATGTATTCAGAAAAGAACTGAAAGAGTATAATATGAGGAAACAATCTTTCTGGAAAGTGCTAGTTAATGATGAAAGGTCCCAAGATACCCAAGTTAAAGATGAGAGAATTGAAGTTCAAGAGGATGTATGACTTTTATGAAGTTCCGCAGTGGTGAACCTTGGACCGAAATTCAGAGCTTTAGATGCTATAAAACAGTGGGGTTTTTTGTTTCTTTCTTTCTTTGGGTTTTTTTGTTTTGTTTTGTTTTATTTTTTCTGTTGTTTTTACACTATTCCATAAGGATGGTTTTCCTAATTCCATGAAATAAAAGGTAAAAGTTATATTTTCAATAGCAATAAATAATTGGAAAATTAATAAATAAGATACATAACAATATATTTCAAGAATTCTAAATTTTTTATATTGCTTCATTTTTTTTTTTTTTACATTCATCACAATCATGGTAGGTATTACTATTGTCATCATTGTACAAAGACAGAAATAGACATTTGAAGAGGCTGGGTGGGAGAACCATTCTCGCCTCATTCAGTGGACCTATATATAGCATTGTTCCTTTTCAGTCTCTGTCTTGGGAAAAATTTATATACATTTTGCAAGACCTTTCAATTTTCTATTTGAAATTTATTTCTGAATTCTCAGTAGGTTGCAATAAATTGCAATAAAACATAATTCAGTACAACTGGGAAGAAAATAATGATTTGCAAATATTGAAGCCACAGCTAGTTTCATTCTTTAAGATTGCCCCAGCCTCTCTCTTGACTGAGGATTAGCATTGATAGGAAGTACCATATTGTGTTGTAGGAAGCCTACAAATGCAAGAAGCATGGGATAATTCACACAGTATATAAATACCATATATATATATGTATATATATGTGTGTATACACACACACACACACACCTATATAGTCTCCAGAGCAAGAGATACAAAGCGCTCTCTCTTATTCCAACCTGATGTCATTGAGAAGGAAGCCTCCTTCTTAAGCTTAGGTTATTTACTTTTATTATGCCCTGAGGTCAGGAGCTCTGCAGGACCATAGCATCTGATCTATTGCTAACATTAATCTGGGGGAGTTGAGTTGTTCTGTAGTGATAACAGGGGAGATAAAGGGTATTGTGTAAATAAATTACACCTACCTGTAACTAAGCCTGTCTCCCATCATCTAGCCTTTGATATTTTTCTTTCCCAATAAATGGCTTCCTTAAGAGAAGTTAAATACCAGAAAATTCTATACAGGGCTTACTTTATAAAAATAAAATTTAGACAACATACTAGGCATTGGCATCATCTTCCATGGGGAATCTGTGTATCTAAAATGAATTGGGGGTGCCTGGGTGGCTCAGTCGGTTAAGCGTCCGACTTCAGCTCAGGTCACGATCTCTCGGTCCGTGAGTTCGAGCCCCACATCGGGCTCTGGGCTGATGGCTCAGAGCCTGGAGCCCGCTTCGGATTCTGTGTCTCCCTCTCTCTCTGCCCTTCCCCCATTCATGCTCTGTCTCTCTCTGTCTCAAAAATAAATAAACGTTAAAAAGATAAAAATAAAAATAAATAAAATGAATTGGGATATTGTGAAGCATATTGAGAGTGGAGGGACCCTAATACCCAGACTTCCTAGGTTTGAATCTCAGTGTAGCCATTTATTTCTTCTATGACTGGTGAGAAAAATCATCCTTTTTTTGTAACCTTAAGAAATTCCATTAAATGGGAGCAATATACTCAATCCTAAAGAGTTGTTTCACTAATTAAATGCATGTAAGCACTACCCAGTGCAGTACCTAGAACATAAATGGTTTCCAACAAGTGGAAGATATTGTTATAAATGGGCATTCTCATATAATGCTGATAGAAGGGAAATATTTCCTTTTTAGAAAAATTTTTTTTGAAGTGTACTTTAAATGATGAAAAGTATTATCTTTGCCCCAGTAATCCAATTTGTAGGAATCTTACCTTACAGAAATCTCACAGTATCACTTTATGGTCTAAAATACCTCAATAGTTCCACATTGCCCTCAGGATGAGAGTCAATATCTCAAAAACAAACAAAACAACAACAAACAACAACACAAAAATAAAACAATAAAACACTGTGACTTACCCTTATGATCCTGCACATGTTAATTCCTTAGCCTCATCGCTCTTGTTTCACACTTAAATTCTAGGTTCTATACATAATAGATGTCTTTCAGATCCCAGAGGAGCAATGCACATACCATTCTAGCTATCTAAACTAGCCTTTCCTTCTCCTCTATGCCAAGCTCCTTTAGACTGGCCTTTCCTTCCCCTCTTTGCCAAGCTCTTTGAATCTTTCAGTGCCACTTACTTCAAGAAGTCTTATGGTTAACTTCACCTCTGAGTTAGGTGCTCCCCTTTGCACTCCTGAATGTGGATTTTTGCTTGTCATTGTATCACCAATGCCTAGCATATTCATGTTTATGACAAATGTTCCATATTTGTTTATTGAAGGAAGGCAGGAAATAAATCCAGAACAAAAGGAAAGGAGCTCTGGACGCTGAAACACTGATCACTGTATTAATTGAAAGAGTAAAAAAACAAAAACAAAAAAAAGGGGAGAAGAAAATACCAATAAATTTTCCAAATAGAAAATGAGTGAAATAGTAATTTCCCACATTATGGGATATGAAGCCAGTGAATTTTATATTAGAGAGTTTATAATATCAAATAAAAATTGTATTATCTATTACTAAGTTAGAAAACAAAATACAAAATGATGCATTCAATTACATCAATTATAAACATCACATGTAGAAGAAATAGATTGGAAGAAATATTCTAAACCATGAATGAATCTTATCTATGGGTCTCAAGATCATGAAAGATTTTTAAATTTTTCGTTGTATTTCTTTAATATTTTGAAATGTTCTAAATGAGTGTGTACATGTCAATTTTGTTGTTATTTTATAATACATATTAACATTTAATTCAAAAGAATGAAATGCTATTCAATGCCTAGCAATAGGAAGTTCCCTGGAACTGATGGGTGAGGAACTTAAATTGTGAGCTAGCAGCAAAGGCTGGTCAGCAACAACATGGATTAGTGTTTTTATTTATAAAGCTGCAATTTCCCCAAGCAAGACGGGTACATTCACTTGCTGATTTATACTCCTTGTCAAAGAAAGCCAAAGAACAATAATTCTCTGATGCTAAGCCTTACTTTGGGATGATGTTTAGTCACTTCACTCCCCAAATACTTGATCAATTATATGGTACCTGTTGACACCCTAGGACACATATAAAATGGATGTCTTTCATGAAGGAGAACTCCACAAATCCAGTGATAGATACACTTTCTTTCCAGGTTCAAAAACAGTGACCTGAAAGCAGCCTCTACTGCTTGGCTTTGAATTGGGGCTTCCTGGGTGAATCATGGGGCTGGAATGCCTCCAATGAGAACTTGGATGCCATCTGCCCCATGTGATCATGAGTAGGGCACATATCCTTGCTCAACCTCAGACTGTTCGTTTGTAAAATGTAAATAAGTCACTAATCACATTATGTAACAGCTTATTTGAGCCAGATGTGCCACTAGCCATTATAACTCTTTCAATTGTGAATTATTACACAAATAGTCCCCTTTCTGAGAGTCTTTCTCTTCTTTACATCTGATTCTAATTCTGACTGATCCATAAAGTCCTTGGGAACAAAACATCAGTCTTTTGTCTCTGGAGTGCCTAACACAGTGTTTGATGCGTGGATAGTGTTCAAAAAATGCTTATTGAATTGATTTTACTTTGTTGTCAACCAATCAATGATGCAATCATCAAATGATTATTTAATTCCTATAGTAAACAACTTACTGTGTTGGAGCGCCTGGGTGGCTCAGTTGGTTTAGCATCTGACTTCGGCTCAGGTCATGATCTCACGGTTCATGGGTTCAAGCCCCACACTGGGTTCTGTCTGACAGCTGACAGGCTGGAGCCTGTTTCAGATTCTGTGTCTCCTCCTTTCTCTGCCCCTCCCCTGCTCATGCTCTCTCTGTCTCCAAAATAAATAAACATTAAAAACATTAAAAAAAAACAACAACAAGTTGCTGTGCTGATTCCAAGGTGAGAAAGAATAGGTCCTATCCTCGTGCCTATACACCGTTAAGGAAATTGATATTGAACAAATAAATACAAATAGAATATGTGTTGCCCGTAGAATCACAGGGACATTTACTTTAGACTTGCTTGGAGGGAGCCAGGCAATGCTTTTGTAGGAGGTGGTTTTAAATTGAGTCCTTGAAGATGAAGTGGAATTCACCAGAGGAGAGGTTAGGTGTGGGAATCACTTTGGGGCAGATGGAATGGTATGCTTGAGAGTCCTGTTATGAAGTTTCATCACTAATGCTCCAGAATTACTGTGAGCTTCTCCACAACAGAAACTGTATTCTCTTTGTTTTTGTGTTTTTAGTGTGTATGCATGTGTGTGTGTTGGGGGTGGGATGAGGGCGAGTTTGCACACTATAGCAAAAGTTTTACAACTATTTGTTAAATGTATTAGTGGTCTCAGATGTATACTAGAATACCCTCCCTGTCTTAAAATGCAAAACTGGAAGACAGGTATCCAGATATCTTACCTTGAATTCTGTTCTTGCTAAAATCTTGAACGAGACAGAAAATATGATTATAGTAGCCAAGGGACATGTAATTTACCTCTTCTTCTATCTATTGTTCTGTGTTTGAATTAAGTCCTATTAACCAGAAAACAACCTACCTGAAGCATATTCCCATAATCACTCACAAAATCCTCTCTCCTGAGAAATATTTTTGTGTTATGCCTTTAGCTTTTATCAAAGGTCATTATAATAATCAGCCTGATGACAAAATTTAAGCACCTTTTTTTTAAGTGAATGCTGATCACATGGCTCATTTTGCTCTTTAACATTCTTTGTATGAGAAGCCCTAGAACAAATTATTTCGCAGCTAAAATCTGAACTCACAGTTGCCTAACATAGTATTTCTCAACCTTTCTTTTTTCCTTGCCATTATCACTCTTCCACCAGAAGTCTTTTTAGGCATTTTTTTTTTAATAACTCTTACCCCCACCACGACATTTTAATGACACAGAGCTACTGTATTTCTATTTATGTGCTGTTTACCTTAAAAATAAAATCGTCAGTTATTTTACCAGAAAAAATGAATTTATTCAGGAATAGCAGAGAATTGTAATTTGGGACAATCAATCTATAGCAAAACCATAGACAACTACCGGGGAAAAAGGAGGAATACTCTTCTAGAGGAATGAGGAAGTTGGGAGGGCTGTTATAAACAGGAAACCCATTTGAGCAAACTGGGAGTTTGCAGAAAGGTGGCTTTTCATTGGCTGAGTTGGGACAGTTTCTCATTGACTGGACTGTTTCTGGGCAAGAAGAAAACCTTTCTTCCTCCTGCTGGGGTAATAAAGTAGTAGCTACAGTGGTATGAACTTGCAAGGTACTCTCTTCCCATTGGGGTCTGTAATTGACTGTGAATGAAGGGGCATGAGTGCTTCCCCTTCTGCTTCCTGACTCCATTTTAGTGAAGGTTCTCTGTTAATGTTCACAGTACTTGGGGCCTGTTGGAAGGCCACAAAACATCGATTTTGTAAGATGTTTTTACCTCTCTAAAACCAAGTTTTGTTTCTCTGGGGGCCATATCACTTCCATTGAGAATGTATGCTAATGCCAGAAACCACATTATTTTTATTGCACCCCATTTTTTACTCTGAGTTTGGCTTTCCCTTGTGAGACAAGAGGATGGCTTTTAAGATAATGGCATGTAGATTCAGAGGGATTGAAATCAAGCCTTGGTGCTGAACTCTTTTACTTTGAGAAAATTATTCAACCTCTCTCAATGTGTTGGGTTTCCTTATTTGACAAATAGGGATGCTGATACCTGACAGAAGGGGCCATTGTGAGCATTAGATAAGAGAATACATACAAGTTGCCCCAAGTGGTAAGTTCCCTGAAAAATTATGTCTTATTTGTTGTTGGTATCAGGGTGACATTCTAGGTGGAGAAATAAGTGAACAATAGCACAGAAAGAGTTGGGTATGAGTTTTTGGTGTGTCCTGTTATGGGAGGCAGGCCAGCTTAAGTGGAGGATCAGTGAGAATAGAAAGGTGGGGTATCTCCCATTGCAGTGGGCCTTAGAAATCAGACTTGGAACTTGGTGTAGGAGGACATCTACTATTCTCCTTTAGTAGCTCTGAAATATACTACCAGTGTAACCTGGAAAATTTACTTCTTTTCTGGAATTTTAATTTTATCAATGCTGAGTAGGGGTACTGGAATTGACAACATAGGGCAGTTGTGAAGAGTTAATGAATTAATTGCATATACAAAGTATATATGTGCATGGTGGATGGTAGTTCACTTTAGCGGGATAAAACCTTTGAATTATAAATGCCTTTAGGCTGTGACAAAAGATGATCCTAAGTGAATCATATAGGATGGTTCATTCTCAGATTCAGAGGTACCAATGGTTAGAAAGTGATAATTGGAGACCTCCAAGCTACCGTCATTATTTTTTGAAGTCTAGCAGAAATTAGGCATGACTCTAAAATTTAAAAAAAAAAATCTGGAAATGTTTTACTTTAGAATATATTGTTCTTCTTATCTATAGCAGAAATATAGGAGCAGTTCTTTCTATTTTTTTATCAGTTAAGTCTAGGAAATGACTTATTTTAACACAAGCCTAGGGGCACCTGGGTGGCTCAAAGGGTTAAGTGTCTGACTCTTGATTTTGGCTCAGGTCATGATCCCAGGGTAATGGTATCGAGTTTAGCATCCCATGTGCTGACAGCTGGGATCCTGATTGGGACTTTCCCTTTCTCTATGCCCCTCCCCCACTTGTGCTCAAGTGCTCTCTCTTTCTCTCTCAAAATACATAAATAAACATTTTAAAAAGAGGAAGAAGGAGGAGGAGGAGGAGAAGGAAGAGGAGGAGAAGAAGTAGAGGCCTAGACTTTGGAGCCGGAATGTATGAGTGACTGTACCTAAATATATATCCACAAGAAAATTGCCTAACCCTTCTGAATCTTACTTTTCTCATCCATCAAATGGGGGTAATAATATATCCTATGAAAGATTATTGTGAGGATATAGTGAGATATTAACATAATGTCCCCAGCAAAATTATTGACATGAAAAAATTTTCTGTCAATATTATTCCTACCCATCCACTGATAAATGCAAAGTTGATATAATATGGCAGAATACAAGGCCTTAATAGAAGAATATCCAAGATAAAGTCTCCTTTGTGCTGAAAAGCAAAAACAGACCATTTTTACACATAGCAGCCAGGAGACTATGGTAGTAATGCAACAGGTGACTTGTGCCCTACAGGTAGCAATCTGGAGGGAAAGGTAATCCCTTTTATGAGAAGGATGTAAATGGAAATAATATCAGATATTATTAGTACCATTACCTTGACATGACTGGGACTAGTTTGGATTTTGAATCTAGCTATATTTATACCCAAAACTTTTACCAGGAAACCACACAGCTTCCCCATGTTCTCCAAAAACAAGAACTATATCACGTGTAAGTCTGTACCTTCCAAGAAAGCCTTACTGACACTCTTGTACGTGGTGGTGGTTCAGCTGATCTTCGTTGAATGAGTGACTGACTATGAGGATGAATGAGGGCTTGGATGAATGGGAGAATGGATGAATAGCTGGCTGGCTGGCTGGCTGGCTGGCTGACTGAATGTATGGCAATAAATGGTTGATTACCTCACGTGGAATATATGGCTATGCACAAAATATATTTCAAAGGAAGTAAAATGCATGGTTGTTGTTATTGAGGAATATCAGTAGAATCAGAAAACCAGAGCAACTCTAGGAAGACCCAGTCATTGTGAGAATCTGGTACAGAGAGTAGAATCATTGATTCATACACAGTTAATCCTGGAAAGGACCTCAGAAATGCAAAAGTCCAACCCTCTCAGCTTGCAGATAAAGATGATAAGAGAGCAAATTCCCATGTTGCTTTTCAGACTTGTTTAGTACCATGTCACATTCATAGCCAGCCCTCGCTCAGGTCAGCCTGTGAACTCACTTCTATTGGGATACTTACGACATTTGGGCTTCAGGGGCCTGAGAGACATGCAGAACAGGTGTGTGTACAGAACAGAGTAGCCAGGTCTGAAGGGCAACAGAGAAAATGAAAAAGAACCTAGCCTATGGTTGACTTAATACACCACTGCAAGAGTGGGGAAGGTCCTTTTACTAAAATCCTGGCTGACTATAATCTAGCCTCACAGAAAACAAAATAGCAAGTGCCTTATAATGAAGAACAATTTTTGGGTAAAGCATGGGAATATTTGATGGCATGGGGTTTTTAGTAAGGAAGATGAAGCCTTACAATAAAGGATAGTAAAGGATAGAGTGATATAGGGGAAAGTATTTCAGCCTGGAGATTAGATAATGATAAGACTGACTCTAGATTGCCATGAATTCTGTCATCCAACTTTTGTGGCCCTGTTTCCTCATTTCCAAAAAGACTTGGTGAGTTTCAGATTTTGCCATTTTTAATATGGGATAGATTAGGGATAGACCTAATATCTTATCTATATGGCATAGATTAGGCATGACCCCTTTTGAAGGAAGTTTCCCTTGCAAGATGTATGGCAGGATATATCTTCTAATGTAACAAAATACCATTAAAATTCATAATTGCTGCAGTGCAAATTTTGCTTTTTCTAGAAATTTCTACCCTTTGGATAATGTGTATTGATATATTTTTCTTTTGTTTTCTCTTTTAAGTAGAACACTTAAATTTGGCTTATCCTCCAATGTCCTGGAAGTAACATTTCTGCGAAGAAAGAAAGAAAGAAAAAAAGAAAGAAAGAAAGAGCAGTGTGGGGAGAACCACTCAGCTAATATGTGACAACTATAATTTGAATCTAGTTTTCATAACAACTGTCTAGTGTAGTTTTTTGCATTATCCTATAAAGGAATTGTAAACAGTGGGACAGTTATTTTTCTCTTGAAGTTTTCTAGAGAAACAAAGTATTATTAGCTAAGGAAGGCAGCAGGGAGGTTGGGTTTTCTAAGGAGATATCTATCTCCTTCTGGGCGAGGGTGTCGTACCCCCGGGCATCATTCAGACCTATAAGCTGAAGGAGGTTAAAGAAATGTTCTTACTGCTCTTATTTATAAAGTCATACTTCTACCAGACCAGAGGAGAGAATACACTCATCACATATAAATCTTTTCCTGTTAAATGAAAGAACTAGACTAGGATTTATAAGTATTCTTTAGGGATCAGAGTTAGTCACACTTTTTGAAAGTACACAATCGATTATGAAACATACATGAAAATCCTGAAACATCCAAATTTATGTGGATTGCATAGGGAAAAATATATATACATATATATGTATATATATGTATATAAACAGAGGGACGGTTTATAAATCATGCAATAAATCTGAAATAAAGGGATTTGATTTTGCCAATCTTATTTTGCACTTGAGATATAAATGATTTGTTATAAATCCGAACTCTACAGTCCCACCATCATGATAAAGTTTGTAAATCCCAACCCTTAAACTTGACTTACAATCCTATTTAAATTTTGTATTTATTTTTTATAGTTTTGACTCTTTCTCAGGATAAAATCGAGTCATTTACTTTCAACTTGTAAGTGAGGGTGATTACAAGTACTATGTTCACCATTATCATTGTTAGAGAATTACTGAGAATCAAATGCCAAATATGGTGTGAGTGAGAGTGCAAATACGGTGTGAGTGCTTTACAAACTGAAAAAGGAGTATCAAAGTGTGGTGTGGTATTTAGTTATCTGCTACGTTACCTCAGCTTTCAAAAAGAGAAGTCTCGGGGCGCCTGGGTGGCGCAGTCGGTTAAGCGTCCGACTTCAGCCAGGTCACGATCTCGCGGTCCGTGAGTTCGAGCCCCGCGTCAGGCTCTGGGCTGATGGCTCAGAGCCTGGAGCCTGTTTCCGATTCTGTGTCTCCCTCTCTCTCTGCCCCTCCCCCGTTCATGCTCTGTCTCTCTCTGTCCCAAAAATAAATAAACTTTGAAAAAAAAAAATTAAAAAAAAAAAAAAAAAGAGAAGTCTCTCTGGAGACATTGACTGGTTTAATGGGCACAGGTGCAGACAATAGAGCTTTATCCTGTGTCTTCCCCATGCTCATGTGTCCCTAGACAGTGATGCTCCCAACTCAGTAGTCTGTGCAAACAGGGCCCTGACTGACCAGGTGGCAATATTTCATAATCATCTCTCATGTGAGCATTACAGATTTATCACAGCACAGCAGCATTGCTCCACTGTCCGCAAGTAATGTGTATTTGTTTCTCTTTCTCTACTTAAACAGAAGAAAACTATTAGCAGATACAGGTTTTTAGTTAAAAGTAGTTATCATGGCTGTGTTTTCACAAGCATCTATTATGAGCCAGGCAATATGCTGGATACTTTCATATAGTTTTACTTTTCATTCTTCTAAAAATACCAGGGACTAAGTGGCAGGCCAGGAAACTGAATATCTAAAAATATGTTTTTCTTGCCCAAGTTCACATAGCCAATCTCCTACAAAAGGAAGAGATTTTGTGGACCAGCTCAGGATATCTCCTGGTATCCTGGTCTTCCAAGGGCTTGGATTAGATTTCGTAAACACACATACTTTACAGGGACCAGGTCTGTTGCATAATGTGATGCCTGTCAGATGAATGTTCTACCTAAAATCTCTGACAATGGTCTACACCAGCCAATTATTGTCTATGTAAACAGAAGCTCAGAAGTTCCAGACAGATGTTTTAAGAGAGGACTAGGTTTTAAATGTAGTCTTTTACATGAAAATTCCTGATTCTTAAATGATTGTTCTTACTTTGAGGGTTTTATTTCTTCTTAAACACTGAACTGACCACATGATGCATCAAAAGATCAGATTTGATACAAAATGCCAGCTTAAAACTTCTACTACAGGTATCACAAAATTAAAAATGGCCTTCTCATGTATTCATATTTATTCATTTATTTTTGGGGGGTGGGATGGTTCTCTCCATATACATGGGAGATTTATCTATGTTTCCATTACATGGGATTAATCCAATCATTGTAACTCAGCAAGTAATTTATTACATACCCCAACATTGTTTATGTTATTTCCAATGGGATCAATTATTTTCTTTTTCTGTTTTCTCATCCCTATCCAATCTTATTGATGTTCTCATCCATCATTGTTAGTTTTCTCTGTGGACATTATTTCTACCATGTACTGTTCTGGGTTAAATTTGGTAAGTCTGAACTTTAACTGTGTGTTTTTAGGAAATGCCAAGTTCCCTTTGTGCAAATTATTTTTTCTAGAAATATTATTTATCAATTAATTTCTTTGTATTTATGCCTTAGAAAACCCCTGAGAACATGGTGATTGACTCCATGGTGATTCTTGCTACCTCTTCTAAAAATTTTGTAAAATATTTCTGATAATGTTACATATCTTGTCCTGGCCACTCATACTAGGGGCATGCAGGATTTATTAGAAGGGGGGGTTGAATTTGGTGGAAACTGCTGTATTTATGTAGGTTTAGGCATTCGAGTATTATATTTCTTTGTGCTGCCTGTGTAATTTAATAAAAGTTTCCCTTCCAAAAGACTTGATGAATGAGGACACATTGTAAAGTAATGCTCATTTAATGAGCCTGACAAATATAAGGAGACTGAAATCCATGAAGAATATGACAGAAATTGGTAATTGATTCTGTCCTATAATCTATTGCCTCTTCTTAGACTAAGGGTATATTTTGTTTTAAATTCAGTCCATCTTGTTCATCAGTGTTATTGAAACATTGCCCATAATAACTACATCAGCCTTGTGAGATAATACCTAACTGATTTAGTACTAATTCACTGTCAAGTCCTCTTAACCCTGTGTGTTCAACCTTTTTTTTTTTTTTTTTTTTTTAAATCTTGGGATGTTTTGTGTCTTTCTGTGAGATATTAACTGAAAGAAAAAGTTGTACTTCTTGAAATGTATTTAATGATGATGTTTTTAAATAGAAAATGGGACTTATTTTTAGAGTTTGAGACCTATGACAGCCTCAGAAAATGATCAAAATCTAATATTCTTTTGTAGTATCCAATAATCATTATCATAATAGTCAATAATATTACTGATAATAACTACTTCTAAGAGTCTACAATATTCTGGTAAAAGTGGAAGCAATTTATTGATATTTCCTCAAGTCCTAAAAACTACTCTGCATGGAAGGTAGAATTTTTCTTCTTTTTTGCAGCACAAATCTAAATTCTCACAGGGTCTAAGTTCTTGCCTGAGGTCTTTTAACTCTATGACCATTGCTGTCTTCCTAGCACCATGGTTTCATATGAATAAGCTTTTTTTTTTTTCTTGGTCCTGGTGAAACATATTTTTCTCTTGGTGGTACAGGGGAGATTTTTCTTTTTTGCTCACATTTTTTTTTTTTTTTTATTATCTGGTCTTAAGCTCATGTGTTGCTTGGAGTAGTTGATTTTATTTTATTTTGAGGGGGTGTTTTTTGTTTGTTTTGTTTTATCTTTGCATTTGTGCTAAAGAGTCTTTACTTTTGGAGAGAAAGGGTCAACATTTTCAAAGTGTTTTTTTTGTTGTTGTTTTGTTTTGCTTTTGTTTTGTCTGTTTTTCCAATGTGTCAGGCCCTTTGATGGGCACTAGGGATAACTGGATATTTAGTGTGCAAATTATACTAACATTTAGCTTTCACCAAGCAGTCTACTACTACATGTCAGCCACTGTTTTGAGTGCTTTATGTTCATTGTTAGGCTACTACATCTTCACAATAACCCTCTGAGGTCGGTATTCTTACTATTTCCATTTTAAGATGGGGAAACTGAGCATAGACAATTGAATAGGATGTTGCTGAAGCAGGTGGAGCTAGGAATAAAACCTCAACAGTCTCGTCATATAACCTCGGGTGTTAAACACTGCCTTTATCACATCTCCATATTATAGTTTCTATCCTACAAGGGCTTGTATACTGTTGGAGGAGATAGATGTACAGACAGATTAATTATTATATCCTGTCACATGACATTACCATTGATTTACACAGTATTATTATTAAATAATAACAGAGATAACCTTAATAGAACCTGGAAGATGTTGAATTTGGCAAACAGGAAAAGAGGCCAACAAAGGCTTCTAAAAGCAATGACACTTGTCCTCAGTGAGCTGTAAAATATGAAAAGGCAACAGGGATGAGTCTTCTGGGCCAAGGGAGCCAAGATGTGAAAAATGAACTTGAAATTTCCTTTTTAATTTTGTAGTTTAAATAATCTAATATGAATAAAACATATGAATATATGTTTTACTGTTGATTCTACCTTGTATTTGAATTGCATTTAAAAACTGTTACTCTTTTGCTCAGTGAGGTAGGGAAAGCAAAAACTGATCTTTCCTGCTTGAGAAATACTGAAATGGTGTTGGAAGTGAAGTGGTGTTAATATTGTTACATAGGTACGCTGGTGGTGAAGCCAAGACGCTGAGATCTCAGTTCCATGAACTTTCTTTTTATTAGACCTTAGCTTCTGTCAAGAACTCAGGTTATAGGTCACTGTGTTCCTGAAGCATTTCTAACTAAAATGATGATTATTGATTACTGAATATTTACAAAAGAGAAGTATAGTGTTAAGTACTTAATATGCATACTCTTTTAAATATTTTTTAAAAATTTTTTTAACGTTTATTTATTTTTGAGACAGAGAGAGACAGAGCATGAACGGGGGAGGGTCAGAAAGAGGGAGACACAGAATCTGAAACAGGCTCCAGGCTCTGAGCTGTCAGCACAGAGCCAGTCGCGGGGCTCGAACTCACCGACCGCGAGATCCTGACCTGAGCCGAAGTCGGCTGCTTAAACAACTGAGCCACCCACGCGCCCCTAAATATTTTAGAAATCCCTATGTGATAGATATTACGGTTCCAGTTTTATATGTGAGAAACTGACATTTGGAAAGGTTATATAATATTCCCAAATGAAGTTACTTCACCAAGACTGGTAATAAACAAAGCCAAAACTGCCTCTAAGGATTTCAGTAAGCAAACAGTTGCATTTAGTGGCAGTTCAAACCAGTATTTGAATATTTCTGCTAATACATAGTCATTGGTAATATTTGTAGTTGTCAGTTTCACTTGGCAGTTCTTGAATATTCTTTCTTTTTTGAAATCTGAGTTTTGCCTTAGCTTTTGGCTTTGTGACAAAACAAATAAACAATGACAACAAACCCTCAACACTTGGTCTTCTCTAATGTATCATCACTGTCCCGCATAGCTGAATTTTAGATCAAAGTCCACTATAGGATAATACTTCTCACAAGTCTTCTATTTTCTTATTTCTGTTTTATACTCAGAGGTATATACAGACAACTTATTAGTTGGTGGTGAAAGAAGGAGACTGGTAGTTATTCTACCAACATCGAGATTCTTGACTACACATCATACTCTTCTTGGAGCCAGCACACCCATCTTAACTTTTATAAAGTGTGTATTATGTTCCATTCATCACATGCTATCTTCAGAACACCAAATAAAGTCAAGTATTATCATCTATATTTCACAGAAGAGGAAACTGAGGCTCAGAGCACTAAGGAGAATGATATAAGACGGCATGGTTTGACGTAGAGGCAGGGTTCAAATAGAAGGCTTCTCACCTTACTACTGTATCCTATTATGCCCTTTACTACATTCTCATCACTGCCATTTTCTTTGCCAGAGTTTTCATTAGGATATACTGACACCCTTGTTCTCTTCACTGTTAGCTTTTGATTTTTCAGAAACTAATTATTTAAGTTGAAAATCTTTTTAAATTATTAGGAACATTTGTGTGTGGTGAGGGTGTGGGTGTGTGATGTTTCTGGGCGATGCTTCTTTAACAATTAGGTACAAGTTAAGGAGACTTGCATACTAATTTTAGATGTCTCATTTACATCATATTACATCTGACTCTTGAACAACATGGGGGTGAGGGGTGTCAACCCCCATGCAGTTGAAAATCCAGCCAAAACTTGAATCTCCAAAAACTTAACTGCTAATAGCCTACGGTTGAGTGGGAACCTTACCAATAACATAAAGAGTTGATTAACATAAAAATTTTATACGTATGTATTATAAACTATATTCTCATAATAAAGTAAACCAGAAAAAATAAAATGTTATTAAGCAAATCATAAGGAAGAAAAAACACATTTATGGTATTACATTGCTAAAAGTCCATGTATAAGTGGACCCAGGCATTTCAAACCATTGTTCTAGGGTCAACTGTACTTGGTTTCTCTGGGTCTCAGTCCTTTTATCTATTAAATAGAAAGGTTATACTCCATCTGCATATCTCAAACTTGGCTGTATTTAGAATCACCTGATCACTATTGTTAATTTTGGTGAAATGGTACATAATAATAAGTACAATGATGATTGTATTTTAAAGTTTCTTTCAGTTAGAAATGCATACTGGAATATTCATGGGCTAAATTATATTATTTCTTGGATATACTTTAAAATACTCTAGTAAAAAAATAATAAGTGTGTTAATGATAGATGAAACATGGCTGTAAAATTTCAAAAACTGGTAAGTTAAGTGATATATTCTACAATTCTTTCAACTTTTGTGTAAGGCTGAAAAATTTATTTAAAAAGTTAAAAAATCACTTATGGATCTATGAAAAATGCCTATGCCCAAGCCCTATCCACAGAGATTTTAACTGTTATAGTGTGGAATTTATGACTTAAGTATAAGTTGTTTTTTTTTTTTTTTTAAGTTACACAGGTGGTTCTATCAGACAGTCAAGGTTGAAAATTTGTCTGGAACCCTAGATAACTTCTAAGTTTCCTTCTGTGTCTAAAGTCATATAATGCTATTTATTCCAACACTTTCAGAAAATGAATCTTTATCCTAGTTTGGCTTTATTCATTGGTATGGTAAAAATTGTCCTACATCTGAAGGGCATGATCTTTGGACCCACTGCTATCTCTACACAAATTCATCATAAGAGACTCACAGCCCCTCCCTAACACATAGTTTCCTTATCTATGAGATAAAAGAGATAGACTCAGTCAAACTCCAATCACTCATTAGAGCTTGAGCCACAGGGGAAGATCAGAGAGCATCATGGTAGATCTTGCCAAACTCCATTACAGGTGAGATGTATTTGGCCATGGTCTCCCTGTACTTTGTACAGGCCTAAAAAAGAAAGACATCTAGACATGAGGTTTTCCATCTGCCTTTCACTCCATTAAGTGGTCTGAATAGTATTAGGATTTTACTTTTGGACTACCATGTATATAAATTCATCTTTTTTTTCACTCACCCATCTCATTATTTATACAGCATTCTTTAAGCAGTTACTATAGGTTAGTTTTTGTTGTCAATTTGTGTAGAAGGAAGAAAAAAAAGAAGTAAAAGAAACTAACATGTCTTAAGTGTACTGGATTAAACATTGTACATATACCATTATTTTTTTTGGCAGTTCCAAGCATAATTATTTTTTAATGTAGAATACAATTCTTTATAGAGTTGGCTTTAATATATATATAATATAATACATAGATATATAATATAATACATACATATATATTTAATATAATTTATTGTCAAATGGGTTTCCATACAACACCCAGTGCTCATCCCAACCACCGCCCTCCTCCCTGCCCATATCATCCACTTTCCCCTCTCCCCCACCCCCCATCTACCCTTGGTTTGTTCTCAGACCTTAAGAGTCTCTTATGGTTTGCCTCCCTCCCTCTCTGTAACTCTTTTTCCCCCCTTGCCCTCCCCAATGATCTTCTGTTACGTTTCTCAAGATACACATAGTGAAAACATATGGTATCCGTATTTATCTGCCTGGCTTATTTCACTTAGCGTAATACCCTCCAGTGCCATCCATGTTGCTGCAAATGGCCAGATTTCATTCCTTCTCATTGACAAGTAGTATTCCATTGTATATATAAACCGCATCCATTATTTTTAATATAAACAAAAATATCATGAAATACTATAGACTTATTCAACCTTCAAATAGAAAACAAAGGTCAAAGAGATTGAGTAATTTTTCCAAGGTAACTGAAGCAGTTAATGGAAAGCTGAGATTGAACCCAGGTTCACACTATCTTCTAGAGCTGGTATATCAACATCTCTACAGACTATTCCTCTAATAATCTTTACACCCTTCTTTCCTCCCTTCCTTCCCTCTCTTTCCCCTTCCTTCCTTCACTCCTTCCATCATATTTTCTTTCTTTCTTTGCTTTCCTCCTTCTTCTTCCCTCCCCCCCTCTCTCTTTTTTCTCTAAAACCTTCATCTATTCCCTTAGCCCCATCTACACTGAAAACTTTCACTCCTGAATGCCAACTGCTTATGCTTCTTTAAACTCTTACTCTTTGCAGGATCTCTTTTCGATGCTAGTGTCTTACTAGCTATCATCCCAGGATCCTACTTGTTTCTGTTCCCAAATTGTTTCAATGGTAAGAAATACAAGAGTATTGGAAGATCAGACTGGGCAGTTCATGGGAGAAAGAAGCAGTTTGAAATGGAAATGAGCAAGCCTGGAGTGCTCAGCAGAAGGATGAGCTCTGTACTTCTGAATGAGAAGCTTATCTCTTATCTTGTATTACAAAAACAGAAAAGACACACAATAGTGAAAGTAACCCCCAGCCTGAAGTCTCTGGCTTCATTTCTTGCATGTCCCTTGGTCTTATGAAGAAATAACTTTCAATTGCTGAGCCACAGATAGCTCACAGGTGGTATAAGATATTGGTACTGGATTCTTCAGCAGTTGAGAAGCCTAGAGTACCTGAACTTTAGACCACTGTCTTGTCTGCTTAGCCTGGTATGCCTCATATATGTTTGAATGTACCCCAAGATCTGAAAGTGGTTGGAAGCATCGTCCTAAGTTTGTTTATTTTATATTTTGTGTGCGTGTGTGTGTGTGTGTGTGTGTTTGATGGTGGTGGTGGTTGTTGTTGTTTTATTTCTCCTACTATTTGTCCTCTCTGAAATCCTAAAGGTGATCACTTACAATTTGGGGGCTTTTGTTTGTTTTTGCTATTCTTCAGATATTTTTTTAAACATTTTTAGTGTAAAATACATCATGGATATAGGAAAAAAAAGAAATCTGATGTGTCACTTACTGAATTATCACAAGGTACACCACCTTGTAACCACCACTCAGGTCAAGAACTTTTCCAGCTACTCCAGAATTTCCCAAAGAGCAATTGATAGGAAGATTGTTTTTATGGTGACTGTCCTGCTTTATGGGCAGGGAAGGACATTGTAACACAGGGTCACACTAGTTCTGTTACATATCTGCTTCTGATCCATTACTCCTGTCAGTTTACCTAAACTATCATCTAATGAGTGACTGGAGGTGTGCATTTCTGTGAAAGTTTTAGAATTTAAACTCAGTGAAATTTCAGATTATGGCTGGCCGGTTCAGTCATATCGTCAAGGTTTAGCACAAGGCCTAGTGTAGTATACACGATCAATAAAACAATCTTTAATCCTTTTATCCTTAAATATTTATTCATGCCCAAGGTATTTACTGGCAATATCTACTCTGCTTGACCCTCCCCTAGCTGTTAGGAGTACAAACATAAATAAGACATACATAAGTTCACTCTCCTTTGAGCAATAAATGCATGAGTGAACAATCACAATGAAATACTGTAAGTGCTATATCTAGGATATATACCAAGTGAGATAGTCACATAAAGAAAGTACTGATGAATTCTCCTTGGAAAGTTAAATGAGTGGCATTTAAGATAAGTCATGACAGATGAATAATAATATGCAAAACCGAGTGAGGTGAACCATATATTCTAGGCAGATTGGAATGTGTGCCAAATCATGAAGATGTGCAACTGCCTCATGTATCCTGGAGACCACAAAGAGTTAGATGCTACTGGAGTGTTGTACAGTAAGGCTAGAAGCATGAGGTAGGCAGGAAAAAGTATAGTGGGGAAAAAATGGGATCTTCTTTTGCCATTCTAAAAGATTTGTTTCATACCAGGTCAGCAACTAGATACCTGGAAGGCTTGCAAACAGAGTGCCATGGTCACATTTGTTTTTCAGAAAATTCACACATTCTTCAATGGCTAACACACTGGAGAGGCTCCAGAGATGGACAAGCCGAGGGGTCATACAGTAATTAAAATATATATGAAGAAATAAACAGCTATTGTGGGTGTGAGAAGGGCATGCATTCTGGAAAGGTTTAGAACAGAGAATTAGCAACTTTTGAGACTGATTGGTTAAGTGGAGAAAATGGGGTGGGACATTTTTGGGCGAGTCTGGAATCTCCTAACATGATTTAGACCTAGACCCCAAATTTTTCCACCATATGTGATGTGTTGTTTTTTATTTTTTTCCTGTGTTGTTTGGCTAGAGATTTAAAAAAAAAAAAAAAAAAAAAAAAAAAAGTGCCTATAGGGAAAGTCCTTTCATTGAAAATGGGAATTTCACATAAAGTAAATAAAACCTACTCAAGTGAATAGTTTGCCATAACTGGGGTGATCTGTGTCAAAGCTACTACTAACCAATGAACTTCTCGCCCTCAGTTATGACAGCCACATCAGGAGTGTTTTTATGTTTTCTGAATTAACTTCACTATCTACAGCTTGTGATTATGAGATTCTAAATAGCCACTCTATCACTTGGTGGCAGAGATGAGCTTGGGGACTGGTAGAGAGGCAGCTCATTGGATCCCACAAGATGATTCCTCTGAAAAGTGGAATAACATAAAGAACATGGATTGAAGAATCACTAAAAAAGGCTTGGATTCAAATCATGACTTTACTGCTCAGAACTGTCCCTTAGCTACTCTGAGCCTTCACTGTCTCATCCATGTAATAGGTGATAATATCCATCACATGGAGTGTTTGTGGCAGTATTTTGAAAGCTGTATGAAATATGCATACGATACCATGCCTAACATGGCAAATAGTATTTACACACCTAACTCTCTCAATAATAGTTTGGGGTATCAATATTTCCATTCTATAGATGTGGAAAATGGAAAAACCAAAGTGTACTTATGCACACAAAGAGGAAACAGAAGACTAGGATTTGAGCTGAAATATGAAAGCTGGCTTGCAAACCCCCACCTCCCAAAGGATAGCAACTCCCAGCATTTTAATCTTGAATCTCCCTCTTAGGAAGGTGAATCTGATGATGCTATTCTTACTTGGGGAAGAAGTACTCCTGCTGCTAAAATGGAATTATGGGTGTGATATATGAGAATACACTGCAGTTGTAACAAAGAAAAGAGAGAAAGAAAAAGAAAAGAAGGAGGGGTGCCTGGGTGACTCAGTCGGCTAAGCATCCAATTCTTGATTTTGGCCCTGGACATGATCTTTGGGGTTGTGAGACTGAGTTCGGCTCTTGGCGTGGAGTCTGCTTTGAGATTCTCTCTCTCCTTCTCCCTCTGACCCTCCCCAACTCGCACTCTCATGTGCATGCGCTTTCTCTCTCAAAACAAAAAGAAAAAAAAAAAAAGAAATGGAAAGAAAGAAACAAAGGAGAGAAGGAAAGGAGGAAGTAAATGAAGGGAAGGGAGGGAATGAAAGGGAAGGAAAAGGGGGAAGAGAGGGAGAGAAAAGAAGGAAGGAAAAAAGAAAAGGAAGAAAAGAAAGCCTTACAGAGAAACAAGAACCGTTTTGAATTAGTGATGCACTTGTAAATTTTCTTAATCCACTTATAAACCAATGTCAGCTCCTAGTCAGGATTTGCAGTCGTTGCTTATGATGATTTTCATCTAGAGATTTTTATTACCCTACAGGGAACATCCAATTTCTTGAGGGACTATCACCCAGATACAGCTCTTCAGAGGAAAGCAAGAAAGACAATGATATTGATGGTGATGTAGATTTCTCCTAATGATGTTGATCTGTCTGGTTGTTTTTAACAAATCACATTGATCATTCCTCTGAGTGTGAGTAGTCTGTTTGTTGATTAATTTATTCAACAAATATTCAGAGGTCTTCATATGGCAAAAATTTATAGAGGCACTGTTCTAGGTTCTGAGGATATTAGAGAAATTGTTCTAGACTCCTGTTATACAAGACAGACAAGGTAATGCATTCTTGGATATTACAGTAAATAAAACAGCAAGGATGTAAATCACATAAATAATAATAATGTCATTTATAGAGAAATGCTATTGTGGAATAAAAAAAGTGATATATAGTGATAGAGAATGGCTACTTGAAGCAGTCAAGGCAAGCTTCTCTGAGAAGGTAAGTTTTAATTTTTTTTTTTTTAATTTTAAATTTTGAGAGAGAGAGACAGGGTATGAGCAGGGGAGGGGCAGAGAAAGAGGAAGACACAGATTTGAAAGCAGGCTCCAGGCTCTGAGCTGTCAGCACAGAGCCTGATGAGGGGCTCGAACTCATGGACCACGAGATCATGACCTGAGCCAAAGTTGGACGCTTAACTGACTGAGCCACCCAGGCGCACTGAGAAGATAAATTTTAAACAAACTTGAATCAAAGAAAGAGCCAGCCACATAAAGAAAGATCTTTGGAAGAGAATTCTAGGTAAGGCCAACCAGGTGGGAATAAACTTGGAGTATTTGACAAACACCAAGACCAACCTTGCTGAAATACAGAGTGAGAAAGTGTTGTGAGAAGTTAAGGATATAGGGAACCTAATTCATAAAGGCCATTGTAGGGAGTTTACTTGAATTTGATTTATTATTTTTAAGTGTAATAGAAACATTTTAAGTGGACAGGGAACATGATCTAAGTTTTTAAAAGATTGTATGTTGTTGGAGGACTATGTTAGGGGAGGGCAAGACTGAAAGCATGGGGACGCATTACAATAGATTTGAGGAAAAATTACAGTAATCAAAGATGGTAGGTGGCTTGAACTGGAGTAGTGAAAATGGAGGGGGAGGATATGTTTGGGATTTGTTTTGGTGGTAGACAGGGCCAGCTGTTGTATTTTTATTGGTTATAACAGAAAGAAAAAAAAAATGAAGGATTAACTTGTGCTATTTTGCTTTAGTAACCAAGTGCTTGGTGGTGCCATTCACTGTGAGGAAAAAGATCAGGGAGGACAGATTATAGGAAGGAGTGTGGGATTCATGAGCTCTTCTGGAAATATTAACATGATTATTAAATAGCCCGGTGGGGTCTGCAAATCAGACATGAATATAAGATCCTGGTGATTCGTATGTTTTTTAAACTAGTAGAAGTTCAATGGTGACTGTAAATAAGGGACTATAGGGGTATCTTGGAATTAGATTATTGCCAGAAACCTTATCAGAAAGCAGGCTCACAAAATCACATTGAAGGAGGGACTAATAAATATTTAGATATCGAGACAGGCAAGATGTCAGCTTCAGGATGGCATAATGGTATACAAAATAACTTAGGCAAAGAACAGAGGAAATCAAGAGTTTATACCTAGTATAGGGGTTAATAGTAGAGGGTGTAGAGTAAACGTACTTGGGTTTAAACCTGAACACTGTGTTTTCTTACCCATCTGAGCTTCACTTTTCTGATTTCTGATATGGGAAGAAAACTGATGCTTTCCTCCTCGTGATGTCAGTATGTTTGAATGAAGATATGTATGGGCAGGAGCTTACAAATGTTATCTCTTTTAATGATTTATCCCATCATTACATGAATAATCAATGGATGCCATATATATGTACATATACATATACTTATGTATATACACACACACACATATACATACAATGTATACATACATTTACATACACAGACACATATATTAGGTAAAGCTTAGACAGGAAAGTAAGAGTTCTTTCATCCCAGTGCTCTCTGTACTCTTCTTGACCCAGTCCTATTTTCCATATTTTTAACCATTTAACTGGTACTTTTTGTAATTACCATTCTAAGTCTAAATAATACAATTAAACAATTTTATTGATTTAATCAATTTAATACATCTATTGTTTTATTCTATGGAATGATTAGCTAAATTTGTATAAACTCTATTACCCTAGCCTAATTATTATAGATACATTTTCAATATATCAATTGTATTAGTTAAATAGAATAATTTGAACTTCTTCCCTGTTTTCTCAACTTTAGATAGTCTCTCATAAACTTCTTGTCCATATTGTGTGCCTCCTCCCTCCTTCTCACCTTGTCCTCATCTTCTGGGGTTCTTTCTTTTGTTTCATACCACCAAGCCCAAAGCCACCTGTATTTGGGTAAACATATTCCCATCTTCTATATCGTGTCTTTAGACTTGCATTAAAAACAAAATCCAATAAATATTTATTATTTTGCCAACAATGCCCTTCACTGCGAAGCCAAGTGTTGGAGCCTTGATTTTTTTTTTTTTTTTTTTTTTTTTTTTTTGGGTGAACTATCACTCTGCCTGTACCACTTGAAAAAGTTCCTTCCATCCAGGTCAAAGGTTTATTTTTTATTACCCTCCAATAATAGCTAAAATCATGACATATGGCATTGGCTTTGTATTTAGAAGCCAATCATGTTCTTCATAGGAGTAGTATGATACAGGGATGAAGAACGTTGGCTCTAGAGTGGATTACATGGTTTCTTGTTCTGAGTCTGATACTAACTTTGTGTCCGTGAACAGCTTGGCTCTCTATGCTTTGGCTTCTTCATCTGTTAAATGTGTGTGAAAGAAGCACCAAATATATAGTATTGTTTTGAAAATTAAATAAGATGTGTGCAAAGAGTTAGCATAGTGCCTGACACATAATAAACATTGCATATTTTTTTTAAATTTTATTATAATATTTAATAGAAGTTTTTAATTGTTTTATTTTATTTTGCAATGAGAGAGGGAACATTTGCCAAATTACTATGTCACTAATACCATCTAGCTCTCTAGTCATTCTGTCTATTGCTTGAACTCTATTCCTTTCATCTTTCTGAAATATCTACTTTGGATTTCTGACTGTGATTTGGACTATTACTATTTAAACATGTTTACAAGTACCTCTCTGAGCTCTACCAGGCAAACTGTTTTTTCCTTTACGGATACTCACTCCTCAGTACTTTGTTCTCCCATGTCTACTTCATTCATCAATAGATTTTCACCTACTTTCCATTGTCCTGCAATTTGTTAGAATTGATAGTCCCTTCCAGTTATCTTCACTGCTGCTGATTTAATGATTCCCTTTTATTTTATTGGGTTCTCTGTAACGCTTATACGCATTGCATCATTCGTTTAATCTTTATAAAAAGTCTATCATGTAAGTGGTATGATTGCCATTTTAGAGATGGAAAAACCGAGGATCAGGGATTAAGAAATGTGTCCAGGACACGAAACAGCAAGTAGTGGAATCTTGAGTACCTCCCAAGTTCTTCAGACTTACTTCCGTAACCCTTGTAGGAATAGACTGCAATGTTTTTACTTGCTTCAAAGGGATTCAAGAATTGTCAAAGCCTTACTTAGATGCAAAGAGGATAGGGGAGATTTTCTACTAGTGCATGTACCTTGCTAAGTAAGCATATCTGAAAGAATAGATACAAATGCAACTGACCCAAGCTGGAGAATAAAGGAAGTAACAGCAGAAACATAATCCAAAACACAAAGACATTTTTGTTGCACATCCTTGCCTTTGTGATGAAAGCAAGTGCCTGAATTCCAGCTGTGATTACATATTTTTTCAGAGAACAAAGCTTTATAATAGTATCCTTGTCTCAACTAGACTGACAAATTAACACTTACTGATGGTGGTCCACACCTCTCCACCACATGGGGATGGCAGCTGTTGCTAGCAAGAGTACTGAGGGAGAGTTGCTATGGATTTCTTAACCTGAAGAATCTCTTGTATCCTCTATTCACAGTTCTTAAAAAAAGGCATGGGTAAATAAAAATATATTTATATTGAAAAATCCATATACATATGTGCTTATTGATTCATCCAAAATTTATTTTAGCCTAATAAAATATTAGGCCTGTGAACAAAGCATGAACTTTGAAAATAGAAAGAGATGTTCGTTTATTCTGTATGTACATTTATAACATACTGCATGCATGTATTTCATATAATTATATATACTCACAATATTGTCATATTCAATAGGTAAGAGTTTATGGTATATGTGTATACATTTCTATAACTGTTATCTGTGACACATGTGCATATGGTTCTCTATAGTTCGGTCTATCTATCCTATCCATATTCTGTATGCATCTCTGTGTATGTGTGAATCTAAGCAAAGGTTAGGACAAATGCAGGCTTTAAAGTCAGGTGGGTCTAGACCTTAAGGTCAACTCAAATACTCAATAAGCATTAACCACAGACAATTTGCTTCCCCAGTTTACCTCTAGGTTTCCTTTTTTTGCAAACATAAGATGATGATGGTATCTACTTTAAGGTCACTGTTGTGACAATGAAATAAAAGTTCATATGAGCACAGGGGTGTCTGGGTGGCTCAATCAGTTGAGCATCTGACTCTTGATTTTGGCGCAGGTCATGATCTCACTGTTCACGGGATCACGACAGGCTCCATGCTGACAGCTGACAGTAGGGATCCTGCTTGGGATTCTCTCTCCCTCTTCCCTGCTTATGCACTCTCACTCTTTCTCAAAATAAGTGAATAAAATAAAAAAAAAAATATAAGCACAAAGCAAAGGGTTTCACACATAGCAAGTGATCAATAAATGGTAGCTGTGATAATGCTGATGATGAAGATATATATTCAATTCATAATTACCAACATTATATTATATTTATATTATATTATATTTGCTTATAAAATATTTACAGATACGTAGACACATATACTATGTGTTTAGATGTTTAGAATGTTTAGAATTTATCAATCCTAAGTACTTAGAATGTTTAGAATTATCACATTTTTTCTACCTCTTTAGACTTTTATGCAGTAAGTACACATAAGTATATTTAATTCAACAAACATTAATTGAGAATTTTTTTTTAATTTTTTTTTCAACGTTTATTTATTTTTGGGACAGAGAGAGACAGAGCATGAACGGGCGAGGGGCAGAGAGAGAGGGAGACACAGAATCGGAAACAGGCTCCAGGCTCTGAGCCATCAGCCCAGAGCCCGACGCCGGGCTCGAACTCACGGACCGTGAGATCGTGACCTGGTTGAAGTCGGACGCTTAACCGACTGCGCCACCCAGGTGCCCCGAGAATTTTTTTTTTAACTAGCCTCCACATTCATCTGCTGGGTATTAAATAAATGCTGTATAAAATGCAACAGCGTCCTATATAGAAGTATGAGGGAATCAATCCCTTCTTTCTTGGAAGACTGAGGACAAGATCCATAAGATGGGAGACAACTGAAATGAGCCTTCAAGAATGAAGAGGGGCTCATTGGGGTGGAGTAGCGGGGAGGAGCTGTGGCTAGTGAAAAAGCAAGGGAGCAAAAGAGCCTGCAAACAACAGTTTATGAGTGTTTTTTTCTGTCATTGCAGAGTCTGAACTTCATAGGTAATGGGAAGCTATCAAAGATTTTTAATTAAGAGAGTAACCTGATGCATCCATGCTACAGGAGATTGGTATAAAAGGTAGGTTAAGCAGAATTTGGAAAAGGATGATCATTTAGGAGGTTATTGAAAAGTTACCAAAAACTGTATTTGTGGAATCTCTTCCACTGTAGAAAAAAATACTCATTTTCATAATTGCTTCTCAACCTTGCCCGTATCCCCATCAGATTGTGAGCTCCAGGGGCTTTCGTTTGCCTGACTCTGAGTCCCTAGTGCCTTGTAGAGAGCCAGAACAGAATAAATGCAGAGTAAATGTAGATGTAAATCTAGGATAAATGAAATAATAATATTTTCCCCATTATAGGGCTAGAAATGGAGATACAGGAGACGGAGTCCTTTTAGTGGCCATATATGCCAAAGTGTCTACATATCACAATGTGTTAAGTTTACAATGTTACTGTGAAAAAGAGAAGGAAAGCAGTGTTCCTCATCTTGCTATGTTTCCAAGTACAAAGTATGATGTGTGTACATGAGCTCATTAATATATTTTCTCTTACAAACATATTTTCAAAGTCATTTTCAATACATGCAGATGAAAAGTACTGAAAATGTGGTGTAGAAAGGGGTAGAGCCAGATGTACTCCAGATCTTCTGATAACAAATGATTGTCTATAAATCAGGTAGGTCACCCATCACATGGAGGATTCTACATTTTTAGTTGTGATAAACTGCTGTTTGCTTATAAAATAGGAGCATATAAAATATAGAACATATTTAAATTTCAGGTAGGTAGTGGGTAACTTTTTAGTATAAATAAGTTCCATGCGATATTGGTGACCTTTCCCCCACATTTCTAAATTCATCCTTTCCTTGATCTATTTTAAACGTGTTGAAATTCCATCTATCCTCTTACTTCAACTCCTGTGTTGACATTCATGACATTCTCAATTTTATCTCTAGAATGTGCCTTTCCCTTGAGCCCTGATTAAGTAGCTCAGACTCTTTGGAAATGTCCCTCAGTTTCTTTACACTACATGAGGATAATAAGAGTGCCAATCTGCTGGGATGCTATGAGAATTTAATGGATGCTTTTTTTTTAAAGACATTTAAAGTAATCCCTGGAATATATTGGCTTCAACTGTATGAAATGGCCATTATTTGTGGGTCAAATACTGATGAGTTCTAACAGTAAGCACAATATGATGTTTGCCCTAGTCATCAGTAGTAGTATCATCTTCCTACCTCCACCAATACCTATTTTATTGGCTCACTCACATGGCAGCACCATAACTTTCTACCAGAATGACTTACATGCCTGTTTCCAGTGTCCTAGATCAACACCTGGAATGTGGTAGGGACTCAATTACACTTTCTAGGCATTCTTGCAAATAATCACCAAAACCCTCTTCCTAAAACTCAAGCCATCTCAAATGCCATCTCTCGCTTTGTTTCTGAAGTTATGTTGTAACATGCAGAGGATCCTATTCTGCCACTGACTAGCTGTGTGACCTTGGATCATGCAATCACTTTACCACTCTCTTGCCATGCTTTGTGGTTTACCTGTCTTTGCCCCTTTCCTCACACTCTGTCCTCATCTAGAATATATTATCACTCCTGTTCTGTTCAATAACTTGTCTATCTAAATCACCTCACCCTTCAAGCCCAAGTTCAAAAGCTCTTTCACACATTGTTTTATTATTATTACTATTTTAATATAACATTCTATTGAGCATCAATCATATTCCAGACTAAGTCTTAGGGCTCTTGGTATATAACAGGTGCTGGAATATCAGTGCATTTCTGTTACATCCCCCACATGCATTGTTACACTATAGCCAGAGTATAATTCTGTAGAATACGTGGTGCTGTGTCCTAATTTTCAGCTAAGGAAACCAACCTTCACAGAAGCTAAATATTTTTCCCAAGAACTCACAGCTACTGATAAAATTAAGATTCTAACTCTCTTGTGGTCCCTTCCACCCTGACAGAAGCCTTGCGCCCTCAAAAGAATATTCATGTTCAATGTGAACCTCAAGTGTTCTTCATAAATCACTCTGTAATCTGTTCTTTACAAATTGGTTTTATTCCCTGGATTATATTAGGGGACTCTTGAAGATGAAAATTATATCTGATTTAACTCATCTTTGTAAGCCTTTCTTCCATTGCATAATAATAATAAAAGCTACACAAACAAACAAACAACCAGAAATAGACCCATAAATACAGAGATCAAACCAATGGTTACCAGAGGGGAAGGGCATGGGGGTGGGCAGAATGGCTGAAAGGGAATAGAAGAAGCAGACTTCCACGCAGGGAATGAATAAGTCACAGGGATAAAAGGTACAGCATAGGGAATATAGTCTGTGTTATTTTAATAGCATTTTATGGTGACAGTTGGTAGGTGTGGTTGTGATCATAGCATAAGGCATAGATTTGTGGAATCATTATGTTGTGCACCTGAAACTAATGTAACATGTGTAAACAACATTTAATTTTAAAAAGCTATACTTACTGAAAAAGCTACAAATGTCAATACTGTACCATCATTTTCTGTTTATCTGTTTAATTCTTTAAATGAAATAAACAACAAGCAGAAAACAGATCTATTGACATTTAACTATAATTGTTAATTGTTGCCAACTTGGTTCTAAAAGAAGCTTCAGAACTAAACTAGATGAACCTGCTTCAGAGTGCAACACTTTCTGCTCAGCTTGGCTACCTTGTTTACTTAAGCAACACTGAGTAAGCATCTACTTACATGCCCCACAGCTGCTCAAAGGTGAGGTCAAAGAGGAAAAAAAAATTGCCCATTTACTTTGTCTTTGGAGTTTTGGAGGTAAGCAACTGAAAATTGCTTGTTTAAAATGACCAGTTTTTAATACTGACTTTTCTGTGTACAAATTAATTTATTTTATACATTTATTTTTCCAACAAATATTTATCAAGCATCAGACACTGTGCTAAAGGCTAAGGGTATTAGTTTAACAACCTGAACCTGTTCCTAACCTTCCAGTGCTCATAATTCAGTAGGAAAGCCCACCAGGAATCAAATGATTCTAGGCATGAGCACGGCTAGCAAAGGGAAAATTCAGAGATATGAGGCAATGACCTCAGCCTGGAAAAGTGTGCCCAACATGGGTCCATGTAGAAGGAGTGTGGAAGCTTCTGAGATGAAGACCATATGGGAAGATCCAGAGAAGCAGTGAAGACAGAAGGAAGAGAAGGTACAAACCTAGGTGGGGCCCGGGAGGGAGAAATGTCACGCTATAGGAAGGAAGACTCCAGCTGATCCTTGAACATGTGGTTTTAGGGGAGCTGTGCCATTGAAAATCTGATCAGCATTACAATAACTTTTCAGTGTCCCCAAAGCATAACTATTAATAGCCTAGTATTGACTGGAAGATTTACTGATAACATAAACAAGTAACGTAATTTGTATGATATATATACCATATACTGTATTTTTATAGTAAAGTAAGCTAGGAAAAATGTTATTGAGACAATCGTGAGGAAGAACAAATACATTTACAGTACGGTATTGTACACATTGAAAGAAATCCAAGTATAAGTGAAGCCACCCATTTTGAACCCATGTTATTCTAGGGTTGTCTGAATGTTACACTATCTGGCATGAACGGATGGAGGTCTATAAAGGTAGTCAGAGAGCAGACCACAACAGCAGACCACCGTGTTTGGACTTGACTGAAGGGCAGCAGAGAAACTCAGATAGAAATGTTTGTTGAGGCAACCTAACCTTTCAGAGCTAACATACACCTAAAAAGCCAGCTATATTTACCTGTCCAACAGAGAGTGTTAACAATGCCACATGTATACACACATACATATATGTAAGTAAAAATACTTAAAAGATTCAGGACCTGCTGAGCCCGTTTGCAAGGTTTTAGTACAGATTTGAGAGAGAGCAAGACTTCATCTCCACAGCCCAGGTTGAGTTTCCAGCTTCACTCACAGAGCAAATCACCCCCTCCTCTGTGCCTTGAGCACATTTCATGGCCAAGTTACATGAGAGAAAGGGAATGGAAATTTACTGCCATCTTCACAATTGCTTTCTTAGTTATAATCACACCACAAGATGTTCCAGCAATTATTTTATTGCTACTTTGTCATTTTAAAGTGACAGGAAGAAGAAAGAAAGAAAGAAAGAAAGAAAGAAAGAAAGAAAGAAAGAAAGAAAGAAAGAAAGAAAGAAAAGAAAAAAAAAGTTGGTTTCACAGATCTATGGGGGAGGTCTCTGATATTTTTTCTCTTTATGCAATCAATGTTTTTTAGTTAGAGAGGGGCTCCAATCTATCAGACTGCTGAGAGTGCCCCTTTGAAATCTTCAGGGTGATAATTTAAGTGAAATAGAAATGGAGAGAAGGAAAAGGTCACATCCTTGGAAATCTTTTGTGATAAAGGATTTTCCTAGCTGCTTAATAAGATGGCACAGAGGGGATCAGCATTACAATTAAGTTTGCAATCTTGTTGTACCTAGTGACTCCTTCTAAATATTATCTCCGTTCTCCTTAGTTTCATTGCAACAATAAGGGTGATAAATTCCTACAGCACTCCTAACCTTGTGAGAGGACTTATTTAGCCCTGAAGTTCTCAGCTGCATCTCAGGGAAATATTGTTTCCTTGTTTGACTCTTCTGTTTCACATTTGTATCCATAATTGCATGAGATTTACAAACTGCTTTCAAAATTCAATAAGATTCCTCAGATTTCCTTAGACCATACCATATTTTCTGGGTGGAGAATAGAGCGAGAAAAAAACACAGAATTTAAAGTCAAGCAGTCTTAAATTTTAATTATATTGCTGTCACTATTTAAATGTAAATCATTCAACCCCTAAGTCTCAAGTTTTTCATGGAAATTTGCTAGTCTTGAGTTAGGTAAGCTATGCAACATGGTAGTAAGTGCCCCTATGTAGTATGTAATCAGTATATAGAATTGGTCTCACCTTCTACTATTATCTTTTTCAGTAGTCTACTCTTTTCTCTCCAAAATCTAAACATCTTTTATGTTCAATTAAGCCCTACTCATGATAAGGATAATCTCTTTGTTAGTGCAAAGGATAAAGTATCAGTAAGGTATTTCCCTGACTTTCAAGGATCTTCCATTCAGAAAGGGGAATAAGTATATGTGCGTCTAAATTTAGCACAATGCTGGAAATGTCATCACACTGTTAGAGGAAAGGAGGCTGGTGGGGATAGAGGGCAGGGAGGTCAATTTCAGCTTCAAGAAACAGGATAAACTTGCCAGGAACATACTATGAGGTCTTACCCTGGAGATATGAGTAAGTTTAAGACCAAACAAGATCATAGTACCAGGAGAGGACAGCCCACAATGCCTTATCTATAGTTGCAAAGACCAGCATACTCTGAAAGTGAAAAAAAAATTTTTCTGAAGCTCAAATAGTAGCAAAATCTAAAATGAACCTGTATGCTAGTCTTTGTTAATCTCTTTTAGTGTGAATATTCATATGTTCTTCTCCAGAAATATTAAGATATTTTCACTACAAGATTCCCAGGCCCTACTGAAGGCATTATGATATTCAGTTGAACCGGTTTGTCTTTATAAAATACTCTTTACCCACCCCCCACCCCCCCACTGATTCTACCATATATCTGACTGCATAGATCTTTGCTAAGGGATTGTATTGTGGTTCTTTATAGGCAAAGAGTAATACAGTGGTATAGATATAAGAAATTAAGAGAATACCAAGTCACCCAAAGTTGTTGGAAAGTTTAATAGGTAGACAAGTAGACTGGCAAAGATCATGAATGAGTCTCATTTGGTCAGTCAGTATTTATTGAGCACCTACTGTATTTTAGGTATCACTCTAGGTATTTGAGGGTATAGTCTGAGCATACCAAATCACAGCAATATGGCTGGGTTCTTCCTTTCTAAGTTTCTAATTTTTCTAAAATGTTGGTGATCTACCAGTGGTCTAGCTAGTGGCTCTAGGATAGATGCATATTGGTGGCATAGAAAGGTTAAGTACCTTGCTCAAGCTTTTGCAATCTATAATCATCAGAGTCAGGAAATTGAAGTCAGATAGGCTGGTATAAGACTGGGTGCTCATAACCCCACTGCACGATTTCTCTTGTATTTAATTAAAACCATGTGGGAGAGTCAACTTCGTGGGATTTGATGACAGTGTCACAGAAGGCTTGGATCTGGATCACAGAGGATGATTGAAATGTATTGTAATAGAGAAGAGGATCAACTTACTTGGCTCAGGTAGCACAGTGGCTGAGAGTGTGTCCTCCATAAGCCCAACCACCTGGCTTCTACTCTGAATTTGGCCACTAAATAGGTGGACCATCTTGGGAAAACTACTTACCTCTCTTTGTTTCATTTTCCTCATCCCCCAAATGGAAGTAATAATAGTACTTACTTTCTAATTTACATAAATTGCATAGGATTACATAAATCGCCGTATGTTAAGGTTTGGGGGCAGTGCTTGGTACATACCATTGTGTCTCTGAAAAGTTGGACAAAAGCCTTGCTTTTGTTGGCTATTTGTGCTGCTTCTGCATAGTTTTTACATAATTTAAATTATGCAGTTATTTTTATTAATGTCTGCCTTTTCACTCCTCTGGGGATTGTAAACACTGTGAAGCAGGGACTCATTCTGTTTTGTTCATTACTATCTTTAATACAAGTTTCTCATACATAGTAGTTTTTAACAAATAAATGCAAAAGGATGGATACATAAATGCATGAATGATATTAAACAGATTCAGAGTCTATATCCTTTACTCATGAGATAAATCATTTAATTTTGCTTTCTTCCTTGTCATCACCACTCGCCTACTCCCCCACCTTGGAAACCTGGGGTACTGAATGACTTACATTTATTTTTTTTTTTTCTCAGAGTGCTCTATTTTGGAGCTGAGCTCCTGCATTGATTAAATAAGGAATATTTCCTAATGTAGACACCCAAGACTAATTGCATTGTCTAGGCACATTGGATAAGGATTTAATTTCACACATCACAAGCGATCAGCATCAAATTGTCAGAGTCGTATTTCATACCTTCTTCATGGAGAACTTTAATCTTCTTAGCCCACTTTCACAGTCCACTACTCTGAAACAAGGCACAGTTAGAGCTTAATGGGGAAAAAGAAAGGTAAAATGATAAAAGTGAAAGTAAACGGTCACTCCTGCCATTGATTTCAGAATGGCATATATGTCCACAGAAGTTACTATAACTTTGAACCTAGAGTCCAGCAGTGCCTCAGAAAGCCACCCTCAGGGATGTGTAACCTCTAGCACCTGCCCCGATTATATCTACAAGGGGTCTAAATGCAGACTACCCAACAGACCTAAACCCAATCACCAGTATCTGTAGGGATCTTGTGTTCTCTCCTTTTCAAAAGCGGACATTCTTCCAGGGCCTGAATTCTTCCATCAGAATGACACAGTGGGTTTCTAAAAAGCAGTTGGAGTAAGAGAATTGTCAGTTCTGCAATATGCCACCTTTCTGCTGGGTGCTTCTGCACTGCAGCCAAAAGCAACAATTCCACCCGTAGATTCTACTTCCTGATACTTCTCAAACCCATTTTTCCCCTTTATCTCCATTGACTGTTTCTCGTGTGAGATCCTCAGTGTCTTTTAGATGAATGATTATTAAAGTAGGCTTCAATAGAACTCCCTCCTCCTTCCTATACTCACAATGAAGTGTCTACATCATTGCCTGAGTTCTAACATGCAAATCTGCTTACATTTTTTCAAACAGCCCCTCTTCTAAATAGTATAAAGGTTTTACCATGTCAGAAAATGTCCTTACGTGGAAACCTGCCACATTTCCCAGTATGTTCCAACCTTTCAGACTCAGTCCTAATGGTGTGATGATGAAAAATCTCCCCAAATCCTTTATATGTCAATGACCTATTCTTGCTCTGTGCCCCATTAGTTATATTTGTCTCCATTTCCTGAGCCATTACTCTGACCTCATCAATTTATTTGTTAGTGTGATTGGAATTAGCTAAACTCACTCAATGGATTTGCAATCAGTGGTAATTTGAGTAGGGGCCTATGCTGATACAGTCTGGACTCTCACATGTTTGGGGCTCAACTTTCTATAAGTAGTCTAGGAGGCCAGTGGCTAGTACAAGTGGGTTTTTCTCCACATGGTATATCTCCTCTTCCAGTACCCTAGTCCAAACTTATTCTCATGTCGGTGGCAGGACTTCAAGAGAATAGAAACATTCAAGGTCTCTTGAGGCCTAGATTCATAACTGGCCAATCATCATTTCCATCACAATTTGTTAATAATTAGAAGGTCAGCACAGATGAAGGAGTTAGGGATATATTCTGTACATCTTGATAGAGCTACAAAGTTACAATGCAGAAAGCATGGCTGCAGGGAGGGATGGAAAATTGGTACCATTTTTGTAATCAGTCTACTATATCTTGTAAGAAAAGCAGAACATTCTTAAACACGGTCATGTTTCTCACCTGAGTAATCAGAACAGTGATGGGCACAGAGCAGTCAACTACCGATTAACGTTGGTTAAATTCAGCTGATTTATAGCAGTTATTAGAGAAAATATTCTCAGGGATATTTATAATCAATTAGCTGTTTTGTAGAAGAGCTAAGTGAGAAGAGATGTTATAAATGACCACAAATCTATATAAATAGCTAATACTTCACAGATTGTATGCCATGGGATGGAGATACTTCTGTCCCTACTTTGCATATGAGGAAAGGGAGGCTCTCAAAGATTAAAGAGAGGCAGTATTGTGCAGGTAGTCCCAGGGAGAATCCAGGACTTAAAAACACATATCTTTTTACTTTACTCTGACTGCTGTGTTTTCTTTTTCCTTGTACCCCTTTGGTATTTAAGAAGCTATTTAGACTGACTTACATGTACCAACACCAACATTCTGGCCATTATGTTATTGCTAAAGGTTTTCAGGGAAAGAACATCTGTGTAAGAGATTTTGCTTATGTGGAAATCTTTTCTAGGTTATTCATTCTTGCAAGGACAAAACCAATTTCTTTTGCAGCCATAGTTACTGTTTATGCGTTCAATAAATTTCATGTTCTCCATGCAGTTGATGAGATGCTGCTTTATGCAAGGATGCCAATCAAAAGTCTGAAAACTATATCCCTCTGAATAAACATTACCCTGAAAGGTGGGGAGGTGAAAGTTCTTTTTATCCTTAAATTCTTTTAGCTCTTTGTTAATCCAAAGAGCTGAAAATATTTCAAGTCAAACATGGCCACTAACCATCTGGCTGAGTTAGAAGTTTATTTAGTAATCTCCTTATCAGCCAAACAGCTGGAAGTCTAGATAAGTCCTGTGTGTAAGAAGCCAGTGTCAACTTGTTTACAGATGATAGTAGCAAGAAAAAAATATATTAGAAAAGGAGTTCGTCAGTAGGAACTAATTTGGGAATTTTGCCGGCATTCGCTGAACACTCCACTGGTGAATTTGTCATCGACTGAACTAAGTGGAGATTTGAAGGACACTTTCAAGTGTGTCATCTACAAGTAAGCATTATTTTAGTATGTGGTTTTCAAAGTGTTTTCTACCCAGGACTTGGTTCAAATATCTAAAAAGTGATACTACCTTATTTTGCTTTAATGCAACAGATGTGTCACCACAAACTTGCACGCAAATTGATTTTTTTTCCCTTTGTAAATGGAAACCTAATTGAAATGCACTAGGGGGGAATTCGCTAGTTAAAGAAATCCTCGCATAGTGTGAAAATTGCCTTTTCTCTTGAGAATAAATATTTCTTCATGTATCTGTTTTGTGAATTTAAATTTTTGTGCGATGACTTCCATATCACTTAGCTCGTGTGTATAGCCTAGGGCACCTGGGAAAAATGCATTACCATCAATTTAGTAATAGGTTGTTTCTGAATATCTACCACACCCCCAAACCATGAAAGAATTTTGCAACCTGAAAACACTGCACTTGTTATTGAACTTATTACATGTACCCTTATCTAACTCTGTAACTAAACTAGGACTATTTGAAAGTCAAAACCCCTCCGATCCATCCATTGTATTACTCTATGAAGCAGCAAGATGTGATCAAGGCAGAAAAGTTGTTAAAGTAAATTGATATATCAATTTAAATACTAGCTCTACATAGTCATTCAGATATCTCCTATACTCAGTCAAATGTGGAAGGCAGTTCTACATGAGAGAATGAGTTTTGGTGTGGATAACCAGTGACAAGTCACATCACTTCTTTGCACACCAGTTAGTTCATGTGTAAAGGCCTTTGGCACAGACCCTGAGGCGTATAGTACGTATCCAATATGCAGAATATTGCTACTTTTGCTAGTTTTGTCATTGCCCATACTGTCAGAGAGTTCTGCATGCACACCCCGTATGAGTCTGGCCAACCCCAGGCAGGAGGCAACAAAGGCAGGCTCTACACCTCTTTCAGCTTCCTCTTTCTCAGCTGTAGTCATTTCTTCCTGATCTTTAGGTTATCTTCTTGATATCTGGCTTAACTTTATCCTTGTACTAGTGTTTCTCTGTTGTCTTGGAATGTAAGGTGACTTGTCATGAAACAGACAGGTGACTTCCTCATGTTTAGACCAGTGTTGTAGGCTCCATATCCTTTTTACATTCAGATGCTCAGGCTTTGAAGTCAGGCACTATTCTCCTTTACTAATTTCATGATTTGAAGTGAGTCATTTAGCACTTTTCAGTCTCAGATGTTTCATCTTGAAAATGGAATTCAAAATAACTTACTTTTAGAGTTGTTGGAAAGATGAAATAAAACAATGAGTATGAGACATTTAGTGAGTGCCTAGTATATAGGCAGCACATGATAAATGGTGGTAGTTATAATCATCAGGTCCTTCTTATCCCCTGCACCCAGATTTGAAGACTCCCAATTATGTGATAACTATTTCCTTAAAGAGATTCTGAGATTCTTTTGTTTTTATATCACTTGTTCACCTTCAGACATCTATAACAGCATACATATATTAGCATCCATATTTGCAGTGATTTTTGAACAGTCTTTTATATACTTCATGGTCCTCTTGAAACAGAGACCTGTGGACTCTTGCCAGAGAAATATATTTCACTTTTTTAAATGAGTATGCTATTCCTCTACTCAATACATCCTCTGATTTCAGAGCTATTTTTGATCCTGTTCTATCTTATCTCTCTAGTCTCGTTGCCTGTATGTTATGTACTCTTGCTTCAAACTCAGTGAATGATGTATTTTTCTCTAAATGTGGCTTCTTTCAGACTTCAGTATTAGGTAGAGTTTGCTTTGAGTGTATTTTCTCCTCTCACCCTCTCAGCAGACTCCTTTAAGTCTCACCCATTGGTCTACTGTTGCTTACCTAGGTTCTTCCTCCTGGAGCTCTTCCTGCACCATTTATAAATCTACATTACAGCCCTGTTCCAAAGGCATTGAACTTGACAGTCCACTTCATTATGCTTTAATCATATACAGTGGGGACTATTCCTTATTAGATTTTATATGGCCAATGACTAGCACAGTGCCTACCCATAATGGGTTATCTCTCTTTCACTGCCTTATTCTTGTTTTACTTCTCCCTCTCTTTCCTTTCTTTGTGTGTGTGTGTGTGTGCACATGCACATTTTCTTTTAATAAAAAATAAGCTGTTCAATGTCATGTATACTTCTTTCTTTTCTCTAATAGTTAGCATACTCCAGGGTAAATAACACATAATGTAAACAAATTAGAGGAGTTCTCACCTTACTATTTAGTTTGTGGACACATATTCCCAGGGAAGAGGCAGATACTGGAACAGACATTTTCTCTAAATAGTACAATATGCATTCACAGCTGTAAAATCAATACACCATTTACTGAAAGAGAGTTAGCTTTATCTGTTGTGTGTGCTGTATTACAAATGACTTTACACAAATGCGATTGAGCTCAACCTTCCAATTTGTGAAAATTGTTCAATAAAATTATTTCTAATTCATACTAGGGAATAAAACCTCAATAAACAGCATAATCTTGAGATTTAGTTCAAGAAAGGATCTTTAAGAAAATGCCTTTGTTTAGATTCTTGGGAATTTCAGGCAGTCATTCATGCATTGAAATTGAACATACGATATAATGTTTAAATGAAAAATTATTGCAAGACTGGCCATTGAAAGCTAATACATTCAAAATCTTTGTAAGTTTTCTATCACAGTTATCAGTTTGGCTCACAGGAGACCATTTTAAATTTTTTAAAAAAATCTTTGGTAACATTTATTTATTATTGAGAGACAGAGACAGAGCATGAACATAGGAGGAGTGGAAAGAGTGGGGGACACAGAATCCGAAGCAGGCTCCAGGCTCTGAGCTGTCAGCACAGAGCCCGATGTGGGGCTCAAACCCATAAACCATGAGATCATGACCTGAGCTGAAGATGGATGCTTAACCAACTGAGCCACCCAGGTGCCCAGGCTATTTTAAATTTTTAAACAAAGTATAGAATAATATACAATATTCTATAAATTAGCATTTACTTATAGGATATAAATAATTAGAGATCATTTTTAACATTGGGGTGCCTGGGTGTGGCTCAGTTGGTTAAGCGTCTGGTTTCAGCTCAGGTCATGATCTCGCAGTTTGTTGCTTTGAGCCCCACATCCGGCCCTGTGCTGACAGCTCAGAGTCTGGAGCCTGCTTGGGATTTTGTGTCTCCCTCTGTGTCTCTCTTCCCCTCCCCCACTCATACTCAGTGTCTCTCAAAAATAAACATAAACAAAAGTAAATAATTTTGACTTTACTAATCACATGACATTTAAATCTAAAAAATATCAGAAACAACCAAAGAAGCTTTATAATACACACAGAAAACTTTGTGTGTATGTTTCTTTGTGTCAGTAGTTACCTCTTCATTGTGCTACAACCTATTTAATAATACTGGATTGTTCTACCTTTGTCTGCAAACATGCTTTTATGCATTCTCTTAATGCTATCCAGTTTGAAACTATGAGGCTTTAGCTTCTTTTCATGTTAAAATATTTCATGTATCCAAAAGAAACTTTCTGTTTATCACATTCTTAAGGACAACATTAACAGTACTATTGAACATCTGTTCTGAGTTATCTTTTATTTACCTCTATTTTATATTTGCTACATTAATTTCCTGTATCTTTTGGAAGTTTGATATAAATGTGTCATCTGGATATATTTTTCTCCATTTGTTTCTTTCATCCGGCATTAACTTTATGAAATTCATATATATTGAAGCATATGCCTATAGTTCATTCATTATCAATTCTGTATAGTATATGTGAAGCTTCATATTGACATGATAATAGCAAACTATTTTTTTAAAATTTTTTCAATGTTTATTTATTTTTGAGAGACAGAGAGAGAGACAGAGTGTGAGTAGGGAAGGGGCAGAGAGAGAGGGAGACACAGAATTCAAAGCAGACTCCAGGATCTGAGCTGTCAGCACAGAGCCTGATGCAAGGCTCGAACCTACAAACCGTGAGATTGTGATCTGGGCCAAAGTCGGGTGCCCAACCGACTGAGCCACCCAGGCGCCCCTAATAGCAAACTATTTTTAAATAATTGTACCAAATGCATTTCTACCAATATAATATAAGTTACTGTTGCTCTATAATCCTGCCAGTGGTGAGTATCATCAGACATACTAAATTATGAACAGCCTGTTGAGAATGAAATGGTATCTTCTTGTGGTTTTAATTTCCATTTTCCTTTTTAGTAAGGAAGGTGAACACTTCTCATATATTAAGTGATCATTCTAGTTTCTTATTCTGTGAAATGTCTGTTCATGTCTTTTGCCCATTTTTCTATTTGTTTGGTTATCTTTTTCTTGCAGTGCTAGTAATACTTTATATATTATGGGTGTTAATACCTTGTCTTTAAATGTGTTGTAAATATCTTTTTTCTACTTTGAGGCTCACATTTTGACTCTCTTCATGGTAACTTTTGAAGAACATACTCTTTTTTTAATGTTTATTATTTTGAAAGGGAAAGAGCACTGTCAGTGTGGACCACTCTTGGGATTATAAAACATTGATAATGGGCACATGGACTGGTTTTTAAAGAAATTGATGTAGAGCCTCGGATCAAGATGGTGGAGCAGCATGGAGACCCTCAGCTTGTCTCATCCCTGAAACACAGCTAGATCAGTCCCAAACTATTTTGAACATCTAGGAAATTGATCTGAGGATTAACACAGCAATCTGGATAACTTGAGCCACAGAACTCAGCAGGTACATGGTGGGGAGAGGTTAACTGGGAGAGAGAAAAGATATGGACTGTTGGGAGCTGTTTTTGTGGAGAGGAGAAAGAGAAAGAGGGAGAGTTCAGCACTTTGTGATCGTGCAAGAAAAGCACTTCCTCGAAAGTAGCTGGAAAGAGAGAGGGTGAAAACACACACAAGGGACTGGACTAGAAATCTGTTCCCCAATAACATTGATGGGAAGAAAGGAGAGGGTTTCAATACCACGAAGATTCTGTAAACAGTGGAGTGCAGAGTCTGAAGTTCCAGAGCTCAGTGCCTGGTGCTCTGGTAAGGAAATAGAGTGAATCCCCAGGAGGAGGCAGCATGGTCTGAGGGGTCCATGTGTCACATGGGGAGCAGCAGTTCCCCTCCTGGGAGTGCATTTGGTAGAGACCATATGGCCTCCCCACAGGCAAAGGTCCCAGTGGATCCTGGAAAGCAGCCACATTTGCTGGTATTGAGACAAAGATGCTAGAGTATGGTGAAACCTGACACCGGCTGTGTATTATGGATTGCCATAATCTCTGAACCTCTGCTGCTGCACAATCACATGAACATTTTCTGGGGCAAGCTGCCACTTGAGACCCTCAAGTCATTGATCATGAGACCCTGTATTTATTTAGTATTGTATTTATTTAGTTTTTCTTCTCTTCCTCATTCTTGGGTACAAAAAGTGAAAAATATATTTTTATGTTTTTAGTTTTTTTATTTTTAAAATTTTTTCTATTTTTTTTCTTAATTTCATTTTATTATATTTTATTATATATATATTTAATTTTTAAAATATTCTTACCTTTTTGTTTCCTTTTCTTTCCCTTTTTTCTCCATTCTATCAAGCTGCTTTCAACAAGCAGACCAAAACAAACCTAGGGTCTAGCTTCCTTTATTTGATTTTTTGTTTTGTTTTTACTTTTTCTACTTTTTATTTTTTGTCATATTAAATTTTTCTTCCTCCAAAATGACAAAATGAAGGAATTCACCCCAAAAGAAAGAAAGGAAGAAATGACAGCCAGGGGGCTTAATCAACACAGATATAAGCAAAATATCTGAACTAGAATTTAGGGCCACAGTAATAAGAAAACTACCTGGGGTTGAAAAAAAGCATAGCATCTCTTTCTGTGGAGATAAGAGAAATAAAATCTAGTCAGAATGAAATTTAAAATGGTATCACTGAGATGCAATCTCGAATGGTGCCATGATTGCAAAGATTGATGAAGTAGAGCAGTGAATCAGTGATTAAGAAGATAAAAGTATGGGGAATGATGAAGCATAACAAAATAAGAAAACAAAGGCAAAAGTTCATGATTCAAGACTTAGAGAACTCAGTGACTTATTAAAAGAAATATCAAAATCATAGGAGTCCCAGAAGATGAAGAGAGAGAATAAAGCAGGCAGATGGTTTATGTGAGCAATTTATAGAGGAAAACCTTCCTAATCTGGAGAAGGACACATATATCAAAATCCAAGAAGCACAAATAACTCCCATTAGATTAAAGAAAACCGACCATCACCAAGGCATATCATAGTCAAATTCACAAAATACACAGAGAAGAAAAGAAATCTGAAAACAGCAAGAGAAAAAAAGTCCTTAACCTGTAAGGGAAAACAGATCATGTTCACAGCAGACCTATCCACAGAAATTTGGCAGCCTAGAAAGAAGTAGGCAGATATATTCAACGTGTTAGGTACGAAAAATATGCAACCAAGAATTCTTTATCTGGCAAGGCTGTCATTCAACATAGAAGGTGAGAGAAAGAGTTTTGCAGACAAACAAAAACTAAAGGTGTTTGTGACCACTAGACCACCCCTGCAAGAAATTACAAGGGGGATCCTTCGGGGAAAAGAAAAGAAAAAAAGAAAAAAGGCCAAAAGCAACAAAGACTAGAGAGGATCAGAGAACAACACCAGAAACACCAACTCAATTGGAAACACAATGGCTCTAAATTCATATCTTTAAGCACTCACTCTAAGTGTCAATGGACTAAATGCTCCAATCAAAAGACATAGAGTATCAGAGTGGATAAGAAAACAAGACCCATCTATATGCCGCTTCTAAGAGACTCGTTTTTAGACCTAAAGACACCAGAAGATTGAAAGTGGATGGAGAACCATTTATCATGCTAATGGTCATCAAAAGAAAGCTGTAGTAGCCATACTTATATTGACAAAATATATTTTAAAATCAAGACTGTAACAAGAGATGAAGAAGGACATTATATCATAATTAGGAAGTCTATCCTCCAAGAAGATCTAACATTTGTAAATATTTATGTGTCCAACATGAAAGCACCCAAATATATAAATCAATTAATCACAAACATAAAGAAACTCATTGATAATACCATAATAGTAGGGGACTTCAACACCTCACTTAAAGCAATAGACACATCATCTAAACAGAAAATCAACAAGAAAACAATGGCTTTGAATGACACACTGGACCAGATGGATTTAGCAAATATTTTCAGAACATTTCATCCTAAGGCAGCAGAATACACATTCTTTTCAAATGCACATGGAACATTCTCCAGAATAGATCACATATCGGGTCACAAATCAACCCTCAACACGTACAAAAAGATCAAGATCATACCTTGCATATTTTCACATCACAACGCTATGAAACTTGAAATCAACTGCAAGAAAAAATCTGGAGAGACCATGAATACATGGAGATTAAAGAACATCCTACTAAAAAATTAATGAATTAACAAAAAAATTAAAGAGGAAATTAAAAGTACCTGGAGGCCAGTGAAAATGAAAACACGACAGCCCAAAACCTCTGAGATGCAGCAAATGTTGTTATAAGAGGGAAGTATATAGCAATCCAGGCCTTACTAAAGAAGAAAGAAAGGTCTCAAATACACAACCCAACCTTAACACAGATTTGGAGAAAGAACAGCAAATAAAACCCAACCAGTAATAGAAGGGAAATAATAAAGATTAGAGCAGAAATCAATGGTATCAAAATAAATTTAAAAAACAAACAAAACAGTAGAATGGATCAATGAAGCCAGGAGCTGGTTCTGTGAAAGAATTAACAAAATTGATAAACCCTAGCCAGTTTGATTAAAAAGAAAAAGGGAAGGACCCAAATAAATAAAATCATGAATGAAAGAGGAGGGATCACAACCAATACCACTGAAATGCAAATGATAATATGAGAATATTATGAGCAATTATATGCCAACAAATTGGGCAATCTGGAAGAAATGGACAAATTCCTAGAAAAATATAACCTACCAAACTGAAACAGGAAGAAAAAGAAAATTTGAACAGACCCATAACCAGTAAAGAAATGGAATCAGTAATCAAAATCTCCCAACAAACAAGAGTCCAGGGCTGGATGCCTTTCCAGGGGAATTCTACCAAACACTTAAAGAAGAGTTAACACGTATTCCTTTGAAGTTGTTCTGAAAAATAGAAATGGAAGGAAAACTTCCAAATGCATTTTATGAGGTCAGCATTACCCTGATTCCAAAACCATAAAAAGACCCCACTAAAAAGGAGAATTAGAGACCAATTTCCCTGATGAACATGGATGCAAAAATTCTCAGCAAGATACTAACCAACTGGATCCAACAATACATTAAAAGAATTATTCATCACAATCAAGTGGGATTTATTCCCAGGATGCAGTACTGGTTCAATATCTGCAAATCAATCAATGTGATTCATCACATTAATAAAAGAAAGGATAAGAACCACGTGATCCTCTCAATAGATGCAGAGAAAGCATTGCAAAATACAGCATCCTTTTTTGATAAAAACCCTCAAGAAAGTAGGGATAGAAGGATCATACCTCAAGATCATAAAGGCCATATATGAAAGACGCACCACTAATATCATCCTCAAGGGGGAAAAACTGAGAGATTTCCCCCTAAACTCGGGAACACAACAAGGATGTCCACTCTCACCACTATTATTCAACATAGTGTAGGAAGTCCTAACCTTAGCAATCAAACAACACAAAGAAATAAAAGGCATCCAAATTGGCAAGGAAGAAGTCACAATTTAACTCTTTGCAGATGGCATGATACTCTATGTGGAAAACCCAAAAGACTCCACCAAAAACTGGTAGAACTGATCCAGAATTCAACAACATTACAGGATATAAAATTAATGTACAGAAATAGGTTGCATTTCTACCCACCAATAATGAAGCAGCAGAAAGAGAAATCAAAGAATGAATCCCATTTACAATTGTACTAAAACCCATAAAATACCTAGATATAAACCTAACCAAAGAGATGAACGATATGTATGTTGAAAACTACAGAAAACTTGTGAAGCAAATTGAAGACACAAAGAAATAGAAAAACATTCCATGCTCATGGAGTGGAAGAAAAAATATTGTTAAAATGTCGATACTACCCAAAGCAGTCTACATATTCACTGCAATCCCTAACAAAATAGCACCAGCATTCTTCACAGGAGAATGAAACCAGGAGAGACTCCAAATAGCCAAAGCATTCCTGAAAAAGAAAACCAAAGCTGGAGGAATCACAATCCCAGACTTCAAGCTGTATTACGAAGCTATAATTATCGAGACACTATGGTACTGACACAAGAGCAGACACATAGATCAATGGAATAGAATAGAGAACCCAGAAATGGACCCACAAATGTATGGCCAACTAATCTTTGACAAAGCAGGAAGGAATATCTAATGGAAAAAAGACAGTCTCTTCAGCAAACGTTGTTGGGAAAACTGGCCAAGAATATGCAGAAGAATGAACCTGGACCACTTTATTACACCATACACAAAAATAAACTCAAAATGGATGAAAGACCTAAATGTAAGACAGGAAGCCATCAAACCCCCAGAGGAGAAAATAGGCAACCACCTTTTTGACCTTTGCCACAGCAACTTCTTACTTGACATGTCTCTGGAGGCAAGGGAAACAAAAGCAAAGATGAACTATTGGGATCTCATCAAGATAAAAATCTTCTGCATAGCAAAGGAAACAATCAGCAAAACCAAAAGGCAACTGTCAGAATGGAAGAAGATATTTGCAAATGACATTGGATAAAGGGTTAGTATCCAAAATCTATAAAAAAACTTACCAAACTCAACACCCAAAAAACAAATAATCCAGTGAAGAAATGGGCAAAAGGCATGAAAAATAGATATTTTTCCATTTTCATTCATGATTTTATCTATTTGGGTCATCTGTCTTTTCTTTTTGAGAAGCCTGGCTAGGGACTTATCAGTTTTGTTTATTTTTTAAAAAAACAACTCTTGGTTTCATTGATCTGCTCTACAGTTTTTTTTAGATTCTATATTGTTTATTTCTGCTCTCATCTTTATCATTTCTCTTCTTCGGCTGGGTTTGTGGTGTCTTTGCTGTTATGCTTCTATTTCCTTTAGGTGTGCTGTTAGATTTTGTATTTGGGATTTTTTGTTTGTTTCTTGAGATAGGCCTGGATTGCAATGTATTTTCCTCTCAAGACTGCCTTTGCTGCATCCCAAAGCGTTTGGATTGCTGTATTTTATTTTCATTTGTTTCCATATATTTCTTAATTTCTTCTGCAATTGCCTGGTTGACCTATTCATTCTGTGGTAGGGTATTCTTTAACCTCCATGCTTTTGGAGGTTTTCCAGACTTTTTCCTGTGGTTGATTTCAAGCTTTATAGCATTGTGGTCTGAAAGTGTGCATGGTATGATCTCAATTCTTTTTACTTATTAAAGACTGTTTGTGACCCAGTATGTGATCTATCTTGGAGAATTTTCCATGTGCACTTGAGAAGAAAGTATATTCTGTTGCTTTGGGATTCAGAGTTCTTAATATATCTGTCAAGTCCATCTGATCCAATGTACCATTCAGGGCCCTTGTTTCTTTATTGATCCTGTGCCTAGATGACCTATCCATTGTTGTAAGTGGAGTATTAAAGTCCCCTGCAATTACCACATTCTTATCAATAAGGTTCATTATGTTTGTGATTAGTTGTTTTATATATTTGGGGGCTCCCGTATTCGGCACATAGACATTTATAAATGTTAGCTCTTCTTGATGGATAGATCTTATAATTATTATATAATTCCCTTCTTCATCTCTTGTTACAGCCTTTAATTTAAAGTCTAGTTTTTCTGATATAAGTATGGCTACTCCAGCTTTCTTTTGACATCCAGTAGTGTGGTAGATAGTTCTCCATCCCCTCACTTTCAATCTGTAGGTGTCCTCAGGTCTAAAATGAGTCTCTTGTATCCTAAGGGGGACCCTGTGAGACAAAGTACCAGAGACATCACTACAAGCATAAAACATACAGACATCACAATGACTCTAAACCCATATCTTTCTATAATAACACTGAATGTAAATGGACTAAATGCGCCAACCAAAAGACATAGGGTATCAGAATGGATAAAAAAACAAGACCCATCTATTTGCTGTCTACAAGAGACTCATTTTAGACCTGAGGACACCTTTAGATTGAGAGTGAGGGGATGGAGAAATATTTATCATGCTACTGGAAGCCAAAAGAAAGCTGGAGTAGCCATCCTTATATCAGACAAACTAGACTTTAAATTAAAGGCTGTAACAAGAGATGAAGAAGGACATTATATAATAGTGACAGGGTCTATCCATCAGGAAGAGCTAACAATTATAAATGTCTATGCGCCGAATACCGGAGCGCCCAAATATATAAAACAATTACTCATAAACACAAGCAACCTTATTGATAAGAATGTGGTCATTGCAGGGGACTTTAACACCCCACTTACAGAAATGGATAGATCATCTAGACACACGATCAATAAAGAAACAAGGGCCCTGAATGAGACATTGGATCAGATGGACTTGACAGATATATTTAGAACTCTGCATCCCAAAGCAACAGAATATACTTTCTTCTCGAGTGCACATGGAACATTCTCCAAGATAGATCATATACTGGGTCACAAAACAGCCCTTCATAAGTTTACAAGAATTGAAATCATACCATGCATACTTTCAGACCACAACGCTATGAAGCTTGAAATCAACCACAGAAAAAAGTCTGGAAAACTTCCAAAAGCATGGAGGTTAAAGAACACCCTACTAACGAATGAGTGGGTCAACCAGGCAATTAGAGAAGAAATTAAAAAATATATGGAAACAAACGAAAATGAAAATACAACAATCCAAACGCTTTGGGACGCAGCGAAGGCAGTCCTGAGAGGAAAATACATTGCAATCCAGGCCTATCTCAAGAAACAAGAAAAATCCCAAATACAAAATCTAACAGCACACCTAAAGGAAATAGAAGCAGAACAGCAAAGGCAGCCTAAACCCAGCAGAAGAAGAGAAATCATAAAGATCAGAGCAGAAATAAACAATATAGAATCTAAAAAAACTGTAGAGCAGATCAATGAAACCAAGAGTTGGTTTTTTGAAAAAATAAACAAAATTGACAAACCTCTAGCCAGGCTTCTCAAAAAGAAAAGGGAGATGACCCAAATAGATAAAATCATGAATGAAAATGGAATTATTACAACCAATCCCTCAGAGATACAAACAATTATCAGGGAATACTATGAAAAATTATATGCCAACAAATTGGACAACCTAGAAGAAATGGACAAATTCCTGAACACCCACACTCTTCCAAAACTCAATCAGGAGGAAATAGAAAGCTTGAACAGACCCATCACCAGCGAAGAAATTGAATCGGTTATCAAAAATCTCCCAACAAATAAGAGTCCAGGACCAGATGGCTTCCCAGGGGAGTTCTACCAGACGTTTAAAGCAGAGATAATACCTATCCTTCTCAAGCTATTCCAAGAAATAGAAAGGGAAGGAAAACTTCCAGACTCATTCTATGAAGCCAGTATTACTTTGATTCCTAAACCAGACAGAGACCCAGTAAAAAAAGAGAACTACCGGCCAATATCCCTGATGAATATGGATGCAAAAATTCTCAATAAGATACTAGCAAATCGAATTCAACGGCATATAAAAAGAATTATTCACCATGATCAAGTGGGATTCATTCCTGGGATGCAGGGCTGGTTCAACATTCGCAAATCAATCAACGTGATACATCACATTAACAAAAAAAAAGAGAAGAACCATATGATCCTGTCAATCGATGCAGAAAAGGCCTTTGACAAAATCCAGCACCCTTTCTTAATAAAAACTCTTGAGAAAGTCGGGATAGAAGGAACATACTTAAAGATCATAAAAGCCATTTATGAAAAGCCCACAGCTAACATCATCCTCAACGGGGAAAAACTGAGAGCTTTTTCCCTGAGATCAGGAACACGACAGGGATGCCCACTCTCACCGCTGTTGTTTAACATAGTGCTGGAAGATCTAGCATCAGCAATCAGACAACAAAAGGAAATCAAAGGCGTCAAAATTGGCAAAGATGAAGTCAAGCTTTCGCTCTTTGCAGATGACATGATATTATACATGGAAAATCCGATAGACTCCACCAAAAGTCTGCTAGAACTGATACATGAATTCAGCAAAGTTGCAGGATACAAAATCAATGTACAGAAATCAGTTGCATTCTTATACACTAACAATGAAGCAACAGAAAGACAAATAAAGAAACTGATCCCATTCACAATTGCACCAAGAAGCATAAAATACCTAGGAATCAATCTAACCAAAGATGTAAAGGATCTGTATGCTGAAAACTATAGAAAGCTTATGAAGGTAATTGAAGAAGATTTAAAGAAATGGAAAGACATTCCCTGCTCATGGACTGGAAGAATAAATATTGTCAAAATGTCAATACTACCCAAAGCTATCTACACATTCAATGCAATCCCAATCAAAATTGCACCAGCATTCTTCTCGAAACTAGAACAAGCAATCCTAAAATTCATATGGAACCACAAAAGGCCCGAATAGCCAAAGTAATTTTGAAGAAGAAGACCAAAGCAGGAGGCATCACAATCCCAGACTTTAGCCTCTACTACAAAGCTGTCATCATCAAGACAGCATGGTATTGGCACCAAAACAGACACATAGACCAATGGAATAGAATAGAAACCCCGGAACTAGACCCACAAACGTACGGCCAACTCATCTTTGACAAAGCAGGAAAGAACATCCAATGGAAAAAAGACAGTCTCTTCAACAAATGGTGCTGGGAGAACTGGACAGCAACATGCAGAAGGTTGAAACTAGACCACTTTCTCACACCATTCACAAAAATAAACTCAAAATGGATAAAGGACCTGAATGTGAGACAGGAAACCATCAAAACCTTAGAGGAGAAAGCAGGAAAAGCAATCTCTTCCTCGACACATCCCCAAAGGCAAGGGAATTAAAAGCAAAAATGAACTACTGGGACCTTATGAAGATAAAAAGCTTCTGCACAGCAAAGGAAACAACCAACAAAACTAAAAGGCAACCAACAGAATGGGAAAAGATATTTGCAAATGACATATCGGACAAAGGGCTAGTATCCAAAATCTATAAAGAGCTCACCAAACTCCACACCCGAAAAGCAAATAACCCAGTGAAGAAATGGGCAGAAAACATGAATAGACACTTCTCTAAAGAAGACATCCGGATGGCCAACAGGCACATGAAAAGATGTTCAGCGTCGCTCCTTATCAGGGAAATACAAATCAAAACCACACTCAGATACCACCTCACGCCAGTCAGAGTGGCCAAAATGAACAAATCAGGAGACTATAGATGCTGGAGAGGATGTGGAGAAACGGGAACCCTCTTGCACTGTTGGTGGGAATGCAAATTGGTGCAGCCGCTCTGGAAAGCAGTGTGGAGGTTCCTCAGAAAATTAAAAATAGACCTACCCTATGACCCAGCAATAGCACTGCTAGGAATTTATCCAAGGGACACAGGAGTACTGATGCATAGGGGCACTTGTACCCCAATGTTCATAGCAGCACTCTCAACAATAGCCAAATTATGGAAAGAGCCTAAATGTCCATCAACTGATGAATGGATAAAGAAATTGTGGTTTATATACACAATGGAGTACTACGTGGCAATGAGAAAAAATGAAATATGGCCTTTTGTAGCAACGTGGATGGAACTGGAGAGTGTGATGCTAAGTGAAATAAGCCATACAGAGAAAGACAGATACCATATGGTTTCACTCTTATGTGGATCCTGAGAAAGTTAAGAGAAACCCATGGGGGAGGAGAACAAAAAAAAAAAAAAAAAAAAAAAGAGGTTAGAGTGGGAGAGAGCCAAAGCATAAGAGACTGTTGAGAACTGAGAACAAACTAAGGGTTGATGGGGGGTGGGAGGGAGGAGAGGGTGGGTGATGGGTACTGAGGAGGGCACCTTTTGGGATGAGCACTGGGTGTTGTATGGAAACCAATTTGACAATAAATTTCATATATAAATAAAAAAAAAATAAAATAAAATGAGTCTCTTGTAGACAGCAAATAGATGGGTCTTGTTTTTTTATCCATTCTGATACCCTTTGTCTTTTGGTTGGAGCATTTAGTCCATTTACATTCAGTGTTATTATTGAAAGATATGGGTTTAGACTCATTGTGATGTCTGCAGGTTTCATGCTTGTAGTGATGTCTCTGGTACTTTGTGGTCCTTGCAACATTTCACTCACAGAATCCCCCTTAGGATCTCTTGTAGGGCTGGTTTAGTGGTGATGAATTCCTTCAGTTTTTGTTTGTTTGGAAAAACCTTTATCTCTCCTTCTATTCTGAATGACAGACTTGCTGGATAAAGTATTCTCAGCTGCATATTTTTTTCTGTTCATCACATTGAAGATTTCCTGCCATTCCTTTCTGGCCTGCCAAGTTTCAGTAGATAGGTCTGCTACTATTATTATGTGTCTACCTTTGTAAGTTATAGTCTATTTATCCCTAGCTACTTTCAGAATTTTCTCTTTATCCTTGTATTTTGCCAGTTTCATTATGATATGTCATCAGAAGATCAATTCAAGTTACGTCTGAAGGGAGTTCTCTGTGCCTCTTCGATTTCAATGCCTTTTACCTTCCCCAGATCAGGGAAGTTCTCAGCTATGATTTGTTCAAGTACACCTTCAGCCCCTTTCTCTCTCTCTTCTTCTGGAATTCCTATATGGATATTGTTCCATTTGATTGCATCACTTAGTTCTCTAATTCTCCCCTCATACTCCTGGATTTTTTTTATCTATCTTTTTCTCAGCTTCCTCTTTTTCCATAATTTTATCTTCTAATTCACCTATTCTCTCCCCTGCCTCTTCAATCCTTGCTATGGCTGCCTCCATTTTATTTTGCACTTCATTTATAGCATTCTTTACCTCTCATGACTATTTCTTAGTCCTTTGATCTCTGTAGCAATAGACTCTCTATACTTTTTTCAAGTCCAGCGATTTTATGACTATTATTGTAAATTCTTGTTCCATTATATTACTTAAATCGTTTTTGATCAATTTGTTAGCTGTCGCTACTTGCTGGACTTTCTTTTGAGGAGAATTCTTCCGTTTTGCCATTTGGGGTATTCCCTGGCGTGGTACAGAACTGCAGGGCACTTCCCCTGTGCTGTCCAGAGTAACTTGTGTTGGTGGGCGGGGCCGCAGTCAGACCCGATGTCTGCCCCCAGCCCACCTCTGGGGCCACAGTCAGAGTGGTGTGTACCTTATCTTCTCCTTTCGAGAGGCAGGACTCACTGTGGAGAGGTGTGGCCCCTGTCTGGGCTACTTGCACACTGCCAGGCTTGTGGTGCTGCTTCCATGGGATCTGGCAAAGGACGTATTAGCCCAGGTGGATCCACAAGTTTCACAGGAGTGGGAGGGGCAGGCTTAACTAGCTTTGCCATTGGTGGTCCCCTGCGAGAGAGGCTCTGCAGCACTGGGAGGGAGGCAATTCCATTGGAGGGATGGATCCACAGAAGCCCAGCATTGGGCGTTTGCACAGTGCAAGCAAGTTCGATGACAGGAACTGGTTCCCTTTGGAATTTCGGCTGGGGAATGGGAGAGGGAAATCGTGCTTGCCAGCGACTTTGTTCCCCCACTGAGCTGAGCTCTGTCTTCCAGGGCTGGACAAGTCTCCCTCCTGGTGTCCTCTCACCCTCCCGCTCTCTGAGAGCAGAGCTGTTGACTTTCAACATTCCAGATGTTCAGTCCCGCTGGCTGTCAGAACTCACAGAGTCCGACCCCTCCACTTTTGCAAGCCAGACTTGGGGGGTGCTGCCTTGCCTGGCAGGCTGCCCCTCCACTGCTCCAGCTCCCTCCCACCAGTCCATGTAGCATGCACTGCCTCTCCTCCCTTCCTACACTCTTCCGTGGGCCTCTTGTCTACGCTTGGCTCCAGAGAGTCCATTCTCTAGTCTTCTGGTGGTTTTCTGGGCTATAAAGGCAGATGTGGGTGGAATTTAAGCAATCAGCAGAACGAGGTGAGCCCAGCCTCCTCCTAGGCTGCCATTTTCTGTCAAAAATAGTTACTTTTCCAAAGCAGACATCCACATGGCTAAGAGACACATGAAAAAATGTTCAATCACTCATTATCAGGGAAATACATATCAAAACCACAATGAGATACCACCTCACACATGGCAGAATGGCTAACATTAAAAACTAAGGCAACAACAGATGTTGGCAAGGATGTGGAGAAAAAGGAATGCTTTGGCACTGCTGGTGGGAATGCAAACTGGTGCAACCACTACTGTAAACAGTATGGAGGTTCTTCAAAAAGTTAAAAATAGAACTACCCTACAACCCAATGATTGCACTAGTAGGTATTTATCCAAATGATACAAAAATGTTGATTTAAAGGGGCATATGCACCCCAATGTTTATAGCAGGACTATCAACAATATCCAAAGGATAGAAAGAGCTCAATGTCCATCAACTGATGAATGGATAAAGATGTGGTGTGTGTGTGTGTGTGTGTGTGTGTGTGTGTGTGTGTGTGTGTGTGTACACACATACAGGAATACTACTTGGTATTCAAAAAGAATGAAATCTTGCCATTTGCAACAACATGGATGGAACTAGAGTGTATTATGCTAAATGAAATAAGTCAGTCAGAGAAAGGCAAATATCATATGATTTCACTCATATGTGGAGTATAAGATACAAAACAGATGAACATAAGGGAAGGGGAGCAAAAATAATATAAAAACAGAGGGAGAGGGAGACAAACCATAAAATAATTTTAGATACAGAGAACAAATTGAGGGTTGCTGGTGGGGTTTTGGGTGGCAGGAGGGATTAAGTGGTGAGGGCCATTAAGGAGGACATTTGTTGGGATGAGCACTGGGTGTTATATGTAAGAGATAAATAAATTCTATTCCTGAAATTATTATTGCACTACATGTTAACTAACTTGGGTTTAAATTAAAAAGAAAATAAAGGCATTGATGTAGAAACAGAAATATAGATAATAAAACATAATAGATAACTGAGAAAGTAAACCTATGAGTATATGAGAAACTTTATGTGTAGCAGAAATGATAGGGTAGATAGTTAGGAAAAGAATATATTGGTTAGTAAATTTGGTAATGGTGCAAGTAAAATTGGATAATATGAAAAAAAATCCCTAGCACAAATAATACAAACAAGCAATTCCAGACAGATTACAAAATTAAAATTTGGAAAGAAAAAAATTAATACCATTAAAGAATATGTAGGCAGACATAATTTCCTCCCTTAACAAAAGTGCTTATTTTTAAAAAAAATTTTTTTTTTCAACGTTTTTTTTATTTATTTTTGGGACCGAGAGAGACAGAGCATGAACGGGGGAGGGGCAGAGAGAGAGGGAGACACAGAATCGGAAACAGGCTCCAGGCTCCGAGCCATCAGCCCAGAGCCTGGCGCGGGGCTCGAACTCACGGACCGCGAGATCGTGACCTGGCTGAAGTCGGACGCTTAACCGACTGCACCACCCAGGCGCCCCCAAAAGTGCTTATTAAAACATAGCATGATTGGGGCGCCTGGGTGGCTCAGTTGGTTAAGCGTCCGACTTCAGCTCAGGTCTTGATCTCATGGTTTGTGAGTTCAAGCCCCACGTCAGGCTCTGTGCTGACAGCTCAGAGCCTGGAGCCTGCTTTGGATTCTGTGTCTCCTTCTCTCTCTTCCCCTCCCCCACTTGTGCTCTATCTCTATCAAAAATAAATAAATGTAAAAAAAATTTTTTTTTAAAGACAGCATGATTGGGGCGCTAGTGACATAGCATGTACAGGGGTGGGGCACAGAAAGAGGGAGACAGAGAATCTGAAGCAGGCTCCAGGCTCTGAGCTGTCAGCACAGAGCCCAACGGGGGGATGAAACCCACGAATGGTGAGATCATGACCTGAGCTGAAGTCAGATGCTTAACTAATACTGTTTAATCTGAAAATATTTGTATTTTGTCCTTGTCCTTAAAGATAGTTTTTGATGAGTGTTCAATTCTTGTTTAATACCTATTTGTCTCACCAATTTTATTGTACTATTCCATTATCTATGTTTTCCATGTTGCTATGTAGAAGTCTGCTCTTACTCCACTGGTTTTCCATTTAGACAATGAGTCTTCTCTCTCTGTTTACTTTTATTTGTTATTAATAGATTATATTTTTTATTCAGATGTATATAGATGTGGATTTCTCTTTATTTGTTCTGCTTGAGATTGTTTAATTAATCTAATAATGAGTTTCTTTTAATAGAACTTGGAATATTTTCAGCTTTTGATTCAATGAATAGGCATTCTGTGTTTTTTTTTTTTTTCTATTTTTTTCTGGAATGCCATTTAATGTGTAGCTTTGTATTCTATGCTATATATACCATAGTGGCTTTCAAAAAATAATTTTTCATCTCTGACTCCTTGAACTGCATTCTTTGTTTTTTCTAGTTTTCAGTTTGTTAACATTCTCTTCAGCTGTGTTTAATATACTTTTTAATCACCTCCATATCTTAAAATTCAACTTGTATATATATATTTTGTAAGTTAGCCTATTTAATTTAATAGTCTACTATTTCTTTTGAGTCCTTATTTTATGTTTAAATATTTTATCAATGGTTATTTTCTGTGTTTGTTATTTCTGATATCTAAATTCCTCAGAGTCTAAACATACTGCTTAGTGTTTCCACTCATAGTTGTTTACAGGAGCTCTTTTTTTTTCTCACATATTTGGTAATTTAATATTTTGAGCTCATCGCCAATTGAATCTAGTATATACAAACCCTGAGTGTTCTCAAATTAGATTTCTTCAAAGAGATTTTGTGTTAGTTTTTGCTATGATGCATAAATTATAACTCCTTAGGAACACTACTACTTAATTTCCTCACTTGGTCTTTCTCAGACCATTAAGCTGTTACAAATCCTACCCCAAAACCTGTGCACAATTAAGAATATAGATGCAACTTTCAGAGGACACTGCTAATGTGGGTGTGGTAGTGGTTATTTTCTATTTTGCACTAAGAAATAACAGACAGCTTTTGGCTCCCTGTATTATCTACAATAGCTTTCCCCCTCCTAGCATATTATTTTGCTAAAGGTAAGACTTTTATGGGTCTCTGATTTATGTGGGAGTGGGGGGTAGGATATGGATTTATACCCCTTTCCTCACTGCCACCTTAAAATGCTCAGGGGCCTAGTCTTTCACTTCTAGTGTGGCATTTATTCATGAAAGCTCTAATGTTCTGGTATTGACATATGACTTGGGATGGCCTGTGCTGCCGAATTTGCTTACTCTGTTGCTTTCAGCTCCTGCTTCTCCTCCTCCCTCTCCTCATTCCGTCCTCTTACATTCCTCTCTCTCTCTCTCTCTCTCTCCCCCCACCCCCCCCTCACTTGCTCACTCAGGCTTGGGGCCTTTTCTTTTTTTCCTGTAAGTTCAGTAATATGATTAAAAGTCTTTTTAATTATCTAACATCTAGGTGTTCTGAAACCAAAGGATTTTTCAAAAATATTTTATCCTCAGTACTGCCGAGATCTACATTCTCTAATTATAATTATTAGACCATTAAAGTACTACCTTTTATAACTGCTGTATTTAATAGCTTCAAAATTATATTTGATTGACCAAATTATTTTCAAATGTCTATTAATAAATTTAGTATCTATTCTTTGTGCAATAAAATAGCTATTATTGATGCAGTTTACATTTTATCACAATTCCATCTGGTATGTCCTATGTCATCCTATTTCATCCTCTTTTTTTACACTTCCCAGTATAAGAACACTAATTTCTGGCAGTTTTACGAATATGTGATTCATGTTAACATGTCTCCTTTGTGTTCATAGTGTTTAATTCATCCCCAAGCAATGTTCTTAGTCTATGGACTTACTTAGTAATTAGTGAGGTGGAAGGGTGAAGAAGTATTCATCTAATAGCTCCGTGATGTTATTTTATGAAATTGCTTCTTGGATTCTGTTTTATCAAAGACAGTTTTCACTCTATTATGTCTTTGTCATTTAAGAATTTCTTACATATTCTATAAAATACACTTCATTTTGTTTAATTCAGCCATCATTGCCACTGAGCAATTATCAGTAAGCTAAATGGGTGCCTTCATAGTCACCACCTGGTTTCCATTGATATTCAGGATAAATTCCATAGCCAGTCACAGTAGGGATCAAGGAACAGGCTTTATTTGGGACACTGGAAACAAAAACAAAAACCAACAAGGTTCATCAAGAAGATAAGACATAGATTCCTAAATCTGTCTTTATCCTCATGAAAAGGAACACTGAGACCATAAGTCTCTGCTACACATGTCGCATGTACACCTTCTAAGAGAGGGGCCTGGATCCCCTCTAACTACTCCTTCCTATACTCAAAATAGGAGAAAGCAACCTTATCAGCCGGGTGAACAAAAATAATACTAGGGCACCAAGCAGTATGAGTTAATCTATCACCTCTTTGAAGACTTGTCTGGGAATGCCAACTGCCAGTTCTGGGAATATTACAGAACCCTCTACCAAAGAAGAAAGCTGCTGGTTTTTCATTTATTTATGTTATATACTTGGAATGTTATAGTTCACCATTGTTCTTTTTAGTGGTACATGGTGAAATATCACATACTATGTATATAATATAAATCTTACTGGGAAATTTGAACTAATACTTGTTAACACTTATCAACAACAGGCATTTAAAATATTCCATCTCATTACTATTCATAACAATCTATGAAAGATTAGTAGCTCCCTTATATTAATGTAATATACATTTTCTAAATGAGTTTCTGAATTTCCAAAAAGTGTCATTTAGAAAATGCATACCAGCTTAATATAACTCACCCTGAACAACATTTTGTTTCGGAGAACTTCATATGAATCATCTCATTTGATTTTCAGCATAACCATATAAAAGGTACTAGTATTTCTTCCATTATGTAGAAATGAAAAATAAAGCTAAGGAAGCAATATATTTGCAAGCTAAGAGAGCAAGGACTAAACTAGCTATAGGGACCCCAATTAATATGAGTTACTTCCATTTTCAGTGTTTGATTGAAACTAATTGACAGTCATGAAGTAGAGAGTACCTTTATCATGTATACATCATGGTGGATAGGACATGCTTTGGCATCATTTCCTTCTCCCAAAGTTTGATGAAGTTTCCCTTTGTATTTCTCCAAATTCTCACCAAATTCTGGAAAAATATGTGCCATATCTCACAAAAACAACCTAATTCCCATCATAATGTCTTTGTAAACTGTTCATTCTCTTGGAATTTTAAATAAGTATACATCAAAACTGTCTACTCTCTGCCATGCTATAATCCAAAGCCCAACTATAAACATTGTACTAAAAATGGATATTTTGTAAGAATTCATTCCTCTAGAGGCTCCCAGTTTTAACCTTGAATAAAGTCAGACCTTGAGAAGGTTACGTGTCTGGGCCACATCATACTCTCCATCCCCACAAAATTGCCTTAAATAACTTCATTTTCCACTATACCCTTGGGTTTTGCTACGAGCCTGTGATTTAAGAACGAGTGATACAGGAAAGCCTTCACCCTTCTTGTAAAACTGTCATCCAGGATATTAGTTGTTACTTTACTGAGTGCTATTCATGCAACAGACTTCATGGCCAATGCTTCTTAGGGTTCCAAGTCAGGAAAAGATTTGTCTTTTCTGATAGGTCTCCCCATTTTGATTAGACAATTAAAATCATGCATGATAGGAAAAAATATATTGACTTGGGAATTGATGTGTCTGTGTTTTCATCCCAGCTCAACATGACCTTAACCAAATCACTATCCCTCTGTAAGCCTCAGGTTCCTCTTTTGTCAAAATTCACGTTATGAGCCTTAAATTGTAGGATTATCCTGAGGAATAAACATCACAGTAGGCCAACCACAGAGTTTTACAACAATTGCTAGCTTTATCAAGTCTCTGATATGTGTCAGACACTGCCAGTTCCCTTGTATATATGATCTCTAAATTTTTCAGTAACACAAAATAGTTTATTCATCTGTATTTTATAGATGACTGAATTGAGGTTCAGAGAATAGAAGTAACCTGTCTGAAGTCACACAGCTGGTTGGTGGCTGAGGTAGAATTCAAAGTCAGGATTAATTGATCCCTAAACCTGTCACTTACCATTTCCCTGGACCTTTCTGCATTTTTTCCTTTGTCCTAGCCACTATGAATTTTATAGCCACATTTTATATTTAGATACTAAAATTCTCCTTATTCACATTTTTAAAACACAACCCCATTCCTTTCCCTTGTCCTCTCACATCTTATTTTCCTTGGGAAGTGTGTGTCATGGTAATGGCTTTCAGAGGAAAAAAAAATACCATAGTGCTTACAAAGTTTTAGGAATAGGAAGTGAGATGGACCTGGGTTCAAATCCTGCCTCTACCATATTTTATTTGGGTGGGCAAGATATTTCAGTTCTTTAAATCTCAGTTTCTCATGTGTAAACATCATCTGCCTCATAGATGAGGACAAATGTGAAATGTGTGTAAAGGCCAGAGTAATAAGCATTCAATAAATACCTGTGATGATTATTATTATTTTATTACGTTAAATATCTTTGGTCTTTTTCCATTGTGCTTTTACAATAAACCAACTCAAATTTTATCTGGAAACCAATAAGGCAAATTTTAGATTACCTAAATTAAACAACTATAAAATGAGTCATTTGATTTGCAGATGGGTTTAACTGGGGAAATAGGGAATGCAGCAGGAACATTTTGAGGTTCTTCTGTGAACTAGAAGACTACACAGGTAATTCATTGCTTCAAATGGCAGATTTAAAGAGAGGTCAAGCAGATTTTCCCAGATGTGCCATCTGGGTAGATGGAAAACACTCTTTTTTTTTTTTAATGTTTATTTATTTTTGAGAGAGAGGGAGAGAGAGACACACACAGAGAGAGAGAGAGGGAGACACAGAATGTGAGCAGGGGAGGGGCAGAGAGAGAGGGAGACACAGAATCCAAAGCAGGCTCCAGGCTCTGAGCTGTCAGCACAGAGCCTGATGTGAGGCTCGAACCCACCAACTGTGAGATCATGACCTGAGCTGAAGTTGGATGCTTAACCAACTGAGCCACCCAGGCACCCCAGATGGACAACATTTTTAAACAGTGGCCACCTCGGAGTTGATGCAATCCATTCAGAACATTCTTGTGGGTCTGGCAGTCTAAAATTCACCCCAAAAGCACCCACGTGTTTTCAAAACTTTGGGGCTCTCAAATTATGGAAAGAGCCTAAATGTCCATCAACTGATGAATGGATAAAGAAATTGTGGTTTATATACACAATGGAGTACTACAGGGCAATGAGAAAGAACGAAATATGGCCCTTGGTAGCAACGTGGATGGAACTGGAGAGTGTGATGCTAAGTGAAATGAGCCATACAGAGAAAGACAGATACCGTATGTTTTCACTCTTATGTGGATCCTGAGAAACTTAACAGAAACCCATGGGGGAGGGGAAGGAAAAAAAAAAGAGGTTAGAGTGGGAGAGAGCCAAAGCATAAGAGACTCTTAAAAACTGAGAACAAACTGAGGGTTGATCGGGTGGGAGGGAGGTTAGGGTGGGTGATGGGTATTGAGGAGGGCACCTTTTGGGATGAGCACTGGGTGTTGTATGGAAACCAATTTGACAATAAATTTTGTATATTGAAAATAAATAAATAAAAATTAAAAAAAAAACTTTGGGGCTCAGCAAAGGCCACATTCAATTAATGACAGCTAATTCCTTTTTTTTAATGTTTATTATTTTTGAGAGACAGAGAGAGAGCATGAGAGTGGGAAGGGCAGAGAGAGAGGGAGACCACAGAATCCCAAGCAGGCTCCAGGCTCTGAGCTGTCAACACAGAGCCCAATTCCAGGCTCGAACCCATGAACTGTGAGATCATGACCTGAGCCAAAGTTGGACGCTTAACTGACTGAGCCACCCAGGTGCCCCGAGAGCTAATTTCTTTCTTGTTAGCAATCTATAGGTTATATATCTGTTTCCAAATGATTCATGCCTACTTCATGCCAACAACCAGTAGCAAGACCCAACATAAGAACACAGTCTAGTGTTTGAGAGGCCTGGGCCCCAGTTTTGATTTTCTCTTAACCAGCAATAAGTCTTTGATAAAGATACTTCTTCCTGCGCTTCAGATCCTCCATAGTAAAATGGAGGTCATTTCTTACCTAGAGATAAAATTAGGTAATGGATGTGCTATTAAATCAAGTTGATCAGTAGGCATTAAGAGTGATAATTACCCCATGGAATTGGCAAATTGCTTTTTACAAAGGACATAAGGCAACATATTTCATGCCTATGCCTTAAAAGTTAGACCATGTGATGACTATTTGAGATATCTTCATATTAAATAAAAGTTGATATTTATTGCAATTCAAACAAACAATAAAACAAACATAAATAATAAAAGGGGTTCTAATACTGAAAGCTATAGAAGGAATCTCATCAGAGCTGTCTGACGTTGATATGGGCTTTTTTAATGCAAGGGGCATTATAAGGGGTGTGGGAAGGACTTGGTAAATTTTCCTAAATTTTAAATTTTACTCAAATATTTAAGTATGAGTAATTTAAGATTAAAACAAGAAAATGTATATCATTAAGTATAAAGCTATATCTGTAGGGATTTTTGAGAGGTAACATGAACCTGCAAAGTAACAAGATTGTGGTGAGCTGCTTAGTGCTATACACCAGAGTTCTCCTGGGGTTCTAGATTCTCCCTTCTTTGCCCTGAGGACTATCATTAAGAAGGCATTGAAGTTGAGGTTTGGTAAAGAAGATCAGTTTTGGGGACAGCCTGGCCATTTTCAGGTGTTGGTCCCACCACTTGCTAGTTTTGACTTTAAGTAAATGATAAAACCTCTTCTGTGCCTATTGCCTCATATGTAAAATTAGGGTAATAATGCCTGCTTCTTAGGTAGTTGTGAAGATTTAACTAAATAAAAGTTATAAAGTGCTTGCCACCAGGCCTGCTATACAATAAGTATAAATGGTTATTAAGTACTATATTTATTATCGTTATCAGTAGGGAGAAACTTTGTGAGTAGAAACTCTAGGTGATTATTGTTCTTTCCATTCCAGTGTTCTTAAAATTAAAGATAAAAGTTGTCTGATTGTTAGGAATTATCAAGTCTCAGATACAAACTGATGGTTCGTCTGTCAGTGGAAGTGTTACTGGAAGAGTTAGTGGAAGAGATTTGAGTGAAAAGCCTATTTTATAAGTAGGCAAATAAGGTAAAGGAGACCAACTGGGGGTGATGAAGTACCCACAGAATAAGGATGAGAGGCTGTTGCTACCCTTAGACTGAACAGGAGGAAAGGCTATTTCCAGAAACCAGTAATCTTTGCAGCCATAGAAGAAGACCATCTTATAAAAACTGATCACAGTAGCAATGATAGGAATAAATGCTGTGACCTATTCTCCCTAAACCCTATGATCTCCTGCAAGTGTTTCCCATTGGCCCAGCCCAATGGGAAAGCAGGAGGAAGAGGATCAAAGGAAGCTGGAGAATATAATCAAAAGAAGTCAGTCTCCTGGGATACCAAGGGGACAAGGATCAGAGCAACAAAAAGAGAGGAATCAATACAAACAAATATCAAAAACACCAATTATTGAAGATGGAAAAGTACTTATTTAAAAGTGAAATTTATATTGAATCCATTCCCAACCAATTAACTAATTAAGCAAGGTTAGATAATTCACTTAAACATTATATGTCTCTGTTTCCATATCAACAAAAAGGGATAATAAAACATTCCTCTCAGAATATAGAAGTTTGATAAAAATTGGCTATTGTGATATTTGTTACTGAGGTTCTAGAGGCTTTTATAGTGCTAGCACTAATTTAAAGAGGTCTCCAATCTAGGGTATTCATTGGTTAAACAAATAAATACTGAGTGCCTATTAAGAGCAAGGTGCTTCTTGATACCTGGTATATAGCAGTGAATGAAAGCAATTTGGACTCCACCATGAGAAGTTTCTGGTCTAATAGACATAAACACACAAATCTTTTAAATTGTGAAATGTACAGTGAAGGGATCATTTTATACCAAAGTCTATCAGGAAGGCTGTACTTTGCACAGGGCAATCAGAAAAGGCTTCTCTAAAGAGGGACCATTAGGCCAAGCCCCACAGAATGTTGAATTTGACAGATTGGAATAAGTAGGGAGGAAGCTGGGATTGGAGAGAGTTCAAAGCAAAGATAAACATAAGGGCTGGGATGAGTTCGGTTAGTGTGAGGAACTGAAAGACCAGTGTGAAGAGCAAAAGGACCATAAGCATGGGTGGTGAAGAGAAGAGGTTGAAGTGATAGGCAAGGACCAAATCATGCAGTTCTACACTGTGGGCCACTGAAAGAGAGTTATGAATTTGGTCATTGTGAAAAGAGAAATCATTGAAGCATTTCAAGCAGGGATGTAGTATGGTCACATTTTTCTTATTAAGAGCTTACCTTGTCTTTCTGGTACAAGTATAGGTTGAAAAGAGGCAAAACAAACAAACAACAACAACAACAACAACAACAACAACAAAACAGACCCATTAGGAAGCTATTTAAGTGGACGAGATCAGAGGTTTTGGTGGCTTTGACCAGGTTGGCAGTTACGAAGTTATCTTACATCTGATGAAAACCTATTTTCTAAAAAAGAGGATAACGTAACTGTATCATGGGTTATTGTGAAAATTGCATAAGATGTCTGCAAACATATGCCAAAGCTCTAAGTATATAGTAAGCACTTAAAAAATGCCAGATCCCCGTGTTCACATATACCAGACTGTCACCTCCTTGAGGGTAGATATTTGTATTGTTCTTATTTGCATCCTGGACGTCTAGTACAGTGCTTTTAGAACTACTGCATATTGCACGGTGGCACAATATTAAGCCTTTTAGGAAGAACATTAGAAGACAGAAAAAACCTAGCAAATACTCTTAACTTCCAGAATCTCAATTTGAATTTCTCCTGTTTCCTCTTTAGACTTAGATAACATAACTCCAACTGGTCCTTAGAGGCTGCTTTGTGGATTGCTAAAGGCCATCCAAAATCCAATTTTGTTGTTGTTGTTGTTGGAATGCAACATCATCCTGCACTTACAGAATTATCCTTTAAGAACTGCAAAGTGCTTTTCAAATGAAGATGCATCCTCCTGATGAAGTAGAAGGGAAAATGAAGGAACTGGATGATTTATAGGTCTGCTTGCTGTAGGAGAGTGAATTGGCAAGATGCAACAGGATGAAATGCCACAGTCTCCGCCCCATCCTACCAGCATTCTGTATTGTAAACTTCCTTTTTCTTGAGAATTTCTTAGAATTATATCAGGCCAAAAAAAAAATGCAGCTGCATCCTTGGCTTTGGGGTACTTCATAACAAGGCTATAAAGCAGCCTTGTATCTGGGAATCTAAACTCAGCGATGTCCTTTTGAAAGGCACTGACATTGAAGGGCCTCAGAGGTGTTTTCTTTAATGAGGAACTTGGATCTTCCCTATAAATTATTTCATCAAACTGTGAATTTTAAAGCAATTGATAATCCTAAGGAAACATTGCCATAAGCAGCATGTTTTAACAATTGCTAGCATGTCAGGCAAGAAAATAAATACCATGGTGAATCAGACCAATAACAAGTCAGAAAAAATACTGTCTCTGAGAGGGAGATGAAAGGATTTTTCTGATTGGATTTAATACATTGGAATTATGTGTTATACTGTGGTATGATACTAAACTCAGTATGTTAGGTCCAATTTGGGTATAATCAGGACTCTTTTTGAAAACACTTGTCCATGAAGCACTGTATGCATGGTTTAGGTATGAACCCTGAGCAGAACAAATGGAAGGCTGCATGCCTATTGCTGGTGTTGTGCCTTTAAGCTAAATGAATAGAAGACCAGTGGAGAATTCTTCAGTAGGCCATGATTGCCTGCAGGTTTTGTGTACTCCTTGATAATGTAAGGCTGTATAAAAATCACAATGTTCATAGCAGTTTTTTTTTCTTTTTATTGTGAAGCTTAAATAAGAGTGGAAAACAATCTTGTTCTGGGGTTCAGTTCAAAGGCAGCACAGGGTATACAAGCCAGACCTAGTTTTTTTCTATCCTGTCACTGACAAGTTTAGAGCTATGCCACATAAGTCAATTAATCAATCAACAAATAATGATTTATTTCACGTCATTTTTATGCTTATTCCCTTCTTAGATGCAATAAAGTTGACAGGAAAGTAAGAACAAAACCAAAATATAGTGGTTGGGCCATGATATGTATTTACTAAATTTGATGAATTTATGAATGAATAAGTGAATGAAAGACATGATTTCATTGCCTCCTTGGAAAATTTTTATGCCTTTACAAACACTTCCATTTATACTTCCCTTTCTCTATGAAGTTTTGCTGGTCTACTACCATCTCAGACATACTAGACTTGCTTCACTATAGGACTCTACTAACTGATACCTACTGAAAAAGAAATTTCTAGGGAGGAGCCAAGATGGTGGAACAGCATGGAACCTTTTTGTGTGTCTCATGTCCATAAAATACACCCAGACCAACACTAAACCATCCCACACACGTAGAAAACTGATTGGAGGATTTACCCAACAATCTGCACAACCTGAACCACAAAATTCAGCAGGTACATGGCACGGAGACCTGAACTTGGGGAGCAAAAAGCCCCAAAAGGAATTCACCCCAAAAGAAAGAGCACAAAGAAATGACAGCCAGGGATTTAACCAACACACATACAAGCAAAATGTATGAAACAGAATTTAGAATCATGATAATAAGAATACTAGCTGGAGTCGAAAATCGATTATAATCCCTTTCTGCAGAGATAAAAGAAGTAAAAAATAGCCAGAATGAAATTAAAAATGCTATAACTGAGCTGCAATCATGGGTGGATGCAGCGGCGGCAAGCATGGACGAGGCAGAACAGAGAATCAGCGATATCGAGGACAAACTTCTAGAGAATAATGAAGCAGAAAAAAAGGGGGAGATTAAGGCAAAAGAGCACGATTTAAGAATTAGAGAAATCAGTGACTCATTAAAAAGGCACAACATCAGAATCATAGGGGTCCCAGAAGAGGAAGAAAGAGAAATTGGGGTAGAAGGGTTATGTGAGCAAATCATAGCAGAAAACGTTCCTCACCTGGGGAAAGACACAGACATCAAAATCCAGGAAGCACAGAGGACCCCCATTAGATTCAACAAAAACCGACCATCAACAAGGCATAACATAGTCAAATTCACAAAATAGGCAAGGAGAGAATCATGAAGCAGCAAGGGAAAAAAGTCCCTAACCTACAAGGGAGGACAGATGAGGTTTGCAGCAGACCTATCCACAGAAACTTGGCAGGCCAGAATGGAGTGGTGGGATATATTCAGTGTGCTGAGTCAGAAAAACATGCAGCCAAGAATTCTTTATCCAGCAAGGTTGTTATTCAAAATAGAAGGAGAGGTAAAACGTTTCCCAGAAAAAATTAAAGGAGTTTGTGACCAGTAAACCAGTCCTGCAAGAAATTTTAAGGGGGACTTTCTGAGGGGAGAAAAGATAAATATATATATCAAAAGCAAGAGAAGATTAGAAAGGACCAGAGAACAACACCAGAAACTCCAACTCTACAAGCATCATAATGGCAATAAATTCATATCTTTCAGTACTCACTTTAAATGTCAATGGACTCAATACTCCAATCAAAAGACATAGGGTAACAGAATGGATAAGAAAACAAGATCCATCTATATGCTGTTTACAAGAGACCCACTTTAGACCAAAAGACACCTTCAGATTGAAAATAAGGGGATGGAGAACCATCTATCGTGCTACTGAAAGTCAAAAGAAAGCCGGAGTAGCCATACTTATATCAGACAATCTAGACTTTAAAATAAAGACTGTATCAAGGGATGCAGGAAGGCATTATATCATAATCAAAGGGTCTATAGACCAAGAAGACCTAGCAATGGTAAACTTTTATATGCCAAATGTGGTAGCACGCAAATATATAAATCAGTTAATCAGAAACATAAACTCATCGATAGTAATACCATAACAGTAGGAGACTTCAACACCTCACTCACAGCAATGGGCACATCATCTAATCAAAAAATCAACAAGGAAACAATGGCTTTGAATGACACACTGGACCAGAAGGACTTAACAGATATATCCAGAACATTTCAACCTAAAGCAGCAGAATATACATTATTCTCCAATGCACATGGAACATTCCCCAGAATAGACCATACACTGGGACACAAATCAGCCCTAAGTAAGGACAAAAAGATTGAGATCATACCATGCATATTTTCAGACCACAATGCTATGAAACTTGAAATCAACCACAAGAAAAAATTTGAAAAGGTAACAAATATTTGGAGACTGAAGAACATACTACTAAAGAATGAATGGGCTAACCAAGGAGTTAAAGGGGAAATTTAAAAGTACACGGAAGTCAATGAAAATGATAACACCACAACCCAAAACCTCTGGGATGCAGCAAAGGTGGTCGGTCATAAGAGGAAAGTACATAGCAACCCAGGCCTTCCTAAAGAAGGAAGAAAGATCTCAGATACACAACCTAACCTTATGCCTTAAGGAGCTGGAAATGGAGTAGCAAATGAAACCCAAAACCGGCAGAAGACAGGAAATAATAAAGATTAGATCAGAAATTAATGCTGGCGAAACCAAAAAAAGAGAACGGACTAATGAAACCAGAAGCTGGTTCTTTGAAAGAATTAACAAAATTGATAAGCCACTAGGCAGTTTGATCAAAAAGAAAAAAGAAAGGACCCAAATAAAATCAAGAATGAAAGAAGAGATCACAACCAACACAGCAGAAATAAAAAGAATAAAAAGAGGATATGAGAAATTTTCTGCCAATAAAATGGGCAATCTGGAAGAAATGGACAAATTCCTAGAAACATATAGACTGCCAAAACTGAAACAGGAAGAAATAGAAAATTTGAACAGACCCATAACCAGTAAGGAAATCGAATTAGTAATCAAAAATATGCCAAAAAACAACAGTTCAGGGCCAGATGGCTTTCTAGGGGAATTCTACCAAACATTTAAGGAAGAGTTAATACCTATTCTCTTGAAACTATTCCAGAAAATAGAAATGGAAGGAAAACTTCCAAACTGTTTCTGTGAGGCCAGCATTACCTTGATTCCAAAACCAGAGACCCCATGAAAAAGGAGTACTGTAGACCAATATCCCTGATGAACATGGATGCAAAAATCCTCAACAAGATATTAGCCAACCGGCTCCAACAATACATTAAAAAAATTATTCACCACGACCAAGTGGGATTTATACCCACTTGTGTATATATCCCACTTGGGATGCAGGGCTGGTTCAATATCCTCAAAACAATTAATGTGATTCATCACATCAATAAAAGAAAGGACAAGAACCATATGATCCTCTCAATAGATGCAGAAAAAGCATTTGACAAAACACAGCATCCTTTCTTGATAAAAACCCTCAAGAAAGTAGGGATAGAAGGAGCATACTTCAAGATCATAAAAGCCATATATGAATGACCCAACGCTAATATCATCCTCAATGGGGAAAAACTGAGAGCTTTCCCCCTAAGGTCAGTAACAAGACAGGGATGTCCACTCTTGCCACTGTTCTTCAACATAGTATTGGAAGTCTTAGCCTCTGCAATCAGACAACACAAAGAAATAAAAGGTATCCAAATCGGCCAGGAAGAGGTCAAACTTTCACTCTTCACAGATGACATGACACTCTATATGGAAAACCCAAAGGTTCCACAAAAAAACTGCTAGAATTGATTCATGAATTCAGCAAAGTTGCAGGATATAAAATCAATGCACAGAAATCGGTTGCATTCCTATACACCAAAAAATGAAGCAACAGAAAGAGAAATCAAGTTATCTATCCCATTTACACTTGCACAAAAAAACATAAAATACCTAGGAATGAATATAACCAAAGAGGTGAAAAATCTATACATTGAAAACTATAGAAACTTGTGAAAGAAATTGAAGAAGACACACAAAAAGGGAAAAAGATTCCATGCTCCTGGATAGGAAGAGCAAATACTGTTAAAATGTCAATACTACCCAAAGCAATCTACATATTCAATGCAATCCCTATCAAAGTAACACCAGCATTCTTCACAGAGCTAGAATAAATAATCCTAAAATTTGTATGGAACCAGAAAAGACACTGAATAGACAAAGCAATCTTGAGAAAGAAAACCAAAGCTGGAGGCATCACAATCCCAGACTTCAAGCTATACTACAAAGCTGTAATCATCAAGACAGTATGGTACAGCACAAGAACAGACACTCATATCAATGGAACAGAATAGAGAACTCAGAAATGGTCCACAAATGTATGGCCAACTAATCTTTGACAAAGCAGGAAAGAATATCCAATGGAATAAAGACAGTCTCTTCAGCAAGTGGTGCCGGGAAAACTGGACAGCGACAAGCAGAAGAATGAATCTGGACCACTTTCTTATATCATACACAAAAATAAACTCAAAGTGGATGATGGGGCGCCTGGGTGGCGCAGTCGGTTAAGCGTCCGACTTCAGCCAGGTCACGGTCTCGCGGTCCGTGAGTTCGAGCCCCGCATCAGGCTCTGGGCTGATGGCTCAGAGCCTGGAGCCTGTTTCCGATTCTGTGTCTCCCTGTCTCTCTGCCCCTCCCCCGTTCATGCTCTGTCTCTCTCTGTCCCAAAAATAAATAAACGTTGAAAAAAAATTAAAAAAAAAAAAAGAGTGAAATCTTGCCGTTTGCAACTATGTGGATGGAACTGGAGGGTATTATGCTAAGTGAAATTAGTCAGTCAGAAAAAGGCAAAAATCATATGACTTCACTCATATGAGGACTTTAAGAGACAAAACAGATGAACATAAGGGAAGGGAAACAAAAATAATATAAAAACAGAGAGGGGGACAAAACAGAAAAGACTCATAAATATGGAGAACAAACTGAGGGTTGCTGGAGGGGTTGTAGGAGGCGGGACGGGCTAAATGGGTAAGGGGCATTAAGAAATCTACTCCTGAAATCATTGCTTCACTATATACTAACTAATTTGGATGTAAATTTTAAAAAATAAAAAAATAAAAGTAAAAAAGTAAAAAATAAAAATAAATTTCTACATATCCCCTTTTAGTCTAATTAACTGTATTTCCTCCCCTAACAGATTATAAGATAATCACTGGCAGAAACTACACTTCTCATTCATATTGATTTCAGTTCTTAGCACACAATTAGAATATAACAGGTGCTTCACCAACTTATTCATAAATTTATATACTAATGTATTAATTGAGAACCTATTATATAAGAACCACCATGCTAGTTTTTAAGGCATTTATACTGTCCCCAACACTATAGATACTTCATATAACTTGCCGCTGTTAATTCACTGAAGAAATAATATGCACTTATTCTTTCAACCCACTGAGAGAAAAATAAACGAGAAGCGTACAACTGGTAGCTTGCTGAGGCAGAAGTGAGATTTCTTAAGACAAGCGAAAGAGAAGCACTGCTCATTTATTCTTGCCCTTTTGTTGCATTAAAATCTATGGGGCACCTGGGTGGCTCAGTTGGTCAAGCGGCCAACTTCGGCTCAGGTCCTGATCTCGCGGTCTGTGAGTTCGAGCCCCGCATCAGGCTCTGTGCTGACAACTCAGAGCCTGGAGCCTGTTTCAGATTCTGTGTCTCCCTCTCTCTCTGACCCTCCCCCGTTCATGCTCTGTCTCTCCCTGTCTCAAAAATAAATAAACGTTAAAGAAAACTTTTTTTTTTAATCTTAATTCTGTTATTGAGGTATTCTATTAAGTCTGTATATCTGGCTAGCTAGATAATAATGGTCAAGTCAACCCTTTTATCTTGGAAATTCATGAAAAGGACCATAATACTGATTGAAAAACAGTCTAGTATGTTGCCTTCTTACTGGACAGCAGTATGCAAAGTGTCATAAAAATGGAATGATCACATACTTAGCCCTCAGTAAACTTGAGCTGTTATTACTAGCCATTCCTTTTTACCAATGACATTTAAAGGACCCAGAAGATTCTGATATTCTATATAAATTGATAAAAATCATATGATTTTCCTTCTTTAACTTATGGATATGGTGAGTTACATTGATTTTTAAATGCTCTATGAGTCTCGCATATATAGAATAAATCCTTTTTTTATTTTTATACTTTGCTGGAGTTTATTGGTTAGTATTGTGTTGAGAGATTTTACATCTCAATTTATAAAAGGTTTTGTTCTGTGACTTTCTTTTTCTGGTTTCAGTCAAGGTAACAGTGGCATTATAAAATGAGAAGTGTTTCACCTTTTCCATTTTCTGGAACAGATTGAATAGAATTTGATATTAATTTTTTTTAGGTGGTAAACTTTTTCAGTGATTCTGTTTGGGCTTGAATATTTTTTGTTTTGATGGGGGATGCTTTTTAATTATAAATTCAATTACTTTGATTGTGATGGAACCGTTATGGAAAGGTTAACTGTTTCAATTTAATTTGAGTTTTTGATAGTTTGTGTTTTGAGAAATTGGTCAATTAAGTTGTTGAATTTACGAACATAAATTTGTTCCTAATAGCTGCAGGATCAGTAGCGTATCCCCTATTTCATTCCTGATATTAGTGATTTGTGTCTTCTCTTTTTCTGTCTTGCTAAAGGTTTATCGATTCCATTTATTTTTTCCAAAGAAAAATGTTTTTGTTTTATTGATGTTTTTCTATTATTTTCCTATTTCCCTATTTGCTCTTATTGTGACCATTTCCATGCTTTTGTTTACTTTGGATGTATTTTGGTCTTCTTTTCCTATTTTCTTGAGATAACCAGGACATTTATGAGAGTGGAAAATGTTGCTATGAGTAATTTCACTCAGAGGGCAGGTGTAAATGGGGCTTGCTGGTTGAGTTAAAAGTATTGTCATCCTAGTGATAACCTCTAATCAGTGAGGCTATAAGAATTATATCCATGACGTCTTCATGTGCATCACAAAGATTCCATCCTTTCATGTTTTGTCTGCATTGGGCCTCTCACATTTTGCTTTGGTCACTGATTACTAATCATAACAAGCACAGAATATTTCCTGTCAAATTGAGTAGTGTTGTCACTCTAATAGCATAAGCTAGTCTGCATTGTTTTCTCTGGCAACAGGAGACATTTGCTCACTCTTATAATGTTTCAGAGACAGTAGCTAACTTTTCTGGTACACTCTTTGTGCCAGAACCTACTATTGGGCATGTGCAAATCTGTCACTAACTCCTTGGAACAACATTCTGGAGTAAATATCAAAATGTACATTTTGTAGCAAAGGAAATTGAAGCTTACAGAGGTTAAACCACTTGACTGGGACACATGCAGTAAGTGGAAAAGACAGTAATTCAGATGAGAGATCCCTGATTCCCTCATGTTACATAGTTCTCCAATGCAAACCATGTGCATCAACACCTGCTGGGTGTCTGTGGTACTAATGGGGGAGAGCACTCTGTTAACATAATCAAATCTGTATTTTTCAGGAGGCCCCTGTGTGTATTTGATTACGAATGAGATATGGTGATGTCAGAGTAATATATGTGGTTGTTTTGATGGAGGAAAATTATAAATACATTTAAATTATTTTAGGAAAAAATGAGGTTTGTTAAATGTCTTTTGTGCAGTCACAAGATGAAGATTCGATGAAACAATATTCAAGCTACATTACCCAGGAGAGGGCATTGACAGTATCCTAAACAGTCGATTTCTTAAGTGGGAAATATCACCAGCATATTTTTACTATCTTTAATCAAGTATTATACACACACAGGACAATAGATAATGGGCATGATCAATGAGATATATGGACAAAATTTGGGAGTTGAAATATGATGGAGAAAATCAGCAAAACTCACTAGAAAATGAAGTGAAAGTTTTTTTTTAACTTTTTAATGTTTATTTTATTTTTGAGAGACAGAGAGAGAGACAGCATTAGAAGGAGAGGGGCAAAGAGAGAGGGAGACCCAGAACATGAAGCAGGCTTCAGACTCTGAGCTGTCAGCACAGAGCCTGACGTGGGGCTTGAACTCACAAGCTGTGAGTTCATGACATGAACTGAAGCCAGACACTTAACCAACTGAGCCACCCAGGCACCCCAAAGTGAAAGCTTTTCATATGTGATTATTACTCAGACTCCCACCAAATCTATCCAGCTTCATTTCATCCGCCATAAAATAAAACAAGTTATTTATTTTCCTTTCTTGCATTCAAGCTAAAATATAGAAGAAACAAATTTACCCATTCATTCATTCTTTCTTTCTTTCATTCAAGAAAACATTATTCCAGTCTGGACTAAAAACTGAAATCTGTTGATCACTCTTTAAGTGCATAAAACATGTACAATTCATCAATAAAAAGGCCAATAACCTAATTTTTAAATGAACAAATGACTTAAATAAACATTTCTTCAAAGAAGATGTGTAGGTGGTCAATAAGCACATGAAAAGATGCTCAATGTCACTAATCATTAAAGAAATGCAAATCAAAATCACAATGAAATACCTCTTCACAATCATTAAGACTGCTTCCATTAAAACAAAACAAAACAAAAGCAGAAAATAACACATGCTGGTGAGATTGTAGAGAAACTGGGAGTGTGTGCATTGTTAGTAGGATTGGAAAATGAGATAGCCACTGTGGGAAATAATATAGTTCTTCAAAAACATTAAAAATAGGAATACCATATGATACAATAATTCAACTATTGGCTGTATATCCAAAGGAATTGAAAGCAGTGGTTCAGACAGATATTTGTCCCTAAAGTTCATAGCAGCATTATTCACAAAAGTCAAAGGTAGAAAAAATCTAAATGTTCATTGATGCATGAATGGATGAACAAAATATGAATTTGTATACACACATGTATACATACACAATACATATATATAGTATATGTATAAATTGAATACATATAACACATATACTATACTACACTTATATTTATCTAGAGTAATCAAATTCGTAGATACAGAAAATAGAATGGTGGCTGTCAGGAACTGGAGAAAGCACAAAAAGGGAAAGTTACTGTTTAATATTTGGAAGTTTCAGTTTAAGAAGATGAAAAATTCTGGAGATGAATAGTGGTAACAGTTGCACAACAATATGAATGCTATTACTGCTACTGAACCATGCATCTAAAACTGGATAAAATGGTAAATTTTATGTAAATTTTACCACAATAAAAAAAGTAACAGATTAATTTGAGTAGCATCTTCGCCTAATTCTGCACAGGACAAATTATGTGCTCATCACAGCAGCATAATATGCTATTTCATACATTTCCTGAAAATGGTCAAAAATTGTCTTTAATTTTTTATTATGTTAGTTATTTTTTATATGTTATGTTATATTGTATCATTACTTTAGCTCTTATGATTAAAGACTTGTTTCCCTCCATTAAAAATACTGTTGTTAAAAAATACTCCAGACTATTATTGAATGAGATAACATGAGATATTAAAAAGGGTGTACGTGTATTGAACCCTTACCAAATTCCAGATACCACACTGTTTTACATAGATTACCTCATTTATTCCACACCACAGTCCTGAGTACTTTCATTTTTATCATTGTACTAGTAAGCAAACTAAGGCACTAAATATTTTAACAACTTGTCTGAAGACACAAAACCAGTATAAAGAGGGTCTAGGATTTGAATCCAGGTAGTATAACTCCAGAAATATGCCATTTACTTATTAGTTATTCAGTTAGTTAGATCATCAGTCTTGATCTTGTTGGGCTTTTGTGTTTTCATTGGTGACTTTGTAAAAATTTTTGGATCCTTAAACATGTGCCACAGCCATATGATAAGCACTTTCATTTATTTTCTTAAGCTTCAGATGCACAAGTTCAGTAAAGTTGGAAATTTTGTCCTGTTTGCTTCTGTATCTGCGGTGTTTAATACTTGGTACATGAGATGTGTTCAATAACTTTAAACACATGAGTAACACAGAGAGAATACAAATAAGAAATGGAATCATTTCTAATTCTGTGGCCAGAAACCATTCTTCCCTATCTCCCTTGTTTGTCAAGGAGCCATTGGAGCACAATTCCATCAAGTTGCTATTCAGACAAATAAATATTAACTCTAAGTTTCCTCAGGTTTCCTATTTCCTGATGGTTCTTTTTTTGATGTCAACACCGAAATAGGCCAGCCTCACTTTAGGATGGGGTATGGGGGTAATGGTGCACCAACCTAAGACAGAAGGCTAATGAAAATATGATTCCTTTGTATTATGAAGGGAGATGCTGTATAAAACTCTATACACACAAGTGTCCCTATTAATGTGATTTGAATGCCAAATTTTTAAATAGTGTTATACTTTTACCTCTAAAATAACACTTAGCAAAGACTGCATAGTTCTGAGGTAAAAAGAAAAAAAAAATTTTCGTCCGATGAATTTCTCATTAACAACATAACTTGAGGAGATGCTACTTAAAAAAATAACTCATTGATCACAGAGAAACATCTTGGATCTTGGCCTTTGTCTTGGTGTGGTTTATATGATGAGTTGAAGGAGGACCGTTTCCACATTGACTCAAGAAAAAGAGGGAGTTCTTCTATTCCTGATGGTAGAGCTAATGAAAGTTAAATGGAAAAATAAGGTGATTTTGCCTCCTTTCACACCAGAAAGGAAGAAAAGCACACACAGACAAGCCAAAGTAAAAGCTTTGTTTTAAGTAACCAGATACTTGAGGCAAAAGCAATTCTTAATACCTTCCTCTGTGTGAAATTACCCATCTTATTCAGGTAGAATTGGTTTTGTTACCATTGTCAAGATACTTAAGAAACAATGGTTTTTATTTTCGGGAGAAAAGCGTGTTTGTTCTTATTTATTTGTTGTTTAGTAGGTTGGTTGACTGCTATGAGGGCGCAGGTGTGAAGGCTGGCTAGATAATTGTCCCAATCAATTACTTTTCTCCGGTGTGTAGAGTTGTTCTAAATAAGGGTAGTAGAGTGGCAAGTGACCAGGGTTGCCTGCTTTCTAGGTAATAACAAACTTCAAATCTGACAAATAGCCTGGGGCATCTCATTCGTAATTCCACCAAAATGGATGATGTATCACTAGTTGACTGGCTGTTTTACATTTACAAATGGGACAGAATTTGAGCATAACTTTGAATTATTAAAACGGAGAAGATTTATTTTCATACCTTGTATAAACAGATTTACCAGCAGGATGCACTTGGGAATAGAGCAGACATGAACACAGCAAAGTGATCATGCTATTGGTCAAGGGCAATTTTGCTTTTATTTTATTTTGTATGGAAATGTAATATGTATGTTAGTCATATGATTAAAATAAATTTGAAGGGTTTAATGAAAAATATATATACATGTTATATGATTAGATGTTTAGGCATATGAACATACACACTTGCGCATGTATGAGGGGAAAAGTAGAGGTAAAACATCTATATTAGCAGTGGTAATTTCTGTGTTATGTGATAATTTCTCTGTTATGTATTAGCAGTGGTAATTTCTGTGTCATAATTATTTATGTAATTATGAGTATATTTTTCTTTTATACTTCAAATTTTCATAATATTCTATAAGAAGAAATAATTAGTCCTATAATGAGTTATGACTGTACATTTTTTGAAGAGCAAGCTCACTTTCACCATATGGCAAATGAATGGGCCTTAACTCAACCAGAGCTAAGTGCTATTTTAGGTGTGAACATCAATGTGTTTATTTCATATACATGAAAAACACATGCTCTGTTCCAATTCTCAGAGTGGATGGGATCACGATCTTTCACATATCTTGCTCTTCATTCAGTAAACTAAAGAGAATAAGGATATTTGTTGTGAAAGCCATTGTTACTGACTTCACAAATGTTTATTGGGAATCTGTTATGTATCAGAAATTATTCTAGGAGCAGTAGAGAATCCAACAGTGAACCATACTGATGGAAACAAATTTTCCTTCAAGGAACTTATATTCTAATTGGAGGAGGGGACATAAGAACATTTACTACACAGTATGTTACAAAATCATAAGTGCTATTGAAATTACAAAAAAAAATAGAGCTGGGTAAGAGGAATAAAAAGTGTTGGGAAAGGAGTGAAATTATAAAATGGCTAGTCAGTGTATCCTTGACTGAAATGGCATTTGAGCAAAGACTAGTGAGGTGAAAGTAGGAAACATGTAGATACCTGAGGGAAGAGGGCTGCAAACAGTTGGAACAGGCTGTGCAAAACACTGTTTTGACTGTGAGGTCAGAGTGTCTGGCATGAGCAAGCAAGAACAAGGAGTCCAGTGTTCATAAGGCAAAGTGAGAGAGGGAGAATAATAGATGATGAAGTCAGAAGTAATCAAAGACCGGGTGCCATGGCCTTGAAGGTTCTAGTAAGAACTTCAACTTTTATTTTTGTTGGAGTGATGTGATCTAACTTAACACTTTAAATTATCTTTCTGGTAGTTGTGTGGGGAATATATTGTAGCAGGACAGAGGTAGAAGCAGGGAGACCTCTAGAAATCTAATGTAATAATCCACATAAAAGATGAAGATGGTTTGAGCAAGAATGCTAGCCATGGAAGCAAGGAGACGTGGTAAGATTCTGGATATATTTTGGAGATAGCGTCAAAAGAAATTCTGGCCTGTGGAGAAGGAGAGACCTGAAAGATGATCCCAAAGTTTTTGGCCTAAGAACCAGGAGGGATGCAATTTTTATTTCTTGAAATGGGATAACCATGTGTGGAACAAATTTTTATAGAGACTTCTGGCTTGGATATGTTCAAAAGGAGATGAATTTTAGGTATTCCATTGGAAATATTGAGTCTGCTATGCAAATCTGGATTTCAGAAAACAAGCTGGGACTGAAAACAGAATTGGGGGAATTATTGACTTTGAACATGTTAAAACTTTGTAGTCAGTTCAGAAGAGTGAGTATGAGACTTAAAAATTTTTAGAGTTCAAGTTGATGCAGAAGAATCAAAAAAGGAACTAAGAAAGAGTACCCAGAAAGGTAGGAGGAAAAACTAGAAATAAAAACCTCTCAATGAGAAGGGCATTATCAAATGTGCCAAATCCTGGGCCAGGTAGACTTCTATGACTAAGAATTAACCACTGACTTGAGCAACATGGAGGTCATCCATGATCTTAGCAAGAGGAGTTTCAATATAATGACAGAAATGAAAACCTAACTGCAAACTCTTTAATAGAAAATAGACGGAGGACAAATAGAGCAAGTAAAGGCAACTCCTTCTAAGAATTTTGTTTAAATAGAGTGAGAAATGTGCTAGAAAGTAGCCTAGTAAGTGTAAGTAGAAGAATAGGGACTTTGTTTGTTTTGGAATGAGAGAAATGATAACATATTTATTTGTCTTGGGATGATCCATTAGACAATGAAAATAAATGGTAAAGGTGAAAGAAGCAAGAAAACATAGGTGTTATCTTTAAGTGAATGCCCTAGTGCTCAGCCAAGGAAAGACTACATGAGATTCATGTAGGGTTTTTTTGTTTTGTTTTTTTTTTAAAGTTTTTTAATGTTTATTTATTTTTGAGAGAGTGAGAGACAGAGTATGAGCAGGGGAGGGGCAGAGAGAGAGGGAGACACAGAATTGGGAGCAGGCTCGAGGCTCTGAGCTGTCAGCACAGAGCCTGACGTGGGGCTCAAACTCACAACCGTGAGATCATGACCTAAGCTCAAGTCGGACACTTAACCAACTGAGCCACCCCAGTGCCCCTCATGTAGGTTTTAAAGATGGTGTTGAAACAGGTGGAAATTCTCTTCTGAACGTTTCAACTTTCTCACTGAAGTAGGAGACTAGATATCAGACTGTATACACATTTTATATTTAACACACTGAACATATTTTGTGCCCCAAATACTGTGCTAGGCCATTAAGTAAACATGGCCTTCAATGAATTCCCTTGACTTCAATGAATTTGCACTCTAGTGGAGATAAACAACTGAGCCTAAAATATGTGTATATATACATGCAAATACAGACACATACATACATACACACATATATGTATACATATGTATATATGTGTGTATACATAATCATATATATAATGAATGTTTTGTTATGAGAAATACAGAATTTCTATGAAACTACACAAGAAGGGCCTATAGTCCATTTGGGGAAACCAAGGTGACTTCTCTCAGAAAGTAATTTCTACATTAAAATGGGAACATTAGTAGGGGATAGTGGTTTGGGGACTGCAAATAGTGCTTCAGGCAGAAGAAACGGTGTGTGAGAAGGCTGGAATATGAGAGTTAATACGGCAGTTCAAGGAAATGGCTATGATGGTCAAGCAGAGAGGATTGATGTTGAAAGGGTTATCAGAGAGGCAAGATTATGTATTCTTATTGAAAAGTAAAAAAAGGAGAGAGAGAGAGAGAAAGAACTCTTGAAAATCTGGAAGGGATCTAGAAAGAGAGATGATACTAACAGATTTACATTGGCTCTCAGTAAAGATCATGGCTCAAAGGTGAAGAACAGAATGAAGTGAATGGAAAAGTCAGAGACAGCAGGTTAGACAATTTCATTAGTGGAGTTGGGAGGTGATGGTTCAGACTCATGTAGCAGAAGTAGTGTTAGAGGGAAGCTCGATTCACATGAGAATATTCAGAAAGAAGAATCAATTGGATGTACACAGCTGGGCTGATGGAAATTAAATGATAGGGTATGGCTTGGAGATAACTAAATGGAAAAGATAAAAAACACTGCTGGAAAAGTTTGGTGCTGAGTTATATTTTCAACAATGCTATGTGGCACTCAAGTGGAGTTTAAAGGAGACAGGAATGAGTTTGGAGCTCAAGGAAAGTTGTTTGATTGAAACTATAAATTTGAAAGTCATTGGCATAGAGATAATTCAACTTGCAAACAACTACAAAGGGAAAAAAAAAACTTCAAAGAACAAACTAGGCCTACAGGTTGACATTAAGGTCACTGTTAGTTCTTATCACTAAGCCTGAAGGCTGCTGTCCTTTTGTTCAGGTTTTTATTTTGTTCTTTAGAGAGCGAATTACAATGTTCTTTTAATGTTCCCATATAGAATTTTCATGCATTTTGATGGAAAAAGTGTATAAATGTCATATAATTGGCTTTGGCATTTTTATTTTCTTCAAATAGAGAGTATGGCACTATAGAGTGTTTATACCTAAACTGATTTTGTGAGTCATAGTCTCTAGCTACTAATTTTCTATAAAAACTTACTTAAAGGGAAAAAAAGAAATAAAAAAAAAACCCAAAAACTTGTTTTATTAGAATTTGGGTTAAAGTGACTAGATTGTCCACAACACAAGAATTCATTTACTATTGAAATGGCCTGTGTTGCTAATGGTCTTTCCCTTCAGATCTATCAAGTCCTGTGAAAGGTTAATGCCATGGATTAACAGCCAGTGCATCCAAGGCTAATGTATCCACAATGCATTATTTTTTAGGTATCATGCATGTGCTTCTCAAGAGGCTGTCTTTTTAAAGTCATGACTCCAAATAATCCAGCATAAAATAAATAAAAATATAATTTATTAATTTATTATGTGTCATGTGTTATGCTAGAGTTTTATACTCCTAACCCCATTTAAGTTTCTCAATCATACTTTCCAATTGGTATTATTATCTCTAATATAATTTTAAAAACATGGGTGAAGTTAGGTCATTTCCCTGAAGTGGCAAATAAAAGAGAGCAGATTTAGCATCCATGTACTTTTGGTTATAGTGTACTATTTCCCCAAGTCCGAAAAGCAAACACAAAAGCAAGACATCATGGATAAGTAATCCTCTAGGGACATTTGGAATTCATTACCATGCAAGCAAGGGTCATTGAGAACTGGTTCCAAAGAAGCACTTGTCATTTTCATGAAGAATTCTTCTTGTCCTTTTTTTTTTTTTTTTTTTTTTTTTTTTTTGCATTATTGTTGTATGCATTTCCCTGATGCTTTGGTAAGAATTTGGAGTCTTTACAATGAAAGATGAGACCTTTATTGTGACAGAACAGCCATCTAATTCATCTCTGACCAGGTTCCCCCTTCAATGCTGCATGAATGGAGTACAGGGTAATGATGTCATTCCCTATAATGTAGAGTATAAATGCAAGGAAGAAGTCATCTGGGGCCTGCACTGGGGAAAACAATGAGCAATGTCTTTTAGTTGCCTGTGAGCACCACTGTGAAGGTTCCTAAATTTATCCCTGGAGTGTCCAAAAGGTAGAGATTGAATATTGCACAGAACTACTGAAACTAGCCTCATAGGATCATTCTAAAGATAAAATGAGATAATTTGAGTAATGAGATCTAGCATAGTGGCCAGCACTTAATACATTTTTGCTTTATTCTTTCTAAAGTTGATTAGTTCAGAATTTTGCAAGAGTATCTCTCTGTTTTTGCAATTTATTCTTAAAGTTTGGCTCTCTAAACAAGAAGGGAAAATATCGTATAATTTTTCTAGTTTCAGTGTTCTGTATGCTAACATCTAATTTCATCTAAGCCTGTAGGGAATAAATAAACTGACATATCTGCTGAGGTTAAAATATTGAAGTATTTATGTTAAAAATATATAAATAGCAGCACCAACAAACAGTGTATTCCAATAGAATGTTATGAATATAAAATAAGCTTATTTAGAGTAAAAAAGGAAAGAAGCTAGAAGCTAGAAGAAGCTAGGCTTTGCAATCGTGATACCTGATTTGAAAGATTTTTAGAACTTTCAAGAATTATATCTAGAAAGAAATATTAACTTAGAAAAGGAAGAAAAGCATGCGAAGCTATACAAGGCACAGCAGTGTGGCATGTTTAGAGAACTACATGGAATTAGGCATCAATGAAATAAAAAGGTCAAAATACAGAGCTGGATTGGGTTCAGTCCACCTTGTGGTCTGCCTTTTGTGCTACAAATGTACACTTTATCCTCAAAGCAAAGTGGAACCACTGGGGAGTTATAATCGTAGGAATACTAAGATCTGATTTGGGCTTAAGGAACAACTCTGGCACCAGTGTGGAATTTCTCAAATTAAAAGCCAAGTTTCATCCTCTACTCCTTCCTATGCCTCGCACTCTTTCATGTCAAATGAATATAAAAGCTCCTTCATTTTGCCCCAAACTTGTCCACTCTTCTCCATCCCTCCTGACACACCTCTTTTCTGAGCCACCATTACATCTCAACTACATTTTGTAATGGGTTTCCTAACTGGTCTTCCTACAAAGCCTTTTTTCCTCAGGTCCAATCCATATAACAACCAGTTGTCCATTCGAATTGCAAATCTGATCCTGTCTCACCTTTGTTGAAAATAGTTCATTGCTGGGGCGCCTGGGTGGCTCAGTCAGTTAAGCGGCCGACTTTGGCTCAGGTCATGATCTCGCGGTCCATGAGTTCGAGCCCCGCGTTGGGCTCTGTGCTGACAGCTCAGAGCCTGGAGCCTGTTTCAGATTTTGTGTCTCCCTCTCTCTGACCCTCCCCTGTTCATGCTCTGTCTCTCCCTGTCTCAAAAATAAATAAAACATTAAAAAAAATTTTAATAAAATAAAATAGTTCATTGCCTTCTAATAATTTAAAACTATGCAAAGTAACCCTCTAAGGCCCTAAAGAACCTGGACACCTTCCACCTCTCCAGGTCTATCCTGTAACACTGACCCCCTAGTTGTCCAAACCCCAGCCCTACAGCAGCTCAGTCCTTGGCTCAGAACATACTGATTCTGCCTCAGGCTTGCCCCAGTACTGTTCTTCCGACCTGGGACGTGCCTCTCTGACATCATCTAGCAGTGACAGCCTTCCCTTCTTTTTGATTTCAGACTTCTCTTTCACTACCACTCATTATGCCTTCACTTGCCTGTTCAGTATTTGTCTTCTTGCCTAGGCTGGAAGGATGCAGGGTCCATATCTTCCCTTTTTACTGGTGAACCCCAAGTGCCTAATGTGACACCTGGTACATTGCAGATATTTAATGAATTTGTGCCAAATAAACTTGCCGAATAAGTTAATAGAACAGTTTCTCTCACTGTGCTGTGTCATTGCTATGATGATACATACACATGATCCGATGTTCTCAGGGTACTCACAATGTATTAAGGAAGAGGGGGTAATGAACAAAATGTGATAGTCCATGATTCATTCTACTGCATAGGGATTACTAAGGTCTCTGACAACGAAGAAGAAAGAGTGAACAAAGAAAAGTCTCCATGGTAGAGGTGAAGGACTAAAGAAGTAGTTTCTGAGAGGAGTCAAAGATACTTTAGCCAGGCTATCAGAACCTCAGGGAAAGGGAGAAGGCAAGGATGCATGCTGTATAAAATAGAAAGTAGATCATTAGTGTCCATGGATCCAATAATCACAGGTTTGAGTATTTGGTAGTAACCTTTATGAATATAGAGAATAGTGATAGATTTAATTTTCCTGAGGCAGAAATGTGAATTGTTTGTACTATAAGGTGAGTATGCAAAGCTATTGCTAATATGTGAACTCAGTGCCCACCCAACATTATCACTTAATAGCTCCATGGCTTTAAAATGTGTTGCCATATACACAGAAATAGTTCAATGTACCACCCTACATAGACTATAAATGCTTTAATAGGTACTCTTCAGGATTCATTAACATGCATTAACTTGAGACATAACCCTCCTAAGTTCGAAGAAGCCTAATATTATGAGCATTAAAGTATACATTATGTATACCTAGTTATGCATGTACTTATTCATATACTTACAGTCCCGTATACATAGAATATATAATAATAAAATAAAAATAGGTATTATTTAGCAAATACTACACTCAGTTTAACTCTTTAAATTTTGGTACAATGCACATAGCCTAATATTTACCATGTTAACCATTTTTAAATGTACATTTCATTGGTATTAAGTACATTGATAGTATTTTGCAACCATCACCATCATCCATCTACAGAATTATTTCCATCTTCCCCAACTGAAACTCTATAGCAATTAAATGAAAATTCTATCTTTCCTTCCTCCCCCCAGAAATCATTGTACTACTTTCTGTCTATGATTTGAACACTCTAGATAACTCATATAAGTGAAATATGGAGTATTTGTCTTTTTCTCCTTTATTCCACCTTAAAAAGATCTAAGGTCACCTCAGTACCTTTCAGAAATGCTTTATGCAGAAGACCACTCTATTGTTTTATGTTTATTTACTTATTTTGAGAGAGAGAGCGAGCGAGCGAGCACCAGTGGGGTAGGGGAAGAGAGGAGAGGCAGAATCCCAAGTAGGCTCTGCACCAGCAGCATAGAGCCTAATGGAGGGCTCGAACTCCTGAACCATGAGATCATGACCTGAGCTGAGATTGAAAGTCAGATACTTAACTGACTATGTCATCCAGATGTGCCACTCTATTCTTTTTGAAACATTCTTGCCCTGGTTTTTATAACACCAGACTCAACTGGGTTTCCTCTGGACACATTCTCTCTCCTCTGCCTAATTTGTATGTATATATGCACATATGTATTTGTAATTTATTTTTTTAAATTTATTCATTTTGAGAGAGAGAGAGAGAGAGAGAGAGAGAGAGAGAGAGAATCCCAAGCAGACTCTGTGCTGGCACCATGGAGCCCCATGTGGAGCTCAGTCCTACAAACTGTGAGAACATTGTCCTGAGCTGAAACCAAGAGTAGGATTCTCAACTGACTGAGCCACCCAGGCACCCCTATTTATAGTTTTTAATTGAAGTGCAGTTGAAATCCAGTATTTTATTAGTTTCAGGTGTACAATATAATGGATTGACAATTATATACATTACAAAATGCTCACCACAAGTGTACCTGCCATCTGTCACTATATAAAGTTGTAACAGTATTATTAACTATTCCCTATGTTGTACTTTCATGATTGTGACTTATTTATTTTATAACTGGATGTTTATTCCTATTAATTCCCTTAATCTGTTTCACTTATGTCCCCTCCCATTTTACCTCTGGCAAATACCACTTTATTCTTTGTATTTATGAGTCCATTTCTGTTTTTGTCTATTCACTTGTTTCTGCATTCCACATATAAGTGAAATTGTATGATATTTGTCTTCCTCGGCCTGACTTATTTGACTTAGCATAATATCTTCTAGATACGTTCATGTTATCCTGAATGGCAAGATTGCATTTTTTTGTGTGTGGATGAATGACATCCCATTGTGTATATATACCATTTCTTTATCCATTCATCTATTGATGGACACTTAGGTTGCTTCCATAACTTGGCTATTGGAAATAATGCTGCAGTAAATATAAGGATGCATATATCTTTTCAAATTCGTGTTTTTGTTTTCGTTGGGTAAATACCCAGAAGTGGAATTACTGAGTCGTGTAATATTTCTGTTTTTCCTTTTTTTGAGGAACGTCCATACTGTTTTTTACAGTAGCTACACCAATTTATATTTCTGCCAACAGTGTGTGACGGTTCCTTTTTTGCTATAAGAACCTCCATTTTGTTCTTTCTCAAGATTACTTCAGCTATTTAGGGTCTTCTGTGGTTCCATACAAATTTTAGAATTATGTGTTCTAGTTCTTTGAAAAATGCTATTGGTATTTTGATAGAGGTTATACCAGAAAGTAGATTCATTGACATTTTAACAATATTAATTCTTCCAATTAATGAACATGGGATATGTTTCCATTTATTTGTTTTATTTTTTTAATGTTTGTTTGTTTGTTTATTTATTTATTTACTTATTTTGAGATAAAGTGCAAGCAGGAAAGCAGCAGAGAAAGAGATGGAGAGAGACAGAGAGAGAGACAGAGAGAGAGAGAGAGAGAATGAATATATCCCAAGCAGTCTCCACACTGTCAGTGCAGAGCCTATTGTGGGGTTTGAACTCATGAACCACAGGATCATGACCTGAGCCAAAAATCAAGTGTCGGCTGCTTAACTGACTGAAGCTACCCAGGGACCCCATTATTTGTGCTATCTTTAATTTTTTATCAATGCCTTACAGTTTTTAGAGTATAGTTCTTTCACCTCCTTGGTTTAATTTGTACCTGGATATTTCTTTATTCATGCATTTGTAAATAGGATAGTTTTCTTAATTTCTCTTTCTGCTAGTTTGTCATTAGTGTATAAAAATACAATAGATTTCTATATATTGATTTTGTATTTTGCAGATTTGCTGAATTAATTTATTACTCCTAATAGTTTTTCATGGAGGTTTTAAGGTTTTCTATACGTAGTTTCATGTCATCTACAAATAGTGACTCTTTCACTACTTCCTTACCAACTTGGATGCCTTTTGTTTCTTTTTCTTCTCTGATTGCTTCTGTTAGGACTTCCAGTACTGTGTTGAAGAAAAATAGTGAGTGGAAATCCTTATCTTGTTTTTTTTTTATTTTAGAGGAAACGCTTTTAGCTTTTTATCCTTAAAAATGTTAGCTGTGGGCTTTTCATATGTGGCCTTTATTATGTTGAGATAAATTTCCTTTATATCTACTTTTTTGAGAATTTTTATCATGAATGGATGTTGAGTTTTATTAAGTGCTTTTTCTGCATCTATCTAATGAGATATAATATGATTTTATCAACAGCATAATGTAATGATTTTAATCCTCAGCATATGATTTTAGCCTTCATTTTGTTAACATGTATTGCAATGATTGATTGGCATGTATTGAACCATCCTTGCCTCCCTAGAATAAATCCTACCTGATTGTGGTAAATGATCCTTTTATTGTATTTTTGAGTTTAATTTGCTAATACTTTGTTGGGGATATTTGTATCTATGTTTACGAGGGATATTGATTTGTAATTTTTTTTTTTGGTAGTGTCCTTGTCTGGTTTTGATATCAGAGTGATGCTGGCCTCATAGAATGAATATGTTTGAATATGTTGCTTTATTTTACTTTTGGAATAGGTTGAGAAGGACAGGTATTAACTCTTCTTTAAAATTAATGCACCTGGGTGGCTCAGTCAGTTAAGTGTCTGACTTCAGCTCAGGTCATGATCACATGGTTCGTGAGTTTGAACCCATGTCATGCTCTGTGCTGATAGCTCGGAGCCTGGAGCCTGCTTCATATTCTGCATCTCCCCCTCTCTACCCATCCCTCACTCATGCTGTGTCTCTCTCTTTCTCTCTCAAAAATAAATAAAAACATTAAAAAATATATTTGTTAAAATTCACCTGTGAAGCCATTTGGCCTTGGACTTTCATTTATTGAGAGTTTTTTTCCCTTGTTATTTTTTTATGCTTATCTATTTTTGAGAGAAAGACAGAGCGTGAGTGAGGGAGGGGCAGAGAGAGAAGGAGACACAGTATCCAAAGCAGGCTCCAGGCTCTGAGCTGCCAGCACCAAACCCGATGCAGGGCTCAAACTCATGAACCATGAGATCATGACCTGAGCCAAATTGGAGGATTGACTGATTGATCCACCCAGGTGCCCCTCCTTTTTTTGTTTTATTTTGTTTGATTACTGATTATATTTAATTCCTACTAATTGGTCCATTCAAATATTCTACTTCTTCCTATTCCAGCTGTGGAAGATTGATTGTTCTAGGTATTTATCCTTTTCTTTTAGGTTGTCAAATTTGTTGTTTTTAGTAATCTCATAATCCTTTGTATTTTTGTGGTTCCAGTTGTAACTTCTCTTTCATTTCTGATTTTTGTGTGTGGGGGCAGCGTCCCTCTTTTTCACAGGATGAATCTGGCTACATGTTTATCAATTTTATCTTTTCAGAAAAGCAGCTCTTGGTTTCATTTATCTTTTCTCTTGTTTTTTTAGCCTCTATTTCATTTGTTTTAACTCTGATCTTTATTATTTCTTTCCTTCTACTAACTTTTGGAATTGTTTGTTGTTCTTAGGTCTTTTAAATGTAACACTAGATTGAGATTTTTCTTGTTTTTTGAAGTAGGCCTGTATCACTGTAAACTTCCCTCTTAGAATTGCTTTTGTATCCCAGTGATTTTGAACAGTTATGTTTTCATTTTCATTTGTCTCCAGATACTTTTTTGTTTGTTTTTTTCTTTGATATCTTTGTTGAGTAATTGGTAGTTTAGTAGCATGTTATTTAGCTTCCAAATGTGTTTTCCCCCATTTTGTTTTTCTGTTTTGTTTTGTTTTGTTTTGTTTTTGTAATTGCTTTCTAGTTTCATACTCTTGTGGTTGGAAAATATCCTTGATATTATTTCACTCTTATTAAATTTACTGAGACGTGTTTTGTGGCCTACATATGATCTGTCCTAGAAAATGTTCCGTGTGCACTTGCAAAGAATGTATCTTCTGTTTTTGGATAGAATGCTCTGTATTTGTTAAGTCCATGTGACCTACTTGTCATTTAGAGCTGCCATTCCTTACTGAATTTCTGTCTGAATGATTTATTCATTGATGTAAATGGGATGTTAAAGTCCCCTACTATTACCACAATTTCTCCCTTTAAGTCTTTTAATATTTGCTTTATATATTTAGGTGCTCATTTGTTGGGTACATAGACATTTACAATTGTTATATCCTCTTTTTGGCTTGATCCCTTTATTTTTGTGGGATGCTTTTCTTTGTCTCCTATTATAGATTTTATTTTAAAGTCTATTTTGTCTGATATAACTGTAGGTACCCCAGATTTCCTTTGGGTTTCCACTTACATGGAATATCTTTTTCCATTCCTTCACCTTCAGTCTGTGTTTGTCTTTTGATCTGAGGTGAATCTCTTATAGGCATCATTTAGTTGGATCGAATTTTTTTAATCCACTCACCCTGTGTGTTTTGATTGGGCCATTTAGTCCATTTACATTTATTTCTTTTAAATATTTATTTATTTAAGTAATTTCTATATTGAGTCCCAACATGGGACTCAAACTTGCAACCCCAAGATCAAGAGTTGCATGATCTACTGACTGAGCCAGCCAGGTTCCCTATGTCCATTTTCAGTTAGGGAATTATTGATAAGTGTCATTTTGTCAATTAGTGTTTTTTGTAGTTCTTATCTGTTCCCTTTTTCTCTTGCTCTCTTCTCTTGAAGATTTGATGACTTTCTTTAGTGTTATTATTGTAATTCTTTATCTTATTATGTTTTCTGTTACAAGTTTTAGGTTTGTGATTACCATTAAGGTCATATTTAACATTCTGTGTATATAGCAATCTATATTAAGTTGATGGTCACTTAGGTTTGAACACATTCTAAAAGCAATACATTTTTACTTTTGCCTTCTATGTTTTATATATATGTTGGTATATTTTATATCTTTTTTTTAATTTTGTGAATCCTCTTCATTTTTATATATAATTGATTTTACTAGTTTTGTCTTTTAACTTTCATATAGTTTTATAAGTCATGGAACTTATAACTTATGACTTATGATTGATATTTTTGCTTATATATATTATTTTTCTTTCATAATTTTATCTTAATTATGGCCTTTTCTGCTTAACAAATTACCTTTAACATTTTTATAACACTGGTTTCATAGTGATAAACTCCTTTCAACTTTTCATTGTCTGGAAAATTCTTTATCCTTCAATTCTGAATGATAGCCTTGCTAGGTGAGATATAGTTGGTAGTGTTTTTTGTTGTTATTGTTGTTGTGTTGTTTTGTTTTCTTTTCAGAACTTTGAATATATCATGCCACTCCCACTGGCCTGCAAAGTTTCTGCAGATTTTTTTTGTTGTTGTTAAGTTTGTTACAGACTTAAGAGGCTTCCTTTGTCTATAAATTATGTTCTCTTACTGTTTTTTTTTTTAAGATTATGTCTTTGTCCTTAATTTTTGCCATTATAATTACTATGTGTCTTGAGGTGTACCTTTGGGGTTCAGCTTGTTTGAGGTTTTCTGTTCTTTCTGGACTTGGATGTTTGTTTATTCCCCACGTTGGGAACGATTTTAGCCCGTATTTCTTCAAGTTAGTTTTCTCCCCTTTCTCTTCTCCTTTTTGGGACCCTCCACCCCTGCCTCTATAATATAAATGTTATTACACTTGAGTTTTTTAATTCTTTTTAAAAATTTTTTGCTGTACAGTTCTGGTGTTTTTCCATTGCATTATCTTCCAAGCTTGCTGATTTGTTCTGCATCCTCTAATCCTCTGGTGATTCTCTCTAGTGTATTTTTCATTTCAGTTATTGCATTTTTTGGCTCTTTTTTATATTTTCTATCTCTTTGTTGAAGATCCTAGTGAGTTTATTCACTTTTCTCTCAAGCTTGGTATTGGCTTTATGACAAGTACTTAAAACTCTTTATTAGGTGGATTGTTTATCTCCATTACAGCTACCTCTTTCTGGGGTTTTGTCCTATTCTACTGTTTGGATCATATTCCTCTGCTTCAGATTTTGTCTGAATCCCTTTGTGTTTGTGTTTTGTTGTGTTTTGCTTTACTATGTATTGGACCATCAATTACTCCTGATCTTGAAACTAATGGCCTCATGTAAAAGGCAACCTGTGGTGCCCAGTAGCATAATCCTACCTGGTCACCAGAACCAAGTGCTCCAGGGATATCTCCTGTGCAGGCTGTGGGATCCCTTCTGTTGTGTCTGGGATGCTTCTGCTGCAGAGAGGATGGTGGTCGGAGCTGTCCTTCAGCCTTGCTGTCAGCTATGATTTGCTACAACTGCTGTAGGCATGCTGGAGGGTAGGGATTGTTTCTGGCACAGCTGGTTGAGAGGCCCTACTTGTGGATGTGCTTGTGGGGGAGGCTAGCTCCCAATATGGCTGAGTAAGAGGCCAGTTTCTAGCTGGTGGGTGGGGCTACTTCCTGCCCTCTCTAGAGCAGCAGTTCCTGTGGAAGGGCACTGGTCTTGCTTGGGCTGCCTGCTGGATATGGCAGGAAAGTAGTTGTTTGGGGGAGGGGGTGACAGCAGTTCCCACTGGAGATGGTGGGGCAGGAACCACTTTGGACTGCTTCCACAGTGGCAGCTCACCACTGGGGCAGGCAGATTGCATGGGACAGGGCCACAGGGGAATGCTCAGGCAAGGCAAGCAGTGCTAGCAAGGTAGATTGAGAGTGTAAGAACTGGTGCACTCACTCAAGCTTTAGGCTAGCTAGGCTGAAGGAGGGCAAGAAAAATGGTGCCTGCCAGCACCTCCAATCCTAGAGAATCCTGTTGTAGATCCTTGCATCTCTGGCACACATTCTAAATTCATTCAATAAATTTCCTTCCAGTATTCCCCAGGTGCTTTCCTTTTTTATTCTTTTTTTAATGTTTTTATTTATTTTTGAGAGAGAGAGAGATACAGAGCATGAGAGAGGGAGGGGCAGACAAAGAGACACAGAATCTAAAGCAGGCTCCAGGTTCTAAGCTGTCAGCATAGAGCCCAATGCAGGGCTCAAACTCGTGAACCACAAGATCATGACCTGAGCCGGAGTTGGATGCTTAACCAAGTCACCCAGGCGCCCCAACCCTAGGTGCTTTCCTAATTGCTGCTTCCATGCTGGGCTTCTGGTCAAGTGATACAGCATTTCATCCCTATGAGACTGGAGACTCCATTTCTCTCTGATCCTTGGGCTTTCCGGGAGTTAAGCCCTGCTGATTTACAAAGCCAGACATTATGAGGGCTTGTCTTCCCAGTCCATGTCCCCTGGGCTACAGGTGCCTAATTTAAGGATTTATCCCATTGCTTTACAGGAAGGACCTCTATGCCTATGATCTCTCTCCTGCTTGTGGGTTGATGCCATATTGAGGGATTTGGTTCCCTCCTGTGTCTCTTCCCTTTCTCCTCTTCTCAATGTGACCTCTTCTTTAAGCTTTTAGCTGTGGAGGATCTGCTCTACCAGGCTCAAGTCATTGTCAGAGTGAGTTGTATTATATGTAGTAGTTACTCTGTTGTGACCATGGGACAGGGTAAGAGGATACTACTACCCTATCTACTACACTAATGTATTTTCACACATTATCTAACAGTATCCTCAAAATATCCTCAAGATATTGATGTTAATATACTATCATACAGATTAGGAATCTGAAGGCTTCACAGGGTAAGCAATTTGCCCTTTATTTTACATAAGAACTAGGATTTGACCTCAGGTATCTGGCTTCACAGCTCATTCCTAAAGTAATATGGTATATTGCCAAAATAGATGTAATCGATATGTAATTCATCCCTAGAAATGAGGAAAAATATTAAGGTTCTTTCAGGCAATACATGAGAGAGATGATACCATGGAATTATTATGGCAGACAGAGAAAATAGTCTTTAAGCTACAAAGGCAACCTCCTGCACGTGTATTGAGTTTGTTGGTTTTGCTTTCAGCAGGAAGTGCAGTCTGCATGACTAAGCTTTCCCACTGCTGTGGGATTAATTTCAGGTATCAGAGGTGTTCTGGTGTGTACTAATGGCTGGGTCTAATGCTCCTGGAAGCACACCCCATCCCTTTTGCCATGATAAGTCTTCTCTGTTGTCCTTCCATGTGTAAAATAGATTAAGCCTCCTTGGTTATGTCTTATAAAATATATTACAGAGGACTTAAAGTGGAATTGCTTTGTTTTACAATGGAAAGGCAAAGGGAAAAGGAGCCAGATAAATCTGAGTGTAGATTTTCATGTCCTTTCAATGTGTGAGGGTTTATCTGTTCTACTAAAAAAAAAATTTTTGAGGGGCACCTGGGTGGCTCAGTTGGTTGAGCATCCAACTTCAACTCAGGTCATGATCTCTTGGTCCATGGGTTCGAGCCCTGCATCAGGCTCTGTGCTGCTGACAGCTCAGAGCCTGGAGCCTGCTTCGGATTCTGTGTCTCTCTCTGCCCCTCCCCCACTCGCATGCGCGCTCTCTCTCTCTCTCTCTCTCTCTCTCTCTCTCTCTCAAAACTAAATAATAAACATTAATTTTTTTAAAAAAAATTGAGTGTTCCCCACTGTAGGCCTTTGATATAAGTGGACTCATTCTTGTTGATCAGAAGGGCAGGTGATAGTAACATAAACACAGGGGGCTTACTTTAGGATTTATCCAATAACTTCCCTGATTATCATTCATTTTCTTCCTCTTTGTCTTCTTACCTCTTCCTCTTTCTCCTCCTCCTCCTCTTCCTCCTCCTCCTCCTCCTCCTCCTCCTCCTCCTCCTTTTTCTCCTCCTCTTTCTTATTGTTACTCTGCTGCTGCTGCTGCTGCTAGTATTTGTACTACTGGTACTAGTTCTTCTTTTAACTGAGGTATAATTGACATAAAATATTGTATTAGTTTCAATGAACAATATAACGAATCCATATTTGTATGTATTGTGAAGTGATCACCATAAGTCTAGTTAATATTCATCACCACTCATAATTACAGAATTTTTTGTGTGAGATGAGAAGTTTTAATATTTACTATCTTAGTAACTTTCAAATATGCAATATAGTATTATTAACTATAGTTGGCATGCAGTATATTACCTCCTCATGACTGATTTAGTTTATAACTGGAAGTTGATACCTTTTAACTCCCTTCAGCCATTTTACCCATTCCTTACTACTGGCTCTGGGAGCCACCAATCTCTTTTTTGTAGTTATGAGTTTGTTTTTTGTTGTTGCTTTGCTTGTTTGTTTTTAGATATCACATGTAAGTAAGATCATACAGTATTTGCCTCTTTCTGACTTATTACACATAGCATAATGTGCCAAAGGTCCATCTATGTTGTTGCAAATAGTAAGATTCAATTCTTTTTTATGACTAAGTAATATTCCATTGTGTACATATACCACAATTTCTTTATGTATTCATGTGTCAAATGAACACAAGTTGTTTCTGTACCTTGGCTATGTAAATAATACTATAATGAACATGGGGTGTATATATCCTTTTGAGTTTATATAGGTGTTTTCTGCAGATAAATACCCAGAAGTGAAAGAGCTGGATCATATGGTAGTTGTATTTTTAATTTTTAGAGGAATCTCTATGCTGTTTTTCACATAGTGACTGAACCAATTTACCTTTCTACCAACAATGCCTAAGGATTCCCTTTTCTCCACACTCTCACCAATTCTTTTTTTTTTTTTTTTAACTTTTTTTTTCAACGTTTATTTTTATTTTTGGGACAGAGAGAGACAGAGCATGAATGGGGGAGGGGCAGAGAGAGAGGGAGACACAGAATCGGAAACAGGCTCCAGGCTCTGAGCCATCAGCCCAGAGCCCGACGTGGGGCTCGAACTCCCGGACCGCGAGATCGTGACCTGGCTGAAGTCGGACGCTTAACCGACTGCGCCACCCAGGCGCCCCACTCACCGATTCTTTAAAAAAAATTTTTTTTAACATTTTTTATTTTTGAATGACAGAGAGAGACAGCATGAGCAGGAGAGGGGCAGAGAGAGAGAGGGAGACACAGACTCCGAAGTAGGCCCCAGGCTCTGAGCTGTACGTACAGAGCCTGACGTGGGGCTCAAACCCACAAACTGCAAGATCATGACCTGAGCCAAAGTTGGATGCTTAACTGACTGAGTCACCCAGGCTTGCCTCACCAATTCTTAATATTTCTTTTCTTTTTGATAAAAGCCATTTTAACAGATGTGAGGTGTATCATTATAGATTTTATTTTCATTTCCCTGATGATTAGTAATGGTGTACAATGTTTCATGTCCCTGTTAGTCATCTGTATGTCTTCCTTGGGGAAAAAAATGGCTATTCAGGTCTTTTGCCCAATTTTTAATTGGATTTTTTTTGGCTATTTGGTGTCTTTTTACATTTTCGATATTAACCACTTATCAGATACATAATTTGGAAATATTTTCTTCCATTCAATATGTTGCCCTTGAATTTGGATGATAGCTTTCTTTGTGGTGCATAGATTTTCAAAATTTTGATTTATTTATTTTAGAGGGAGAGAGAGCAAGTGCACACATGTGGGGAAGAGGGGCAAAGGGAGAAACTGAGAATCTTAAGCAGGCTCCACAGTCATTATGGAGCCTGATGCAGGGCTCAGTCCCACAACCCTAGGATCATGACCTGTGCTGAAACCAAGGGTCAGGATGTTCAACCAACAGAGCTACCCAGGTGCCCCTTTAAAGATTTATTATTTTTTAAAATTCTACAGAGAGAGCAAACAAGCAGGGGTAGAGGGACAGAGGAAGAGAGAAAATCTTAAGCAGGCTCCATGCTGAGCATGGATCCCATTTGTGCATAGCTTTTTAGTTCTGTATAGCCCCACTTACTTATTTGTGTTTTTGTGTCTTTACTTTTGGTGTGAAATCCAAAAAATCATTTCCATGACCGATGTCATGGAGCTTACTACTTATGGTTTTTTCTAAGATTTTTGTGGTTTCATGTCTTACATTCAACTCTTTAATCTATTTTGAATTATTTTTTTGTTTATGGTATAAGTTACTAGTCCTGTTTCATTCTTTTGCATGTAACTGCCCAGTTTTTCCAACACTATTTATTAAAGAGACTGTCCTTTCCACATTATGTATTCTTGGCTTTGTTGTTGTAAATTAATTAACCATGTATGTGTGTGTTTATTTCTGGGCTCTCTATTCTATCCCACTAGTCTATGTGTCTGTTTTTATGGCAATACCATACTGTTTTGACTACTATACGTTTGTAACATAGTTTGAAATCACAGAGAGTGATGTTTACAACTTTGTTGTTCTTTCTCAAGATTTCTATGGTTATTTGGTGTCTTTTGTGGTTTTATACAAATTTTTAAATTGTTTGTTCTTGTTTCATGAAAAATGCCATTGGGATTTTAATAGGGATTGCAATGAATCTGTAGATTGCTTTAGGTAGTATGGACATTTTAACAGTATTAATTCTTCCAGTTCATGAACATAAGATATCTTCCCATTTATTATGTCATCTTCAACTTACTTCACCCATGACTTACAGTATTCAGTGTACAGGTTTTTCAGCTCCTTGGATAATTTTTCCTAAATATTTTATTCTTTTTGATTCCATTGTAAATGGAGGGAGTTTTTAAATTGTTGATTTAATCCCCTTACTAGTAATTGATCTATTTGTATTTTCCATTTCTTTGTGATTCAGTGTTGGAGTTTGTATGTTTTTAAGAATTAATTCATTTCTTTTAGGTTGTACACTATGTTAGAGTCTTCTGTCTTTAAACTTTCATACCAGCTTCACAAGTGATAAATCCTCTATCTTTACCTTTCCCTTTGAGATTTTTACTTTCATAGGTTTTCTTGTTAACAATTTGTCCCCTTTCAGCTTAAAGAAATCCCTTTAACATTTCTTTAAGGCCAATTTAGTGGTAATACATGCCTTTAGCTTCTGCTTGTCTGGAAAACTCTTGATCTCACTTTGATTCTGAGTGACGACTTTGCCAGGTAGAATATTCCTGGTTAGATATATATTTTTTTCTTTCATCACATTGAATATATTGTACCACTACTTTCTGGTTTGCCACATTTCTGCTGAAAACCTGATAGTCTTATGGAGTCCCTTTGTATGTAACAAGTTGCTTTCTCTTGTTGCTTTTAAGACTCTTTCATTGTCTTTATTTTATTTTATTTTATTTTATTTTATTTTATTTTATTTTATTTATTTTTGTTTTGTTTTACTTTACCTTCCTTCCCTTCCCTCCCTTCCATTTTCCTTTCCTTTTATTTTAATTCTAGTATAGTTAACATACAGTGTAATATTAATTTCAGGTATATAATATAGTGATTCAGCAATTCCATACATTACCTAGTTCTCATTACAATAAGTACACTACTTAATCCTCATCACCTATTTAACCCAACCCCCCACCCACCTCTCCTCTGGTAACCATCAGTTCTCAATACTTAACAGACTGTTTTTTGTTTTGCCTCTCCCTGTCTCTTTTTCTTTTTCCCTTGCTATTTTTTTTTTATTCCACATATGAGTGACATCATTTGATATTTGTCTTTACCTGACTTTTTTCATTTAACGTAACACTTTGCAGTTCCATATTCTACTGTGTGTGTGTGTGTATGTGTGTGTATATGTATGTATATATGTGTGTATATACATATGTATGTATATATGTGTATATATACATATGTATGTATATATGTGTATATATACATATGTATGTATATAGGTATGTGTATGCATACACACACATACACACACACACACACACACACACACACACACACACACCACTTCTTCTTTATCCACTCATGTATTGATAGACATTTGGGCTGCTTACATAATTTGGCTATTGTCGATAATGTTGCTATAAACAGGGGTTCATATGTCCTTTTGAATTAGTGTTTTTGTGTATTAGAGGTAAATACCCAGTAGTGCAATTACTGGATTGTAGATTAGTTATTTTTAACTTTTTGAGAAATCTCCGTACTATTTTCTACAGTGGCTGCACCAGTTTGCATTCCCACCAACAGCACAGAAAAGATTCCTTTATCCTTACATCCCTGCCAATACTTGTTATTTCTTGTGTTTTTGATTTTAGCTATTCTTGTAGGTGTTAGGTTAAACTCTCATAGTTTCAGTTTTTATTTCCTTGATGATGAGTGATGTTGAGCACTGTTTCATATGCCTGTTGGCCATCTGGATGTCCCCTTGTTTTTTTGGCATTTAATTATAATGTGTTCTTTTATGGGTCTCTTGTGTTTATCTTATTTCGAACTGTCTGGATTTTCTGTATCTGGATATTTTTCCTTCCCCAGACTAGGGAAGTTTTCAGACATTAACTTCTTTAAATAAGTTGTGCCGTTTTCTCCCTCTTTTTCCTCTGGGACCCCTACAATGTGAATATTAATTCACTTTGTATTGTTTCTTAAGTATCTTAAGCTATCATCAGCTTTTTTTTTTTATTGTGCTGCTCTGATCGGATGTGTTCCTCTGCTCTGTCTTCAAGTTCAATGATTATTTCTTCCATGTCATCTAGTCTGTGATTGAACCCCTGTAGTGTATTTTTAATTATTACATTGTTGAGTTCTGTGACATCTGTCTGGAAATTTCTTATATTGTTTTTTGTCTCTTTGTTGAAGATCTCACTGAGTTCATTCTTCTGAGTTTATGTGAGTACCTTTATGACCATTATTTTGAACCGTCAGCAGGCAAATTGCTTATCTCCAATTCATTAACATTTCCTCCACCCTGAGATTTTGTCTTATTCTTTTATTTGTAACATATTTCTCTGTTTCTTCATTTTGCTTGAATTTCTGCGTTTGTTTCTGTGTTTGTTTCTGTGTTAAATGAAACAAGCACCTGTACCAGTCTTGAAGTGTTGGCCTTGTGTGGGAGATGGACCTTCAAATCTGCCCTAGTTCTTGGTTGTCTCTCAAACCTTTGTGATTGTCCAAGCAGCTTATTTTTTTTAATAGGTCCCAGTAGTTGAGGTGTGCCAAGACCAGTCAGTGTCCATAGGGAAGGATCTCAGCACTTAGCTTCAAGCTTATTGGAAACTAGAACTTAAGGCAACAGCTTTTGAAAGTGCAATTATATAGAATCCTTTGGGAGTTTAAATGTAAGCACTGCTGGAGCCCAGAGTCAGGCAATGTGGAAGTGTCCTCTGGGTAGCAGTTACAAAAAACTTGGAGTTCCAAATGAGTGTACAAGCTTCTTTCTGGGAAATTCTAGTAAAATCTCATGATTGCAGAGGGAAAGTAAGAAGATAGTGTTCCCTGGCCTACATTTCCTGAGAGCATCTCCACAGCCTCTACTTGTGTGCCAAACCTGCAGGTTTCCCCAAAGCTGAACCTCTAAGACTAACAAGTCAGCCTCTTTCACAGAAAGTCTGGAGCTGTTTTTCAGTCTGCTATCTGTACAATGTTCTGAGAGTGGTAGCTTCCTAATAACTGTCTTTCTGATTGTTATAGTCCTGTGGGACTTTGGGATGCAAGTTCTCCTGGCCACTGGAGTCAGGTCATCAATGGGTATGCCCTGAGCATCAGCTGTAAAAACCAGGGCATCAGGCATAAATACAGTGTTACCTGACATGAATAAGAGCTCTTGTCTGATAGGTTTGGTGCTCTGGAGTATGGCAAAGGGAGGGCACAAAGATAGTACCTGCCCTCCAAGGTCTCAAGAAAGGTTTTATAGCCAGCCCTTGGATGTGTGTTTAATTAGAAGTCTGCTCCCTCAGGCTGAGGCTACGATGATAAGCTAATGGGCCTCTTGTACAGAAAGATTGAACTCCTGGATCTGTTGCTTCTTTCTGTCCCTGGGAATGGTAGCAATTTAAGAACACTTTCCGTGTTGCTTACAGTCTTGTGGGACCCAAGAGTGTAAGCTCTACTGGTCACCAAGGCCAGGTGATATAGAGGTGTCCTCTGGAATTAGCAACACAAATCAGTACCAGACAAAAGTGTAAGCTGCTTTCTAGAAGATACTGGTGATCTGGAATAAGGCAGAGGGAGAGCAGAGAGACTGTCTGTCCACTGGCCTATATTCCCTAAGATTATCTCCATAGATTACTCTAAGTGTGCCAAAACAGAAAACTGACTTCAGGACTCCTGGACAAATAGGTTTTTGTTTCCAGGAAGATTTTGTTTCAGTTTTTATCCTTTCAGTTCCCTGGGAGGGTTATTCTTCCCAGAAACATGGGAACAAAGAATTAAAGTCCTTTTCACCTCCAGAGACAGGTGAGCTAGGGGTATCTCCTGGGTGGCAGCAATAAAGACTAGATCACCGGACATAAAAACTGGGACACCAGACATGTGTAGAAGCTTTCCTCTAGGAAATACTGGTGCTGTAGAACACAGAAGAGGGAGAGAAAGCAAAAATGGCACTTGCTGGTTAGAACATGGCAAACAGGAAGTGCAAAGATAGCACCTGCTGGAAAAGGAGAGAAGATAGAAAAAAGAAAAAGGAAATAGAAAGAAGAATAAAAGGAAATGGGGGTGGGAGATGGTGCCCACCAGCTATAGCAGGGCAGAGGGAGAGTGTGCAAGATGGCATCCATGGTAAAGAAAAAAAAGGATGGCACCTTCTGGCTTTCACAAGGCAGAAGGAGAATGGGTAGATGCCACCCACTGGCCTCTGACCCCAGACAGTATCTTAAACAGGACTCTGTTCCTCAGAAAAAACTTTTACATTAGGAAATAAGTCTCATTCATATAAAGTCTGGGTGCTATTAAAAGGGCTACTTCTGATTTGGAAGTGGGGGAGTTTACACGTAGGCCACTTAAGAACCATTACTCAATTTGCCACAACCTGCAGGTCTCATGGGCAGAGGCCCTGTTGGTCTTCAAAGCCAAATGTTGTCGGGGCTTCTCTCTCAGGTGTCAGTCTTATAATTCAGGATGCCTACAGTGGGGTATGAAGACTTTGCTCCTCAGGGAAGATTTCTGGCTTTTGAGTTTCCTCCTGATTATGAGTGGCCACACCAGGGGTGGCTTATAGTAACAGTGTGTTTCAGCCTTTCCTACCCACATCGATGTGGTTTACCTTTCATGTACCCAATGTGAAGGTGTTGCTGCACACCAGTTTTTAATTTTTTTTTCATTCTGGAGGAAATTGTTATTGAGATAGCTGTAGATTCAGTGTGTCTGTCAGAAGAGTTGAGTTCAGGATCTTCTTACTTTGCCATCCTTTCAGCTCTGTTCTTTATACTCCTCATGTCTTGCTTTTCTTCATGTACATTTCCATGGGCCCACTTCGTGTGTGTGTGTGTGTGTGTGTGTGTGTGTGTGTGTGTGTGTGATTTTTAATGTTAATTTATTTTTGAGAGAGCACAAGCAGGGGAGGGGCAGAGAGAGAGACACACACAGAGGATCTGAAGTGGGCTTGGTGCTGACAGCAGGGAGCCTGATGTGGGGCTTGAACTAACAAACTGTGAGATCATGGCCTGAGCTAAAGTCACATGCTTAACCAACTGAGCCACCCAAGAGCCCCTCCATGGGCCCACTTATATTTAGCTTATGAAAGCTGGAATTATGATCTGATTAGTCCCCTTATTTAGGTACCTTGAAAGCTTTAGGTAAGGGCATCCCAACAGAGCTTTTCAGATTCAGCCAGATTATCCATTTGACACATCCCCATCAGGGGGAGGCAAATCAAAATAGTATTTCAGCTTTAATAATGCTTAGTGCTAGGGATTGTAGAAATACATGAAGAAAGACCACTCAAGTTAGAACAAACGGTGTTTATGTTTAGTCACTTCTGTATTTAGGGCTTGCTATAGCAAGGGATTCAGCCATCATCACTTGTATTTGGCAGAAACTCAAAGGCAGGTGATGAAGTGGGAAAACTTTATAGTGGAAAAAAAAAGTAGGCTTCAGTTCTGCTCTGATTGGAGGTTTTTCGACATGGGAAAGCTAGAGTCAGGCTAACTCGAAACAGAGAATCCTATATGATTAATTTGGAGAGCATATTTGGCTTTTTTCTGGTTCATCTGAGGTGGAAGTAAAGATAAGGGAAATTGGAAGTCGTTGACCAAATCCCTCTGTTTTGGTCCCGTTGCTGTCAAGGCTGTGATTTGGCTTCCTCAGCTAATTGTTGCAGAGGCTATGGGTCAGAGGTCTGGCAATTTTCCAGTAGTATATTAAGTCTTTGAGGATGCACACCTGGGTAAATATTCTTCTTGCCTTCAGTGAACTGAATCTAGCAAGGGAAACTGAATTGAGCACAGGTATGTTGAAGTAAAAGTTACAAAATACAGTAAGATATATGTATGCCAGCTATAGAGGTGGTCTTGGTTGAGGGTGGGGGATTTTTTTTATGGAGAAAGTCAGGAAAGGATGAACCCTATGCCAAGTTTTAAGGATTAGTAGAATTTTGCCAAATAGAAGAAGGAAAGAAAAGCACAAGAGTAGGAAACACCATGTGTAAAGACAGTGAAATATGAAACAACGAAGTGTTCTAAGGGGCATGACTATTTATTTTGGAATTTTGAAATAATATACTACACTTAATTTTGAGAATATGGTTACACTCAAATCCCAAAGGGCCTATATGCAGGGCTTAAAAGTTTAATTACTCTTAAAGGAATGGGGATCAAAAAGGGTATTCTGATCCTCAAGAGTGGTGATGTCCAGTTTGCTAAGTGACAAAATATATGGTCCAGGGGCAGATATTTATAAAAAAAAAAAAACCTCAGGATATTCTGGACTCAAGGACTTTGTCTGAAAGGGTGGGGCCAAGGCCAGTAACAATATTTTGGGAGGAAAAGCTCTGAGTGGGTGAAGATAGAATAAGAGTATTAGAAACAGGGTCCAAATTCAAGACATGATCAAGGCAGGTAGAGAGGTAGCAGCCTGTAGGGACAAGAGCAGGAGGGCAAGGTGATTGGATTCTTCTAGGAGCCAGTATCTTGCCCACTTGAGCCTGTCTTAAAAGGACCAGGTATGAACCTCCTATTGTATAATGGTCAGCATCTTAAAATGCTTCCTAACATGTGACACAGAAAGGCTGACATGGATGTACATTTTGAACATACAATATGTTGGTAAATATGATTATGATTGCTCCCTTTTCATTGTTAGCGTTTGTAATAACTCAAATAATCAGGAATAAATGATAAAGAAAGCAATAAAAATGTTTGCCTTTCAGATAAAGACTTGTACTGTCATGCTTTAGAACAGGGATTAGCAAATGATGGCCCATGGCCCAAATCCAGCATGCACCGTTTTTGTAAAAGTATTATTGGAACACAGCCATACCCATTCATTTACATATTGTCTATGGTTACTTCACACCACAATGGCAGAGTTAAATAGTTACAACATATGGTCCCCAAAGCCTAAAATATTTACTGTCTGGACCTTTACAAAAAAAAAAAAAAAAAAAAAATCCCAGGCCCTGCTTTAGCACCTAGGGACAAATGGAAAAAAGTACATTTTAATTACTTTACATGAAAATAAACATAATGAATTAACCTTATCTTATGTGCCTAATTCTTCATAGGAAGTATTCTCCATCCTGTGATACAGATAAGGAAGGCAAGGCTCAGAGAACTTAAGTGTTGTTTTGAATAGTATATAACTAGCAAACATCCATACTATGATTTTGACTCATGACTACTTGGTTGCAAAGCCCATTTTCTTTGCACTCTATCATATTTCCTGAGTCCTAATACAGTCTTCAATTCAGTAAGCATTGAATGTTGCTCTCCAGTACCTAGCATCACACTGCACTAGATTCTGTAGTGTTACAAAAATGACATGCTAACTTGCTTTTGAGGAATTAAAATCTAGTGAAAGCAGCAAACATATAAATATGGCAAAACACGAAAAAAGGCATGCCATATATGTTCACTAAGGTATGTGAAGTGATATTTTATATCGTCTAGTGTTAAAGTTGCAAACACAACTTCCAAATCCAGAATGCCAGGGTTGGACTCCTGGCTCCACTGCAGGTGAGCTGTGCCACCAAGAGCTAGTTATGGAATCTTTCTGTCACCCATTTTCTCTATCTGTAAAGTGAAGATAGTAGTCACTTACCTTATAGGGGTGTGAGGATGAGTGCTTGTCTTATACAAAGCACTCAATGAATATAGTTGTAATTATTATGGCTATTAATATGGTGCATCAGGGAATGAGGGAAAACTCATTGTCTATGAAGGAGGTTAGTGATATAAAACTGGGAAATTAAATTGTTACCAGCCTGAAATTGGTGTCACACTGAAAAGTTTGTACATTATTAGGTACTGAACCAATTTGAAAATTATAGTCCCAGAAGGACTATGAGATCAATCTTGAGCTAACCCAATTTTATCAATTAGTATTATACCATGGATTCAGATAAGTCATTTGCCATTATTACACCACACAGACAATAAAAATAGCTAATATTAATAGGTGCTTACTCAAAGACCCAGAAAGATTAAGTGTTTTACCCAAGAGTATACAGTATCTTAGTTTGGGTTCTTTAAAAATCAAGGGAATGCTTGCAAGGAAAGGTGTGTGCCACATGCTGTTTCAGGACAACAAAACAGTAGAGTCATGAGACAAGAAAAGAAAACATAAGGTGGTGTATTAACAGCCTGACCACAATTTTGGAAGACAGCACAGCCAACTGCTCAGGTACACTGGACAGCTTTCAGAGAGAACTCATAGATCTACTATGCCTCGGAGGGGAGGAAAGGAAGGAGATTTGTCTGATGGCTCCTTCTTGTCTTCCTTTCTCTGGTTGATCCCAGTTAGCCCACAGGATGTTAACTTCTTTGCATCTCTGGGTGTGCTAACTGGCAGACCCTCTGGAAGCCAGATCTTTCATTTTTAGGAATGGTGCTTTATATGGGCCCTGACGTCCTTCACATGGTGCTTTACATGGGAGAGCCAGAGTCTTCATGGGTCTTATGAGCTTCAACCTGGATACCAGAGCTACTGGGCTCTATGTAACACAAATGTGGCACCCTGCCAAAGACTGACCTTCCTTTCTGGGAGGCGAAGATAACCAATGTTACAAAAGGAGGCACTATGGCATCGTAGCAGTTGCTCTCCTTTGATCAAGTGGGGCTTACTGGAAATTTGGGATTAATAGATTCCTGACAATTGCATATACTGGGTCAGGTACACAAAGCTAGGAAATAGATTTTCCAGCAAGAATAGACTGATTTCTATCATATATGTATATCTTCTAAAAACCTCTGGAATCTTTCAACACCTTCTAGGTCTACACCACTCTTCAAAGCCATTATTATCTCTTAGCTGGAACAGTATAACAGACTCATGGTTAATATTCTTGGCTCTTCTCTGCTGTCCTTTGAATCTGACCATGTAGTATTCCAATTTAACTGTTTGATTCCTTATTGGTCTTTTAGGATATCTACATGGCTCAACATGATCTAGAAGCTCCTAAAAGACCTGACCCATATTTCCCATCTAGCCTTATCTCTCATCAGTCCTCCATGCTTCCTCAATCCTTCCCCAATCATAGTGTGCACTCCATGATCCAATCTATATATGTTTATAATAGCTTCCCTTTACCTCTGTCTCTTATTATAGGCTTATTATTATGCCTGGAACAATCCTGCTCTCTCCCAAACTATGCCCTGTTTTGTAGCATTTATTAACTTGGTTGATTCCTATACATCTTTTAGGTCTCTGCTTAGATGTTAAATTCATTGAGTCTTCTTGAGGACAGTCCATTCCCCAATTCTGGTTGGATATCTTCCTCTGATTTTCCTTGACATCTTATACCATCCCAACTGTATCTTGTGTCCCTTACAAATATCTCACTCAACTCTAGGACTTGAGAAGACAAACTATCCTTCTCAGTGTCCATCCAAGTGTTTTTCACATAGGAAATAAGTCTATGCGAAAGTAATGAACTAATCCATCATTTTCAATTCCCTACAATATACTAGGCATATACGTTCTATTTTTTTATAAGTGACCAAGGTACATAATGTTGTTTCTATATAGAGAAGAGGAACATGAGATCAGTGATATTCCTGTGTTCTTTTAGGTGAAAACAGCTGCATAGACCATGGTGCCTTCTAATTTCTACCAATATGCTCAATATTTTACAGCCTAAATGTAAGAGTTGCAGTTATCCCTGATAATAATTAAATCCTATGGATTTCAGTTTGATTTTCTGATTATAGAGAATTTTTAAATCCTGATTGTTATATTCAATAATTTTGTGTAAAGCACATACTTTTTTTTAACTTGTTTTTTTTTAATTTTTTTTTAAATTTACATCCAAATTAGTTAGCATATAGTGCAACAGTCATTTCAGGAGTAGATTCCTTAGTACCCCTTACCCATTTAGCCCATCCCCCCTCTTACAACCACTCCAGCAACCCTCAGTTTGTTCTCCATATTTTTGAGTCTCTTCTGTTTTGTCCCCCTCTCTGTTTTTATATTTTTTTTGTTTCCCTTCCCTTACATTCATCTGTTTTGTCTCTTAAAGTCCTCATATGAGTGAAGTCATATTATTTTTGTCTTTCTCTGACTGATTTCACTTAGCATAATACCCTCCAGTTCCATCCACGTAGGTGCAAATGGCAAGATTTCATTCTTTTTGATGAATGAATGAATGAATGAATGAATGAATGAATGAATTTCATTCTTTTTGCTGAGTAATACTCCATTGTGTGTGTGTGTGTGTGTGTGTGTGTGTGTGTGTGTGTGTGTATACCACATCTTCTTTATCAGTTCATCTGTCGATGGACATTTGGGCTCTTTCCATAGTTTGGCTATTGTTGATGGTGCTGCTATAAACATGGGGGTGGATGTGTCCTTTTGAGACAGCACACCTGTATCCCTTGGACAAATGCCTAGTAGTGCAATTGCTGGGTCCTAGGGTAGTTCTATTTTTAGTTTTTTGAGGAACCTCCATACTGTTTTCCAGAGTGGCTGCACCAGCTTGCATTGCCACCAACAATGCAAAAGAGATCCTCTTTCTCTACATCCTTGCCAACATCTGTTGTTGCCTGAATTGTTACTGTTAGCCATTCTGACAGGTGTAAGGTGGTATCTCATTGTGGTTTTGATTTGTATTTCCCTGATGATGAGTGGAGCATTTTTTTCATGTGTCGGTAGGCCATCTGGATGTCTTCTTTGGAGAAGTGTCTATTCATGTCTTTTGCCCATTTTTTCACTGGATTATTTGTTTTTTGGGTGTTGAGTTTGAGAAGTTCTTTATACATTTTGGATACTAACCCTTTATCTGATATGTCATTTGCAAATATCTTCTCCCATTCTGTTGGTTGTGTTTTAGTTTTGCTGATTGTTTCCTTTGCTGTGCAGAAGCTTTTCATTTTGATGAGGTCCTAGTAGTTCATTTTTGCTTTTGTTTCCCTTGCCTCTGGAGACGTGTTGAATAAGAAGTTGCTGCGGCAAAGATCAAAGAGGTTTTTGCCTGCTTTCTCCTCGAGGATTTTAATGGCTTCCTGTCTTACATTTAGGTCTTTCATCCATTTTGAGTTTATTTTTGTGTATGGTGTAAGAAAGTGGTCCAGGTTCATTCTTCTGCATGTCGCTGTCCAGTTTTCCCAGCACCACTTGCTGAAGAGACTGTCTTTATTCTATTGGATATTCTTTCCTGCTTTGTCAAAGATTAGTTGGCCATACATTTGTGGGTCCATATCTGGGTTCTCTATTCTGTTCCATTGATCTGAGTGTCTGTTCTTATGCCAGTACCATACTGTCTTGATGATTACAACTTTGTAGTACAGCTTGAAGTCTGGGATTGTGATGCCTCCTGCTTTGGTTTCCTTTTTCAAGATCGCTTTGGCTATTCGGGGGTCTTTTCTGGTTCCATACAAATTTTAGGATTATTTGTTCTAGCTCTGTGAAGAATGCTGGTGTTACTTTGATAGAGATTGCATTGAATATGTAGATTGTTTTGGGTAGTATTGACATTTTAACAATATTTGTTCTTCCTATCCTGGAGCATGGAATCTTTTTCCCTTTTTGTGTGTCTTCTTCAATTTCTTTCATAAGCTTTCTGTAGTTTTCAGTGTATAGATTTCACCTGTTTGGTTATACTCATTCCTAGGTATTTTATGTTTTTTTGTGCAAGTGTAAATGGGATAGATTCCTTGATTTCTCTTTCTATCACTTCATGGTTGGTGTATAGGAATGCAACCGATTTCTGTGCATTGATTTTATATCCTGAAACTTTGCTGAATTCATGAATCAGTTCTAGCAGTTGTTTTTTTTTTTTTTTTTGAATCTTTTGGGTTTTCCATATAGAGTATCATATCATCTGCAAAGAGTGAAAGTTTGACCTCCTCCTGGAGGATGCCTTTTATTCCTTTGTGTTGTCTGATTGCTGAGGTTGGGACTTCCTACACTATGTTGAATAATAGTGGTGAGAGTGGACATCCGTGTCATGTTCCTGACGTTAGGGCAAAAGCTCTCAGTTTTTCCCCTTTGAGGATGATATTAGTGGTGGATCTTTCATATATGGCTTCTATGATTGCGAGGTGTGTTCCTTCTATCCCTACTTTCTTGAGGGTTTTTATCAAGAAAGGATGCTGTGTTTTGTCAAATGCTTTCTCTGCATCTATTGAGAGGATCATATGGTTCTTGTCCTTTCTTTTATTGATGTGATGAATCACGCTAATTGTTTTGTGGATATTGACCCAGCCCTGCATCCCAGGTATAAATCCCACTTGGTCGTGGTGAATAATTTTTTTAATGTATTGTTGGAGCCGTTTGGCTAATATCTTGTTGAGGATTTTTGCATCCATGTTCATCAGAGAAATTGGTCTATAGTTCTCCTTTTTCGTGGGGTCTCTGTCTGGCTTTGGAATCAAGGTAATGCTGGTTTCATAGAAAGAGTTTGGAAATTTTCCTTCCATTTCTATTTTCTGGAACAGTTTCAAGAGAATAGGTATTAACTCTTCCTTAACTGTTTGGTAGAATTCCCCTGGAAAGCCATCTGGCCCTGGACTCTTGTTTTTTGGCAGATTTTTGATTACTAATTCGATTTCCTTACTGGTTATGGGTCTGTTCAAATTTTCTATTTCTTCCTGTTTCAGTTTTGGTAGTCTATATGTTTCTAGGAATTTGTCCATTTCTTCCAGATTGCCCATTTTATTGACATAAAATTGCTCATAATATTCTCTTATTATTTTTATTTCTGTTTGTTGGTTGTGATCTCTCCTCTTTCATTTTTGATTTTATTTATTTGGGTCCTTTCCTTTTTCTTTTTGATCAAACTGCCTAGTGGCTTATCAATTTTGTTAATTCTTTCGAAGAACTAGCTTCTGGTTTCATTAATCTGTTCTCTTTTTTTGCCTTTGATAGCATTAATTTCTGCTCTAATCTTTATTATTTCCTGTCTTCTGCTGGTTTTGGGTTTTATTTGGTATTATTTTTCCAACTCCTTAAGGCATAAGGTTAAGTTGTGTATCTGATATCTTTCTTCCTTCTTTAGGAAGGCGCGGATTGCTATATACTTTCCTCTTATGACCGACCACCTTTGCTGCGTCCCAGAGGTTTTGGGTTGTGGTGTTATCATTTTCATTGACTTCCGTATACTTTTTAATTTCCCCTTTAACTGCTTGGTTAGCCCATTCATTCTTTAGTAGTATGTTCTTCAGTCTCCAAGTATTTGTTACCTTTCCAAATTTTTTCTTGTGGTTGATTTCAAGTTTCATAGTGTTGTGGTCTGAAAATATGCCCGGTATGATCTCGATCATTTTGTACTTACTTAGTGCTGATTTGTATCCCAGTGTATGGTCTATTCTGGAGAACGTTCCATGTGCACTGGAGAAGAATGTATATTCTGCTGCTTTTGCTTGAAATGTTCTGGATATATCTGTTAAGTCCATCTGGTCCAGTGTGTCATTCAAAGCCATTGTTTCCTTGTTGATTTTTTGATTATATTATCTTTCTATTGCTGTGAGTGAGGTGTTGAAGTCTCCTACTCTTAAGGTATTACTATTGATGAGTTTCTTTATGTTTGTGATTAATTGATTTATATATTTGCGTGCTACCACATTTGGTACATAAAAGTTTACCATTGTTAGGTCTTCTTGGTGGATAGACCCCTTGATTATGATATAATGTCCTTCTGCATATCTTGATACAGTCTTTATTTTAAAGTCTAGATTGTCTGATATAAGTATGGCTACTCTGGCTTTCTTTTGACTTCCAGTAGCATGATAGATGGTTCTCCATCCCCTTATTTTCAATCTGAAGGTGTCTTTTGGTCTAAAGTGTGTCTCTTGTAAACAGCATATAGATGGATCTTGTTTTCTTATCCATTCTGTTACCCTATGTCTTTTGATTGGAGCATTGAGTCCATTGACATTTAAAGTGAGTACTGACAGATATGAATTTATTGCCATTATTATGCTTGTAGAGTTTCTGGAGTTTCTGGTGTTGTTTTCCAGTCCTTTCTAATCTTTTGTTGCCTTTGGTATGTATTTATATATATATTTTAATCTTTTGTCCCCTCAGAAAGTCCCCTTTAAAATTTCTTGCAGGGCTGGTTTAGTGGTCACAAACTCCTTTAATTTTTGTTTGTCTGGGAAACGTTTTATCTCTCCTTCTATTTTGAATGACAACCCTGCTGGATAAAGAATTTTTGGCTGCATTTTTTCTGATTCAGTACACTGAATATATCCCACCACTCCATTCTGGCCTGCCAAGTTTCTGTGGATAGGTCTGCTGCAAACCTCATCTGTCTTCCCTTGTAGGTTAGGGACTTTTTTTCCCTTGCTGCTTTCATGATTCTTTCCTTGCCTGAGTATTTTGTGAATTTGACTATGATATGCCTTGTTGATGGTCGTTTTTTGTTGAATCTAAGGGGGTCCTCTGTGCTTCCTGGATTTTGATGTCTGTGTCTTTCCCCAGGTGAAGAACGTTTTCTGCTATGATTTGCTCACATAACCCTTCTACCCCAATTTCTCTCTCTTCCTCTTCTGGGACCCCTATGATTCTGATGTTGTGCCTTTTTAATGAGTCACTGATTTCTCTAATTTTTAAATCGTGCTCTTTTGCCTTAATCTCCCTCTTTTTTTATGCTTAGTTATTCTCTATAATTTTGTTGTCTATATCACTGATTCTCTGTTCTGCCTCGTCCATGCTTGCCGCCGCTGCATCCACCCATGATTGCAGCTCAGTTATAGCATTTTTAATTTCATTCTGGCTATTTTTTACTTCTTTTATCTCTGCAGAAAGGAATTCCAATCGATTTTCTTTTTTTTTTTTTTAATTTTTTTTTTTTCAACGTTTATTTATTTTTGGGACAGAGAGAGACAGAGCATGAACGGAGGAGGGGCAGAGAGAGAGGGAGACACAGAATCGGAAACAGGCTCCAGGCTCCGAGCCATCAGCCCAGAGCCCGACGCGGGGCTCGAACTCACGGAGCGCGAGATCGTGACCTGGCTGAAGTCGGACGCTCAACTGACTGCGCCACCCAGGCGCCCCTCCAATCGATTTTCAACTCCAGCTAGTATTCTTATTATCGTGATTCTAAATTCTGTTTCAGACATCTTGCTTGTATGTGTGTTGGTTAAATCCCTGGCTGGCATTTCTTCGTGCTCTTTCTTTTGGGGTGAATTCCTTCGTTTTGTCATTTTGAAGGGAGAAAAGGAATTAATGAGGTAGAAAAATTAAAATTAAAAAATTAAAATTAAAAAGTTAAAATTAAAAAATTAAATACACACAGACACACACACACACACACAAATCTAATAAATGATGTTAGAGCCTAGGTGTGTTTTGGTCTGGGTGTTTAAAGTTGTTTGACAGGTTAGAGAAAAACAAGGCGGGGGGGGGGCAGGAATCATTTGAGAATTTGAAAAAATGAATACACTGAAGTAGACTAAATTGAGATGATGGGAGTAAAATAGGATTTGAAAAAAATTACACAAAAGTAAATAATACAGTAGAAAAAAATAATATTTTTAATAAAAATTAAAAATAAAAACGAAGTTTTTCTTTTTATTCAAGAAGAAGAAAAGAAACTCAAAAGAGAAAAAAGAGAAAAGAAAAGTCATTTGAAATTTTGAAAAAGTGAATACACTGTAGTAGACTAAAATAAAATGATGGAAGTAAAATATAATTTGAAAAAAAATTACATAAAAGCAGAAAATATAGTAAAAAAAATTAAATAAAAATATTTTTAATAGAAATTGAAAGTAAAAATGAAGTTTTTCTCTTTCTGCATTCAAGAAAAAGAAAAGAACAAAAAAGAAAAAAAGGAAATCATTTGAAAATTTGAAAAGGTGAATACACTGAAGTAGACTAAAATAAAATGATGGCAGTAAGATAGAATTTGAAAATATTATAGAAACAGAAAAAATATACTAAATAATTAAAGAAAATAATTTTAATAAAAATTGAAAATAAATTTTTTTCTCTTTCTGTATTCAAGAAAAAGAAAAGTAGTGTAAAAGAGAAAGAAAAAAAAGAAAATTGAAAAGATGGACCTGCTAACAGTTTGAAATAGGACTGAAATTACTTGGTTTTCCCCTGGAAGTCAGACTATGTAGCACTTTATAGCCTATAAACTAAGTAGGTGGTGAGACTTGTGTTCTTGAAGGGTGAGGTTGGCCCAATTGGGCGTGGCTCAGTGTAACAGCTCCGTTCTCCACTAGATGGCGCTGCTAGCCTACTGGGGTGGATCGTTTGGCGTTTGTAGGTGCATATGCGCATGCTTGGGAGCAGTGACCCTGTCTTCACCCATCTACCCAATCTCTAGTATTGGAACTCTGTCTCCCGCATCAGCAATCATGCACCTGTTCTCTGTCTTCAGCATTTGTCCACTCCTCGCTTTTTCATTCTCTGTGACCAGGCCCCAGGCAGTACCTCTCTCCCAAGTTTTGTCTCAGATGCGGCTGTTTTCCCTGCCCCCTTACTTCCGAAGGACTGCGGCTTTGACCTGCTCTGCCCCTCTGTGGGAGGGTCTCACCAAGCAGTGGCCGAATGTCAGCTGCACCCAGGAATGCTTGTGGGACCCTGCTGCTGTCGGTGCCCCGAGACTGCGACCAGGTGCCAGCCCGCCCCAGAAAAAGTTCACGAGATAGTGTAGCAGCAGCAGCGTTTCAGGGATTATGGAAAATCACAACACACATGTGGCACCAGGCTTCACCCTTAACGACCTTGTTCCAGCACCCGCGAATGTGGCTGTTTTCTGGGGTCTGCTTGGACCAGGTAGCTTCAACAGTCTCTACCAAATGTCCTTCCAGCAGTGGAACCACTTTTCCCCGTGTGGCCCGAGAACCTCCTGGACCCCACTCTGCTCCTGGGGATTCGCTTTTCCCACCAGAGCACCGTCAGGTATCGAGCTGCAGAGTTGCAGCCTTTGCACTCCCCTTGTTTACAGTCTTAATGGAATTTAAACCCTCTCCTTTCTCACTTCTCCCTTTTTAGTTCAGTCCCTGCGGCTATTTCCAGCTTTCCACTTTCTCTCCAGCTGCTTTTGGGGAGGGGTGCTTTTCCTGTATTCTCCCCCCCACCAATCCCCAGTCTCCATTCTCTCTCTGCCTGAAAAAGCAGCTCCCTGCCTGAAGCCAGCTTCTCTCTCCCCAAGTTCACCTCTCCGCCCCACGTACCTGCTGAGTCCTGTGGTTCAGGTTGTGCAGATTGTTGTTAATCCTCAGATCAGTTTTTTAGGTGTTCAGGATGGTTTAGTGTTGGTCTGGCAGTATTTCATGGACGCGAGACACACAAAAAACTTCCATGCTGTCCCGCCATCTTGGCTCCTCCAGTCAAACACATACTTTTTAATTAAAAAAAAAAATAGTGTGTATTTATTTTTGAGAGAGAGAGAGAGAGAGAGACAGAGCATGAGCAGGAGAGGGGCAGAGAGAGAGGGAGACAGAATCCAAAGCAGGCTCCAGGCTCTGAGCTGTCAGCACAGAGCCCAACACAGGGCTCAAACCCACTAACCATGAGATCATGACCTTAGCTGAAATTGGACACTTAACCAACTGAGACATCCAGGTGCCCTTAAGCACATACTTAATATCTCAGTGTGTAAATCCAAGGAAATTATCGATTTTTTAAAAAGATAAAAATATTGATGACTAAAGGGAAGTCTTTAGAGAGCTAGCTATGTATGAGAAATATTAGTGGTTTAATAAATTCAGGGCAATGATTATTTTACAAACTAGCAATCCCAACTGATAATTTCTTCTTTTTCACTTAGATGTCATGAGAAATATTATGGTAGAAATCAAATATTATGGTTATAAAATTCTACTTATCTAAAAATTTATTACCTTTAGTAGCAAAACCTAAGTTTTAATGTCACAAAATTTTGTTTGGTTGTTTGTTAAAAACATGCTGGTGCTCATGATCACCTTCTCCTTATGATTAAGAAGCAGACCTTTGAATAAAACAATAATTTCTTGTTTCTTCTCTGTCTTGTAATAATTTACAGTGGTTTAAGAGAGGCTATCAAAATTTACAATTTCATCCCAACAAAAAAGTATGCACTATTGTGCTGTCTTAAAATGGTCTTTCTTTCCTTTACCACCATTTTTGTTCCCTTCTGCATGGTATTTATCTGTAGCAGATCTGTTGTTGGTTGTCCACATCCCTAGTACTCACTTTTGTTATATGTGATAAAAACAGTGCAGCGAGCAGCACATCTCTTTCCCCAGGGCTGTCTCTGGCCATGGGCACGTGCTCTACTTGTTGGTTCCTTGGAGCAGGTCTCAACCAAGATTAACAGAGGTTTGTGGGCCAATATCCATCTTCCCTGCCCTTCAGGTGAAACCACTCTGCAGCATGCTCTGCTTTCTCCTTGAAGTCCTCAATGTGATTGAGCCCCAGTTGCCCACAGTAATTATTGGTTTCCTTCCCTTCCCTTCTGTATTTGTCTTCCTTGGGGTGACTTATCAAACTTTTAGTTTCAGGGTTGGCTTCTGGAGCAATCCAGTCTAAGACTTTATCAGTCACATCAGATGAAGGCTAAAATTCCAAGCTTGTGCTCTGTAAGTTTTACTCCTGTCAATGTCCTCTGCTTGTTGCGAAGCAGGGAGGTGGAGACAGAGAGAGAGACCATGTGCAGGCTCGCTCTATGCAGTCCCCCAACCCCACCCCAATTTTATCCTGAGGGATAAAACATCTGATTAACCTATCATGTATAAAGAAAATGTACTAGGCTTCTAGTTTCTACGTGTATTTGATTGTTCATGTACACTGAGTTCTAGGAAAGCTATAAGGTTTGTGGAACCTCCACATGGGGTAAAGTAACCTGCAAGCATTACAATAAAATACATAAAAGGTCCCAAGAAAGTGTTTACAGCATTCTGAAGTAATTTACCTGGCAAAGTCCCTTTTCTGTGCCTGAGTCTTTCTTAACTCAGGGTGCTAGTAACAAAGATAGATGATGCCATGACAGTTGGCAATACAGGCAGGCTGACATGTCACAGAAAAAAGGCCATCAGTTCTGATTGTTTGCCAGCAGTTTTTTTCTCTCTGCCTCATCAGACTAAGCATGGCAGCAATGGTGAGTGTGTGTGATTTATACTACTCAGTAGTGCATCTTGCACACGTCCTTCTTTTGAAGGAAAATGATAAACAACACCTGTGACAGGTTCCTTCCACATAAACATCCGAATCCTCTGACGGCTTAAAGAACAGGATAAAAGGAAGTAGCTGGTCTTTGCTTGTCAGACAAATAAAACAAGAGGAAACATTTTATTGGAAATGTTATGTGCTCTACAGTGGTGGTAATGAACTCTGTTCAAGATTTTTAGAGAATGGAAGGATCCTCACTGATACTGCGACATGTGAGAGATAGGTTCACAGTTTCTTGTTTCTGTTGAGCACTGTGGGAAGTAGATTGATGGGATGAAGAGAACACGGTTTGGGTAGTTCGACCTGGGGTAGAATACTGCCATTGCCACTTTCTGTATGTGACAAATTTGGCAAATTGTCTTCACCTCTATAAGCCTCAGTTTTTCTTTTCTTTTCTTTCTTTCTTTTTTTTTTTTTTTTTTGTTAATGTTTTTTTTTTATTTTTGAGAGAAGGAGAGCTAGACAGAGCATGACCGGGGAAGGGGCAGAGAGGGAAACACAGAATCCAAAGCAGGCTCCAGGCTCTTAGCTGTCAGCACAGAGCCCAACGTGGGGCTCAAACCCACAAACCATGAGATCATGACCTGAGCTGAAGTTGGACACTTAACCAACTGAGCCAGCCAGGCACCCCTAAGCCTCAGTTTTCTTAGTATAAAGAGTAATATTAGTACCTATTATACAAAGTGTATGAATTAACCTTGGAATTATAGAATACTTACAGGCACATAGATGCATGTGGGCTACTTGTTGTAAGAACACAGGGATTTTTCATTGAATTAGTTTTGCATGAGCCTTCATTACTGGTTGAAAACCCTCCATATGTCAGGGCTGTGTTGACAGTGGAAAGTTAAAAGTGAGTAGAACATGATCCCTGAACAAGAAGAGCTCGCAGCCAAGTTTGGGAGGAGAAACCAATTTAGTGCTGGAGTGCATATATGTTTGCTAAACATTTGTCCTTTTTTTCCCTTTGTCTTTTAACTGAGAATTATTACTCGGCTTTTATCCCCAAACAATTGAGAGTCTTTTGTTTTGCCTTCCATGCCACATAATGGAACATGTGTGGATATAAATGAAATAATGTATTCTATAATAATGTATTACGTGTATATGTTTGTATAGTGTAACTAATTACATTAATATATTAACCAAAAATCTGTCTCAATGATGATGATAAGGAAAGGTAATCATTTTAACTTGGTGTAGGATAAAATAAATGCATGTTCTTGGAGTAAAAACTTAGTCAAATAAGGCATTACCTGTAATATATTCTCATCCAGTCTTACCTGATACCTTAATTTTGTCTTTGGTAACTCAAGCAGAAATTGCTCTCAGGCATACTGGGGAGCCAGTGCAACAAACAGGAGAAAAGAAACTATGATGTAGAAAAATCAAAGGCAAAGGGGAGTGGTTCAGCATGGTACTGGTTTCTTAGGGGAAATCACTGGCCTTGGTTCATTTGGGCTTGATTCATACCAGAGCCAGTAATCAAAGGGTGTGATGCCATAGGCAAGGCAGAGTGATATCATCCTACATGAAGGGTGGGGCTCACAGTCAGCAGGGTAGCAGCTTTGTATTTATAAAAGGTTTGTCAAATTTAGAGAAGAATTCTTACTTCCTTTTTTTACGTTTATTTTTTTTGTGAGAGAGAGACAGTGTGGGTGAATGGGGGAGGGGCAGAGAGCGAGAGGAAGAGCAAGAATCCTAAACAGCTTCTCGCTGTCAGTGTGGAGCCCAGTGCAAAGCTCGAATTCACAAACCTTGAGATGGAGACTTGAGCCGATATTAAGAGTTGGACGCTTAACCAACTGAGCCACCTAGGTGCCCCAGAGAAGAATCCTTACTTTTGAATAAATACAGCAGTGTGGGGGTTAGTCAAATATGCATGTATCTTCTGATTCCTCTGAAAACTTAACTACTCATATCCTGCTGTTGCCTGGAAGCCTCATCAATAACATGGTCAATTAACACATATTTTGTATATATATGGTATACTATATTCTTACAGTAATTTAGGGAAAACAAAATGTTACCAAGGAAGTCATAAGGAAAAGAAAATACATTTACAGTACTATACTGTAAAAATTTATTATATAAGTGGATCCATGCACTTCAAACCCATGTTGTTCAGGAGTCAGCTGTATATGCAGGTAATGGTCCATATTCCCTGGGGTGGCGTTGGAAAATATTGGTGCAGTTACTCTTGAATCTGACTGTACATTAGAATAACCTGAAAGCCTTTTCCAAAACAAAACAAAACAAACAAAAAAATATCTAGATCCTACTCCCAAAGTAATTAAATCATAGTCATTTTATTATAAAAATAATTAAACATACGGAAAAATTGAAAAAAAAATTAGATTGAACATCCATGTATTTCCCATCTAGATTCTACATTTAAAAGTTTGCTCTACTTGCTTTATCAAATCCCTATCTGTGTACCACCCCTGTATCCATCCAGTAACCTATTCTATTTCTGGTGTATCTGAAAGTAAATTATGTCAGCTCGCATATCATTAACAAGAATGTAATATTGTTTACAACTTTTTTATTTGATTTAAAATTTACATACCATGTAATGCATATCTCTTAAGTGTCCGTTTGCTGAGCTTTAACAAATGCATACACCACTAAAACCCAGACTTTTATCAAGATGTAAAATATTACTATCACATTAGAAAGTTTCCTCACGCCCTTCTCCTGTCATTTTCTTGCCCCTGTTCCCCAGAGGTAATCATCATTCTGACATTTTTCCCCAACTTAAGATTAGTTGTTGCCTTTTTAAGAATTTCATACAAATGTAATTATATCCTGTGCACCCTTCTGGGTAAGGCATTGCTTACTTTGCATAATGTTTTGGAAGTTTACCCAGGCCCATGCCTCTGATAGTTTTTTTTCTTTTTATTGCTGAGTAGTACTGTTAGACATAAATATACCATATTTTTTCATATATTCTCCTTTTGATGGGCACTTTGACAGCTTCTAGGCTTAGTTGTGATGACTGATCCTGTTATGGGCATTTTTACACAAATTCTTTGGGACATTTTCATTCCTCTTGGAGTGAAATCACTAGGTCATAGGGCACGTTTGGTTCAGTTTTGCAAGAAAATGCCTGAACTTTTCTTCAAGGTGATGAAAACATTTTGTATTCCCAACAGTAATTCATTGGAGAATTCTAGTTGCTTCACAACCTCACCAACACTTGATATCATCAATCATTTTAATCATAGTTATTCTGGCAGATGTATATTGAGATCACATTGTAATGGGAAATGATATTAACCACTTTTTCATATACATTTGGCAATTTTTCTATCTTCTCTCTCTCTTTTTTTTAACGTTTTATTTATTTTTGAGACAGGGAGAGACAGAGCATGAACAGGGGAGGGTCAGAGAGAGGGAGACACAGAATCCAAAACAGATTCCAGGCTCTGAGCTGTCAGCACAGAGCCCGACGCAGGGCTCAAACTCACGGACTGTGAGATATTGACCTGAGCCGAAGTCGGCCGCTTAACCTACTGAGCCACCCAGGTGCCCCTCCATCTTCTCTTAAGAGAGGACTTTTAAATGTTTGCCCACTTTTTTATTGGATTTTTATCTTTTTACTATTAAGGTGTAAGAGTTTTTTGTTTTGTTTTGTTTGTTTTTGTTTGTCTTTTTATTTACGTATCCTGGACAAGAGTTGTCAGATACATGTTTTGTGAAACCTTTTCTCTCATACTATGGCATGATAATTCATCTTCTTCATGGTATTCTATTTCAGTTAAGGAAGTTTTACATTTTGCTGCAGTCTAATTTATCTTTTTTTTTTTCTTTTAGAATCACTGCTTTTTTAGGCTAAGACAAATTTATTTTTCAAATCCTTACAGATGACTCTAACTTGTGGCCAAAATTGAGACCAACTGGATTATCAGGATGGGTGAAGTTCTCTAGCAAGCTATAGAACTAACCAGGGCACAAAAATATTGAATTTTGAAGAAATTAGTATATTTGAAAGAAAGGTGGCCTTGAGAGACTCAAGTACCCAGGCTTCATCCCAGGGCATAGAGTTTATGGTGACTAGTTAATTCAGACCCTCTCACAATTCCTAACATGCTTTATGTCTGGATTGTGATAATTTTAGATTATGGATAAGATAGAACTTGTAAGAATAGGTGGATCAGTGACTATAGTTGATCAGGAAAAAGGAGAATGGGGATTAAAATCCTTAACACCTAAATCTTCCGTGTCCTATCTCTACCAGGAAAAGATTCAATATATAATTTCCCTGAACTACTTTTATGGAAGAAGTTATGGGAAAAACAAAACCTACAAAATATTTTTGGAAAATGTTGGATTAATTTAAGCTTAATTTAGATCAGGACCACAAAATCACAATAGTGAGGATAGACAAATTAGCTCATCATAGTACCAATCGACATTTATTAAATGCTTAATGTGTATTAGGTGTTGGCAAACTGTGGTCAAAATGCCAAACATGTCCCACTGTCCGTTTTTATAAATAAAACTGTATTGTAACATAGTTACCTCCTTCATTTACTTATTGTCTATGGCTAATCTTACACTGTAATGGCTGTTGAGTAGTTTTGACTCACCATGTCCACAAAATCAAAAATATGTACTATTTGTCCCTTTACAGGAAAGTTTGCTGACAATTGATATCCATTATTTTTCAGCTTTATAACATGTATATAGGAAAATTTTTCATTCCATTTCAAAGTTGGAGAACTAAGCTGAATGAGATAGATGACTTGTCCAAGGATGTAAAAGCAAGGAAGACCTAGAATTTAAACTCATGTTTGAATGGCTTCAGTGCATATACTCATTTTATTATACTGTTTTCTCCCAATCAATTGTATAAAAGAACTTAAAATATAAATTTAGTTATTAGGTATCATTGAAAGAACTTGTCATGCTTTAGATATTGGAAAACAAAATAGTTGATAGGATGAATGATTAATGGTGAAATATTACAAGAAAATATGGACACTTAATTATCATATATAAGATAAATGGTATTTATATATTATTTACATATTCTGAAATACATTGGCAGTCCTATGTTTAACATCGATTCTTTCTTTGGGACAAAGAAGATGTATAAAAGACACTGTAATGCAAAGCAGAAATGGATCAGCATCAAAAGCCATATTCAGACTAGCAAGAACCATTGGGTAGAAAGGCACATGTGGTGGTAAAATAAAATGCTAAGTAGTCCTTGACAAATAGGTAGAATTTAGACTTATAACACTGTAGGCAATGAAACCAACTCATGTGTAAAGAATAAGCTAAAGTTCACTTTTCTGGAAAGTAGACCACGGGAAGCATTGCTAAAAGTAAGAAAAGAAGGTCAGTGTTAGGTCATAGAAGGTCTTGAATGCCTGGTTAAGACACAAATAAATGTAGAAGATTAACATCCAAGATGAGCAGCCATCTTAATTTGCCTGGAACTAAATCAGTTTCTGAGATATGAGAAGTTTAATGCTAAAACCAAAACAGTTTTAGGCAAATTGGGATGGTCGGGCACTGTATTTACACCTCCCCCCGCCCAACACACAGACACACTGTCCTAGAGTAGCATACTGTATGTTCCTGCAAAAATAATACAGAACCATAATCCTTACTAACTTCTGTGTTAAATTTTAATAAAAATCATCTAAAAGATCATGGGAAAAGAAAGGATGAATTGAGTCAACTGGAATTCACTTGAGAATGATGTGAGAATTAGCTGCTGAATTCATTATCAATTATATTTCAATTTAGCAGATCCCAGTATTACTGATATGCAGTACAATAACTATAGAAAAGTGTTATAGACCAAAGAGGCTAATTAATAAAGCATCCTTTCCTAAGGAAAAAAAAGGCGACAATCAAGCAATCTCCTTTGTGAATTGGTTTTCAGACACAGTCTTTTAATTAAACATTATCTTATCTTATTTTTTGTTCTATGTTAATACAGAGTTTTAAATTATGACTAACATATTGGGCATTACAAACTTTGATTACTTAAGAGCACTTGATATAAAATAACATTTGATTTATTCTTTTTTTTTTTTTTTGCTCATTCAATCACTCAAGGGAGAGTTTTTGAGAGCCTCCTCAATGTGGGAGAAATCAAGATGATTAAGGCAAATGCCCTACCCTCAAGTAATTCAAGATCCCCCTTAGAAAGAGAGATGTATAAACAAATATTAACAAAGCAAAGAGGCTTGAAAAAAAATAGAAGTGAATGCATATCAGATTTTGTGGAAGAAAGGAATTATTTCCATTTAGATAGGGTAGTCAAAGAAGACTTCACAGAAGAGGTGATATGTGAGAGGAGCCTCAACAGATGTTTAGGCATGCACTAATGTCCAAGTTTTGCTAATAGAGGAATGAATAAACAGAATGGAGGGATTAAATGTAAGAGTCTATACTGAACTAGCAGACAGGCAGCTGGGTCTCGGTGGTAATGATGGGATATTTATTGACAAAGTAGAGGAAGATGGTGGCAAAATCATTGTAACCATGGAATGGATGTGGATCAAGGAGAAGGGAATGTGAATGCCAGAGCTGAAGGGTTACCACTGTGGATTGAGTGTCAGGAGAAAGACAGTTGAAAGAATCACAAGAGCTCTGACATGATCAGAAGTCTAAGAAGAAATGGCAGAGAAAATATACACTAGATAGGTGAAATTTAGAATGCTGTGAATCTCAGGGCCAAGTAGAGAGGTGCTTACACGTTGTTTGGGAGATGGTAGATGAGCGTATGTGTTCTTGAGAGCAAGCTCACGCTTTTCAGGCAAAGTAAAGGTTTGCTGACTCTATGACTGAGCTATTCTACTTCTGGATCTGTATTACAGAGAAAGTGTTGTGAAGATGTAGAATGGGGGTTTTACAAGATAGCAAAATATTCATGTTATTTGTGGTAGCAAAAATTTGAAGATAACTGGGGTACGTGCCCACCCATGGGAGAATCAATGGGTAAAATGTGGAGGAGTAACATTTAAGTAATTAGAAAACATACATAACAACATTGGAGAATCTGAAAGAACAACAACAAAAATAGTAGAAAACAGAGTGACGTTTCTAACACATTTTCATTTTTGTAAATTAATAATACATGTGCTCCAAACAATGATACAGTTTTTGATAATGCAACATATTCTTTCCTAAAAATAATCTTGCTATACAAAATTTTGCAATAAAACTACAATGTTTGTGAAGGAAATGGTTTTGGGAACAGCACTCAAAAACTTTGGCAGTGACATTAAAAAGACTGACATGTAATAAAAGCCGTAGCACAATTAGATGTTAAACGGTTGAAAGAAGTCCATATATACTATTACATACATACTTCAACTTTATGTTGAAAAATACCAGGCTGTTTCTTGTGAAAATGGGCACAAGGATGATTGCAGCTTGTGAGCCAATCTACCATGAGATGGTAGAATGAGGCTTCCTGGAGATCACAGAAAGTTGTAATGCAGGTGCAAGTGTGGACAGTTCATAACACGCATGGTGAATTGATGTAGCTGGTAGATGTTTGTTGTGTGTGTGGGCATGTGAGTGTGTGTGTGTGTGGTACATTCCCACAGGGCTTCAGTCAGTGGTGTGCAGTTTTCTGCATTCACCTGGTGTGTCTCCTGGACAGAATTATGCACAAAGGGAAATTTGTGTTATGCTTAAATTTTAAATTGTTCTCTATGTCAGTGGCATTGGAGCAAACTCATGCTTTCAAAACAAGCATTATAGTAGAAATGGCCGTGTGAATACATGCACACAAACGAGAATAAGACATTATGAAAAGGAAAAGAAAACATCTAAGTATATAAAATAAAAGAGGGGATTTTAGTAACCGATACCGGTGATAGTAACTGATAATGTTCTTGAATTAAAGAGTATGATTAATCAACTCCCTACTATTTAAATTCACAAGGCCAGAGGGAGGGAGGGGGAAGGGAGGAAGAGGTGGGGGAGGAGACAGAGAGAAGTGGAGACCAGAGGGAGATGGTATATGGCCAAGGTGAATATTTCAGGGAGGAATCCCTAAGAAATTCCAGGATGCCTGAGCTTGTTTTCATATGTAGTGGGAACTGACGAAAAGAGTTTATAAAGAAAAGAAGAGAGGGCTGCAGGGGATCTTAAATCCAGGTATTGACAGTGAAGAATGACATTAGAGATGGAAGAACAACATTGCAATGGCTCAGGAAGCTAAGCAGCGTGATCACACAGAACTAGAGACAGAAAGACGAAGAGGATTGAAAAAAAAAAAAAATCCACACAGATAATAGTTGATAATAAACAGGAAGTTGATCTCTAAATCAGCCAAAGACACTAGTCTGAGAAAGCTCCCTCGCATTTTGAGCTTTGTGAATGGTAATACCCATATATCCTCACCAATATATGGCTGACTGAAAAGAGCGAGCAGATTATATAGCCGAAAATCATCGATGCTGGGAAGTTGCAGAGAATGCCCAGTAATTTAGTGACTGCCACTCGGCTTGATCACGGGACACAGAGGGATGGTTATGGGGGAAGACAGCAACTGTAAAAGGAGATGTGAAAAGTAGTCTGCAGAGGAAATAAAAATTGCAGATTCAAGGACAAAAATGAGAAACCAGCCTCTGGATGGTAATGAACAGTAAGACAGTTGATGGTAAAAATGAAAGGTGATAATGAATCACTTTTACACAGATGAATATTCACTGGGGTGATATGGCTTAAAAGGGGGAAAAAGTGCATTCTAGAGACTGAAAGATCCTGCAGTTGGAACAGACAAGCTAATATTTCCCCTTTGGAATGATGTGGGCTGGCCTACAACATAGAAATATGTACTCCAAAGTAATACTAGAGCATTTTTATCAAAGGCTAGATATAATACCAACAAAATACAAATAATGGTGGGAGAGGATGAACGAGGGAGGACAACAACTAAGGGCCAGGTCATGTAATGCAGAGGTCAAGCCATTTACCTGCCAAATTAATATGATTATACTTGGGTAACAAGCTGTCAGTAGGGAAGCTCATTACTTCTCAAAATCCTCACCACATACCTGGGCCTGTGGATGTACAGTGCTCCCTAAATCTATTAAAAGTTCTGTTTTCATGGCTACTAACATGTCTGGGTATTTCTCCTATCATGGGTCATCTTTGTTGAGCTACACTTGGAACCCAAGTTCTTTTGTTTCTCTAAAATCAACACTCCTAATAAATATGTCCAGTTTTTTTATACTGTCCTTAAGACGTAGGGTAAAACGGAGAAGGGTTTATATCACACAGTGCTTATAGTAGAATAATAAGAAACCTTGGTTTTAGGATGCCCTTAGTTAACCCACTGTGGAGTTTCATGCATCTTTATCCCCAGTTGACTTCAGTGTCTCCGCTTTGGGGTTGTGGATGTTGCTCTTCTTCCTCTTCTATTCTAGGTTCTCTTTTCTCTTCTTCTGTTTCAAGTTTAGTTTTCCCACATCTTGTCCCTCTTCCCTGAAGCTTTGGTGCCAATCAGCTAACACCAGAGCTTATCAAGGTGGTTTTATGTAAAACACAGTCTTATTCCTAATACAAATTCTGGTTGTCAGAATGATAAATTCTTTCACTTCTTTACACTCATTTTAATGGGTGACAGTGGAGGTTCAGCTAGGTGAAATGACATGCGCAAGATCACAAAACTAGTAAGGAGATGGACCAGTACTCAAAAGCTGCTCTTGCTAATAAAAAGGAGAAGCCTATTTTCAGTGTTCCTGATGACGTAGCATGGTACCAGGGGTGCCCATCAGTTAACTACAGAGCTGCCCATAAGGTCTGGTTGGTCCCCCATATTTTATAGACGAGGAGACCAAGACTTGAAGAGTGTGAGACACTTTTTTAAGGTCAAACTAGTGTCTAACACATTTATGTTTTCTGGGCACTAGAGGCTAAAAAGAAAGGCAAAGATTAATATTTGAAAAGGAGAATCTGCTATAGATAACATTGGGTGATCAAAGGTCCGTGGGGATTTCATTTAAGTGTGATAGTTTGCTGATAACATGCAGAGCCCTGTCTGCATTTTTTATGTTTTCTAGTCCACGAAAGTGATGGATTTTTCTCTTTCCCACTCTGTTCTTTGAGTTTGCTGTTTATTGAGAGGTCCGGTAATTTTTTTGGATTATGGCTGGTAACAACAAAGAGGATATCCCCCCTCTGATTTGACCAACTGTTCTCTCATTTCCTCTGTGAGGCCAGCAGTGAGGGCAGTTTTGGACTTGGCTGTCAGGAAAGCTGTCTTTATCATCAATCTCTCTCTGCATGTAGAGGAGAAGTGTGGTGAGAGAAAGTGCTGTCTGCAAAAATTGCCTTTTAGGTGGGGAAAGATTATTTACATGTTGCTTTCTTTGGAGATTGGCACTTCCAGAAGTCTACAATGGGCCTGGATTAGACTGCAAAGTGAAATTCGGATCGGCTGTCGCAGTAAAGGAACCTCATTCAGGCCTTTCTACTGCCTGGCTGCTGACCATTTTTCTGGCCCCAGCAGTGTCCTTCTTTTCTTCCAAGCCAAGGCCATGGGATTAATATTTCTTCTCCCTCCTGTACTCCCTCAGAGCTGCAGCATATGGCACAGTCTTCCCAGATCTTCCCTTCCAGAGCCACCCCTGTAGACCAGCTCCTAGGATTTTTTCCTTTTAAGGGATTTACTGAAAGGTGCTTGTTTTAGCAGTAAGAACATATCCTCTGGATTCAAATTCCTTCTCTGTCACTTACTAGTTGTGTGACCTTGGGCAAGTTACTCAAACTACCTCTGCCTTAGTTTCCTTGTCCATCAAATAGGGCTATTGACGGTTGTACCTATCTCATAGTGTTAATATGAAGAATAAAACAGTTAATGTTTACCAAGTATTTACAATTCTATGTATATAGTATATAGAAAATATTAAATAAGTGCCTGTTAGATTAAAAAATATAGAATCTCTGGGGTGCCTGGGTGGCTCAGTCGGTTGAGCATCTGACTTCAGCTCAGGTTATGATCTTGTGGTCCGTGAGCTCGAGCTCCGCATCAGGCTCTATGCTGACAGCTCAGAGCCTGGAGCCTGCTTCAGATTCTGTATATACCTCTTTCCCTGCCCCTCCCCCACTCATGCTCTGTCTCTCTGTCTCTCTCTGTCAAAAATAAACATTATTATTATTTTTTAATATAGAGTCTCTGAGGATGAGTAGACATAGGTGTTAAAAGTTAGAACTTTTCCCAGCCATGTGGATCTGGGTTTGGTGCCTATCTCAGTTGTCCTGGTATTTCTGTTCCTGATATGTATCCTACTTTATTGAAATGACCTCTATTCGTGACTAACTGCAGGCTTCGTGAGTAAAGAACTCTGTTGATGCTAAAATTATTGTTTTATCCCCACTGCTTACCACTGCTTAAATAACTGAAGCCCTTACTGTTTCATTCTTTTGTCTATATTGCAAATTTACTTCTAGAAAAGTAAATGAAAGAGGGATTTGGAATCTGTCCCCTGCTTTTTCATATCTGATTTCTAATAGGAAGCCACAGGGACACCTCTTCTCATCTGAAACCTCCTTGCCATCATGAGGAAAGAAGCCATCCAGAAGATGTGAAGCCCTCCATACTGGGCCTGTGTCACTTTCCAGAGGATCTCTCTGTTGGGGAATAATCCCCTCTCAGCATTTCCTTCTGTTACCTGTGGTGATTTAAAATTAGGGTAGATCAAGGTCATTCAGAAATCTTACACAACTCATCTAGGGACCAGTGAGGTGGAACTGAAGAGTTTGGAAATGCTCCAGGATATTTTGAGGAAACTTGGGTCTAAAAGATATGGAGCTTCTTAGAGCTACCTAATTTCCCCAGGGAAGCTTCTGGCAAGTGTTGCACCACTGGTAAGACCAAATAGCTAAGGCAATTTGGCATGGCCGCAAAGAAATGTGCTTAAGGGGAGATAAACTCATTGCCAGAACCATCCACATTGGGGGAAAAAATTTCCCATAAACCATTTTGCATGTAACAGCCCATATTGTAAATACAGAATTGAAAGTTTCAGAAAGGAAAGTGAAAAATAATCTCCATTAACAGTAATTATGAATAATAGCTTGAAAAGACCAAGTGTAGAATTTCACAGATTAAGCACAGAATTTTACACTTAGAGATATTTGAGGAATGTGTATTTGTGTGTGTATGCATATACCTATGTGTATTTGTGTTTCAATTTATAGAAAATTGTGCTTTTTATAGTGTAAGTTTCATCCTTAACAAAGGCAAATTATTGAATTCAGTGATGGACTGACTCTTTCCAAGCTCCCCTTATCCATTTGTCCCAGGACTAGAGACACTCAGGGCCCTCACCACGCTTTGATCCCAGAGCATTTCGGAAGTACTGTGGAAAGAGCATACATAGGCTTTGCAGTCATGCAGACTTGCGTTCAAATTCTAGCTTCTCCATTTACTTGATGTACAACCTGAGACAGGTTCATCAGTATCTGTAAACCTCAGGTTTTCAGCTAGAACACCTAGGGAGTAATTAAAATATCAATCTCTCAGAGTAGTTGGGAGAACCAAATGAGAAAATATCACTTAATTCACATACCTCAATTCTTTTCAGTTAGTAAAATCCACTAAATAGCTACTATCTTCTAATTTATGGTAGAACAGATTCCCTAGAACAGTGACAGTAGCCTGTGTGTTCTTGTTAACAGTGAGAATCTGGAATGTTCTGCGCTCTTTAGGCTTTATGACACATTCCATTAGGCTCTTTGTAACCCAAAGAGCAGAATACTTCCTAGACAAACGGACTTCCTTAAGGGCTGCAGCCATCGCTCCTTTATATTTTATTTTACAGAGGACTTTTTGTATAGTAAAAAGCCAATAAATATTTGTGGAATAAATTAATTAAAAACTAACAAGGCTGAATCCTCAATTAACAAGGTGTTGTTATTGTATTTTCCAACACTCCACTGAGGAGGAAAAACACCCAAACAAACAAATAATGACAAGCTACTATTGGAGTTTATGGGAATTTAATTGTGCGTGAGCATGTGTGTTAATTCTTTAGGTATATTCACGGGTAAAAACTCAGTGGGATACACATTTTCTATTTCTTCTGCATCTATATTCACCCTAGCTTATGAAAGTACATCTTCGGACAAGATATTTGATTACTATCAATAAACACATTCTTTGGTGTGGGAGGATATTGTCAAAGGGAGAAGAGAAGCAACACTGAACTGGTACTTAGACATCCTTAGTTCTGATCCACAAGTTAGCTGTGTAAACTTGGATAAATTGCTTCCTCTCTCTGAGCTAGTTTTTTCATTGGTATAATGAGGAGATTGGATTTGATAGTCTATACAGTAGTTTCCATATCTTAAACTTTTATAACTTTGTGGAGAGAAATTTGGTTGTGTTTCTTTAGAAACGCTTGTGAGTGCCTCTGTTATATCACTTGACAACATATACAGAAATGGTATATTTATATATCTGCATGCTTTCTTGGACTGTAAACTCCTTTAGGACCTGGCTTAGAGGCCTAGAACAGAGTAAATTTTAAAGGACTAGCTGCTTTTCATTAATTATACTGCTCAACTGTATCAAGAAATTTCCAAATTTGAATTGTGATCCAGTGTATCTTTTAAAAAAATGACAGTTAATGATAATTTTCAAATGGCCTTGCATCCTATAACTTTAAATGGACTGCAGATGAATCTGGTGACCCAGGGTTAAAATTAAATGTTTAAAAAGATTTCAGTCTGCCATTTTTCAAAGGGCACGGGTGTACACGGCTGAAAGCAGCCCCTTTCCTCCTCACATTGGGGGATATGCAGTGTGTATGCCTTGCCTTTGAAGTTGCTGCAGTCAACAGTTTTATCTGTGGCTTTGCTGAAGATTTAGTAGACAGCTCATCAAATGCAAGAGTGACAGGAATCTGGAAAGAAGAGTGCATACAGTTTCTGACTGAATCATGATCCAAAGAGATTTTAACAGGCTGCAATAAGACCATTTAATTCTCGCAAAATGCAGTTTAACAAAGATGAATGTTCTATCCAGAGATCGGGGGAAAAATGTGTTTGGACAGGATCAGGAAGCTATGGCTTAGTGGTTGCAAATATAAAATATCTTAATGGTTCTAAAATTATTATGGTGATAATTATTAACAATAGTAGCCATCATTTATTGAGTGCTTATCACGTGTCACTCACTATCCCAGATGCTTTAACTCTGAGTTGCAAGACCAACACCTTCCTAGTATGCCATACTGGGAACAAATTTAAGACAACTAGTGATCGGACTCCTAAAATGCTACCTGATTTGAGAATGAATTAAAACAGTTTGGCAGGTGCTACTCCAACCTGGCTGGAATTTATGTTCATTTTAGATTTCACAATCGTATAGGTATATAGTGAGTCTGTTCCAGCAATTGAGTGCTCCTGTAACCTTATTTTCTGAGGGTTAGTTGGAAAAAAATGAGAAAAATCTGGAAAAATGGAGAGGCGAGATGATAACTGTTACTAAATACTAGAAAGGGTACTATGTGAATGTTAGATTAAGCCACTTTTTTTAGATCCTGAAGAAAGAAGTAGGTTGAAGAATGCAAAGGACAGAGAAATGGATTTTGGCTTAACAGAGAAAAAAAATAAAAAGTAACAGTGAGTTCTGTTTGAATATGGAGGATTTGCTGCTAGATGAATGAGGGGCCTATGGTTAAAGGTGTAAAGGTAGAACCTGGACATTGACCGATGGGAAGTCTAGACTTGGATAGAGGAGAGAGGCTTCAAGGTCAATTTCCAGCCAGTGATCTAATTATTCTATGATTATATATCAATAGAGAGTGCTTTGGACTTTGTAATCAAAGCTTTTATTATCTTTCTAAAGCTACTCCATATAAAACTCTGTAAGATACTGGGTGTATACAGCTGTGATATTGTGACTTATTATAAGAAATATATAGTTTTGGTCTCTAGTCCTTATTCTGGCTCACATCTCTGTAAACCCTTGGAATTTCCTAAGTGTTGAGAACAATAGAAGTGTCCCTTGTCGTGTTAATGAAGTGACCAGTGGACAGCACTTAAGGTTGGGGGCTAGGTACCAATGGGCCAAACTCTAATTACAGGAACTTTTAGTCCTACCCCCTGACCTCCAGGGAGGGAAGTGGGGCTGGAAGTTGAATCCGTTGTCAATGAGCAATGATTTCATCAATTGTGGCTATGTAATGAAGCCTCCATAAAACCCCATAAGGACAGGGTTCTGAGAGCTTCCAGGTTGGTGAACATGTGGAGACTGGGGAAAGTGGCATACCTGGAAAGGCCATGGAAGCCCTGCGCCCTTGGCCCATGCCTTGCCCTATTCTTTTCCATCCGGCTGCTCCTGAATTATATCCTTTCATAATAAACCAGTAATCTGGTACATAAAATGTTTCTCTGAGTTCTTTGAGCTGCTCCAGCAAACTAAACCTGAGGAGGACGTACTGGGAATCTCTGATTATAGCCAGTTGGTCAGAAATGCAGGTAACACCTGGGCTTCTGACTGGTGTCTGAGGTAGGGTCAGTCCTGTGGGTCTGAACCCTTAACCTGTGGAATCAGATGCTATTTCCTGCTAGATAGTGTTAGAATTCAGTTGCATTTAGTCGAATTCTCACGACACCTTGTTGGTGTCAGAATTGCTTGGTTGTGTGTGTGTACCCCATATGTTTATGTTTGCCACACAAATATATTTAAGTTGGTCTCAGAACACCAATTTACCAGGTATAATCCCTGACCCCTAAAAGGGTATGATTCAGGTATTTCTGTAGATTTATTCCTTTCTATTTTTAAAATTTACTTTTCATATTAATTTTCCACATTATCAAATGATAAAACTGAGACTCTGAGAAGTTAAGCAACATGTACATCATACTTTTAATTAGTCATAGGTACATGATTCACACATGAATGATGAACAATTCAAAGTAATGCGTCTTCCTCCACGTTTTCCTGTATATCTGCAAATTGGGGCAATTTTACATAGGCCTTCACTTTTGGATCTTTTCAATAATTAAAGTCATGCACATTTATTGTGGGCATTTTGGGAAATACAGTAAAAAATAATAGTAGAATAACATCATCCATACCACCACCATCCATAAAATTGCTCTTAGTATTATACTGTATAATTTTGTGATATTTTCATACACACGTTTTATGAACTACATACATATATAATTAAAAACAAATATTATATATAAATGTTACACACGCATACAAACATGTATAATTTGTAAGAGGAAATGAGACCAATACCCTGTGGTGTTCTTAGTCTTTGCCTGTAAAGAAAATATTGTGAGCATAGTCTAATATTACTAAATATTTTTCTAAAATATACATTTTATTTGTTTCAGCCTAAAGAAATATCGAGAGGACCTGAAAATCCATTTTTATTGACATGCAAGGAGAATCATTCCCTTTCAAACTTGAGACTCACTGTCAGTCACTTTAGGGAGTAAAAGAACTTTGTGCTCTGTCTGCCCTGAGACCTGGAGCCATACAGGAACAGTTTAGAGCAGTCCTTAGTTTCCCTTTGTTCTTAGGCCTGCCTGATCTACCCCCTGTCCAGCTAACCTCGCTTACTCTGCCCTAAGCATTTTGGCTTCATTTTTTCTCCTAAAATTGCCAAATGCATCCCAGCCTCAGATCCTGAGCACTTGACATTCACAAGGTCTAGAAAGCTCTCATTACATACTTAGATGTCTGCTCCAAGAGCAGCCCTGCAGGGGTCTTTCCTGACTGACTTACCAGTGGCAGCTCTGATCTTCCTTTCTTCTTCCCATTGCCCAGCATTTACCCCACTTGGGTCTCTTGATCCTACTTTGCTACCTGCAGTTGAATCGCATTGTACATGTATTTTCCATTGCCATTTTCCTTCTCCTTTATTAAGTCTAGCAGAGATAGAGTACTTCCATCTTGTCAGGAGTAACCTGCAAGAGTGACTGGAATGGAGTGGGCACCCAAAATTTGCTTTTGTACGAATGAATGAGTGGTTCGTACCATAATGTTGGCAAGGAGATTCTATTTTATTTGGAGCTGGTTGGGAAACCAGGGAAGGATTGCTTTCTAATGTTTCCGCATGCCTGACCTAAGAGAAATCATTGAGAAGGCCTGACACTTAGCACGAAGGTGGATTTGTATTTTCTTTGGAGTTTTTGAGGGAAGAACACAAAAACACAAACCAGAAGTTATCCTGAAAAAGGCCAGGAAAAACAGGCCAGTGTGCCAATATGAGGGTTCTAAATAGAGAATACGAGAATGGGACAGAGTCAGATGGGGGAGGGGAGGCAAGAAGAGTCACTTCACAGTGGCACCTACTAGATTAACCTGGGAGAACTCACAAGGCCAAGTACAAGTGCTGACATAGTCTTTCTGTGCACTTTTACACTTTCAGGGTAGATCTATTTAAAGGGCCCAGAATAAGCAGAAGCAATTTTATTTTTATTAGAAGAATAGTGTTAAGTTTATTCATTGTCTATGTGGATAGGTATTATAAGCCTCAGAAGTTTTCTATTTGCTTGCATTTTTAAGATCCCATGAAACAAAAATGCAATCAAGTTGCGATTTTTGAAAAGAGAGTTATCCATCAGCATTAGAGTCTTGATGAAGCTGTATAGATTTTCTAAGAAAGACACTTCTACAAAGGTGATAACATAGTTATCTCCCTGTCACGTAGTATAATTGATAGTGCTATTCAAAATTAATGGACTCTGGTGCATGGTAGATTAATGCACAGTGTGCTCAGAGCAGAAACCTACCACTTCTGGGATTTCGACCCAAATATGGAATTAAACTTAAGTGAAAGGGGAGACTTCATGGCTAAGGATACAGTAAAGACTAACAAGTTTTACAACATGACAGTGGTCATAAAATTAGGCTTATCACCCCCACAGTCCTAAAAGTGAGACAGAAGGGTGTTCAAAGGAAGCCCACACTTCTTACTGGAGTCATTTTTCATATTTATTTCATTACTCTGAGCTTATTATTCCCATTAGCGGCTCTGTTTGAGCCCCTGTAAACCTGGAACATACAGCACTTAAGAAATATTACATTAATAGGGGATTCCTATTGGTCTTCTGTGACCTCGGTTAACTTTGGGACAGTTTAATAGAGACAGGATGGGAAGCTAATAAGAACCAAGTCACTAGCATATGAAGTCGAGGGAATGACCCTTTTCTAGCTGGATTGTGGGGGAAGGGAGGATAAAAGAGAGTCAAATCAGGGAGAAGCAGAAAAATGGAAGGAAGTAGGGCCTGCACAGGCTGCTACTCATCAAGAAGCTGATGTAGAAGCAGCAGGTTTTCTTGTTTCCCTGAAGTACTGGACTGAGAGAATAAAGTACCTTTCTGTAAGGCTGGCAGAGAGCTTGCCCAAGGAGTGAAATAGGATTTTTTAAATTATTATCATTCCTGATTCCTGAGCAGAAAGAGCAAGGATTTTGAAGCCGCTTTTGGGTTAAATCCTGGCTCTTTATTTGTCCTCTGTATCATTTGGGGACAGTTATTTAAACTCGTGGGGGATAAGCCTCCTTATCCATACAATGAAGGCGAGCAAACTGATCTATAGAATCACTCTGAGGAATAAATCAGATCAAGTATGTCAGAGACACAGCACAATGCCTGGAGCAGGACTGTCATTAACAGTGCTCAGGTTGTACCCTGCATCATCACTCAAAGGCATCATTTGCATCCATGTAGGCCAAACTTTTAGCACCCCTCCATGACACACATCTACATCTTCACTGAGCACCTTGGAGTAAGTCAAGTGGTCTGTTCAACATCATCTCTCAAGGTGTCCACTTTGAGAGTCCAGTATCAAGATGATCTGCCATGTTTCTCACACACATTCTGGGGAAAGTAGGAATGAGAAAGGTGCACCGGGCCAACTTCTCGGTCTATGGTACGTGCCATTTCCTCCATCTGAGACAAGATTCTTCCCTCATAAAGTCACACTTTTTGTGACTTATTAGAAAGTATTCAATGATGCCTTACATTCCTTTTCACCCCATGCTGAATTAGATACCTATCTCACAGGTTATCACAGCCCCCACCATTGTTACCACAGGTCAGATCTCTCAGGGAACCTGACACTTTGTATCTTATGTGTTATTTTCCATGACTCTACAACAAGACTGTGGATTCCTTAAAGTTCTCATGTATCCTTACTTGTTTAGCTCCTACTACCATGTCTGGCACAGTTACTGTTCAGCATGTGCTTGCTATATGAATGAGGAAACAGAATATTGTATACAAATATATTACAACATGGCCTTGAGAAAACACTAAATCCTTTTGAGCCTCAGTGTGCTCATTTGTAAATTGGGAGACAGTGAATGCTTAACATGTATATTGAGGCACGTAAAGGACCTAGCCAGAATATTCACTCAATAAGTGGAACAATGATTCATTATTATTATGTTATTCTAATAATCATACAGATATAGTAAAATATACATAATTATTGAACGACTTTTAAACATTTAGTGTAAAAGAATGCATGTCATGGAGTCCCTTAATTCTTGGGATTTCTGTCTTTCCACAAGATGACATTCTCCCTTTTCTTACCACAGGAATCCATTTCTATTTCTTTTTTGTGCTCTATTATAACTTCTTACATTTATTCTGTCTGACACACACAAATCCATTAAGTCTAATGAATATCTATTCTGACATCATGCTGCTTAAATATGGCTATTGTGCCTAATGATTTTGCTTTTAACAATGACTCTGTATAATTATGTATTTCTAAAATTTAGCAGAGCCAAACATCATTTTAATATTCCTGAAGTCTGGATAGTAGCATTTAAATTTCTGCCAACACTTTTGAACATTGATCATATAAAAAAATACAGTACTAGCCACTGCAGAAGTGGGTAAACACGAGCATGGCCCTGCTTGTACCCTTAAAGTTTAAGACTTTAGATCAAATGGTCTTCCATTAAATATGCTGAGAAGGGATACCCGGTGATATTCTCCATGACAGTATATCCGATCTGTTAAGTTAAGGAAACATTGTGCCAAGTTTGGAGCTACATGCTTAGAAAATGGGACTGAAAAAGACATATGCTTTGCTCTTACAGAGCAGGTAATTTACCGATTAAGAGAGGAGAATAAAAAACACATTATTTCAATATAGTAGGCTAAACATTTTAGCTGAAGTAAGTGCAAGGAATATTGGCAGTAATAAGAGGAGAAATAAATTGGACTAGAGATTAAGGAAAACCTTGAGAAAACACTGACCTGAACAAGGGTTTGTTAAAATGACTGCTAATGGTAGCTACCGCAGTTTGATCCTTCTGAGAACCAAAAAGAATGTTTAACTCAATGCTTACCATAAAGTGAGTATTTAGTGTTAGAAAATGTTACTCTAAAATTTATAATAATTGTTATCATTATTAAGTAGTCATTCTCTAACTGGAAATAGTTGAGGTGTACATTCCAGGCAGAAAGAAAATAGGAGATGAAACTTGTGTAGGGGGGGTACCTGGGTGACTCAGTCAATTAAGCGTCTGACTTTTGGTTTCAGTTCAGGTCATGATCTCACGTTTCATGGGATTGAGCACTGCCTCGGGCTCTGTGCTGACAGTGCAGAGTCTGCTTGGGATTCTCTCTCTCCTTCTCCCTCTGCTCCTCCCCTGCTTGCTCTCTCTCTCTTTCTCTCTCTCTCTCAAAATAAATTTTTAAAAAACCCATTTTTTTTTTAAAAAAGATGCAAATTTGTGTAAAAGTCTGGTCTCTATGAGGTTACCATAAACTGTTGTATTAGAAGTATAGATTCAAGGTGAGGATTGGAGGAAATTGACTATGGGCAGGATGGAAAAGGGAAGGTGTGTCATGCCAGGCGACCTCGGTTTTATCCTGCATGAAGAGGCGTGGTTTTAAGAAAGCAAGATGTGTTTTTAGAGACTACTCGGCAACCACGTGGAAGATTGATTTTAAAAGTTCAAGAGAAGATGGGATGAACAGTTAGAGGTCTGTTGCAGTGGAGCAAGTGACAAGTGGCAAAGGCCTGAATTTGGGCAAGGCTAGAAGAAAAGAAGAGGAGGGGCCACAGTGGAGACTAGAGAGAGAGGACACAGGCAGTTTATTTGATGATTTACTTGATGAAAATAAAAGGGAGACGGAGGGATCAATGAGAATATCAGGAATTCTATCTGGATGGATGGTGGCATAGAGAAAAGCATAGTTCATTTCGGGTCATACTGACTTTATTTTATTTTAATTTTTTTAATGTTTATTTATTTTTGAAAGAGAGAGACACACACACAGAGAGCATGAGCAGGGGATAGGCAGAGAGAGATGGAGACACAGAATCTGAAGTAGGCTCCAGGCTCTGAGATGTCAGCACAGAGGCTGATGCGGGGCTCGAACTCACGAGCCGTGAAATCATGACCTGTGCCGAAGTCGGATGCACAACCGATCGAGCCACTCAGGTGCCCCTTGGTCATGTTGACTTTAAATTGCCAAGTGGAGAAGTCAGCAGGCGTTTTCATATATGAATCTCTCAGGTAAACCCACCACTGTTGGAAATAGTATTTTGGAAGTTTTCTGCAAATGGAGAGAATAACAATCTTATCAGTGGATGTGATTGCCTGAGTAAGGCCTCTAGATAAGTAGAAGAGAGCTAAGTATAAAACTGGGTAGAGATTTGGGGCATATTTGGGTATGGAATGGCTCTGAGTAGAAAAGGGACAAGATCAGAGTAGTCCTGAGGAGCCTAAAGCTGATAGCTGTCTATGGCAATTAGCAACAATCGTATGCATAATAAACAACTGGGGATCCCACAAAATAGAAGATTCCCTAAGGAAATCTGATTGAATTATATATAGTATGGGGCCTAGGAAATTTCACTTATCAGCAAGCACCAAAGGCTCAGAAGCGGGAGGTTCAGGGATCATACTTTGAGAAGCACGGGGCATATCACTGTATATGCAGGGGAAGGCGGACTGGGGAACTCGATCATCAAGGTCTGTGCTAGAGGAACTAGACGTGAGCCTCCTCCAGATTTGCCTGGCAAGTAAGTGACAGAACATTCTTGTTGCCAATCTTCAGTTATTTCCTGAATCAAAAATATTGTCCAAACCCGTGTCAAAACTTCACATACCCACAGCAGAGTTTGCAGACACAAATAAAAGTCAGGCTGGGGAAAATGAAGGAAATCCAATGCAATATATTTGTATTCTGTCCCTGAGGCACTGTCTAATGTTGCTGTAACTATGATGTATAGGTCTATCAAAGCATGTGTTACCATGGTCTGAATTTCCTGACTGGAGAAAAATGATTAATGTAGAGATTTGCATTCAATGTGGGCTTGGACATCAATATTTCAGCTTAGGTAAACAGGAGCTTTACCTAATTTATTGGCTCTCATTATGGATGGCTTGTAGAAGCCAAACTCCCCCTCTGCCTCCAAAATGACCTTTCATGCTCTACAAATCAATCTAGAAGAAGTGAAGCAAGTTGGTTAATATTTTAGGGAGAAAAAAATGACTTCACATGTCAGAGACTTAATTGTTGTGATTTTGACCCATTTTGAAATTAGTTAACATTTGCTTCAGGCCTTTGACTTCATGCATTATTTATTTTCATCTTGGCCTCGCTTAAGTCTCTCCATGTGCAATGTGCGTGTAACATGTGAGAAGCTTTTTCTAAATACTGCACTTGAATAATAGCATTATGAGGCGGAAAGTGTAAAGACCCACATTTGTCACCTCTACACACATGCAGGCACATGCACACACAGAGACGAGAGCGCGTGCGCACACACACGCATACACATTCATACAGACACACATCATTTTAGGCTAAACTGGTTTTGAGTGTATTTTAGCTCTCATTGGCAAAGTTTCTAGATGTTACAGCCAGCATTACAGGGCAATCTCCCTGTAAGAGTTTTATGTTGCAAAGTATGTCAGAAGTTAATCAAAGGGTAACAATGCGAGAGCCTATACTTATGCTTCCTGGATACTGGAGCCAGTCGGTGCTGTCAGTCACTGTCAAAACTATTGCACACATGGGCGTATCGTGCCTTTTTCTTTCCTGTGAGAAAATGTTCCTGCCCACAAAGGTCAGTGCCTTTATGGCATAAATCTATTAGCCTATTGTTGTGGTATGAATCCCAAGGAGAAGGCATCTTGTCAGCTGTCTGGCTCAGATGCAAGGTCTCCACAGCCTCTTCTAGCAGAAAGTCAAGCCCTATATCCTGCCTCTTGCTGTCCATATCAGCTTTAGCCTATCCTGTCATAGCCTCTGTGTCCCGGTGGGTAATCACTTATACCTGGCCTTGAAAGTGTCCCATTACTGGCTCTGTGTAGTCATGGGAGAAGAGTGCTTTTGGAATCATTAAACAAGCTACACCCTCGAGCTAGTCTAGGTGCTCTGGAGCTTGGATGAGGAAAGGTAATCCATGAGAAAATTCCATTATTCCAGCTCTTTGAGAGGAGGGCTATTTCTCACAGAAAAAAGAATGCTCGGAAATTCCTGTGTATTTCCAAAATGTTTACCACCTTCTAATCACCTGCATTCCTTTTAGTCTTGACACTCATTTGAAGTTAAACAAAAACCAGCGTAAAGATGAGGCTCGACAGCTGTTTCCCAGATGTACCGAAATAACCATTGCAGCTGTGTGAAACTAGGGCATTTGCATTTGCATCGGTTTGGATTAAATCTTTCATTGATTTGGGTCATCATTTATGTACAAAGCCCAAAGAACAAAGGATGTGCATGTCCAAAGCAGCCGTTTTAAATCTTGATGCAAGAATATAGAAACTCTGGAGATTACATTCACCTGGTGAAAATGCAGTCTTGGGGCTCCTGTGTGGCTCAGTCAGTTAAGTGTCTGACTTTGACTCAGGTCATGATCTCATGGTTTGTGAATTCAGCCCTGCATCAGGCTCTGTGCCGACAGCTCGGAGCCTGGAGCCTGCTTCAGATTCTGTGCCTCCCTCTCTCTCTGCCTCTTGCCCACTCACACTCTGTCCCTCTCTCCTTCAAAAATAAATAAACATTAAAAAAAAATTTAAAAAAATGAAGAAAATGCAGTCTTATTCAAGATCATCTTCATTGCACAGGCTTTTACTGAGTGTCTACTGTGTTCATAGCACCTTTTCTCTGTATGCTGAAAGCCCAATCATCTTTCCAACTTCACTGACACCTCCTGGAATCCAGATCCTGGAGTTAGAATTAATTAATTAATTAATTAATGCCTCTGGGATTTGGACCTGAACTCATCAGATATGAATATGATGGTCCTGTTTCCTAGCAATGCTCATGGAATTAAATGCTCAGTAAATGCTTATGGTCCCCTGTGCCAGTAGGAAGGAAGGGAGGGAAGGAAGGAGGGAGGAAGGAAGGTGCTATATTGCTATTAACTTAAAATATATAGTTTTATGGCAAATATTTATATGATAATTTATAATTCAGAAGTACTTTGACTTTATTAGCTCTGAAAATATCGTTTTAATATTCTCACATATTCTTTAGTGTGGAGCTTATCAATATCCCCTGATATTTATTTTTATTTTTTTAAGGTTTTTATTTATTTTTGAAACAGAGAGAAACAGAGCATGAGCAAGGGAGGGGCAGAGAGAGGGGGAGACACATAATCCGAAGCAGGCTCCAGGCTCTGAGCTGTCAGCACAGAGCCCGATGTGGGGCTCGAACCCACAGAGAGTGAGATCATGACCTGAGCCGAAGTCGGACGCTCAACTGACTGAGCCACCCAGGCACCCCAGTCCCTTGATATTTTTAAGATGAAGACCCTGAAGTCTTCTAAATCAAAATTATAAATTGACACCCTGGTTTTATTTTATTTTATTTTTATTTTTGAGAGACAGAAAGTGCAAGCAGTAGAGGAGAGACAGAATCTTAAGCAAGCTCTATGCCCACTGTGGGGCCTAATATAGGGCTCAATCTCACAACCCTGAAATCATGGCCTGAGCCAAAATCAAGTCAGATGCTTAACCAACTGAGCCACCCAGGAGCTACCACACTTTGATTTTTTTTTATATGGATGACAAAAATCTTCACTTTTCTTGAATTTATTTTATCTTAAATTCAGACTCCCTGATCCCCAAAGTATCTTCATTGTCCTCTTATAGGATCTGTTCCTAGTGATTATTCTCTCTCTTAAACACTGTTCCACTATTCACTCTAGATCAGGATTGTCACATTGGCTTCTCTTTCCTTGTCTTATGTCCATAAATCTCATGCTCACCTATATCAACAAACCCAAGCTATCTTCTCGGTGCAAGAAATATTATTTATGGCTGAAATCTTTAGATATCTTACAGATACTTCAAATGCAACATGTTCAAGATAGAATGTATTCTCTTTCTTTACAGGACTTTTCTTCATACGCATCTCATCTTGGTTCATGAGGCAACCATCATCCACCCAGTCTCTGAAACCACAAATCTCTGTGTCTTTATCAATTTCTGTCTTGCCCTCACCTTTCACATCCTGTCAATCCTGATTCCAAAAATGTCTTTCAAATCCAACTTCTTCCTAGTGCCCTTGCCATTTTTCACCTGGTCTCTTGCACAGCACCCACACTGGATCCATTGTCATCAGTTTTGCCTGATGTGGGACCATCTTTCTGGAATACCACAGACATTCTCTCTCTTAAGATAAATAAACAAATGCCTGTTTGTGTGTGTGCATGTGTGTGTATGTGTTATCTCTCCTTCATCTTCAGAAGTGATTTTCTAATTAATCATAGTGTTCATTTATTCATGACATTCCTCATCTGAGTCTGACCTTCATCTTCATTGTACTTCACCCCAGAACCCCCAACATCCATCCCAGACACTTAGCTCCACGTTTTCTAAACACACAGTCTTCTTGAAATTTTCAAACATGAGCATACCTATTCACTCCCCCTTGCTCTTGCATATGCCATTTTCTCTGCCAGGCATGCCTTCCTCTCTGCCTAATGAACTATTTCTCATCCTTGAAGTGTGAGTTCTATAAAGACAGTCCTGACTCTTGGCACCCCAAGCAGAGTGAGTACCCTTCCTTCTGTACTTCCATAGAACCTGGGCTTCTCTCTATTAAGAAAAGTATGGCTGATTTTTAGATTTTTTTTCTTTTACCTACCAATTTGTAAGCCTCCTTAAGGCACTGTCTCTTTTCATCTTTAGTACCTAACAGTTTGCTTCCAACTTAATTTTTATTAAATAAAAAAAAAAAAAAAACACTTCAATTTCATCTAACTTAAATCTTGATATTTCATTCTTTTTTTGGCCTTCATCCTGGAATAAGACCTGTATTTTATTTCCTTAATTATCTTTTTTAGCCCAGGTTTTATCCTTGATTAAAGAAAAATGAATGAGGTCATTATGCATGCAAGATGGGGTGTCAAATATTTAACATATATGTTAAATTCTCATATTTTAATTTCTGCCCCTAGTGGAAAAATGAACCACATAATATTTTACGTATTCAGGTATTCTTTTAATGAACTATTATCAGAAATACAATTTGTACCAGACACTATGCAGGGCAAGTAGGGTACATAAGTGATTATAATACCATTAAATATAAAGACTTGTTGATTTAGTCCAAGGTGTTTTGCTATTAAAGAAGTCAATTAATGCCCAAAGGAACTTAAGTTATTACTGATCTCTCTCAAAGACCAGTGAAGAAGACTGGAGGACGTGGTCCCTGAACTTCATAAAATTGTCTTCTATCCTGCTCTTTAGCTCCACTTACTTAATCCCTCAAGTTTCTTACTGATTAAGAAACTAACCAAATATCAGTTAATTAGCTCTCTCCTCTCCTTTTCTCTCCCTCTCTTATTTACTCTTTTCTGACCTTGTGAGGCCACTGGCCCCTCATCAGTTTGTTGCATTGCCCCCATGCTGTGCATGATTTTTAACAGTGCATTTCCTCTTCTGTTTTCCTCCTGTGAATCAACTCTCCTGGCTCTGTTTTTCCAAACCCTATCTCCTTCCCTTCCTACTTTCTAGTCCTGTGTTCTCTATCATCTATCCTAATTCTGCATCACAGAAATATAAAAGTGAGAAGGACTATATTCATATGAAGTGGGGGGCATTATAGAAAAAATGAGGAGTAATCTAAGTGAACAAAGCCCCATGTTTTAGGTTTTGGTTTTGGATTTTATCAGAGGAGGGGTAAGTTGTGAGCATACCTGTTAATAGTTTTTGTCTCGTCAGTGAGTCAGATACGGTTGCCTCCTTCACACCCTGCGGTATGATGGGAAGGAAGAACATACTAAACCATCAACCACCATATGATATGGAAAATGTTATGACAGAATTATGTGCAGGGAATTCTGAGGGCATCTCAAAAAGTACCAATTTTAGCCCTAGTTTAGGAGAAAAAGGAACAAGGGTATGAGAGAATGATTAGTGGTTGTGATGAATACATTTGAAATGATATATTTTTAAGTTTGCTTGGTAACTACATGTCACTGTTAATTGGAACCTGAAAGGGAAATTAGATGACAAATTTAGTAAGCTCAGGACTCACCATAGAACACATTTGATTGGTGATCAGGCTTCTTACATTGGGGAGATGGGCAAAATGCCAGCCTAGATGGATTATAACTAGCACAGTGTCCTTTGCAACTCCGAGCATCTTTATTTTTCTAGTAGTTTTTATACAAATTTATCTTCTCATATGATCTTAATGAAGATTGACTTTTTAATATTTTTTAATATTTATTTTTGAGAGAGAGGGACAGAGTATGAGTAGGGGAGGGGCAGAGAGAGAGGGAGACACAGAATCGAAGCCGGCTCCAGGCTCTAAGCTGTCAGCAGAGCCCGTTGCGGGGATTGAACTCACAAACCACGAGATCATAACCTGAGCCAAAGTCGTATGCTCAACAAACTGAGCCACCCAGGAGCCCCAGTGAAGACTGATTTTTAATACTGCCATTTAATGTGTCTTATAGCATATGAAACCAAAAATGTCTTCTATTGAAATGTTACATGACCATGGAAGAACAATGATACTGAAGACAGAAATGCAATGTTAGATTTGTGTGTATTTGAATAAAAAAATGTTTACACTGATAGTTTAAACACAGATAAATGAGAAGATTTTTCACCTTGACCTTTGTGAATGTGAATGTATATCTTATTGCTTGACATTTTGGGGATGTTAAAACAGTCATGATTTTAAGTCATAATAGTTAAAATGATTTGAAGATACAGAGTTCTCAAATGTTAGAAGAATCATAAGGTTTCTATTAAAAGTTGTACTCTGAATCCATTCATAAGTTACGATAACAGAGTGCATCAATTATGATTAATTTGCATTTCTTTGAAAACTGACCAAACATAGTCCAAGGGAAGTCTTCTTTATTACATATATATATGTAATACACACATACATATATATATGTATACATACACACACACACACACACACATACACACACACACACATCTCATTGCATCAGAATGTTGTCAGTATTCTTTCATGCTGAGGAAAATGCTCATTCCCAAGTGCGTGATTACAGATTTAGGATTAGACTCATCACTTCCATATCAGTGTGAATTAAATTTGCTTATTAACATACGGATAACTTTGGAGAAGTCAGCTCATGGAAGAACATACACATGTTGCACTTATTATTTCAGAAGCACTTTGTAATTACGTTGAATTCCTTTGCCAGCCCCCTCCCTGGGCTAATGAGGTTGGATACTGCTGTGGCTCTTTGCTTTCAGAAAATTAAGTTAGAGAGATTAAATGACTCTAAAATGACTCTTGTTTCATCTTGCCAGGTCATTTCTGAAGGCTGGACTCGATGTGGGTCTAAATTTTATAGGTGGTGTTTGTGTCACTTGATAAGACCATTATGTTTCTCTTACTGAATTTTTGTTCTTTTCCTGATTTATGGAGAGAGATTCTTGATTTGTGCTGAAAGAATTAAACTTACCTGACGCTTATGTTACACATTTTATTTTCACTGTTACATTCTACTCATTCTGCTCCTGTCTTTCCCTTTTCCTAGAAAAATCAGCACTTTGACAGGACTGATTGGACTGAAAAGGCAAGGCTGAATGAGGTAAGCCCCTGGGGGAGCTGCCATGAACACCCACATGTTCTAGCCAACAATCTTGGGGAGAATCTAAATTTAATCCATCTGGTTTCAGTATGCTCAGGTCCTATCCTGCCACCCTCCTTGGTCAGACTCCCAGAAACAATACAGATGGGTAAATCCATTGCCGTTTTGGTCTTTTGGGCTGAATTTGATCAGCAAAATGTGGTAGAGTGTGCATCTACAGAAAATACATAGTCGATTTATTTGGGATGGTTGGGAATTACCAAGAAAAGGTGAGATTGTAGGAAAACCTAGCTGAATTGTAATCCAGGACTTTGTCCACTGGCTGGAGGACAGAGAACCCAGGAGGCTACCAGGTCTCAGAACCATTTCCACCCATTTTGTGGGGAGATGGCATGACATCATCTCCAGTTTTCAGAGTAGAAACAGCCTAGACACAACACATGCTTTGAAACCAGTTCTGGAACAGGAAAATAAAAAAGAGACTAGACAGGGCCAGAATAAGACATAGGTCCAATGAGTGCTGGCTTCTCTGGTAGCATCTGGGTTCTGGGAAAAGCCTGTAAGTATATTGGCTTTCTGGACTTGCTATCTCTGGTTTTAAATTGCTTTTCTAGGGTAAATTAAATATATTTTGCTTAAAATAATTGAGAAACATATAGGTAACGTTTTTAATATTTATGCTTGTTGATCTAATTCAGTTTGGGGTAGTCTCTTGTAAGGGATTCATCAAAAAGGAGTATTGACATTTATATTTAAAAAATGTTTACTGTGGCACTATTTATAATAATAAAACACTGGGGAAAAACTCTACTGCCGAGTAATTAAGGCTTGTTACCTAAATTGTGGCATAGCCATATAATGGAGTATCATGTACCTGTTAAATTATGATTTTGAAAATATTTCTAATCATAATAGATAATATTGAAGCAAGAGAAAAAGCAGTATTAGAAATTATCTGTATTAGATATGACCTCTATTTATGCATAGAAATTAGATGGGAAGAAAATGCAGCCATTGGTCGATTCTCAGATGCAGGTGTATAACGATTTTATCATCTCTGAAATCAGCATGTGTCTTCCAATTAATGGAACCTTCTAGTTATAATTGGAAGCATTTTGTTTTATATTTTAGGGGTACATAAAATAAGGCTGCATCTCTCTATCAATAACATCTTAGATTTGAAAACATAATCAGTATGCCAATAAAATAGGGTCAAATTTTACTAAGTGGTATTACTATGTACTTTTTCCCACAACAAGTATATGTGCACATGCGTGCATGTGCACACACACACACACACACACACATGTTTAGAAAAGAGGTAACTCTATTTCAATCCGCTAACATATGGTGTTTTGTATACTCTGACCCAGAGAAATTTTAGTTTCTCTAGGATCATTTATTCAACACCCTAAACAAATTTGTGGGGTCTACCTTGGTTGAAAATTCCTGTGGCATCAAATTATTTTTTCACCAGAATTCTGTTTGGAAATCAAAACTACTTAGATCTATCTGTGGACTTTTCCATCTTCCAACAACATGAGTCCCTTGCTCATCCCAACTCACTCAAAGAATTCTGGTGTGTGACTTCCCCATCAATTTCTCCTCAAATCTGAGTCCCTTTCTCTTTCCCTGTTCAGTCTATTGTTCCCCACTGCCATCGTCCACTTATGTACATAAAATATGCTAACAAATGTTCCTCATGGGGTCTAGGAGCTCAGTGAGATGGATGTGGCTTAGAATTCACAAAGTCTTAGGTTTAAAATCTGCTTCTGCCTCTCACTGACTATGTGACCTTGGACAAAGAACTAACCTACCCTTACAGCCCAGTTTTTTTCTTCTGTACAGAGGAAATAATAGTACCAGTCTCATAGGAACGTTGTATGTGTTTCATGAGATAATGTATCTAAAGCAATGAACACACGTTCCTATGTTCAATAAATATTCATTTTGCTCCTTCTTTTTATTGATATGTGTTTTTGCCAAATAGACATGACTCACAGTTTTCTAAAAGGGTGCTCATCAGTGTACATTTGATTCATCTCAAGTCCGAGACTTCTCCATGCGTTTGCTACTAGGAAACCTTTCTAACTACACTTCCATTTTCTTCTTTCAAGAGAAGACCCAGACATCTTTTCAGAGGTCTTCAAATTCCTGCTCATACCCCACAATACCCTTTCCTCAATTATGTTATTCTTACAAGGCCAAATTAACTCCCTCAGATTCTTGGCTGACTTCACCTCTGCTGAATAATTATTTTCTCTGCACCAACGCTTACAGGATTGAGGCAAATGGAAAGGGTGAGGAGGTGGAGAAATGTGTGAGATGAGCAATACGATTCTCTAGTAAAAAGCAAAATCCCGGGGCAGACACCATGGACTAAAGAAAAGTGGGTTCTCCCTAAGTGGCTCCAGTACAGTATCTTGAACTTGGACATCTAATTTTCTTAGGACCTCTGCATCCTAACTACCAGTCAGTTGTCTTATCTGCTAACCATCATCTTACTTTATGTTCTTTCTTACCCATGTTGGCCTTAATGGTTTACATTCTAATCCTGAGTTCTCTCTACCACACCTCTCTGATTCAGCCCTATATTTCCTCATAATACGCTCAAATGGTTTTCCTTATATCCGTCTTCTTAAAAAATTCAATTTTATCTCAGCTTCTCCTTACATTGATATCGGAACTAACTTTATTCATTTCTTTTCTAAAACTTGCCTTATTCTGTTGTACCAGAGAGCTCAGATGGTATAGGTGAAAACAGGGAATCAGAAGAGCATACGTCTACCTCTCTTTAGAAGGAATTGGAGAACTCAAATAATGTTGAGGGGAAAAAAATACTGCTTTATAGTACATCTCTGCAGGAAGGCTAAATGGTCTTATACCGGGACTGTTATAGTGCTGTCCAGTAGGAAATTTTATTTTAAAATCTAGCTCCTTCCTGCCAACACTTTGTCATGTATAACTCTTTCCCATTACTGAAAAATGCTGACCTGAGAGGGTGAACTGTAACTAAATGAAAAGCATCACAAAGGACTTTACAATAGTTAAGGGTTAACAGTCTACGAAAACAGAAAAACATGAAAGCTTAGGAATAAGGCCGTTTAGGAAAAAGCAAACATCCTGGGAGAGACAAGAGGGACAAAAGAAAATCAAGTTACAAAGGAATGGAATGCCATTTCTGGACATAGTGCATTTATTCCCACAACCACAGATGGTTCAGGATTATGGCTAAATTCTTTGATGAGGAGGAATTGGAATTTAGTAACAAAGTTTATAAGGTAGGCTTCAATGCAACCTCGTGTTTTACTTACAACCTGTTCTAGAGAGCCAACATTCGTCAAGTGAAGACAAGCAAATGAAAACAATATATGCAATTTATGCCATAAAAATGATAACATTCCCTACTATTTATTAATCATTGTCAGGCAGTCCTTTGAGCACATGCATTCTTTCATTCCATTCTACAACCATCTCTGTAGCAGCCCTGTTTCTCCTACGTTTTTCAGTTGGGAAAGCCTGAGGCTCAGAAAGGTAATTTAGCTTGCCAAAAGTCCCTAAGTTAATAGCAAATAGGTTTTGGATTTGAATGCAGCACAGTTTAACAGTGTATACTGAGCTCTTAATCAGGAGGTCATATTGCTTTGCATATGGACTCAATGTGAAGAGTGGAGATAGGATTTACTTGGGGTAGTATGGAAGGGTCAGCTGGAAAGCCTGCAGGAGTGGTTAAGTGTCAAGTTGCTTAAGAAAGTGCAGAAAGCAGTAGCAATTCCTGCTACCCCACACCCCTTCTCCCCGTTTCTGCCCATTACTACCTCCACCCAGTCTTATCTCACTACACTCAGTATATGTCCCAAGGAGGCCATGCCAATTTCCCCCATTCTCCTGCTGAGTAGCATGTTTATATTTTTGTTATGGAGTAAATATGTCCCCTCCTGAAGCTTCCCCACCCTCCTCCCCTGAAGAAAAGCAGCTATACTTTGTTTGCTGCTTGAAATGTGTGAAATGTGATTGTGTTTACTTTTTGAGACTGAAACCAATCACATACAAAAAATACCTTTTTAGAGGAGAAAGATGTCAGCTCTAGCTGCATTCAAATATCCAATCTTTTCTGACTCACATTGAACAACCTTGAGCAAATCATTCTCTGGTTTCTTTTCTCTGCTTGTGCTGTACAAGCAGTGAGAAAGGCTGCTCCGAACATGGTAAGATCGCTCAAATATTAAAGCTTTTTACGCTCTTTGCTTCTGTTCATTCTTTCTTTTCTTTTGATCTAACAAAACTTCTTAAATTATAAATTAGAGAGTTGAAGGGCTTTTTCCCCCTTTCCAAGATAAGGGAAAAATTTATGACTTTCAAAAACTGTTAGTGGCAGAGTGCAACAGACCACATTAATATTTTCATTCTGCATGTGGCACGTGATGCCCTGAGAAAGATGCCACGTTTAGGATGATTTCTTAAGGATTTCTGGGGGTTTTCTAATACAGTGAAGCAAGCCAGTTGTTTTTACCTGGAAGATGAAATATCTCCAGTCCTCTTTCAATGGCTTTCAGATTATATAATCAGCCATTTTACGAAATCCAACTCTGTTTTGCCTCCTCAGATTTTCTAGTAGATCAGCGGGTAAATCATTACTTTTTACCCTTGACACAAATGAGAGGAAATGAATAGTAAGTCAGCCAAGGTATAATACAGTGGGCGAGATGGAGATGGAGTTGTTTTCTGGAATATTATTTTCTGGACTACCACTGGCTGGTCATTTTGACAATTTGTCTTATTTGTTTTTAAATGTTCTGATACTTAAGAGTGTAACCTCCTTCAGGATACATTTTTTGGCTGTTTTGCCTCCTCAGTCTAGGTGGCCATCTTCTGAGCTCTCCTTTCCTGATGTACACACCAATATCAAAGCATTCATCACACTGAAGTATAAATAAGCATTTGTCTCCACACTAGCCACTGAACTCCCTGAGAGCAGGAAGCCATGCCATTTCCTATCTTTATCTACCATTACAGTGTGAGGCAGAGTAGATACTCGGTACATGGTTTTGGAAATAAACTGAACTGGGCTGTGCTTTAATGGAAATATGATTATTGATGGGGATGTTTGTCCAGGACGTTTTATCTCGCTGCATGGGAAGAAAAAGTTTAGAGGCAAATTCCAACATACAAATAAAATGACAAACATGAAAATAGACCCAAGTATTTTTTCCCTTCCTTGAGCCAAGAAAGAGTGCCAAAATCTCATAAGAACAAGTTGGCCCAAACTATGCCTATGTTTGGACAAGTCAGAAAAATAGTGAGAATAGGATTTTTTTTCTCACTACACCATTCCTGAAACAGAATTAAAAATAAAGTGTAAATATGGGGAGTTAACAAAGACACTTAACTTCCAGGAAGAAAAAAAATTAACAATAAATAACAACGACAAGCACAGAAACCCTTAGATGGTCTTGGCATGATGATCTCAACATTCTGATTTATCCTGCTATAAACAATATTGTTGTGCAGTCCACATTCCTGACCAAACAGTTGACGTATGGTGTACTGAAACCCTCAGTCATCAGGACAAGATGTGACATTAACAAGAATGCTTCCCTATATTAGAATAGCACTTCGCAGTTTATAAATATTTCCACATATAACAGCTGAATTCTTCCTCATCAAAATTTTATATGGCAGAAAAACCATGTCCTGCTATCTTATGCCCATCTTAGAAATGGCAAGACAAATCCCAAGTACCTCCCTCATGATCATAAAGCTTTAAATCCAGCTGTGGCGCTCAACAAGAGGGCTGACAGTCAGCCATGCGATGCCATAGCAACAGGCTGGACCCCACCATCTCAGACACTCAGTCCATCACCAAGGATTGATACAGATAACCAAGATTTGTATTTGACTCAGATCAAATACAAATTTAAGAGAAACAGCTGAGTTCTTGCAATTCTGCAAATATTTTTTTTTAAGCACCTTCTATGAGGTAAGGTAACATAGTAAATGTGTAAACCATTAAAATAGATATTATTTACTGACTTTTTTATATAGTTACAAGCTTTAAAATAAAAGAATTTACTGGAACTTCTCATAACACTACACAGAGCCAGCATTATTATGTCTATTTTCTACAACATGTCCGAAGTGGCACAGCTATAAAATGTTGACGCTGGAGCTTCACATCAGTTCTGCCCGACTCTAAAGCCCATTTCAGGACATCATGCTGCCTTCCTGAAGATGCAGCAGAGGATGTTTCTCATTAACAAGACTCTTGGAAAGTCTCAGTAGGTCTTTGAGGCAAAATACGCTTGAAATAAACATTATTTTCAAGTAGTAGTCATTATCAGCTCATAATTGAAAGCAAGCTTGAAGAAATGCTACAAACCAGTGTCTTCTGACACAGAGCTGTCTGCAGACATGTGGTTGTGGTTCCAATTCTCACTTTGTAAACAGTCAGGTTAAGCTGATTTGTTTCTTCCTTGCTTTTGTTTCTTTGAAATTGATGTCAGCTTCATTCGTGATAGGAAATTGGTTGTTCCATGGTATAAAATCACATGTTTGTCTCACCTGTCCAACTGAATTTAAAATGGGAAGACTTGCCTCGCGGCAATTGTGTATACGATTTATATAAGTCACATGTATCTGAAGATAGATTAATTTGGTCTAAAGTTATTATGATGCAGGATTCCTGCATGCCAAGTACAGGATATGATAATGGAAAGAATACGGGGCTTCAGGATCCAGCTGTGCTCTCTTTAAAGCTGAGTGACCTTGAGGAAGTCATTCTTTCACTTGGAACCTTGGTTTGTTTTCATGTCGTTACAAAGATCAGATGAGATCTACAGGACTCTAAACCTGAAGTTGTTTTATTACCATCATCATCTCTGTCATTAACAAAACAGTATTAGGAAAAATATTTTTATAAAAGAGGAACAGTGTTTTCACTTAACAATGTTTTTATGGACATTTAGATCAACTTACTCATGGGAAGAAATAGAAACAACGGTCAGCAAAATGGCAAAATCTACAAAAGATTTCTGCAGAATCATAAGTCTCTGCTTCCTCTCTCCTCCCTGTTGCTCATTGCCTAAGGAGCGCTTCTTCCTTTCTGCATTCCTTTCCTCTCTAATCTCTTTACCCCAGCAGAAGAGCAAAGGATAAAATGATTAGTCTTTCATGCTCATGGTTGCTTCATAGGGTTATGGTATGGTGGAACAGGGGATGGTGACAGAGTGAAGCTAGCACTTAACAAGCAGTTAGCAAAGCCTCTTAGGAAACGATTCGGAGATAAAAGGGAAGAAGGTGACACAGATGCACTGTGGTCAAACAACTTGAAGGTCAGGGAATGGCCGACAATGAAAGAAAGATGGTAGGACTTCAAGTGTGGCAGGAACCCTCTTTTCACAATTACAGAGAATGGAAGCTTTTCCACCTTCACAATCTTCATTTGAACAAGGAGTATAGCTTTTGTTTTATCTCATAGGGTAGACGTGAGAATTACATGAAATAGTATATCTAAAAATTGGGTTGAGGGGCGCCTGGGTGGCGCAGTCGGTTAAGCATCCGACTTCAGCCAGTTCACGATCTCGCGGTCTGTGAGTTCGAGCCCCGCGTCGGGCTCTGGGCTGATGGCTCAGAGCCTGGAGCCTGTTTCCGATTCTGTGTCTCCCTCTCTCTCTGCCCTTCCCCCGTTCATGCTCTGTCTCTCTCTGTCCCAAAAATAAATAAAAAAACGTTGAAAAAAAAAATAAAAAACAGAGAACTAAATCATCATAGATTTAAAAAAATAAATAAATAAATAAATAAAAATAAAAATTGGGTTGAAAACTGTACAGTTCTGTACAAATATTATTATTTAATATCCCTATCCCTTTACCCTTATCCTTTCTTTTCCAAATATGGCTCCTTGAAGCTCATCATGGTTTGCCTGTCCTGAAGCCTCACTACTTTTCAGGTGTGGTGTGCAGTATTTCACAAGAATTAACTTAATAATCACTTCTTAGCAAACTGTTCTTATAGATCATTAACATGCTGATCTACACTTTTTTGTTAAGTATGATTTTTTTAACTTAACCTAAAAAAATCAGGTGCAGTGATATCAAAATAATTTTTTATCGATGTATTTGACTTTAATTTATGCAGATACATAGTGAAACCTTGGTGTTATATTGAGGTCTATAGAAAAAGTAATCAGCCTTTGGCAATAGACAGCAAGGATATCAGGGATTAGATTTCACATGATAGTGTTTTTACACATATGAAATTATGTTTCTTTGAACCATTCTTTTTCCTTGCTCTCTCTGCCTTTCTCTCTGTGTCTCTCTCTATCACAATGCTTTAGAATTTTAGAAATTCACAATTTTAAAAAGAGGCTAGGATCTGGATGCTGATGATAGTGATTGGAGGCTTTTGAGAACCACGGTTAATGACCATTGCTGCCAAGAAGACATTTCTAGTATATAATGTGTGCTTTCTAACTCATAAATTCCATTAATTAATGAATAGCTGGAAAGACTTTTTTTTTCCCCAATCTTGTTAAAGTTTAGACTCTGAAATGTCACAGTAGCTCCTAGGCCCCACATTTGCTGGTTCACTGTGAAAAACTATTCCCTTATTGAGGCTGATGGTGAGAGGTCTCGTTGTGAAGTCAGAAGTAGATCTCATCTGCATTTTGTCAGTGTATATTCGAGTCCATGTAATGGTCAAAGGCAAAGACTGATTTTTTCAGTCTGGGAGCCTTTCTGATTACAGTAAGAAAGCATGTCAGTCCAGTCTACTCACATATCTTTGCTCCACTACCTGAAACCCAGTCACGACCTAGTGACTTTGCCTATCTAGCTTGTGTCCTTGTCAGTGTCTGAAAACTGGGACCAGAATATTGGTCTGACTAGTATTGTGAGTAATGAATGGAATGGTGTATGTGAACATGACCAGCACCTGGCTGGGGCTCAGGAAATGTTCAAACCAATGAAAATCCACTCAATATTGACATTATTTTCATAGTAAAGAAAAATTCCTTCACCTGTTCAACTCCTACTCATTAGTAGGATGAATTTGGAAATTGAAAGAAGTCACTTGGAAAGCTCAGGATTCTGGCTACCTTAATTTTATTTAATCTGCCTATGAAAGGGTCTTCAATAGCAGAGAAAATGGGAAGACAGCCAGCTCCAAAGGTTAATGTATTATTAAATATTTTCAAAAATATTACCTTTCTTCCATCTACTTCGCTCTTCTTTGTCTTTGATACTTAAACCCTAGGAGAAAAGTAGGAAACACAAATATATTCCCTTTCATTATGTTTAAGTTCTAAAAATAAAGAGGCTTTTCTCATTAGAATAAACCATTCTCATATAGTAATAAAGGAATTTTGAATGTGAAATAATGAAATGTTAAGATTAGTAAAATAATGATTATAAGCAATGTGATAGGTAATGCTATTGTTCAAATACAAATATATCAGCAGCAATACTATTTATTTTTATATTTGAACAGCATGTTACATCTCCAAAATATCTTCCCATGTATTATACCATGCAATGATCATAAGACATAAGAGAAGCAAGTATTATTGTACCCATTTTATTTTTTAAAAATGCTTATTTATTTTTGAGAGAGAGAACACAAGCAGGGGAGAGGCAGAGAAAGAGAGAGAGAGAGAGAGAGAGAGAGATTGAGAATCTGAAGCAGACTCTAGGCTCTGAGCTGTCAGCACAGAACCCAACGTTGGGCTCGAACTCACAAGCTGTGAGATCATGACTTGATCCGAAGTCGGGTACTCAACCAACTAAGCCACTTAAGTGTCCCAATTGTACCCATTTTATAAATGAGGAAACAAAGGCTCAGAAACACAAAAATTATTAACTGCAGAGGTCAGAGCATGAATTCTGCTCAATAAACCTGTTGTTCTTTTGTTAAAAAAACACACAATCATATAAATAATCCTAATATTTTAAGTCTACTACTCTTTTTTTAAAGTATCTTTTAAAATTTTTTAAGTGTTTATTTATTTTAGAGAGAGAGAGAAAACATGAGTGGGGAAGGGGCAGAGAGAGAAGGAGACACAAAATTGCAAGAAGGCTCTAGGCTCTGAGCTGTCAGCCCAGAGCCCAATGTGGAACTCAAGCTCAATGTGGGGCTCAAACTCACTAACTATGAGATCATTACCTGAGCCAAAGTTGAACACTTAACCAAATGAGCCACCCAGGTACCCCGTTAAGTCTACTACTCTTTTTTATTTCTCATATGAAAGGCAAAATAAACTCAAAACAAGAACTTTTCAAAAGAATATATCATAAAGCGGTTTTATTCAGAAATTATTATAGTATTTTTTTTTTGTATTTTAAAAACAAAAATGGATGTTATTCATGGTGCTGGTCCTCTACAAACATGAAATAAAGACATAACAGGTTAGAAAACTAAGTCGACGAATGCCTGTTCTGTGCTAGCTGCTGCAGACATAGGCTCTTTTGTTTAATCTTCATACAGGGTTAATATCTCTTATCTTGACTTGACAGATGGGGAAACATGTACTGAGAGGAAAGTGCCCTGCCCAAGTAGACATAGGGTTAAGGGGAGACAAAACTTAAATTAGAAATTTGATTCATATGACTTGAAGAATAGCACCCTTTTCTCTCCAAAGCTTCCTGCCTCCCTAGAGGGAGACAAAGGTGTTTGTCAGGTTGATAGTCCCCCCTGCTGAATCCCTTTCCTTTCTGTGGTGAGGAGGTCCAGAGAATCTCAGGTGCACAGTAGCTTCTGTGATGTTTTTACAGTAAAGAAAGCAGGCCTCCCTGTACCCTTTGCTGTATGATGAGACAAACAGCGTATTGTTCCAAGTATATACCAGCCTGAGGATATTATGTGTAATAAGGAAAAGAGAGAGAAACTTGGGTCTAAAAAACAAAACAAAACAACAGCAACAACAACAGCAACAGATAGTCTAGGGGCTGAGAGTATCTATACCTACAGATGCATTCAGTGAAAACTGGTTAAGTCTCATGCCTTCCATAAAGGCAGATGACTCGATCCAGTTGTAAATTGTTAAATCTAGGAGTGCTTTTCTAAGGAAAAAGCTATCACTTTTAAGGATCATTGATTCATGAATCCCCAAAGGAAGGGTATTCTCAATTTTACATCCTCCAGAGATCTTTGAGCCACTCTACAATCCAATACCTGGATGGCATGGACAGAAACTAGATGGAAATTAATGGTAAGCGAGCTGACCACTGGGAACACTGGGTAGCCATTACCTGAGCCACTAAAACTCCAACTAAGAAACCAGAACTCCTCTTCCTTGCACATGAATCACCCAGCCTTTCTTGTATTCTTTGGGATTGCTTTGGAATTAGCTCAACATTTTATTTTGCCTCTTAAGTGTGGGATAGTGAGTCATAGCTTTGAAGTCAGACACACAAAAATTCAAATCTTTCATTTCCACTTACCAGCCAGAAACCAAAACTGAAACCCACAGTTATGTGGCTCCAGAGTCTTTGCTGTTTCTTTGAATCACATTGTCTTGAACAGTAGACATGTCTCAGCAACTTGTTGTGATATCTGATATACCATCATTGGAAACAATTTATGGTTGAAGGAAAGGGAAACTAGTATTTATTGGATGCCTGTGTGCCCATCTCTCTGCTAGGAACTCTCATGTGTATGTAGGCATTTGTTTTATATTTGTGTCTAATGTATTGTATACACACACATAAACACATACTCATATATATACATGCATACACACACTTATATATAAATATCTTATATAATAGACATAATAACCCTGCAAGTGAGGATCAGATGAATTAAAGTATACAATTGACAAGTTGTTGCTAGACTCTGGTTTTAGAGAAGCTCGATTCCAAAGATAAAGTTTGTTCTACCATAATGTGCAGCTTTAGGATCAATATTCCTCTCAATTAAAAGAAAAAAACGGACAAGGTTTTTGTAGTATAGGAATACCTAGAACAATAAATTCATGATGGTCTCCAGTGATGTCTGTTAGCTCTTTGAGGGTGAAGAGAATTCTCTGTTGTATGCTACACTATACTTGATGTGCGGTGAATGCACAAGAAATGTCTAACACTAACGATCACTTAGAATCTATTAGCATCTGGGCTGTGTCAGAACTCTACATGTCTATAATTGATATTTTACAGTTAAAATATCATGAATATTTATTTATTTATTTACTTACTTACTTACTTACTTACTTCCTCCCCCACCTCGGGAAGTTCATAAATTACAAATTAGAATGGTTGGCTTCAGTTTTGTGGCTTCTCCTTAATTGCTTTCATTTTTATCCAGCAATGAGACTTCTCTGTTGATTTTTAGTCAGGATTTTAGCAAAAATATGAGTCAATATTAATAATAATTAGAAATTTTCCACCCCTTTTATAAATCCTATACTCTCTTCCCTCTTGTACTTAGGGTACTCCTACATCCCAGAGCATACATGAAGAAGTAAAGCCAAAGGTGTGTAGAAAGGAATTCCTTTGAAATACAGATGGGATAGGGATACACCTGGGGCTAGAGACCAATCTTTTTGGCTTACTGATTGAATCAGTTGGTTCTTGATAATTATACAAGTTACACCTCTTTCTTCTTTCCTTTTCTTTTCTTTTTCTCTTCTCTTCTCTTCTCTTCTCTTCTCTTCTCTTCTCTTCTTTTCTTTTCTTTTCCTTTCCTTCTTTCTCTCTCTCTCTCTTTCTCCCTTTCTCCCTTCCTTCCCTGCCCTTTCCTTTCCTTCCCTTCTTTCTTTGCTAGCTTGCTTTCTTCCTTCCTTTCTTCCTCCCCCTCTCTTTCTCTTTCTTTCCCTCCACTCTCTCTCTCTCTCTCTTTCTCTCTCTTCCTTCCTGTGTACATATGGAAGGGGAAAGTCTACTGGCAATCTAGAGAAATAAGGTGAGGTTTAGAGACTCAAGGAGAATTAAGCAGTCTGCAAGGTGCAGAAAGTAAAATGGTGGATGCAGAATCTGAGATAATAGTGTTATGATCAATCTTTCCTTTGTTTTCAGTTCCAGTCATGACAGTATTATATGTCCTTTTACTACCACACAGCAGAATCTAATCCCTAGCATATGTATTGCATATTGCGCAGTTTAATATCTTGGGATATATAGGGATCTCTATATATCCTAACATAGTTCTGATCATTATCATGTTGTTTAGCATCTCTGCTATATCAGGATATGTTGGGTGAAACACTGGGGGAGAAGAAGGAAAGTTGCAAAGTGGAAGGCATATGATCACCCCAAGGTTATGATAAACAATGTATTTTAGATTAAATGCAAATTCAACATTTTAAAGTCTTTTACTTAAAAGACTAGATATGGGGTGCCTGGGTGACTCAGTAAGTTTAGTGTCCAACTTCAGCTCAGATCATGATTTCAGATCATGGGTTGTAGCCCTGTTTCAGGCTCTGTGCTGCCAGCTCAGAGCCTGGAGCCTGCTTTGGATTCTGTGTCTCCCTCTCTCTCTGCCCTTCCCCCTCTCATATTCTCTCTCTCTCTCTCTCTCTCTCTCTCTCTCTCTCAAAAATAAATACACATTAAAAAATTTGAAAAATTATTTAAAAGACCAGATATAGAGTTCAACTAGTTATAGACTCTTTTAAAAAAGAAATTTTGGTGGAATCCAGGGATTCCCTCGTAGAAAATAAAAACTGTTACTCAAATCACATCTATGTAGGATGAGAGAAAGGAAGTGAACAAGAAAAAGCTAAATAGGAAAATGAAGGGGAAAAAGCGGGAGGAAGGAATGAGGTGAATGGGAGGGGCCACTGGGAGGTGCTTTCCACTATGGTTGGAAATTTAAACTAGAAATCCCATTTTGGAAAGGAATGCCAAAGAAGTTAGTTGGTCCAAAGGTGTGTGTCAATCATGAGAAGGAGAAATGTAGGCCTTGCCTCACAAGGCATTAAGTGTGAGAGTTGCAGTTCAGATCATCTGTCACTTCTGGGGCCCTTGTCCTTTCTAGCTCACCGCCCTTCAAGGATTTCTCACTCATCTGTCGGTGAGCTTGTCACTGGAAAGCCAATCAATCAGTACCTGTGGAAGAGAGAGGATGGAGGAAGGAAGAATGGAAAAGAGGGAGGGATGGGGGACAGAGCCAAACAGGAGAATCAAGGACCCAATAAGAAGTACATCCATGGAGAATTCATTACATACATTTTCCATTTTATAGACTATGACACAACCATAAAGGTATTGCTGAATATGCATTATGGTTTGGCATGAAGACATGTTCATGATAGAATAAATGGAAAGAAAACAAGTTAAGCCCAGTATTGTAGCATATTTGCTGCTTGTTTAAAATATGTATAGAAAAAGTAGGGAAGTACATTTAACAGAATGTCAGCAATTATTTTTGTCACAGTATTCTTCCCACTTTTTAATATAATATCCTTCATAACTTTATGGTAACATAGTAGTAATAATGATATTGAATCTGAGAGAAAATAGGAGTGTCCTGGATAAGTTCTAGAGAGATGTTGCCATACCTTGGTCACATTTTTCCTAGATACCTCTAGCATCTTTACCTGTGCTGGATGTGTCTGTTCACATCTGGAAAACCTGCAGGGGGATACTCACAGATGTTCTTTCGCCTTTCACCACCTTTCACCTTTCACCGTTCTCAGGTGGCATTTGGATATGGCACATGCTCTCATATCTCAGTATTTCCACTGCATTTTAACCAAGGTTTCTCAGAAGGGGGAAGGAGAGGAATGTTGGTAAAAAGAGTTTGGTCCCCTTATAAAAAAGGGGGCCTAGTCCCTGCTCAATCCAGTCACTTCCTAATACAAACTCCTTGTAAGTACATTTTCCCCTCTGGGATCTGCAATTACTCTTAGGAGTGCTGCTGTTAGCAGTAACCCAATCCCTAGTGTTAGGGAATCACACTGACTATTTCAGGCCACTTAGGGACTATATCAAATGCATGTGAAGCACAAATAAGTTTTAATGAATAAGCAAGTGGATGGGTAAGTGAAAGAAAGAAAGAAAGAAAGAAAGAAAGAAAGAAAGAAAGAAAGAAAGAAAGAATTATAATTTGAAATCAGAGGTCTTAAATGCAGTTCACCTACAAACCATCTTTAATATTTTACCATCTACCATCTTCAAAACTTAGCTTTTTCACAAAATAATTATAGTAATACATGTGACTCTCAGAACTATCAGGAGATTTAAATGCGGTAACATGTAAAATGTTCTTTGTGAGCTTTATGCATCAAAACATGCCTCTTACTTGTCTGGAATATGGCTCTTTATACTTTTTTGCTATAATAATTTTCCTGTGTGCATCATTTTCCCCCCAAAAAGATTTATTTAAACTCCTTAAGCATTTGGTCACAGTCTGGTTGAAAACTGTCTCCTTTTTTTTTTTTTTTTAATCATATTATCTTGCTCCGTAACTGGTTGCCAATAAATCTTATTTGTTTTATTTATAAAAAGTTTATACAGCATCCAACACTATCATAAGTATTCTCCAAAAGTAACTCATTTAATCCTCATTGCAACTCTGTGAGGCAGATACTATTATTATCTTCTCATTAGTGATGAAGAATCTAGGGTACAGAGGGGTTAAGTAACTGTCTACCACCACCCAGGTAATGAGTAAAGAAGTCAGAATTTGAACCCAGTCACTCTGACTCCAAAGTATATGAGACAGATTTTAAGTGTTATTAAATCACTAGAATGTTCAGAAAAGGACTTCTTTGTGTGAATAAAATAAGTACAATTTATTAAGCCACTTGTTTGTGTCAGGCACTATTCTCAGGGATTTATGTCCATTATCTGATTTAACCCTTTGAAGAAAATATCAATATCCTCATTACCCTTCCTCTCCCACTTACATAGGGAAATATTTTGTAAATTTTCAGAAAAAAAAGCATATCTCCATAATAAAGTTTTATTGAAGAACATCTAAAAAATCATAATTAGATTTGGGGTAGTAGCCTTATTTAGTTCAGACTAATTCACTTCATTCCCACTGGGGCAGGTGCCTGTGGAGGGACTCAAGATAGAAGAGGTAAGTTACAACCATATATTTGAAGTGTTAAGACTCACTCGTGCTGCCCTAAATATTTCCCAGAAAAGTTAAAAGCAAAGACAAGTGTATATGGGTCCCATATCTAGAGTAGCAATCTAAGCAGAAAAGAGGACAGACTTGAAAATCAGACTTTCCTGGATTTGAATCTTGGGTTACTCTTCTAACTGTGTGTGTTCATAGGCAAACAACTCAACTACTCTTAATCTCTCTGTAAATGGAGATTAATAGCACCTACATATTACAGCTGTTGGATATACAAATGCAGTCATGCACGTTAAAGGGCCAAGGAGAGTGCTAGGGCAGGGGATGAGCTCCTGCAAAAGGAAAGGTGAGAAGAGTAGCCTGTAAGAGACTGAAAGAAAGTCCAGAGCAGGGCAAGAGTGTGGCAAGTGACAAAGTCAGCAGGGATCCTATTGTGCAGAACCTGGTGGGCCAAGGTAAAGATTCCTATTCAAAGCAGTGGTACACTTTGAAGGGCTTCTAAAGAAAGAAGTGGCATGCTCACGTGTATTTATTTTTTGAAGTTTACTTATTATTTTGAGAAAGAGTGCACACAGGGGAGGGGCAAAGAGAGAGGGAGAGAGAATCCCATGCAGGCTCTGTGCTAATAGCATGGAGCCCAATGTGGGCTCACAAACCATGAGATCATGACCTGAGCCAAAATCAAGAGTCGGACGCTTAACCGACTGATCCACTCAGGCACCTCCTCAAATGTGTTGATTTTTTTAAATAACTCTTTGGTTCAAAGTATGCATGCAAAAATTATACAGTTTTAATCTTTGTCCATTTTGACTTTTTGCCAAGTGTCAAATACTATACCAACTTTTTTTCTCTTACATTACCTAGTTTAATTTTCATATATCCTGAAAAAGAAGAACACTTAACCTAAAATATTTTACACTTTACAAGTGAGGAACCCAAGTGATAGTGAGGAAAACTGGGGTTTAAGTGTAGGCTTACCTGACTCTAAGTGCTCTTGACACCATCTGTCAAGTATAGTTGCTGAACACTCATTGCCCTTAGAGAAGACGTGAGTGGTAGTGGTAGGGGGGTAGACAGGGAATACCAGAGTCTCTGTTGCTCTGTAGGGTTTCTGACAGATATACCTTATTATAAGCACCCCCCAGTGGGTCACATCTGCATAATCCCCTCTCCTTGCACACAGCTGGAACCTGGAACTTGCTCCAAGGCAATTTGGCAAAAGTAAGGGGGGTATTCATTCCTATGAGAGCATTATGTTATGTAAGACTCTGCGTTAGCAGACTGGAGCACCAGCTTCTCCTGCTGGCTTTGAGGAAATAAGATGCCATGATGTGAGAAAGCTATGTGGCAAGGAACTGGGGGCAGACTCCAGGAGTTGAGAGTGGATACCTGGCTGACAGCAAGAAAAGGGTGGCTCAGTATTACAACCACAAGAAACTGAATTCTGTGAACAGTTACCTTTGAGGACCTCAGAAGAGGACGCAGATATTTGTGCCTGGACTCCTGACCTCCTCAGGATTCAGTGGCTGTAAACTCTTACAGATTCTGGTGTATCAAAGTGAAAAAAGAAATTTTGGCCACTAGAAGAGTAATATCTAATTCAAGGATGTCCAATACATGGAAAGAGAGAAGAAAAGAAGAGATTTTCCAGAGAGGGGTCACACTTCAAGCCACCGATAGGGTACAGATTAGAGTGTAAGAGGAGAGAAGATGGGTCACCTGTAAGTTGACTCAAGAAGCTATAATTCTTTTTTATAAAATAATTTTATAAAGGTATAAGGCTTTATAAAATTCTTTTCAGTTTTTTTTTTCCCCTTTCCCTGACATTCTGTGCTTACCTTTAAGAGTAATTTTGGATTCGGGGCATCTGGGTGGCTCAGTTGGTTGAGCGTTCGACTTCTGCTCAGGTCATGATCTCACAGTTTGTGAGTTCAAGCCCTGCATTGGGCTCTGTGCTGACAGCTCAGAGCCTGGAGCCTGCTTCGGATTCTGTGTCTCCCTCTCTCTCTGCCCCTAACCCACTCACATTCTGTCTCTGTCTCTCTCAAAAATAAATAAAAACATTAAAAAATTTTTTTTTTTAATTTTGGATTTTACCTTACATATTACAGGAAGATAGAATTCCAGATATTTATTTTTTGTCCCATCTGACTTTTCTTTAGCTGCGTTCAACTGTTTATTTTGTATCTGCTGAATAGTCAGCCTGAGAACATATGGAATAGACGTATGTTCTATATAGCATGTTCACAAATAAAACAGAAATCTTGAGCCATTAGCTAAACATCTTCATCCATATGTAGGGTGGCTCTGTTTTTTTTTTTCTCTTTTTCTTGAAAAATGATATAACAGGGGCACCTGGGTGACTCAGCTGGTTAAGTGACTTCAGCTCAGGTCATGATCTTGTGGTTTGAGCCTCGCGTAAGGCTCTTTGCTGACAGCTTGGAGCCTGGAGCCTGCTTCATATTCTGTTTCTCCCTCTCTATATGCCCCTCGCCTGCTCATGCTGTAACTCTCTCTTAAAAATAAATATTAAAAAAATGATATAACAATATAATAATTTTAACAATTTGATGAACTATACTATTTTCTATATATGTATTTTTTTCTAATCATTATTCATATGTATTTGTGTGTTAGAAAGTAATAGTCTTGGGGTGCCTGAGTGGCTCAGTTGGTTGAGTGTCCAACTTCGGCTCAGGTCATGAACTCATGGATTGTGGGTTTGCGTTGAGCTCTGTGATGACAGTTCAGAGCCTGGGAGCCCTGGTTCGGATTCTGTGCCTCCCTCTCTCTCTGTTTCTCTCTCTCTCTCTATCTTTCTCTCTCTCTCTCTCTCTCAAAAATAGATAAAGATTTTTTAAAAATTAAAAAAAAGAGAAAGTTATAGTCTTAATGAGAATGCTTTCAGCTAAAAGAAACAGCAGCCCCAATTAAAACTGACTCGTATTATAGGGCCTGTGATCTCAAATATCAGGAAGTCCAGAAGCAGAGTGGGCTTGTTTAATGTCAGTTTATTCAAGGTAAAAAGCCAGTAGAGGTATAAAGGTACTTTTGCCGAAACGATTTTTTTAAAGTGGTTATAAAGGTCAAGGTTTCAGGTTTCTTCCATCTCTACAAACTGCCATATTCAATGTTGGTTTCATTCTTTGGTTGAAAGATGCCTGCAGTGTTTGCAGGTGTCACATACAGATAGGATGGTGAGATGAGGAAGCAGAGACAGCCCACATCATCTTGTAACTTTTTTTTTTTTTTTTTAATTTTTTTTAATGTTTATTCATTTTTTTTTAAATTTTTTTTCAACTTTTATTTATTTTTGGGACAGAGAGAGACAGAGCATGAACGGGGGAGGAGCAGAGAGAGAGGGAGACACAGAATCGGAAACAGGCTCCAGGCTCTGAGCCATCAGCCCAGAGCCTGACGCGGGGCTCGAACCCATGGACCGCGAGATCGTGACCTGGCTGAAGTCGGACGCTTAACCGACTGCGCCACCCAGGCGCCCCTCATCTTGTAACTTTCTTAAGAGCAAGGCTATTTTTTCATAGAAGCCTCCATCAGATTTCCATTATAGCTCTTTGGCTAGATGTTACACACCTTTTCCTAAACCAGTGCTGGCAAGGAGAATGGGATACCCTTAAAGCAGGCAAATCAATCTGGAAGTTGGCTGCCTACAAGATGAGGCAGGATGATAGAGGAAGAAACCCAGAAAAGGCACCAAAGTAGAAACGGATTCCGGGTGGTGTCCATTACAACGTGCATTGCATTTTTTTTAAAGAAGCTACTTTCCTACATTATCTTAGAAAAAATACTCTCCTGTTGAAATACCACAATTTACTAACCTTTTGCCCTAATTCTTGGTTTAATTTCAATAGGTTTATGAAATAAAATGTGACATTCTGGCATTTTCTAACCTCCTCTGACATTCTATGACAGTGATTTCTAGGGATCTAGGGTGGGTGAGATTTTTTCTATGAAGCTAGTTTTGGGTATACTAGAAGAAAAAGTTGTATATGATTTGAATTTGAATGTATATGATTTGATTTGAATGATAATACAATTATTTAAAAAAAATCATCTTGCTATTTTAGTTAGCCTTCAAACAACAGAGAAAAAAATCATTTATCTGGGATTAAGCCAGACATTACATGCAAGATCCATGATAGGTTAATTTATTTGCAATTAAACACTGATAGCTTTGAGGTCACTTATGTTATCTCAGGCTCCCAAACTTCTAAGTAAATTTCATTTGGAAAAATCCCAGAATTTTTTCAGCATTTTAATATCAACAACAACAGCAATATCTCCTCCATTTACGGGGTGCCTAGTATTTGCCATTATTATCTTTTCTCATCATAATTAACCCTAAGAAATCAATATTATCTCCAAAGATTACCTTTATGTGGATTACAAAAGAACACTTTCTAGAAAGTGGTGAAAATGGATATCTCATCTACATTTTGTAACTCAAACATCCATAGCATTCTGCTGAGCTAAATTGCCCAGAATAGTAGCTACTCAATAAATAGTTGTTGAATCAGTGGATGAACAAATTTTAAGCTCAAATGAGTGTTTTTGCTCCCCAAGGATCATTAAAACGCCATTTAAAATCACACCATATATTCTATACCAATTAAGTTACATTTAGCAGAATATACTGTTAGTTTAAATTGATTTCACTTGATTTGATTTGGTTTGTTGTAATAGGCAAAAGTATGGTCCTCCCTAGAGCTTTAAATAATGTTCCTAGTTCCCCCCAATCACCCTACTTAAAGTGTATCTAATTAAGTAGGAAAAAAGGAAAAAGAACCTTCTCCACAGGAAAGTCATTTTGTCTTCTTGGCCATTTTAAATGGAGTTTATAAGCAGAATGGAACCAGTAATGAAAGGATGGCTAACGTGGATGACCTTTCTCATTAGTCACAAAGATCAGAAGGCATAGAATTGTTGAGAAATCTTTCCATCCTTCCAACTTTGCTATGAAGAATTGGGGGTTAAGTCCACAACCATGGGAAGTTGCCATCTTGAAGCAGAACACTCCCTTTGGAAGCAGGCGAGCAGCAAATGAGCCAGCTTCTGTTTCACAGGCTCACTGACACAAGTCCTGTCAGAATTTGGAGTGTGGTATGAGTCTGTGTGCATTTGTGCAGATCTGTGCGCATGAGCACGTGCATGTGATGCAGCCTCTGTTAGCCTCTCACATACTCACATACTCACATGCTAGACACACAGTGCAGTTGTTGCTAGAGATGATCCAATGGTAGATCCGTCATAATCTTGGTCACTTTCTGTCTTAAGTTGCCAGGTGTTTGCCACTATGTCACTGACTGAGGCCTCCATTTGAATGGTTAGGGATGAAAAAGGGAATAAGAAATGTAGGGGGGATTATACTGGTTGACCTTCTTGCACATGCTGGGTATAAGGCACTTTGTGTATCACCTTCTTAGTCCTCCCAGTGATTCTTTAGTTAGGTATTATTCCTATTTCACAGATGGAAGATGAGGGCTCTAGAAGTTGAATAGTATACCTGGGGTCATAATGCCAGTAAAGCTGCAATTTCTAGGTGAGTGGGGAAAATTCTACAGATTTTTGTAAAATGAAAACATAATTAATGGGCTATTGATATAACCATTCATCAAATTAATATAGTTTCTTCCTGTTGTAATAGGTGTACAGCATCCAGATGACACTTTGTTATGTATTAGGATCTTGTCGTGAGCATGTATCAGAAATAGGGCATTTAACTCAAGCAGCCATATTTATGAAACGTTTAAAGACTCCTGAGTGTACACAGATATTCAAGGAAGAGAGAGTTCAGAAATTATATGACAAGAGAATTTGTTTTTTTTTTTAATTACAATCATAAAATACTTTAATTCTCTCATTGGAGAAGTTGAGGCTAAATAGAGCAGAAGAGTTAATTCCCTTGCCAAAGATCACTGACCTTTCCCCTGCATCAAGTGTTGCTAACAAAACAATCTCAGGAAAAAATCCTCACAAGGAGTTTCATCTCAGGCTGATTTTAAGTCAAAGGCCTTGCCTGCAGGGTTCAAGTAATATCTTCGTCTGGGTTACAGTAGGTTTCCCAAGAAGACAACCATGTTCTATTCAGTCGTAAGGACCTAGGAGAAGGTTCTGCAGAGAAGTCAAGTATAGATTCATATTTGGTGCAATTTTATAAAAACTCTAAACATCTGACAATAAAAAGGAAAAGAAAGAAAACTAATGTTGTCCTTCTCAAAACAAATTGTCCAGTCACAACAGTGTTGTGGAGTAGAATCATGTCTTAAACTATCTCAAAAGGGAAAATGAATGCCCTGTGACATTAGTTTCATTTTAGGTTACACTTAATAATTGTCAGAGATGAACATTTGAGTCTGTTTGGCTCCACGCTTGTGTTCTTGATTTCCAACCATTGGTTCCCAGAGACATTTAAATGGAAATTATTCAGTTGCCTGTCAGGGGTGTGTTGAAAGGAACCTCACATTGGGAAGCAGGCTGGTCTTCATAACCTCTTAGATCTTTTCATTTTCCCAGCTTCTTTGATGTTATGATGCAGCTGGGTGACATACTTATAATACTCAGGTAAGGCTAATGATGAAAATTGGTGCTTAAAATTGAGCTTTGGAGGCTTTCACTTACCTTGATCTTCTCTGTATAACTCTGTGGATGATTGGCATTTGGCTCCATTAAAGGTTTATACACCATGGGCAAAATGTTAGAAATTGCTCCCTCCAACCTTATTATAACAGGGTTCTTGGCAGCTATGCCACATGCCAACTCCAGAGTGGTTTACTTGGTGTGAAGATAATTACTCTAGGGTTAATTACAGAATTCTTCCAGCTTTATTACACAGGTTCCTCAGAGACACAGTCTATTTTTTACAAGCAGTGGATAAAACTGACTACATATAAATGTGCAGCATCATTTGCAGGCTGGAATCCATATAATTGAATAAACTTCCAGGAGGCCGAATGGTGAAATTTACTGCTCCTTCTATTCCTCCTCCATCCCTTTCTTTAATACTGTGGACAATGATGTGTTGGGTATTTTCTGGATTTACCATGGGCTGATTGGCCAAATGATTTAGAGATCAGTTTGTATCTATATCTCGAGATTTTTTTAAACTGTAAAATCCTCTCTCTGCAACATCTAATAATATTGAGCATTCTCATTTTAAATCTTTTTTATCCATTGTCTCCAATGACTTATCAATTAGATTTTTTGTTTGCTTCCATTAACAGAAAAAGCGACTTCAGTAATGAGGCCATCATTTGCTATATAACTCTCAAATTATAAGAAGTATAGAGGGAGGAATACAATCTGTGGCAACTACAATGGTTGTCTGACTGCCTCCCTGATTTTCTTTGTTTTGTTGTCAGTGTCTTCTTTGTCTTCAGGATGGCTCATCATGGCGACAGGATGGCTACCAACTGCAACTGGGGCAACATGTTTCTTGGTCTACATCCACTGGGAGAAAAAGAGGGACATTACCAATGCTTGCAATATGAGTGCTTCTTTTAGGGGGCCATCCTAGGGTGTTAGACCAATAAGAGTGTATAGAGAAACGCCTTTGCCAATCTGGAAAAATTTGGAATGATTGGAATTTATTTCTGAAACTGGGATGTTAGTTCACAAACTGGATCTTACATGGAGGGCAAGGAGAGACCAAAGAAAGAGGTGGACCATTCCAGATTTGTAGATATCAGCTTTTAATAAGCAAGGAAACTTGCTTATAAGGTTTTTCTTGGGCATCCATGGGACAAGGGGATGTCTGCAGTCACTCACCACAAGTTTTAAAGTTTATATAGAGTCCTTAACTGGATTTAGCCACATATACCATCCAGATGGGCTCAGCAACACCTTACTCTCTAAGAGGCTATGTTTGGGGGACATCTTCCACTGTGAGAATGGTAGGCAGAACATAAGTTCCAAAGACAGCAGAAGGGGTGGGGAATCTCTGGTTGCTTGGGTTCAGCTGGCAGATCAACCAGCAGTCATGTTCTTTTCATAATCTCTTGCAACATGGGGATGAATTCTCTTTCCTCTTCATCATGTGAAAGGGAAGAGTGGATACCTGAACATCACTGATATCCTGTTTGGGAAGTAAGATGGTACGATAGGTACTGCATCGGCAACCAATGGTTTCCTTTATGCAAGGCAAGATGCAATTTTAGTATCTCCTCACTCTCCATAGCATCTTCTCCTTGCACAGACACTTCAGTGGTGGTGTTCTCAGGGTCCTGTTCTTGAAATTCTGTTCCTACTCTAGAGATGATTTGTGCGTTAAGTATACACATTGTATAACAGATATTTAAGGTGTATAGTGAGTGCAGGAACAGACTCTGGAACCAGGCAACCTAAATTTGAATCCCAGTTTGGTTACTTGGTGCCAGATTCATCTTAAGCAAATTTCTTAAATTCTATGTGTCTCATTTTCTTAAAATGGAAAATTAGGACGAGAACAGCAGTTATCTCATAAGGCAAAAGGTTTTATAAGGATTAAATAACAAAATATGTAAAGCTTACGACAATATCTGGCCTCATTTAAAAAAGCTTCCTTATGGTGCTTCAACCTCAAAAACTGTTGGTATGAGCACAGGAAGGAGAAAGAGAAAAGACAAGGCGTTGTGCTATTAACCCATTACTTTATTTCAGGTTCAAAACAACAGTGATAACTGCCTTAGTGAACAACTTGGCGTTTCTTTATGCTTACTCTTTCCAAAGAGGAAATCAACATTTATTGTGGTCTTAGCATAGGAGAAGCACTTCTGGGGGGTACTTTAAATTCACCTTCTTTTGTAGTTTCCCTCAAACCACATGAAGCAACATTACTCTTATTCTTTTACAAAGAAAGATCCCAGGCTTAGAGAACATGAGTATATTATCCAAGGACATTGAATGGTGAAATCAGGATTTGAAATCTGGTGAATCTAACTTTACTTGCTTACTTTTATTTATTCCTTACAATTTGGTTTACTCATTTCCTTCTTTAAAGCCATTTTTGACCACTCAGACTGGGTTCAAATAAGTGGAAGGGTTTCCAGAAGACCCAGTGCTGCAGTGGTATTGTTGATCACATCACATTATCATTACCTGATGTTGTCACGTCTTGTATGTTTTCCCCTCATAGACTTTTACCTCCTGTTATGTTTGCAGCAGACAACAGCAATCTCAGTAAATGTATATTGAATGAACAAATAAATTAATAGGCAGAAATGAGTGAGAGCCTTTAACCCCCATGGTGTTCTTTCTTCTGTGACACTTAGATCTTCAGTCTTCCCTTCATAGAATTGTGCCAAGTTGGGGGCGAGGGAGATGTATGTGTGTGTGTGTATGTGATGTGTGCATATATATGAAAGCCAAATGATTTGACAAAGATCTGATTTATTTATATATATTAGAGAGAGATTCTATAGAGATATATACTCTATAAATATAGATGATATTGGTACAGATATATCTTTTCTGTAGATAGATCTGTGTATTCTGGAGGTTTTCTGATAAGCTAGAACCTTAAAGGACCTTAGCAGCTTACTTTTTCGTACCCATGGGTGGGATTTTGTAGACTGGCCAATTGAGGGGCAGAAAGAAGTGCCTGATAAAGTTCCCTTGATTAATCCCTGGAGGAGATGAGCCCTGCGTGAATTCTTATGACTCCTGCACTCACTCAAACTAAGATCTCCTTTTTAAACATTTCTGCAGGGATGACACATCTCATTATATCACTTTGTCAGATCATTTGGCTTTCCTTTGTGAAGCAGAAGAAAATCTTGAGGAGACTTCAAATTATAATAAAAGAACAGAATGTATATGTATGTGTGTGTTAAAATGGAATACGAATCTTGCAGTGTCTTATCCCCCCTTTAGCTTTTGTTTTGTTTTGTTTTTTAGTTGTTTTCCTTTCTTTATTACTATTCCTACACATTCACTTTTGAAGGGCATGCATATTATGCAGAGTGAGAAGATCAATTTAACATAGGGCCAAAGATTCAGATACTTTATGGGACTGGAGAGATGGGTTCCAAGAGAAGGCTTGTGATTGTTTTTCAAATTAATGTACAATATATAGAAACACTGAAGGAAAACAATTTTGATTTTCACAGTAAGTAAACACAGACTTTCTTACTTTAAATAGCTCTACAGCTTTCTTTGGAAGGTGGGAAAGGAACACTTCATAAAAATAAAAGTTTATGGATGCAATTTATTTCTTACATGTTCGATTATTCATATATCCATTACAGCAACTCAGATAACTAGTTGGCCATATTTACATAGCAAATATTTACTAAGTGTCTTGTAAGCATTAAGTGCTGTGCAGGGTAGAATGCTGGATGAGTCTTAGTTACTATTATCAAGGAAGTTTTTATCCAGCAGCACCATCCTTATGGATTACAAACTACAGTTTATGAAGGTAGCTGATATTGTCACTTTCATTTGCATTAACACGTGCTGATAGTTATAGCAGTCTTACAGCAAGGCCATTGAGAATTTTTCTTTTCATTTTACAAATGAGAAAATGGAGGTTTAAGGCTGTCAAGTGACGTGGCCCAACTGACAACAGTTAAATGATGACAAGATTTGAACTCAAAGCCCAGTGGACTTAGCACCACATCATGCCTCAGATATTGGTAATGAGGGAATTTGCATCACTTCATTTCTTCTTGTATGAAGCTGGAACTTCAACATATTTTATTAGTATTAGCAGTCTAAAACAACAACAACAATGTGAAAGTCTGTCACTGGATTAATTTTGATTATAAAGCACATTGTTTATCATAGGATTGAAACTCATTTTGCACCCATCAGTTACTACACTGGGTTGCATGTCCATCTTTTGCTTTATTGGCATTTTTTTTGCCCTACCAAAAAAACAAAACAAACAACAACAACAACAACAACAACAAACAAAACCAACTCCTAATATTTTTACATATGGTGCTTACTCAGTAACGTGTTAAGTTTAATTATATGCCTCTAAGAGGCATATGCATTGCAGTGGTTAGAAAAACAAGGTCTGGCATCAGACTCTCTGTATTTAAACCCAGCCTCAGGGGCGCCTGGGTGGCGCAGTCGGTTAAGCGTCCGACTTCAGCCAGGTCACGATCTCGCGCTCCGTGAGTTCGAGCCCCGCGTCGGGCTCTGGGCTGATGGCTCAGAGCCTGGAGCCTGTTTCCGATTCTGTGTCTCCCTCTCTCTCTGCCCCTCCCCCGTTCATGCTCTGTCTCTCTCTGTCCCCAAAATAAATAAACGTTGAAAAAAAAAAAAATTAAACCCAGCCTCCACCACTGCTACGGTTTGTGACCTCTGGCAAGTTTCTTAGTCTGTCTGTGACTTTGTCTCCTCATCAAAAGTGAGAATGAACATAATTATGTCATAGTGATACGGTCCTGATTAAATGTGAAGATGTTCTTAGCACGCTGACACCTTAGCTTCGAGTAGAACTGAATTTTTTTACTTCCTCCTGTGTCTTTCTCATTTTACTAAGGATCTCCAACTTGATTTTACAGAAAAATCTCCTGGCAACCTGGGTAAAATGTAGATTGCCAGCCCCCACCTCCCAGGTAACTGTACCCTGCAAGTTTGATGTGGGTGCAAACAATTTGCATTTCTCATAAGCATTCCTGGGTGACTTAGCTGTAGGTGGCCCACCATCCACATTTTGAGAAACTCAGCCTTAGGGCATTTGCATATGTATTTTCTTGTGCATTCTGCACCCCATTCCCACTCCCTTGTCCCATGTCCTGGTTAAGAGCCAACGTGTGTTTTCATCATTCCCTGAATTGCTACCCATAGGATGTCAAGGACATTCCAATTATCTGGCCATATTCACATTTCAACCCTTCCCTGCACCTTTACTTAATCCCTAAGTCTCTAAAAGCTAGAGGCAACCCAGCTTTTTCCACTAAACCACAAGTCTCTCTAATTTCCTGGAAGATGTCTTGAAATGTCAAAGGGAACCTCAAAAGGAACATTCTCAGCATAATTATTAGTGGGAAGACACACATGCCATTTCCTGGGAGCTAAATGCTGATGACAATTCTTTCTTTAGAAGGAAAAAAAAGTAGCAAAGGAACAAGTAAAGAAGTTCCTATTAAAACTAGGCACATGGGAAGTTAAGGCACGGCATTCATATGCCGGAAATATTTCCTGGGAAGCTCATACATAAATGGCAGTTTGGGCTTCAGGTAAGGAAGTAGACAAAAAAGTGAGCTAAGCTAGCTACTTGACTGGAAGGATGTAAATAATGAAAATTGCTGCTGCTTATCTAGTGCTAAGTGTCAGACACTATGGCAACTGTCTTCTGCCCATTTTACATGGTCAAGATATTTAAATTAAAAAAATTAAAATAGAAAAAATTGGGTGCCTGGGTGGCTTAGTTGATAAAGTGTCTGACTCTTGATTTCAAGGTGGGGCTCAATCTCATGAACTGTGAGAACTAACAGTTCATGAGATTAAGCCCCATGGGGGGCTTCATTCTCACAGCCCAGAACCTGCTTGGGATTCTCTCTCTCTGTCTGTCTCTCTCTCTGTCCCTCTCTTTCCATCCCTCTCCCTCCTCTCAAAATAAATGCATTAAAAAAAATGGTCAAAATCTTCTATAGAGTTTTAGGCAGAGGTAGAGATAGAGGTATCTCCACCTCTCTTCCTCTCCAGCTTCATAAAAAGAACCACCAGTTGTCTCCTTGGCTTTTTTGCCCCAATGTTTCTGGCCAGATTATCTCTGCCAGAAAGGTCCCTGGACCTTAATAGTGATGACTCAAAGAATAAGTCAGCCTGGCTGAAGAAGAGGGAAAGTAATTAGTTAAGAGGATAAACTGACCTACATAATAACACCCCCCTTGCTAAAGTGGAAAGAAGAATCTTTGAAAAAGAAGGAAAACAAAGCTACTGTCTGGTGAGTAGAGAGGTTTTACTTTGTTTCTTTTGATGGCAAGACCACTGTTAGGTACAATTCATGCTGTCACATCATAAGAGGTGATATGATACTCTAACCTACTGGCTAAGAGCACAGACTCAGGGCCAGAGTCCCTAGGTTTACATTTCATCTGCCTCACTTATACTGTGACCTTGAAACTCCGCATGCCTCTGTGTTGTCTCCTACATCACTTTCTCTATAAATGGTGATGGTGGTGCTGTCACTATCTCTTTGGACTGACAGCAAGAATAAATTATTTTAGTGTATGTAGAGTACTCAGAATAAAGCCTGGCACACAGTGACCACAGTTGAAATATTTGCTGTCCTATTCATGCCTGTATTCTTTAGACTGTGAGCTCTGCACCAGTGGGAGCCACAGCTAATTGTTCCCTGTGACATCAGTTTCTAGCACAGGGCCTGGTTATAAGTTGAATTAGCTACTCAGATGAGTAAGGCTCTGTATTTTGTCCTTTTTCCCAGACCCTTTCCACTAAAAACCCTACGGGAATAGCTCCTGAGTGGTTCTAGGGCCAGGCCAGAGAAGCCAGGGTTTTCTGCACTTCTTTCAGGGATTAGAGAGGTAGTTGTTTTTGTTTCCTTTTGTTTTGTTTTGTTTCAGTTTGACCACATGCAGAGCCTAAACCAAGTTCAAAGGCAACTGACAGTAAAAAAGGCTACCTCAAGTAGATGGGAAAAGGTAAAACAGGAAAGCATGACAAGATAGACAAAATTTATGAAAAGTCACTGTTGTGAGGGTGCCTGAGTTGGTCTGTTAAGTGTCCGACTTTGGCTCAGGTCATTATCTGGTCGTTCTCTATGAGTTGGAACACCACATTGGGTTCTCTGCTGTCAACTTGGAGCCCTCTTCGGATCCTCTTCCTCTCTCTGCCCTCCTGAGCGTGCCGTCTCTCAAAAATAAACATTAAAAAAAATTTTTTTAAGTCCCTATTGTCTGTCCTGCTGCAGACATTATCTCCTGAAATATATGGATTTTCTTTTTTTTTTTTTTTTTTGGATCTCTCTTCAAATATTTGCTTCAATCGAATTACATTTGTTTATTTTGAGCAGTGAATACATTCATGAGCATGAGTGCAAGGAAACCCATGTGCACTTGCCTGCACATGCACACAACTTGAGGAAAGAGGAGCAACCTTCATTTTAACATTTCTACATGTAAATAGAGATGTTCCATAATAGTACCTACCTTAATAGCTACCTGCTGAGTATTTCTGTTCTAGCAAAAAATAGAATAAATGTGCTTACTATGAAGGTCTTGCAACTCACATTCTGTCGCTGGGAAGGAAGCCCCTTCAACTCTCTGAAGTCTCTTTTTCCTCTTTACAGTATGGGGACTAAACATCTGTATGTTTGCTTCTTATTAAGAATGAATGGATCGGGGCGCCTGGGTGGCGCAGTCGGTTAGGCGTCCGACTTCAGCCAGGTCACGATCTCGCGGTCCGTGAGTTCGAGCCCCGCGTCAGGCTCTGGGCTGATGGCTCAGAGCCTGGAGCCTGTTTCCGATTCTGTGTCTCCCTCTCTCTCTGCCCCTCCCCCGTTCATGCTCTGTCTCTCTCTGTCCCAAAAATAAATAAACGTTGAAAAAAAAAATTAAAAAAAAAAAAAATGAATGGATGAATGAATGAGTGAATTTTTCTTATTCAAGAAATCTACTCAAATTGCTAGAGCACATTGTCCAGTGTATTAATGGACTCTCTTTTCTGGAGTTAGAGAAGAAGGAAGTTTGTTTCATTTTACCACAACCAGGAGTTAAAGCAGATGATCTGCTTAAGAAAGCAGTTAAATCTCACCATAAGCCTATGTCATGGCCCTCAATTGGTCACTTTATGAAGAAAATTCTCTAACCATCTTTTCCTGGTGAAAATTTGCTAGGAAAAATCTATAATGAGGTCTGATTATTGGAAGCTTAAAGTTTCTGCTCTGGCATTCATTTAAAAATAATGAAGGCTCTAAGCCACCTTGACAATAGATCTGATTTGACCCGACTGATTAAAAGGGTCAATGGGAGTTCATTTTTTTTCTCCCTTAGGAAAAAAAAAATAAGAAAAATAGGCTCTCTACATCTATATTAGAATATCTGCGTGATTAGAAGAGTCACAACTCATGAACAGCTGAGCAAAGGAATTCTTTAGTGAAAGAACCTATACTACCAAACTATAAAGCTTAATGACAGTTTCCTCTTGACATTAAATTGGACCTTTCCAGGGCACAATGTGGTTGAAGGTCCTCCTGCCATGTTTTTAACTAATATATAGTCATAAAATATAATCATATGATGTGCTGCATTTTTTAATAGAAAGAGAAATGTAACCAATAAACTACACATAAGCATCTGAAAATTGCCATTCTTGGATTGTATTTTCAGTAATAAATGCATTTGCGTGTGTGTGTGTGTGTGTGTGTGTGTGTGTGTGAGTGAGAGGAGATCCATGTGTGTTTGTGTATACACACACACACAGCTTGAGAGAAAAGGAGTAATCTTTATTTCAGTATTTTTAGTTTTCAGTGGAAGTTGATAACTATCATATTCTAGAGTAAGATAACCTTACTGGCGACCTGCTAAGTATTTCTAGCCATCTGAAATCATGTGGAAAGCCTTTTCTACTGTGTTTATTTTATTTGCCTAAGTTATCTTTATGGAAGGAGGATATGAATGCTTATATCAATAGTAGTTGAGAAAGTTTTCTATCGCTGAGCATTTTGATGAAGATTAGCCTCAGATAAAACACACACACAAACACACACACACAAAACCGGCAACCTTGGTTAGGTTTTACACAAGGGGTTTGAAGCCAGAGAGCATTGCGATGGACAATAATTCAGCCACATCTTTAAAAAAAAAAATTTATGTTTATTTCTTTCTGAGACAGAGAAAGAGAGAGCATGAGTGGGGGACGGGTAGAGAGAGGGGGAGATACAGAATCAGAAGCAGGTTCCAGGCTCTGAGCTGTCAGCACAGAGCCCAACACGGGGCTCAAACTCACAAACCATGAGATCATGACCTGAGCTGAAGTCAGTCGCTCAACTGGCTGAGCCACCCAGGCACCCCTATAATTCAGCCACATCTTGGTTGAACTCTATGATTGCTTAAGGCCTTAGTTTTCTCATCTGTAAAGTTAATGCTATTACATAGCTCAGACCCTAAATATATGGAAGGTAGTTGTTGTCATTGTTGTTTTTTGATTATATTTACACTTGCCTGGCCTATTATCTATTTTTAATCCCATCTACTCTATCAAATATTCTATGAGCAAATAGATCCCACTATATAAATATGCTGTTTTTTGAAGCTCACTTCACTGAACACTGAGATGATTTTCTCCCCTGTGTTTATAATAGCCAGCTCATTTCAAACACCTCTTCTTTGCCAGGCCTTGTGCAAATACCTTACATGCATTATGCCATTAATATCTACAAAAGTTCCACGGAAGTTTTTAAAAGAGCTAAGACTCAGCAAGGGTATTTTCCAAGGTCACAAAAGGTAGTTTATGGCAGCACCAAACCCAACACGGATTTTCCCAAGTCAAAATCCCTGTCCTTTTTTATTGTACCATTTCACCTTTCAATAGTAAGAAAAGTAACGATCAGGAAAAGGATGGCTCAGACATGGGGCTAACTTGTAAAAGCCCACCACACTCAGAATGTCGCTAACATTTAGAAGATTGTCTCTTTGTGTGTGGTGTTTGTGTGTGTGCCTGTGTGTGTTTTGATCTCTTAGGAAGTCTTCTGTTATAAGTAACAGAAAAACCTGACTCAAACAAAGTTACGGATGGGGAAATTAATCACCTCATCTACTCCAAAACCGGGGGTAGGAGGAGTGCTGATCTTAATCCAGTTTCTAAGTGCAGTAACAGTTTCAAGGGTCCAAAGTTCTTTCCACTTCTTTGTGTCCATTTACTGTGACTTTCATGTTTGTTATACTCAAATGATTTCCGCATGTCTAGGTGTCACATTGTCACATGTGGATATCTTTTCCGGTGTCTCTTTTTTTTGGATTGATGATTCTTTTTCCAGAAACCCTAGCATAGTTTTTGTTGTTGTTGTTGTTGTTGTTTTGTTTGTTTGTTTCTTTTTTTAATATCTCATACTAGGATCAGGGTATATGATCCTGATATACAATCAGTGGCAGAGAGATTGGGATTACTATGACAGGTTTAGTCAAACTTTTGGAGTGGAACAGATGCTAGGAAGACAACCAATAAACCTCCCAAATGTGTGTGTGTGCGCACGTCTAGATACGTGGAGGGATTTTGTAATATTTGTGTGCACAGTGGATAATACCTACCTCTCTAAAGATAGAGTAGCTTCCTCTTCCTCATTGTGGTATCCATTCCAACCTGGAAACTGAGGATATATGACTGGCTCTTATGGAATTGAGAATGTTTCTTCCAGCCACGTGTATTTTAGAGAAGTCAGGTGTCTGTAAGCGAGAAATGTCTTGACTGTAGTCCAGTTTTTTTAGTACTTGCCATTTTCTAATTGAGCAGGGGTGGCAATTGGATAAATTAGATAAACCCATTCAGGCAAATCATTTGAATAGGAGACTACAGCCGTAATGCCAATCTTACTCATAAGAGAGTCATTCAACAGTGCATTTTAAGAACTGTAATTGAGTTGATTTTATATGTATAAAAGTTTCAGTGAGCTCATATTTGTCTTAGTAAATACCTTCATTTCTTTCGAATAAATACATAGGATTGATACTGTGGGGGTATAAGGCTAGGTATATTTTCCAAATTGATATAACTTTTACACTTTGACCAGCAAACCAGAAAAATGTTCCATGAACATTTGATGTTGATTTATTAAAAAAAAAAAAAAAAAAAAAAACATTTCTAACAGAGGTATAGTGGTATCTCACTTTATTTTTAATTCAGTTTTCCTAAAGGGTTAATGATATCTTGTACTTTTTCATGTGTTTGCCATTTCTACATCTTATTTATGTGTATAAATATTTTCCCCATTTTGAATTGGGTTGTCTTTATTTATAATTTAATTGTAGGAGTTCTTTTATATGTTGTAGATACAAATCCTTCATAAAATATGTTCTGTGAGTATCTTCCCAGTCTATGAATTATCTATTGATTTCCTTTACAGAGACTTATGTTGAGCAGAAGTTTTAATTTTGAAAAAGTTTAATATTTAAATGTATCATTTTGATGGTTAGTGCTCTTTATGTTTTATTATCAATAAACTTTACATATGCCTAGAATGCAGAGATATTCTCCTATCTATTTTTCTAGAATTTTAGCTTTTTTTTTTATTTATATATGAAATTTATTGTCAAATTGGTTTCCATACAACACCCAGTGCTCATCCCAAAAGGTGCCCTCCTCAATACCCATCACCCACCCTCTCCTCCCTCCCACCCCCCATCAACCCTTAGTTTGTTCTCAGTTCTCAACAGTCTCTTATGCTTTGGCTCTCTCCCACTCTAACCTCTTTTTTTTTTTTTTTTCCTTCCCCTCCCCCATGGGTTCCTGTTAAGTTTCTCAGGATCCACATAAGAGTGAAACCATATGGTATCTGTCTTTCTCTGTATGGCTTATTTCACTTAGCATCACACTCTCCAGTTCCATCCACGTTGCTACAAAAGGCCATATTTCATTTTTTCTCATTGCCACGTAGTATTCCATTGTGTGTATAAACCACAATTTCTTTATCCATTCATCAGTTGATGGACACTTAGGCTCTTTCCATAATTTGGCTATTGTTGAGAGTGCTGCTATGAACATTGGGGTACAAGTGCCCCTATGCATCAGTACTCCTGTGTCCCTTGGATAAATTCCTAGCAGTGCTATTGCTGGGTCATAGGGTAGGTCTATTTTTAATTTTCTGAGGAACCTCCACACTGCTTTCCAGAGCGGCTGCACCAATTTGCATTCCCACCAACAGTGCAAGAGGGTTCCCGTTTCTCCACATCCTCTCCAGCATCTATAGTCTCCTGATTTGTTCATTTTGGCAACTCTGACTGGCGTGAGGTGATACCTGTGTGTGGTTTTGATTTGTATTTCCCTGATAAGGAGCGACGCTGAACATCTTTTCATGTGCCTGTTGGCCATCCGGATGTCTTCTTTAGAGAAGTGTCTATTCATGTTTTCTGCCCATTTCTTCACTGGGTTATTTGCTTTTCGGGTGTGGAGTTTGGTGAGCTCTTTATAGATTTTGGATACTAGCCCTTTGTCCGATATGTCATTTGCAAATATCTTTTCCCATTCCGTTGGTTCCCTTTTAGTTTTGTTGGTTGTTTCCTTTGCTGTGCAGAAGCTTTTTATCTTCATAAAGTCCCAGTAGTTCACTTTTGCTTTTAATTCCCTTGCCTTTGGGGATGTGTCGAGGAAGAGATTGCTACGGCTGAGGTCAGAGAGGTCTTTTCCTGCTTTCTCCTCTAAGGTTTTGATGGTTTCCTGTCTCACATTCAGGTCCTTTATCCATTTTGAGTTTATTTTTGTGAATGGTGTGAGAAAGTGGTCTAGTTTCAACCTTCTGCATGTTGCTGTCCAGTTCTCCCAGCACCATTTGTTAAAGAGACTGTCTTTTTTCCATTGGATGTTCTTTCCTGCTTTGTCAAAGATGAGTTGGCCATACGTTTGTGGGTCTAGTTCTGGGGTTTCTATTCTATTCCATTGGTCTATGTGTCTGTTTTTGTGCCAATACCATGCTGTCTTGATGATGACAGCTTTGTAGTAGAGGCTAAAGTCTGGGATTGTGATGCCTCCTGCTTTGGTCTTCTTCTTCAAAATTACTTTGGCTATTCGGGGCCTTTTGTGGTTCCATATGAATTTTAGGATTGCTTGTTCTAGTTTCGAGAAGAATGCTGGTGCAATTTTGATTGGGATGGCATTGAATGTGTAGATAGCTTTGGGTAGTATTGACATTTTGACAATATTTATTCTTCCAATCCATGAGCAGGGAATGTCTTTCCATTTCTTTAAATCTTCTTCAATTACCTTCATAAGCTTTCTATAGTTTTCAGCATACAGATCCTTTACATCTTTGGTTAGATTTATTCCTAGGTATTTTATGCTTCTTGGTGCAATTGTGAATGGGATCAGTTTCTTTATTTGTCTTTCTGTTGCTTCATTGTTAGTGTATAAGAATGCAACTGATTTCTGTACATTGATTTGGTATCCTGCAACTTTGCTGAATTCATGTATCAGTTCTAGCAGACTTTTGGTGGAGTCTATCGGATTTTCCATGTATAATATCATGTCATCTGCAAAAAGCGAAAGCTTGACTTCATCTTTGCCAATTTTGATGCCTTTGATTTCCTTTTGTTGTCTGATTGCTGATGCTAGAACTTCCAGCACTATGTTAAACAACAGTGGTGAGAGTGGGCATCCCTGTCGTGTTCCTGATCTCAGGGAAAAAGCTCTCAGTTTTTCCCCGTTGAGGATGATGTTAGCTGTGGGCTTTTCATAAATGGCTTTTATGATCTTTAAGTATGTTCCTTCTATCCCGACTTTCTCAAGGGTTTTTATTAAGAAAGGGTGCTGGATTGTGTCAAAGGCCTATTCTGCATCGATTGACAGGATCATATGGTTTTTCTCTTTTTTTTTGTTAATGTGATGTATCACGTTGATTGATTTGCGAATGTTGAACCAGCCCTGCATCCCAGGAATGAATCCCACTTGATCATGGTGAATAATTCTTTTTATATGCCGTTGAATTCGATTTGCTAGTATCTTATTGAGAACTTTTGCATCCATATTCATCAGGGATATTGGCCTGTAGTTCTCTTTTTTTACTGGGTCTCTGTCTGGTTTAGGAATCAAAGTCATACTGGCTTCATAGAATGAGTCTGGAAGTTTTCCTTCCCTTTCTATTTCTTGGAATAGCTTGAGAAGGATAGGTATTATCTCTGCTTTAAACGTCTGGTAGAACTCCCCTGGGAAGCCATCTGGTCCTGGACTCTTATTTGTTGGGAGATTTTTGATAACCGATTCAATTTCTTCGCTGGTGATGGGTCTGTTCAAGCTTTCTATTTCCTCCTGATTGAGTTTTGGAAGAGTGTGGGTGTTCAGGAATTTGTCCATTTCTTCCAGGTTGTCCAATTTGTTGGCATATAATTTTTCATGGTATTCCCTGATAATTGTTTGTATCTCTGAGGGATTGGTTGTAATCATTCTATTTTCATTCATGATTTTATCTATTTGGGTCATCTCCCTTTTCTTTTTGAGAAGCCTGGCTAGAGGTTTGTCAATTTTGTTTATTTTTTCAAAAAACCAACTCTTGGTTTCGTTGATGTGCTCTACAGTTTTTTTAGATTCTATATTGTTTATTTCTGCTCTGATCTTTATTATTTCTCTTCTTCTGCTGGGTTTAGGCTGCCTTTGCTGTTCTGCTTCTATTTCCTTTAGGTGTGCTGTTAGATTTTGTATTTGGGATTTTTCTTGTTTCTTGAGATAGGCCTGGATTGCAATGTATTTTCCTCTCAGGACTGCCTTCGCTGCATCCCAAAGCATTTGGATTGTTGTATTTTCATTTTCGTTTGTTTCCATCTATTTTTTAATTTCTTCTCTAATTGCCTGGTTGACCCACTCATTCGTTAGTAGGGTGTTCTTTAACCTCCATGCTTTTGGAGGTTTTCCAGACTTTTTTCTGTGGTTGATTTCAAGCTTCATAGCATTGTGGTCTGAAAGTATGCATGGTATAATTTCAATTCTTGTAAACTTATGAAGGGCTGTTTTGTGACCCAGTATATGATCTATCTTGGAGAATGTGCCATGTGCACTCGAGAAGAAAGTATATTCTGTTGCTTTGGGATGCAGAGTTCTAAATATATCTGTCAAGTCCATCTGATCCAATGTCTCATTCAGGGTCCTTGTTTCTTTATTGACCGTGTGTCTAGATGATCTATCCATTTCTGTAAGTGGGGTGTTAAAGTCCCCTGCAATGACCACATTCTTCTCAATAAGGTTGCTTATGTTTATGAGTAATTGTTTTATATATTTGGGGGCTCCGGTATTCGGCGCATAGACATTTATAATTGTTAGCTCTTCCTGATGGATAGACCCTGTCACTATTATATAATGTCCTTCTTCATCTCTTGTTACAGCCTTTAATTTAAAGTCTAGTTTGTCTGATATAAGTATGGCTACTCCAGCTTTCTTTTGGCTTCCAGTAGCATGATAAATAGTTCTCCATCCCCTCACTCTCAATCTAAAGGTGTCCTCAGGTCTAAAATGAGTCTCTTGTAGACAGCAAATAGATGGGTCTTGTTTTTTTATCCATTCTGATACCCTATGTCTTTTGGTTGGTGCATTTAATCCATTTACATTTAGTATTATTATAGAAAGATATGGGTTTAGAGTCATTGTGATGTCTGTATGTTTTATGCTTGTAGTGATGTCTCTGGTACTTTGTCTCACAGGGTCCCCCTTAGGATCTCTTGTAGGGCTGGTTTAGTGGTGACAAATTCCTTCAGTTTTTGTTTGTTTGGGAAGACCTTTATCTCTCCTTCTATTCTAAATGACAGACTTGCTGGATAAAGGATTCTCGGCTGCATATTTTTTCTGTCTAGCACACTGAAAATCTCGTGCCAATTCTTTCTGGCCTGCCAAGTTTCAAAAGAGAGATCAGTCACGAGTCTTATAGGTCTCCCTTTATATGTGAGGGCACGTTTACCCCTTGCTGCTTTCAGAATTTTCTCTTTATCCTTGTATTTTGCCAGTTTCACTATGATATGTCGTGCCGAAGATCGATTCAAGTTACGTCTGAAGGGAGTTCTCTGTGCCTCTTGGATTTCAATGCCTTTTTCCTTCCCCAGTTCAGGGAAGTTCTCAGCTATTATTTCTTCAAGTACCCCTTCAGCACCTTTCCCTCTCTCTTCCTCCTCTGGGATACCAATGATGCATATATTATTTCTTTTTAGTGTATCACTTAGTTCTCTAATTTTCCCCTCATACTCCTGGATTTTTTTATCTCTCTTTTTCTCAGCTTCCTCTTTTTCCATAACTTTATCTTCTAGTTCACCTATTCTCTCCTCTGCCTCTTCAATCCGAGCCGTGGTGGTTTCCATTTTGTTATGCATTTCGTTTAAAGCGTTTTTCAGCTCCTCGTGACTGTTCCTTAGTCCCTTGATCTCTGTAGCAAGAGATTCTCTGCTGTCAGCTATACTGTTTTCAAGCCCAGCGATTAATTTTATGACTATTATTCTAAATTCACTTTCTGTTATATTATTTAAATCCTTTTTGATCAGCTCATTAGCTGTTGTTATTTCCTGGAGATTCTTCTGAGGGGAATTCTTCCCCTTGGTCATTTTGGATAGTCCCTGGCATGGTGAGGACCTGCAGAGCACTTCCCCTGTGCTGTGGTGTATAACTGAAGTTGGTGGGCGGAGCCGCAGTCAGACCTGATGTCTGCCCCCAGCCCACCGCTGTGTCCACAGTCAGACTGGTGTGTGCCTTCTCTTCCCCTCTCCTAGGGGCGGGATTCACTGTGGGGTGGGGTGGCCTGTCTGGGCTACTTGCACACTGCCAGGCTTGTGATGCTGGGGATCTGGCGTCTTAGCTGGGGTGGGTAGGCAAGGTGCACAGGGGCAGGAGGGGCAGGCTTAGCTTGCTTCTCCTTAGGTGATCCACTTCAGGAGGGGCCCTGTGGCAGCAGGAGGGAGTCAGATCCCCTGCGGGAGGTTTGGCTCCGCAGAAGCGCAGAGTTGAGTGTTTGCACAGAGCGAGCAAGTTCCCTGGCAGGAACTGGTTCTCTTTGGGATTTTGGCTGGGGGATGGGCGGGGGAGATGGCGCTGGGGAGCGCCTTCCTTCCCCACCAAACTGAGCTCTGTCGTCAGGGGGCTCAGCAGCTCTCCCTCCCTTTGTCCTCCAGCCTTCCCGCTTTCTGAGCAGAGCTGTTAACTTATGACCTCCCAGACGCTAAGTCGCGCTTGCTGTCGGAACACAGTCCGTCAGGCCCCTCTGCTTTTTGCAAGCCAGACTCGGGGGCTCTGCTTGGCCGGCGAGCCGCCCCTCCGCCCCGGCTCCCTCCCACCAGTCCGTGGAGTGAGCACCGCCTCGCCGCCCTTCCTACCCTCTTCCGTGGGTCTCTCGTCTGCGCTTGGCTCTGGTGACTCAGTTCTGCTAATCCTCTGGCGGTTTTTCTGGGTTATTTAGGCAGGTGTAGGTGGAATCTAAGTGATCAGCAGGACGCGAGGTGAGCTCAGCGTCCTCCTACGCCGCCATCTTCCCTCTCCATCCTAGAATTTTAGCTTTTATGTTTATATGTATGATAAGTCTCAAAATATTTTTTGCATATGCTTTGGGGTAAATGTCAAGCTTATTCCCCTCTACTTTCTATGGAAGTATAGTTGTTTGAACATTAGTATCATGTTGAAAAGATTTCCCTTACTTCATTGACCTGCTTCGGTGACTTTGTAAGAAATGAATCACCTGTAAGAGTTGGTTGGTTTCTTTACATAGTTCTAGTAATTGATTATTTATCACTTTCTGCCCATACTTCATGATTATTATAAGTTGTTCTTTATTCCTTTAAGTTTGGAAATTAGTATTATTAGTTCTCCAACTTTTTTTTAATTTAAAAAATATTTTGTTATTCTAGGTTTTTTGCATACACCTTTTAGAGTCCATTATTGATTTCTACTAGAGTGCCTGCTGGGATTTACACTGATCCTACATAGATGGATAGAAACACAGATATAAATACAGATGAAACTAGAAATAATCAGTATCATCATAATAATACAGTCTTTGTAATATAATCCATAGACATGATAGACTAATGATATATCTGGGTCTTTTAAAATGTACCTAAACAGAACTTTATAGTTGCAGATGTAAAATTTTCACATCTTTTGGTATATTGATTTCTAAATAGTTTTTGTTCAACAAAGTAAATGATAATTATTTGCAGTTTTGCTCTCCATTTGCTTATAGATATGCAGTTGGTTTTTGTTAATTAAACTAGTCTCCTATTGTTAAATGTACATATTACTTCTGGTAAGGCTATTTTTGGTAGATGTCTTCCCAGCTTCTATTTATATACTCATATCATCTGTGAATATTTAAAATTTTTTCTTGCCTTTATTTTTCTTACCTTTTGTATTGGCTTAAAACATCAGTATGATTTTAAATAGAAATGGTAATAAAAAATCTTGATGGGAAACGATTTATACTGTTACCATTACATATAATGTTATTGGTAGGATTATTATATATGCCCATTATCAGGTTGAGGAAATTTCCTTCTAACTCTAGTTTGCCAAGAATTTTTATAATGAATAGATGTTGAACTTTGGCAATTCTTTTTCTGTTCACCCCTTCTCTTCCCATTGCTTCTGGGACTCCATTTTATCTAAATTTAGTCACTTAATGCTATTCCACAGCTCACTGATCCTCTGTTCACTTTATTTCAGTGATTTTTCCTCCTTTTTTATGACTCAGTGAAGAAAATTTCTATTGAAATCTCTTTCTTTTTTTATTTTTTAATATTAGATTGGCAGTTAATTGTATCCAATGAATATTTCATTTGAGGTTTGGATTTTTTATTCCTAGAAATTTTATTTCAATTATTTTTAGTATCTTCCCTTTCACTCCCTATCATGCTCTAGTTTTTCTCAACATTGTTGAACCTATATATGTTTAAAATAGCTGACTTAATACCCTTATCTACTAAGGGTATTGTTCTTTGGTTTTTGTATGTATATTTTTCAGGTTTTGATACCATGGTAGTACTGGCCCTATAAGTTCAGTTGGCAAGTTGTTCCTCTCTTTTGCGGAATATTTAAATAAGCTTAGTGACATTTTTCCCCCCTTAAATGCATGATAAAATTCACCATTAAAGCTACTGATCTGGTGGTTTTCTTTCTGGAAAATGATTCAATTATAAATTCATTTTAAAAAATTTTCATTTGAGCTCATGCTATTTTGGTTTTCTATTACTTCCAGTGCTAGTTTTGGCAATTTGTATCTTTCAAGAAAACTGTTCATTTCTTCTAAGATTTTTTTTAAATTATTGGTATAAATTTGATTAATATTACCTTAATATCCCTACAAATTCAGTGGTGATATCTCTCTTTTATTACTGATATTGGTAATTTGTGGGTTTTTTTCTATTTTATTGACTACTTTGCTTTTCTTCTTAATTTACAGATATTTTCCAAAAACAGCCTTTGATGTTCTTGTTTTTCTATTGTGTTTACATTTATTGAGTTCTGGATTTTCTTAGTTAATTTTACTTCTTTGTAAGTATTTTGGGTTTAATTTACTCCATTCTACATTTTTTCAATAGAAGCTTATTTCTTTAAGAGCTTTCTTTTTAGTAAATGCAGTTTTTTTAAAAAAACAACTTGTTTTAGCTGGGTTTCATTCATAATGGTAAGTTAGATTTTTGTTTTTACTTCATTCAAAATATTTTCTATTTTACCTTCTGATTTCTTTTTCATGTTTCATGAAGTATTTAGAAGTATGTTGCACTATTTCCAAATAGATGTGGATATTCAAACTGTCTTTTGGTCTTGATTCTTTTTTAAAAAAAATTTTTAATGTGTGTTTATTTTTGAGAGAGAGGCAGACAGAATGCGAGCGGGGGAGGAGCAGAGAGGGAGACACAGAATCTAAAGCAGGCTCTAGGCCCCAAGCTGTCCGCACAGAGCCCGATGTAGAGCTTGAACTCATGAACCACAAGATCATGACCTGAGCCTAAGTCAGATGCTTAACTGACTGAGTCACCCTCAGTCACTTCTTGGTCCTGATTCTTAATGTAATTTTGTTCTGACCAAAGAACATACTCTATGTCATTTCAATATCCTTTAAAACTTACTTAAACTTGTTTGTATAGCAAAAGACCTTTCTTAGTTAAGAATTCATGTTCTCTTGGAAAAAAAGCACATATTTGCTGCTATTGAGTACAATGTTCTATAATGTAAATTAGGAAAGTTTTGGTCATAGTGTTCAAATTTTCTCTATACTTACTGAATTTGGGGTGGGGGAGTGGGTACTAATTATATCAATTACTAAAAGAGAATTTTTCAATCCCCAAGTATAATTATGTGTGTTTATTTATTTGTTTTTCATTCAGATTTGTCTTGTCCTGAATTATGAATTTTGAAGTTCCATTTTTAGGTGTATAAAATTTTTTTAAAAATTAGTGTTTATTTATTTTCGAGGGAGAGAGAACATGAGCTGAGTGGGGGTAGGGCAGCCGGAAAGGGACAGAGAGAGAAGGAGACAAAGAATCTGAAGCAAGCTCCAGGCTCCATGCTATCAGCACAGAGCCCAATGCGGGGCTCAAATTCATGAACTGTGAGATCATGACCTGAGCTGAAGTCAGACGCTTAGCCGACTAAGCCACCCAGGCACCCCATAGGTACATAAAAATGTTTACATTAGATTTTTTTGGTATGAGATTTTTTTTTCTTCTTCTTGATGTAATCCTATATTCCTGTAGACTTTCCTCTTAGAACAGCTTTTACTGCATCCCAAAGATTTTGGACTACTGTCTTTTCATTTTCATTTATCTGCATGTATTTTATTTAATGTTTATTTATTTAATTTGAGGGAGAGAGAGAGAGCGTGCAAGCACAAGTCGGGGAGGGATGGGGGGGGGGGTGGAGAGGGAAAGAGAGAATTCCAAGCAGGCTCCATGCTGTTAGTGCAGAGTCTGATGTGACGCTTGAACTCACTAACTGTGAGACCATGACCTGAGCTGAATCAAGAGTCCAGATGCTTAACTGACTAAGCCATCCAGGTGTCCCTATATGTATTTCTGATTTACTCTTTGATTTCTTGGTTGACTCATTCATTGTTTAGTAGCATGGTATTTAACCTCTATGTACTTTTGTTCTTTCCAGAATTTTTTCTATGGTGGACTTCTAGTTTCATGGTATTGTCAGAAAAGATGTACGAAATGACTTAAATATTTTGAATTTTTTGAGACTTGTTTTATGGCTTAATATGTTATCTATTCTGGAGAACATTCCATATGCACTTGAAAAGAATGTGTATTCTGATGTTTTAGGATGGAATGTTCTGCATATATCTGTTAAATCCATCTGGTCCAATGTGTCATTGAAAGTCACTTTTTGCTTGCTGATTTTCTCTTTGGATGATCTGTCCATTGATGTAAATGAGGTGTTAAAGTCCTCTAATATTACTGCTTTGCTAGATATTACTTTATTTATGTTTGTTATTAACTGCTTTAAGTATATGGGTACTTCCATATTGGGGCATAAATATTTACAGTTGCTATATCTTCTTGTTGGAATACCCCCGTAAGGATTATGTAGTGTTCTTTTTTTTGTCTTTTCTTTTTTAAACTTTTTTTTTTAAAAACAGTCTTTGTTTTAAGGTCAGGTTTGTCCAATATAGGAATTGTTACCCTGGCTTTCTTTTAACATCCATTTGTATGATAAATGCTTCTCCATTCCTTCACTTTCAATCTGCTTGTGTTGTTAGGTCTGAAATGAGTCTCTTGTAGGCAGCATATTAATGTGTCTTGTTTCTTTTTAAACCATGTAGTTTATGTTTTGATGGGAGCAAAGTAATTATTGATATTGCCATTTTGTTAGTTGTTTTATGGTTGTTTTTGTAGTTTTCCTCTCTTCCTTTCTTCTCTTGCTCTTTTCTGCCATGATTAGTTGGCTTTATTTAGTGATATACTTTGGTTCCTTTTTCTTTATTTTTTTGTGTATCTAATCCCATTCATTTTGTATATAGCATCCTCTGCATATAGCAGCCTATATTAAATTGATGGTCATTTAAATTTGAACCCACTCTTTACTTCTATCCTTCCCATGTTTTAGTTACATGGTATCGTACTTTGCATCCTTGTATTTTGTGAGCCCCTTCACTGTTTTTACAGATAGACTTGTTTTTACTGCTTTCATGCTTCCTACTTTCCTTATTATTGCTTATTGTCCTTCCTTTCCGCTCAAAGAGTCCCCTTTAACATTTCTTAAAGAACTGGTTTAGAGATCTTGAACTCCTTTAATTTTTGTTTCTCTGGGAAACTCTTTATCTCTCTTTTTATTCTGAATGACAGCCTTGCTGAATAGAGTATTATTGACTGCAGATTTTTCTTTTTCCTTTCTGTGCTTTGAATATATCATGCCACTCCCTTCTGGTGTACAAAGTTTCTGCTGAAAAATTCCCTGATAACCTTATGGGATTTCTTGTGTATGTAACTGCTTCCTTCCCTTTGAGGCCTTTGAAATTCTTTATCAATATTTTCTGCTTTCTTAATTATTATGTGTCTGGTTGTGGACCTACTTGGGTTGATTTTGTTGGAGGATCTCTATGCCTCCTGAAACTAAATTTATTTTTCTTTGTCCAGATACAGGAATTTTCAGCTATTATTTCTTCAAACGAATTTCCTGCCCCCTTTTCTTTTTTTTTTCTCCTTCTGGGATCCCTATGATGCAGATATTATTGTGTTTGATAATTTTGGTGACTTCCTTAAGGGTATTATCATTTTTGCATAATTCTTTTTTTCTCTCACCTGCTCAAGTTGATTATTTTCCATTCTCTGTCCTCCAGGTCATTAATTCATTTTTCTGCTTCTTGTAACCTGCTATTTATTCCATATAGTATATTTTCTTTTTTTTAATGTTTATTTACTTATTTTGAGATAGAATGAGAGCAGGGGAAGTGCAGAGAGAGAGAGAGAGGGAGAATTCTAAGTAGATTCCTCAGTCAGCTCAAAGCCCAATATGGGGCTCAATTTCACAAACCATGAGATCATGATCTGAGCTGAAATCAAGAGTCAGACCCTTAACTGACTGAGCCACCCAGGCACCCCTCCATCTAGTGTATTTTCAATTTCATTTATTGTGTTTCTCATCTCTGACTGGTTCTTTTTCATGTTTTCTATCTTATGCCCTCCACTCTTCTCAAATCCAGTGAGTATCTTTATGATGATTACTTTAAATTTTCTATCAGGCATATTATTTATATTTGTTTTGTTTAGGTCTCTTGCTGTAATTTTGTTCCGTTTTATCATTTGGGGCATTTTCCTTTGTTTTCTGAGTTTCTCTGTGTGTGTTTCTGTTTGTTAGGGAAAAAAAGCTACTTGGAAGTAATGATCTTATGAAGGAAAAGTCCTATACTGCCCTGCCATGTAGTGTCCCCAACAGCAGAACTTGGTGCTTCAGAAGTGTCTCCTATGTGGGATGCATGCATCCTGCTATTGTGACTGAACTGCTTTTTTTTCTTCAGTCCAGTTGTCTGTAATGGTTCTCTTTGCCTGTTGTGGGCATTGTTTGGTCCCTGTGGTATTAACTGGCCAGGCTGGGGGATGGCTTGGGCTTGAGTTGAGTCAGACCAAGCATTTGCCAGAGGTGAAGTAGCACCAAACTGCAGGGCACTTTCCCTGTGTTTTCTCCTGAGAAAATTATTGGTGAGCAAGGCCTGCAATCAGGCCAGCTGTCTGCCTCCAACCCACTGCTGGGGCCTCCATCCAACTGGTGTATGTGGTTTTTTCCTCTCTGTGGGGCAGGGGTAACTGTGGAATGTTGCTGGCCACTGTAGAGGCTGCTTGTACTCTGCTAGGCCTGCATCACCACCATGGGCTTTAGCCAAGAGCTTATTGGAGAGGGAAGACCCATGAAAGCACAGCACAGGGGGCAGTAGGTGAGGTGGCAGTGCCCCACCAGTACTCTGCAGAAGGGACCCTACAGTGTCAGGACTGAAGCAGGCTGTCCAGAGGAGTGGATTGGTAGAGACACATTACAGGGGGCAGGGCAGCAGTTCAAGCACGTTGGGTAGTGAGTCCAATAAGTGGCTCTGTGTTTGCGCTGGGGCATGGCAATGGGGGGGGGGGGGGGTGTGGAGGAGGGAAATGGTGCCCAAGAGTTCCCTTGTTCCTAGAGAAGTTTCTCAGAAATGTCTGTCCCAATAACCCTCCCATATGCCCCAGGTGCCTTTCAGCCTGCTGCTTCTATGCTGTATTTCCATGGACTGTTTTTTGGGCTGTATCTTTGAGGGTGGGAACTCAATTTCCTCTGGCCTGCCTTCTCTCCCAGAGCTGAGTCTCTATTTTCATTTTTTAAAGAGAGAAAGAGGGTGCAAGTGAGCAAGGGGGGAGAGAGAGAGAGACAGAGAGAGAGAGAGAGAGAAAGAGGGAGAGAGAAAGAGAGAGAAGCGGAACTTACCCAAAACAGGGCTCATGTTCATGTGAAGCAGGACTCAAGCTCACCTCAAGTAGCACTCATGCTCACCTGAAGCAGGTCTCAAGCTCATCCAGTATGGGACTCAAACTCATGAACTGTGAGATCATGACCTGAGCAAAAATCAGATGCTTAAGGACTTAGCCATCCAGGTACCCCTGGGACACCAGTTGTTTAAAATTCCATATTTTAAGTCCCATTCATTGTAAGAACTCCTGAAATTCAGCATCTGTGGTTTTCAAAGCCATATGTTACAGGGATTAATCTTCCCCTTATGGGATTCCTGGTATGGGGTCCTTTTTTCTTCTCTTTCTGTGTCACGGTGTTCCTCCCTCCCCATTGACACACTTCCTCAAGTCCATTTAACTCCTAACCATATCTCCACCCATCCTACCCTCTTCAATGTGGCCTCTCTTCTACATTTAGTTGTAGACTTAATTCTGCTGCTCTTCAGGTGGTTTTCTGGGTTATTTACATTGAGGCAAGTTCTGCCTAGGTGTATCTGTGGAACAAGATGAGCCTAGAGCCCTCTTTTCCACCATCTTCCCCAGAAGAGCTGTTTTCATTATTTCTTTAACCATCTTTCTGCCTCTCCCTTTCTTCTGGTACTCCCATCATAAATCTGGATGTTAGGTATTTTCAAACAGATGGCTGAGGATGTTACCACCCACCCACCCCCCAGTCTTTTTACTGCCTATAATTTTTCTATTGCCATGTATTCAAGCTTATTTCTATTTTTTTGAAGCATCCAATCTAATGTTAAACCCATACTGAAGATTTTTCATTTCAGGTAATTTGTTTCCACTTTATAATTTTATTTGTCTCTTTTTTAATAGTTTCCATTTCTCTACTTAAGATTTTCTATTCATTGCTTTAAAGTCTTTTTCTGCTAATTTTAAGATCTCTGGATATATTTATATTTAGTCTTTTTAAAATTACATATATATTTGTATATATGTGTATATATACATACATATATGTGTATATATATGTACATGTATATATAAATATTCCTGCTGTTTCATATGTCTAATAATTTGTTATTGTATTTGGTCATTGTGTATATTATATTGATGAGATTTTAAATGTTGTTTTCTTTTGGAAACTGTCCAATTTTGTTCTAACAGGTAATTTACTGGAAACTCAGCTTGATTTTTCAAAATCTGTTTTTAAACTTTGTGAAGATGGTTCTAATGTGGTTCTTACTATAACAATAGAGTAGCTCTATTTTTAAAATATCTTTTTTTGTTTGTTTGTTTTTCCTTTGAGGAGTCCTGAATTCAGTACCCGGGTTATTCAGCAAGGTTACCTCTCCTGACTACTCAGAGTGTTTGTCCTCTCAGTATTGTACAATCTTAGGGATTTCCACTTAGCTAACAGCTTCCTGGTAGCTGTTCTGTTCCTGGCCTTGAAAAATCTGGCTATACACGTGTGTAGCTTGGTATTTAGCCAAAGATATAAATAAACTCCTATCCTTATTTTCAGAACTACTTCGTGTCTCCCTGTTCTGGTACTCTGTCTTACAAATTTGTGTTGCCTCAGAAGCCCCAGAGTCCAGTTGTTACTTCCTACCTTAGCAAGAACTCCTTCCCCTGCTTGGGCTCCACCTTGGATGCATCTCTAGGCAGAATGTCCAGGTGATCAAATGTCTTGTCTTAGGTATTTTCTTCCTCTGAGTGCACAAAATCCTGAGTCATCTACAGTCCAATAACTGACAAGAGTCTTCTTGATAGTATATCAGTGTTGTAGTTCTATGGTGAGGGAACAAGTCCCCTATCAATTGCAATTTCATGACTAGAAACAGAAATTACTCAAGGAGTTTTGAAAAACACTGTTGCAGTCCCAGCTCATTTCTACTAATTGTAATGTCTGGGAGTTTTTGAAAGTCCACTGTTCTTTTTTAAAAAAAAATTCAAGTTAGTTAACATACAATGTAGTATTGGTTTCAGGAGTAGTGCCCAGTGATTCATCACTTACGTGTGGCACCCAGTGCTCATCCCAACAAGTGCCCTCCTTAATGCCCATCAACCATTTAGCCCATCCCCCCACCCACCTCCCCTCTAACAACCCTCAGTTCTCTGTTTATAAGAGTCTCTTATGGTTTGTGTCCCTCTCTGTTTTTATTTATTTTTCCTTCCCTTCCCCTATGTTCATCTTCTGTGTTTCTTAAATTCCACATATAAATGAAACCATATGATATTTGTCTTTCTCTGACTGACTTATTTCGCTTAGCTTAACACACTCTAGTTCCATCCACATTGTTGCAAATTGCAGGATTTCATTCTTTTTGATTTCCACATAGTATTCCAGTGTGTGTGTGTGTGTGTGTGTGTGTGTGTGTGTGTGTACGTGTCTCTGTGTGTGTGTGTGTGTGTGTGTGTGTGTGTGTGTATCACATCTTCTTTATCCATTCATCAGCCAATGGACATCTGGGCTCTTTCCATCCTTTAGCTATTGTTGGTAGTGCTACTATAAACATTGGAGTGCATGTGCTCCTTTGAATCAACATTTTTGTATCCTTTGGATAAGTACCTAGTAGTGCGATTGCTGGATTGTAGAGTAATTCTATTTTTAACATTTTGAGGAACCTCCATATTGTTTTCTACAGAGGCTGCACCAGTTTGCATTCCCACCAGCAATGCAAAAGAGTTCCTCTTTCCCCGCATCCTCGGAAACATCTGTTGTTGCCTGAATTGTTAATTTGAGCCATTCTGATAGGTGTGAGGTGGTATCTCATTGTGGATTTTATTTTTATTTCTCTGATGATGAGTCATGCTGAGCATCTTTTTGTGTGTCTGTTAGCCATCTGGATATCTTCTTTGGAAAAGTGTCTATTCATGTCTTCTGTCCATCTCTTCCCTGGATTATTTGCTTTTTTGGGGTGTTGAGTTTGATAAATTCTTTATAGATTTTGGCTACTAACCCTTTATACGACATATCATTTGCAAATAAAAGTTGCCTTTTAGTTTTGTTGATTGTTTTCTTCACTGTGCACTAGCTTTTTATCTTGATGAAATTGCAGTATTTTTTGCTTTTGTTTCACTTGCCTCTGGAGACATGTTTAGTAAGAAGATGCTGTGGCTGAGGTCAAAGAGGTTACTGTCTGTTTTCTCCTGTAAGATTTTGATGGTTTCCTGTCCCACATTTAGGGTTTTCATCCATTTTGAATTTATCTTTGTGTATGGTGTAAGAAAGTGGTCCATGTTCATTGTTCTGCATATCACTGTCCAGTTTTTCCAGCACCATTTGCTGAAGAGACTGTCTTTTTTCCATTGGAGACTCTTTCCTGCTTTGTCAAAGATTAGTTGGCCATACATTTGTGGGTCCATTTCTGGGTTCTCTATTCTTTTCCATTGATCTATATGTCTCTTTTTGTGCCAGTACCATACCGGCTGATGATTATAGCTTCATAATACAGCTTGAAGTCCAGAATTGTAATGCCTCCAGCTTTGGTTTTCTTTTTCAACATCACTTTGTCTATCCAGGGTCTTTTGTGTTTCCATACAAATTTTAGGATTGTTTTCTCTAGCTCTGTGAAGAATGCTGGTGTTATTTTAATAGGGATTGCATTGAATGTATAGATTGCTTTGGGTAGTATAGACATTTTAACAATATTTGTTCTCCCAATCCATTAGTATGGAATGTTTTTCCATTTCTTTGTGTCTTCTTCAATTTCTTTCATAGGCTTTCTATAGTTTTCAGCATACATATCTTTTACCTCTTTGGTTAGGTTTATTCCTAGGTATCTTATGGTCTTTGGGCAATTGTAAATGGGATCAGTTCCTTGATTTCTCTTTCTGCTGCTTCATTATTGGTGTATAGAAACACAAATGATTTCTGTATATCGATTTTATATCCTGCACCTTTGCTGATTTCACATATTATTTCTAGAATTTTTTTTTGTTGTTGGAGTATTTTGGGTTTTCTATATAAAGTATTATGTCATCTGCAGAGAATTAAAGTTTGACTTTTTCTTTACCAATTTGGATGCCTTTCATTTCTTTTTGTTGTCTGATTGTTGAGGCTAGGACTTCCGGTACTATGTTGAACAACAGAACATGACAGGTAAGTCCACTGGTCTTATTTTATTAGATTAGTTGTGAAAAAAAATGAGCAGAATTAGTACAAAATTCCCTTTCTAATTTTAGAAAGATTAGGGGAGATTTTGTGAGTGAAGGTGGAAAGACCAACCAGTTCCTATTCAGTTACAATAGTTCATGTGATAAATAATGAGAAAGTGAACTACAGCAGTAGAAATGAGAACAGAATACATGAACAGATATCAGGAATACCGAGTTATCATATTTGTTTACAGATTAGAAATGAAGGGAAGAGAGGGAAAGACATCTAATACAACTGTTAGTTTTCTAGCTCCAGCACATTGTTGATAATCATGCCTCTAAAGAAAGCAAGCATATACATGGGATGATGACTTCATTTAAACTTGTATTTCATTTTGCAATGTACTGATAAAATATGATGAGGATGTAAATTAAGACAATAAAAATGGAGATTAGAAAAAGATAATAAACATAAGACACATTTATCAAATGCCATTAACAATATTGTGTCCTATTAGATATAGGTAGGAGAGAGACTCAGAAGTTTCTAGTTTGGATAGTAAACCAGTTAACTAAAATTGAAAACACTGTTGAATGTGGCACTTTTGAGGTGGGAGAAGTGGGGAGATCAGGGCAGGTAATGAATTCTAAATTGCACATAGTGATTTTGAGGACACACAGGTGAAAAAGTCTATGTAGTGGCCAAATACGTAGGCCTCATGGTGAGGAGAGGAGTATAGTTTAGAGGAGAGATTGGAAACAAGCTGAAGTAGATGAGCTATTCCCAAAGAGACAGTCAAGTGAGGAGAGAGAAAAGGAAGACCCAGAGAGAGTAAGAGGCAAAAACAAGAGTATTAGTGAATACAGGCTATTTTATTTATTTTTTAATTTTTGAAAAATATTTATTTTTGAGAGACGGAGAGACAAAGCGTGAGCAGGGAATGGGCAGAGAGAGGGAGACACAGAATCTGAAGCAGGCTCCCGGCTCTGAGCTGTGAACACAGAACCCGACGCTGGGCTCGAGCTCACAAAATCACAAACCGTGAGATCATGGCCTTAACTGAAGTTGGATGCTTAACCAACTGAGCCACCCACATGCCCTAAATATAGGCTGTTTAAATGTTCTTAGACATGTCTTTTATTGAGACACAAAAACATTATTCCCAGAATCATTTATTAAATTACCTAGAATAGAGTTGCTAAGATTCTACATGAAGAATATCTTTGAAAACATCTGTTTTTACATTTGCACTAGGATTTTCCTTCTTTGTTCATCACAAAATCAAATGCTATAGGTTTTCCTATAATATTACTGGTGAATATGGCAAGACTATTATCTCCCTTAAATATTCTCTAAATTTCAAAATATGGAGTATGCATTAATGTTTATTTTATTGACCTTTTTTTGGTGCTTGTCCAACTCAGCAGATACTTTGCACATTATGAAAATGCAAAGCAAAGCAAAGAGTCATAAGTCTAAATGATGAACATATTGCAATACAAGAGAAAAAAAGAAAAAAAAAGATGTGTTTGAGAAAAATCTAAACAGTATGTGTATTGTGTGTGATTAGCTTTTTTTCTGGTGTTGTTATTCCGTGTCATTGCAATCGATGTAATTGCATCTTGTGCATACTTTACAACATGTGTTTTGCCCAGATGAAGAGTAATCACAACAAGTAATTTGAACTTGTCATTTGGTAGCATTACTATAAATGGCAGGAGAATATTTTGTTAAATCTTTATGACTTGGATATGCATTTTTGTAACCATTCCAGAAAGTTACTAAGAGGTGGCAGATGCCTGACAGAAATCTTCCTGTTAGACTGTTTTTGTGGTGAAAAATCCATGATGAACATATTTCCCTCCCACTCTCCTGTGGACTTTTACTCTAAATGCAGAATCACAGGGAAGCACATCACCTACTTTCCTGCACACACACATGCATAGACATGTATACACCTATAGGTAAATAAGAATCTGAGTGTGTAATCATCTCTGTACGATGTTGGTATTTGGAAACAAAATCAAGTCACCAGGTCTCTTCTACAATGTGCTTACAGTTTTTCAAACACTATGTTATCATGCCTCTCTGTCTTTGGTTCACACTCCTTCCTGATTGGAATGCCCTTTACCCACTTTTCCTCCCTTGTCCCCGGCTCGTCGTCTCAGCTATTGTTCGAGATTTTCTTCTAGTATACTTGCCGTGGAGTGATAGGGGTGCGCCTCACGTGTGCTCCTTATTTGATAACTGTAGGATCCTATATGTACAGCCATTTGAGCTCTTATGAGACTCTGTTATGTCAGTTACCTGGGCAATCTGATACATGACCATGATCTTCCTGAGATCAGATACATTGTGTTATTCATCTTTGTATGTGCCTAGAATATGACAGGCCTTCAGCCCGACCACCACCCTTCACCCCTAATCCTGGCCAAATTTCTTTTTTTATTTATCAACAAAATCAGAACTCTCTCTGTGTAAAAGCAGGCGGGAAATAAGTACGTGCTGAACTCTATCCTAAACCTATAGAAATTTATAGATCCTGTAATGAATTCTTTGTAACTAAGACAGAATAAAAGAAAAATTCAATCCATGTATAAAAAGAAGCAACTAATAAAACAAAACAAAACAAAACAAAACAAAAAACAAAATAGAGTGGTAAATTCTTTATGGGAAAAGTATCATTGTGTCTCTGCTCTAAAAATACATAAATTTTGAGGGACAGAGAAGGGAGTATGTTAAAGATTGAGCAAAGACAGAAAGACATGGGAACACAGGTGCAGCTCTACGGGTTGGGGCAAGAGGGTTCTTTGGGGGCAACTGCTCTAATAGAGAAGGAAGGAAGACCAAGATGCTGATGTGAATGGGTGAAATTAAATAGTCAACGCAGTAAGCCACCAACATGAACATCTGTATCAGAAAGAATTATTAAAATTGCTATACGTATGTATGCACCATTATGAAACACATAAATTTAGTGCATGTGTTTATAAATTTTCATTTATTGTGCATATTTTAAGCCCAGCTTATCAGATTCAGGATAAAAAAAAACCTAGGCAAATCCCTGTGGTGATTTGAAAACCAGCCATAACAAGCAGTTGCTTTTTTGTTAAAAACAAAATATGTGGGGAAAGGGCACTATAAGAAACCTTAAATAAATATACATCCATCACTGATATGTGAATCACAAATATATTAAAATTAAAATATCAGTATGTTGGCATTGATAAATTGAATATTTATCTACTATTCTTTTCCTTTTTATCCACCTTCCCTAACGTTCTATTTCTATCATTGTAATCTTTGGCTACATGTCTATTATGAATAATGTCAGGTTTAGCCAGTAAATGTCTCTATGAGAAACTAGAAAACAAGCATCTATGGCCCATGGCTATTAATTGACAGAAATAAGGACATACTAGTATTCTTTTATCTAGTAGACATATTATAGGGATATACTCATTGCTTGGAAACTTGATCTTGTCAACTGAATCCATAATAATGGAAGTATTAATTTATATGAAGGGACATATTTCAACACCTTTAAATAGTACCTACCATCATAAAAAAGGTAGATTCAAATCCTAATCCTTAGTACCTCTGAACATGATTTTATTTGAAAATTGTTTTTTTGAAGATATTACTAAGTTAAGATGAAGCCATACTGCATTAGAATGAGTCCTAATCCCCATAACTGGTGTGCTTATCAGAAAGCCATGTAAAGGCATGACTCGTGGAAAGGGTTTTCTGACAACAGGCATAGATTGGAAGAACAAGACAAAGAATGCCAAGAGTTTCTGGCAAACATTAGAAACGAGGAAGAGGCAATGAAATATACTTCCCAGAGCCTTCAGAGGAAGCACAGCCTTGCCACAATCTTCATTTTGGACTTCTAGCTTCCAGAAACCTGAAAGAATAAATTTCTGTTTTTTAAGCCACCTGGTTTATGGTAATTTGTTGTAGCAGCCCAAGAAACTGAAACTGTGTGTTAATACAGCACTCTTCATGCTCACTAGATAAGGGATTATAGTAAGAAGTGACATCCATGAACACCTCTAGATAGTGCATCTATATCGGTTTCTTTTAAGAGGGAGAAACTAAAGAATTGGCATAGCATTCCAGTCAGGAGTAAGGACTTTCATTATCAAAGAGATAAAGATTGCAAATTCCAGCTCTAATTGGTTGTGTGACACTGAGCACACAATAAATGTTTTATTTACTTCTCTCACCTCCATTTTCCCATCCATATAATGGCACTAGTAGGCCCTTTTCTATGGCCTAGAGAGATCAAGTACTTCAAGATAACACAACTAGTAGAGTATAGAATCAAGAGATGAGTCTCGTCTTTATGGTTTAAAGGCTTCTGGTTTATTCCACAAGGAAATATATACACAATATAAAAAAGGTTTATGAAAATTCAGCCATTCTGACAGGGCAAATCAGTGAAACTTTCTCAAAAGGAGTGAACATAGAGTGGCTACATTCAGCCCAAGGAAAAGGTTGATAGGTGAAAATGTCAGGGGCCAGACAGACAGGTCAGGGACTCTGGAAGCCTGTCAGACTGGGACTCAAATCCACCAAAGATGCTGAAGTCCCAAAGTGGGTGGCTTGTTTTAGATGAACAGCAAATAGACCCTTGGGATTAAGTAAATGTAGTAGAAAATGAGGCCAAAGAAGTAAGTCAGGCCAATTCTGCAGGGCCTAATTACTTGCTGAGCTCTGGAATACATTCTTGTTAGCAAGGCAACATTGAAGGTTTTTAAGCAAGAGAGTGGCAAAATGTATGAGTTCTATAAACATCATTCAATAATTTAGATTTAGTCAATTAAAAGTATAAACAGTTTGCAAAAAAAAAGTATAAACAGTTTGCAATAGTCCCAGTAATATATAGTGCAGTAACATAACATGTATAATGCATATATATATATTACAGGTGTTGCATGCATATTGACATTTATATTTATCTTTATCTGAAAAGGTATGTACCACAAATAGAGCAGTAATTATCTCTGGTAATAGATATTTTGGCCATGTTTACTTTTACCTTTTTACTTTTCTCTTTGAATGTTTCCCAACTTTTCAGTAATGAACTGCTTTTTGTGTCAGTATCATGGTGAAAATCAAGCTAGGGACAAAGAGGCCAGAAGGAAGAACCTAGCGGTAATCCAGGACAGAAAAGAGAAGATGCTGTGCCCCGGCTGAGCACAAGGCAAGCATGAGATACATTCCCAGGTACAACTGACAGGATGTGGCAATGACTTGCTGGGGAAAGATGTTGGAAAAGTGGAGCTGAAGATGATACAAAGATTTGTACCCAAGACAACAGGAAGGGTGGGGGTTCCATTAACTGAGAGAGAGTTCCCAAGAGAAACAGGTTTGAGCAGAGGGTCAAGAGGGGTACAGATAATGAGCTTAGTTTTAGACATGTAGAATTTGAGGTGACAGCTAGACTGCCATGATTTTGAGAAGAAGCCGCAAGGGCTGTCCCAGAGGGCCAAAGTGTTGAGATAGAAAGAGACAAAAGACATGGGAAGATATTTCCAGAGGAGCTTTAAAAAGCCAAATGATGATGAGTATAATTGTCTGCCTGGTAATAAAATATCAGAAGCCTTCTGATGTAGGTAGATTCACACGAATTGTTTTACTAAGAGATATAAAGTGATGCATTCTTAGAAGATAGATATAATTCACAAATTATAGTTAATGTGCTGTGGAATTATTAGGCGTTCAAATATAACTAAAAATGCAGTAAACTCAACCACCTCATAATAAGGAGCTGACAAGTGACGCAGAAAGTCTGCTTGAAAAAATACATCCCTGCTGCTTGTCACAGTGTCGTCCCAGATTAGGTACATAAATAAACATGTCACTCACAGTGTTTTCACTTCCTCCCACAAGACTGTCAGCAAAGTGGAGTAAGAGAACAAAATCACAGGCCTGACTAACAGAATCAAACAAATAATAGTAACAAAAAATAAAGACCCCTCTTGGCTCGATGCTATGCCGCCTGTAGGTTGTAGAGGAAGAGCCGACGTGTGTCCGGGAGAATGTAGTAAAGACTGCCCATCCTAGTGCAATCACCTTCAGAGTCTAGTGATCACATTGTTCATTTTGGAAGCATTTTGAACACCATATTAAAAAAAAAAAAACCCGCATATTGCCATATTGACATGTCAGTAACAGAGACTGTTTGGCATTGTTACTCTATTGTGTGACCTTCTCTGCCAGATGAGTGAGCAAAAACTGTCAGGCAGATGAATGAGAGTTTGATCCGTAAGATTTTGCTCAAATGGATCATGTATTTAAGCCTCAGCTTCATCAGCTTAATTGGGATTATAATAACAATCTACAGTGCATTGGGAGAAATGACTGGGGGAGGTATTCAAAGAGTTTAGGATATCCTAGTTAAAGGTGGGGTATTCGGGGAAAATTCATTTTTTCTCCCTTCTAAAACCACCTGAAAAAATAGTAAAAGGTGTGAAAACTACAAAGTAGAATGAATCTACCAGAATAAAGAGAACAGGAGAATAGCAAGAAAAAAATAAAAGCTGGATAACAGGATGAATAAAAATTAATTTAGCGGGCATGAGAAAGCTGAATCCTAAACCATTAGTGGGACAACTGGAAAGCAGCCTTGTTTGTGCCAGAGATCTTAAGTCACTCAAGATTTGGCAGCAAGAGGGACCTCTGAAAGTAGGAATAGGGGTCGGGGGGAGGATAAGATTGGTTTAAAGCCTCTTTAAGGAGGAGCTAAATCCTCAAAATCCATCCTCTAGACCTCATGACTGTGCAGCAAACACAGTTCCTTTCTTTTCCTTCCCATCAAAACAGAAGATTAGATGACTTCTTTAGACCAAGTAAAACAAAGGGTGTCTCTGCTTGGTGATGTTGATGCTGCACTGAAAATAAGAAAGTAAGTAAAACTTTGCGTAACAAAATAGAGTTGAAATCCAGCTCTGCTCCCCTACTTGATTATCTTAATCCAGAAAGCCAGCTTAGACTTCAATGCTCGATCTTGGATTTTTTTTTTTTTTTTATCTCCTCAGGTAAAATGTATTAGATCAAGAAAGCCATCTAAAGATACTGATGTTAATTCACTAAACACACACACATTCTTATGGAAAACAGACCAAAACAAACAGAAGTAAGTAAATTGGAGGAACAGAGACTATAAAGGAAAATGAAAAGTTCAAAAGAATCTATCATTAGTATTTCTTATGGATATAAAACACAATATAGGCTGTCCTGTCTAACATGTAGTTTTAGCTGCAAATGGCTATTTAAATTCAAAAGAAGTAAAATTAAATAAAATTAGACATCTTGTTGCTAGTGGATACTGTATTTAGTGGCACATAATGTAGAACATTTACATCATACCAAAAAGTTATGGAAAGTGCTAAAGAAGAGCAACAATTAGTAATAAAAAAAAAAGGACCTTCAGAAATTAAAACCAGAAGAAACTCATTGGAAGAGGTGGAAGATATAGATAAGGAAGTTTCAAATAGAAAGGAGGATGGGAAAGATGACATTCATCTAGGAAGTCCAAAACCAAATTAAAATGATGTCCGGAAATAGAAAGAGAGGAAATAACTTAAAAGAGACTTCCCTAGTATTGAAGGTCAAAAAAGTCCCTGTTCATGGACAGCATAATGGATGAATTTGACCTATGTCAAAGTATACTACTATAATATTTCAGATCACTGGGAAGGAGAAAATTCCCAAATATTCCAGACAAGGGTGGAAAAACACATGACATATGGAAGTTCAGAAATCCAAATATTTTTGCACAGACTTTATGAATTGCAACACTGGAGCTAGGGGAGGAAAATTATTACTAATTTAGAATTTTACATACAGCCAACCATATCAACTTTGTGGGTAAAATAAGGATATTTTATATGGATACATGCTAGGACCCAAATATTTTAGCTCCTGGAAGAGATGTTCTATCAAAACAACAAGTAACCCAAGAAAGAGAAGAAATGGGATTCTGGAATTGCATAATCCAATTCAAGCCAAGGAAGGAGGATGGGAAAGGGAGGAGGAAAGGGAAAGAAAAAGAGAGAAGGAAGCAGGGGGATGATAGCATGAAAGTGAGAGATTCCCAAATGACAACTGTCCATTAAAGATAGCAACGAGTGTGTTAAGAAAGTGCAAAATGCCTTGAAGACATGTCCTCAAGACATTAGCCTGGGTGGTTCAGTTGGTTGAGTGTCCAACTTCGGCTCACGTCATGATCTCACAGTTTGTGGATTTGAGCCCTGCGTTAGGCTCTGTACTGACAGCTCAGAGCCTGGAGCCTCTTTCGAATTGAGTGTCTCCCTCTCTCTCTGCTCCTCCCCTGCTCACAGTCTGTCTCAAAAATGAATAAATATTAAAAACAAAATTTAAATATGTAATAGAAAACTAAGTAAATAGAAAGACACAGATTTTATTAACTTTCAGAAAAACATAGAGTTTGATAAGAAAGAATGAGTAATTATAGTGTGCTACGTGACTAGTCAGTGAATTGATTTCATATACCCAGATGAATGTAAAAATACTGAATATTGAACTAATAATACTTAAGGTAAAATTATGTTGAATGGATGGGACAATGAGAATTCTGTGTGTTATTTTAAGTGTGTCAACTGTATCCATATTCTATTGACAGATTCTAAAAATCAATAAATAATAAAATAACATAACTTCGAGGTAAGGAGGTAAGATTAAAGTATGTTTGTCTCTGTGGAACATTAAATGTGAGGAAGGGAATTCAGAATATTGCTGTTTGTCATAATAACTCTTGTAGAACAAGTTGACTTTTAGCTATGTGCATCTATTACTTTGATGAACATTTTAAGTATTAATATATTAATAAAAGAGTTTAGTGTGTTGTATGGCATATATCAGCTCTCAATAAATGGCAGCTGGATCTGAATCAGGAATATAATCAACTTTGTGTTTACTATGACCAAAGCTTTCTCCTTTCAGGCCACTCTCAAATACAAGCAGTTAGAAGTATTTATGTAAGTTTATTATGTTGAGGTAATTTGTCCTATAGGCCTAGAATTACACAGCAGTTTATCCAGAGCCTACAGATCTGTAGATATGTTTTCTCTTTTCTTTTTTCTATTCTCTCTCTTTTCCCCCCAACATCCCCTCTTTCTCATCTGTTTTCAGTACTTGAAATCAAGAATTTTTTTTTCTAGTGTCTCTTGGAAGTTAGAATATATGGCATAACTGGCCCACGTTCCCACATGGCAACAATGAGCTGAAGTTGACTAGTGGCTTCCCCCTTTAAATGAGGCACATGCTCTCCAGGTTGCCATAGACTTACAGCTCCCTTTTACCTCTTCCTGAACCTGACTTTATGAAAGTGCATTATTTATCTGACATTGACATGGGGGTAAAAGAGTCTGCATTTTCAACTCTCACTTAAAAAATGAGGAGCCATTTTTACCCTGATGATTTTACTATTGGTTAAGTTTCATATGCTTATTTGCATTTTCTTATAAATGTCAACTTGACAGGTGCATATGAATGGAATTTGCAGAAGGGACTGTGGCTAGAGAAAGAATGTGAGAGCCATCATCACATAGTGATGTACTTGGCACCTGGACACTTGACCAGATTTCCTAGGAGCCAGATGTCTACATATAGGGACCATTGGCAGGGAGTAAGAATGTGTGGGTGTGGTCTTTCAGCACAGCAATGTGGTTCTTCTCTTCATTCCTGTCAGAGATACTGGAGAGTGGCAGAGATAACAAGAACAGAAGGATCTCTACGAATACTCCATAATCCCTTCATCCTTACAAAGGCATGCTCAGGTCAAGGAGGTCTTTAGTATCAGAGGCTTTAAGCTTGGCTTTATAGATGACCTACTAGGTGGTACTTCATAATCTATGTGGGTGACATGTTAATAAACAATTAGAACATAGTAGAAATGTCATTTAAAAAAATGCTAAGAGAGCACAGAACATAGTACAGGACTGTGACTTGGTAAGAGTAAAAGAAAGCTTCAAGAAGTGACACCTGAAGAGTATTTTGATGAATGAGAGATCAGTAGGTGAATTAAGGAGAGAATTCACATTGGAAATACATTTCAAGAGCTTTAATTTACTCATTGTTTGGTTTAACCATTTATTCAGCCACTCGGTTCATTGTACGCTTACAGAGGGCGTACAGAGCTAAAATACAATAGGCCTTGCTCTCAGAAAGCTTATAGTCTAGTGTAAAAGGTAGACACATACAATTATTACAATAAAAGCTAATAAATGACAGAATAGCAGTAATTTAAAAAGTAACAAGAATGCTCAGTCTCTGGGGAAGTTATCAGCTCTAGAATGATTGTTGAACTCCAAAGACACCATGATTTCTCTGAGAAAGCATGATGCTATAATTGACTTTTAAGACTATTTACAATGAAGAGATAAAGAAGAGAAATCCAGTGAGCTAAAAATTCAGTGGTATAAGGAATAGAAGGAAGAAAATACATCCAAGAATAGTGATAACTAATGAATCAAATAAGAAATTGGTTCTTTATTAATAAGCTTTTAAATATATATTTAAATATAATATATAACATACATATAAATAATTATTTACCAGTGTTGATAATAAAGAAAAGATTAAGTGGACTTTGTTTTGTGACTTTCATAAGCTTCAGACTGATTGAAAGGAAACAAACAAAAGGCAATGATGTAGATCAGTACTTCCTAGAATATATGTTACAAAACTTTGAGTACTTGAAATGCATTTCAAATGTAAAAGTTCCCCTCTTTGATAAAGCCAGGATTTGTTTGCTGTATTTACCACTATTTTGTGGCTGATTGGGCATAATATACTCTCTGTAATGTCTACTGTCTCTATTATTTTAAACACCCCATGTTCTCAAAAGAGGCAAAGCTGCAATTAAAGAAATAAATAAAATAAATATGGGGAGATATTATAATACTCGATTTTATGATTGTATGAAAAAGATCTATTAAATCCGCTCAGAGCCATTTTAAGGATAAGGAAAATTCTGTGCAGTAAAAATATGAAATGTCTCTTTAGTTATGACTTTCAGTGTTGAAGCAACAAATCATTCCATTTTTATTTTGTTTAAAAACTTGGTATCTTTGCCTCAGTATTATGATATGAAAATCTCATGGTTCAGAGTTACACATGGGCAACATGAGATGTGGAAAGAGATTTAGAGGAAGGTGGAACTGAATTCAAATTCTGACATTGTCATTTAATGGGTGAAACATAAGTCAAGTAACTTCCTTCTTACTTTATTTTCCTCATTTGTTAATTTTTTTAACATTTATTTACTTTTGAGATGGAGAGAGACAGAAAATGAATGGGGGAGGGCCAGAGAGAGAGGGAGACACAGAATCTGAAACAGGCTCCAGGTTCTGAGCTGTTAGCACAGAGCCCAACGCGGGGCTCGAACTCACGGACCGCGAGATCATGACCCGAGCCGAAGTCCGATGCTTAACCGACTGACCCACCCAGGTGCCCCTTTATTTTCCTCATTTGTAAAAGAAGAGTGTTTCTGCCTCACTTCCAAGTCTTTCAGCAGCCCGTGCTTACCTAGAAGTTATCTGTTCTAATTTGATATCCCAATGCTTAACTAATAGTTTCTAGGGACCAAGGACTATATCTTTTTTTTTTTTTCTCTTCTTTCCATATATTCAGTATCTACCAAACACTGTATATTCAGTATCTATGTTCCTGGTGCATAGAAGGCATGCTACTGGTGTTGGTAGCCCCTTAATAAAAAAAGTCCACACAATTGAGTGACAGTAGTAATAATTCTCTGCATTGCTGATGGTGTTTTCTGTCCCATCTTGTGCATATATACACACATACCTATACACACACACCATAGGCACAGCTTGATGCTTCTTCATTAAAAAAAATAAGCCCAGTCAACACAGAGATACAACGATGCCATGTGCTAGTGAATGCAGTCTGAATCAAAACCATGGCTCTCTTATTAGCTGCTTCAGAACAGGCCCCCTCATGAGCATTCAATTTAGATTTAAAAGAGCAAGGAGGAAAGTTATTGCATGCTAATTATCTTTAACTTCTACCTTTACATGGATGATTAGAGATGACAGGATAACTGCCAACCGGGCAGAGCTGCTTCCATGAGAGGAGGGGCGTACATGCTTCAGTATCCCTCCCTCCCACCTTTCTGGCCCAACAGGCTCCATCAGTTTCACTTATCCCATACTTTCAACAATGTCATGGGGTCAAAACAGCCTCAGTGTAAACAAGACAGTCTCACTGTGTCAGTCATGAAGCTGAAATTCTAGATGTGGCAGATGAGTTCTACCTTAGTATGATAGTAACTTTCCTGACTCCGGACTTGCCCTCCTTCTAGTTTCTCTATGTGTTCCGATAATGCCCTGTGCCTCCCTTAACAAAATGTATTTTATGTGTGTTTCTTTCACACAGACTAGGTATTTTGGGGGGAAGTGACTAAGATTTTGGATTTCTTTTTTCTCAGAACTAACACATATCAGGTACTCAATACATGTTTATTAGTTGGACAAATGATATAATCAAACCTGAGAGGGACAACCATGTGGCAGCGAGCATATAGGAAAAAGTAAAGTATCTGGTGTGAGTTATATGGGTTCTCAGTCCTGTGCTTGATTTGTACAAGTGTCAGTCGTTGGGCTCTAGAAATGCAAAGCAAAGGGCTTCTTCCTGCCAAATTCGTGATCCTTGATTAATTCTTTCTGCTGATGTGAACTGAAAGAAACCAAAGGAAACCCACTTTCCTTTTTTCCCCCTTAAAGCCTTGAGTCATCTAGAGTCGTCGTATGATTTAGGCTTCTTTTCCTTGTCTTGGATTGAAGAAACTTCTAGACAGAAGGCATGTCTAGTTGTCAAGTGAAGTTCCCAAGCCTTGCTACTTAGGATACTATAAGAAAGTGGAAGAGAGAGAGGAAAAAAAAATGGTTTTTATACATTCTTTTACCTCTGCCACAACAAATGCCATATAAGTAGACTAGAAGTGGGCCAAGAGGTGGGTTACAGTAACATATAGACCTAGGATCCATAATTGTTATGACACCAGGCAGAGCCTCCAAAGGGCAGACTGGAGAGAACAGAGAAAAGGTGGGGTTGATCACACATTGTAAGAACTACATGAGACACATAATCTTGTTTAACCCTTTGAACAATTTATGACATAGGTATGACCATTATTATACTTTTTATAGATAAGTAAACATAAGTTGAGATACCTTCTATAATTTGTTCAAGGGCACACAGCTAGTGAGTAGTGAAACCAAACCTCAAACCCATCTATGGTTGGCTTATTCCAACGTGCATGTTATTAACTATTATACCATATTGCCCCAGGCAGATGTAGATGATCTAAGAAAAATATACTAATGTACTACATAAACACAATGCTATTCTATCTTTATTCTGGCTAAGTTAGTGCTAGATTTGTTTTTAAAAGAACTGCAAACTTAGTCTCCAAGCCTAATATCTGCCAGAGCTTTATTTTTTTTTGCCTTTTCCTTTATTATTATTATTTTAATTTAAGAAAATTTCCAGTATCCCATCTATATCTTTCTATAACATATGTAGGTTCAGGGTGGGCAGAGTTGTGAAGGCTGATTAGATATCAAAGTACCAGCTGTGGGTCTCACTTCTGTTATTCCCTTCCTTGGCAGTCAGACAAACACATGAAAAAAAGGAAAAAAAAAAAAAAAAGAAACAAAGGAGGAGAGACTGCTGTATTTTAGTTGTGCTCTCCAGAGAAACAGACAGACTTTACATATTCCCCATTATGAATTTATCCCACTGTGTTGCCCTGGGACAGTGAAAGAACAGAGCAGCAGGTGTGTGCACTACTGAAGATGATCAAAGTAAGGGAGATACTGTGCATGGCTCTTCCTCCTGGATGGAGAATTTATGAAGATGGCTTGGTGTCTGATAAAGAACAGAGGACAACCAAAGAAGCTCTGGACTAAGTCTGCAATGTATTTGACATGATGAGCTCTAGAAATGTTGCGTGATGACAGCAGTGAGGACTGTAGCTTGAAGTAACATATGCAAATACACGGCCAATGACACAGATCTATGAAAAAGGAAAACAACCCCCCCATTAGTTTTCCTTGGTAACCTAACAGGTGTTTGTTTGTTTGTTTTCCATGGTTTTCCTAGTGACAAATTATATTATGAATGGTATGTACTGTAACTAGTCCCCTGGTACCCAAACGCTGAAACATAATTTTCTTACTAAGGTGACTAAACACACCATTATCTGTTCCCAAATAGCTTTTTTTCTTGCTTCTCCTCATGCTTCTCATGAACTCTGTATTCCCTATACTCTCTGATCATCTCACCCTTCCCTGCAGTGACTGATCTTGTGCCTTTACACATTCTGTTTCCTCTAATCAAATTGCTTTTTCCCCTTCCTTTTCTCCCTGATCTGCCAAAATTTCTGAATGGTATCATTTTTTTAATACCTAAATTATATGTTGCCTCTTCTCTGAAGTCTTTCTCAACCACCTAAGACATTTTCTCCTCTGGAGTCCCACTGCACTGTGATGGCATGTGACACATAGCCTACCAGAATGGAAATAAGTTTTATTGACATACCATACATGTTTTCTTTTTTTTTTTTTTTTTTTTTTTTTTTTATTTATATATGAAATTTATTGTCAAATTGGTTTCCATACAACACCCAGTGCTCATCCCAAAAGGTGCCCTCCTCAGTACCCATCACCCACCCTCTCCTCCCTCCCACCCCCCATCAACCCTTAGTTTGTTCTCAGTTCTCAACAGTCTCTTATGCTTTGGCTCTCTCCCACTCTAACCTCTTTTTTTTTTTTTTTTTTTTTTTTGTTCCCCTCCCCCATGGGTTTCTCTTAAGTTTCTCAGGATCCACATAAGAGTGAAACCATATGGTATCTGTCTTTCTCTGTATGGCTTATTTCACTTAGCATCACACTCTCCAGTTCCATCCACGTTGCTACAAAAGGCCATATTTCATTTTTTCTCATTGCCACGTAGTACTCCATTGTGTATATAAACCACAATTTCTTTATCCATTCATCAGTTGATGGACATTTAGGCTCTTTCCATAATTTGGCTATTGTTGAGAGTGCTGCTATGAACATTGGGGTACAAGTGCCCCTATGCATCAGTACTCCTGTGTCCCTTGGATAAATTCCTAGCAGTGCTATTGCTGGGTCATAGGGTAGGTCTATTTTTAATTTTCTGAGGAACCTCCACACTGCTTTCCAGAGCGGCTGCACCAATTTGCATTCCCACCAACAGTGCAAGAGGGTTCCCGTTTCTCCACATCCTCTCCAGCATCTATAGTCTCCTGATTTGTTCATTTTGGCCACTCTGACTGGCGTGAGGTGATACCTGAGTGTGGTTTTGATTTGTATTTCCCTGATAAGGAGCGACGCTGAACATCTTTTCATGTGCCTGTTGGCCATCCGGATGTCTTCTTTAGAGAAGTGTCTATTCATGTTTTCTGCCCATTTCTTCACTGGGTTATTTGCTTTTCGGGTGTGGAGTTTGGTGAGCTCTTTATAGATTTTGGATACTAGCCCTTTGTCCGATATGTCATTTGCAAATATCTTTTCCCATTCCGTTGGTTGCCTTTTAGTTTTGTTGGTTGTTTCCTTTGCTGTGCAGAAGCTTTTTATCTTCATAAGGTCCCAGTAATTCACTTTTGCTTTTAATTCCCTTGCCTTTGGGGATGTGTCGAGTAAGAGATTGCTACGGCTGAGGTCAGAGAGGTCTTTTCCTGCTTTCTCCTCTAAGGTTTTGATGGTTTCCTGTCTCACATTCAGGTCCTTTATCCATTTGGAGTTTATTTTTGTGAATGGTGTGAGAAAGTGGTCTAGTTTCAACCTTCTGCATGTTGCTGTCCAGTTCTCCCAGCACCATTTGTTGAAGAGACTGTCTTTTTTCCATTGGATATTCTTTCCTGCTTTGTCAAAGATGAGTTGGCCGTACGTTTGTGGGTCTAGTTCTGGGATTTCTATTCTATTCCATTGGTCTATGTGTCTGTTTTGGTGCCAATACCATGCTGTCTTGATGATGACAGCTTTGTAGTAGAGGCTAAAGTCTGGGATTGTGATGCCTCCTGCTTTGGTCTTCTTCTTCAAAATTACTTTGGCTATTCGGGGCCTTTTGTGGTTCCATATGAATTTTAGGATTGCTTGTTCTAGTTTCGAGAAGAATGCTGGTGCAATTTTGATTGGGATTGCATTGAATGTGTAGATAGCTTTGGGTAGTATTGACATTTTGACAATATTTATTCTTCCAATCCATGAGCAGGGAATGTCTTTCCATTTCTTTAAATCTTCTTCAATTACCTTCATAAGCTTTCTATAGTTTTCAGCATACAGATCCTTTACATCTTTGGTTAGATTGATTCCTAGGTATTTTATGCTTCTTGGTGCAATTGTGAATGGGATCAGTTTCTTTATTTGTCTTTCTGTTGCTTCATTGTTAGTGTATAAGAATGCAACTGATTTCTGTACATTGATTTTGTATCCTGCAACTTTGCTGAATTCATGTATCAGTTCTAGCAGACTTTTGGTGGAGTCTATCGGATTTTCCATGTATAATATCATGTCATCTGCAAAGAGCGAAAGCTTGACTTCATCTTTGCCAATTTTGACGCCTTTGATTTCCTTTTGTTGTCTGATTGCTGATGCTAGAACTTCCAGCACTATGTTAAACAACAGCGGTGAGAGTGGGCATCCCTGTCGTGTTCCTGATCTCAGGGAAAAAGCTCTCAGTTTTTCCCCGTTGAGGATGATGTTAGCTGTGGGCTTTTCATAAATGGCTTTTATGATCTCTAAGTATGTTCCTTCTATCCCGACTTTCTCAAGAGTTTTTATTAAGAAAGGGTGCTGGATTTTGTCAAAGGCCTTTTCTGCATCGATTGACAGGATCATATGGTTCTTCTCTTTTTTTTTGTTAATGTGATGTATCACGTTGATTGATTTGCGAATGTTGAACCAGCCCTGCATCCCAGGAATGAATCCCACTTGATCATGGTGAATAATTCTTTTTATATGCCGTTGAATTCGATTTGCTAGTATCTTATTGAGAATTTTTGCATCCATATTCATCAGGGATATTGGCCGGTAGTTCTCTTTTTTTACTGGGTCTCTGTCTGGTTTAGGAATCAAAGTAATACTGGCTTCATAGAATGAGTCTGGAAGTTTTCCTTCCCTTTCTATTTCTTGGAATAGCTTGAGAAGGATAGGTATTATCTCTGCTTTAAACGTCTGGTAGAACTCCCCTGGGAAGCCATCTGGTCCTGGACTCTTGTTTGTTGGGAGATTTTTGATAACCGATTCAATTTCTTCGCTGGTGATGGGTCTGTTCAAGCTTTCTATTTCCTCCTGATTGAGTTTTGGAAGAGTGTGGGTGTTCAGGAATTTGTCCATTTCTTCCAGGTTGTCCAATTTGTTGGCATATAATTTTTCACAGTATTCCCTGATAATTGTTTGTATCTCTGAGGGATTGGTTGTAATAATTCCATTTTCATTCATGATTTTATCTATTTGGGTCATCTCCCTTTTCTTTTTGAGAAGCCTGGCTAGAGGTTTGTCAATTTTGTTTATTTTTTCAAAAAACCAACTCTTGGTTTCGTTGATCTGCTCTACAGTTTTTTTAGATTCTATATTGTTTATTTCTGCTCTGATCTTTATTATTTCTCTTCTTCTGCTGGGTTTAGGCTGCCTTTGCTGTTCTGCTTCTATTTCCTTTAGGTGTGCTGTTAGATTTTGTATTTGGGATTTTTCTTGTTTCTTGAGATAGGCCTGGATTGCAATGTATTTTCCTCTCAGGACTGCCTTCGCTGCGTCCCAAAGCGTTTGGATTGTTGTATTTTCATTTTCGTTTGTTTCCATATATTTTTTAATTTCTTCTCTAATTGCCTGGTTGACCCACTCATTCGTTAGTAGGGTGTTCTTTAACCTCCATGCTTTTGGAGGTTTTCCAGACTTTTTTCTGTGGTTGATTTCAAGCTTAATAGCGTTGTGGTCTGAAAGTATGCATGGTATGATTTCAATTCTTGTAAACTTATGAAGGGCTGTTTTGTGACCCAGTATATGATCTATCTTGGAGAATGTTCCATGTGCACTCGAGAAGAAAGTATATTCTGTTGCTTTGGGATGCAGAGTTCTAAATATATCTGTCAAGTCCATCTGATCCAATGTCTCATTCAGGGCCCTTGTTTCTTTATTGATCGTGTGTCTAGATGATCTATCCATTTCTGTAAGTGGGGTGTTAAAGTCCCCTGCAATTACCACATTCTTATCAATAAGGTTGCTTGTGTTTATGAGTAATTGTTTTATATATTTGGGCGCTCCGGTATTCGGCGCATAGACATTTATAATTGTTAGCTCTTCCTGATGGATAGACCCTGTCACTATTATATAATGTCCTTCTTCATCTCTTGTTACAGCCTTTAATTTAAAGTCTAGTTTGTCTGATATAAGGATGGCTACTCCAGCTTTCTTTTGGCTTCCAGTAGCATGATAAATAGTTCTCCATCCCCTCACTCTCAATCTAAAGGTGTCCTCAGGTCTAAAATGAGTCTCTTGTAGACAGCAAATAGATGGGTCTTGTTTTTTTATCCATTCTGATACCCTATGTCTTTTGGTTGGCGCATTTAGTCCATTTACATTCAGTGTTATTATAGAAAGATATGGGTTTAGAGTCATTGTGATGTCTGTATGTTTTATGCTTGTAGTGATGTCTCTGGTACTTTGTCTCACAGGGTCCCCCTTAGGATCTCTTGTAGGGCTGGTTTAGTGGTGACAAATTCCTTCAGTTTTTGTTTGTTTGGGAAGACCTTTATCTCTCCTTCTATTCTAAATGACAGACTTGCTGGATAAAGGATTCTCGGCTGCATATTTTTTCTGTCTAGCACACTGAAAATCTCGTGCCAATTCTTTCTGGCCTGCCAAGTTTCAAAAGAGAGATCAGTCACGAGTCTTATAGGTCTCCCTTTATATGTGAGGGCACGTTTACCCCTTGCTGCTTTCAGAATTTTCTCTTTATCCTTGTATTTTGCCAGTTTCACTATGATATGTCGTGCAGAAGATCGATTCAAGTTACGTCTGAAGGGAGTTCTCTGTGCCTCTTGGATTTCAATGCCTTTTTCCTTCCCCAGTTCAGGGAAGTTCTCAGCTATTATTTCTTCAAGTACCCCTTCAGCACCTTTCCCTCTCTCTTCCTCCTCTGGGATACCAATGATGCGTATATTATTTCTTTTTAGTGTATCACTTAGTTCTCTAATTTTCCCCTCATATTCCTGGATTTTTTTATCCCTCTTTTTCTCAGCTTCCTCTTTTTCCATAACTTTATCTTCTAGTTCACCTATTCTCTCCTCTGCCTCTTCAATCCGAGCCGTGGTGGTTTCCATTTTGTTATGCATTTCGTTTAAAGCGTTTTTCAGCTCCTCGTGACTGTTCCTTAGTCCCTTGATCTCTGTAGCAAGAGATTCTCTGCTGTCAGCTATACTGTTTTCAAGCCCAGCGATTAATTTGATGACTATTATTCTAAATTCACTTTCTGTTATATTATTTAAATCCTTTTTGATCAGCTCATTAGCTGTTGTTATTTCCTGGAGATTCTTCTGAGGGGAATTCTTCCGCTTGGTCATTTTGGATAGTCCCTGGCGTGGTGAGGACCTGCAGGGCACTTCCCCTGTGCTGTGGTGTATAACTGGAGTTGGTGGGCGGAGCCGCAGTCAGACCTGATGTCTGCTCCCAGCCCACCGCTGGGGCCACAGTCAGACTGGTGCGTGCCTTCTCTTCCCCTCTCCTAGGGGCGGGATTCACTGTGGGGTGGGGTGGTCTGTCTGGGCTACTTGCACACTGCCAGGCTTGTGATGCTGGGGATCTGGCGTCTTAGCTGGGGTGGGTAGGCAAGGTGCACAGGGGCAGGAGGGGCAGGCTTAGCTTGCTTCTCCTTAGGTGATCCACTTCAGGAGGGGCCCTGTGGCAACAAGAGGGAGTCAGATCCGCTGCCGGAGGTTTGGCTCCGCAGAAGCGCAGAGTTGGGTGTTTGCGCGGAGCGAGCAAGTTCCCTGGCAGGAACTGGTTCTCTTTGGGATTTTGGCTGGGGGATGGGCGGGGAAGATGGCGCTGGCGAGCGCCTTTGTTCCCCACCAAACTGAGCTCTGTCGTCCGGGGGCTCAGCAGCTCTCCTTCCCTTTGTCCTCCAGCCTTCCCGCTTTCTGAGCAGAGCTGTTAACTTATGACTTCCCAGACGCTAAGTCGCGCTTGCTGTCGGAACACAGTCCGTCAGGCCCCTCCGCTTTTTGCAAGCCAGACTCGGGGGCTCTGCTTGGCCGGCGAGCCGCCCCTCCGCCCCGGCTCCCTCCCGCCAGTCCGTGGAGCGCGCACCGCCTCGCCGCCCTTCCTACCCTCTTCCGTGGGCCTCTCGTCTGCGCTTGGCTCCGGCGACTCCGTTCTGCTAATCCTCTGGCGGTTTTCTGGGTTGTTTAGGCAGGTGTAGGTGGAATCTAAGTGATCAGCAGGACGCGCGGTGAGCCCAGCGTCCTCCTACGCCGCCATCTTCCTCAAGGTCCACATGTTTTCAATATATATTGATTACCATCAGGATGAATAAAAACAGGAAAAAAAAATCTGTCTTCATGCTGTTTAGAATTATAATGGAGAAGATAGACAATAGACAAGCAATTAAGCATATAGTAAAATGCTGGGTCTTTGTACATTATAGAAAGAAAAAATATAGAAGTGGAGAGTGACAGGGGAAGGTCATCGAGAGGGGCCTTTCAGAAGGTGGCTTGAGCTGGGAACTGGAGTGAGGGAGCCAGCCACATGGATATTTGGAGGTGCACCGTTCCTGAAGCAGGGGTAATTGGAAATATCTGAGGAACAGTAGAAGGATGTTGTGCCTGGGGAGAAGTGCAGAAATGAGGTCAGAAAACAAGTCATGGGTATGATAGCATTGCCCTATAGGCATGGCAAGGACTTTGAGTTCTAAATGTGAGTAGAAACCATGACAGGGCTGAAAGCAGGAGGCTAATATCAAGTGGTTGACTTTGTTTGCTGTGAAGAAGGGATCATAGGGATGAGGAGAGGAGCAGGGAGTCAAGGTTGAAGGGCTCTGCAGTGCTCTAGAGAGAAGAGAGGGAAGCTGGTTTGAACTATACACTTTAATCCAACTGTTCTCTTGAGCCAGCATTCTCTCTGGGTTTCAGATGCACTCAGCCCTTCCTACTCCAACCTTTGCCTTTGGTGTCCCACATCAGGAATAGTCCCCTAGCTGGTCATCTAATGCCCATCTTCCAGATCTTATTTCACTTGGCATCTCCTCAGAGAAGCCATCCCTGATTATTCTATCTGAATTCAGCCACCTCAGAAAGCTTCTATCCAACCCACCAGTGTGTTTTCTTCACAATACTCATAACTATGCAGATATCTCTTGTTTATTGATTTGTAAATCCATTCATTCATTCTGTTTCTCTTCCACTTGAATGAAGGAGCATGAAGACAGGGGTCTTGTCTCTTTTGTTCATTGGTATATATCCCCACTGCCTAACAGCCATGCCTGGTACATCAGAGGTATACTACTAAGAATTTGTTGATGAATAAATGATAAATGAAACAGTGACTGAATGAACTAGCAGAGTGGAGTAGGCAGTTTGGTGCCCATAGGAGGCATACTTGGCCCAATCTTGAAAAATTAGGGAAGGGTACTTAAAAGAGATTGTTATAGATTGCAAATTCTATATGAAGAAGAGTAGCTTTCTTTATATTTTTTTAAATTTTCCTCACTTGAGGACTTGATGAAAGCATTTCCTCCAGATATAATATAAAGAACATCCCCCATTCAGACTTCTATTTCACTCCTTGTATTCACAGGAAAGCCCAAGAGTCTCTCATCCTCTCTTTGTGTATCATATTTGTTCTTGCCTCACACCGTGTCAGGTTGGGTTCTCATACTGAACCCTTATTGCTGTTTACACAAAATATCTGCTTATGCATTGGTCAGACTTCTTACAAGTGCCAAGCTCTTTGTTTATGCTCACTAGGTCATCAAGGCATTGGGTGCCATCTATACTTAATATCCTGGAAATGGCTGTGGTTGGCTGCATCTATGCATAGTTTTACATTGTGATATAAGTAATTACTTTCCCCCAAATCTCTGTGTCCAGAGTCATACGACTGGAAAGGAGTGGATCCACCTAATACCAAAACAGATTTTTTTTTCATTATATTATACTACACACTGACATTCTGTATCTCAGCACTAATCCTTTATTATTATTTTTTGAGAAAAGGCAATATGTTAAATTATTGAATAAAGCTCTTATTATGGCCAGGATGTATTTTAAGCATTTAATAATTCATTGTCACATAATCCTTTATCCCAACCACAATCCTGTCCTTAGCCAAAGCATCACTAAGACACTTTGTGACTGCGAAAAGTGTGGAGGAAATCTACATCTAACCAAAGTTCTCACAGCTACTAAATCAGTGGAGGTGAGTTTCAAGCCTGTTTGTCTAAGACCAACAAAGCACACCTTATGTTCTAATCACTGCATTATCATCACTAATCCCAATGAAAAGCTAAATATTTAAAAATATCCTGCCCAAAGTTCCAGTGCCTCTACTTGCCTTTAGATATTTTGTTTAATAAACTGTTTTCTTTTTATTTTTTTCAACATCTCTACTGCTTGATCCTCAGAAAATTATGAAGAATGTATGATTTCTCCCTAAATGTGCTTATAATGTAATTAACTCCACTTCATTTGATAAACACTTATTGAGAATTGATTATATACCAAGAAAATCATCAAGTAGTGGGAATATTTAGATGAATGAGACATGGTTCTTCCTCTGGAAAAGTTTATATCCTACTGGGAGAAACAGTCATTAAAGCAATTAATTGCAATGATCCATGCAGGAGTTGAAATAAAGACATGTCAGTGTAGAAAAACAGAAAAATTACTTCTCCTAAGAGGATTTGAGAAAACCTTATGGAGTAGGTGATATTTGAATGTCCAGAGGGATAAGTCAATGTTCACCAAGGCATCTTGTATACCAAGCAGTTTTACGGCAGCAAGATGTAGGTGTATGATGTATTAGCAGTGTTTAGGGGCTATCCCTCACCCTGTAGTGACCAAATTGCATGTGTGGGAGGAAATTAAGGGGATATAGTGAAGGGGATGATGACAAAGATAGTTCCAGGAAACAGCCTGCACTGGCATACTAAAAAGTTTAGGATTCACAAAGCCACAATCGGATATTACCTTACACGTGTTAGGATAGTTATTATCAAAAAGACAAGAGATAACAAATGTTGGTGAGGCCATGGAGAAAAGGGAACCCTAGTAAACTATTGGTGGAAGTATAAATTGTTACATATAGCAATTTTGGAAAGTAGTATAGAGGTTCCTTTAAAGATTAAAAACAGAACTCGTATATGATCCAGCAATCCCATTTCTGGAAATATACCCTGAGGAAATGAAATCACTGTCTTAAATATTTGAATTCTTATATTCATTGCAGCATTGTTGACAATAGCCAAGATATGGAAACAATCTAAATGTCCATAAATGGATGAATGGATAAAGTAAATGTGGTATATATGAATGCGATGGAATATTAGCTTTAAAAAAAGGAAGAAACCATGCCATTTGCAACAACACAGATGAACCTGGAGGGCATTATGTTAAGTGAAATAACTCACCAAAGAAAAAAAATATGTATCACTTATCACTTACACGTAGAATCTTTTTTTCTTTAAGTTTTTTAAATATAATTTAATATATTTTTTAATGTAATTTATTTTTGAGAGACAGAGCAAGAGCAGGGGAGGGGCAGAGAGACAGAGGGAGACACAGAATCCGAAGCAGGCTCCAGGCTCTGCGCTGTCAGCATAGAGCCTGATGCAGGGCTTGAACTCATGAACCATGAGATCATGACCTGAAACGATGTTGAACACTCAACCGACTGAGTCACCCAGGCACCCCTTAAATGTAGAATCTTAAAAAAAGCAAAAAACAAAAACCTGTAGAAATAGAGACTAGAATGGTGATAGTCAGGAGCTGGAGGGTAGAGGAAATGGGTAGATGTTGGTCAAAAAATAAAAACTTTCAGTTAAAGGATAATAAATTCTGAGGATCTAATGTATAGTATGGTGATTATAGTTAATATTATGTTGTATACTTTAAGAGATACTATACTAAGAGAATAGATTTTAAGCATTCCCTTCATGTACACACAAAAAGGTAACTTTGAGGTGATTAATGTGCTAATGAATTGGATCATGGTAAATATTTCACAATGTATATGTACATCAGTCACACAGTACACTTTCAATACATATAATTTTATTTGTCAATTATATCTCAGTAATCTGGAAAAAAAATAACTTCAGTCTTCATCTGGAAGGCAATAGAGCACACTTAGAGGTTTAAAGAGTAAAGGGACCCTGTGAAAAAGTTAAACATAGAATGTAAGATGGAAGAGAAGTTCATATTCCTGTATATTTACTAGGAATGCAAATCATATGCTAGAGACAGCTAGAAAATTCTTTCTCCTACTCACCTCATACAACAATGCTGATGCTTCCCTCTCTGTCCCTACTGTGGATGTTCCATGTTAGATCTGTACTACATGGGAAGTGTCAAAACGTTATTCACTAGAGCAGGAAAGTCTTCCAGCATCCAGCATCCATAAAACTATGGATCTTCTTGTCTCTTTTCCATTTGCTCCAATCTAGACCGTTGTATTCACTAAGGGATAAGCAAAAAGATAGGGAACTATAGATTTCAAGAACATGGGTTCTGGAGCTTAGCTGCATAGATTCATATCCTGGCTATGTTTATTAGCTGTATGAGCTTGGAAATGTGACTCATTTTCCTCATCTGTAAAATGGAGATCATATTATTCTTATCTACCTGTGGTGGTGGTGAAAGAATTAAACGACTTAATACATGTAAAGTACTCTACATAGTTAGTGCCTGGCATAAAGTGCTCAGTGAGTATTTTATTGTTATTCTAGTATCCAAAATTGGTTATAGATTACAAGATGTCTGGCCATTGTAATCTCTACTGGGAAGATCCATGTAAACAGAATTGGCGTCCATACTGATGCTATTGCCTAAGGTGCTTCCCCAAGAAAGGAAAGCCAGTAGCCCCTGCTGAGTATTTACCATATACTGGGTACATTAACATGAATTATGTCACTTAACCTCACATCTACAGAGTGTTTGATACATAATGTATTCATTTATATGCTGTATTATCTTTCTTTTATTAAAAAAGGAAAAGGAGGCATAACAAGGTTAAGTCACTTGCACAAGGTCACAGAGGTAAGAAGTGTTAAGACAGGGGCGCCTGGGTGGCGCAGTCGGTTAAGCGTCCGACTTCAGCCAGGTCACGATCTTGCAGTCCGTGAGTTCGAGCCCCGTGTCGGGCTCTGGGCTGATGGCTCAGAGCCTGGAGCCTGTTTCCGATTCTGTGTCTCCCTCTCTCTCTGCCCCTCCCCCGTTCATGCTCTGTCTCTCTCTGTCCCAAAAATAAATAAACGTTGAAAAAAAAAATTTTTAAAAAAAGAAGTGTTAAGACAAGGATTCTCAACAGGTTAGTCTGACTGTAAATTCATTGTCTGTTTGATTTCATTACACTTCCCTACATTTCAGGTTACAGAGGTCAAAGTAGTTTAATATTTTTATCTTCTGTGGTTAAAAAGAGTAGATGGCACCAAAACAAACAAAAAAAAAACCCTTGTTTGTATCACTTCTATAATTTGTACTCCTTATGTTTGTATAACAGATGTTTTCTTCTAAATTCTTTCACATTTCCTGTCCCATTTGCTTCTGATAGCAGCATATGTATTATTATTGCCTGTTTTATACATGATAGCACTAAGGAACCAAGTCATAGCCCCTTTCTTTTCCCTGAGTTGCTCTGAATCGAATCTTCTGGGTATGTGTTAGGTCTTTCAAACTTTTTTGATGATGGGCCAGGCTTCATCATTATTTTGGACTCTCTGCTTCCTTGGTATTTTATGGCAACCATCCACATGTATACATTGTTGTTTGTCAGGGGCTTGAAACTTCAAAAGGAAATATTTGAGTATCAGGATAAACCTGAGTAGTATAAGTAAATGTAATATAAAAGTGATTGAAAAATTTTTTGAATCAAACTCATTAAGAGCCAACTTGATAGTCAGTAGTCATAAGACTCCCATTTTCAGAGGTTAATTGTGTGGCATAGGCTTGATATGAGACCCAGCACATTTAATGGGCTAATAGTAAGGGATAGTCTAGTTTCACCTTATATGTAATTATAACACACATCAACCCTATAGGGTCAGAGTCTACATGTTTAAATTGAGGCGGAGAGGTGTACATCTAACATTATTATCTAACTCTCAATACTATTATATCTACTAGTCAATATCATATAATTCAATTTTCTAGAGCACTATAGAATTCACCTTTTATGACATGCATTACAAAGAAAAAAAAATCATTTGAGAATATTGAAGGAAACATTGATTAGATTAAAAACCACACAGTAAATGTCTAACTCTCATTCATCTTCCATATCAGTCACCCCTGTATTGTATGGATAAATCAGTGTAACATCCAGTTGTTGAATATGTGCATAGTTCTTGTGTGTCTACCAAATTGGATGTTTTCAGTCATAAATATGAATTAAACTTTTCATATTTAACCAAGATATTGCCGTCTAATAATTAATGTATGTGTGTTACATGGTAGCATAGTGAGAGATATATGCTGGCTTTTCCTTTACTCAAAATGCAAGCCAAAGTGACTTCAATGAAAATTATTTTTAATACTTAATTTTTTAATGAAACTCTCATAAAGTTTCATTTAAAAAGGCTAATTTTAGTTATATTTTTGGAACAGTGTTCCAGGCAGAGAGAACAGGCATCACAAAAGGCTCCAAGTGGGATCCATGCTCCATGTGTCCTAGTAAGCAAAGAGATATCAGTGAATTAAGGGGAGTATAATAAACAGGAAATACAATGGATAGATGGGGGCAAATTGTACAGAAATGTGTAGGCCAAGTTAAGGAAACAGGGAGCTACTGGACAGTTGTGGCAGGATCTAACTTGTGTTTTAAAAGGATAATTCTGGCTGTAAATTTCATAGGCTTCAAAGGAAGCAACAGTAGAAGCAAAGAGACTGTTAAAATAGTAAGACATGAAATGAGAGTGAATCAAGTGGGAGTGAAAAGAGTGATCAGATATGGATATATTTTGGGGATAAAGACTACAGCATTTCATGATGGAATGAAGCAGGGTGTGATTGAAATAGAGGAACAAGGGTAATTTTTTGACCTGAGCGGCTTCCCCACTCAAGAGCCAGTTTGGGGCATGTTAGCTTTGACATGGCTCTTATATCAGTGCAGGTGTTGAGCAGGTGATTGGATATATGAGTTTGGAGTTTAGGAGTGGGTTATAGGCTAAAACAGTAAGTTGGGGAGTCAGTACCGTATGGATGAAGTTTAAAATCATGGGCCTAGAGAAGATCACCAAGGGAGTGAGAGCAACTAGCAAAGAAAGAAGACCAAGGAGTAAACCCAGAAGTACTCCCATCTTATGAAGTCAGAAAGAAGTGGATTATCTAGTAATGGAGACTGAGAAGGAGCAGGCATAAGGTAGGAGGAAAAACAAGAATGCATTGTTTTATTATGGATGCAAGAGTGACCAACAGTTTCAACTGTTGCTAATAGTTCATGGCAGGTACAAAGATTGAGAAGTGACCATTGATTTGACAACAAGTATGCCACAGATGGTCTTCATGTAAGCAGTTTTGGTGGCATGGTAAAGATAGAAGCTCATCTGGTCTAGTGTAAAGTGGGGGGAAAGTGCCAGAAATAAGTACAGATAATTCTTTCAAGGGTTTTAAATGTAAAAGAGCTAAGTACTAGAGTGATAGCTGTAAAGTGAAGATGGGTTACAAAAGTTTTTTGTTTCGTTATTAAAGAAATGCAGGCAAGAAGTTATGCCAATGAGAGTATCTTAGTATAAAGAGAAAAAAAAATGATGATATAGAAGGGAGAAGAATTGTTGGGATACTGGGAATGGATTAGGGATGTGTAAACATGTCTGGCAATCACAAGAGCTAAACTGAAGTCCATAATCACAATTTAAAGTGAGACCAATCAAGGATGCCTGGGTGGCTTAGTGGGTTAAGCGTCCAACTTTGGCTCAGGTCATGATCTCACACTGCATGAGTCTGAGCCCTATGTCAGGCTCTGTGCTGATAGCTCAGAGCCTGGGGCTGCTTTGGATTCTGTGTCTACTTATCTCTCTGCTCCACCCCCATTTGCACTCTGTCTCTCAAAAATGAATAAACGTTAAAGAAAAAAAAAGGGAGACCAATCAATCTGGATTTTTTGTTTGTTTATATTTGGTTTGGTTTTTCTAGACACAGTAAACTGCCAGCTATAGGCATAGAGTAAGTCCAGAGTTGGATTTAACAAGAGTTTTGCCAAATGAATTTTGCAAACAATAAGAGGGGTCAGAAAGCTAAGCTTTTATACAAAGAAGAGATTAACATGTTGGTCATAGAATTTAAACTGTGTAAAGAAGGAATATAAGACTTCAAATGAGCAAGGGACAGTGATTAAGTGGTTAGCTAAAGGGATGGGTGGCCCTGGTGCAGTGAAAGGATTATTGATTGGTATCAGGAGTACAGGAGAAAGTAAACTGGAGAGTTAGGAAATGGTGCCAGAGAATGGAATGCATTACTTTGAAATTGGAAGGGTATTGCAGTTACGGTAAATAAGATTTATGGAAATCTAGGTGGAAAGTGGTGAACATAAAACAGAGGACAATATCTTTAGAGGAGAAAGTTAAGGTTTTAGAGCTTAGAGGAGATTCCTTAGAAATATTATTTATCTGTATATACATTAAAATATCCAAATGCTAAGGTAGAGTAATATTGGAGAAAATGGCAATGAACCAGGAATGAAGGGTGATGGAATCCAATGCTGAAGGTTTTCAGGGAAAATGGCAGTGATGAATAAAGTAGAAGAACAAAATAGAAGAATCCTGATTTTTAGTATATGTCATTTTCTGTGATGTAGATTGTATCATCGTGCCTGCAAGCTACTGAGAGAATATTACCAACCACAGATTTGGGAAGAGATGTGTATAATCAACTATCACAAGTAGATTCCAGCCAGCTCCAACATACCACTGTAAGAGTGTGGTGTGAGAATCATCTGGAAATGGTGATGGGGAGCAGGAAGACATTGGCTCCAGATCTCAGTTTGGTGCTACTAGGCCCATGTGAGAGTGAAAAGATCCCCACTTGGGAAGGCTGGATGGGAAGTTGAGGTCTTTGGGTGGTGAGGGGAAGCCAGTTTTCTGTAAGAGCAAAAAGTTGAAGAAAACATTCAGAGAAGAGTTTGAGGATATAGGAGATTTTGCCCATCACAGAGCCTGAAGTCCAGAGGGTTCAGTGGAGGGATTTTCAAGGTAAGAAAATGAAAGGAGCCAGAGATTCTGCTTTATGGAGGTAAGAGCATAGGAGATGAGAGGCAACCTATGCATCTAGGACTTTCTGCATTGGAGGGGAAAAGCAGCAATAGAAGACATCTGGAGAAGGGTTCTGTTACACTCAGAACTACAGTGGTGGTGAGTCTGTGAGTGTCAGTGCACCTAGAGGGTGTGTGAGATGGTTATACTCACTCCCAGGGGGTAGAGACCCTTTTGACTCCCATTGATGGAACTAGAATATCAGAAGAGGTTGAAGTTACTGAGACTGTGTGGGCCCTCTTCTGTCCCTTCACCTGCCTCATTACCCAGGGACTATTTCTTAACTCATTAGGTTGGATTTCTTCTCTGCCCTCCATGCTCTGCTACCCCCGCACATCTCCAGCATTGCTCTCAAATTACCCCATTATACATTTTTAAATTTACCTTGTTGTTGTTCCAACATGATGGAAGCCCTTGATAGCAAAGATCCCTTTAGTCATCTCTGCTCCCATAGGTCTATGTCAATGCTTAACACAAGCCTAGAACATGGTGGCCTTCAGAAAATGTTAAGGTGAATCATTGCCATAATAAGATTGATCGCTTGTTGAGATTTTATTATGTGCTGAACTATATACTAAGGACTTCACAAAGATCATCATGTGGTTTTCACAACAGGTCTATTTTATCCCCCATTTTATAGAGGGAAAAACTGCAGCTCAGTGGATTAAGTGACTTGCTAAAAGTCAGAAACTTAATAAATACCAGAATCAACGTCCTTTGGATTTGAGATTATGCATTTAACTTTTGTATTAGCTCTATTTTGAAGGAAGCTAACTGTGTCCATTTGTAAATAAAAAAGAAGAGCTTTAGCACTTCTCAGATTCACAATGAATTTAATAGTTCTGACCGTAGTCTGAGATTCTCAAGCAGGATCAGATTTAGTGTTTATAATCCTAAAGGCACCTGAACTGACAGGTTTAGATGAAACCAGGAGCAGTCAAACTGATAGGGTCTGCCAGCTGGTTGCCACACATCTGGTGAGGAAGTAATCTGATAAATCAACCTAAAGATAAGCCAGGTGTTAGCCTAAATCAGGGAGAGTGACAGACACTTAGCAGTCAGAAAGAATAAGATGTCAGTATCCAAATGCTAATGACTGGTGCAAAGTGTTCCTTGTAGATTTCTTTTAAGTCCAGATGGAAAATCAAATTCAGTTTAACAAATATAAATGAGTACATACTATGTGTTGTACCAAATGGAAGAAAGAAAAAATATATATATTTTAAAAGCTGCAGTCTCCGTCCTTGTGAAGGTCAGAGTTTAGAAGAGAAGAACATGAAATAACTGTATTATGATGTATGAACTATTTTAGTTGATGGGGACACCAGTGTGGACACTGATGACATGCATAAGTAGCAAGTAATGTTGCTGAAGGAGGATCAGCAAAAGAAAACACGGTTTTATCCAAGCCTTGAAAGAAGAATAAGGGTTTACAAGTAGAAAGGACAGGAAGAACCTTCCTGGTAAAATGAAGATCATGAGCAAAGGCACCTAGCATAAGGGCATGGTATCTAGGAAGTGGTACATCTCTTGTTGCACCTAGAAGATGGGCTGTGAGAATGGGGAATAAATACACCTACACAAGTTTCCTACGCCTTACATGCTATGCCAAGAGTTTGGATTTCACAAGCAATTTAAGTCTTAAACTCTGCCAACTATGTACTTATGTAATTCCTAAGAGAGGTATGAATTACTTGGATATGGGGGAGAATTCAACCAGGTAGGATATGACACATTTCTACCTACAATAAGCCTAGGTACAGCTTAGAGAGGAAAACATAATGCATGTAAAATACCTAAAGAATAAATCGATTTCTACAAAATACGTATATTTTCAGGAGAAGGACAGGTCATTGTGGCTTGGAGTCATCAGGGAAGGTTTCAAGAAGAGCAGGGTTTGTGAGCCAGCCCCCAAAAGACGAATAGAATTAGAAGAACTGTATTCGTGACTGATGTTTGCAGAGTATTTTTTGTGACCTTTGAATTTCCCATTTCTCGTCTTTGTCCCTAAAATTTTGTGATCGACCTAAAATAAAGATCAATAATAAAATTTCACATGTGCAGAAGCTTACACAGTTAAGGTGCAGCAAGCATGGGATCTCAGTGCAGATATGCCTAACTCCATAGCCAGGCACCAGAATCTTGTTAACTGGCAAACCATCAGAACAAATGATTGGAGCAGAGTCAGGAAAATGCCTTTTTCCCTAGCAGAAGAGTCCAAGCTTATATGGATGGGTTGTTATGTGGATGGGCATGAACATACCTCCTTCATTAAGAGAAGCCGTTCATGAAGAGAACTCAGTGTGATTCAGAGTATGCCTGCAGGCATGGCTGTGCACCAACCATCTGTGGTGAGAAAATAATGCTACGGGATATGGAATCAGTTTTATCTACCCTCTCAGTACCCTCTTGCACCCATAAAATCCAAACCCAGTATTAGATTTTGCCAAGACTGCAGGAAGCAGCGGACACCATTTTTGAAAGTCTCACACTGTAGTCTTAAAAGCTTTGGAAATTTCCTAACCCTGGTGACATGATTTTTGTCATGATCAAGATTGGCTTGACCCTAACCTCTCACACCCTGCATTCCTAATTAGCTGACTTCTTCTGGACTACATTCTAAGAATCATTTTCTAATGGAAATGGGAGAGGAAGCATGCACTAGGCACCAAGTACTTTAGTAGTTAGCACACATATTACCTCTAATATAGTCCTGAAAATGATATGTATTTACATCTTTAGCCTACTTCATGGCTTTTCTTGATTTTTAACTACCTTTGGAAATAGAAAATAGGGAACTGTACATGTAGGAAGGGCTAATATATTTTAACAACCCATGAAAATCCACGACCTTTACAGGCATTATCCAATTTAATTCTCAGAATAACCCTAAGAGGTAGGTGCTTTTATTACCACCATTTGCACAGATGAAAAAAATCCAAATCTAGACTTTAAATAATCTCCCTATGGTCGTGTGGCCAGTGAGTGGTGGAACTCAGCTGGAATCCAGATGGCCTAACTCCATTAGATCACAGCATCATCCTGTCTCATAAAAAAAAGGAAAGGTAAATGCCATTGGACCAAAAAAAACAAGAAACATGAACCTAGTCCACCATCTTTTGGTACCTGATGCTACAAAGGGGAATTCACTTCCTTGCCATAAAGAAGACCATATACTTTTATGCCTGATGTACAGAAGTAGCCATTTAGTCTCTTCACTATACTTAATGTTCATCTTCTCTGTAATATGCGAAATTTAGCTACTAGGGTAGGATACACTATCTTTTGAAAAAAAAAGAGAAAGCGTATACATACACCCCTGTATATATGTATGTACACATTCATGTCATATATACATATTTTTTTCATCCGAAATCATGCTGCCAATATTGTGCTTGAATGACAGAGGGAGGGTACAGAGGGAACATTTTTGCAGCTTCTTGGGGTTTCTCATCCTTGTGAAACTTGTGGAGAATTAGAGAATAATAAAATAATGCATGAAACGGAATTGTTATCCAATCCACTTGTAGTTATTCGTTAGCCTCATAATTCAGGGCCTCTTGTTTGTAAAATTAGAACATCCACCTCTTAGGGTTGTCATGAGGATTAAATGAGATACTAGTAAGATATCTAGCCCATTTTATTTTACTCATTTATTTAAATGTATCATGATGTTTATTTTTAATTTGAACATATGATTTTTTTTAAAAAATTCCAAAATGGTACATGGGTACACACACAAATATTTTTGAGTGCTTTCCATATATCAGAAATTTTGCAGAGTGCTAGGTAGTCACCATACTGAGGACAGACAAGGGGCCTTGTGTCCATAGTGTTCATTCTCTGGTAGAAAAGGAAAATATGAACACATAAATTAATTCTAAATTGTAAAAAACCTCATCTACTCAGGAATAGGGTAGAATCATCTAAGTCTTCTCTGAAGAAAAGTTAAATTGGAAAGAGAAAATGAGTCTCCCAGAATTCAGGACCTTCAAGGCAATGCTAAAACTTGCATGTATGTGCTTCATCAATAGATGTGTGCTCCTGATCCTCAATCCAGCATAAGTGAGTTTAAGCTAAATGTGTATTCCTTATCCCTGGCTGCACCTGCATCCACAATTCTCTTCTTTCTTTGTCATATGGATAGATTTAGCTGTAACAAAATCTCAAATTTACTTAAATTTAGTAGACTTTTATTTTGTGTCCTCTCTCATTTACATAGGTGTCTAGAGGTAGGTTGTCCACAATGACAAGGACCTGAACACCATCCATTAGGTCTTCGATAATCTATGGTCTTTTATCCCAAGATGCTTCATTATGCAACACAGTCTATAGCTCCAGCCATCACTTCTAACTAGTAAGGAGAAAAAATGGGCATCAAAGGGTATTTCACCCTCTTTCAAAGGAATTTTTGAGAAATAATACATCTCTGTACAAAGGAGAATGATAAATGCAGTGTATATTCTAAGCATCCCCATTCTTTTAGATGGGAAACCTGATAGAAAGAAATTAAATAATGTGACCAAAGTCACAATAAATGGCATGGTTCACATTTACAACTAAGCAATCTAGCTTCAAATACCACTTTTTTTAAAGCACTTTTCCGCCCACTTGTCCTCCGGATTTTTTGAGGTAGTTACCACTTTGTTACATTTTGAAAGATGAATAAGAAGCTGATCAGTTGAAGAAAATGGAGAAAAGAACATTTCTGGGAGGGAGAGACAGCCCGTGCAAAAGAAAGGACTCAGTGTGCTCATCTATACATGGGCAAATGCATCTGTTTCCTCACTGAACTGTTCTAAAAAAAATCAGTAAGATCAGGAGGGTGGGAACACATGTCCCAGTGCCTGGCACTTTGAGAGAACTTGATGAAATTGGGTTTAGACCAAAAACCAAAAGCATGTCTGCAAAAGATTATATAAGAGCGTTGTGGGACATACTAACCTTCTGTTAGGGGACAGCATAATCAAGGTTTTATTAATGATATAACTGTCAATTTTACCAAAATATTTGATGCGGTCTCTTGTAAAAATTTAATTGCAGACTTAATTCCAGTTGCCTTCCACATGGATTGCAAGGTGGCCAGAAGAGAGGACTATAGGAAAACTCATACCAGCAATACGTTAATTGTAGCAAGGTGTCTAAATGGAGGGCGGCAGTGATTTTTAATTGTGTTCATTATCATCAGAAGTTATCTGTGTGGATGACTCAGTACAAACTTTTGATCACTTAAAATCACTAAGCCTATATTAAGGATACTAACAGAAAGACTTAACTTTTTACCACCTCTAACATTAACCAACCTAAGAAAATACTTACCTTAGGGTTTATACCCTCCCCCATTCCTGCCCTGTGGCTATGCAATCCATACATTTGAGCAGTATATCCTATAAGTTGAATCTGTCTTAGAAACAGATTAATGTGCTCAGCTCAGTTATTTTCCAGAGGGCCGTATATAAGTTACAGAAGTATGCAACTTCTCAGACATCACATGGGATCATTTAGGTTGTGACTATAGTTAGTCTTTGGATCTTTGAATTATAGGTGACTCAAGTGAATCAGGACCAGAAGTAAAGATATTTGTACTGTGGTCCAGGACTCTTTCAGTGTTTCAAAATTAAAGGGCCCAAAGAGCCTCAAAGACATGAAACCATGAACACTAAGCACAAAATAAACTTATAGATTGTATATTTAAATTGCCTTTTCCTGTATCTCGGTAACATTTTAAACATTCTCTTACTTTCACCTATATCCCAAAGCATTATGTTTTTTTTTTTTCTTATTTCTGTTGCTGACACTTTTCTTCATTTGCCCTTCTATATCCATTCTTTCTATCTGTCTTTCTCCATTGTTTTTGGTTCCTAAGAGACTGACCAGTATATTCTCCCTTGTCCTTTAACTTCAGTTTGGGTTCAGCCAATGGAACACCCCGTGAGGAGGTGAAAGGCAGGTGGAAAGTGAGCTCAAATCACCATGGTTACCTGCATCCCTCTACTGAAGGCCACATGTCAGGGGAACCACCTCCTCCAGGGTCCAGTTATGTTTCTTCCACTTGTGTATTCATAAGTAGTAAAGCCCTGTCAGGGTTATCAGCTTTGGCACACTGCACTGTTCCTGGTTGGTTTTCTTAAAGTCAGTAAATGGTCTTTCCGTGAACTCTTCTTAAATTACACATGAGGGCACCATGTTCTTCCTGCCAGGATCCTAGCTGACCCAGTTGATAACCTGATTTACCCTCTTGAAACAATGTGATGTACCTTTCTAAGTAAGGGATAATTTAAAAATAATTAAAAGTATTTAATTTTATTTTTTTACACTATTAATTTAGAACAAGTACAATCTCTTTCGATGTATTTATTTACACCTCCTGGTACATGTTGGTATCCCAAAACTATTTCCTGAATTAAAATTTGTATATTCAATTAAATTAATCCACACTTTGTCCAAATCACTTGGGCCTGAAACTACATCTGGGAATGTTTCCTTACATGAGTTCATATAATCTTCAAAACACTCCCGAGATTGATATTGTACTTTCTGTTTTATGAAAGTGGGGCTGTTGTGCGAGGGTAAGTGACTCATGTAAATTTGCAGAACAAATAACAATGCCACCATCATTCCACTTAGCAAGTATACAAGCCCTGGAATGAGGCAGAGAGTTGTCAGCACTGTGAAACTGTATCAGCAATATTGGAAACAGTGCTTATTCTTTTCTTTGTAGTGAGATCTCTAAGGGGAATAGGTGGAACAAAACTGGTTATATTAATATGCTTATACAAACTTCAGAGGGAAGATCTTCAATTAAATGTTTTAAATTATATATATGAAATTAAATTATATATATGAAATTAAATTACATATATAATATATATGAAATTATATATATAATAATATATATATATTTATATATAAATATATATATGAAATTAAATTATATATATATATATATATATATATATATATATATATATATATATATATGAAATAAAGATAAGTTTTGTGTCTGGGAAGAATAGGGAAGGAGCAGCTTGATGGTTTAGAAAGAGCCCCAGATTTGAGCTCAGGACACTTGATAGATGGATATATTTGGGAAATTCATGTAACAGTTTTTGGTTCACAGTGTCCCACCTCTACTTGAAACATCTATGTGGACTTCTAAACTGTTAACTCAAGGACAAGGTCTATCTTTCATTCATTTTAGTATTTGGGTACTTAGTTCTCTATACAGGGCATGAAATAAATACCATACATTTGGATATAGATATTGGATATTTACATTTATATATTAATGTGTTTATTTATGTGTATATGGTCTGTCACTCAACCTTTTGCTGGAATTTTCCCTTTTTAAGTGGAGACTAGGATAAAAGTTTTGCTACAATAGAAAGATAAACAGCGACATGATTAATAATTTGAAGTTGTATGTATGTGGTTTAGTTACTTGGGTCATTTCAGGGTAGGGTATTAGGAAATAGGAAAAATAGAATTATTCTTCAAAATGCAAGGAATTTTATTTTAAAACACAGGTAAGATAGTTGCTAGATACTGATGATAGCATGATAAAGCAGGAGATCTTATCTTGGGGCCAGAAACACTTAAATCCAGATCCTAGACGTGCTGCTTCTTAGCTATGTCACCGCCAAATCACTCAACATATTTGAATGTTGGTTAATGCATCTATAAAGCTGAAATAATAATAATTAACTTGTGATGATGGCATGTAGATTAATACAAGTGTCTATCAACATCTGCATGTGTGAATATAAGTATATAATGTGTATGTGTACTTTGACAGCTGAAAAATCATTTCTTAAATTGCAATTAATCATATTACTATCATGTCCTTATTAAAATCACAAGTGAGAAAAACTAGGCTCAGAGGAATTTCATGGTATGCTCATGTTCAAGTAAAGTTTCAGGGCCAGAATTCAAGACCATGTTAACATAAATATCAGGACCTTTGTTTTCTCGACTATAGTACAATTGCTCAGATAGTATCTTTGCAGAGAATTCAATGTGGAATGAAGTAGAAGAAAGCTGTGTGGACTTAGTAAAAGTCCACGCTTTTTACTAAATTAAAATTTACTAATCCAAACCTATCTTGAATTCAGGTTGTTTTAAATTGGTTATCTCTTTGGTCTCTTGAAGTCTTTGAGCCATCATTATCTTAAGGGGTTTTCATATGTATAATCCATTTATTATTTCACCAAAGAGATTGTGCCATTTATTGATAAAGGCTAGAAGGCAATAGCGTAACTCTACAAAGGCAAATTACAAACAAACAAATTAATACATAAATAAGATATTCCACATTTCCATTATAAACGTAATGTCCAAGGAGGGGGGAACAAAACAAAACAACACTTGAAAGTTTTCCATAATAGTATAAATGCCTAGCATTTACATTGATCTAAAATGTACTGACCTTGTTCCAAGCACTTTACATATATAAATTTATTTAATTCTCACAAGAACTATATGAGATGGGTGCTATTTTCATTTCCATCTTGCAGACGAGGCTACTCAGTCAGAGAGTTAAGTATCTTGCCCACGATCACATAACTGGTAAGTGACAGAGCCAGAACCTGAACTTAGGCAGCTGGACATCAGAGTTTATGCTGTATATCTGCCAGCATTTAGAGTAAATTAAAGCAAATAGGCTTATGCCTTTCTTACTTATTTTTAATTTACTTCCATTGCAGAGTTATAGTTGTCATTATTTTAACTCTGTTTAACTACTATTTAGTGATCACCTGCTAGGAGCCAAGCATAGCTGCACAAGTCAGAATAAAAAAAAAAAATGAACAGTACTGCTTAAGAAGTTGGTAGAGATGGATATATAAACAAAGTGATGAAATTCAGAAGGATCGAAATTCTCAATCCTAGGCTTTTCTCACCTTATGTATTTTGCACCACTGGGGGAAAAAAATCTAGTTTGAAAAGCTATATTGCTTTCAACTAAAACAAAAATTGATTGGAGCTTTCTTTCTTTTTTATTTCAGTAAGATAAGTTTGAGTCAAAATCAATACTCAGAAGAGCTCCAAAGAGAAAGAGATGTTCTCTGGGTACAAAATTCGTGAAGGGGTAATTCATTCCGGTGACAGTGGAACAGTCTATGAGTGTATCTTTAAACAGTTCAACTTGTAGTAAAACCTCTTCAAAAGAGTACAAGGTTTCAAGAGAACCTGGGAGAGGAGGAAAAAAGCCAACACAAGTCATGGTCTTATCATGACCAAATTCTCAATCCCTTTTCCCCTTCAGAGATGGGTCAATTGATTTCTAACCTGCCAAATACAAATAATTTCTCCACCCATCCCCTGACAGCCTCATACATGGCAGGTTGGATTTAATCAGGTTGTATTACAACATGGAGACTCAAAAGCACTTGGCCTTTGCTTCTGATGAGCTTTACCTTTTCTCTGTGTATCTCCTAGTTCTGATAAATGGCTGATGTCTGATATCTTTTTGTCAACTACCTAATGCCCTGGCCATTAGAGAGAGTGGTGCTATGGTTCTAGATCTTGCTCTTAAGGATGTATCCTCACAGGCACCACAGTCTTGGTTGTTCAATCCACGATTCATTTATTTATTTCTTATCCATTCAATTAAAGCTCAACTGAATGCCTATTATACCTGACATTTTGCTGTGTGAAGAAAGTACATGAATAAGGTAAAGTATAGACGTCTTGTTGAAAGATCAGAACAAGGAGCAGTTTCAGAATTTTGTAAGTTGCATGGTAGAGGGGATGTAAAGAACCATAGGATCATGGAGTAGGGAATGCCTACCCTTTTGGGGTTCCTAGAAATATTGTTATAGAGAGTGGCTCTTGAGCTAGGTTTTAGAGAATGAATAGGGATTTTATTTTATTTTTTAATGTTTATTTTTGAGAGAGAGAGAGAGAGAAACGGAGCGTGAGCGGGGAAGGGGCAGAGAGACAGAGAGAGACACAGAATCCGAAGCAGGCTCCAGGCTCTGAGCTGTCAGCACAGAGCCTGACACGGGACTCAAACCCATGAACCGGGGATCATGACCTGAGCTGAAGTTGGACGCTTAACTGACTGTGCCACAGAGCTGCCCCTATTTTATTTTTTGTTTTATTTTGAGAGAGAGAGAGAGAGAGAGAGAGAGTGAGTGAATGAAGGGCAGATAGAGAGGGAGAGAGAGAATCCTGGGCAAGTTCCACACTATCAGCACAGAGCCCGACACGGCCATGATTCAGTCTCATGAACCATAAGATCATCAAGTGAGCCAAAGCCAAGAGTAGGATGCTTAACGGACTGAGCTACCTAGATGCCCTAGAGTAGGAATTTTAAAAGCAAGAGAAGGAGTGAAGGACATTCCATATAGAGCAATAGTATGTGGAAAAGCATAGAAGTGTTAAGATATGTTACTCTGTACAGGCAAATAGACTTGTCCAGCTAATGAATGTTTAGAAAACTGACTAGATTTGGGCATGAATTAGATCCTGGAGGACTCTGTGTTCAAATCTAAGTTTGGGGGACTTAATTTTAAAGCTATAGGAAATCATTGGAGGAAAAAAAAAAATAGCTGAGCCATGCATGGTCACAGCTTGTCCCAGAAACTTGCTTCTCTAGACCCTGTTTTCACCCCTAGAGACCTGTTAGTGTACACAACAGAACCAGGCTGAACTGTCCTTGAGTAGTGGTTCCCTCTCTTCGTAACTCTGTAATCTTACCCAACCATCTTAGTCTTTAAAGAACCAATGTCCCTGTATGTAAAATTTGAAAGTCTTCTGCCTGGTAGACTTGCTATAGTAATGACCTTACTTGTTATTGATTTCCCAATGACTTTTATTTAGTCAATTAAATAACATAGTAAGCACCTGTGATGGTTAATTATTATGTGTCAACTTGAGTGGGCTAGGAGATGCCTAGGTAGTTGGTAAAACTATTTGTGAGTGTATCTGTGAGGGTATTTCTGGAAGACAGTAACAGACATTTGGTAGAAGGTGTAAATAAAAAAAGATGGTCTTCACCAATGTGGGTGGGCATCAGCCAATTGAATAAGGGTCTGAGTAGAACAAAAAGGTGGAGGAAGGACAGATTTTCTGTGGTGTTTGAGCTAAGACATCCATTTTACCTTGCTCTTGGACATTAGCATTTCTGCTTTTTAGGCTTTAGGACTTGGACTGAATTACATCACTGGCTTTCCTTGTTCTCCACCTTGCAGATGGCAGATTGTGGTATTCCTCAGCCTCTCATATGAGGCTGTTCCTATAGTGAATATATATATCGGTTCTGTCTCTCTGGAGAACCCTGGCTTATACAGCATCTACTCTGTGTCAAACTACTCTTGAAGGTACAGTGGTGAACAACAAGTGGTGTCTGTCCCATGGACTAATATTTCTGTAATATCTGGCACATAGAAGGTATTTAATGAATATATTACTAATAAATTGATATGCATTATTTAGTTTTAACTTCCATCCAGATGCATAGTTATCACTTGGCCCATATAGAATAAGGACAGACTTGCTCCTCTATACAATTTTTCTCTGATATAGAACATTATTTTCAGCTTTGGTGGGAAACTCATGTGCTCCAATATCATTAGTTATGTTTTCACTCTTGCTGTGGCATAGATAAGGTAGTCTGAGGGCTTTACAAACATTTTTAGAGAGTTTTAATTATATTTCAGTCTCTATGTTTTCATAGTGCTTGTGATTCTTTGAAATCACCACATTTCTTTATCGGCTTACATTTTAGTTATCTATCTTCCTCCACTGTAAGTTCCATGAACGAAAGAAGGTATGGTATCTGTCTTAGTTCTGGCCCATAGTAGATTCTAAGTAAATACTTTTGGGAAGTAAATGCTTGTTGCCCCTGTTCCTTGGCACAATTGTGTTAAAAACCACTGTGGTAGGAGACATGGAAGCACCAGATGAGTGATAGAATTAGACATCTTTAAAACTCCCTTCCCACCACAAATACTGTTGTTCCAAATTGTCAGCCTCTGAAGAAGCTTTTTTTTTTTTTTTTTTTTTTTTTTTAACCTTTTAGAGCAATGCTGATGCTTTAGAGAGTCAAATGTTAGGAGATGGGGTGCAATTTTATACAATACTTTGAATACATAAAGTGGATTCTAGAGAAGGAAAGAAGCGATAGCTAGGTGGTAAATAGCAATATTAGTAATGCTAGGCCACCTTATATGTTCCTGCATGAAATCAAATTTGTATGGTTTATATGGAAAGTCTATCTGATATGCTTAACTACTTGTAAGCAGTTAATATTTGCATATCACCATGGAATATAGACTCTAGCAAGGTCATTTAACAGTTATAGGGCAGAAACTTTCCATTTTGTTAATCACTTACAACTCTAATTTCACACTACATCAGTCCTTTTACTCTGGTCCACAGCCCTTCAAAATCCCATTCTAAAAATCCACAGGAAAACATCTGTTCACAATGTGCTACAAATAACAGACACTGATACTCCCCTAAGTATCAGGAATGTAAGGGCCAGTGTAACACTTTATTTGCATCATTTTTGTAACCCCACCTTGATCTACCTGGACTTGCCTGCCCTCTTCCTCATCAGGTATCTCCCATTTGCCACCTCCAACTTTTCTTTCCATCTCCCTTCTGATACTTCTTCATAGCTATTATCTCTCAGTGTTTTTCTTTCCAATTCTCAGCTACAATACAAGGGCTCACCACAACTCTTAGTACCAGTGGTCAGTTGGAAACAAGTCTTCACCTATGAACTCTCATCACTCTTTGGAACTCACTCCAGTTCAAACCATGGGGGAGATACTCCCCACACTTCCAACCCATTCTTCTGATGGGCTTCCCCAGAGGGAGAAAAAGTTCAGAGGGAAAGAGAGGTCTGGAGGATGTGGTCTCCTTCATGCCACTGTGCCCATTTGACAGAAAATGACAGCTGCATGTTGAGTCTCATTTCCAAGCACTGAAATTAATAGCATAAACCAATGCAGTGTCTCCACTGAGCCTTAGCAAAGGAATTTGAATGCTGGCTGTTTTCTACATGGGAAGCTTTGATACAGCTTTGTTTATAGAAGACGAGATGACATGGCAGAGAAAGAACTAAGTTAAGGAAGTCAGACCAATAAATCTGACCATAAAGTCAATGAGCATCCCATTTTCATAGCTGTTCAAACAAAATAAAACAGCTTTGCACCCTATTCTCTGAGTGATATTTTGTTTCACTAGTTGTATTTTCTTGGCTTTATTCATTGTCATAAGGCAGGGTCAGGGAAAGAAGATTCATCTGTATCCTGTCAAAGTACATTTGTTGCCAACTGCATCACAGTTCTGATTTCACAATGATATCCTGATGTAATCTGATTTTTCAAATAAATATGGATACCATCAGTTACCAATGAAATACGGGTTGTAGGAAGGCCATCAAATCAATGCAAGGAAGGCTGTTTTTTCTTCCCTTCTTTCCTCTAAATTTTCAATATTTTTCATTTATTCTTGGCGTGTGAGCTAATTTCCTCCAGATCACATTAACATTGTTTGTTGAGTGTTAGTGCATTAGCTGAATTCCAAGCTCCTGCTGATATAGAAGAGTATCCTTCTAATGAGGAATGAGAGCCAGATATGGAAGGATTTTAACCACCAAAATCATAACACTGGCAATTAAATGCAAATGCAGAAAGCAAATAAGCAATATTTTGCAGCCCTTTTCTAAGCAGAGTTGTGATAGTGGTTTTGTTTCCCAGACACTGATTCATGGGCAGTCATCACAACTGTTTATTACTTTCTACTCAGGCCTATTTCAACAATCTTCTTCACCAACATGTAGGTATTGTTAATCCTCTTTATAACTCCATATCAAGCTGTCTCCTTTTTTCATTTATTTGACTAAACACTTAACTTTTAAGCACATTAATTACATGTGAGCCTCTCGTTCACAAGAGTAAACTCCTCAGCCTTTGTGGATGTCTTTCATTTGTCCTTCCAAATCCATCCTTCCACCTGTTTCCATGATGTTTAGCTGCTGGTTGAATTCCATTAATGGGAAGCATCAGCGAAACATCAAGGGGAGGGAAGGTAGTAATTGCGTTGACTGCTGCCAGTGGAATTGCTGAAGTCTGGCTGGTTCCTTAGTCACAGCCTCTGTTAAGCAGCTCTTTCTTCTCTGGGCTCTGGTGACAGCTCATGCCATTGCCCTTTAGGGCAGGGTGGTGATGGAGGTCCACTATTGTTAACCCTGGGCACTTCCTTATTCCTTGTGACTTCCTTACCTCCTTCCCACACATTTATACTCAGATCTCTTGTATTAAACACCACTCAAATAATGCCGATGTATGTCTTATGTTTCCTGCTTGAGCCAGATTGTTACAACTTTAACTTTGGTGTCCTAGGCTCCCATGTGCCCTGTGCCCCCTTTCATTACAAACACCTCACTTCACCAAAGGTCATTCATTCTTTAAGTCTCTCCAGTACCTACCCAGAACTCCTCACACTCTAGATCCCCCTTAACTTGTCTAGAGTTTTTTTTTCTTCTATCCATACCACAGGTCATGTTCTAACATACTATATAATTCAGTTATTTATAATTATTACTTAATTCCTGTTTCTCTGCACTAAAAGCTAAGCCCTGCAGGACATAGATCTTAGTTTTTTGTTCACTGATCGATCCCAAGCATCTCAAATTGTACCCTTCATATTGTAGCTGCTCAATAAATATTTATTGAATGAATGAAGTCTCAGCTTAGAAAGTATGTCTTTCAAGAAGTTTTCCTAGGGGCACCTGGGTGGCTCAGTTGGTTAAGCATCCAACTCTTAATTTCAGCTCAAGTCATGATGTCATGGTGAGTGAGATAGAGCCTCCTGTTGGGCCCTGCACTGACAGCATGGAGCCTGCTTGGGATTCTCTCTCTCCCTCTCTCTTTCTGCTGTTTCCCTGCTCGTGTGCATGCATGTGCGTACTTGCACACTCTCTCTCCCTCTTTCTCAAAATACATAAATGAATGAATGGATGGATGAATCAATAAATTGATTAATTAACTGAAAACAAGGTTTCCTAAATCTTCCTTCTTTACTTTCTCTCTGCTCTCCTTTGTCTTGGTCCAGGTTAAGTGCCCTCCCATGGGCTTCCTAAAGTATCCTGTCCTCCCGCCGTCATAGCACTCACCAGGCTCTACTGCAGTTGTCTTTGCAGGCTCTGCTAAGGCTGTAAGGCTGTTACACTTTATCCTAAAAGGAAGAGGGTAGAATGGGAGGTTTCAAATAATGAAAAACAAAACAAACAAAACAAAACAATAATAATGCCAAAGTAAACCACAACCCCCTCTGACCTAAATAGGTAAAGCTCACTAATTTTCAAACTTCACCAAGAATTTTGTAATTTCTAATCTTACGGGGAAAACACAAAGATACTGTCCCCGTTTCCTTTGCTTCCCTCTTAAATGGACGCTGCTCTGGTTTTATCAGCCTGAGGCAGGGTTGTGATTTGTGGTCCCTTTATGCTCCCCCCCCCATCCACACCCACCACCGCCCTCTGGTTGGGCCACCGTTGCCACATGCATGACCCTGCTCCTGCTATGTGTTCTGCCTGTAACTGTGTATCTTCAAGCTGGTTCCTCATGGAAAACCCATGCTCAGTTACCAAGACTGAATTCCAGTGCAAAGCGTTGCCCACATCGGAACACAATGCACTGCTCTGCCTCTGCTAACAGCATGCTTCGGTAGCGGCCGATGCCAGTTGTTCAGCTGTTCTCTGGAGACTTATCGGTGAATACTGGCCCATATTTTCCACCCCTGGGATATCCAGAGTGCATAGCCAATGGTAGATGTTAAATAAATGCTTGTCAAATGAAAGAGTGAATGGAAGAGATGCAAGGTATAACTGGGTGGGGACACAAAAGGTGAATGAGCATGAGGGAAGCACCCCCAGTCATCAGGGATGCTCAGACATGGCAGCAGTCATTGGTGATGTCTTCATGAAAACTGAATCGAGAGCTTCTCTTCCATGTTCAGGTTGCACATTTTTCACATAATAAGTGGCCAGAGGTATAGTCTGAAACCAGGGGAGGTATTTGAGAGTGAGTGAGCTCCATTCAGTTTTTATTTTATACTGAAAAATACATTCACATCTCTAGGGGCTAAAATAGTTTCAAAGGAAATTAATACAGAACTTTCAAGTATACTGAGCTGCAGAAAGAGTGATACTCAAAGTGTTTGTTGCATAGGGTATGGGAAAAATAAGGTGTGGAAAAACGTAGGCATGCAAGTGTCATCCAAGATAAAGTCCCTATGAGAAAAAATAATTGAAAGATGGAATTCTCTTACAAAGGCTCCACAGGGTGGCTATTACAATTGCAGTTTCAGAGAGAATTGTGTCTCCTGGGCGGGGGTGGTGGGGGGAAAGAAAGAAAGAAAAAGGAAAAAACAAAACAAAACATATGTTTGACTTATACAATCACTTGCTGACTCAGTTTTCTGTCGTTGTTATTTTAAAACACCATTTTCTTGATTGGAGTTTAATGGGGAGAGAATGTTACAAAGAAAACATTTAGATTCCACAAAGTTTTACTGAGTGTTGGTGCACCAGACCTCATGCTGGGTACTTTCCAATTCATTATCTAATCTTTGCATTGCACAGTGGTGGGGAGAGAAAGGGAGCATACACCCCATTAGATCTGCAAGCCATCCTTGGGCAAGAGAAAAGGCTTGCCCCATGCCATGTAGCTAGCGACTGGCAAAGCTGGGGAGTGCCATTCCATGACTTTTGGCTCCAAGATCTGAGCTTCTTCCAGAAGGACAGCTGCTTCACTTTCCTTGGTGTAATGGCAACACCACTCTGTCAGTTTCTTCACCTGAAAAATGGGATGAATGAAGTACGGTACTTGGAAGTACTATTACACCTACGTTATGGTGAAGGAATTGGAGTCTAGAGAGAGAACAGGACCTTGTGCAGGTTACACAGTGAGAGGGTTGGAATTAAACTCAGGGGTCCAACTTCAGAGGCTGTGCTCTTATTATTTCTTAGTCTTCTGTGTTACCTGACTTGCAGGACTTTTATGACAACTAGGACTTAACACAGTTTTTGGCAAGTAGCTAAGGCTTAATAAATAGCTGTTATTGTTATTGCTGTTCTCATCTTTGACTCTCTCTCTCTCTCTCTCTCTCTCTCTATATATATATATATATATATATAAGTATATATATATATACATATATATAAGTTTATACACATATGTATAAACTTAAGCGCACACACACACACACACACACATATATATATATATATATATATATATATATACTGTCTCTCGAGAGAGAGAGAGAGAGAGAGAGACAGTATATATATATATATGTGTGTGTGTGTGTGTGTGCGCTTAAGTTTATACATATGTGTATAAACTTATATATATATATGTATATATATATATATATAAACATATATATGTATATATATAGAGAGACAGCTTATATATATATATATGTGCTTAAGTTTATACATATGTGTAAGTTTATATATATAAGCATATATGTACAGGTTTATATATATAAGCATAACACACACACTAATAATGGATAAGGAATCCTTGATTACTTTTTAAAATTATTATTACAGTTGTTTCCAAAGTATCTTCAGTGGAGCACTAAGCACTCATCTCTTCAGACGAAAAAAAAAAAAAGTTTATGACATGCACTTTAGCATATGAAAAGCTCTGTGAACGGGCACCTGGGTGACTCAGTCAGTTAAGCATCCAACTCTTGATTTCCACTCAGGTCATGATCTCGTGGTTCGTGGGTTCAAGCCCTACGTTGGGCTCTGTGCTGACAGTATTGAGCCTGCTTGGGATTCTCTTTCCCTCTTTCTGTGCCCCTCCCCTCCTTACTTGCACACACGAGCTCTCTCTCTCTCAAATAAAATAAACATTAAACACCAAAAAAAAAACAACTCTGTGAAATCATGCAGGAAGAAAAGCCATTTAAATTGCTGAACTCAGTGTTTCGTGTTGGAAAGTAGCTGTGTGAGCTCTTCACCCTGACAGATGGTGTTCACCAGAATATTACTGGCTCCTCCAAATCCAGGAACTGTCACCCACCGAAACTGAGGCTTATCTGTATGCCAGGATGCTACTCCATTTTTCTCTGAGAGGTACTGCAGCTTGGAGACCAAGAGTCAGCCCCGAATTCCCAGTGTCTGTTCCTTATGGAGGAAGAATCTTCACTGTGAAAACTAAGTTGTAAGTCAGATAGATGGCCTCCTGAAGAGACCATGTAGCTTAAGCTCTGCTAGCCTTGAGAAGTGACAATTCTCTGTGAAGAAAGAACACTTAACCTGCGCCGCTGGGTGTGGCCCTTATGACCTGTATGACATGTGGCAGTCTACTCACCCTTTTTGTACTGAATCCTGAGTTGTAACCATGGCACAATACAGGGTTGTTTCGGCAATTAATCAAGGCAATGAAACATGTTCTTCGCACATACTGAATGCATGGCAGGTATGCAGATAATTTTAGACTCCTTCCCCTGACTATTGAAGGGTATTTCTGAGTAAGGTACAAGAACAGGTAGGGAGAAGCAGAAAGACCTGTCACCTGTACCGTATGTATCTGAAAAGAGAGGCCAGATTTTACAAGAGTTGTCTTTACTCTTGGCTCTATCATCATGGCCAGTATTTGCTGACTGACCTAAACAATTATGAGGAAACTGGAGCTTTTAAAGGATAAAAAATAAAGCCATGCCAAAGAAACCCAATAGTTGATTCAGAATTTATATTTATTCTTTCTGTTTACTGCCTGATTCCCACCAATGATATAACCCTCACCTCAATTCTGGTTTGCTTCCAAATTGATTGTTCGCTTCAGAAATAATTTGATAATCCCATTGTCCATGTGGCCTGGCGACATATAGAAATGTGAAGTCATGGCAATGCCATGAACACTTCTCATGCATTTAAATAATAGTTATGTCTCTGAAGTACCTACTTTGTGCCACTCCTGCACTACGATCTTTATGTAAAACTGATCAGGAAGTCCTTAGAGCAGTCTTTGCAGATGATGAAACTAACGCTAAGGTATAGGTCAGATGGCTCAAGCAAGACTACACAGGCTTAAGTTTTGTCTTTAGGCTGTGGTATTTTTATAGCACTTTGTAACTTAAAGGTAGTTGTGAAGGCACAGGCTCAGTTTCTGCCACTAGAATGTGTGTGCCCTTTGGTGTTGGAGGTTTTATTTCATTCATCTTTCTATGTCCAGGGTCTGTCACTCTTCCTAACACAGAGTGGGTGTTGGTAAATAGAGACAACAATCAGAAACCAGCATCTCAGGGCAGATATTAATAATATGACTACCTTTCCTCACTTAGGGTGATGAAGAAAGACACATTTCACAAATGTCACATAACAGATGTGGGTTGAGAGGAATCTATATACAGAGCCTGAACTTTAATTTCCAAACCAAGGAATTAAATCCTCATTCTGAAAGTTCACTTTCCTTGGCTTGCCTGTCAGAGACAGTATTCACAGATTAGAATCAGGAAAAGCTAAAAAGATTGTCCTGTCTCCTCTCTTGCCTATTTATGTAAGGTTGTGTATCAGCCCCAGAAGAACAATATATTTTATAGAATATGGCCATGGAGGAAGGTATTTCCTCCTTGATCTTTACTTCTTTCTGAACATGGTTTTTCATCTTGTAACCTTTCAGTAACCAGGAGACAGCAAAGAAACATATGTGGGCTCAGACCAGGAAAGGTGGGGATGTGCAGAGACAGCCTTTAAACTACAGCAAGTTCTTTAGATTGTACTCTGAGAGATGAGAAGAAATTGGAGGGGTTTGAACAAAGGTATGACATGATATGGCTTTAGCTTTACAAGGATTACACAGTTGCTTTATGGAGAATGGACTTTAGAGTAACAAGAATAGCCGTGAAACTAGCTAGGGAGGTGACTACAAAACCCTGAGCAAGAGACAGTGCTGGCTTGCCAAATTCCACGCAGGGTAATAGCGCAGATAGCGAGAAGGGGGCCTTTCCATTCTTTTCTAGGCTTTAGTAGTTTGGAAAACCACAAATAGACTTTTTTTTTCTTGTAGCCTGGTTAGATACCTCTGCAGGGGTAATAAACCCAAAATATGCACAGCACCAGTTGGGGAGGGCAGGAAAAGGGGGAAATCATCAAATGAAAAATTAGTGTTTAAAAATGATTTGCCTAGTACAACTGTATGCTGAATGAAGGCAGACAACTTGTTGTGTTCTCTATTGTTTCTCTCATACCTGGTATATGGTAGACATTCAAAAGTTATTTGCTAAATGAAGGATAAATCATATGGAAACAAACCTTTTGTCAACAGAAAAGACATGCAGCCTAAATAAACTTTAGGTTCCTTTGCATTTGGTTGATTTTGTTGTTGTTCCATTTTGTTATACAGCTCATTCAGTCAGATCGAAAGTCAGATTAAATTGGCTGTGAATGAGAAAGTTTTATGAAATTGATGGGCCTCCTGTCTGACTAGAAAGTAAAAATTATTTTTGGAGCAGGGAGTGATACCCATTGGAATTATGCAAAAATGTCCTCTTCATCCACCCTGTGACTATCACAGTTGGAATTTGTACTTGCATGTAAAAGCACTAAATATCATAATGAGTTGTTGGTTTTGCCAGGGAGATTCAGTGACTGTGAAAAGAGAGTTCTTTCATATGTTGATGGTGGCACTTTGGGATTCCCACCAGAGTGAAAGTATTAGTGCTTAATTTAAGATACCTTTTTTTTATGAAGTCAAATGTTTTTATATTTCATGAAATATAGCTCAAAGTTAAATGCAATGTGGAAAGATAATTGAGTATAAAGATTTATTAAGCTATTTCATTATTTATGGATACTGCATAATGTTTTACAACTTTGATATCATTGCTACCTTTATATGCTTTTTTTCTATTTATGATGAACTGATTCTTCGCCATGTGAGAATGTTAATGTGATTGTAACTTAAAATCTCAGGAGAATACTTCTTTTTTGATGTACTATTTTATTGATCTCTGCTTTAAAATGATTTCATGACTTATGCTCTCCATTGGGAAATGACCCATGAGGATTAGACTTAATTGGTACATTTCAGATTTATTTTCTGACTGGATCACCATTCTAATTATTTCAGGGTTATCTATCCTTTTTAAATAATTCACTATAGAATGCAGTAACCCACATGGAACACAGGCTTTCAATTCAGTGACCAAAGGTACAGTCTCACTCTGCCATTTACTAAAACTAGGTGGCCTTGAATAAGGCATTTTGTATGAGTTTCTCCATTTGTAGGATAGAGAATATAGAGTTTACAGTTCAAGGTTGTTTTGAGGCATAAATGAGATGACATTGGTACATAGTGGGCACCCGCGATAATCACCCACTTCCCCGTAGCAATTTCACAAACTAGAGCGTATGTATTTTGGTCATTTTTATAACTTCTTGACAAGGAGTTAGTGCTTGGTTTGCCTCCCTGGTAAATCTAAATACATATACATACACACATATACGAGTAAGTAAATATGTGTGTAAACAAATATGTGTGTATATATTATGTGTATATATATATACACACACATGTGTCTTTGTGTGTGTATATATATGTGTGTATATGTGTATATATATACATATACATATATATATTCACAATATACATATATATATACACCCACATATCCATACACACATGCATATACACAGTTGGTCCTTAAACAATACAAGTTTGAACTGTGCAGGTCCATTTACATGTGGATTTTTTAAATACAGTACAGTACTGTAAATATATTTTGTCTTCCTCATGATTTACTTAATAACATTTTCTTTCTTTAGCTTACTTTATTATAAGAATACAGTATATAATACATATAACATATAGAACATTGACTTTATTTAATTGTTAAGGCTTCCAGTCAACTAATAGCCTATTAGTAGTTAAGTTTGGGGGGAGTCAAGAGTCATACACAGATTTTTAACTGCTTGGTGGGTTGGCATCCCTAACCCTGTGTTGTTCAAGGGCATACAATCCACACAATCCACATTTAAATATATGTGTGTGTATATATATATATATACACACACACACACACACATATATACATATATAATACATATATATATATATATATGTGTGTATATATATATATTCCCAACACACAACTTCATTGTTGAAGATTCTCAGTGAAAATGAAATTGTTTAGTTATCTTTAGTTTAGTTCAGCAAATGCAAATTCAGCACCACTGAGATCCTGGCCATGGCTACAGTCCTAGAGACTCTTTCCCTGCACTCAAGAAGCTCAGAATGTAGTAGGGAGGGATGTGAAATGGAAACCATCTGTTTCTCAGATACATATTAGTGCTCCTCAGTTCTGGAGAATCACAGTGTTTATAGCCACTTTGGCACAAGGAAGGGTGGATAAACTAGTGTTGACCTAAAAACAAGGGCAACAAACAGTGTACCATCAGCAAGCATTCCTGTTATAAACCAACTCCTTATGTGACTTGATGAGCTGCCACTTTTAAGATGGTGGACCTCCCTTCCCAGTCTCCTGAGCCAGAATGCCAAGTTGTCCTCCTTCTTTAACCCCACCCTCTGACATTCTAGGACATGAGATTTGGAATCTATATACATGTTCTTTGTCTTTTCCTGTGGCCCATTCGTGTCCCTAGAGGTCACCATTTTTATTAGGCAGCTGTTGGACAGCATTTGAGGACCACACCACCTCTTTCTATAATGATCTAGATCTCATTCGTGATCTAGAAGGTATGCACCAGGGCCTCACACACTCTCATAGTGGCCCAGATTTCAAGACTTTTGACAATGTCGTGCTTCTTAAATTTGTGATTTGACATTTTATCTGTTCCTTGTTTCATTGAAAGTAGTGTTGCTGGATTTCCTCTATATTTAGCCCTTTCAATGTTCTTAGAGGGTTTCAACAGAGGAGAGAGGCACAAAAATGTCTCCAATACCACTTCAGCCGGAAGTACAAATATACCTGAATTTAAATTCTGGTTTTACCACATCTATTTTACAGGCTTGTAGTAAAATATACAGATGTGGATGTACACATCCACACATGCATATGTACTTTGGCAACAATTGTAGTAGTTTCTCTGAGGCACAGAGTTAAAACCTCCTCTTCATCAAAATCCACCAACTGCAGAAATTAACAGGTGTCTGATTTCTTTGATCTCATCAATGTGGGGTTGGCTCCTAGAATAACCTTATTTTCAAAAAATAAAAATATTTTTCTTCTGTAGCATCAGAGTATAAAACAAAACAGAAACATTTTCACCTATAGTAACTCTGTAATACTGGATCAATTCTATAGGGGAGCTTTGTGCTCCATTTTGCAGATTAGAAAACTAAGGTGTAGAGAGCTTTGGCCGAAGGTCACTCATATAATAAGTATCAGAAACCTGGGAGAGGAATATTGTACTCCTCTGACATGACTGTGCTCTTTTTGTTGCGTTACAACTGAATTTATGACTGGGATTTGTCTAAGACCTTTAGGGGATGTCCTAGTGAGAAAGCATCAACAACTTTATGATCAAGAAATACTTTTTGACAACGATATTAGACAATTTGATTATATTGTTCAAATAAGGCTGCCAACCCTTATAAAAAACCATTTACATGGGAGACCCCACATCTCCTCCATGTCCTCTAGAACTACAAGACATGGAAAGATTCAGCAGAAGTATCCTGAAATGCTGATTTCCAGTGTAATTATCATTCTAGTAGTGTGAAATTTGGACTGTTTCCCTGCTCACCCAATTGTGAACATTTGCTGTCAAGTTTAAAAATTTGAATAAGCTTAGATGATGGTTATATAATTTAAGTTCCTGTTCACAATCTCGATTCATTAATGTTCAGCCAGCATGGAATATTTATTGAGGTACCAGGTACAATGTACATTATCAATCAAACACAGGAGGAAAACAGAGATTACAATGTGAATGAAAAAAGAAGTCAGAGACCTTAAGATATTGACGGAATTCTTTCTTTTTACATTGGACTCCATCAAGCACATCTATAATATGAGAATCATAATTTTTATTCCTCTTTTAGGTTCTAATATTGTATAAGAAAAATAAAACAAACTCATGAAACTACCCAACATCTATTAAAACTTTCTTTTCAGTCTACATTTGGTATTTGGTAACATATTTTATTTCTGATTCATGTAATGTTAGTGCTAAATTTATAAGCAATAGTTTTGAACTCAGAAAAGAAGCGTATCTCCCATTTACTTAGCATTTTAACATTTATTTATTTATTTATTTATTTATTTATGTATTTATAATTATTTTAATGTTTATTTATTTTTGAGAGAGAGAGAGAGTGCGAGTGAGGGAGGAGCAGAGAGAGAGAGGTAGACACAGAACCCAAAGCAGGCTTCAGGCTCTGAGCTGTCAGCACAGAGCCCAATGCGATGCAGGGCTCAAACCTATGAACCGCGAGATGGGGACCTGAGCCCATCAGATGCTTAACCCACTGAGCCACCCAGGCACCCCAGCATTTTAAATTTATTAAGACTTTGTTCAAATATTCCTTTTTTTTTTTCAAAAAGGGCATGTAGTCAAGTAGATGGTACCAAAATTGCATTGTAAAGTAATTGAAACCAGGCCTCAGCTGGCTCAAGGTCAAGTAAGATCTGAAAAATATTGAGCCATTTCATAGCTATATTTTCCATTTTCCTACAATTATATCCCAGATGTAGGTATTTTCTCACAAAAAAAAGTAATCCCTAATTCTACTCATCACTGAGTTTCCATCTGGAGGCCGGAATCTGTACAATAGAGAAGATTCCAATGATCTTTTTCTTCATTTGATTTATACTTAGGGAATATTTCTTAAGTTTCAGTCACTGTGAATATGATCTGTAGTTATCTACATTTTATAGTTGAGGAAAACAAGTTGACAAAATTTCACTTGGCCAAGATCTGCTCTTGGTCCATGGCAAACCTAAATACATGCAGGCAGCTGGCCACCTGTGTTCTTATCACAAGGCACCCTCTTCCCCCGCTGCCACCAACACTTAGTTTTATCACACCAAACTTCTTGGTCACCATAGAGACGAAGGTAAAGGCAGAATCTTCTGACACTGAGGAGATAGAGTCAAATGTGAATCATTAAGATTAGGATGTTCAGGGGCGCCTGGGTGGCTCAGTCGGTTAAGTGCCTGACTTCGGCCCAGGTCATGATCTCATAGTCTGAGTTGAAGCCCAGTGTAGAGCTCTGTGCTGACAGCTCAGTGCCTGGATCCTGCTTCAGATTCTGTGTTTCCCTCTGTCTCTGCCCCTCCCCCACCCATGCTCTGTCTCTCTGAATCTCTCTCTCTCTCTCTCAAAAATAGATACACATTATAAAAGACAGCACAAGTGCATTAAAAAAGATTAAGATGTTCATATTCATGTATTGCGCTGTCATTTGGTGGGTTGGAATATAAAATTTCCTGAATCTGAGACAAAATCTGGGAATTCTCCTCCTACCCCCAGCAGAACACCACAGTGGTTTCCAAACTGAGCAGTACGTTAGAATTTCCTGGGTGCCTTCCACAACAGATTTTGAGGCTTTATTCCTGATCTCTAATTCTAGGTGTGAGGCCTAGGAGCCTTATGTTTAAAAGGCTGCACAGATGACTTTTGTAGGGTAATCAACTTTTTATTTTTTTTTAATTTTTTTTTTTTCAACGTTTTTATTTTTATTTTTGGGACAGAGAGAGACAGAGCATGAACGGGGGAGGGGCAGAGAGAGAGGGAGACACAGAATCGGAAACAGGCTCCAGGCTCTGAGCCATCAGCCCAGAGCCTGATGCGGGGCTCGAACTCACGGACCGCGAGATCGTGACCTGGCTGAAGTCGGACGCTTAACCGACTGCGCCACCCAGGCGCCCCGGGTAATCAACTTTTTAGAGAGCCAACACAGGACACAGACTTACCAGTCCTAAAAATAAGTACCAATAACACAAATAACTATATACATGAGTGGTATTACTTTAATTTATGTATAAAAAATGAAGTATTCATCTGAAATTATGTATTACTCTGTATATTTACTTTTTTGTTCCATTAATGATATTTTTTAAACAAAACAGCTATAGGATTATAGCAGTGGCAATTAGTAGTAATTAATTGTATGACTAATTAACCAAGTAATATGCATGAGAAAAAGACAATATTTTGTATTTATTTTTGTCCTCTGATACTGTAATTTATTTTAGCTATTTTCAACTCTATTATAGTCTACACTGTTATGTATTCTTAAATTCCATAAATGCACACAGATGGAGGCTTCTTAGAAAGAAAGCGGTCAAGGGGTACCTGAGTGGCTTAGTCGGTCAAGTGTCCAACTCTTGATTTTGGCTCATGTCATGATCTCATGGTTTGTGAGTTCAAGCCCCACATCAGGCTCTGTCCCTCCCCCACTTGCTCTCTTTCTCTCTTATTCTCAAAAAAATAAAGAAAATAAAATAAACTTTATAAAAAGAAAGAAAGAAAGCAGTCAGCAAGCCCTGTGAAGTCGATATCATTAATAGAACTGCAGCCTTTAAGACATCTTTCTGTTATTGAATATAGTGGCAATACTGAATACATTCAAACATAAAATTCACTTTGATGTGCAGTTTTACTTTTACGAAGCCCACGTTACAATGATATCTGGTATCATTTCCATTGTGATGATACCAAACTAAATATATTCTAGAAAAAGGCATTTGAGCATGGAATAGTTAAGATTTTATTACCAGCAGAGTAGAGTTTTACACTTGAAGGCATTAGCTTCCTGCTTGCAAAAGTGATCATCCACTTTGTATTTACAGGCTTGTTTTGAGAAACCATGTGTTTATCATCCGGGTCCTTTGCATCTACATGTTCTTCATTCTGACAGGGCGCCTGGGTGGTCAGTCGTTAAGCATCCAAATTTGGCTCAGTTTATGACCTCGCGGTTAGTGAGTTCAAGCCCTGTGACGGGCTCTGTGCTAACAGCTCAGAGCCTGGAGTCTGCTTCAGATTCTGTGTCTCCTCCTCTCTCTGCCCCTCCCATGCTCATGCTCTGTCTTTCTCTGTCTCTCAATAATAAGTAAATGTTACACGTTCATCATGCTAACCATTTCTAAAACCCTACATCATTTTTAACCACTCTGAAGAACACTGAATGTCATCCTAAGTTAAACCTCTCTCTCAGGGAAAATGGCTTTGGGTACAGAGATACTTTGAACTTCTGAAAGTGAAATTAAGTTCCAAGTAAGTTATAGTTTAAGTGAAGAAATGGAGAAACAAATATTTAACTTGGCTGCCCTTTTCTGGTGATTTTTTGTTTGTTTGATTACTTGTTTTCAGTTCTGAAGCAGTCTTATTTCTAAAATATGAGTCATTTTTTTTTTTTCTACTTTGTGAGTTTTTCTTGCAGTCTAAATATAACATCAAACATCTCATTCTTTCCTAAGCCCCTTATGACCTCTTCAAAGATCATCACACAGCTTTGGAGGAAAAATATATACATTTCTGTTCTACTATAATCCTCTCTCCATATTTATCCTCAATGCATTAGATTTATTAGAAAATGATTTTCTTCTTGTCCCAAACTTTGAAAACAATGTCAGACCAACATTTTAACATCTTTTATAAGCAGGCAACAATGATAGCCATCTTGCAGCCACATGCCTAAAGAGATTATTTCCTTTAATTTCTATAAAGTTAAAATGTTCATTAAGTGCTCCTGCACATCTTCAGAAAACTGAGAAATGATTATAAATCTCCATTAGGAAAGCATCCATTTTGCAGGTAAACAAATCATACCCCTTCTTATCAGTGGACCTAAGGTGTGAAGGAGAATTAACAGATCTCTCTCTCTCTCTTTTTTTTTTTTTTTTAACAAGTCTGTAGACTGAAAGGAATCTGCCAAAACTTACATTTGCACTGTTTGTTAAACTTACAGATTCAGGAGCAAAATCTAGTTAGTATTTGGACAAAGTATCAAGAGCCTTTTGTTTTCTGTTTTCTGAAATGTCAAAATTTTCATACAAAACAAGAAAATAATTTGAAAATACGCTTTTCAAATCAAGTTACTTCAGAGGGGGTAAATTAGGGGGAACCTAATTTACATCGCTATCACTGGATGTATGCCTCACCACATTCAGTAGAAAACATCATTAGTAAGATCTCACAGAAAAGAGCTCTGCTCTGTGAGAGGCTAACTCATCTGTTATCAGAATTTCCCCTTTGTCACAGGACAATTTAGTTGCCACCTCTGAATTAGGAAATGTCACCTTACCTTACCAAGTTTCATACAACAGTCAAGGGAGCAACAGTATAATGTGTGATCATTCCCATGGTATTCCCAAGCTAATTCAAGTACTGTTATTTTCTCCTGAGTGTTAATGTCTTTTGTCTTTTGAGGTTTTTTAAAAAGAAAAAAAAGCACACAAACAAAAAACTAAGAAAACAACAACCAAAATAAAAACTTACGGTTATTTTAGAAATACTTGCCTGGCTTATCCAGCACTGGTGAAATTCAGTCTCACAAATTTTCATCTCTTTCTCTACTGTGCCAAAATTCCAAATTCCTATATATTGTGTATGTCTTTTATATATTCCTTTCTGTATGCTTTGTTTGTATCATTTTCCTTCCTAATCCAGTTATATATATCCTTCCATCAGTCATGAAAGAATACAGTTGTTTAATTTCCTCTTTTGATGTCTGGGTCATGCTGAGGTTTGTATTGTCATCATTTTCCTTTTCCTTACCTAACCTCATAGAGAACTTGGTCACAAAATTCACAATATTAAAAATTAAGCTAGCATTATCTCAATACAAAACACAAAATTCATTCTACAGGCAAAGCCAGAGAGGGACTGTTAATACTCCAGATTACAATATACTAAAGTTGCACACTTAAGTCACTTACTCAGACTGTTGCAACAAAGCGAATTGCAAATCCGGGATGCTCACATCAATGGTCAGGAGAGAAAAAAAAATAACAACAGTAACTATGAAAGACAATCTGTTCAGTTGATACTGACAAATATATTGCTTTCAGGCCCCCTTTTTAATGCTACCATACAGGTTTTGTACTTTTTCCCTGACTTTTTGCACCTGTTTCTAAATATGGTGGCCTTTTGCGTCCCAGGAAATGATTACTTGGGACGTGAAACTTTCATTGCCAAAACTGGAGCAGTGCTAGGCAACCAGGGTGATTGGTCACTCTACCTATTGGTCAGCGTGGCAGTGAAGCCCAGCTGGAATGTTCATCACTAAACTCTCACGCCACCATAGTATTCCTGAGCTGAGCTCCTTGTCTGATAGTTCTGACTAGGGTCTGATTCCCTAATGTCAAGCAGCCAAACAGAGCATCGACAAGGGGGGGCGGGGAAATGGAGTTATCAGGAGGGAGAAACTCTAGGGTATGGGACTTAGAAGATAAATTTGGCTGGTATAAAAAAAACAGAACAAAATAAAAAAAGAATGTTGTCTGTGAGTCAGATTGAGAGAGCCAAATACCATATGATTTCACTTATATGTGGAATCTAAAAAAACAATACAAACAAACAAACAAACAGAAACAAACATATAAATCCAGAGAAGAAACTGATGGTGCCAGAGGCAAGAAGGGTGGGGGGTTGGGCAGAATGGTAAAGGGGAGTGGGAGATATGGGCTTCCAGTTATGGAATGAATAAGTTACAGGGATGAAAAATATAGCATTGGGAATATAGTCAATGGCATTTTAATAGTGTTGTATGGTGACACATGGTAGCTGCAGTTGTGGAGAGCACAGCATAATGTGCAGACTTGTCGAATCACTATGTCGTACGCCTGTAACTAATGTAACATTGTGTATTAACTACACTTTAATTTAAAAGTTGTATAAAAGATGAAAAAGGCACTCATGATATACCATTACTTCTGAAATCATTAAGCCTCAAGAGATCTAAAATTATTAAGCAGCAGAACATAAAAACTCAACTCCTTAGCAAGGCACCAATGGTGCTCTATTGAGTTAGCCTCTGTTTTTACTCCAGGCTTTTCTTCAGCCTTGACATTTTTGCAGCCCCAAAATCCTTTCATTTCTCCCAGAACATCATCCTCTCTAGCTCTCCTGTCATGGGACTTGCTACCCTCTCCCTCCAAAATGCCTTTTCTCCAGCTGTCTGCTTGGTTCACATCTCCATTTGTAAATAGTATGTTACTTTCTTCAGTAAGTTCTTCCTCAGCCCCAGCCTGAGATGGATGCTTCTCTTACCTAGAATCTATGCTTAGTCTCATCATAGAGCTTATAATATCCTCGAACTATTGTGTGTCTCTGTTACTAGATTCTGAGGGTATATACTCTGGTTTTTACCTTTGTACGAACAGCACCTGGAATTATTTGTGGCATGTTTTAAGTTCTTCATAAATGATTGATGATGGTCTTGAATACTTAAATGACCAACTGACTAAATAAATGTATGAATGAATGTCAAATATTGTTATCAACTACCATAATGATGTAAATATTGTTATTTCCTGAACATCCATGAGATTTTTGGTAACTTACCCATAACTCATTCCAGAGGACCTTTAATCATTATGATGAAGCTTTTTAAAAAATTAAATCCCTGTATAAATAACTTCTCTTAAAATTAGGTTTAACCAGGGGCACCTGGGTGGCTCAGTCGGTTGGGCGTCCGACTTCAGCTCAGGTCATGATCTCACAGCTCGTGGGTTCGAGCCCCGCATTGGGCTCTGTGCCAACAACTCAGAACCTGGAGCCTGCTTCAGATTCTGTGTCTCCCTCTCTCTCTGCCCCAGCTCTGCTCATGCTCTGTCTCTGTCTCAGAAATAAATAAAAATATCAAAAAAAATTTTTTTTAAAGAAAAAAATTAGGTTTAACCATATGAAGCTACTGTTTTGGTTCAAAATGGTTGAATGTGAACACTTCAGTATCATTTAATTTAATAGATACTATTCAGAAAAATTATCTTTTTTTTTTTTAATTTTTTTTTTCAACGTTTATTTATTTTGGGCGCAGAGAGAGACAGAGCATGAACGGGGGAGGGCCAGAGAGAGAGGGAGACACAGAATCGGAAACAGGCTCCAGGCTCTGAGCCATCAGCCCAGAGCCTGACGCGGGGCTAGAACTCACGGACCGCGAGATCGTGACCTGGCTGAAGTCGGACGCTTAACCGACTACGCCACCCAGGCGCCCCTAGAAAAATTATCTTTAACAAACATTAGACATCACCATACTTTAAGAAATAACCACCCCTATTGAAATGTCCCAGAACTTTCTTTTTTTTCTTCATTTTTAAAGATTATTTATTTATTTTGAGAGAGAGAGAAGACAGAGAGAGAAAGAATGAATGAGTGGGGGAGGGGCACAGAGAGAGAGAGGAAAACAGAGGGTCTGAAGCAGGCTCTATGCTGAAGGCAGAAAGCCTGATGAGGGGCTCGAAATCACAAACCACGAGATCATGACCTGAGCCAAAGTCAGATGCCTAACTGACTGAGCCACCCAGGTTCTCTGACGTGGATTACTGCTAACCCAATTGTTACCCTAAAAAAATATCACGAAGACTGAAAAACTGGACGTGACACCATGTTCTGCATCGGTTTGGAGATAAGGTCTTTTCTTTTTATACTACAATTGCTCAGAAAAGCTATAACATTCATTGCAAGATTGTCTAAAAGTTTAAGAATAACAGAGAGATTGGGGGGTAAGCTAGGCATTAATTTATATGATTGGGTGTATATGGTAGAGCTGGAGGCCACCAGACATGGTTTGCTTCCATGCAATGGCTGCCATATATCACTGACAACAAAAGCACATTCTAGACATTCTGGATTTTCAAAATCTAGGCCACAAAGGGAGAACACAAGTTTATTCTTCCATTTGACTATTTAATAATCTCATTGGATGGTTAACAAAGAAAACAATCATTCTTTTTAGGAGAATGTAATTTTTTATTACAGAAATCTATTTGTTTTCTACAGCTGTGTAAAAAATTATAAACCACTATATAAAAAAAAAAAACCTCCCGTTTATTATCTCAAAGTTTTGTAGAACAGAATTTGAGCAGTCTCAACTGAGTTCTTGGCTCATAATACCACAAGACTGAAATCAAGTCTGGGCTGTGTTCCCATCTAAAACTCAAGTTCCTTTTCCATACTCATTCAGATGGTTGAAATTCTACAATTCACTTCCTTGTGGTTGTAGGACTGAGGCCTTTTTTTCCTGTTGGCTGTCAGCCAGGGTCACTCTTTGCTCATTCTTATCACAGAGTAGAGGCCACCCACATTCCTTCTCCTATACCCGCTCCATTTTCAAAACAGCAAAGCACATTTTTCTGCCTTCAAAAGCTACTCTCTCACACTTTGAATCTCTGTGAATTTCCCACCTGCCACTAGCCATAGAAAGAAAAAGAGCTTATGTGATTAGATTATATCCACCTAAGTGATTTCTTTGTGATGGAATCAAAGCTTAATGATTATTAACCTTAATTTCGTCTGTAAAATCCCTTTTGCCATATTATAGTAACATAATCAGGGTATAATATCTCATGATATTCAGCCCCATGGATTAGGGTAGGGTATTTAGGGGGCCATTTTATGATTATGGATGGTATTGTAGGATCCTGAAACCATAGGTGGTCAGACCAGAACAGTGATGCTCTTCAGAGAATGGGGACAGAACAGAGGGGGCCTTTTTGAGTGGGTGCTGTATTTTAATTGTAAATATAAGATGGGAGAGAAGAGGCAATTTCAATGATCATATTGGTACAGAATAGGATGGCAAGGGATGGGATGCATTAAAAATATAGAATGGATACCAGGTATGGGTCAAGTCTTCATTGGTGAATTGACCAGTTTACTGTATGTGAGAATTATCTGTCTGCGTATTATCTGTTTATCTTTCTTTAAGTTTCTTGAGGATTAGGACTACTTTTCATTTACTCTGCAGTCCCCTACTGAACATAGTGCCTCGCACTAATGGATAGACACATACACGAAAGTACTAATGCATGATTTGATGAACACTCAGTCAAATAAATTCATTAAACTCTATAGGCAGAGGAAAGCACCAGGATGAGCCCAAGACAAATGTTGCTTGACCGAAGCCTTCTGAAATGTAGCTTTCCTTAAAAGCACCACTATTCAAGACTATTTGACAACTCTGACCCTAAGAATATTAAAGTCTTTTTCATCTCTAGGGAGAGGGATGTTGCTCCTACCCAGGAACCATTGATATCTGAGATAGGAGTGAATGCAACATCTTCAGAGTAAATGTTTATCTCCCTTCATAGACTCAAATCCCTCTCCTACTTGGATGTGAACATGCTATAGGATCGTAAAACTCATTTAATAAGAATCACTTTTGGAAAACCTCTGTATTAGTTTTCTTTTGTTACAGTAATAAATTGCTACACACTTAGTAGCTTAAAGCAACACAAACTTCTTATCTTATGGTATCCATGGGTGAGCTCGGTTCATTCCTTTTCTCTGGGTGTCAAAAGGCCAAAATCAAGGTGTTGGCTAGGCTGGGCTCATATCTGGAGGCTCTGGGGGAGTATCTGTTTCCAAGGTCATGCAGGTTACTGGAAGAGTCGTTCCTTTTGGGTGAAGGACTGAGGTCCACATTTCCTGCCATCAGCAGGAGGCCACTCAGCTTCTAGAGACCTCTCTCTGGTCTTTCATTGTGAGCCTCTCAATTTCAGAGCTAGAAGTTATATGTCTAATTATTCTCACATTTGAAATATCTCTGGCATCTCCTTCTGCCCATCTGCTAGCCTGAGAGAGTTCTCTGTTTATAGGTTCATGTGACTCCATTGGGTCCACTTGGAAAATCCTGAGTATTCTCCCTATATTAAGGTCCACCATAACCTAAATTATATTTATAAAATTACTTTTGTCATGTAACATACAATACTCATAGTTGAATATCTTTGGGGAGCCATTCTGTATACCACACCCTCCTTTCTAGGGTAGGGGTACCAGGGAGCATGATACAGGCATGGACATGATACAGGTGGGGCAACTCTGATCTGGATCTAAATACTAACTATAATCCATACCTTCTATTTCAGTATTACTTGTGGAAGTCTTTGTTGAGTAACTTCCCAGAGCCCTGTAATAAGGTCTGTCATTCAGTGGCAAGTATTTAACAAAAAATTTCTGTTCATCGATTTACTTAATTATGTACTTGAGCACCTACCATATACCAGCTACCTTAAGAAACTCTTTGGATCAACTCTCTCCCATCATTGAGTTTATTATTCAGTAGAGAGTTATATAAATAACTGGATGTTTATGGTATGATGTGTTAAGCAAGGTGCTAAAGTTAAAATAGGGTGGACCATGGAGACATACAGCCAGAAAAGTGTGGTGTCGGGTGCCAATTATCATATGTGTGTGTCAAGAATATTTTTTTGTTTTGGCAGAAAGTTGGCTATGTTGTAGTGCAGCTTGTTAAGAGAGGAGTCTAACAGATTGTAAGGGAACTATTAACCAAATATTTTATGCAGTGTCAAAGGCACAGAGCAGTGATAAGCACATAGAAGGCAAAGTTTCTGCTCAGAGAAAAAGGCAAACATATTTGAACATATGACATCACTCTCTTTGGCACAGTGTGCCCTTACATATTCCTGTTACAGACAAGCAGTGATTACTGGGGGAACTTAAATGTGTAAGGATTTGTTTATATGATCGGTGGATTCATCTTTTCTGGTTTAAGTGAAGCCTCAATCCTCTTTCTAAAATCAGTTTGTTCCAGTTTTTAAAATTTTGCTCTAAATTATTTTGACTGTCTTCCATAGAGAACTTTGTATTTGAGGAATACTAATGTACATATAGTTTAGTATATTAATGACTCTTAATAATGAACAATACTTGTTACTACCATCACTTTAAATTTTCTTTAGCTAGTCCTCATACAGTTTTTATAATCGATTTTCTGACCATCCTCAGAAAACTGTCTACTGTGAATGATGACTTGGCAATGTTACTTAATTTCTATGAATCTGAGCATCCCCATCTGTGTTAGGACAATTTTAGCTATCTTTCATGTCTTTTATTATATTGAATATTATAAGTATTATAATTATTGAAAGAAATAATTCTTGACAAAATAAAGCACTTAGTGACATTTTATTGGCACAGAAACGTTAAGTAGTATGGACAAAAATGCAAAATAAAATGTGTTATATGAAATAGATGCTTATAAATTCATATGCATCTGAATATGTGAGATTTTATTGTGACAGACAAGTCTATTATAATACACCCTCACCCAATCCTTCTGGCAAACTTTTCAATTATGTTAGCACTCATACATTCTGGGCATAGACTTTCAAAAGAACAGATTTTTTTTTAATGAAAAAAAATCCCCAAAGGCTTTGATGTTGCAGATATGCTTGAATTAAATGTTTACTGAATCTCTACTGTATACACCAGTCTCCTGGGTACTGCAGATACAAAACTGAATGAGACAGGAACCCCGACCTCCTGGGAGGTCACAGGCTTAGACCAGAGGTTCTCTGCAAATACGTGCTAGGAGTTTTTCACAAGTAATTGGCAATCTTAGGTAGTTGTATATAATTCCAGAGTTTCTGAAAGATTTACAAGTTCATACTATAAAGGGCATCTAAGTTTCTCTAGACCTCTCCACATTCTTACTCTATGTTCCAATATTCTCCTGCGTGGAAGTCCATGTTAAATATTTAGCTGGTAGGCTAGGAGTTATGCGTGGATTCCCAGGACTAGGATGGGGAAGTATCTTGAGCTTATGAACATAATCTATTCTTCACATCAAAATTAGAACCAGAGCCTAGTGAATTTGTTTGGAAAAAGCTGGGGATGGCAAACACAGGTTCCTTTCCATAATGCATTTTATTTGAAGCGTCTTCATCATCATTTTCACTTCAGCAATTATACCTCCCAAATATTTCAGAGATTCGGCAGCGGCTGTGTGTTGCCTTGTACCTTGTGCATGACACTGAGATATTATGGTGAACAAGTAAAGCATGTTTGTGGCCTGCACAGACCTTATTGTGCTCTTTATCTTTCCCCCTTGTCTTCCCAAAAAATCATATGTAAGGACAATGCTAAGTAGCAGGCACAGATTCAGGTGAGGTAAAAATGTAACTGTTCTCCTGTAGTACATTGCAGTGTTTCGATTCCAAGCTTTTTAAGCCTTTTGCAGAAACTAAATCTGGTCACTTCCAGGTAAATTCAGCATAATGCAGTGATTTCCTAGTCTATCAGGTGTATCATTCAGTTGCATTCTGTTTAGGCTGCCTTTTCTGGAAGCTCTGCAGGGCTTGCTCTAGCACAGTGCTGTGGAAGAAGTTCCCTCTGTTCTGAAACTTCATCTGCCTTTATTTCACTCCCAACAAAACCTACCGCATTCCCAGTGTAAGGAGCAGAGTAACTGCTGGGAAGCCTTCAGGTAGCCTGGCATTGACCGCTTGTGGTGATGTCATGGTGCCCTCACCTGAACCCCAAGGGCGGCTACTCACGTCATGTCTTTTTCATATGCATCCCCTTGCCTTTCTTTTGCCATGAATTTCGATCTCAGTCTCTCCTGTATCACTCAGTCACTTAACTGCTACAGGAGAATCCAGGCTATAAGCAGTGACTCATATCACCCTAACGCCCTGCGTTAGCATTCACCTATCAGATGTCCACACAGGGCCAAAGGAGGCCCAGGTTGGCTTGACCCTCTAATTCCCCAAACTTCATAGAGAGAGTGTCTTACACTCCTGCACCTCTTCTTCCTCATCTGCCCTCAGCCTACAGTGGGCATGGCTGAGAGATGAAACCACTATGCAACTGACTCTCTTGTGCTTCCATCTGCTCTTTACTGGTCCCAAACTTAGAATGGTTCTGCAGTCCAAAGCTGGGAGTTGGGGTGGGAAACATGGCTTTGTTGGCTTATCTCCCCCTTCAAACATTTTCTTTCTTATGTATTATTAAAGACATTTAGTTTCTGAACGTCTCTGATAACTTTTCTTTCCGTTATTATTGTCTATTATTATTATCCTGCTATTAATAGAGCATACAGAGCTGTGTAGAGGTAAGGGACTAAATGCCACATTTTTGCATTTCTATGACAGCTCGTCCACATTTGTGTTAGTCACCTAGTGTGGTTTATTAAAAGCCAACTTGTGCAGTTTCCACCACTACACCACAATTTCTTTAAGGACAAGAGGGCATATTTCACTTACGTACGTATCCCAGGACCTAGAATGTATGCAGTAGGTACTATAAGTGCTAGCATTTATCAAACTCTTGTTGTGTGTTCTGCATTGTGTTAAGGGCTTTACAAGCATGGTGTCTTTTGGTCCTCATAGCCCCATGAGGCAGGTTATGACCTGTGTTTCACATCTGAGAGGCTGAAGATCAGAGAGCTTTTCTCAAGGCAAAGAGATGATAAGGAGACAAGGCCGAGATCACACCCAAGCTTATCCACTATATCACACAGCCTGTAAGTTAATATTTGAGTATGTAGAACCCATATTCTAAATCTATAAGTTCCAAACATTTGTCCTATCAGACTATATGTTGGACATATCTGAGAACTCTACCATCACAGGCACACTGTTTGATGAGAAATCCTTGTATCTTCTGTACTTAGCAAAATGGTTAGACTGTAGATAGTTTTTTTAATAGTTGAATTGAATGGATTTACTTTATTAGGATATTAGAAATGGTATTTCTGATTTTGATTTCTTTCATGACTTTTATTTTTATACCCAAATTAAATTAGTTAAAAAAATTTTTTTTTAACTTTAGAGAGTGAGAGGAACTGTGTGCATGAGCAGAGGAGAGGTGCAGAGGGGGAGAGAGAGAGATCATCTTAAGCAGGCTCCATGCTCAGCATGGAGCCCAGTGCAGACAGAGCTCGATCCCAAGACCCCGGGATCATGACCTGAGCCAAAATCAAGAGTCGCAAGCTCAACAGACTGAGCCACCCAGATGCCCCTAAATTAGTTACTTTTTAAATTTCAAATATAACTTACGGAATGTCTGTTATATTTTAGGCTTTGTGGGTATGAAAAGAATAAGACCAATGCAAGGGAGTTCATTGTCTAGTAGAGTAAGTACTATTAACAGAGTATACTAACCATTTAATGAAGTTTGTAGCCTGTATGCAAGGTCTGGAGTTATCTCAAAGGAAATTTAACTTTATCTGTGGTGGGGAAGAAGGATGTGGTGTCTAAAAATGCGTCTTGGAAGAGGGTTTTAGAAGAGCGATCTAGGTAGAAATATCAGTGAGGGTCTTGGAAGCCAGACCTCTTTATGGCAGCCAATTCCCCTAGTGATTTCTTAGGGAATTGGGACCTGCCTCTTGCTTGGGCCTCAGTATTGTGTGTGCATGAGCTGATTGCTCCATCAGGCCTGAATCGAGACTGCTGATGTTGACTTTATTCAAGAACAATTATTAATAGTAAACAGAATGTTTATAGAACATTTATGTATTCTACATCTTGTTCCCGCCGTCATTTAAGGTACCTTTCCTAAAAATATATAGCAATTTAAAATATACATATAGAGAAAACAAGAGAGAGAGAAAAAGGGAGAATGAGGATCGAAATGGAAATAAGAGTCCATGTGTAATGTGGATACATAAAATATTTAGCTATTTAAGCCCTATGTGGTTTCTAAAATTGTACCACAAGTTTGTAAATTTTTCTTTTTAAAGCAGGTACAAAGAGGGGATCATAAAACTCTAGTGCCCATAAAATAAAAGCAGAATGGATACTCAAGGGCAACATCACTATTTATTCCTGTTATGGTGACCAAAGAATATTCAGGCCGATGTATAATGCAGCGAGCGATGTGTTTAACAATCTTCTTATGGTAGATATTCCGATTAGTTGACTGGGGTTGTTTTTGTTGTTCGTAGTATTTGGCAGTAAGTATTAATGACATCAGGCTGAGTCAAGGTTTAGTAGATACAAATCTGCTAGGAGGTAAGATGGGACTGTGCCTGTTGTAAATATTCTCTGGTCTGTGGAATAACCCAACAATTGAGTTAAGTGTCCAGCAATGGTCTTTAGGCTACCCACTACATGCACCATTTCTTTTAACCCAGGTTTTGGTAAATACAGATAGACAGTATATATGGGGTTATTTTCCTGAATAACCATCGGTGTACATCTGTTTTATGTTTTTGGATGAGTTCAGATGCTTTCCTAGTCATCTAAACTGTAGGCAGCGTTCATACCTCTCATGAAAAAGGAAAACCTGAGAAAGTCATAGACTAATTATATACACTTCCTCCTTTTAATTTCAGATTGTGGAGCAGAATCCACAGGTGGGATAAAAACAAGATTTTTTTCAACATTTAGTATTGAATAAACTCCAGTTTTTGGGCAAATAGACAGTTGAGAATCTAGATAATTCAAATCTTCAGCATAGTGGAAAGTGTTCCAATATTTGTTTATTCATTCATTCAGTTAGTCATTGAACAAACAATGTGCTTTTAGCATCTGATCTTTTTTTTAATGTTTATTTATTTTGAGAGGGAGAGATAGAGAGCAAGCGGGAGAGGGGCAGAGAGAGAGAGAGAGAGAGAGAGGGAGACAGAGAATCCCAGGCAGGCTCTGCACTGTCAGCATAGAGCCCATATGGGGCTTGCACTTCCAAACCATGAGATTGTGACCTGAGCTGAAATCAAAAGTTGGACACTTAACCAACTGAGTCACACAAGCACCCTATAGCATCTAACCTTTAAAACAGGTATAACAAGCACCACTTCCCCAGGCCATTGTATGTAGGCATAGAATGATTAACCTAAAAATAGAGTATCCTAATGTGCCCTACAAAACAAATGGGTTGTGAAATGCACAGCAAAACAATTAAACCTGTTGATTTCTGGATAGGATTATGAAATACAAATGTCCTCTAAATGTCAGGAGATATCTACCTAAATTAGTCTTCTTACTGTAGATTTCTGACCCATAGCCATCTTTCTGGGAACCACCGGACAGCAAGCCAGTTATTTTCTCTTATTCCAAGTTTCCCTTTCCATGGTTTCAGCTACCTATGGTCAATCGTGGTCTAGAAGCAGATAATCTTCCTTCTGACATATCATTAGAAAGTGAGTAGTAGCCTAAAACTGTATCACAATGCCTACATCATTCACCTCACTTCATCTCATTATATGGACATTTTATCATTTTACATCATAACAAGTAAAATAAGGGTGAGTACAGTACAATAAAGTATTTTGAAAGACAGCTACCACATTTATATAACTTTTTTATAGTATATTGCTATAATTGTTCTACTTTACTATTATTGTCATTGTTAATCTCTTACTGTGTCTAATTTATAAAATAAACTTTATCATAGGTATGTATGTATATATGTATAGAAAAAAGAACTTAGTATATGTAGTGTTTGGTACTATCTCCAGTTTCAGGCATCCACCTGGGTTCTTAGACCGTATTCCCCATGGATAAGGGGGAAGGGGGCCCTGTAGTTGCTGAAGGTGGAAAGACAACAGGAATGCCTTCTGATGGGCCAGATGCCCCCTGCTGGCATTGTCTGGCAATGCACTAGCTGAAACTGATCATTCTACCATGTCCCTAGGAGAGACTATGCAAAAACACCTTCCCACAAATCACCAGATGCTGGTAGCTGGTATTCCCAGTGTTGGCATAAAACTCCCTTTGGGGCGCCTGGGTGGCGCAGTCGGTTAAGCGTCCAACTTCAGCCAGGTCACGATCTCGCGGTCCGTGAGTTCGGGCCCCACATCGGGCTCTGGGCTGATGGCTCAGAGCCTGGAGCCTGTTTCCGATTCTGTGTCTCCCTCTCTCTCTGCCCCTCCCCCGTTCATGCTCTGTCTCTCTCTGTCCCAAAAATAAATAAACGTTGAAAAAAAAAAATTTTAAATAAAAAAAAAAACTCCCTTAAAGAGCTGGCATTCTGTTGTTGTCCAGGCTCAGGCTGGTTTTCCTGTGTTTGCAAAGGGTACTTCTACTCAAAAGAAAGGAGCACCTGCGTCATATTGTGTCCTAATGCACCTGGCCAAGGCACACTTCACAGGCTGGCCAGAAGCAGGATTATGGGATCCTGAGTCACAATGAAACTTCTTCCTGGGGTTTGTATGAGCCTTGTGCTCCATAGAGACACAACCAAAATGTTAATCCTGTAGGTCTCTAGAATGAGAAGTTAGTCACCAGCTTATTGCAGGAAGCCTCCAATTATTAAGGTAAAATGTTTAAAAGACCAAAAGAAATTTGATTTTTCTCTCTCAAAATTGTTATCTAATCCTTTAAAAAATCCCTGTTCTTTCTGAGAATCTAAATGGTATTAACAGGCAGGCTTTGACAAATATTAATAACTAGGGGACACTATATACAACTGATGCTTCGTATCCTATTACCTGACCCTGAGTCAGAAGCTTCTATTCAGATGGCAAGGAAGGCTTAAATAGAGTCATAAGAAAACTCTCACTAAGCCTAATAGCATCTTCCCTATGGCTGTGAAATGTCTGGCAGTAGTGTAATAGCCTAACCTACTGGTTCCTAAAGCATGTTGGCCTGAGAATTTTTCAGTCTTCAAGAAACTGACACCAATTGTAACTAAAATACCTGATGGCAATAGGGCAATTGTGTGAGATGAAGGGTCACAGATGTAGATTAAAAAGTAGAGGAGGTATTTTGAGTTGAAAAGGTGATTTAAAACAAACAAACAAACAAACAAACATTAAGAATCAAGACCTACCACTGAAGGTGACTCATAAATAATTCTTAGGGCAAGAAATCTGCCCCTGGTTTCTAAAATTGCAGTATGCTTTATTCTTTTCTGGGTGTTTTGTTTACAATGTGGTAAACTAATTTCAAGACCCAGGGAGAAAGGGGTCCCCTGTCATGTTTATCTTCATAATGTCCGTGGAGTGGGACACAGAATTCAGACAGCTGGTGGGTTAGGGAAAAAGGATGAATGTTCTAAGTTAAGATAAGGGGAGGCCTCTGGAAACAGTCTACAAAAAGAATGATGTCTCATATATATTAAATTCTTCTTTATGTTGTTCTCCTGCCATGGGGGAGGGATGAGAGACAGAGACCAGAGAGACACCAGCCAGAGGAGCAAAACCAGAATGGTGCTACCTCTGTACTTGCAGCCTTCTCAAGCTGGAGACTGGAGTCCTGGCGTGGAATTGCCATTTCAAATGTTTTCATAAATCCGCAAACAAAATGTCATTTCTTGTTGCTTCCCTCCCCTCCAGAGTGGTGATTTTCCTTCAAGAACAAGTATCTTTCAAAGATTATTGTGCAAAACAAATTTAGACCACGGTAGGAGGTGTGAGCCTGTCTTATGCAGGAATGTTTATAAGTGCAAAGGCAGTGGGAGAGGATTTGGATTTAAGAGGGCCAGAATCAGGCTCCCTGTCTTCCAACCTGGGAGCTATGTGACCAGAGCAGATTGCTTTGCCTTGACTGCATGGAAGGACATTATGAGAAAGAGTCGTATAAAGCTTGCTTCTGAGTTTACTGCAAAGATATTATCAAATAAAATTTCAGAGTCTCCTTTATAGAGATTCAGGGAAGAAATTGCTCTCCTATCTTGATATGAAAAGAATAGGAAGATAGCAATGATTCCCAGTGGCTAGCTGAAAACACTTAGGTAAACTTGATTCTGGACAAGTTATTTAACCATTCTGAGATTCAATTTTCTGTCCTTATAATGAGCATACTAATAATTATGACATAGGATTGTTGTGGGGAATAAGTGAGATTGTTATATGTGGTGTTTAATACAATATCTAATCTAAAGTAGCCTTACCATAAATAATAGTTGGAATAATACGAATTATTCAGCTATAATACATTACAGAGAAACGAGACAAAACAAAATTAGCAAAGGGAAAAGGTGTATGGAGTAAAATCTGGGGAATCCAGATAAAAGCTTTTAAGAGTTCCCTCCCAGTGAAATCACACAGGACATACTCAGTTCCTCTCCAGCGATGAGTTGTGATGAGTGCATAATGTTGTTTATCCACGAAGCTCATTAAATTTTCAGTGTCCAAGGTTTTCATGGGTCACACAGGCATCCTCTGTCTAACATGTCTGCAAATTCCAGTCGCCCAGAGGAAGAGCAAGAGTTTAGCATAAACCGCATTTTAAAATATATATATATATACAAACAGTTCAGGCCCAGCGAGCCACTTTATCAGTTTGAGAAGCTTCCTGAAATTCCTGTTCTCAGAAGCCAGTCATGGGCCAACCTTTGCAATGAGACCCTTCTAAGGATTTGGTTTCAGGCCTGCTATGTTAACTTTTTTCTGCAAATTTCCACTAGAAATTGTTTATAATTTAATAAATGTGTATTGGGTACTGATTTTTATCCTGGTTCGTCTTTAGTTTTATGTTTCTTCTATTTCCTAGTTTACTTTTGTATCTTGTTTTATATGTATCTTCAAGCTGATTCATATTCTTTGTTTGAAAATACTAGGTTTGTAAAAAAAAAAAATGTTTGTTGGCTGGATGTGTAGAATAAGACTTTACTAAATAATAATTAGTTGTGTTACTCTGGCCCATTCATGACCTCTGTTAATCTAAGTTATGTCAAAAATATTCAACTCCAGAGATATCTCTTTCACGATCATAGTGATGAATGTGATGATGAGGCTAATTATTATTTTTGTCCTTTTTTTTGATAGTCCCTAGAATTATTCTGAATACAAATACAAATAATAAAACTAATTTTTTTTCATACTTTATATCCTGAAACACTTATAAGCTATTATAATGATTTATAATAATGATGGTCTTGGGCGGGTCACCTAAGAAAAGTAGAGTTGCAGATCTTCCAAGTAATGAAGCATAGCAACACTTGAAAGGAGGAGTAGGTTCTAGTTCAGCAGATATAGGTTCACAGCCTCATTCTTCCCTTTACTTACTGGGTTAACTTGGGTTCTTGACCTCTCTTCTATTTCTTATGGTCTTTATCTAAAAAACAGGGATAATACTTGTCTAGTAGGGTTTTTTAAGGAATAAATAAAATGATACTTGTAAAGCATTTAGCTCAGTGTCTGACATATAGAAAAAACTCGACCAATCAGGTGGTTTTTATGCTATGTCTGCCTTTGTCACTCACTGTAACTGTTGGAACTTAAAAAATCCACCCCCAGGCTCCAGACCTTAATAGTCCATCTAGAGTAATCTGCATGGAGTGAGTTCTAAGGTTCCTTCTGGATCTTACATATGGTGAAATGTATCTGACATTTCAGACAACTGTTTTCCCCTCGTGCTCAAGAGAGCAGGCTCAAGAATGTCACTGTCCAAGACTGACTCCTGGTGCTGTTGCCATTTGGCTAACTTACTGAATCTTGCTGGATCCCAGGCTCCAGTTTGTGAGATGAGGCGGAACCCTCATTAAGTTGTTCCAAGTTTAAATGAGAAAATGCATGCTTTAGACACTCTGTAGCACATAGAACATTGTAAATGTTGATAAATGCTTGCTGGTTTTGATATAATTTTGTCCTACTTGGGACTAAATCACTTTGAGAATTTTCCTTTAAATTTCTGTCTTCTGATTTCTAAAGTTCAGCACCTTCCTTTCAAAATGAGAATCCATCTGTGCCCCAAATATAGATAAAATATTTCAAAAGGAAGCTTTGGTTTATTAAATTTCCTTCCAGGGGAAAAAATGACAAAAGAAAACAGAATGAGAAAGTGTTTCTTATGGGATGATCAGGAAAGTTGTAGAGCATCAAAACTCAGCCCATAATTCTGATGTAACTAAGAGTTTAACAGCTGTAGTATATATTTGGCCATTGGCCAAATGCTTAATTATAATTTCAGTAGAAATTACATGAACGTTAAAAAAAATACTACTTTTTAGATTCAAAGGCACATTCCTTAAGCCCCCCTTCTCTGACTCACCTCTCACATTCAGACCAGCCTTTAACCAGTCTTCCACAAAGCATGATCCAAAATCTGTTGTTATTCCATTGGTCTAAGGTAGAAGAACTTGTATTTTTAAAAGGTGGAGGTTAACAAGTCTAACACTTAACTGCTAGCCACCTAAAGCAAGTTCCCAACCCTCCAGTCTTACTTGCCTCATTTGTAAAAGGAATGTAATCATAATGCTGGTCTTTAAGTCTCCTCTTTAGAATTAAATCTGATGGCAGTATAATACATGCAGCAAATACTGTGCACACAAGTGCTATCGATCTATAACTAATAATTCTAGATTGCATTGATAACATTTATATAACAGACTTCAGTGTCTTGAAGACATCCCTTGATGGCACCCCTAGTATGGTAGTTGCTCACAATCCACTGCAGACATTTTGCACATGTCATTACACCAGCAAATAAAATCTCTTTTCCTGGGTCTACTGCACCTCTAGAAGACTGTAAACACCGTGAGGATTGTAATTGCCTTTCCCTTCCGCATCCCTCAGAATCCCCCTTTGAACACTGCTATGGACTGTGTTGTGTCCCTCCCAAAATTCACATATTGAAACACACAAACACATTAGATGAGGGATACATAAATCCATGATCAGAGAAGGATGAAGTCAGAGCTGAGACACAGCTGAGTTTCTAGAGAAAGGACAGGTTTGCAGTGCTGTCAGAGTCAAGCTTTCATCTACTCATTCAGGAATCATTATTATAGCAGTAGCTAACCAGGTTCTGTTGTTGAATGCTTAATAAATTCAAACCATACATTAAGTGCTTTACATGTGTTAACACCTTAAATACTCCATATAATATTCAAAGCTATTTATAAAGAGAATTGTTTTGTAGAAGGGGAAGCAAAGGCTCAATGGTGTTTGATATCCTACCCAGTGCCATACAATAAATAACAGAAAAGGCATCTGAACCTAAGTTAGTATGCTTTCAAAACTCTTGTCCTTAATCAGACTCAGTTGTGTTCCCCTAGAAAAATCAGCATCAGCATCGTCATCACCATCATCACCATTTTTATAATCTCTGTGTGGAAGAAACCAATTTATAACAGTTAAAACAGATTTATTTGTCTTTCTCACCATCCCTATTAAAGTTATTCAATGGGAATTCTGTTTTCTCCCATTACTGAGTAAAAATTCAAAGGCCCCATGAATCTTTTGTTGCAATCAAGTTTTAGAAAGTCAGGAAGTCCCTTTAAGTTACAAACACAGTGTCAGTAAGTCCAGTCCAAGATTTTGAGCAAAGTTCACAATTAAGTATTAAAACTTGTCTTTAACTTACTTTAGGTAGAAGAAGCTGGCAGTTGGAAGTAGCAATATGGCTGATTCATTTATTTCACCACCCAGCTTGCTACCAGTTTCTGACTCTCAAGGATAATGAAGAGGAATTTTACTTCATCTCCTATAGTTTCTTCAGTTGGCTTCATACTCTTCAGACTTGCAGATATTTATAAGGGATGCCTTTTCTCACAGACATGTATGTGATTTTTCAGAGATTCTCATTACTGAGAATTTTTCTACTGCAGTTCACTTGACCCAGGCAGAAGCATCCATTGACCCAGGCAGAAGCATCCCTCTTCCTGATGCTCATTTGGAACTTTTTATCTCAGTACTCATAAGCCATGCATTGTCTAGGGGCGCAAGTCTCTTCTGCCCTCTATGTAGCTCTATTAAACAGACCTCAAGATAACTCTTGCTTCAGCATTCCCTCCTCTGTGACCCACATCTGAACCACAGTGAACACTTTGTCGCATCCCTTTTCCTGATTAATTTTGGGCTTCTAACTATAGCAGTATTCTCTTGTATCCACTCTGAAGCAGAGTCAACCAGGTTCTTGCCCATTAGATATGCCAGGCAGGAGTAAGACCCCAATTCAGGGACACACACAGCAAGGTCTGAATCATCCTATCCATTCTCTCTGCTTGAGATAAAGGAGATAGCACCCCCCATACCCAATACCAATCCATCTCTTTCTTCCACTCATTCTTTTTCATGTGTTCCAAGCAAGTACAAGGATTCAAGGGCCAGTGAACAGATTTTGTTTTTTGTTTTGTTTTGTCTTCCTGTATTTGTTTGTTTGTGTGTTTGTTTTGGGGGGGAATAAAGGTTTTATATGATGATTTGTCCTTCAAACATTTTGACATCTAATGTTGATCCATTAATACTTCAATTGAAATTGAAATTATGGCATCATCATTATTAAATGAACATTTACTAGCACAGATCATGTGCTAGTTAGTGGAATGCAGAGATGAATTCTGATTTCAAGTCATAGTAACTGTATGACCTTGACCAAATTACTTAAGCTCTCCTTGCACATTTTCTACATTAGATTGGAAGAGATAATGTAAATTCCTTGCTCATTAAGTAGTTGTGAGCATTAAATGAACTATTGTAAACTGTTTAAAATAGAATCTCATATATAATAAGTGCAAAGTACATCTTTAGAGGGAAAATGCATATGTCCTTCATGGTGAGGAAGGGAGAAATGACCATATAACTATTATAAAACAGAGTTGTCACAGAGCAAGAGTGTCATCCTCAAATGCTTACATATGCCACAATAAATACAAAGTAAGTGAAATGGGTCAAATGTAAAAAGTAGGGAGCGTCGAAGTTTATGAAACACTAGAGAACCTGTCCTCTCTGAAGGGACAAATGCTTCTCAGCCCCAGATGACTATTCATTTGGGGGCAGCCAAATCATTACAATCTGTTCTTTTCTTTCATTGTTTTTTTTTTTTCCCTCCAAGAGAAATGAAAATTTAGATTTTTGCGTAAAACCACTCCATTTTAAAATCTTGGCTTAATTTTTCCTTTCTTTAAACATTTGATGTGTTTACTTATTAAATCCCGCCCCCCACCATGGGCTGACAATTTGAGATGTCAAGTGTAGAGGAATGAGGACATTACCTTGGATCAAAGGGAAAGGAGCAAGTAACTGTCTCTTCAAGGAGAGCAAAAGAAATAACATACGATCTTTTCAGCTGTATGCATTTTGTTCTATTTGTTCAGTTTTAAATGAAGAATAAGAGTTTGTTGAGTGGAGAAGCTGTTCTCAAAGATCCTTCCACCAATGCTTAGCACAGAGTTCAAAGTCTTTGAACTAGGCTCGAAGTACTGGGGATATGAGAAAGCATAGTTTATTCAGAGAATGTTGAAAGCTGTAGTGAATTATATTTAGATTTTTGACATGCAAAAGCAGTCAGATCTCCTTAGTTCTTCCATTTAGCTGAATATGTGTTCTTAATTATTGTTTTGGGAACAAATGCAGAATGGAATGGCAGAACTGGAATCTCTGAGATGGAATAAAACACTAGTCTACTTTGTTTAAACAAACAATTATGTTATTCAAGTACTCTGTTATCACTCCTATTGGAAAATATTTAATTTTACTCCTATTTGCTCTTAGCAAACATTAGTTCTGATATCCATAATGTGAAAATGTGATGGTATAGGCATCAGGAAAATATTGTAGTTTATTTACTTAAATTACACATTATAAAAATCTTTCAGAGAATTAAAAGGACCATTTTGGTGATTAAAAATAATTTCATGTTCTGATGATCCTGGTGGATTTCGCCTGTTGCTTAGCACTTATGGGCCTTTATGAAATGGTAGGCTATAGAAGTTCTTAGCAGGAGCTAATGGAATTACTGACAACATATGTCATTTACCTTCGTGAGCTCCTCAGTAAGAAATGGTACAAGGCCATACACCGTAGCAATAGAGCGACAATTATACATTTAGTAATTTTAGCGTCAAAACTTCTCACTTTGTTGTAAAGAAACACACAAGGAGCATATTTTAATTAATGTTTCACCTGCATTTCATTTCTCCTTTGAAATTCCCAATGTCTTGTATGGAAAGGCAAGATGAACAGTTATTGAGAGAAAGGCTTCAGTCAGGCAGTTCTTGGTTTCAGTGCTTACTTCTCCCCTTACTTGCTATATGACATTATGCAAGTTCATACAACTTTGAGGATCACTTACCCCTTCTATAAGATTGGGTTCACGATAATACCTTCCCCATGGGTTTGACGAAAGAATCAGACTGCATTTATAAAATATTTAATAGGATGCTTGGCATATAAGGAGACTTCACTGAATATTAATTGCGATGATGATGATGATGATGATGATGATTGAGGAGGAAGAGGAAATATCATTGGCCTTGAAAATGATTGTCTTATAAATGGCAGAAGAGATAGGTGTGTGGTCCACAGGAGGTGGGATAGGGCTTTGTCTAAGATTCATACTATTTATAATGAAAGGAAAACCAATGATGAAAAGCATGTACCATTTTATGCATTAGTTAATCACCATACCAAGGCTATGTGGCCTTATCTTCAAATAACCAAGGCGCTTTGGATATTGGGTACTCACAAAGTCAGAAATGAACTAGTCCAGCACCTTTATTTTGGGGAAAAGAAAGCCAAAGCTCAAGAGAATGGGGCGACTTGCTTAATGTCACCCTGATGAATAGTGATATATTTGGGAATAATACAAACCCTCTGGATTCCTTCTCTGTGACTTAGTGGCCCATATGTTGCGTTTTGTTCTAATTTGTTTGTTGCTTATTGATTCACTTAGTCACTATTTTTTTAATGTCTATTTTTATTTTTGAGAGAGAGAGAAAGACCAAGCATGAGCAGGGGAGGGGCAGAGAGAGAGGGAGACACAGAATCCGAGTCAGGCTCCAGGCTCAGAGCCCGACGTGGGTCTCCAACCCACAAACCATGAGATCATGACCTTAGCTGCAGTCAGACGCTCAATTGACTGAGCTACCCAGGCACCCCATTTCTTCACCATTAAAGGTAATTTATTCCAGGTCCTGTTTTAGGTTCTGGGAAATCAGTTATGAATAAAACAGATACAGTTGCTATTCTTCTGTATTTACAGTCTAGTAAGGGAAACAGACTATAAAAATGAATTTTAAAGGTTATCATTGTTGGGAATAAAATAAAATGTTAACTAGAAACTAAAGGAGATAAATTTTAACCTTAGCATTCTCATTTACTAGCTTTAGAGTTGGAACAAGCCATCTCTACAACAAGCTACCTGAGCCTCAGTTTCTTCATCTACAGAAGAGGATTTATAATATTTCCTTTTCATGGCTGCTATGTGGATTTGAAAAGATGCATATAACATGTATTGATATAATGGTTTCATGAGCATATCATGACTGTTAGTACTATTACTAAGCATTCACTATGTGCAGACACTATTCTAAGGACTTTTTAAAAATTTTATTTTATCCTCACAAGAACTCCATGAAACCCTACTAATCCAGTTTCCAGATGGGGAAACTGAGGCTTAAAAATGTTAGTGAATTTGCCCAAAGCCACACAGCTGGTAAACGGTAGAATCAGAATCCAGCCTAGGTAACCTAATTCTAGAAATGTGATGAGAGTTGAAGCTGCTCCCTAGGTGTGTCCCACATGGGGATGTAGGTGGCAGGGGAACAGTCTCTTTTCTGACCTTGATTTATCAGGAGCAAAGATTCCCTAAGCTCTACATCATGGTCCTCCTAAACCCCAGAGTCCCCATTATTGATAAAATAAAAAGAAATAGTTACTTCTGATTTTTAGTGAGATTGAAGTGCCATAAGGTAAATAAATTTCAAGCACACTGTTCAACGAACAGTAATGACTAAAGACATATCCTGTCCCTTCTCCAGACCTTCTTTTTGACTTCAAACATTTTTCATTGTTTGGAGGATTCTTCAAATGACTCACCAAACAGGGCTAAAGTATCTGCCAGATACGAAACACTGGTCTGGAACAGTGGAGGCAAGAAGAAATAGAAGTACTGTCTAGATTGACCCTACACTCGAAGAAGAATTTCGTTGGTGTTTTGTGCCTCTTTGGCCCAGTAATGATTTGTATCTTACAATGACTTGAGGTGTTCTATCGGCCCCACCATTTTAGGCCCTACTAAAGGACTATATTCAGAGGCTCACTTCTGAGTGGTAGCCCCAACCAAACTGTGTGGAGACATGTTTATGAAAATATCCTTTGTGTATATGTCCACAAGCAGAGAAAAGTGCACCCTGGGAAATTGCAATGCTATTTAATAGGAAAGGCAACATTTCCGTTTTAAGTACCCAGTAGAAATCCGTGAAGGGCTGCCCACCCCCCACATTCACTCAGAGTGAGTTTTTGTTTTTATTATTTCCACAGCTGTGTATATATTTTATCCCATCGGATACAACTGGAACTTCCAAACTGATCACAATTAGAGCCTGTACCAGTTGTGGGGAGGGTGAAGTCCAGGAACACCTATGATTCTGCAGGGCGGAGCCATCACAAAACCCATTGTGTCTGATGCCTGGCTCACTCTGATCAGAAGCCTTTCCCACACATGTGGCTGGTTCTGCTGTGTGCACAAAACGAAGCCAGACCTCACAGACGTGAACGTGCTTTGTGGGGAAAGCACTGAGGGACTTCATCTTTTCTAGAGAGTGCTTTATGGCTGCTTGCGACACTGATGAAGGACAAGGATCCCAGGGTAAGTGAGCACTGCAAGGCCAGTCCCTTCTCTATGCTCTCTGCTCCCAACATGCCAAACTGGTAGATACTAGTCTCTTCCGTTACTTGTCACCTCTTTAGTGTACACAGTGAAGTGAAGGGAAAGATTAAAGACTGTACATGTCCTCAGAAGTTCAAGGACCTGAGAGAAGGGTAGGAGATCCAGTGGTTAGGTACACAGCCTGGGTAGCCAGGCAACCTAGGACACAATTTGCCAATTGAGTAACCTTAGGCAAATGGCCCTTCATCTCTAAATCTGTTTTGTACTCTGTAGACTGTGTAAAAATAACAGTAACCACCTTACAGGAGACAGAAATAAAATGCTTCTAGTAAAGCACTGGCATATAATAAGCAATTAATAGGTGTTATACTTTACTGTAAACTTCATATTATTATCAAATTGTATGGAAGTATGAACCAACTCTTGTAAGGCAGTGTATTTAATACAATAACAGAGGTATGTACAATTTCTATTCATAGTTGCCTGAGGGTTTCAGGAGAGCTTTAGAGGAGAAGACACGTGTATTCAATCTAAGAGAAAGAGTGGGAGTCAACCAGAGGATGTGGTTATGTTGGTGGGGAGGGAGGGACGGGGGTGGAAAGGGGTGGGTCTCGAAGAGCAAACTTTGTCTGTGAAAGCGTGAAGTGTGAAATGTTGCAGCATATTTAGGGAACTGTCAGTTGTTTGATTTGACTTCAGCACAGGATCTGAAATGGAAAGGCATGCCTGCAGATGCGGCCACAAGGATGGGCAGGAGCCAGGTCGTGAAGGGTCTTGTCTGCATGTCTTTGTATTGTATCGTGTGCATGCGAGGAGTCTGCAGGATAAGCATGACAGCAATTATAATACCTTGCGTGAATATATAGATTTGGTATTTTAGACCACTTAGTCATCTACTCTTTAATTGGTCACTTTGTATAAATAATTACAAAAGGTATTTGAATTCCCCCTTTTCAGTCAGAGAAATACTTTGTTAAGAAGATCCAAACAGTCTAAATGAATGAGTTTTCATCTCAAAGATCAAAGTATGCGTCCATAGACCAGCCCCTTCTCGTCTCAGTTATCCACAACACCACCGCAAAAATCAAAAGACTCTTCCGTGCCTTGCTTTCCCTCTCCTTCTGCTCCATATAGTTACTAAGTTCTCTACCTTCAGCCTCCCTACTTCCAGTACAGCATCCAATATCCTATTCTCCTATAAGATATTATTCTTTTATAAGATAATATCGCTATCCTGCTCAACAATTCCTCACAAAGGAATTCTAATTAATATATGCAGACGGAAGGAAGAAAATAGAAAATCAGTATTAGACAAATACCACCGTAATAAATGTTGTAGATAAAATCTTCCTAATGGTGCTAAAATTCATGGAAGAAAGTTTCAATAGAAATAGGATTTGCAGCTTCCCAACTTATGTCCTCCATGACACTTAACCAACTCTGACTCCAAAGGAAAAGATAGTAACTTGACAAATGGAGAAATCCAGGAGATGCCAATTTAACCAGGTAAACAAATTTAACATCATCAGTAATAATATATAACAACATTAGAAGCCCCTTAATATGAAAGGGCACTGAGAAGAATATAACATAACTTTTGACAAAAATGTATAATTTCACTTCAGTCGCTATAAAACATCAAACTTGAATTGAGGGTCTTTTTATGAAATAACTGCTCAGTACTTCACAAAAATGTCAGGATTAAGAAAAACAAGGAAAGACTTAGAGATGTCATACATTAAAGGAAATAAAAGAAAAGTAACTAAATGCAATGTGAGATCCTAGATAGGAACCTGGAACAGGAAAAACTTTCATGGAAAAACTAGTGAGTTTTGAATAAATCATATAGTTGAATTAATAATCTTGTATTCATGAATTTCCCATTTTTGACCATTGTACTGTGGTTGTATAAAATGTCAACATTAGGGAAAGTTGGGAGAGGAAAGCAAGGAAACTCTTGATACTAATTTTACAACTTTTGTGTGAGTTGAGAATTCAAAATATTCTTTAAATGTTAACATGCTCTGCATGCTTATGATCTTCTGGCACAGAGCCAAAATCTTAACTAGATTCTAGACTTAGAACGGTTCCTAGAACACAGATCTCACTTCTGTATATGTACGTTTTACACAAGTCATTCTGTCTTGAATGTCCTTATACCCAAACTCTAATCAGATGCCAGCCTCAGCTACAATATCACATAAGTCAGACAGAGAAAGACCAATAATATATGATATCACCTATATGTGGAATCTCAAAAGCTGAAGTCATAGAAACAGATTAAAATAGTGGTCACCAGGGGCTGCAGGGGTGGGGGCAATGGAGAGCTGTTGGTCAAAGAGTACAAACTTTCAGATGTAAGATGAATTAGTTCTGGGGATCTAGGTTACAGCATGCTGATTATAGTTAATAATACTATATTATATTTTTGAAAGTTTCTAGGAGAATAGGTCTTAAACATTCTTACCACAAAAAAAAAACAACAGTAATTTTGTGATGTAATGGAAGTGTTATATGGTGTTAATCATTTTGTAATATATAATTGTATCAAATCAGTAAGCTGCACATCTTAAACTTGTCAATTATATCTCAATAAATTTGCGGGGGGGGGGAGCAAAAAAATAAAAAAGAAACACAAGACCCTTGAAAATTCCACAGTCATAATTGCTGGTCACGTAAGAGTGAGGAGTAGGTCTATATTCTGTACACACACACCTCTTAACAACTTTAATGTTCTTCTTTTCTCTAAGGGTTATGTTTGTAAGTGATGGCAAGTTGGGTAAATTGGTTTATGCTCTGATCAATTCCTATCAAGGGAATGAATAATAGCAGGCTCATTAGAATTCCTCACTTCTACTCTAGGACCATATCCATTTTGTTTATGTTTCTGAGCAAACAACCTAAAGTATACATGAACAATCTTCACTCCTAAACAAAATATTTTGTCCATCTCCCTCTCTCCTCTGGAAAATTCGACCTAACGAAATAGAATAACCTGGAAGTTTTCTTTTATCTTTCTTTATTAAGACTAGGCTATGACATCACTCAAACCTGCATTTGGATCCCAATTCTGCCACTTGTGTATCATTGGGCAAGTTATTTAACCTCTACAGACCTCTTTTATAAAGTGATTTAATAAACAAGAGGTTTGCAATTTTTTGTGAAAGATTTAGAAACAATGTGTATGACTTGCTTAGCATACCACTTGCACATAGTAGCTTCTCAGTTAATGAAGTCCTCTCTCACTTCCCAGACAGAGGCTCATAACTTTTGCAGAGATTTGAGTTTTATGGTCCTTGTTCCCTTCTGGCAAAGGTTATACCCATCAATCCTGTTATCTTGCTAAAGTTGCAGGTGGGAAGCTATATATGCAGGGTTTAGGCAGGACACAGGACCCACACTACTTATTCAAGCAAAGAATACTTAATATAAAAGCATCAGTAACTAGGTATAAAATTGTTAATGAGATGGCTGAAAAGACAGAGAACACTGAAGTATCATGGAGGTACAACTGTAGGATGGGAAGGGAAAAGACTGGAATTCTTAAAAGTTTGGAGAAGGGACACTAAAGAGCTGCAAATCACATTTCTGCGGAGGGGCCACTACTCTGTTGGTATCCTTGCTTCTGAGCTCCAAGGAGGGTGCTGTGCAGCTGGGCTCCCCATCCCTGAGGAAAGTGTTCCGCTTGGCTAAATCTTGTGTATCTGAAGGGGACATGACCAAACTGCAAGCGTTTGCTGCAAGGGCTGAAAAAGAACCCTGCAAACTGGAGTTGGCTGCTGTTCTGGGGAAGAACTGCCGATGACCGAGGGCAGAAATGTACCTGGAGTGTGTTACACGGGCAGGAAGCAGGTGGGAAGTCCCGAGGAATGGGAAGGGCAAGTCCCTACTTCATCCTCCCGCCTTGTAGTCTCCTTCTTGTGCCCCCTACTGTCATGGCTTAACAGAGAGCAGCAACAAAACAGAAAAGTGGTTCACAGTGCTAAGGACCAGAGTATATACAATAGGAACATTCCGATGCAGATGTCCTTGTGACCGGTTCATCCCACCTTTCTCAAACTGACCCTTCTGTGCCTACTGCCATCCCATGTTCTACTGACACTTCTGAGATGCCCTTGCTGAGGAGCTGAGGACAAACTTAAGACTTCCCTTCCAGTGTGTCTTCATCCTTGGCAGTCTGGAGAGTAAGCATCCCACCCCCTTTGATATCTACCACGGGCAGCACCCATCTGATGACTGTATTAAGTAAAAAGGGAAGGAAATAATGAAACACTGAGTGCAAAGTTTTTCTATACCTTACTGTAGAAACCAAGTCTCTAATTTTGTCGGCAGGGTCCCTGTGGAGAGGAGGTAGAAGATACTGTTGTATTAAAATGATAGGAGTACAGAATGTCTTGTAAGGGGTAGAAGTAGTCTAATTCTTAATCACATAGTACATTCCAGCAGAAAATGCATATCTTTATGTATTATTATAGTTGATCTTCAGGTAATAGTGTGTCCCAGTTAATAATAGCAACTATACAGATGAAGGGACAGAGATTTAGAGAGTTTATGTGACCTAAACATTATCACATGTATAGAATATGAGGGGGAACTTGGAATCACATAGTGAATAGGACATGAATTTGAAGTCACCCCATCCATGCCCACATTTTTGTTCTGTCATTTACCATTTGAGAGACATAGGCCATAATACGTTTACCTGAGATTCAATTTTTGACCAAAAGGAAAGACATAATATATTCTTTTTAATATTATAAAGTCCAAGTGATATGAGACATTTTACATGGCTTTATTGGACCAGGCACCAATCGGATGGTTGTTATTTTGTTGTTGTATTTATTGTTGTAATTGTTACTTTGATGGTAACACAGAAGGTAACGATGCTTGCTTAGCCAAAATTTGAACCCAGGACTTCTGTCTTTAGACATAATATTCTCCTTAGACATGCTGCTTCCCCTGCCTCCCGCACCATGTTTCTCTCAAGCATCAGGCAAGAGTTTAAATTCAATTTTTATCTACTTTTAAATGTAATCAAAGTCTACATGCTCATACCAATTACGTTTGGATTGGCAACACCATCAGTCTTATTTCAGTGTTTATGTGTGTAAAGAAAGACTGAGGGCTAACTAGCCACATTGCATTAAAAAAATAAATAAAACCAAAACAGCTTTCCATTATTGCAGGGTAAGCAGAGAAAACCCCATTAGCAACAACACTCAGTCACTCAGGCAGGCCTAGCACATCAGGGTGTGTAATTGAAAGAGCTGCTGATACGGAAACCAAGAAGGTGTGCAAGTTGTTATTCACTTTGTGACTGGTAAGCACAAAGCAAAAATCACCTGGAAGGTTCAGAAAGAGTGTGTGTAGATCTTTAGAGCCATAGCAAGGAACTTCACTTCAGCAGGAAGGAAAGGATGGATGAATGCGGCTCTGGCAAATCTGTTTTCTCTCAGGAGTCTGAACTGATTGTGTGTTGCTAAGACCTTTGTTCCAAACAAAATCAGAAGTCAAGTCAGTGATACTCTAGCCAGCTCACACTAATAATTACCTCTCTTACAGTAATGACTTTTTAGTGCCAGAACTTTCACTTTCCATTTGCTCATTAGAGGTTTCGAAAGGTTATGTGTGTTATTTCACTTTTTAGAAGTCAAAGTGGTACCGAACTGTTTAAATGTTTGTATAAATGAGGCTCCCTTTCATGAAATACCTAATCAGCACCTATAGTAACAATAATAGCTCCCATTTGTTGAACACCAGAAAACATCGGGGCATATGGGTATACTCTGTACATATTTCCTCTAATCCTTACGTTGACCCTTCTAGATAATATCCTTATTTGTGGATAAGAAAGCTGAGCCTTGGTGTTAATAAAACTTGCCCAGGTTTGCACACTGAACAGCAAAGATAAGAGTCAAGGGCATCTCTCTGATCCCAAACTCTGCTTTCTTATACTCTATCATACTATCTCTAGACGTATAATGTCCCTGATAGACTAAAAGCAAGTACAGTACTATAGTTATATCTATGACATGAAGAAACATCTTTAGGTTCCATTCTCCCCCCTCAAAAATGAACTTTGCATCCATTCAAATTCTTGCCCCATTGCTTTCCAGCTAGGGAAACTTGGGTACCTTTCTTTCCAGGAGTATGGGTGCTACAATCACTGTCCTGGAGGACTGCATTGGGCATGAAATGGGAAAGATCAGTGCCTTTATCAGGTGTGCGTTTGTTCATTCATCCCTTTAATAAGATTTCAGTGAATGGCTGAAACAGGACGCTGCACTAGGCACATAGCAAATGATTAATACATGTTCTTTCCCTTTGCACTTTTATCTCAGAAAGTCATCATGGATTGACAAGAATTTTGTAATGTCATAAAAGTCATAGTATTCAATTTGGTGCTGAAGTCCCCAAATCCAAAGACCAAAGAAAGAGAGAGGGGTTTTGATAAACAAACTTGCATGAAGAGAGAGTAGTCCTTTAAGGGTTCTCCCTTTGCTAAGAACAGGGCTATTCACTTTGAAATATGGATATAGATGTTTAATAATACTGGGAGAGAAAAATCCATGTGAGAGAAAGGACATAGGCATTATTCCACCAAGCTGAAAACTGAGCCATATTTTGTAACAATAACTTGTGGTTAAGATCAGCCACAAATTAAAGCATTTTGAACATTTTTACTGGTTTAATTTTGAGATAAAAATGTTTTGTCTAATGGATATTCAGCCATTATGTTTGCCATGGTGTTGTATCTTAGATGTTTAAAGTCACATTAGTCACTAATTTATGAATACACCACAGCATTTCTCTTCTGGCCATTTGAGCACAGTTTAAAATTACAGATGAGAAATTCGAACCTGTGGCATGCTGGATATGGGGCAAAATGTTCTCTCTTACTTGGATCCTTGAAAGTCAAAGCTCTAAATGTAATGGGTTTTGAGGAATGGAAATCTTCACTCAGTATCATAAGGCTAGATGCGATATTTAACACCATCTGTCCCAACACTTCATGCATGAGAAATCTGGGGCCAGAGAGGGAAAGTGACTTAAGCAGTCAGGCAGCTAGTCCCACTACAAATTGCCCCAAACTGACAATTGTTGTGACAAGTGTGAACAAACTGAAACATACAATTCCGCCAATAAAGTAGGTAGAAGGAGGCAGACGAAGAGGGAAGAGGAGTGAGAGGGGATTGCCCTGGACCTGCACCCACCACCCACATTGCCATGGGGCTCTGTGGAGAAGGAAAGTGAGCTGCTACACATCACTGACGCTCAGGCTCTTCCTGTTGTTCCACACTGCCTCTCTACATGGATAAAATCCACGTCCCAATGGCTTTATTTTAGACACAAACTCAGTCCCTCATTCAACTCTATATACTCCCTTTTTACTCTTTGTGGGTTTTTTTTTTAATGTTTATTTATTTTTGAGAGAGAGAGAGACAGAGCACAAGTGGGGGAGGAGCAGAGAGAGAGGGAGACACAGAATCTGAAGCAGGCTCCAGGTTCCCAGCTATCCGTACAGAGCCCCATGTGGGGCTCGAACCCACGAACTGCAAGATCATGACCTGAGCCGAAGTCGGACAGTACCAAGTGGCCCACCTAGGCACCCCTCCCTTTTTACTCTTTTAAACATCTTTGAAAAGTTCTTATAGTTGTGGAGAGCTATGTGACTGAAGCTCATTGTCTGTTTCTTACTGCTGCTCTTCTTGGGGATTTTGTAAGAGATGACACATGACATTGGCACTTGTACGTCACAGTTTGGTCTTCAGGCTAGGCTAGAATTGTAGCCAGAAATCCTTTCCTATCCTCTGGAGGTGACTTGGACCACACCAAAGTTGAGGAAGTGAAAATGCCCGATGTTACCCAAATGTCAGCTAGGAGACATTAGTACATTAAAGATGTAGGTAGAATCTTTTCAGCTACCGCCAATTCCTAGGCCTAGGAAAGCTCAAACTCTCCCCAAAACTTCCATTTACCTTAGCTTATACTTTTATGTTTCTCTTTACCTTCCAACATTTTTGGCAATTTAAGTTGTCTATATTTTGCTCAGCATCAATCCCTGCAGAGTTTAAAGTGTTCACTGATTTCCACAAGGAATCTGTACATGCCAAACAACACATGAACTTAATAGGGTCTCCAAAGCTTGAAGAGGAATGACATTCCTTCACCTAAACTTCCTAGGTGCTTCCTCCTTCTCTTCCCTATTTATTCCTCTTTCCCTGCTTCAGTGTCCTAATCTCCAACTCCTTTTCCCCTCTTATGAACTTTCTCCTGAACCAAAATCCAGCCAAGTCCTTAAGAGTCTCAACTGAAGAGGGGAAAAAAGTCATCCAGTCAATACTATTGACCTTTCTTAAATTGAGTGGTGATAAATGATGTCTGGGCATCCATATGAAGAACAAATAGCCTAAAACTTCCCTCCACACTTTTATCTCTGGGCAAGTAGTATTTGTTTGGTGATGAATAGCCATTGTAGGGGAGAGAACACTTTTCTGGTTAGCCTCTGGGGAGTAAGAAGGAAGCGTAGAGTATTTTATATGTTCCTATCCCATAAAAATCAAAGGTAAGAATGCTGAGACCAAAAGGAGAAAATGGCCATCCGCCCGTGCTTCATTTTTTTTTTTTTTTTTTTTTTTTTTTTTTTTTTTGGTGGGTGTAGATATAGTCAGGAGGCAAGGGATTCCAGAAATGTCCAACTTTGTAAACGGTGCTTCTGAAGTTGTGCTTATAAAGCTTTATTTAATGACTCTGCAGTCTCCAAGACATCTGAAATCAAGTGACAAAAGTGTCTCCAGGGTATTACCTTTTACCTGAGGTGTCCTACTCTGCACGTTTGTAAGGGTGCCCCATATCCATGGGAGTAGGTGTGCTGCGTCTTGTATTGGTGCGCTTTTACAAGTGCTTATGAATTCTCCTCCTATCCTTGCCTCTTTTGTAGAAGCCCACATTAGACCCAGTCTGAATAACCAGTTCCCCCTTTTTCCTTGCCACATGGCTTTTATTTGGCCATAGTGAGTCTGTCTGATCTTTTCCCTCTGATGGCAAAAGAAGAAAGTGAACTCATAGAAGAAGAGACAGTTGGTGCCATGTCTTTTCTGTTTTCAGAATTCATTCTGTTCTCTGCTTTCCAGTACTATGCACCTGCTGCGGCCCAGAAAAGTCTTGATATTCACCATCACAGTGAATATTTTCACAGTGGCACATGGTGCCTTCCTCAAAGGAGAGCAAGGACGGGAGGCTGCCTGAGAGCAGAGCCCAGCTATTAAATATGTTGTCAGTCAATCACTCATTGACAGATTATGCAGGTGATTAGCATCAAGGATATGTATTTATTAGCGGGGAATAACCACATGACTGGTATGTAGAGGCTCTTAAATGAAAGTGTTGTGACTGCAAGTAGCTCCATCTCAAATCTTGGGTTCGAACAAATATTTGAAATATTGCTTCAGAAGCTCCTGCACTGGCCTGGCTAAGAGTATCTTTCAGGAAGTCAAGGCTTGGGTTTGGTTCCCCAGAGTCTGAGTTAGGTATTTCCTGAGGCTAGAAACAAGAATAGCAAGTTAATATGTGAGGATAAAACTAAATATACACAAAGTACAAATTTTAATTTGTATCACTGTTTTCAAAGGCATGAAGTGTGAGATGCATGGTATGGTCTCAGGGAAGGAAAACTGGATGAAAGTTACAGGAAAGGACACATAGAGAGGGGAGTGTCAATTGGTGGGGAAAAAAAAGGATCAGATTATGAGAGTCCTTGGGAACGCTGTTGGAAGCTTGGACAACATCAAAGATAAATTGGAATTAATAAAGTTATTTATCAAGAAATTTACATGACCAGATCTGCATCTTAAATACTAATCAGAAGCAATGTTGAGAATGGATTACACTGTAGCAGGGAAATTGAAGAACTGGAAACAAGATTAGGAGGCCTTTGGAGTAATGGAGGCAAAACAAAAAGCAAAACAAACAAACAAACTATGATGAAGGAATGGGCTAAGAGTGAGGCAGAGGCTGGTGAGAGAGGACTGGCTCTGGGATGTTAAGTGGATGGGGTTTGATGAAGTGTACCTTAGAAGAGAGGTAAAGGGGGACAGTAACTGAGACTTCAGGCTTGGGAAATGTTTCTGCTTGTAACCAATCACAAGGGCTGGACCGCCAACAGCAAGGATGTAACTGAATAAATGTCCCAATGCCTGTGCATCATCAGCCCCGCTCTTGGGAAGCCTGGAAGTCAGAGCGATGGGTCTTAAATTTTGAGCCCCTTGCCCCTGCTTAGAAATGTCACTCATTCACCAAAGAGGCAAACTACCAATCAGTCACCTCAAGTAATGTTTTCTTCCTTGGATTGTCAGTTAGAATGTCAATTCCAGATTTGACAGGGGAAGGCACTGGAGCCCTGAGATTGCTGTGAGCACCTACGTGTATTAGTGAAAACTTCCATCCCAACTCATGCGGTCACACAGACATTTTTCTTCAAATTCCATTCATTTTCACATCCTGGGTACATGTTTTAATTTTTATTCTTCCTTTGCCCTCTAATTATAGAATTAATTCACATGGAAAACACCAGACCATTTTCATTATACTAATGTGGTCAGAGCAGTGATAATGTGAACTGAGAGTTTATTCAGGGGACAGTGTGAAGTCAGGGTGTAGTTATGGTACATTCCTAAATGAATGGAATTGATCTCTGGGATATCTGTCTAATTCTTTCCTTTTCCTCACATTCCACAGCTTGTCAAGTCACTGAATTGTATGATTTCTCCTTTCTAAGTCTGAGTATGGGATTTAAGACAAAGGAAATTTATGTGCATTGAAGTAGAGGTGACCTCTGTACTCGGATGGCCTGGATTCAAATCCTGGACTACAGCTTAGTTAGTGGCTCAGCTTAGACAAATTATGTGAAAACCAGTTTTCTCACCTGTTAAAAGAAAATGGAAATGCTAACCTCTTCTTTATAAAATTGTTAGGAATATTGAATGGATAGTAAATACTGAATGATACTAGTAAGATTCTTAGAACAGTCTAACTCACATCATATGAATATATAATATAGCTATGACCATCCATTATTGCTTTATTATTATAGTTATTACGGAAGTTAGGAACCTATGGTAATTAAGCTCAAGTACAAAATGGGAGCGAATATACCCATTTCCCAGCTTTGTTGTAAGAAGTACATGGAACGGGGCGCCTGGGTGGCGCAGTCGGTTAAGCGTCCGGCTTCAGCCAGGTCACGATCTCGCGGTCCGTGAGTTCGAGCCCCGCGTCAGGCTCTGGGCTGATGGCTCAGAGCCTGGAGCCTGTTTCCGATTCTGTGTCTCCCTCTCTCTCTGCCCCTCCCCCGTTCATGTTCTGTCTCTCTCTGTCCCAAAAATAAATAAACGTTGAAAAAAAAATTAAAAAAAAAAGAAGTACATGGAACTAGTAAATGGATTTAAACTCTAGCCAGCTCATCCCATTAAGATGGACAGAGGACCTGAATAGACATTTTTCCAAGGCAGACATATAGATGACCAAGAGATACATGAAAAGATGCTCAACATGACTAATCATCAGAGAAATACAAATCAAAACCACAATGAAATACCATTTTAAACCTGTCAGCCTGGCTAAAATAAAAAACACAAGAAATATGTAAAATAAAAAACACAAGAAATAACATGTTGGTAAAGATGTGGAGAAAAATAAACCCTTGTATACTCTTGGTGGGAATGTAAATTGGTTCAGCCATTGTGGCAAATAGTGTAGAGGTTCCTCAAAAAATTTTTAAAAAATAGAATTACTATATAATCCAGTAATTCCACTGCTGGGTATTTACCTTAAAAAAGGAAATCACCAATTCAAAAAGATAAGTGTACCCCTATGTTTATTGCAGCACTATTTACAATAGCCAAGTTATGGAAGCAACATAAGTGGCTATCAATAGATGAATGGATAGGGAAAATGTGGCATAGATAGATAGATAGATAGATAGATAGATAGATAGATAGATAATATTAGCATATACAATAGAATATTGTGCAGACATAAAAAAAATAAAGGATGAGATCTTTCCATTCAGGATTGCATGGATGGACCTAGAAGGCATTATGCTAAGTGAAATAATTCAGACTGAGAAAGACAAATACCATATGATTTCATTCATATGTGGAATCAAAAAACAAAACAAAACAATAAAAAAGGCAAACAAACAGATAAACAAAAAGCAGAATCAAACCTATAATACAAAGAACAAACTGATAATTTTCAGAGGGGAAAAGGTAGGGGATAGGCAAAATAGGTGAAGGGGAGTGGAAGATACAGACTTCATATTATGGAATTAAATTTTTTTTTTAAAAAAGCCATAGCACTTTATCTATAAACTGCCTATGATATGTACATTTCTACAATTAATATCAGTTAGACAGTTTATCTCTAATGCTAGACTATATAACCTTGGAGAGGAAAGACCCCATCATTTCTCTTTCTGGATCCACTTGGTGCACAGTATAGGTCCTTCCACAGAGTTTAAGCTAATGAATATTTGTTGGTGGACTGTTTGAATGACTCATTGATTAATCAACTAAATCAATATGTTATTCTATTAATTAATTAAGTGAAACAGGTTTTGACTCCTTTTTTTAAAAATTTTAAATGGCTTATTTATTTTTTTTAGAGAGAGAGTACATTTAAATTTTTATTTATTTATTTATTTATTTATTTATTTATTTATTTATTTTGAGAGAGAGAGAGAGAGAGCACAAGCGGGGGAGGAGCACAAGCAGAGAGAGAGGAGACACAGATTCTGTAGTCTCCGAGCTCTGAGCTGTATGCACAGAGTCTGACACAGGGCTTCAATCCACAAACCGTGAGATCATGACCTGAGCCAAAGTCAGATACTTAACTGACTTAGCCACCAAGGTGCCCCAAGAGGTTTTGACTTCAAACGCTACTCTGGCTAGGCACCTCTCTTCTACCTGGGAGGACTGATAGTAATCATTCTTTTATCCTCATTAATGTGACGCCCATATAATCTTCATATGGTTAGTCTGTCAAACTAAGAAGTTAAACCCCATTCTACTTTTACAAGATAAATCAAAATTAATTTTACCTTTAAAAAGTAAAGAAAAGAAACAAGAAAAGATGAGTGGTACTAAATGAAATCTAGAGAACAAAAATCTTTGGAATATCTTCAGTAATAGAAATCATTTGAGTGCTAAACGCTACTTAATGAATAAGGCATCTTGCTCGTAATTAATTTTATTTTGAAAGAGAAGTTTATCATTTATCAACCACCAAGAGCATATATATCCCCCAATACATACTTAAAAGATGTACTGGTAGCTTATATTTTTAGAACTACTTAACATTCAAGAAAATTATTGATACCTATAAAGAATAGTCCACCTGCAAAAGATACACTATAAAATAGCTGTTACTCAGGGTGTCTAGGTGAAAGGTTTTAGGTTATTAAAAGTCAGGAAACTACCATACTTCTTCCCAGGTAGCCATTTTTTTAAATTTTTTTATACATTTATTTATTTTTTGAGAGACATAGAGAGACAGAGCACAAGTTGGGGAGGGGCAGAGAGAGAAGGAGACACAGAATCCGAAGCAGGCTCCAGGCTCCGAGCTGTCAGCAAAGACCCTGACACGGGGCTCGAACTCACAAACTGTGAGATCATGACCTGAGCCGAAGTCGGACGCTTAACCGACTGAGCCACCCAGGCGTCCCCCAGTTAGCCATTTTTAATTGTAAACTCACTAACATCTTTTCCTGTAAACATGTATAATCAATTTTAAAAATAATCCTTACTAATCTCTCAAACTAGACCTCTTTGGAACAAATTAGGTGTGTAATAATTAATTTTTCACTTAATGAATGATTTTTAAAAATGAGTAGAAAAATATATTTGCCCCATATATATGTATAAAAATTCATACCTATATATATCACATATAAACTCATATCTAGAATATATTAAGAATTCCTACCTGCAAACTGATGGGAAAATACATACAACTGAATAGAAAGAAAGGGCAAAAGACTTGGACACTTCACAAACATAATACCCAAATGGCCCGTAAGCAAATAAAATGATGCTCAACATCATCACTCATTAAGGAAATGCAAATAAATACCAAATGAGATACCACTGCACCCCACAAGAATGACAGCACTAGAATTACAGTGGTGATGCAAGCCTGTCCTCATGCCTGTCCTCATGGTGCCTAAGGTATTCAGAAAAAAAAATCAGAACATAGGCACTAAAAATATTGTATGATCAGTTTTATGATGAGGAAGTACTGAATGCTACAAAAAGAAAAATTGGCATTTTGGTTTTTTGCTGGAGCACTGTATGGTAGACAGTTCTAGACAGGGGTAGGCGTTTATCAAAGGAGGATCAAAACAAGAATGCCACCTTGGAATTCTCAAACCATTAAAATTTATGTGCAGCTCTCTAGTATTATTCCAGTAAGAGAGCCCTGATAATTTTAGCCCTCCACCAGATTTTTTTTAACTCAGCTACTGTTGCAAAATGTGCTTAAGAAAATGAAATGGCGGAATAATTACAGCAGTCCCCATCGTGGTAATTAGCTTGCATTCATGTCTCCCTGGTGCTTCCACCATGTATCTGGGTCTCCTTTGAATATCAACTTATTTTATATTCTTCTTGGAATCCTTATTGGTATGAACACTGATGTCACTGAGGTAAAGAGCATTTTTCAGACAATGTAGAAAATTTTCTTTTGTACTTTTAGAGTTTTTAATTCCTTTAATTAGATCAAGTTTTAGTCCATTCTTTTTTGGGGGGACAAAAAAAATCTCTACTTAGCAAATGTTTCTCAGGGTTTACAAAGTCTAAAAGCCCAGTGAATGTTGTCGTCAATCCCAGGAATGCTTGGTCATGAGATCTAGGAAGGGATGTGGAAATCATTCATCTGACCATATGATCATCCATACACCTTCGCAAAGCCATTGGGTTGGTCTCTTCACTTCCCATCCAAACTGGCCATATGGCACTCTCAAAGCAGAGCTATCACATTGGAACATTCGCAATTTTCCATGAGGCTCTGAAGGGGGCTCTAAATTATTTATTGAGCACCAGTTACCTGTGCTAGTTCATTTATTTCTCTCATCCACCTTATAAAATGAAGATCTTACCCTTATTATGCAGATCAGAAAAAATGAAGCTCACAAGTTAAACTGCCTTGCCCAAGATCACAAGAGCTATTTCATGGTAGAGCTGTGATTCAAAACTGTCTCATCCCAGCCTAATATTATTTCCATTACTAAATGCTGCGTATAGAGTGGCCATCCCTTGAAAAGTGTTGGTCACAATCTTCACGATTAGAAAGTCCCTTGAGGAGGAAAAAAAAAGGAAGGAAGGAAGGAAGGAAGGAAGGAAGGAAGGAAGGAAGGAAGGAGGGAAGGGAAGGGAAGGGAAGGGAAGGGAAGGGAAGGGAAGGGAAGGGAAGGGAAGGGAAGGGAAGGGAAGGGAAGGGGAGAAGAAGGGATGAAGGGAAGGGAGGAAGAGAGGAAGGGAGGGAGGGAGGAAGGAAGGGAGGGAGGGAGGGAGGGAGGGAGGGAGGAAGGAAGGAAGGAAGGAAGGAAGGAAGGAAGGAAGGAAGGAAGGAAGGAAGGAAGGAAATCACCTAAGATATATACTTTTCTCCAGAATGGGCTTTGAGGAATGTGACTCTATATATCCCAATATATTGAGTTTGGTTGTTAGCACACACCCACGTGAGAATTTTTCTCTCTGAACTTTAATACTAGATTATCATGGTGCCCCATCCAGCTTACATTGCTGGGATATTTAAACTTCCTTTAAAAAGTATAAATGAATTACAAATTTATATCAGATTTGCATAGGGCATTTTGAACATCATTTGATTAAGGACATCTTAGGGAATTAAATATTACCTTCAAGCAATGACTTCCATACTGGAAGACAAATAGCAGAGATTTTCTTTTCAAACAAAATGCTGTGCACAATCTCAATATTTTAAACTAAATAAAGTGGATCTGCTCTGTGGTGGCAAGGTGCCCTCTCTGTCCCTAGCCACTCCCTACACTCAGCCCCAACACCTTCTAATATACTTTCTCTGAACTGTTAGTTCTCTGTGGTATAGAGTTTGAAAATTACCTACTAAATTCAAGTATAACCTCAATTAGAGTGCTAAAGAAGTGTGTACTGATAACTTCCACTATTTCAATATGAGTGTATAAAAATACACTCATTTTAAGGATTTATTTTTATCTGAATTTGTCAGTCATCACAGAAACAACATACGACTTTCCTCACACCTCTCTCTCTCTCTCTGTCTCTCTCTCTGTCTCTGTCTCTCTCTCCCTCCCTCCTTCCCTCCCTCTCCCTCTCTCCCTCCCTTCCTCTTCCCCCTCTCTCCCCCTCCTCCCCCTCCTTCTCCCTCTTTCTCCCATACTTGTGGTGTGTGTATGTGAGGAAGGAGGTGTAGTTAAACCTACACTTCTGAAAGTTAGGATGTCAGGTTATAGCTGATCAGTTCAGTTGTCCAAATCTTTAATTCTTTTTTTTTTTTTTTTTTTTTTTTTTTTTATGTCTGTTTTTTATGTATTTTATTTCTTCTTTTTCTTTTTCTAATTACATTTTGCTTCTTACTACTTTTATTTTTTTTATATGAAATTTATTGTCAAATTGGTTTCCATACAACACCCAGTGCTCATCCCAAAAGGTGCCCTCCTCAGTACCCATCACCCACCCTCTCCTCCCTCCCACCCCCCATCAACCCTTAGTTTGTTCTCAGTTCTCAACAGTCTCTTATGCTTTGGCTCTCTCCCACTCTAACCTCTTTTTTTTTTTTTTTTTTTTTTGTTCCCCTCCCCCATGGGTTTCTCTTAAGTTTCTCAGGATCCACATAAGAGTGAAACCATATGGTATCTGTCTTTCTCTGTATGGCTTATTTCACTTAGCATCACACTCTCCAGTTCCATCCACGTTGCTACAAAAGGCCATATTTCATTTTTTCTCATTGCCACGTAGTACTCCATTGTGTATATAAACCACAATTTCTTTATCCATTCATCAGTTGATGGACATTTAGGCTCTTTCCATAATTTGGCTATTGTTGAGAGTGCTGCTATGAACATTGGGGTACAAGTGCCCCTATGCATCAGTACTCCTGTGTCCCTTGGATAAATTCCTAGCAGTGCTATTGCTGGGTCATAGGGTAGGTCTATTTTTAATTTTCTGAGGAACCTCCACACTGCTTTCCAGAGCGGCTGCACCAATTTGCATTCCCACCAACAGTGCAAGAGGGTTCCCGTTTCTCCACATCCTCTCCAGCATCTATAGTCTCCTGCAAATCTTTAATTCTAATAATTATCATACTTTAGGTCTTTCATCATTGTGCAAGGGGCATTCTTTTTTTCTTGCAGTATGTATTTCTCTGACCTAAAACTAAAACTGAGATAATTTAACCCACATAAAGTCAACTGACCTTCCTACCTATAACCTCACCATTATCTTGAACATTCACTAGTGCTTAATTGATGTCTGTGTCCTCTCTCCTGGCTGAATTCCCAAATCCTCCAGTTAAGGACAACAAGACAGGAGTGTTCACAAACCATGCTCCCCATACCCAGCAAGCTTTCATCCTGCCCTTCTTTAAATCCTGCTGGAATTTTTTTCTTTTCTTTTTGTTTTAACTTCCTTCAATGTTAATACTTTTCTGATATGATCAATCTTTCTTCATAGGACAGAGTATAAAGAATATAAATTAACACTTTTTTCCTAAAAATAATTACTCTCAATATAGAATTACTGAATTATGTGGGGAAATTTTTGCCTTCTCTAGACCTCAGTTCCCTTTCCTTACTCAGACATTATTGGTATCCAGCTTGTGCCTAGACTGTCTTATCATGATTTCAAGATGAGGAGAGATGTCTAGATCAAGAGTTCTAAATCTTGTCTACATGCACCAAAGGTATAAGTGTACCCTATAGGAACTTTGTGAAATTGTCTGTAATTATGTGTAAAGTTTATATGTTATACAGGTACATATACATTAATGGGGGAGGATGCACAACTCTTATTATTTTCTTTAAATTAACATGTATTGATATAGTCAGTGGACCCTAAGTGGCACATCGGTTACCTACAATAAAAAAAAGGCTTTTGGGTCCCATTCCAGACTTACAATTCAAGTCTTTGGATGCAATGTGGAAAAGAAATTTGTAATTTTAATACACTGCCCAGGAGATTCTGTCCAGTTGTCCTTGGTTCATGAGCTAGTGAACTGTGAACCATTGATCAAAGACTACTGTTGTTATAGCTAAAATGATAAGATTCCAGATCAGTGTTCAGAGGCTGGAGTAACTGACATTATATATTTCTTTATGAATCTCAGATGAGATGTTTTTCTAAAAAAAATGTTTATTTTGAGAGCGAGAGAGAGCAGGGGAAGGGAAGAGAGCCTGGGAAAGAGAGAATCCCAAATAGCCTCACATCAATGCAGAGCCTGATGCGGGGCTCGATTTCACAAACCAATCATGACCTGGCCCGAAACCAAGAGTTGATTGCTTAACTGACGAAGCCACCCAGGTGCCCCTCAAATGAGATGATTTTTGGTTCCTGAACACACAGATGGAAAAAAAGTGGGAAGGGGCTATAATCCTTGTCTATAAACCACCCCTTAGTGCTCCATATCTTTATTCATGATCTTTGAATCAAGTATGTTAAATGTAATTAATGTTCAGTAAATATTTATTCAATAAATGAATGAATGAGTGACATGTGAAGAGAAACAAAATCCCAATTATATTAATGCTATGATTAAAATTAATAGTCTGTCCTTTAAAAGACCCTTCTAAGGACAGATTTCCTATGCAGATGAATTAATGAATAAACAGCATAAACATTTGTGGTTGCATCTGAGATAATGAATACTGGTTATAAAATGCTGAGCAACAGTGATGAAAATTTTTTGTTGATGCTCCCAGCAAAAAACTAATTAGTAGCTTGGTCAAGTTGTCTAGTCTTGGCTTCAGAGACTAGTTGGTCTCCTCATATCAGAGGGGAGCAATGTGTTGGCATAGCGGCATCACATGTTTCTCTGAAATTAGGAGGAACACCATTTGGTGCCATATTTTTTCTCCCTCCTTGGAGTTAGTCTGTGCCATTGGTTAATATAAATTATGTTATCGCAGAGAACCGTATGACCTTGGGCAAATGATTTCAACTTAAGCCTCAGTTTCCTTATATGCAAAGTAAGGAATATTTCATTTACCTTTCAGTTGTTGTACAGAAGATAATGTATATAAATCAACCAAGCTCTGTGTCCTGAATAGGAATATTTATTATTATTGTCATTATTATCTTCATTATTATAAATAAATTTATTATAAATGATGTATTATTTCTGTAAATGAATTAAACAGACATTTTTATAAAATTATAGGCAAAGAGATAAATATTTGTCCCCTGCTTTTGTCCTCACTAAAGATTTATGACATGGGCAGAATATGTGCTCGTCCACCTATTTTATACTAATGAAATGTGGATTAGAACAGTTAATTGACTTTCTCAAGTGATTTTTGCACACAAGCAATAAGCCACAGAACACAACCTTTAACCTAGACCTAGGCAGTATGTTCATTGTTCCTTGTCTTAGTATACTATAGTCAAGGGGACTGGGTGTCTATCTGGGAACAAAATTGAAAATAATATCATGCAATAGTTATTATAGAAGGGATTTGGAAAAGCAGACAGCCATGCTGAAATGAAGAGGGAAAGGCAGACGAATTGATTATTTTACATAATCAATTTTTACACAATCAAGATGGTTGTATGGCCAAATCTGGGTACACAGAGGAGAAAAGAATACAAAAATATTTGTCAGGCTTCCAGATAGATAGACATATGTTCAAATCCAACTGTATACCATTTATTCTCGGATCCTGAACAAGTCTCACTTCCTCAGGTTTCGTTTCTCTTGTCAAAGGCGAAATGGGGATAAGGGGTACCTACTTGATTGGTTTATTATGGAGTTCATATTAGGTTATATATGTAGACTAAATTAGGGGGCCAGTAAGTGTTAGTTATCTTTCTCATTACTATTTTAGTGAGTCGTTCAGTTCTCTTAGAAGAAGAGTTTGAGGTCACACTTTGCCTTTTCACAGCTGTGTGATTTCGGGTAATTATTATAATTAATACTTTTTTTGGAAAATTTGATTTTTGAGAAAAACATCAACAATAAGAACAAAAGCAACCATAGTAATGCCTGCCCTAACTACATTTTAAAAATGATAAATAGAATACAAGTTAATGGATGTAAAATTGCTTTTGAAAAGATAAATCATTGTACATACTTAAGCAATTATAAAATATGTCTTAGCATGGAAGTATTTTATATAGTTTTCCATTGTTCATGGCTCTGTGCTGCTAAGTCTGTGTATAAATAGACTTGTGTTAAATGGTAACCTCTTGCCTTTCACATAGATCCATGCAACTTATAAATGAAAGCGCCCTTTGGAGAAACAATTTCCTTATCAAGCCTGAACACACCAGGTCACCAAAATGGGAGCACAAATCACCTGTGCTGGGAAAAGCTTTGCTAATTATTTTCAGTAATACTTGTAGATTTTTATGTTTGCAAAAAATAATACATGTTCCATGTAGAAAATTAGGGAGACACACACACTCATGCACACACACTGTCACACGCATGCACACACACACAGTGTGTGTGCATGCATGTGTGTGTGTATATATATATATAAATATAAATATATATATAATATTTATATATATATACACACACATATGATCAACTGATTGCCCAAAATCTAGAGAATATCAGTTTTGCTCTAAATCTCCCCGGTCATTGTGAGAACACTCATACTTACTAAGTTCATATGATTTTCCTTCGTTCTCAAGGGCAGCAAATGAACAGTAGAGCTGTCTTTCCACAGAGAACAGCCTTTTGTAATTTGTATATCATGTGCCCCAAATTATCTCAGATGTAAAACAGTTGTGCCTTTCAACAACTCTTCAGTCATTGAAAGAAATCCTTTCTACCTTTGTGGAACAGAAGAGTTATATCTAGACTATTTGCACTCACTTAGACCTCTTGGCTGGATCATCTTATAGAATATATAAGATGGTGGACCAAATATATATATATTTAGTGGACCAAATATGGAAACAATAAAAACGTTATGACTAGGTTCAGAATTTGATGGTCATGTCTAGGGAATGTCTATTTGTACTTATGCAGCTAGAAAATTTACCTGATATTCCGCTGACCTGTTTGGTTTTAGACTTAGTCCCAACTGTGCAAACTTAGGCATATCCCAGAAAAGGGCCTCAGCCTCAAGAGCTACAAAATGGACATATACACAATGAGTCTTCTATCATTTTGGGATGTTTTTGGCCACATAAGTGAAGAAAACAGCAACTGTAATACTTTAACCAATGAAGACATTTATTGTCTGGATATAGGATAGATCCAAGGCTCAATCATGTCCTCAGAGGCCCTCCCACATTTCTGCTTTGCCAAATCAGGGTAACGGCCCCTCATGATGGCATAATTTGTGCCCAAGAATCATTTCAAGATAAGCCAGCCGCTGGCAGACATTTAATATCCTTTCTGTAAGACCCTTCTTAAAGAAAGGAAATTACTTCTAGGTACTTCTCTCAGGCCTTATTCACCAGGATTGAATCACCTACTATTCCAAAAACAATTACTGCCATGGCAAATACTTGTCTTAAGGCAATACACTCTTGGTTTTACAAAGTTATGTAATTTTGGTCTCTAAAATGCTTGTAACTTTTTCTAACAGATTACACGTTTTCTACTAGAACATAAGAGCATTTTCCCTCACATTCATATCATATAATTTTCTAATTCTTAGCCATCTGAGGATTATAAAGCGGTAGTTCATAGGTATTACACACCACACACACACACACACACACACACACACACACACACAGGCACACTTTCTATCAGATTCACAAAACGACTGCAATTTGAAAACACTATGATCCCAAATCTGTGCAGAAGGAATAGTCACATATATTGTTGGTGGTTATAAAGTTACTAAGACCTATATGGAAGCCCTTTGGCAATACCTCTCAAAATCTCAGCGTGAGGTGTCTCTGACCCAGCTATTCTAATTGCAGCAATTCATCCTAGAGATACACTTGTACCTCGTGAATTGCTGTCCATATTGAGATATTCATTAAAAATATTTATTGAGAACCTATCATTGACCAGGCCATGTTCAAGCTGTTGGGGTATATTTTAGGAATTAAATAGGAAAACATCCCAGTCTTTATGGAGCTTACATTTTGGTACCTCATTAAAGTATTGAGTGTCAAAGATAGAGGCCAACGCTCACCCATAATACATGAGGCTACTTTCGAAGTAAGGGAGACCTTCTATAAGGAAAGATGCCTTATTCTCATTTTAACAGATTTATAGAATTTTGTTACATGATATGCCATAATTTAATTAGCTTTTTACTGAGAAAGAATAAAATTCTGAGAAGGATTTGATTATTCTATGGCCATCTCAACAAGTAGCATCTAAAACCAGTTTTTAAGCACAAGATGAGAAAGCTTTACCAGTACTATATAGAGCAATCTCCAAGAGGTATTGTTAAATGAAAATTAGAGAAAACAATATCTGTATTTGCTTCTAGAATGCATACAATGTTTCTGGAGGGAGAGATAAGAAATTAACTTTTACCATCTTAAAAGGTATAGGCAGGGGAACTGGGTATCTGGGAATGGAGGGAGAGGAGGACTTTTCACTATAAATATATTTTTGTGAGTATATGATAACTAAAAATATGTATTTATTACTTAAGTTGAAAATAAAAAAATGTTATTATGTTTTTATTGTTAAAATATGAATTTTATTTTACTGTTACTGTTACTGAAAATCGCATTTTACATTTTTCTTGATTGATAAGAAGTGCTTTATTTTCTGAGTGTTATTTCTACTAAGTTTAGTTCATTGAAATATTTTTGCCAGTCTCTTATTGGTTTATGATGTTCTTTAATTAATAGGAACCTTCAGTTTTAATAAAATCCAGAAATATTTTCTTTAAACTTTTGTGGATTTTTTATCTACAAATTTTAGTTATGAGCTCCTTCCAAACCCCAACAGCATAAACACAATCAGGTGTTTTCATGAACCTTATATTACTTTTAATCCATTTGAAATTTATGTCATTTATTGTTTAAAAAAACTTTCCAACTTCATTTTTCCTCACATATTTTACTAAACAATCGATCATTGACTCACTGGTGTGTGATGTCTTTTCTTGCCTTTGTGTGAGCACCAGGATAATGGTTCATCCACGGCTAATCCATCACTATAAAGCCCCAGGATGCACAGATCATACTCATCATGTGTAGTTTCTTTCCAGGCATTCTTCTTTTTTAATCAAAACTCAGCTGAAAACTGTGGGGGACCCTTTCCAGATCTCTGGTGCTCTCTCTCGGTGGCCCTTTCCTCTCCAGGAGTGTGTACTAAAAATTCTAGCCACTTTGACACCCCAGAATTCTAGCTTTGGCTCTTCAGCCCAGGCTCCACCTGAGCTCTCATTTTGAGTGCTGTGGTTTGGAAGCTCTCAAGGCAGAATGGGGAGGCAGCCACAGGACTCACTTTGTTTTTCAGTTCCCAGATATCTTGGTCCTGTACTGCTTAATGGCCAAAGTCTGAAGACCCTTGTTTCATATTTTTTGTATCTTTTTTTGGTTGTTTCAGACAAGAGAGTAAGTCCAATTTGTATTATTCCAACTTGTTTGGAAGCAGAAGTGTTCTATAATATATCTTAATACATAGTAAGGTGAGTTTCCAGCTGTGTTCTTATTTGTCTATATGTACCTAGCTTTTGCTATACTTTTAAAATATTTTTGCACGGTCCTCCCAAAAACCCACTGGAATTTTGAACCAAATTACATCGAATTAATAGATGAAATGGGGGGGGGGGTGACCTCTTCACAAGGTTAAGTAGTTATATCCATCCATATATGAGAGTATTTATATATTTAGGTCTTCTTTTAATTCTTTTATTAGAACTGTATATATTTTTTAATCTTCTTAAAGTGACTATTCTCTATTAGTTTAATTCCTAGATACTTTAGAAAATTTTTGGTAGTGTTACAAGTGGTCTCATTTTCTTTTTTATCTCATGGTTGACTATTAGTATAGAGGGATACTCTTGATTGCATATACTGAATACATAGCCAGAAATTTTATTTACATTCTCTAATTAGCTCCAGTTAGTTGTTTGCTGATTGTTTTTGATAACCTACATACATTATGCTATCATATACTTTTTATTCTTCCTTTACAATCTTTAAATTTCTTATTTCTTTTACTTTTATTAATGCATTGTGCACTATTCAGTGCACCTTGAACAATATCAGTGACAGATAGAAATGTATCATATCTCTAACCTTAAGAGAATGACCTACATTTTCATATTCAAAGGTGATATTTTCTGCTTTTCATTAGTAGACAGCCGTTAGTTAAGTAAAGGAAATTCCCTACTCAGTATTTCTAGAAATATTTTATATTTAATCAATTAGAAATGTTTATTTTTCTAGATCTATTGAAATGCTCTTTTTTTTTTTTTAGGTTTATTTATTTTGAGAGTGGGAGAAAGCATGAGTGGGGGAGGAGCAGAGAGTGAGAGGAGAGAGAATCGCAAGCAGGCCCTGCACTGCCAGTGTAGAGCCAAATGCGGGGCTCTAACTCGGGAATCTGGAGATCATGACCTGAGGCAAAAGATGGACGCTTAACCGACTGAGCCATCCAGGTGCCCAAAATGCTTTTTGTTTTTTAACGTTTATTTATTTTTCAAGACAGAGATTGTGAGCAGGGGTGTGAGCAGGGGAGAGAGGAAGGCACAGAATCTGAAGCAGGCTCCAGGCTCTGAGCTGTCAGCACAGAGCCCTACACAGGGCTCAAACCCAGGAACCCTGAGATCGTGACCTGAGCTGCAGTCCGACGCTCAACTGACTGAGCCACCCAGGAGCCCCTGAAAATGCTTTTTTTTTAATGAATTGTGTCAGTAAATATTTCTGACACTGAAATATTCTTACTGAGCATTGTGTGTGAGATATTATAATATAATATAATGAAGGGAAGGGAAGGGAAGGGAAGGGAAGGGAAGGGAAGGGAAGGGAAGGGAAGGGAAGGGAAGAGAAGAGAAGAGAAGAGAAGAGAAGAGAAGAGAAGAGAAGAGAAGAGAAGAGAAGAGAGGAGAAGATGTGTGTGGAGATATTACATATATAATGTCTATTTAGAGAGATCAAAATTATTTTCTTTTATCTTCATCAAAAGAGGAGATAAGCTATCATGGTAGCATGGGTCTAATCTTCTATCCCTCAAATTTTAGGCTCTAGAACCAGAAAGAACATACATATTTAAATGAGTTTAAGAACTTTGGACATTTCCTCTTCTATGAAAGTCAAGAGAGGGATGAGAGTCAGGAATAAAATTATATTCTATCTTGACTTGAAAGGTCTAGAGGAGATTACATAAGATATCCAATCCGAATCTCTCTTTTCGGCTCTACATCTTTGTTTCCCCATGAATTCCATCCCTACATCCTCGCCTCTTCCCTCAAACCTCATTGCGGTAGGCTTTCAGGTTCTTTCACACTTCCAGGTTTTTATATATACTGTACCTTCTGTGTAGCACAACTTTCTTGTTTCACTTGGAGTTACTTGATTAGCAGTTGATTCTGCCTCTTGCTGGATTAAGAAAATTAAAATTTATTGGAAAGGTAGCTCACAGCACAGACATAGAGGAACCGGAGCAGTGCTGTAGGTCTGGACAGCAGGAAACCTTTGACCATCTTATCCAGCTGTCACATAAAAAATCTACTCTGGTGCTCACTTCACATATTACTAAAATTAGAACAATGCAGAGAAGATTCAGGATGGCATGCAGATTTGTGAAGTGTTCCATATTTTTCTATATTATATATTCAAAGTTGCTAAGAGACTAGATCTTAAATGTTCTCACCACAAAAAAAGAGATGCTAATTATGTGATAGGATAGATGTATTAGCTAACACTATAGTAGTAATTATATTGCAATATATAAATATATCAAATTAACACACTGTATACCTTAAACTTATCCAGTGTCATATGTATATGTGTATATATATCCACATATAACATATATATGAATTATATCCTATTACTTTTTTAGTTAAAAATACATATTCCAAATGATTTCCTCATCACTTTGTCAGTCTACTTAAGATTCAAAGTCCTTAGAGAAAGATTGCAGTTGGACTTGCTTATATTTTCCACCATCTATTGATAGGGTCAGGATACCTGGACTTATCATCCCACTAAGACTGATCACACAGGTGGTGACACCATTTTCTCAAGGAAAATATTTGATTTTAGAAGCAGGAATGGGTTCTGGCAACACCGCAAACAAGAAATGTTCACTGCATTTCCACACCTCATTGTTTGGTTAACCTCCATTTATTAATCAAGTTGTTGTTTTGGAGTCATAGCTTCATTTAAGAATGCGTTAAGTATCCTGTTTCCATATTCCCATGGCATCTCATTTCTTCTCTGTGTCAACATTTACACATCACAGTACTGTATTCCTGTTACCTCCACAGAGGATGAGATACTTGGTAACAGAAACTCTAACCCAACTCCTAACCCTAGCTATGTCTTCCCAGATATTAGCACATTGTGCTTGGCAAATTGTGGGTGCTTAGTTATTATCTTGGGGAAGGGAAGGAGAGAGGGAGGGAGGAGGAAGAGGGGAAGGGAAAAGGAAGGAAGGAAAAGAAAAGAATGGAAAAAAGGGAAGTGATGAAAAAGGGAATCTAGAACAGAATAAATGACAACTCAGCAGGATGGAGAAGGCTTTGAGTGATAACCGTCCAAAGAACTAAGCTCCCCTCAGGATGATGCATTCCTTATGATAGAAGACCCTTAGTTAGTTGACCATGTGACCCACGGGCTGTGGAAGGACTTGAAACTCTGAAAAGGAAATCGAACCTGATGACGTTTAAGGTCCCTTTCAACAACAAGAGCATGTGATTCCCTGATACAAGATCCTAAATGATGAGGACTTGGTGGGTGGCCAGGGTTGGAGGGGGAGCACAGTAGGACCAAATCTAAAGGAACAGCCGAATCTATACATAGGGGAAATCTCTGGTTAACCTATGTGTACTCCTGTGCTTTCTAAGCCCTCTCTGATTTGTAAACACCTATGAAGAAATAATTGTCTTCCAATGATTGCCTTAAGAGTAGTTTGGCTCTCACTTCTTTTAATAGATGCACTAAAGACATTAGGAAGCTTCTGGAATAAGATAGCCTTGTGATTTTTTGATGTGTACCTCAAGCCTTAAAAAAATAAGAGAATATGTGTGTCTAACTTAAAAGTTCCTCAGACCTCTTGGGATCTTAGTTTTCAACATCAGCAAACCTTTGATATTTGGGTTTGTTTTGCCATTGGCAAAATACTACTTCTATTGCTAAAGGGATGCCAGGAACTTTACATGGCCTTTTTGAAAGTGAGAAGATTTTAAAAACTAATATTTTTGTATTTGGTATAAATAAGTTAGGACTTTGCGGATTCATTTTCTTTTGAAACAGACATGCATATAATACTTGCTGGTAGATCTATATCAAATAGCATTTCAGTTTGCTTTAAATGAAAAACTTTTAAAATCAAGACTTTGAAGTGTTTCTTCCAATGCCAAATTGCCCAAAAGTTACCATTCTTTGGCTTGCTCTGATATACAAAACCTCATCATATATGACAGAAGACATTATCAAGTATTAAAACAAGCTGTTAACCCATTATAAAAGAGAGGATCATTGCAAAATAACCCTTCAAAAACTGAAAAGATTAAGAACAAAACCCCATATGATACCAAGATACAAATTATAACTAACCATTTCTCTTTGTTAGATAACATATCCTAGTTAACATCTGCTGAATACTTGGATTTTAATCAGTATTCTAAGCATGGGTTCTCTGGTTGTGTTCCTATTTCCAATAGATAAGCAAACGGTCAAACATCAAGATGTATACACATGTGAAGCTGCAGCTAAGAGCCAGGCTGGAGAATGGAATTTCTCATTAGAAAGGACATGGAGGGGAGACACATCTGGAAGGCAGTGCTTTGTGTTGATATCCCCTGTTTCTTTCGTGTGGCTTGAAGAGGGAGTGACAAGACTCAGACAAAGGCTAAAGTCACGGCATCCATCCACTAATCATTTCTTGGTTAGCTCTTGTCAGAAAGATGAAATACATTTCCCAAGGGTACCAGTTATGTCTGTATGTATTCCTGTGAGTGTGAGTGTGTGTGCGTGTCCGTGTGTGAGTGTGTGAGTGTGTGTGTGTAGTGGGGACGTGATTATATCTGGATAGTATTTTACAAAGTAATTTCAGGTTTATTCTCTTTTCTTATCTTGAAACTTACCCTGGGAAGTAAGACAGACCTATTTTACAGATAAACATAAGGAGGTATGTTGTGGCTGAAAGGCATATCCAAGGTGATTCGTCTACTTTTTAGAATAGCTTATACAGAAAACCACATTCTGCTTCTACACACTTGTCACTGAGCCTCAGTTTTTTTTCATGACTGTAGGATCTTACAGATTTTTGAAAGATTTAATGAGAATGCATATAAATGCATGGCACATTCTAAATACTCCAAAAAGTGGCTAAAAAAATTCTGATGCTTTTTTCTAGGCTCTTCCAATATATCAGATTGTATTTTCCAGAACAAATGAGTTTTTTATCTGTGATCTCATTTATTGTATCCATGTAGACACTCACTTAGAATATACTATCCATTCTTTGTACTTGCCACACGGGGTAATCCCATCAATTAAGCCTTTCTTCAGGGGTCCTCTTGCCCTGCTGCTGCCATTGCTACTAGTACAGGTCAGCCATTCGGCTTGCAGAGAGAAAAATGTGCCCATGAATACATTCTGCATACCAACAAAGAAACAATGGGCAGGAAGTAAGAGCAGAAAAGAAAAGGCCCCGCCATGTTGTCATTTTCCTCTGACTGACCCAGGTAGTAGGTTTGATTGTGAAGTGATGGCAGCTAGTTCCTTTAGGAAGGAACAAGGTGGAGGGTGGGGGGTGTAAGCTGTCTATTGCAGACTGGTATAATTAAGTTTGTATTTCACCTGCTGCTGAATCTAATTATCGCTCAAGAGAGCAAACATTTTGGTTTTTCAGGGCTGAGGGGTTTCCTGGGGTGTGGCACTTTCAGCAATAAAAACAGAAAAGTCTCAGGTAAACCGGGACTAGTGTCACTCTAGGCCTTGCCCAGTTTGTTAAAAACTATAAACATGATACTTCAGGCTCCCATGGGAAGCTCTTCAGCTGCCTCTGCTGGGCAGCATTAGCCTCGCCTTCTAGAAGCCCAACACAGACCCATCTGTATAAAAGGATTTGTTTCCTGAGTTACATTCTTCTTATTCACACCCCTATAGAATGTGCAGGGAGAAAAAGAGTTAACAAATAGATATTTATAATCCCATTTACATTTGTCTCCCATAGTTTTCCTTAAACTTCGGCACCTGCTACCACTTCTCTGCTAGCAGAAAACAAAAGGAATCAAAAAGAGCAAACAAATGTTAATGAGAAAATTCAGAAGCAGCTGAGATGCTTAGTTTTCAATAGCTTTCTTTTTCCATAAACATGTGGACACATAATTTGATTTTCTCCTGTGTATTTCTTACATGGTTATTTTTTTCTCATAATAAGCCCATTTTTACTTATGGTCAACTCGAAAAGTAAAGGCTAAAAACAATACCGGTAAGTGCTAAGGTTTATTGGTTACCTACTATATACAAGGCACTAGACTGAGCATTTTAATCTGATTAATTAATTGTTCTTTCAGCAGTTTCAGGAATGAGGGCATCACATCTATTTTACAGTTGAGCAGAATGAGGCACAAAGAGGTAAAGCAACTTACCCAACTGTAATCAAGCAGCTAGTGAAAACAAAAACAAAAACAAAAACAAAACTATGATTTTTGAGCCCAAAATCTTCAGTGATTAATCTCAAGAGCTCGTGCTATAGTACACTTCACAGGTGATCACTAGAGCATCATTATCTTCAGGCCCTTGGCCACTTGCACAACTATGGGGACTCGTGGCCTGGAAAGACTATCTGCATCTAACCCTTTTGTGCCTTCAGACTTTGAAAACTATAAGCATTTTTTCCTCTGTGCTTGCAAACTCTCCAAAGACACATAGTGCGAAGAATACAAACATTTCCCATCTTTCTCAGCCTCCCCATATTTCTTGAAAAATTAAAATCCCAAAGAAACCTAAAATAAACAATGCAAGACAAATTATAAAATACATTTCTTCTGGGACATTGCCTGGTGCCCCTGATGAAGGACACAATGAAAAGGACATATAAACACCAGAATCAGACAGCCCTAGGGTTAAATGTCTCATGATGAGTATTTAGGGGCCACATCAACCAGGAGGAGTTATTTACCTTTGCCAAGCCTCAGTTTCCTCATTTGTAAGATGAAGATTACAGTATGTACCATGGCCTCTCTCCTGTCAAGCCATCCACTTCCCATCTCCTGGTTTTGCTCTAATTGGTTACTACTCTATTTATGGTCATGGTAGTTGCAGAGAATTCTTACTGCCGAGCAGAGCTTCTGTCTTGAGCCCTTATGGATGTTATCTCTCCCAGTAAGAAAATGGAATGGAAAGGTACATTTAGTGAGGGCCTGTCACTATATGTCTCATGCTGTAGAACTATATTATTTCACTGAGTCCTCATAACACTCATGATACGCTTTTAGTTTTACATAACATTCAACTACAGTGGTTTAACCAGGTGGCAATCTAAATTTTCTCCTGCAACCATTCCAGGGCTGGCATACTGACTCCAGGATTCTCTGGAGTTGTGATATGGCTGTTCAGACTCCATCATTGCCTCTGTGTTCCCAACAAGAAGAAAGAGAATATCAAAGAGCAAAGGGTGAATGCCATTTGAGTCTGTCTGCATTTGAAAAATTTTCTCCAAAGCTCCAGGGAGTGACTTTCATATATATCTCATCATTAAGAATTGTGTCACAAACTGCAAAGAAGGGCTAGGAAATCTGGTTGTTTAAGCTGGGCATATGTCCACCCTAAACTTAATTAGGGGGTTATTAGCAAAGAAGAAGATAAAAATTGACACCGAGGAAGCTACCAGAATGGTCTATAGCATTGTTCTCCAAATTCAGTGAGCATGCAGTGATTTTAATGATCTGTGTTCACCTGTTTCAGAGAGATTAAGAAGCCAAGCACAGGTGACACAGTACAGCTCACCTCTGTCACCTCTGTTCACTCTATTACATCCTTTTGAAGGGTCATTGCCCCCAACAAGGATGTTCCTTCATGAAGAAGCTGAGAGAGAAGCATCTTATATTTTCCTTGCTTCAGTATCATAGATGATTTGGAAATGTAATTTTGTGTGTACCTCGTATGTGTCAGGAACAATTCCAGGCAGTTATTTTCCCTGATGAAGATTCCCTACCTCAGAAAAGGTAGGCCATCTTTGCATCGCTAAGAAGTGGAAGACTGGGGCTCTTTGGCAGGTGGGTCAAGTCCCTTCCATCTGTATCACATAGTGTAACCAACCAAGAGTATCTAAAATTTAGTAGAAGGAATCTCAAAAACAGAACTGCCTGGAAGACATGTAATTGCAGGGACTCTAGACAGTGGCCTCACATCCTGGCTGGGTGTGGATTTTTTTTAATTGTGGCCCTGAATCAGGACAGGAAATGTGTAACAACAAAAGCTTTTATCCCTTTTCTAGTTTGTATTGTTATAGAAGCCCAGTAATAAAAAATCCTAATCGCAATATAGGTCTCAGTATATCTCATGCATATTATCTCCTCTTGGTTCTTCTAACAACCCCTAACAGTGGACCAGGCAGGGACTTAGCCCTTGTGTTTGAACGAAGAAGTGGCCATTCAGAGTGTTTAATGCAAAAGTAAGAGTTGAGATCACAGCCTTAAACCTGTGCTCTTGCCTCTTGTGTTCCTTCTATAAACTCATTCTCCCAAGTACTTCCTAAAGGAGCTTTCAGATGGAATACAAAGTGAAATTGCACTTTGTGAAAAACAGATCTTTTGTTACAAAGCATCTAAATTAATATCTAATTTCCTTGTCAATCTTGTATCAGATATTATTGAAAAACACTCAGCTATTTTTCTTTTTTCTTGAAAAAAATTAGTAATCAACTTATTTAGGAAAAAAATATTATGCACTAACAAACCACTTGACATTTTCTTAGACTAATTTTCTGCTGAAATTAGTGCCATTATATTAAAATAATAATTAATAGTTAATTGGAATTTATGTCAAAATTTTTTTTAATGTACAACATACTGGGGAAAAAAGTCTAATGAGTAAATCATCATCCGTGTTACTAGCATTATTGACAGAGATTTGTTGAGCACCTACTATAAGATCTTGTAGCATACCATGGGAATGAAAACGCCTAGGTTTATTAGAATATAGGTTTCCATGAAAGCCATGCATATATCATGTGTTCACATATTGATTGAACTGACAAATAAATAAAGGAAGGGTGAAAGGAAGGATATACTCATTCATTTGGGGAGGAAGAAAGCCTTTCTTCCTTTTCTAGTGTATGTTACAGTAGCCTGACAGAAAAGATACCTAACAGGAAGCATAGAGACATTAACCCTTCCTTTTCACCCAGCACAGTATATAGCAATTGGATTGGAAACAGGCAGTTATTTCTGGATGAATGAATGGGCGGATATATATTTCAATACCATTATACTTCCTCTTTAGTCTCCTTCCTGCCCAGGGCCTTTGCTCTCAGAAGAACTCTTCCATATTTTGTCATGTGTGCCTGACTGAAAAATATTGAGATTAGCCCTTCTCAATATGACCTCCTTCTAAAAGTCGAATCTTGCTTTCATATGCTGTTCTTGGTCCCACTAACCCACTTGGGCAAGAGAATTGGAAAGCAGATAGCATCATAAGGAATCGCTGGTGTGTTGAAAGGATGGGCATCTAGTTCTGCAGAGTTGCTGGTTGCTCACTCTTCCTCAACACTCTGCCTCCCCGCCACCCCCGAAAGAAACCTTTGTCCTTCCCTAATTAGTTATGGATAAGAAAAGTAGATATGCTCCTTTTGTGGTCTTTAATGAATTAATCCCTCATGAAATTTCTTACTGTGGCATAAAAACAAAAGGTTGCAAGCTAATTACCATCCTCATTATTAGAATCCGGGCATGGAAAAATGGCTTCTTCTGGGATTCCTTTGCTTTCTTTGTCCAGGACTAAATCTCAGAGCAGGGAAGTGTTGGCATAGTAATACATTTCAACGCTAAAGAAGATAATGAGCAATACCAGGTGATTGGAGCAGAAACTGCAGGTGATACAGAGCAATTTGGTAGAAACTCTGACTTCTCCTAACTCTTCAGAAAAACAAGCCATTAAGCTGTTGTGGGACATTTTAAGTATAATCAAGGATGCCTTAATTTGATTTTGAAAGCTGACAGAATTAAATCACTGTGAATAAGTAAAGACACATATATTATGCTAAGAGGAATCATAAATGCAAATGTATAGGGGAACTTAGGAACCACGGATCTCATCAGTGACCCACCCAAGGCCACACAGGAAGATTGCACACACACATACACACGCATGTGTGTGTGTATGTAATTGTTATTCCTTAGAATAATCACACGAGAAGTACTGCCAATCTCCTATTTCATCAATTCTTAGATGCATATCTTTTCATACTTTAACATCTTTGAACTTGGAATGGATCTTCAGTGTCTTAAAATCTCCTTGGGCAACTATTCAAGTTCTTCCAGAGAAGTTTGCTTCCAGTAGTCACATGGGGGCATTATCAGGCTGAGCCCACTTGATATTTTCTGCTTGAGAGGTTTTTGCTTTTGTTTTTTGTTTTTGTTTTTGTTTTTGTTTTGCTTTTTGCTAGGGGTGGAGGTATGCGGCAGGATAAATCTGGAAAGCAAGCTGGCCTGAACACTTTTGGTTCATGTTTTAAAGAGAGATTTCCACCCCCAACCACACTTCCTGGATGCCTCTCATTATTTCCCCTGCACCAAGGTCATAGCAAGAGATTCACGTGTGGGTCTTCTATTAGACTCCTTAGGTTGGCATTTTTCTTTTTTTAGTGCAACATTAGATGCCACAGATTCAGGAAGAGCAGCATTATTATCCCTCTTATGTCCTTGAAAAAACTGAGGCCTAGAGAAGTTAAGAAACTTCCCCAACATTAAAAAATATCACTTGGATCCAAACCCATTTCTTCCTGATTCCATGTGCTTTCTGGCACACCACCCTTTATTAAAACACAATTGTGTAACTTTAGGAAAAAAAATTCTCCTCTTTGTGTGTTGATTTTCTCACGTAAGAAATGAAAATGAGTTGAGTAAAATAATCTAGGAAGGAAGTAACGTTTGTTACTTATATATATCTAACACAGAATGCCTAACAGTTAACTTTCATTTAATCATTAAATCATTTTACAGGTGATGAAAGTAAGACAGATGGGTAGAGAAACATGTCCAGGATCACAAAGAAAGTTAGTGGTAGAGATTATTGGTAGAACGCCAATAATCCTGAGTCATGAGCCCTGCTGAGTCATGCTTGATCTCTGAACTCTTGGTACGGTGTTCTTCTCTATGAGATAATAGCTCCTTCCTGCAATGTATGATTGCCATGGTAAACTTCTTCCTGCAGCATTTGCTTGCTACAGTAATATTGTTGAGGGTTCCCTGTTGCACATTATCCATATTGTGCATTGTCCTTTCTGCATATGGCTTGTTGGCTATTAGTGGCTACTTCTGTCCCCCAGCTAGATTTGGCCACATAAACAGAGCCTAGACAGAAGGACAGAAGAATCCACAAGAAGACAGATGGTATGGTTAGCTCCCAGCCACCTGCCACAGTAATCATAGGCTTTGCCCTTTCTGCTGCACCATAAATCCAGGCCACTACTGCATGGGGCCGGGATCTAAGGTCCTGAAGTTTGGGAGCTTTTTGGATTCTTGGTCTCTGCCTCTTATAGATATCTACAAACTCTGGGAGCTGCTCTCCAGATTTTTTCTTTAGCAGCTTTTTTTCCCCTCTAAAAGTTAGAAAATTCTGTCTGTGCTGGCATTTTAGAACCTGCTTAAGAAATAGCTTGATTCATTGCATCCATCCTTACTCATGGATGTGCTCTCCCCTTAGCCAAGCCAAGTCCCAGGCATGATGCCATTGGAAATGCAGAGCTTAAAAAAGATGCCAGGGCACCTGGGTGGCTCAGATGGTTAATTGTCCAACTTCGGCTCAGGTCATGATCTCATGGTTCATGAGTTTGAAACCTGCGTTGGGGTCTGTGCTGACAGTTCAGAACCATGACCCTGCTTTGGTTCTGTGTCTCACTCTCTCTCTGCCCCTCCCCTGCTATCTCTCTCCTTCTCTCTCTCTCTCTCTCTCTCTCTCTCTCTCTCTCTCTCTCTGTGTCACAAAAATCAAACAAACAAACAAACAAACAAACATTAAAAAAGTTTTTAAAGATGCCACAAGGGGGCAGGAGAAAGTTGGTTCCAAGAGGTACCTACCTGAGTTCATTGTGAAGGTGGCTCCTCTCAGGGACAGATTCACATTAACCAAACACAGAAAGATTGATGTATAAGGTCAGACTACAAAAGTGTTAAACCATAGTGACAGATTCTAGTAGCAGAAATTCGAATCAGCATAAATCAGGCTACAAGCCCACCTCTCTTTGGGAGCAACTCTACAAAACTGTAAAAGGATGATTGATAAAACAGAACAAGGACAATTAAAAGTGTGATCTTAAGTCATATCTTAACCAAAGCTGTCTTTCCCTCTATAGTCAATGGCTAAAAGTGATTAAAGCACAGATATTGGAGTTGAATGAACCAAGGTTGGGATCTGAGCTCTGCCACTGCTAACCATGTCATCTTGAGTGACCACTTTATTGTCATCCAGCCTGTTTTCCCACCTGTACAGTAAGAGTAATACCATTATGTACTATAGTAGCCAGAGTCCTATGTTAGGGGCTTAGCACAGTTTTTGGCTCACTACAGTCCCTTGATTCTTGGATGTTGTAAGCCATTCTCAAAGTTTTCAGGCACAAAGAAACACAGCAGAATTCAATATACACATTGATTGTAAGACACTTGTGGGTTTTTTTTTCATTGTTTCAAAACTAAAAGCAATGTCATTTTTTGAACCAAGAAAATAATGGTCATAGACTTTCAATATATGGAACTCTAGTTCTTATGCTCATTGTTAGTACTACTGTTGCAAGTGTCACCATGACAGGCAGTGTCCTTTGGTTGAGACCTTATCTTCTTGCACTGCACTGGGATAAGCACTCCCCACTCCCATTACTCATGCCCACATCCCATAACAGTCCATCTACCTGACCATGCTACGTTCCTGTGTTACAGACTACAGTCTCTTCTTTTTTTTTAATGTTTGTTTGTTTGTTTGTTTGTTTGTTTTTGAGAGAGAGAGATAGAAAGTGAGTGGAGGAGGGGAAGAGAGAGAGAGGAGGCAAAGAATCCCAATTAGAGGGCTCAAACTCACAAACCGTGAGATTATGACGCGAGCTGAGATGAAGAGTCATATGCTTCACTGACTGAGCCACCCATGGCCCCATGGACTGCTATCTCTTTTTCTAAGAACTTACTCAGAATTTGTGTCAGCACAGGGAAACAGCTTCTCAAGATATGCATGGTTCCCTGACATACCCTCACTTTGGAATTATTAGTGAAGCATCCTGTTTTCAGGGATCCTTTGTTTGGAAAGTTAGGCAGTCTTTATATGGAAAAAGGCTGTCCTCCTGTGCTCCCCTATGGAAATTTCCCTGTCCATAGCCCGCTAGATGGTCTGATGTGGGCAGTTGCAGACTGTCCATTTGTAAGAATTGCCCATGCAGTGAGGAAGGCTGCAAAAGAATAAGGAATATGCATTCCATCTAGTGTTCCCAAGAGAATTCCAAATATTGAGCTATTCAGGTATTCACTCTTAAAAAGTGTGTTTTAAAATTCATAAAATAAACATAACCCATTTCAGAAAGTTTGCCAAATAGAGAAGAAAAAAAATCCCTTTGTTACAAAACCCATAAGACAGCCATATTTTGATATATTTGTTATTTTGATGTATTTAATTATATTCCTAGGGGCGCCTGGGTGGCGCAGTCGGTTAAGCGTCCGACTTCAGCCAGGTCACGATCTCGCGGTCTGTGAGTTCGAGCCCCGCGTCAGGCTCTGGGCTGATGGCTCAGAGCCTGGAGCCTGTTTCCGATTCTGTGTCTCCCTCTCTCTCTGCCCCTCCCCCGTTCATGCTCTGTCTCTCTCTGTCCCAAAAATAAATAAACGTTGAAAAAAAATTAAAAAAAAAATTATATTCTTTTTGCTAGGTGCAACACAGTTAAAATTATAATGTACATATTTTAAAATCCTTTTTTGGGCGCCTGGGTGGCGCAGTCGGTTAAGCGTCCGACTTCAGCCAGGTCACGATCTCGCGGTCCATGAGTTCGAGCCCCGCGTCGGGCTCTGGGCTGATGGCTCGGAGCCTGGAGCCTGTTTCCGATTCTGTGTCTCCCTCTCTCTCTGCCCCTCCCCCGTTCATGCTCTGTCTCTGTCTGTCCCATAAATAAATAAAAAACGTTGAAAAAAAAAAAAATCCTTTTTTATTGTTAACTTAATATGTGAATTTTTCTATGTTGTGTAGAAACTCGCTAGTACAACATATAAAGCTCTTTGTCTCTGGCTTCTGCCTTAAGTCTCACCTCTCTCTACTCCAGTGTCATCCTCTACCCACCCATACTGAATGGCACATGGTTCTTGAACATTAACCCCTTTGCAATTCATCTCTCACTCTTCCTTCACCTGGTGTATCACTCAGCTTGTCAGCAGGACACAAAATTCACCTCTAATTGTTCAGATGAAGAGGCTTTAATATAGGAACCACTTACAGAAGGTTAGGTGAGTTTAAGGGAACAGAAAAAGGACGGAGAGGAAAAGAAGAGAAAGACACTCAGAAACTAGCAAGATGGGAGTTTCTTACCCTCTCAGGGCACCTGATTGAGACGTGATTTCACAGCAGGAACAGAACAGGGTGAAAACACCCCATTTCTTCCTCCATCAGTTCTCTTATTTCCTGTCAGCGTGCCGCATTGGCAAGATTCCACCAAAAGCCAGAGGATAAGCAAGGACCAGTACGACATTCGGCAGATGTCATCTATCCACTGGGGCACAGAAATAGCAGGCCAGAGGACAGAGAATGGGCAGAGGCAGGGAAGCCAAAGAGAATAACCCTTACTTACGCTTAATTCCAATTTATTCTCCAGGTTTTCAGTTTAAATGTTACTTTATCAAGGAAGTGAGAATGGGTTTATTTTCTCCTTTTTTTTTTTCTCCTGTTGCTTCTAGAGTTCATCTCAAGATAACACATTTAATATTTGATTTAAGTAACTTACCAATCAGTACCATATCTTCTTTTTTTTAAATGTTTATTCATTTTGAGAGATGGAGAGACACCTGAGCATGAGTGGGGGAGGGGCTAAGGGAGAGGGAGACACAGAATCTGAAGAAGGCTCCAGGCTCTGAGCTGTCAGCACAGAGCTGGGTGCGGGGCTTGAACCCACGGACCATGAGTCATGACCTGAGCTGAAGTTGGACACTTAACCGACTGAGCCACCTAGGTGCCCAAGTACCATATCTTCTTTGGTACTATTTAAACAACAATGAGCAGTATCTTAAACATATGAATTCAATAAATCTTTGCATAATTGCCATTTCTAAAGTCTGCAAGATATTTGTTCTAGGAATGGGTCATAATTTACTTGGCCTTTGCAGTTTTTTATTTCTTAACTGTCTCTTGTTCATTATTTCAATGTTAGCCCCATTTCTCTAGTTGAACTGTAAACTCTTTGAAGGCAGAGGCTATGTTCATACACATCTCTCTGGATATCTCTACTTCTAGTGCATACACTCATGCATGGCCAGTCAAGCTTTGGTAGACATGAGATCAGAAACCTAAAGTGATGTCAGGTACCTCCACTTTTCCAAAAAATAATTTTAAAAATGTGTCCACATTCTCCTCAAAGCCCCTACCACAACAGTCCTGTTCACATGCAACAGAGGAATTCTCCCTCTCAGTTCACAGAGAAAGTAGAAGTCCTTAGATGTTGACTCCAAAACCTTGTGCTAACAAACCGTCAAACTAACAAAAATGACCCCAACTCCACTTGGCACTGGCTGCCCTCTTCCTAGCAGTAGGCGAGAATCTACCCTCATTCTTAACCTACTCTCCCTGCTAATTCACCCTCCTTGAATAGCTTGCAATGTGTCTTACTTAATGTTCTACCCCAGGAGATTTGGTGAAAGAGGGATGGAAAAAATGGCAGTGGGAGTTTATAGTTTTGGATTCTTGCTAGACATCCTCTCCTGAATCATTGAAAGACCCTGCACAAGCACTGCCCCTCTCTGGGTAGTTTCTCTTCTGTGATTAGGCATGATTTTTATGGTCTCAGTTCTTTGCAGAGGTTAAGGGCTGGGTTCAAATTCTACTTTGATCATCGTAAACTTGGTGTTCTTCATCACCATATTTTCTCTCTCAACCTTCAATTCCCTTGCCTTTAAATTGGGATCATTAAATCTAGTTCATAGGTTGGGGCGCCTGGGTGGCTCAGTCGGTTGAGCGTCCGACTTCAGCTCAGGTCACGATCTCGCGGTCCGTGAGTTCGAGCCCCGCGTCGGGCTCTGGGCTGATGGCTCAGAGCCTGGAGCCTGCTTCCGATTCTGTGTCTCCCTCTCTCTGCCCCTCCCCCATTCATGCTCTGTCTCTCTCTGTCTCAAAAAATAAATAAACGTTAAAAAAAATTTAAAAAAAAAATCTAGTTCATAGGCTTTTGTTGGGGTTAAATAAAATCAGGTGGTAAGATAGTTGCTCAATAAAAATAGTGATCAGGTGGTCACAGACATGGTTGAAATAGTAAAATTGCTCTGTGAGGATACTGTAAGAATGTGCGTGGGAAGGAACAAGTGAGGAGAGGGACAAAGGAGGGAAGGAAGGAATCGGGGAAAGAAAGAGGGAAAAGTTTGGAGAGAGATAGTTTATAGATATGTAAGGAAATAGAATTTAAGTCAGTGCTTTCCAGTTAAAGAGGCCACAATCCAAATTAGCTTCCTTAAACTTTGAGGTGGTATGACCTCACCATTTAGTGAAAATGTGCATTATAAATAGGCATGTAAATGACTCAGCATGGGGGCTGAAAGTTGGAGGCAGCTTTTGGCAGAGGTAATAATGAAGTGAATCCCATTAGTGATGGAAAGGCAATTAAGAAAAACCTCAATGAAGCTCCAGATCTGAGCATTCAGCTGAAAGATTGGGATTTTGGAGGAAAAAAGGTTAAGCACCGGGAGGCTGTTTATAATGACTTTAATTAGATTGAAAATGAATTGTTTTGCTCTTTTTATCTCTCCTCAAGTTTGCTTTTTAAGTAACAGAGCATCTGTAACAATACTGAGGCACACTTGTCAACTGCAGGGATCACGAGTAGGAGGTGGTTAGCAAATGGAGGTGATTTCATGATATATTTACTCTTCCTGCAAGAACACTGAGTGGTCCACCCGTTTCAGTCAGCAAACCCCAGGGCAGTTTGTTACTGAAGAGGATCTTCTTAGGATTTGACTTTATTACCAGGGACTTACTCCCTAGCAAGGCTGAGGCTGAACATTGCCTTCAATCCCTAGAAAAATGTGACAAATCATCCAACCCAAATTATTGCTTAAGACTGCACTTTGAGGGAGAAGGGAGCCCTTGGATGTTTGTATTTAGAAACCTGGTAGAACAAAGGAAAGATACCGCATAAATTACTTTTAATCTTAAAATCCTATATCATGTTTGTTGATGTCAACAGACAAATGAAACACCTATTATTGTTATAGATATTAGATGACAGTTGAAATTTACAAAGTGATACCTCTTATCTCATCCTAAATTCAAGAAAAGATTTTGAATAAAGACCTCGTGTCCCTATTCTACAGATAAGGAAACTGAGTCTCCACCAGTTTAAGTGATTTTCCCAGTGTCTCAACAGAGCTTAAATAGCAGAGACCTTACACAAACTGAAGCCTTACATGCCTTTTGTGCATATTTCCTCCACTATACCACTACTGAGTCATAAATAAGTAATAGCTGGATGAACCCTTAGAGGTGACCCTATGCAGCAAGGGAGAGCAAACGTCCAGTGGCTTTTCTGGTTCTGTTTAGTGAATAGGTAGACCTGGAGCCCACCTGCAGAGAATACCGAGCACACCTGAAAGGGTATACAGAGAGGAAGAGTGGGTCCTACTGCAATACTTTTCATTTCTCTGTGGATCATAAAATAAATTTATTATTCCAATGATTGAAAAGTATCAGTTATTTTTAGTTTTCAAAGTAACCTGGAGGTTGGACAACACTCACCCAGCTGGTAGATGAATTTCCATGGCAACTGATTATTAAGCAGAGATTGAGTCTAGAGGCAGACAGTCTACAGAACACTGATTTTCGTCCCTGCCTGCATGTTCTAATCATTGGGGAGCATTTAAAAAAATACTGAGGCCTGGGGTCCACCCCTAGAGGTTCTAATTTAATTGGTTTGGAATATAGTCATGACATCAAGCGTTTTTTTAGGTTACTCAAATGATTTTAATGTGCCACTTGGTTGAGAACTGCTGCTATATAACAAGATTTTTAGGGGCACCTGGGTGGCTCAGTCGGTTAAATTTCCAGCTTCGGCTCAGGTCATGATCTCACAGTTTGTGAGTTTGAGACCCGCATCCAGCTCAGTGCTGACGGCTCAGTGCTGACAGCTCAGAGCCTGGAGCCTGCTTCAGATTCTGGGTCTCCCTCTCTCTCTCTGCCCCTCCCCAATTTGTGTTCTGTTTCCCCCTCAAAAACAAAGAAACATTAAAAAAAAAGAACAAGATTTTTAAAGATTTTATATGGTCTATGTCATTTCGCTACCTGGGAAAATTTCAGGGGATTTCAGCTGTTTTCAGCTCCACTCCTTCCCTTCCCTTCCTCTCCCTTCCCTCCCTCCTTCCCTCCCCACCTCCTTACTTCCTTCATTCCTTCCTTCCTTCCTTCCTTTCCTTTCCATAAATATTCACTGATCACTCACTTTGATGCATTGTCCGGTGTCAACTCTGCCACCGTCGCTATAGTTTAAATCTCATCATCTCTTGTCTCTGGGATATCTACCATCGTTCTAAATGGCCTTCCTGCCTCCATGCCTGCTCCCTCACAGCACAGTCCCACCCAGCTGGCAGCATATTTCCTCAAAAACGCGTCACTGCTTAAAACTTCTCAGTAAATCCCTTCGATAATTACACAGAAGATAAACGTGAGACATCATAATATGGCATACAAAGCTCTTAGCATCTGGCCCCTGTTTGCTTGTTCCACTTCATCTTCATTTGAAGTCTCAAAATGAGGAAGTAACGCAGAATTTGGAGCACAGTAGGAATAAACACCTAGATCTCTTAATATCCAGGGCGGTATGGGCACCATCCCACCCAGCATTTCACAAAACACTGGATTGGCTTTTGAAACTAGTAGTACTGAGACATAAGCCCATGATTGAAAATGCTTATGACTGCTCCGAAACTCAGTCATTAGATGCCCATGAGTAACATTCATTCGTTATTCTCTCAGCAGAAGCTATGTTTTGTGGGGTTTTTCCCTGAAGGAGTGAGGACATCGTTGGAACACTTGATCTTTTCTTGCATTAAAAGGTAAGGGCAATATTGCAAGTGACAATTCTTTTGGATCTGAATTTTTGGTCACTTTTTCTTCCTTTTTATCTGTGTCCCTTTATTAGAAAATACTATAGTAGGCTTCTCACAAAGCACTGAAAATTTTTCCGATCTGTTGTGTTCCTGTGTTTTAAAAGAGAAAATGTCAGGAGAAGAAAATGAAAGCTTTCTTTGAACAATAGCACTGGTCACTGCAAATTATGTCATTTGAATGGATTTCTGGCTAGGCTGCAGAGGGAAACCTGCAGTGTGCTCAGTCATGGGGGAAGGGTCCGCTGCAGGATGGTGGGCAGAGGCGACATGACACTGGTCTGCATCCTAAGGGATTTGGAGACTTGTGTTTGGTCTGGACAAGCTTTGACATCCAAGGGAGTCTGATCTGAGGTATAGGCCATTAAACACACACACGTGCGCACACACACACACACACACACACACACATTGCTGTAGTGGCAGCATCTGATCTCTAGCGTCAATGTGAAATTCAGGACCTGTGAGCTCCAGGGAAGTAGGCAAAGCCTAAGTGAACGACTCCAATCCCACAATCCCACAGAAAGGAATTAGAACAAAACTAGGAGGTCAAGGAAAGGGCTCGGTCACCCGTATTGTGTACGCAAGGCAGAAACTAGAAGAAAACTTAGAGGGGCAGGTTCCCTAATCTCATCCTGGATTTCTGTACTAATTATAGGATTGCAAACTAATTCTAAACCCCATTTTCTTGGGAGGCCTGAAGCTACTGCACACTTCACAGTGATTTTTAGTGTTGGGAGACTTCATTGTCTTTGTGTCCTTATATCCTTTTCTGTAAAACAGGGTGGGTGATTATAGCACCGACCTCATAGTACTGGGAAACTGAGGCCAGGCATTGTCATTCCTCCCCTTGGTGACCAGCTGGCCACACCGAATGACTCAGACAAAATTGCTTCCATTTGGCAATATGCATTCTGTTGGTAAAATATTTCTTGGAAATAGTATTATAGTATAGCAAAGTACAGAAGAACAATAAACAGTATAAATTGATAATTCCTAACTTCAACTTTCTTTTCACACATCTCCTTTTTGAAATATGAAATCTAGCCATTAGTTCTCAGTAAGATTGGTATGATTTCTTTTTCTAAGAGTTTTCTTCTTATTTATGAGTGTCAAGTTTGGGCCTTCCTTTTGGTTTTCTTTGGGTAGGTTTTGGGCCTTTATATTCTCTTTAGCAATTTCCATTCAGAAGAGAAATGCAGTCAAGTGAGACTAGATTTGCCACAAATGAGCTACTACATAGCAGCTTCTGTGGCATAGAAACTAATAAATAGCCCAAGTGTTGTGATAACGAACTACATGTTAAACCTGAACAAATATGCAGAAAATAGTTCTGGTAGTTTCTCTGTGCTCTGACACAGAAGTAGGTAGGTAAAGTAGGTAGGTATTGCCAAACCACCTTTGCAGGTGACGAGTATGCTCCTAAAATTCACCAAAGCTTACATTGCATTGATTCAAGAGAAGATAAGAAAGCCTACAGGCGTCTGGATGATCCATTGGGATGGAGCAGGGCTGCCAGTTTCTAGAATCTTGAGAGGTAGAGGTGATTATGAAATGAGAAAGAATATATGGGCACATTGCAGTGTGTACAGAATATACATGTAGATTTTGGAGTTGGGAATAAGGAGAAAGTTAAGGTCCCCTAGAATGGGCATGCAAGAATCTCCTGGTAAGCGTGAATAGACAGAAAACAAAGCAGTGTTATAGACTACTGAACTGATTTGCTTTCTGGTACAGTTTAGTGCATATTTAGAAAACACTAAAGGTGGGCATAGCACTCTTTAGGCTCATAAAGAGGGAACAATAGATGAGAAACACTGGAGTAGGTGTTCTTCCAGTGTCTGCCTGCAAACCTATATGCTAGGTTTTAGGTGTGAGGCTGAGGGAATGGGTAAGGGAACCAAACTCAGAGATTGCATGGACTCACTTCTTATTTCACCCTGGTTCAAGGACTGTGGTTCTCTCACTTTAGTGAGTATCGGAATCGCATGGAAGGCTTGATATAACACAGGTATGGAGCTCCACCCCAGAAGTCATAACTGAGTAGGTCTGGGGTAGGTCCTGATGATTTGCATTTCTTTTTTTTTTTTTTTTTTTCAACGTTTATTTATTTTTGCGACAGAGAGAGACAGAGCATGAACGGGGGAGGGGCAGAGAGAGAGGGAGACACAGAATCGGAAACAGGCTCCAGGCTCTGAGCCATCAGCCCAGAGCCCGACGCGGGGCTCGAACTCCCAGACTGCGAGATCGTGACCTGGCTGAAGTCGGACGCTTAACCGACAGCGCCACCCAGGCGCCCCGTGATTTGCATTTCTAACAGGCCCTGGTAGATGCTGATGCTGGACCTCTGATCTAGGATACACATTTCTAAGTATTCTTTCTCCCTGTCCTTTCTCTTTCCTAAAAGGGTAGATATGGGCTGCGTTAAGTTAAGAAAACTTTCTGCCAATCAGCTTAATGAAGTAAACTCCTAACAGACTCATAACTCCAGTCTTTTACTCACATACAAACATCTGAAATCTAGTTAAAACTCCAGAATTCTTATAGGTATGATGAGAAGCTTGTAAGGGAAAGTGAATCATCTACGTTTACACTAGGTGGCAGAGGCAGGATTGAAACCCACATCTGTTGACACCAGATCCAGGACTGTGTTTCAAACAGTACTTCTGACTGGGAGTTCTGGGATGACTGACTCCTTATGGCCAAGATTATAATGAAAAGAAAACAATTACACTGTAACTCCGTTCTAGTACAAACAGCAGGAAGTGAAATTAAGTTAGGGAAAGCTGATGGCCCCTTACTGTCAGTGAGAACATTGACAAATATATTTCAGAGACATTCACTTCAAGCCTGGGCAAACTCATCTCTTCTTCTTGTCTTTTTCTTACCTGGGCCATCTGGATGCATTCTGCTTTTCCATAGACCTCTGAGTATTTTGAGTTGTTTTACTTCGTAAAATATAAAAACAGATTCTATTGATGAAGGAAGGTAAATGTGTGCAATCAGCAATATCAGTAATGTTCAGGTTTGTATCTTTATAGCCATCCACCTACTCATGATCATATAAAATGTTAAGTTTTCTTTTCCCACGTATGACTACTAAAGTAAGCAAATGATAAAAACCAAGAGGAATGGTAAAAAGTATCTTTCTTATTGTCTGTCCCTAAACTTCACCTTGGTTCATGCTTTCCCACAGACTCTTATCTTCTCCAATTTTTTTCTGATCAAGATATATTTTCCCAAGATAATATAATCCTAAGGGAAATTCTGGTGCCAGCTGTTCTAATAAAGCATTTACCTCAGGAACTCTGCCTTCTTACACTTGGAATGGCGAGTAGGGTATAGTAAAAAGGGCCTGTAGGACAAAGGCCTGAAGATGTTGGTGTTAAATTGGGATTTTTTGCTAACTAGTGTCTGTTAACATGCCATTTATTAGATCCTCAGTCTCTTCATCTTTAAGTTATAATAATGACATTGACCCTGACCAGGATTGGAAGGAGGAGATTATGCCCATTTAAAATTATTTGTAAACTATAAATGCTACAAAAACGAAAAACATTGTCATGAGTTCTCAATAATGAATCAGTTGAATAATTTCCCTGTCTTTCTCTCTTCCCTGCCTCCCGTTTGGACAACTTGGGGCTTGTTGCCTTCTCTTTCAAAGGGGGATCAGAAATACATTGCTGGCTTATCCCCCAGGTTCAATTAATGTTTCCCAGGGCAAGGAGCCACTTAACATACATGAATAGGCATTGGCATGGAGTTCAACACGGGCTTTCTACACTGAGGTCCAGACAGAAGGTGATGACTCATCTTATTTTTCTGCAGAACTCTCATGGAGAAAAACATTAAGTCCTTTCTGCTGACTTGAATTGAAGGAAAATGGGGTGGATTTTAGAAACTCTATAAGAGTATCGACTTGGTGCTGCATTACTTTAATGGGCCATAAGTTATCAAGGCAAGTGTAAACCTAGCCAATAAGTCAGCTTCTCTATTAGTGCCATGCAAGCCACCAGGGAAAGGGATGGAAACTTCATGTCCATTATTGATTTGAGTTATTGCAGCAATCCTGCCAATTACATATTGTTATTTTTACATCACCAATGCAAAAACTCTATTTCATAAGATTAAATAACCTGCCCATTGTCACTCAGGTGTTGAATAGTCAAACCAGTCTTTGCCCGCATCTTTGGGGCTCTACTTGGTAGGAAGCCTGTGTAGTAAATGGTTCGGAATGCATAATGTAGAAGTAAATTGCATGGGTTTCAACCCCAGTTTTGCAACTTAAAAGCAGTGTGCTTGAGAGTAGTTATTTGATTGATGTGTGATTCAGTTAACTATTTTGTAAAAAGGAGATGGTGATATTTTATGGGGGTAATGGAAAGGCTAAATAGGTTGAAACTTGCAAAATGTCCAGTACATATGAAGCCCCAATTCTAATTAGCTATTATTTGGCAAAAATAGTAGTTTTGTTCTCTAAAGTTACTATGAAGATTCCTTTTTTTTTTTTTTTTTTTTTGATGTTTATTTTTTGAGAGAGAGCGAGAGAGACAGAGCAAAAGTGGAGGGGGGCAGGGAGTGGTGGGCAGAGAGAGAGGAAGACACAGAATCTGAAGCAGGCTCCAGGCTCTGAGCTGTCAGCACAGAGCCTGACACGGGGCTCAAACCCACCAGCCATGAGATCATTACCTGAGCTGAAGTAGGACACTTAACCGACTGAGTCGAAGTAGGACACTTAACCGACTGAGTCACCCAGGCACCCCTAAAGTTACTATGTTATACATAGTAACCCCTAAAGTTACTATGAAGTTATCCATTTATTCAGGAAAGTTTTATAGAGCATCTTCTCTTTGCTAGGTGCTATGCTGGTAACAAAAACTCCTTTCCTGGTGATATGATGATGACGAAGCGATAGTGTGATTTCACCTTCAGTTAGTTGAGAGTTTTGTCAAGAGTCAGAAGCTATTATCATAAGTTAAATTCTTTAAGAGAGTCATGATCATGCAGCAGTGGGGAGAAGGATGAAGAGATTAAACAGATTTAGCAGGAATCTGGCAAATCCTCACAGAATTGGTAGCTTTTAAGTTAGAACTTGAAGTATCCACTCAGTACAACCTAAAGATTGAAATTTTACAGAGAGAATAACCACATAATTGGAGCCATAAGGCATACAACTACATGGCATGTTTAGAGAATTCACATAAAGGAGAAAAACAATGAACAGAAGACCAGAGATGAATGTAGAAATACTAGTTGAGGCACACTGCAAGCCACAATGAGGACTTTGGAACTAATCCTAAATGCAGTGGAGAAATGCTGAATTATTTTCAGCAGAGAGTGCCATCATCCAAATTCCATTTATCCTTGGAACTTTTCCTTCTCTTTCAAACTCTACCACATTTCTTCCCTCCTTTCCTTTACAAATAAGATTTAAGGCATCTAATTGGTTTCTGAGACAATGGCACTGATAACAATGCAAAGAATAGATGTTGTGAAAGTATCAAGGGGCAGTTGAAGGTGTGCAAACTACATAGGGGACTCTTAGCAGACAAGAAATTGAGTTAATGAATATTTATCAAGTCCTACTGTGTACCAGGTATTAATTATTCTAGAAGATAGGAACACAGTACTTTAACAAAAACTTCTGCCCCTCATGAACCTCACATTTTGGTGTAAAGAGAGAGAAACTAAATCAATACTTTAAAAACATGTGTATATATGTGTGCACGTGTATATGCACGTGTTTATGTGTGTGTTATGTTAAATGATGACATAAATAAATCATTTATTTAGATCAAATAAAAATAAATCAGGGGGAGTAGATGAGTAGGGTTGCAATGTTAAAGAGTAAAGTGGGTGGTGGTCAGGACTGGTGTCCCTAAGAAGGTGAAGGTGTAATTTAAGCAAAGACCAGAGGACACAAGGATTGATTCATACTGATATTTGGGGGAATAACGTTCCATCAAGCATATCTGTAAGTCCTGGGATGGAAACAGGACTAGGAGCACAGCAGAGTAACTGAAGCGTAATCAGCAAAGGGGTGAAGGTTGCAGAGTAAATGGTCTATAGGGTGGATGGGAACAGATTGTATAGAATCCTAAAAACTGCTGTGAGAGTTTTGGCTTTTACTTTGAGCGGAAGTGGTGGGTATAAAGGAATGCTCATGAGAATTTTTTTTTTTTTAATTCCAAATACATAGGAAAAAACTGATTATTTTGTAACTGCTGGTAGTCACCAAAAGCAGCTCCAAACTTCCCTAACTGATCAACGGCAGTTCTGTAGCTTTGAAATTACCAGAACCCATTTTAAATCTGTTTAACCGATCAGAAGCCACGCGCCTCAGTGAATATCATTGGCATTTCCCTCACATATGACAGCCAACCAACTGGGAGAGAACTTTGTCCAATGAATACACTCCTGAGTGCCCACAAGCCAGCAGTCCCATCCACAATTACACTTTTCCCTTACACCAACCCTTTCAATACTTTGGAAAGTCTACCACTTTTTGAAATCTGTGCTTTTCCTAGTCTGCCCAGCAAACTCTTTACTACTTACAATAAATTCAGCTTTGTGACTTTGCTTCTCAGTTTGCTCCACGGATTAAATGGTGGTCTTGATCTCAAAATCCATGAGGGCAGGAATGCTATAACTGTGACCTTAGGCATTCTCCTTTGTGTATCTCCAGCCATACAGGAGTAGGTGCTACTCAGTGCTTGAAAAAATCATGTCAATGTGGGAGGCATGGCTGGGGGAGAGAAGTGTAACTAGAGATATTTAAAATGAGTGTATAAAATATTTAGATAGTTGTCAGCAGAATTTTAAAATTAATTGTATGAAGCGTGGAAAAGAAAATGAAAAATAACTCTAAGGTTTTCATATTGTTCCAGATGGGTAGGTAGATGGGTGTGTCAATAACTGAAATAAGGACCACAGGAAAAGAAGCAGGCTTGAAATGTAAAAACACTCTTTTGGACATGTTGCATTTAATGTGCATTCAAGATATCTCATAAGCTCTTGGAGATGTGTTGTAAAGTATTTCACTGCAGACCAACTTGAACATTTAGGTCAGTGGTTTACATGTTTGCAAGTCACTGAACAAACATTTGCAATAATGAATGGAAGAGGGAGTTAATGGATAGATAAATGTCTGAGTAAGTGAATGATCAAAAGTATGTGGGAATAAACAAATATTCAAAAGTTGGGCACGCACTTGCTATTCCCACCAAAAATCCTGAAGCGGGTTCGAGAGTTTGCATACTTGTAAAAACCCAGCAGAACAGCCTCAGCCTAACCAAAAAAAAAAAAAAAAAAAAAAAAGGAAAGAAATGTAAACCCAGTTGTTTGTTAGACTTAACTGACCTTAACATTCCTTCACATACTAATTAGCAGCAATTCTATAGTGTGTCAGTCAGAACAAACTTGGACAGAAGACTCCAGAGAGATCCAAAAGAGTTTTCATCTCCATCAGTCAAAATTCACAAGGAAGATACCAAAAAATGAACCAGTTATATTCAAGACTGGCCTCTGCAGCTTTCTGATGGTTTTTCTCGTGAAGCCACTCATTCCATGGCCTTCCCCTCTGTAAGCCAATAAATGTGCCCATGGATCTAAATATTCTCAACTAGGGGTCACGTGACTAGTTTCTGCTAAGCTCTGGCATTTGCATGAGCAAATTGAGTAACTTCTATAGTCCTCAAAAGTTCTCACCTTTAAGAAAAAAGCATGTTAAGTAGCTATGTTGTAAGCAACCAGGGTTTTACAAAAATCTGAAAGGAATATTTTTTAATGCCTCGTTTTAACGTATTCATTCCCCCAGAGAATTTTTATTGAGTACCACCAATGCTAGATATAGGGAATACAGAGGTAAGCAAAATCAAGCATAGTTCCTGCCCTCACATGGCTTATAGTTTCATGATGGGTTCCAGGTGTTTGTCAGTATTTGACATGACGAGGTGAATGTCATACATTTATCTCTGATAGTCTTATTTAAATTCATTTGCTTTATTGCTTTTTGGCTAAAATTGTATTCATTCAGCAAAATTCTACTTCGTTAATCTCATGGTGCCTGTAGTTTCAAACCTTGGGTTGCCAGAATGTACGTGTGTGGGAGTGAGGGGATAGCAGTAGTGTCCATGGTGTATACTGTATTTGGAACCCCTGGGCTATGTAATTTCTGAGACAGCGAAGTATGCCTAGTGCTCAGGAACTTGGGATCCAGGATAAGGATAACATGGGTGTGAAACCTAGATCCTCCAATGACTAGCTATTTGGCTCCGAGAAATTCTCTTATCCTTGGGGAAAAAATTATGTGCCATTTGGTGGGATCATTATACACACATTATGCGGTTCCTCTCACAACTCTGCAAGTAGGCATTACTATTCCTTTGGACAGATAAGGAAACTGAGATTGAGAGGAGAATACAAAAGACTCAGAGCTTGTAACTGGTGGGGTAGGATGCAAACACAGGATTTTGACTTCACATTCAGCTTTCTTCTTATTATCACACCATCTTTATAACCACGCCAACGGACAATCTCGTATTCTTTGTATCCCCTGCCATGCGCAGCACAGTGCCAAGCACTTGGTGGCGCCAGTCCTGCCAACATTAATGAGGGAGCAGCTCCTCCCTGGTGAGGAGGAATCTGACCCTCTATCCAGCTCTGTGAGCTCTACTTTCCCTATCACAGGTGTACTTTTGCAACACCAATTAATCTTCCCCTTCTCTGAATTCCGAAACTGCCAGAGCCTCTCCTCATTGTCAGCAGATATCCTGGAAACCTCATTTTCAACGTGTTCTCCAATAACAGGAGCAATTATTCTTAATCATTATTTATACTAATTTGATGCTTCACTGAGATTATGTATTATGCTCGTCCTTCCTAATTTTTTTCCTTTTCTTTTTTTTTTAAACTGTAAGTGAGAATCAATGTAAGGGATTGATGTCAAGCTTTAGGTGGCTATTAACATGACTAGGGTTATCTAACCTTATTACGTTGATTGTAGTTTCTCTTCTGTATCTTCCAGCAAACCCTCAAATTGATTTTAAAATGCCGCTATTGACCTAAAGATTCTTAACAACAGGAGGTTTAAATGCCTTTCATTGTTATGTTTCCTGCTTATAATACCAATTACTGTTCAGAGTTTGCAGCAGGAAACATAATTCCATTGTAGATTTCGGTACCGAGTCAAGGGCTCAGTATCTCCTAGGGACATAGATCTAGAAGAGGGGTGACCTGTCATTCAGTTCCAACTCTCATACCTGGAAGAGATCCTCTTGCCCACCTGCCTGTGGAGAGCCATCCAGTTTCTGCTTGAATGGTGTCCGGGGAGTGCTGACTCAAAGTCAAACAGGGGAGAATTTGAGCTGAGGACTCAAAGGACCTGAGTTGAAGCCTTTGTTCTGCCACCAACTGATTTTGTGGCTTTGAGCATAATGCCTGATCTATTGAAATCTCAGTCTCGCCGTTTTTAAAATCAGGATACTAGATTCTACCTCAGGAAAAGTAATATCTACCTCAAATAAGAGTCAGTGCTTGAAAAGGGTCAAAGATAAATGCGTAATTCATAATTGTATGTATGATTGTATACTTGTATTTGTGTGCATGGTGCATGAAGGTATATCTCAAGGACCCTAAACTCTCTTTTTTCTTTTAAGTTTCTATTTATTTATTTTGAGAGAGAGCTTGAGTGGGGGAGGGGCAGAGAGAGAGGGAGACAGAATCCCAAGCAGGCTCCATGCTGTCAGCACAGGCTCAAACCCACAAACTGTAAGATCGTGAACTGAGCCAAAATCAAGAGTCGGCCTCTCAACTGACTGAGCCACCCAGGTGCCCCTCAAGGACCCTAACCTTATACTTCAGCCTCACAGAATATTTTCCTCAGGGCCTCTCTAAGTCATGTGTCTCAGTCCTTCAGGCCCTCAAGCTGTTACTGGCTTATCAACATACAAATATAGGAACTGGGGATCCTCCTCCTACCCCCTTCTCCCTTCTTTTTTCTTCTTCCTTTAATTTCATAATAGAGGTGTTCACTCTAGTAGCTAGAACTCTTCGACTGAAAGAGGAAGAAACCCCAGTAGACATAGCTTGAACAAAGAAGGGAATTAGTAAAACAGTGCAGACCCTCACAGAGCAACCACACTGCACCATTTTTTTGATTTCTGGGTTTTTTTTTTTTTCTTTTTTCCTAATAGTTGGTTCAAGTGTTTTCTTGTGCTGCAGATTTACTTTCTTTACCTGTTAGAAAATGTGAGTTCGGAAGTTTTGTACCGTTCAGGCTCAGTCACCAAGGACATTCTGTTTCCATTTAGAATCTCATTTAATGGCACTAGTTGCCCCCAAAAGGATCAGGTACATCAGGAGCCACTGCACTGAATGGTGGCTGCTCCCATGGTCACTAGGTTTATGCAGAAGGGTGGGGTGGGGGTGGGCAGTTTTCTGAAGAAAGATGGTAGATGAAGAACCCCATGACAGACACTACACAACGAAATGGTTATAAAAACATTTATGCTACATTTTGGTTTACCTTCTTTTCACAACCCTCCCTTTCCAGCCATCTGACTTTGTTTTCTTTTCCAAAAATATTATGTTATACGCGATATAAGTCTAACCCCCCTTCAACATGATAAGTCTAACCCCCCTTCAACATGATAAGTCTTTCAAAATCTATTTCTTTTTGGACTCTGATGCTCTCCAAGCACAAATACTACATGCGCTGCAATCATGGTGCAGATTGAAGTTATTAGTTGGTGAAATTTCAGGTAGGCTTTTAAAGAAATGATTCTGTCAGTGGGCCCTCCTGCCTGCATTTTTCTGTCTTCTGCTCAAGTGCCCTTAGCGACAGTGAGTAGAGCCTTGCATTGCTCAGAGCCGCGGAGGCCTCTCAGTCTGCCTTCCTACTTTCAAAACCTGCCAAGTCATCATAGGAGATTCGATTTCACCATCCTCCATGCTTGCTGTGGTCATGGAAAGGCTCAGAAGACGTGGCCTACACATAGCTCTGTGAGCTGTGCAAGTTCAATAACCCCTGTGGTTAGTTCTCACATCTTCAAAATGAAAGGGGAGGAGTAGACATTTAGTTGTCTTGTCCCACTTTTTTCCAGGCATGTTAAATGCTAACTTCACTCTAATTCTTCAAAATAGATATCAAAATGACCAAACCTTAGAAATGAAAGAGTCACCAGCGACTGAGTAAAAAGAGTTCTGGGCTTCAATCAGAAGGTCTGGATTCAAATCCTAATTCTACTTCTTTTCAGTCTATCCGTTTACACTGGAACAATTACTTTATCTCTCTGATTTCAGCTTCTTTTCTGTGAAATGAGTGTAAGCATACATTCCTTGCAAGACTTGTGAGAGTAAAAGATAACCTGTTAAGCATCTGACATGGTGGCTGTCATTCGGTGGCTGTCATTAAGTGAATGCTTAACAAATACCTGTAGTGTTAAGGTTAGTGTGTGTGTGTGCACATGCATGTGTGCATGTGTGTATATTATTAAGGAAACAAACCAGGCTCCTGCTGACACTGCAACAGCCCTGGAACAGTGAGGATTTAACCACAAACTAACACATATAGTAATTGACTTTGTAACTTGTCTTACGCAGCTGTTATTTGCAATGACTGTTGTTTTTCTCTACCTATAAATACACATATGTATGCCATATCTGTCCAGATGGGCAGTGACACTGTCACTCTATCTCCTTTTCAGTTCTGGAATATGAGTGCCACATAGGGGGAGTGACTTTTACAGAGTCCTCATTTCCCAGGAACCAAAAGTAAACTTGGAGTATAGCTGTCCTAAAAGCCACACCAAATCAAAACTATGCCTCAGTTTTGGTAAAAGTTTACCTGGGCATGTTCTCCAAATGCAATGATAGAGAGAGAACTATATTTCTTAGTTTATATTGAATCATATAACTCATTTAATTATTGATTAATAATTTAATTTTCAAGCGCTGAAGTAAAAATTGGGAAAGTGGTACAATACTTCAAATTATTCAATTGAATATTATTAATTGAGCAGTCAATAATTATAACATGCCACATGAGGCCTTCCATGATACTTTACCTATATTTTGTCTTTAATCACTGCAGTCGGATCTATGCTACAGATTTTGGCTCTACTGCCAAAGAAAGATTGGAAAGGTTAGTTTATTTATTTTTTTTTTTCTATTTTATTTTATTTTATTTTTTTTATATATGAAATTTATTGTCAAATTGGTTTCCATACAACACCCAGTGCTCATCCCAAAAGGTGCCCTCCTCAATACCCATCACCCACCCACCCTCCCTCCCACCCCCCATCAACCCTCAGTTTGTTCTCAGTTTTTAAGAGTCTCTTATGCTATGGCTCTCTCCCACTCTAACCTCTTTTTTTTTTTTTTTGTTCCCCTCCCCCATGGGTTTCTCTTAAGTTTCTCAGGATCCACATAAGAGTGAAACCATATGGTATCTGTCGGGAAAGGTTAGTTTAGAATATTTTCAACGATTGAGGAACTCACCCCAGGTTAGAAAGACAATAATGGCAGTGCCACTTTCGCAGATCTGTCAAGATCAGAACTCTCAACCACCATGTTTAACAATGCTTCCCTCTATTGAAGTAATCCTGTGATAAATTGTATTAGGTCCTAAGATTATAACACACCCCCCCCCCCCCCGCAAGAAAAAAGAATTCTTGTCCTTAAACTTATGCTCTAGAACTGTGCTGTCTGCCATGGTAGCATGCTGAGCAATTAAAATGTTGCTAGTTCAAACGGAGGTGTGCTCTAAGTGTAAAATGCACACTGGATTTCAAAGACTGTGCAAAAAAAAAAATGTAGCATATCTCATTGACAAGTTTTCTATTGATTACATGTTAAAATGATAATGTTAGTTAAATATGATATATTCCTAAAATTCAGTTCATCTGTTTCTTTTTCCTTTTTTTTTTATGGTGGCTAATGGAAAGTTATAAATTGCATATGTACCTTGCATTATCTTTCCATTTGACAGGGCCAGTTGAAGAGGCAAAGTAAACAGGCAGTTTTAATGCATTTCGATTAGAATTTCAGAAGACACAAGCACATGGGAAAAGCCTGAAGAATCATGGAAGTTTCCTGAGAGAGGTGTGAGCTAGAAATGAATAGTTATTACAGAGATAGAAAGAAGCAAAAGGTATTTCAGGGAAATAAAATAAAATATTTCATGCCAGAAGTGAGAAATAGCCCAGCACATTTAGGGAACATCAAGACATTCAGTAAAGAGCAAGGAGTAGGACGATAGATGTGGCCAACGCCTCTTGGCTTAGAAAAGGAGAGTTTTCAGGGGCGCCTGGGTGGCGCAATCGGTTAAGCGTCCGGCTTCAGCCAGGTCACGATCTCGCGGTCCGTGAGTTCGAGCCCCGCGTCAGGCTCTGGGCTGATGGCTCGGAGCCTGGAGCCTGTTTCTGATTCTGTGTCTCCCTCTCTCTCTGCCCCTCCCCCGTTCATGCTCTGTCTCTCTCTGTCCCAAAAATAAATAAAAACGTTGAAAAAAAAAATTAAAAAAAAAAAAAAAAAAGAAAAGGAGAATTTTCATTATGAAAGACTGGGAGCTTCAGTTCTGGGGATCTTGAATAGAACAAATCCCACATGTGTCTGCGTAAGGAAACTTCTTCCATTAAGCAAATACTGGCCTTTTGGTCACAGCCAACCCTGACCTTAGTAAAGAACATTAAGCAAAACTCCTTGTAGCATTATTGATTGGAATTTTGGACTCACATAAATCATATCTTCTGCTTCTTGTGAAAGACATTTCTTGGGTCTAGTTTTCTTAAAACTATGCACAAGTGACCCAAGGATAATTAAGTTCTTAAATCAGGGGTAAAAAAAAAAAAAAAACAACTATTAAAATTGAGATGTGTATAGTTGTTGGAGTCAGTATTGTATAGAATTCTAGATGCTTCTCTCTTGTCTTCCATCTGAATGCTCTAGTTTCAAATTATTCATGGCCTTAGCACACCCATTTTACTACAGCGAGGAGGCATGCTAATATTCTTCTAAAGCTGGGATAGGACAGGACGAGCTCCTTATGTTTCACAAGAAATTCAGAAAGCTCCTACTTTTAGAGTGTCCTCCAAAAGGATGTGCCTAACTGGAGAACCAAAAAGCTTTATGGAGGGGTCTCATTAGGAAAAAAAAGGGCAAAAGATCAGAGTAAACAGGTAAGTATGAACACGCATTTTCTAAAATCTTTTTAAAAAGTACGTTATTTCCCCATGAGTGGGGAAATCATTTAATTTTTACTTCTAGCCCATTCACTTCTGTCATTATATAGTAATTCTTTACAAAACCATTTTCCATTTATCACTGAACTGTGGGCACCCTGAAAGCAAGGGCCTTGCTGTAGCCTCTATTCTTTCATAATTATCAAAATACCAGGGATATCCCCACGGGTCCACAGATGTCTCTATGAATGCAAGAAAATATGAATGAATGAATCAGGCAACCAGTCAACTAATACATTAAAATCCTAGCTCTGTCATGAACTTCCTAAGTGTCCTTGGGCAAGTAACTAAATGTTTCTGGATCTTTTTTTATTTGTTTACAAATTAAACGACCTCATAATTTCTTTGTAGGCTTAATATTCTGTGGTCCTATGCACTTAGGAAAATAAACTTGCAAGAACTCTCTCCCTTCTCTTCTTCAGCTCAATAATTAGGGGGGAAAAGCATAGCAGTAGCAGTATACCTGTCTATGTCAAATTTTTTAATCTATTTGTAATACAAGCATGCCAGTGATTTTTTGTCTTTTATGCAGAAGCCTACCTCTAGGAGCAAATAAACAGTTTATCTGCTTGGTTTTCAGTTTGGAAGAAAATGTGTTAAGGATATCTCCTGGAAGATACTTAGGTATTTTTAAAAATAGAGGGAGAATAGAACCATGAAGTCATTTAAAAAGTGATCAAATTAGTTTGTCACTTCATTTCAAAGACTCTCGAGAATTTTCACCAACTGTATGGGTATATATGCCATGTCTCTTCATGTTTCAAATAATACTTGGAACACAAACACTTAATGTCTACCGTTTGATAATATGTGAAATAAAACAGGTGTGCTTGAAATTATGGAGGGAAATTTTCCTATATTTGTCTGCTGCTTTCTGAACTATTGTATATTTGTGGAGTCCCTCAGTGAAAATATTTTCCATTTCCACTTATCCTTTCCCAAAGTTCCTTGGGATAATTTTAACTAGAATTTATTCAAGATCAATTTTAGAAGAAATAAGTTACTTTCTATAAGACACAGACTTGGGAAAAATCTCTTAAGCCACTCTTTTTATATTGACTGCTTCCAAATTCAGAGCCAAAGTTATTTTATACACTGCAATTAAGTTGAAATGGTGATATAGTGGTTTAATACCTTTTATGAAATTGCCATACTTCTGACATATCGCATATTTTCATGCTCTAAAAAACTCTAGCACAGTAAATTACTCTGAGAATCACACAGCACCTATTTTTTTTTACAGAGTGGAAATTTCCATCAAATTTATTTATCCATTCAGTGCACATTTACTGATCAACTAGGATGTGTCTAGATGCTTTAATATGAAGATGAATACCTGAGCTCTGCCTTCAAGATTGCATAGTCTCATTGGGTATGTGTGTGTGTGTGTGTGTGTGTGTGTGTGTGTGTGTGTGTGTACACACACATTCATACCGCAGGCACAGAGAATATTAGAATAGTTTGTAGGAGAGTTGATAGAAATTAGTAGAAATCTGGGGAACTGCATTATTTGGAACTGTCAGAGAAGAAGGATGTCAAGACAGCATTAGACACACAAGAGATCTGTTGAAGGAAGACAGGGCTACGCCTTTAGATCAGGATGTAAGTCTGATACCCATGAAAGGAGAGAGAAAGAAGACTTGAGATAGGAAGCATCTCAGATTGCATCTGATTTCCAGAAAAGTTCATCCAGGGCCTGGGGAATCCTCAAACCAAAGTCGTTCAGTGGAGGAGCAACCTATACAAAGCATGACCTTGACAAGAACGCACCTGTGAATCCAATGGGGCAGAAACTGTGCGTTCGGTCAGGCAAGCTCCCCAGAGCTGGAGATGCGGATGGCTCATTTTCAATGTTGATCCAGATACTGAGACCATTATAGGAGATTAGTAATGTCTGCCTAAAAGAGACGTGATACCTCTCTGATCTAAGATTTAAGAGTGGATCCAGAGATGCCCGTATGAAGGCTGATAAGGGGCAAGTTATTCCAACAAAGAAATATAGTCTGAGTTAAATCACAGAGGAGCACAAAAGCTGGTTATGGAGTCAGTTATTAGCAGTTTGATATTGGTGGAGCATAAAAAGTAAATAAAGCAGGAAGTGGTAAAAGATGAGGCTGGTGAGGTCAGGCAGAGACTAAATAAAGAATGAATTTTTGTTGCAATATAGTTTTCCAGTGGGAAATGGGGAGCCACTGAAAGGACTTAATCAAGGAATGTCACAATTATATGTGAATTTTACTAAATCACTACAGTAGCTGCTAAGAAGGATAGACAAGAACAGAGAAAACTAGATCCGTTTGGAATCTATATTACAACCCTGGTCAAAGGGATGACAAAGACAAAAAGGTGCATGATATATTTAGGATGTAAACCATGTCCGATGTGATTGTAGGATATGAAGAAAGACTCCACGGTGACTTGTAGTGGTGTGTGTCAGCTTTCTGGGTGGATGATGGTGTTAATAGCCAAACTGAAAAAAAAAAAGTAATATAGGTGTGATATCAAAGAGTGCATACAATGTGAGAGCATCAATTGACTGAGTACAGAACTTTGAGGAACACCAATTTTCTTAGATGGAGAGAAGAAGGAGAGCTCACAGAAAAGATGGCATTAGGTACATATGAAGGGACTTCAGACAAGGTAGAAATGCAGAACGTGTAGCTGCATTAGGTTTCAAGAAGAGCGTGGTGCACAGTGGTGTGCTAGAGCTGCTGGTACTGGCTTGTGAGAACTGGTTATTATAATATCTTCAGAATTTTACAAGCCAAATGTTAAGTGTAGCCATTGCTAACAATTGAATGGTGTGGACTTAAATAATTTAAAAACAGAGGTAACAGGGCACCCAGGTGGCTCAGTTGGTTACGCATCTGACTTTTGATTTTGATTCAGGTCGTGATCTCATGGTTCATGAGTTCACACCCCACATCGGGTTCTGTGCTGACAGTGTGGAGCCTGCTTAGGATTCTGTCTCCCTCTCTCTGGCCCTCCCCCACAATGCTCGCTCTCTCTCTCTCTCTCTCTCTCTCTCTCAAAATAAATACATCTTACTAAAAAAATAAAAACAAAGGTAATGAATACTCAACTCTTGTTATTTTCTAATTATTTTACTAAATTTTGCTATTATCTACCATCTTGAGGCTACTTATATCTCATATCTGTATGGTGGAGATACTATAAGCGTGTGCTGTTGTATTTTTCTTCCCGACTCCATCTTCACTTACATTATATTGAGAGCCTGGAATCAGCCATTCTCGGAATATTTTTGTCACGGGAACTGGCAAATGCTCCAAATAAAGGTGTGTTGTGTTTTGTTTTATTTTATTTTGTTTGGTTTGGTTTCTTAGAGAGCCCTCTATAGTTTCAATCTAGATGCGTAGAAGCAAAAGTAGTTCATTAGATACAACTGATGCCTTAGGGCCTTGGGCTTTGTTCTCAGGAATGGATTGAGACCAGCAACTAGAGACTTGAGTTTGGTATAGACTCAGACAAGTGAGTCAGTAGGAAAGGAGAGGCTAAAATTGCCCTAGAGCTCTGAAATAATTAAAATATTGTGGTCTTCCCATAGGGAGGAAGAGGGAGCCCAGATGAATGAGCTATCCTTGTTTAGAAGAATTATTTTTCATCTGGGCTTGGAGGAGATATTCACAAAGTCTGGGCATAGATAGTTTGGTAGGAAGTGAGATATTAGTAGGGAAGTGAAGCAAATGGGGTATGAGGTCCTCAGGTAGCCCCAGTGAAGTAGGAGACTTAAGTCATTTTCTGGCACTGAGCTAAACTGGATTGGAATAAAAGTAGGTATTACTAAGCACAAGAGAAAGGACTGGTGGGCATTACCAAGGACACAGCTCAGAGTGGTGGCCTTAAGAATGCATTGGTGCTCATCTGAACAGCTGGACTCCTCTGCTGAGGGGTAGGTGTGGAAGAGGTAGATGACAGCACTCTTGAAGGCTGGGATGTTCTGGGTGAGGAATGGCAGAAAGACAGGGATGAAAGGGATTTGAAGGTGCTGGAGTGGAAGTAGTTTACATTTGGATGATCAATACAGGACCCAGACTTACAAAGGAAGGTCAGGAAGAGACTAAAAGCCCCACAGAGAAGAAATGGTAGTTGACCAGAGATTTGCTAAGAAGCCATAAAGGTCCTGGTCTGAGCAAGAGCGTTTTCCTGGATTGCAGACTCTCAGGATGCACTTGGCTCTTCACAGCCGTGAGAGGTCCAGTTAGCTTAGGAGCTCCTATTATTTCTCTGGAGGGCAATTCAGGGCCCTGTTTCAGTTTGGGACCTGTGTCACAGAGGGGACTAAAATGCAGGCAAAAAAAAAAAAAAAAAAAAGCCCCAGTGAGAGGTGAGAAGGGGACTCTCCTGGATCAGATCATCTTGAATCACCATGGAGTTGGGTTCTTAATAGTTGGATTTTGAACCAAGGATTGAAGGAAGCGCTGAGGGAAGAATAACTGCTCTTTGTGCTCAAAACCTTGAAATGACCTACAACTAAAAGCAGTAAGCTTTCATCTGTAGAAATAATGCATAAATGCCAAATTCTAACATCAAGCAAATGAAAATATAGATACACATACACACACACATTTTTCAAAAAATAACTTAGTGACTAAGCATCAGTTCATAATCTTGGACTGTATTGGTCTGGACCTGGAATGAGGAATCAGGAGAATCAACGTCTGTGTCTCTTTCAAAGCTGATTGCTCCCTTTGTCAGAAATCCAGCTGGTAGCATAGGAAATTCAGATCTGCATGCCTGGCCTGACTTTCTCATTAATTAGTTTTTAAATAAATCATCTTTCTTTTCTAGGACTGGTTCCTTCTGAAAATAAAGGATTTGAATGACATGAGAGCCTTGGCTGTCATGAAAAAAAAAAAAAAAGAAAGAAAGAAAGAAAAGAAAAGAAACTTAAATAATCTGAAGCAAAAGAGGTTTGTTTGAAAAGTTCAGGGGAAGTTTGTAGACCCCAATATAAGGTGGCATAGCTGTATCTCACATCATGAACTTCTGTGTGTGAGCGTGTGCATGTATATGTGCATCTGGGGCCACTTGCCCCTGATTTCTGTCACTCTCTTTCTCTCTGCTTCATTGGCCCCTCCCATCTGCAGGCTGGTTTTCTCCATGAGCTGTCAGTGACAAGACTTTGGCTTTCACCTGTGAACCTGCTGGGGCGTACTGGCTCCACTTCCCAGAATCCTTTGTGCGCTGTTTTTGTCCTTTGATTCCTATGCTGAGGACGGAAAGAATCTCACTTAGCTTTGATCAGGTGCTCAAGATGATGCGGCATTGTGGCCAAAAACCACTGGACACAAACATGCCGTGAGTGGAATCATGGAGACCCTTCCGAGGAAGGAGGCATGGACTGAGCAAACTTCCTAAACCTTTCATACGACAGCCTGTAAAGCTACTTCATTTTCTAAGCATACAAAATTATTTTACTCTTCAAGCCTTTTTCTAGTTTTATTCTGTTTCTACTATATGTGTAGGTACTTCTAGATGGGTCATTCTCAAAAGCTCTTAATACGTTGTCTTTCCAGTTACAGGTCCTGTCTCATTACCTTGTGGGTCCCCTTCATTGCTGTCCTGTGTGAAGTGCAGGGTTTGTGTAATGGAAATGTGGATTGCTGGTTTTCTAAATCCTTTCTTCACATTCAGTCTTTAGAGCCCCAAGTCCTAACAAAGATTGCTGCTGCCCTAAGCTCCTTGATTTCAAAATACTCAGTTGGGTAACTGTATTCACCGAAAACACACAAATTTTATGTGAAGACTGGATATGTGTCAAGAAATAGCCAAAAACAGCAGAACACGAGCATGGAGATAACGGCTGAGAAAACCACAGAGAAAAAGCACGAGAGTTTTTCGGGAGAGTTACAGGCTTTGAATTCTATTCGAGCCTCTACCACTACCTGACCTTAGAGACTATTACCTTTTTCTCTTCTTTTCTCTTTTATCCCATCAGACTGGCCACAACTGACAGTGTAAACAGTACTATTACAGAAGGAACCAGAGGGTGATCTGAGAGTGCAGGAAAAGGACCTCCAAGCCATCTAGCAGTGGATAGGGATGTCAGGGAAAGTAATCCAGAAGAAAAAGCTAGAGGTCTTTTTTTTTTTTTTTTTTTTATCATAACTTACGAAATGAGCCTTTGCTGCTGAAGCTGGAGGCAGAAATTGCAGAGGCTAGTCATATTCTTTTAGACATGTTTTCCCTGTGCCAGATTTCATAGGACATGGAGTCACCTTCTCCCCATTTTCCCACCTCCCCTGCCCACCCATAGTTGTCCCTCACCCCCTGCAGGCTGCTTACATCAAATCCTGGTCTAGATGAAGAGGGCAATCTCCCAATTACCCAGACTCCCCATGGGCAACTCCTGTGCGAGTTCAAGCTTGCTTCTTGTTCTTTACTTGATAAAATCTGACAGCATGTCAGCTTTGTCCTCTCTTCGATAGCCATCAAATATTGATGGGTGGAGCAGGTGTGCTTCCCGGGGTGCAAATAAAATGATGGTCTGAACTAAGAATCCCTTTCAAGAGCATAATTCCACTATCACCTGGATGGAAGCATGGAGCTGTCTCTCTCATGTCATATAATGGTTCTGGTGTGACAGAGTGATATGCTGGTTCCTGACAGACACTTGGCAAACCATGCTGGAGCCGGAAAAGGTGGCACAAGCCTCCTTAAGGCCTCTACAATTCATCTGCTAAAACAGAAGTGGAAATACTCCTCTAGTGAGTCTCAGCCAGGGCAAGGTCCACTCAGTCCAAGGCACTGCTTAGAAATGCTTGGGGTACTCTAGGGTGTCTTGATGAAGAAAAGGGGATTGCTGCTGGAATTTAGTACCTGGAGGCCAGGGACACATAGCGCAGTTCCTCACTGTGGAGAATTGCACTGGAGAAAATGCCAATATGATTTTGTAGCTAAACGAGGCTTGATCTCCTAGGACATGCAGAGCATTGCCTAAGACTCTGTCTCCTCCACCCCAGATCCTGAAAAGGTCACCAGGCACTCTGTGAATCTATCACCTAAATCATTGGTCTTCCAACCATTTGGTTCACACACCCTATGGAGAATTAAGAAAAATAGCTATATATCCCCTCTCACATTTTTAGTTGACATCTACAATTTTTCATCATATGTGTAAATAGTTGCAAAGAATGTAACTGACAGCATATTGTAAAAACTAACATTAAAATATAAAACTGGTATATCACTCTTCTAAATATATTCAATGAAATCTAAATACTAGGGTGATTTTAATATGCACCATCATCCATTTTAAAAATACATGAAGAAGCTCTTTAATGGTAAGAAATCTTACTTTGTCACTTTCTTCCCTTGAACTTGTATTTCTAATCCACTTGCCCCAAGAATTATATCTGAATATATTTGTTACACCTCAAAGTCTCTTATCAATCAACCTACCAAACTGATCTAAAACAAAAATATGTATGTAAGTTAGATTATTTCCAATTCCTGGAACATGAAATTCTAAGTCTTATTTTTTTTTCCTCTAGATTGATTTATTATTACAATCATTATTCACACAGTGATCAAAACCACATACATGTATTTTTAACATTAGCATATAGTTAGTAAAGATAAAAGCAAATTATTTATTGGAAATGCATCTCAGAGAAGTGATTTTTTTCAATTAGCGCGTGTATCCATGGATGAATATTACTTATGGACAGAATAAAATAGGCTTCAACATCAATTGTCTTCCTATTTTTCTATTTGTTTTCCAAATGTAAGCACTGAGAAAACTGTTTCACATATATAAGTTGGACAGGAATCGGCAGTTTTTGTTATAGCAACTTTACTGATTTTTTTAGTATCTTTCTGAATAATATCCCAAAGATCATAGTGGTATCTTTCACCAAAAATCATGTTTAATGATACATAGTTGTCACTTTTATTAGGTCTCCTTCCTAATGTCATTGAAAGCAAAAAGAAGCAACCCCAGAGCCAAAGGATTTATACCTGGGCTCTGGCCTTTCTCTTCTGCAACTCTTCACAAGTCTTTCCAATTGTTTTGTGCTTGGTGGCCCTAAGGTATTTTATGCTGGAGAGGGAGGCTATGGTAGGTGAGAGGTCCCATTTCTTTTGTAGAGCAAGGTGTTTTCTCAAAGAAAGTTAAAGTAAGAGAATTTACTTGGTGTCTCCCTTAACCCCAGGAGTTTGCTTAGGCAGTTAGGGTTTAGGATAGATAGACAGGGGAGTTGTAATAAAAACATGTACGTACCTTAGTGCCTCTCAAAGATTTTTTTTTCACCTATGTATATACAAATTCTAGTTTAAAGTTCACTATTGTTAATAAATATATAATAATCACTGTCTCTACTTTATCCTCAGGTATTTTGCTCTATGCAAATAGAACACCTCTCATCTAGACCAAGACTTTTTGAATATATTGTGAGAAAGATAATGTGGGCTATATATGTAATTTTAAATTTTCTGATAGTCATATTAAAGTAGTTTTTTTTTTAATTTTTTCTTTAATCTTTATTTATTTTTGAGAGAGAGAGTGTGTGAGCAGGGGAGGAGTAGAGAGAGAGGGAGACACAGAGACTGAAGCAGGTTCCAGGCTCTGAACTGTCAGAACAGAGCCTGATGCAGGGCTTGAACTCACGAACAGTGAGATCATGACCTGAGCCAAAGTCGGACACTCAACCGACTGAGCCACCCAGGTGCCCCTTAAAATAGTTTTTTAAAGGCACTATTGAGGTGCCTGGGTGGCTCAGTCACTTACACTGTTGGCTTCAGCTGGGGTCATGATCTCACAGTTTCTGAGATGGAGCCCTGCCTCAGGCTCTGCACTAACAGCTTGAAGACAGCTGCGATTCTCTTTCTCTCTTTCTCTCTCAAAATAAATAAATAAACTTTAAAAAATAAAAGCAAAGACACTATTAATAATATATCATTTATTTAACCCATTATATGCAAAATATTATCATACATAAAAATTAATAGTGATATATTTTGTATATCCCTCTATGTATTTCCCTGCATTTAAGTTTTTGAAATCCAGTGTATTTTTCACGTTTATAACACATCTCAATTTGGATTAGCCACATTTTAAGGGTTTAATAGGCACACATGGCTGCCAGCTACCATATATCACAGTGCAGCTCTCTAGTGTGATGAAAAATGCCTACCTTTCACTTCGACCTTAAATGACTCTCCATTTTCTTTAATACAAAGTCCAGACCCCTTAACATGCCCTACATTCCTTGGTGATCGAGTCCCACTTGATATCTTTATACCTACTGCTCATGGCTTCCACAAATTCTAGAGCCCTAGAATGCTCTATGCTGTGTACACCGTTTCTCTTTCTTAGTTTTATTTGGTACTCTCTTCACAGATCCTGTCTTTCTATGTCACCTCCACCTTCACCTCTGTTCTTTTGAGGTTTAATACTTGGCACAGAAGCTGAAGTGAATAAAGAGACTGTTTAGTAAATAAGTTACTTAGTGAATGTATTTAATGAATAAATCTACCTTAAAAGGTTGGGGGGGGCAGCAATTACATTTGTAGAAGTCAGGGAGGAATGCTTGTGGGAGGACGCACAGGATGTCTCCTTTTGTTTGAATACAAAGATTAAATGCTTCTGTAGGTTACAGGGAAAAAGAAACCTGGCTGAGCAATTGTGTCTGCTTCCTCTATCACATGGGAAATGAGCCTGTGAAATGAAAATGAGAAGGAACCAGAGGATGGCACCTCCCTCCATCTATATGAGCAAAACATCTTCCGTAGCCCGGTTCTCACAACAAGCTGCTCAAAGCAGTTTGCAGACTTCCTTTAAAACGCGTAGTTATCCTACAGGAAAAAGTCAAAAAATGCAAGTTCTTTTGATTAGGCTGTTATTTGCAGAGATGAGACGTACCTCTCTCTCATGGTTTTCAAACATAATCAATGGTCCCAGTATTGAAAATGGATAATGACAGTTGCATGGCAGTCTCCCTCAGTCTGGCTAATCATATCACAGAGAGCTTTGTCCAAAATTGAGAGATGTTATTGTTCTGCAGAACTACCCATGTTAGGGCCCCAGCTCTTTGGATAATTAAAATACCCATTCCATGGCTTTGAACCTTTGCAAGAACCCTAAAATTTCAGAAAGCTGTTACTTCTTTTTCTTTCTACTCAGCCTTTTGTTCATAGCAGTGAAGCTTGCTTGAGGTCAAGACAGTTGTTAAATTCATCCTTGTTTCCCATCTCATAGCACACAGAAGGGGGTAATAGATAATACACATCTGTTGCATTAAATTAAGTTTAAGTCACCTAATGATTACCTAATATGCAAGTGCTTAAAAAATACGTATCCCAGGAATAGGAACAACTATCTAGTCATTTATTTAAACACACTATCAAGTCATTAATGTGTGCACAGCACTGTGCTAGGATTTAGGGATATAATGATAAGTTAGGCCACTTCGTTACTGTGAGGATTTTAAAATCTGGTGAGACATATCTGATAGCAGAGAAACTCAGGTAGTACTTGTTAAATAGTAACGTAATTCTGATATTTGGGTGCTATAGTCCAGGGTAATTATATTGCCTGTAGCCAATGAATGATCAGCATAAGGCAGGTGCACAATGAATGTAGGATGAATGGATGATTGGGGTTGTGATTTTTTCCCCTTCTTTCCACAATGTCAATCATAGATCTCTCTTCTCAAAAGTTTCAAGAAAAGGGAAGAGAGAAAAGTAAGGAGAGAAGAATGATTTTCTGTCCACTTGATCAGGACAACATTCCAGAAAACCCCCTCCCTCTGTTACAAAGTTTAACTTAAATCCACCTTTGCAACACACCAGAATTATTCTTTAGGATCCTTTTTGATTCTAAAATACTTCTTGGAGAAACTGAAGGAAAATCTATTTCAAGAGAATACTCATTAGCATTCTACTACCCCAGGGGGCCCCTACAGGTCATTGTACCCAGCTGATCAGCTGGGAGGTACTCAGACATTGGGGAGATTATGACTTTGTTATTTGAGGAACTCTGCATGTAAGTAATTTGTATGCAACTTTATGTTGCTTAGAAGACCACATCCACATGTGGCAAACAGGGAAAATATAATAATTTGCTAAATTTGCTATTAAATTCCAGTGTATTTGTTTCCCCTCATTATTAATTGCCCTGATATTTGTGAGCAAACAGAAATTTTGTCTCTTACCTAATTGAAATTTCATTATAAGCAAACAGAAGTGTTGGAAATGACCATATATGTATGCACATACACAGCTACAGGCTTTTTTTTTTTTAATTTAAGAAAGGTGACTGAATTCTTTCTAAGTGAAATGCAGTATGATTGGTGCTGATGAAAGGGAACCTGCACAAGATTGAGTTGAGATTCTACCGTGTGTTTGGCTCTTTACATACGTATACAGTACTTAAATCCTAATGATTGTTAGTGGGCTTTAGATTGTCATCTCCATTTAAAAGTGAGGAACCAAAGAGTTAGAGAGGTTAAAAATTTATCCAGATCATACAGTAAGTGATGGAGCTAGATTTTATACCTGTTGGCCCAACTTCAAAATAGGATTTTTAACCGGTGACCTATCTATGTCAAAATGGTACACAAAGATAAGTGATATTTCTTACTCCCTTGCAGATTCCTCTTAATCTAAATCAGTCATTCTCAACAGGAGGCCATCGTGTGTCCCCAAGGGACATTTATCATTGTCTCCAGACATTTCTGATTGTCATGATTGGGTGTTGGCTACTGGCATCTAGGGGCTAGAGGCCAGGGATGCTTCCAAACCTACTACAATGCACAGGGCAACTTCTCACAACAAAACACAGTGCAAAATGTCCATAATACTCGAGAGAGAAACCATGGTATCAGTGAGAATTGAAGATATCATATTAGCTAAGGTATTTTTTAGTTCTAGAAATTAAAAAAATACCTACTATAAGTATGTTTTTAAAGAATTCATTGGAAGCATATTGAAATGTCTTGTGATAATATAATATAATAAATAAATAAAAAAGGAATCAAACAACCCAAGACTTTGGATTGGAAGATTGTTCAAGGGTCTTGGTAATAGGGATTTCTGGACATTTCTCTCTAGTATACTGCCATAAACATGCCTCACTTAGCTTTTAGAGCATTTATTCTCTCCCTCTTGAAAAGAAAGAAGTCAAATTAGCTCATTACGGGTCAAATGACTGTCTCTATCTTCTGGCACAATATGACCCACTCATATGTACTAGAGAGCATTTCTAGAAAAGTCAGCCGCCCCAGGATAGGTTCACCACCAACCTGTATTCATTTCTTTCTGATATGAGGCAGTAAGAAATGTCATTTGAAAATGTATATAATATATGTCATGCGAGTCCCAGGTGATATCACATGGTTCTTCCTTAAGTTCTCAGTGCCAAAGTTTAAGTATGTAACCGTTAGTGTTTCTTAAAGCCTGTGGTGTTATTTTGGATTCTGACTACGTGATCACTCTAGGCTTTACTGCAGTTGGGGGCTCTACTAGAACTTTAGATCTGAGACTATATGTAATTTAGCTGCTAATGAGCATAAATCTTTTTAGTTTAGTTCGTTAGGAATTTGGGCCTTTGCTCATGGTCCCTACCTTGCCTGCAAAGCTGTCAACCCAGTTCTCTCATCCCGCTGCCATAAAGCACTACAATTTTAATTCAGATTTGTATTTGGCAAGTGTTTATAGAATATCCATTATTTTCTAATCACTTCATGTTAATTTTAAATCCTTCTAGTATCTCTCAGTTAACCCCTTGTAGAGAGTAAGTTTCCAGTAAGTGAAGTAATTCACCTAACGTCATATTGTTAGTGAGTAGGGGAGCCAATAGTCCAATGCGGATATGCTGATTATTCTCTCTTACCGCCTCCCACCCATCAGTGTTCAGCCCTGCCCTGTTCTGTGCCCTGAACCCTGCCCCTTCTGACAATTTCAGAGATTCTTTGCTCTCTGGTCTCTGGTAGGGTTTGGCTGATGGGAGGCGGCCACAGGAGACAGGCTACTAAAAGCAGAGAGGGGTTAAAGTATTTTCTCCCCTTCCTCCCAGACATCCATAACCTGGTTTTCGGCAGTAGCCTCACTCTCGGTGACTTCAGCTGCTAGTGAGTAAAGCCAGGGACCCTGTCTTCTCCCCTTGACTTCTCAGAAGCGGTTGTAGGAAAATATCCTTACTGTTCCTTGCCCTTCCCCGGACACCTCAACATTCTTTAGTGTCCTTTTTAACCTTGCCTGTTTCTATGAAAATTGTGTCTTCATTCAATTCCCTTGATTTAAGCCCTTTTGAGTGGGAATCCTAGACATACTATTCTAGTGCTTTATTTGATGTATTCTAATCTCTCCAAAGATGAGGGTGAGTGGTTTCCCTGCATGGACTACCCCTCAGTGGGGCTCTGAATGGGGAAATGAGAACCCAACCCAAGTGTCTCATTTAAAGTTAGGCTATAGCTAAAGTTTGAGAAGTATAACCTACCATGAATAAGCTCCTAGAATATCCTAGAATGGGCTCAAGTTTTAGCTGATATCTTTTAGAAATATTAGTTGTCCCTAAATTATATATATATATATATATATATATATATCTCCATAAAATCCAAACTGTGTTTATCTTGGCTGCTAGAAAGCTTAGAGCTAAATTACAGTAATTCTATTTGTTTATTTTTAGAGCTTTTTTATTACTGCTTCACTATTTATTTTTATTGCCATTTTAGCATGTAGTATATATATTTAATACATTCCATGTGCTTTTTGAGGAAAGATGGCTTATATGTTATTTATGGTAGAAAGACAACTTGGTGAAGGCAAAAATGCTGGAAGTGGACCAGAGACTTTGTTTCCACATGAAATGACAGAACCTCTTTAAAGTTTTCTCATTTAGGAGAGGGTACCCAGGAACATCCATGGGGGCAGCACAAAGATGGAAGTAGAATATTATGGTACTAGTTCAGTATTCCATAATTACATACTGAATTGATGAATAAATGAAATATACATACTAGGAATTCTTCCAAAATTAGTCTTCAGCCTTCTTTATTGACATCTGATAAGTATTCCTGCCAGTTATTGCCATCATATCCAACAATTTTCACGCAACCAGAACTCAGAATTTAAGAGCATTGGTAGGCTCTCGGACTGAAGAGATAGGACTACATACTTCCTACATAGCTGGGGTAGGGGGAAGGAGACAGGGGGAGGGAAAAGGGGTAAGAAAAAGCCCACCTCTCAGTTTGGGATCAAGCTCAGAATCTCTTCTAAACTAATGGAGATTGGCAAGAGCAGTGGACACCAAGCCAGGATATCAGGATCTAGATAAGATAGATGTGTGTGTGTGTGTGTGTGTGTGTGTGTGTGTGTGTGTGTGTGTGTGAGTGTGTTTCTTCTGGGCTTTTTTACTTACTAGCCTACGACCTTGGGAAGTTATAAAGCCCTTTAAGTGACAGCTTTTATTTTTGTTTTGATGTCTAATCTGAAAATGGAGATAATGATAACATTTAGAGAGTTGCTGTGAGGATTACACATGAAAATACCTGCAATGCACATAATAATCTAAAAGCCACAGCACTTATGGTTTTCTTAATAAAAATATACCTCCAGACCAAAGTGGTACAAGACCTCAGTCTGACCTAATGCTAAGTTCCTGGAGTTGCCTCTGACTTAACGACAAAGACACAGGGACAGAGGGGCTGTGGTAGAACTGAGAGCCACGATGCAGGTTGAGCTAGTACTGAAGGAATGACAAGTTAAGATGGAGGCTGAGACTGAAATCACAGCCACATTCACCAGGAGACTGTTGATGTCGGAAGGAATACTTACTGCACAGAGAAGAGTGAGAGACCAGGGCCAGAGACTGCCTGTAAAAAGTAGGTTTAAGAATCTTACAAAAAAAAAAAAAAAAAAAAAAAAAAAAAAAAGCACATGACGACAAATTCTTTAGTCTATTGAGAAAAAGGACTTTTAAACTGTTTTGTCTCTATATAAAGGAGTATGGCTATATTGTGTAATATTATGCAGTTTTTAAAATAAATGTCCAGGGGCGCCTGGGTGGCGCAGTCGGTTAAGCGTCCGACTTCAGCCAGGTCACGATCTCGCGGTCCGGGAGTTCGAGCCCCGCGTCGGGCTCTGGGCTGATGGCTCAGAGCCTGGAGCCTGTTTCCGATTCTGTGTCTCCCTCTCTCTCTGCCCCTCCCCCGTTCATGCTCTGTCTCTCTCTGTCCCAAAAATAAAATAAATAAACGTTGAAAAAAAATTTTTTTAAATAAATGTCCAAACAATGCCTAAGATCATAAAGATGTTTTGAATTTGGAATTTAGCTCTTCAGGCTGTGGTCCCAGACCCTCGATGCTCTCCAACGTATATATGCTCCTCAGGACACACTTGAGAAGCTCTGGTTTAAGGACTAGGTTCTCTTAACTTTGGAATCAAGTATATTTACAAAACAGATGATCTTGAACACATCACATTACCATTGTGAACCTCTTTGTTAAATGGGAATAAAAATGTCCAACACAAGTGTTGTGAGGATTAAAAGATGTAAGTTTGGAAAGTTCTGTGTACCCGGTCCATGTACCAAACTGAGTCAATGACTTCCTCCTTCCCACTTCTTCGTAGATTGTTCCAAAGCCAATTGGAAGCCAGTGCTACCTCCCTGTGTGTTTACTTCTCAGCAGCAAATCCTTGGTTCAACTTTACTGTGTTCCACAGCTCAGTAGGCGAGCACTGGGTGCAACAAAAAATTATGAAATGCAATCTGTCTCTTTAATAAGAACGGGGAAATTACAAACATAAAATTCATTCATAAAATACAGGAATAATTAGTTCACTGCACTGTTCACAATATCCTGTTTCTAAAGTACCCTAAACCAGAATATTCCACAGAAACTCATGCATTTATCGATCTAATTTATAGCTTTTTGTTGTTTGCTAGAACCATAGATTGTCAAGGCCCGATGATATTAACTCATGAAATCAGGATTCATCTAATGCAAATAAAAGTTCCCTTCACTCTCCACACGTTACGCAACCAGTTTTCTTTCAAGTTCAAAAAAAGGTACTGCCGATTTTAAAGGTGGTGTTTATAAATGCACGAAGTAATAGATGGAGTGAATACTACCTTGTTACTTCAAAAAAATAAACTCTAAATGAAGCTCAAAAGAGGTGAATTGAGGATAGTTAAACGAATGTGCTGCTTCACCTACTAGGTAATAAAGTTAAGGAGCTCATTAATCCCAGCAGTGTTATCAGTTAAAATGATAAGAAGGAAGAGCCGGGGCAATATGCTGCAAAGCGTCAGGCACACCTGGGTTTCAGTCCCAGTTCTACCGCGTAGCTGTTGCTTAAGTATGCACTTTGCAGTTCCCGTGTTTACGGAGATGGGCATAATAATCCTCACTTACAGAGTTGTTGTTAAGACGGAACAGCAGATGTCTGCAAAGTAGCAGGCAGGGTGCTTGCGCGTGGAATGGGTCCCGTAAATGCTGCTTTCCTTCTTCTGAGTAGATTTTAGTAAAATACGAGGTGATAGATCATCTGTATCCTTGTTTTCCAAATTTTTTAAGCCGTCAGATTTCCCTCTCCCCTCAATTTTTGCAAATGAAAGCATATGCGGTAGCTTAGTTTGTAGAGACTTCTGTTGAACAAAAGTTTATGTATGTGTATATGATATATAATTGTTTAAAGATTGTTAAACGATGAAGAAGAGTGAGGGTGAGGGAGCTGAAACTTAGTAATGTTAGTGAAAAGTAACTTTTCAAGATGGGGAGATGCAACGTATCTTACCTGAGCAGCAGGATCGGCTCTGGCCCCTCTGGGCGCATGGAGATGGGATACAGTCAGGCAGCAGAGGTGTGAAGCGTGGGGAATGGAGGCCCTGTTCTCCCACCAGGGAGAGGCTTCCCTGTTTGGAATCTCAGTTTAATCACCTGAGAATTAGATTCACTGAGGTTCCCACTCGCTTGTGCATTATGTAAAGGAAGGTATACTTTCATTAACAGTCAAAGCCTCCTTTTCTTAATATGTGAAAGCCCTTCTTAAACTGCTTTTCTCCACCTTTTTGCTCCTAGTTTAGTGAAATATCTAGATGTGGCCTTTCATTAGGATCCGATAGCACACTCAAGTACCCAGTCCTCAATAAAATCATTGTCAAAGAAATTGTATTTGCTTGATTTCATTCATATTTTATATAATGATCTTTGTCAGGAATGTCAGAGTTCAGCCTTTTGATATCTTACCAGCCTATGAAATATACTATTATACTATATTATAAAATTATACTGTTGTCACAGCCGGAATTATTCAACATTTGGATTTGAGGAACATCCACCGTCCTGTCACATGTCAGCCTGAGTGACACAGACCGGAGCACTGAGCTGATAGGATTCAGGGGAGAGGTCAGAGTGCTTTAAAATAAGCCTCTCTCTCTCTCTCTCTCTGTCTGTCTCTGTCTGTCTCTGTCTCTCTCTGATCTCTGTCATCTTCACTTAGTTCTCTATCCTTCCAAACTGTTCTTGTGAAGAAGAGAAAAACGTGTTGATATAGAATGTCACAGAGTCAGACTTTTTTAAAAAAGAAACGTTTCATATAACACATTCTCTCACTTGCTCACTTGCAGTAAAATGAAGGGGAAAAATGTTGGTGAAGTATATTAAAAAGAATGACTTAAAACTGGGGCTTTCAACTTTCTAGAGGAAAGGAAACCATGCAAACCCACATAACATTCAATGAAGATGATCGAGCTCTGAGCTGTGGCCCACCTGAAGCCACAGAGTATAGGAATCAACACAGGAACCTGGCTCCACTCAGTGTTTATTAGTACCTTCCATATGTAGCACCAGAAGTGGCATTTGAATTGCAAATTCAATGTTCTCTTATAGTTTTGCTGATTCTCTAAACTGTATCAGCGTCTTGAGTTATCTGCCTTTTCATTTTCCAAGTGGTTTCTAGAAAAACCCACTTTAAATGACTAAATAGGAAAGTCTTCCTAAGACAAAATGGAAAAAGCCAAGGTCAGTCGTATAATAATAACCATAGCAATAATAACAGCACTACGAATTTTAACCATGATGGAGTTCTTTGATGAGCAGCACAGTGGATTCGGGACTTTGGAGTTACACAGAACTGGGTTTGAATCCTGTGTGACCTTGGGCACCTTATTTAACATTAGCTCCCTTGTACATAAAATAGGAATAGAAATTATTATCTATAGGATTGTTCTGATAATTAAATATCATAGTATGTATACACTGCTTGGTATTAGATGATATTGTAACCATTAGCGTTCTTTGCCTTATCTTTACATTTTATGAAGATCTAAATTGCAGATGAGGAAACAGATAACAGATCTTCAGTTAGACAATTAGTAGGAGGTAGAATCAAATGTGAATTCCAGATTTTTTGATGTGTCTCACTCTGTCTTTATGTACCATCACAAAGTAGTTCACCATAATGCAGTTTCTCTACCCATAAGGTTCATCAGTGATTCCTTTTAGTTACTCTTACATTAGAAGAGTAACATTGACTGCACTTCTTGGGAGGTCAGTACATTCAAAAAGATATTTTAAACACAATAAATCCTAGCCAGAGTATATAACTTGGGCCGAAAAACTTTAATTCAATAAAATGCAGGATGGCACTGTTGTGAAGGTGTTAGAATGACCAGCGTTAGCCATCTGCTGAGAATCTGAATGAATGGACAGCTGACTTATGTCTGGATTTCCATTATGTGTGACAAGATTTTACTCTAGTTAATCACTCCATTTGGTTAAAAAAAGATAATATTGATGTGGTATAGCCCTAATAGTGGTAATAATGCTATATCTATGGCAGGGAAAATTCTGCCATGACACTAATAAACACTGGTTTACCATATCACTCTTTGGTGGGACACAGTCACCATTTTCTAGCACCCCTTGCACAATGGAGTCACACAGGACTATACTCTTTCAGTTTCCTTTGCATGTGGCTAGATGGTATCTGGCAAGATAGGAGGAGTGTCAAGTAGATTCAAATAACTTCCACACCAGGTGTTAGCGAAGTCTCAGACAATCTTCATTCCACTTTTTACTTTCTGTGGTGACTGTGGAAGGCACAACAGGGACAGTATATTAATATTGTGCCTGATTCACCACTCAGCGTTACTGACAGGAGCCTACAAACCTCTGCCAATGGTGCCGTGACTGACAAACAATCCCTTTTTGAGTTCAGCCTCTGAGATTTCCAAGGTGATAAATTTCCATAGTCTGGCCTATTCTATCCTGGCTAATGCAGCATTGAGTGCTGATTGTATACCAGACAGTACATCAAGCACTCTACATATCCAGTTTGATCTTAGAGACAGAGGTAAATAATTAGTATTACTGTCGTTTTGTAGATGAGAAAAATGAAGGTTAGGGCAGCTAAGTGATGTGTCTGTGATCAAAGAAATGTCTGGAAATGGCTGCACTAGGATTTGAATTCGTATCTGTGTTTCCAGAGCCTGCCCAATGGATGAATGGGTGATCTGATTAGTTTGTAAAAAATCTCAGTAGGAGAGTTTGCTAATCTCACCAGAGGGCCTGGACTTTGAGATGCCTCTGTGGAGAAGGACACGGAACACAGAGCGGGGCATAGCAGTAGGTGGCTCAGAGGCCACCAGGGTGGACACAGGATATATGCAGGAGATTGTTTCCAGAGAAAAAATTGTCTCCAATGATGTTGTAGAATAATTACCATATGATCGATTTTATGAAATGCTTCTGAGGGTGGGGAAAATGTACTGAACTAGATAATTAGAGGAGGTAAGAATAAGGTTTGTGAAAATATGTCCTGAGTGTTTTCTTTTATATTTTCAACGAACATGGACTGTTATGTTTGTTAGGCAGTGATAGATGCAGGATAGAAGACACTCATTTCCTTGTTATTACTGTGTCACAGTTCAGGTAACTGCTGCCAATTTCATGGCAGTAATTCCTTGTAGCCGCGTGAGTTGCCTGGTGTGACATTTTCTGGACCAGGATAACCAAGGCAACACAAAGAATAAATTATTGGTTTAGGTTTTTAGACATCTGTTTTTTGTTTAGTTTTGGGTAATGGCTTTTTATTGGTGTGTCTACTAGAGAGGAGGTGCATTTGTATAGAAAAGATACATGGAGACACACAGATACATATATACATCGTGTACATGTATATGTATATGTAAGTATATAATTCATATGCATCTTAGAGATACCTATGTATACATACACATATGTGCATATATACATACATCTGTATGTGTTTGTGTGTGTGTGCTAACTAACATAACCTTGAAAATACCTTATCTCTAATATGAGGAAAAAATGTAAGAAGCTTTCAGGGACAGATGTCTCTTAAAATCTACAAATATAAATGCATGGATTAGCTCACTGGTTAAAAAAAAAAAAAAAAAAAAAAAAAAAAAAAAACCCTGAGAGGCAGATCTAGATATGGCATCAGATGCTATTTGACTGAATAATTCTACCGATTTCACGATAAATAATTCTTTGAGCATCTGCTAATTACTAACAGCTTGATACATGATTAGAATAAGGTTTAGAAAATATTAACAAATGCATAGGTAGCCTTTTCGTATAATACTTAACTTCAATTCCCATTCAGTTTTGTTAAAAATAACCAAATATTGAATGCCTTCCCTGTACTTGCTCATTCTGCCACTAGGGAAATTCAAAAATGAATTATATAGCCTACCTGCTTAAAAGGAATTGACAAGCTAGTGGGAAGACTAATTACCATTGGTGTTTGATCTGCTTCTGTTTTCCCTCGTTCTTTTTTGTGGAGAAATGTTAGTTTCCCACCATGGCGCCTTGCACCTGGCGTCCCAGCGATTTATTATCACTGACCTCTCCATATCAGGCCTCCAAGCTCTGAAGACTGGGGACACACTGTGTCTGGCCAGCAACACGCCAGGAAAAGGGTGTTATTCACTTCTTCAGATTGCTAATTAGATGTGGAAAGATCTACTTCATCCTTTCATTGCAACAGAGAGTTGGCTCAGTGCATATTTCAAGAAAGATTCTCAGCAGTTTTTCTGTGTCCATTGCTGCTGCATCTTGTATTTTTGAGATCTGGAATGTAAAGTTTGAGGAGGGCAGCAGTGTGCGCGCCTTTCTTGTGTTTCAGGGTAAGGTTTTGGGTCAGGGAGACTACTGAATTTTGGTTCATAGTTTCCCCACTGTGGACAGAGTACAGATGGCTTACCACAGCTTTCTCATCTGGGGTTAAATCACAAGTATGCTGCAGGATTAAATTGCATAATATATAGAAAGCAATAAAAAGTAACTATTAACATTTTTTTAAGTGTTTATTTATTTTGAGAGAGAGAGAGTGAGTGAGGGTGAGCGGGGGAGGGGCAGAGAGAGAGAGGAGGGAGAGAATCCCAAGCAGATTCCGTGCTGTCAGCTTGGAGCCTGACACAGGGCTCAAACTCATGAACCATGAGGTCACGACCTGAGCTGAAATTAAGAGTCTGACGCTTAACTGATTGAGCCAACCAAGTGCCCCAACTATTAGCATTCTTAATATCATTTATTATTTGTCACAGAAACTAATTCCTTTTGTTCCCAGAAAACTTAAATCATGTCTAAATGTTTTCTAAACTATTTAAAATTATCAGACATGATTTTCATATTGATATTTTCAAATTATAGTTTGGTTTATATTTTAAAAGAGCAGTAACTTAATTTATAAATAAGCTATCTTGTAGGATATCATAATGAAGTCTCTCTCTCTTTAAATCTTTTGACCTTTTTTCATAAAATTTGCTGTTTTTTAAAGTTTATATATTTATTTTGAGGGATAGAGAGAGAGCGCATGTGGGGATAGCACAGAGCCCTATACAGGGCTCGATCTCACAAACTGTGAGATTATGACCCGAGGCGAAGTCAGGAGTCAGAAACTCAACTGACTGAGCCACCCAGGTGCCTCAATAACATTTACTTTTCATTTATCTTTTAAACATTTTTTAAATGTTTATTTTTGAGAGAGAGACAGAGATAGAGCACAAGCATTGAAGGGGCAGAGAGAGAGACACACACAGAATCCAAAGCAGGCTCCAGGTTCTGAGCTGTCAGCACAGAGCCCGACGTGGGGCTCAAACTCAAGAACTGTGAGATCATGACCTGAGCCGAAATCAGATGCTTAACTGACTGAGCCACCTAGGCGCGCCTAATTTATCTTTTAAAGACTATATATATATAGGGGGCGCCTGGGTGGCGCAGTCGGTTAAGCGTCCGACTTCAGCCAGGTCACGATCTCGCGGTCCGTGAGTTCGAGCCCCGCGTCAGGCTCTGGGCTGATGGCTCAGAGCCTGGAGCCTGTTTCCGATTCTGTGTCTCCCTCTCTCTCTGCCCCTCCCCCATTCATGCTCTGTCTCTCTCTGTCCCAAAAATAAAATAAATGTTGAAAAAAAAATTAAAAAAAAAATAGACTATATATATATAAAACACATTTATATATATTACACTTATAGATATATATTATATTTATATATATATTATACTTATATATATTACATTTATGTATAATATATATATTACATTTGTTGTCTTCTTACTCATACTTTTGACATTGAATAATCCTTTAAAACATTATTTATTAGTTTCTTCACCTTTAAAGTTTTTAAAACATTTTAAAACAAGAATTTTTGTGCTATATACTTGTGGTAGAATATCTCAAAGTGTGGTCCACAGACATGTGGATGTCCCTGTAACCTTCAGGGACTTCAAGAAGTCCAGACTAATTTTCATAATTGTACCAAGTACTAAAAAGTAGTAAGTACTAACACCAGCAAACTTTTTAAATTGTATTGATATTTGTGCTGGTGGTGCAAAATCAGTGGTGCTTAAAATCACTGACTGTGGGACCCCTGGGTGGCTCAGTCAGTAAAGAGTCTGACTCTTGGGGCAACTGGGTGGTTCAGTCAGTTGAGTGTCCAACTTTGGCTGAGGTCATGATCTCACAGTTCATGGATTCAAGCCCCACGTTTGGGCTTTGCGCTGACAGTGTGGAGCCTGCTTCAGATTCTTTGTCTCCCTCTCTTCTCTGCCCCTCCCCTGCTCTCTCTCTCTCAAATAAATAAACATTAAAAAAATTTTTTTTTAAAGTCTGACTCTTAATCTCAACTTAGGTCTTGATCTTAGGGTTGTGGATTCAAGTCCCGCTTTGGACTCTGTGTTGGGTATGAAGCCTTGTTAAGAAAAGAAAAAAGAAAAGAAAAGAGAAGAGAAGGGAAGGGAAGGGAAGGGAAGGGAAGGGAAGGGAAGGGAAGAGGAGAGGAGAGGAGAGGAAAGAAAAAAAGAGGACAGAAAAAGAAAGGGAAATTACTGAAAATAAAATAAAATTAACATAAAAAATAAAATAAAATAAAATAAAATAAATAAAACAAAACAAAATAAAACAAAATAAATAAAATAAAATAAAATAAAATAAAATAAAATAAAATAAAATAAAATAAAATAAAATAAAATAAAATAAAATATATTGCTGACCTTTAGTGTGAAGCTCAGCAATGGCCTGAAACTATACAAGTATCATTACCTTCTTCAGCACCACTTTGACTTATTTTTTTTTTTATTTATTTTTTAATGTTTATTTATTTTTGATGGAGAGAGGGAGACAGAGCATGAGCGGGGGAGGGGCAGAGAGAGAGGGAGACACAGAATCCGAAGCAGGCTCCAGGCTCTGAGCTGTCAGCACAGAGCCCGACGCGGGGCTCGGACCCACAAGCCATGAGATCATGACCTGACCTGAAGTCAGACGCTTAACCGACTGAGCCACCCAGGTGCCCCTGACTTATTTTTAAAGCCAGGTTCACTTAATATCCTTGATGAAATCGTAACAATTATTAATTTTATTGAATCCAGAACCTAGAGAACACGTGTTTGTTGTTATTATGTATGATGAAATGGATGCTCACCGAAAGCAGTCTTGCCACATATTGAAGTATTTTGGTTGAATTGGTAAGGAAAGCACTGGTCTGATTGAGTTATGAGCTGAACTAGCCACTTTTTCAAGGGACATTGTTTTTATGTGAAATTGTGCTTATTTAGACTTGGTTATTTGGTAGACATAGATATTTTCTGAAAAATGCAGAACGTGAACCTGCCACTTTAAGGAAAACAACTGACAGTACTTATTTGCCAATGATAAAATTCAAGCTTCTAAATAAAGTTAGAATTTAGGAAAATTGTATTAACTACCATAAAATTAACAGTTTTCAATACTAAACAACTTTTCTGTTGAAATCAGTGTGATCCTAGCAAATGAATTTTTTATATTGTATAGTAAAATACGTCAACATTTGGAAGATCTACATAACTCAGTGAATCCATATTTATCTAAATGCCTAATGCATAATATAAAGTCATAGGTTCAATGTCCATCAAAGTGCAAAATAGACCAGGAGATTTTAAATTAACACAAAAACTTCATCAACATGTTTTCAGATACCACACTGCAAATAACTTCTAAAACATGCCACTTGTCAAGCTTTGGTACAGTACCAATTATCGGAAAAAGCAATGGAAATATTCCCTTACTTTCCAACTATGTACATTTGTGAGGCTGGATTTTCTTCATATAGTTCAATGAAAGCAACGTATGAAAACAGCTTGAGTGCAAAAGTAGGTATGGGATCTCAAATGTCTTCTATTAAATCAGACACTTAAAAAATCTAAAAGTGTTAAACAAGGACACTAGATTGACTTTTATTTTTTGTTTCATAAGACATAGTGATTTTTTTTATAAAATTACATTATTCGTGTTGATATAATAGACTTACTGTTACTTTTTTTAATGTTTATTTTTGACAGCAATAGAGAATAAGCATGGGAGAGGGGCAGACAGAGGGGGACAGAGAATCTGAAGCAGGCTCCACACTGACAGCAGCGAGCCTGACATGGGCTGAAACTCACGAGCCCCGAGATCATGACCTGAACCGAAGATAGACGCTCAACCCACTAAGCAACCTAGGTGCCCCTAGACTTATTGTTATTTTTAAATATATCAAATAAGTTGTTTTAAAATTAATTGGTTTTAATTTCTAACATAGTAAATATTCATGGATATGAACCATATAAACAAAAGTTTTTTGGAGTCCTCAATAATTTTAATAAGTAAAAGCATCCCAGGACCACCAACCTTGAGAACCACTGCTCTAGAGGACTTGGAAAATAGGCAGGCAAGGAGCAAAGTCTATATATAACAGTTCTACTATCTACTCACTGACTGGCCTGGCTGACTTTGTATGTCTGTGTGTCCTTATCAGTAAATACTCATCAAGCTGTTCACCACTTAAAAGACTTAATGGCATGTATTAAATATACCCATTATTATTATGGACAAAGCCAGGAATAACAGAAAATAGAGCAAGATTAATTACACTGAAGGAAATTGCTAATACTATCTAAATCTTCCCAACCGCAACAAGGCTTGCCTCCAATCTGGTCATGTTAAAAGTACCTTGTTGGGGGACCTGGGTGACTCAGTTGGTTAAGCATCTGACTCTTGACTTTGGCTCAGGTCATGTTCTCACCATCTCAGGGGTTGGTTCATGAGTGTGAGCCCTGCATCAGGCTCCGTGCTGACAGTGCAGGGCCTGCTGGGGATTCTGCTGCCTCTCCTTCTCTGCCCCTCCCATGCTTGATCAATCAAACAATCGATCAATAAATATTAAAAAGTACCTTATGTACATTTTTCTATAATCTTTTTTTTTCTTTCATTTCTTATTTCTCAAGAAATAAGAAATTTCTAAGTCCTCTTAGAGCACTTGCCTTAATGACTAACAGTGAATCTCTTCTCTTGTATAGACATTATCTACTTGTTTTTCTTGTATTTCTGCCTATTAATCCAAAGATAACAATGTATGTTCCTTACAGGACAAGTACAACATATTCCATATTGTTTGTATTCCAACAGTTTTTACCACAGTTCTTATTCCAATCAGGCTGCTGTAACAAAAATACCATACACTGAGTGTCTTAAACAGAAGAAATTTATTTCTCACAGTTCTAAAGGGCAAGTACAAGATCAAGGCACCCATAGATTTGATATTTGGTGAGAGCCTACTTCCTGGTTTGTAGATGGCACCTTTCATCTCTGTCTTCACATGGTGGAAGGGGGCAGGGAACTCTCTGAGTTTTCTTACAAGGTCACTAATCCAATTCATGAGGCCTGACTTCTAAATACCATTACTCCAGGGATTGGATTTGAACATAAGAATTTTGAGGGGACACAAACATTCCCTCTACAGAACACAGAAAATCAATAGCTGTGGAATTTAACTGAAATAGCTGATAATATGAATTATTTCAATAGAGCTATGATGGATTAAAAAGGTCCTGAATTAAAGCATAAAGATAAAAGAACTTTGTACTCTTCTCTCCTTTTCCCCCTCCCATCTACCCATTCATCAACCTGCCCATCCATCTAACATGTTTTCAACATTAATATGGAAAACATTATTTATTTAATTCTACAATGGCAATGATTATAAAATGCACCATCAATTTAACCACAGCTTAGAGAAGGAGTATAGGGAAAAATAATCAACATAAAAATAAACATGATTCTTACAGAATGAACCAATAGTGGAACCAATAAATGAATATTTATCTACACAGTTACAAATAACAGTCTTTTTTTGTACGACCATTAAAATTTAAGTCTAAAACTCCGTTGCATTGAGCCTAAAATCTTTATGTATGAATCGCTTTCAGCCACCAACTAATATGCATAATGTCAGTGACAACATTCTGCTTCCCTTAGCCTATGCTTGTCTTCCAGACCGTTTTGTCATATTTCAGACTGATACCATAATTTCGAGCCAAATAAAAATACCTGGGGTTTTCCACATTTGGATGAACTTGGCATTTTGAAATTTCTGTAACGGGGATTATATATTGTGGGAAGTGAACAGCTTCGTTTCCAAGTCAGCCAAAGGCTTTTGACAGATAGATGTTATGTTCCTGAGTGGTAGTCCTTCATGATGCATAAATTGGTCACAATAACCTCTCATAGGGTTGAAAATACCATTATCTATTCCCAGAAATTTGACAGTTTCTACTAACTATAATTGCAATGCCTGCTGTATGATAGACAATCTTTGACATACAAAATAACTTTTTATTTCAATGGAACTTTGTAGTACTGTATAATCTTTTTGAAGACATTTTAAATGACAATTAGGAATCCAAATTTAAGTCAAAATGTAACTCTGTGTAATGCTAACAATCAAAGGAAGCCAACTCAGGTAACAATAGTATGAATGTAGCTAACTGGTGTGTGTAAAGGAAAAGACAAGGATGTCACCACACTGCTTTGCCTAACTGCTGTTTTTTTTCTTTTTCTTTTTTTACTTTTTCATAAAATATTATAAAGCATAGTCCAATATTAGATATTTTAAAGTGTGAAAATGGGTATCTCTAAATAAAATGTATATATTATAAACACACACGTGTGTGTGTGTGTATATATATATATATATATATATATATATATATATATATATAGCATGCATATGTGTAGCATGTATGTGGCCAATACACTTAATATCACTGTCAGCTCTGAGTAAAGAATTGTTCTCTGAAAAGTAGCACAATTGTTAATAATAATATCCTTAATGAGCAAGGATAATTATTTTTTTCCTAAAAATGTATATCTATTGCTTTTCTGATAAAGTCCCCGATAGGTTGTTTTGGGGATAAATAGCACTTAAGTCCGTGACCTTGATAAAGAAAAAAATATTCTGACACTTGTTAAAACAATAAGGATGGCTGTAGTTAGTACTATCACAATAGTTACAGAGACCACTGCAATGGCATCTTGCATAGTGTAGACAGATTGAGCTCAGCTCTGAATACAACAAGGAAGAGTGGAGATTGGTAGCCAAAGAACAAGGCGAAGAAGTTGTTAGATGGAAAATTAATAAGAGGAAGCATTTCTGGCTAAACCCACCTGATCGTCTTCCTGAAGGCAGGCCATAGTGATCAGACATTACCTGGAGGATGAGAAACCTGACCAGGTATCAAGAGTGATCCGGTCCTGAGGATAAGGGCTTCTGGCTAACGTGACTTACCAGTGTTCTTGCAGTTGACTGATGCAAAGATGGACACGGAAGCACAGAAGTCCAAAAGTCAAGGTCTAGTTGGGAAGAGGATTCGGAAGAGCCTGATTACATCTGGCCAAGGACAGACTGTTTGTCAGCCTACGTTAGGGGAAAACAAAGATGGTTAAATTACACTGGAGGGTAATACAGGACAAATTTTCAGTTTTGTAGTTAAACTGCACAGAGGTAAGAGGGTGTAGAAAATGGAAAGTTAAGCAAGATTTAGATGGAAAGAATGAATCAAAGTGATGAGAGGTTGAAGCCCAGCGGGAGGCTGGTGAGAAATAGGAAGTTTGCATTCCCCACTGTAGAGATGGAGCTTGGAAGAATTTTAATTTTCTTGAAGTGCATACTTCTTAAGTGTACAGTTTGATGAATTTTTTATATATGTATATACTCATATAACCAGTGCCCAGATCAGGGTACAGAACATTTTCAGCAGCTAGAAAGCTCTTTTTTGCCATTTCCCAATTTGTAACTCATAAAAGGTACCCAACACTATGACCTCTATCCAGGCAATTGGATTCACACCAGAGAGTTTAACCGATGCGGTTTGCTCCAATTCTTACAGTTTTCAGATTTTAATTACTAGCAGTACGGTCTACTAAAAACATTGAACTAATAGTTTATAGACTGAGATTTCAGCCATGGCTCTTAATATTCACAGAACAACACTCCAGGCCAAGGGCAATCTTTACATCTCTGTCTTTGGTGGAAAAGTCAGGATTTGCATATAGCTCCCTCTGGTATAGAAGCTCATGAGTTTTCTACAGAGGATATGAAACGACTTGATGAGGGTTTCTTACACAGGGTAGGATTTTCTACCACTACAGGATAGTTTATCACTATGACATTTCACCACCTGGTTCACTTATATGGAATTTTGCTACATAATACCCACAGAAAACCAGATCAAGAAAAGTATTCATGTACCACGAAGTATTCATGAATTTATCACAGCTTCAGAGGTGATTGTCTGGAACCTATAAGGATGCAAGGCGACAAACTTACCCTTACATAATTTTTGCACACATGAAGACCAAATGTGGACTTTTTATCTGAAAGTGATGTTATTACTAATTTTTTTAATCGAAGCAAAGTCAACTCACAGTGTTATATTAGTTTCAGGTGTACAACATATTGATTTGACAAGTCTATTCATTATGCTATGCTCACCACAAGCATAGCTACCATCTGTAATCATACAACACTATTACAGTATCACTGACAATGTTCCCTATGCTTTATCTTTCATCCCCATGATTTATTCATCCCTGATGAATCTGGAAGTATCTGGAAGTCTGTGTCTCCCACTACCCTTTGCCCATTTTGCCCATCCCCGAACCCCTCTCCTCTGGTAATTATAAGTTTTTTTCTCTGTGTTTATGGGTCTGTTTCTACTTTTTAAAATTTGTTTGTTTATTCATTTTTTTTGAGATTCCACATATAACTGAAATCATATGATATTTATCTTTCTCTATCCAACTTATTCCACTTAGCATAATACTGTCCAGGCCCATCTGTGTTGTTGGAAATGGCAAGATCTTATTCTTTCCTATGGCTGAGTAATATTCCATTGTGTGTGCATGCATGCACGTGTGTGTGTGTGTGTATGTGTGTGTGTGTGTGTGTGTGTGTGTGTGTGTGTGTGTGTGACATCCTTTTTATCTATTCATCTACAGATGGATACTTGGGTTGCTTCCATCTCTTGCTTCTTATAAATAATACTACAATAAACATAGAGATGCATGTATCTTTTAGAAATAGTGTTTTCATTTTCTTTGGGTAAATACCTAGTAGTTTAATTACTGTATAGTATGCTTTCTATTTTTAATTTTTCAAGGAGTCTCCATACTGTTTCCCACAGTGGCTGCACCAGTTTACATTCTTACCAACAGTGTACAAGATTTCCTTTTTTTCCACATCTTTGTTAACACTTGTTATTTCCTATCCTTTTCTTTCTAGCCATTCTGACAGATGTGAGTTGACATTTCATTGTGGTTTTGATGAAAGTAACACTATTATGCAAGGTTATATTCAGGAAACTGTTTTGGTGCCATTCAAGGCTGTGCTGCCTGCCACATAGGACCAGTATCCTATGGGTCATCTGAGTTTGACAATCTGAGAAATTATTGTCACTATCTTCCCTGCCCTTATTATCCCAACACAGCTCTTCAGGGACAGAAATCACCTTGCTGTTCTAAAGGTAGTTCATAAATTCTTTGTATTTTAACCTATCTCCTACTGATTACTGTATGGAAACAAATATAGGATATAAACTTGAGAAAAGTGCCAAAGGTACCGATTCCTTACAAAGTTTCCCCTCACCATTCCTTTCTCACGTATGGCTTAGCCCCTGTTGTCACTAATAGTCAAGGCCTAATACAACAGACTTTGAGCCTTCCTTAGTTCCATATGGTCCTGTCCTCCAGAAAGGTCATTTTCCCATACTTCATGTTTTTTGGGTTTTTTTTAAGTGTAGTAGAATAGAAATTAATGGGAACATGAACCTAATGACTTATTCTCCCCAGATGAGAGTTCCAGCATGTGGAGACTTCCAGTCTCATTCAGAAGAGTCTTGGCCCTGTTGTCATTTCAGAGAGCTTGATATGAATAACCACCAGAGTACTAGGTAGACAGAGCCCTGAACCAGGAGTGAGGAGGCCAATGATATAGCTTGAGCTTTGTTCTCTAAAAGTTGTCTTTGACTTACTACCCACTATATGCCATACTCTAGAACAAAACTATGTGTCTGTCCCACATTGTAGATAGGAAAATCAAGGTATCAAAGGAGTACCCAAGGTACTTGTTCAGGGTCATGCCACTGGTAATTGTCTTACCATTTTTAAACTCAAAGACTATAGCTATTCCCTTACACATTCCATAGTGTTCTCAATACACCATGCAGTCCCACTTAATTTGGCAAAATATCCATTAAGTACCTACCATGTCCCAGGAACTGTACTAGGTGCTGGGTGTAAAATAATGGAAAGTATAGACATGGTCATTGACCTCAAGTCAAGGGGAAAGATAGACATTAGCTAAATAATTATTTATACAAAGAGAAGCAAAGAGAGGTCCACTGAGCTATGGAAATATGTAAGAGAGGAATATGAGCCAGACTGATAGGGTCAGAAAAGGCTTCCTTGGAATAGTAACAACTGGACTGACAGTTGAAGGAGTAACAGGCAACACGGGATGGGGAGCAAGAAAATAGTCTGGGACACAGGAACAGCATGTGCAAAGGCTTTGTAGCAGGAAGAAGCCTTTATTGTAGAAGACTCCAGAGGCCCAAGATCCTGTCAACAGATGTCAAGAATGAACATGGGGGCAAAATAGTGTTTGAGAAGTCACTGGGATCAGTGCAAGTAGGGCTTCATAGGCCCTTGTTTCAGTCTCTCCCTCAAGTGAAGCAGAAAATCATTTGCATGTTTATCATGTTTAATGTAATCAACTCTGTTTCCAGAAGATCAAGGAATAGCAAAAAAAGAAAGAAAAAAAAAGAAAAAAAAAAACTTGTAGGGAAACAAAACTTAAGAATTCACACTGCTCTGAGTGGGGGGTGGGGGGGATTTACATAGCTAGATATGAGGACCTACTATAAACCGAAAGTAATTGAGAGAGTATATTATTGCAAGGATAGACAAAATAGATCAGTAAAACAGAACAGGAAGCTCAGAATCAGATTTACACATTTAAAATTACTTAATTTATAAGCAAAATGACATTGGAGTCCAGTGGGGAAGGATGGTATTTTAAATAATGTTAAATAGTGTTGTGAATTTGATATATATATGGAAAAATGAAACATAACCTCCTACCTATCCCCACACAAATTGCAGCTTGAGATGGACTGTAGATCTAAATGTGCGTGATAAAGCAATAACAGCAAAAAGAACGTAGGAAACACACATACACCCACACATACACACACATACACGCAAACACGCACACATACATGAATGGGCACACAGGAGAGGATCTACATAAACTTAAGTAGCCAGAACATTATTGAACAGGACATTAAAAAATACTAACTATAAAAAAGTACTAATAATTTGCACTGAGTTTAGATTAAGAATTTTTATTCTTAAGATTGAGTGAAAAGTCAGTCCACAGAGTGTGAGGAGTTATCTGCTATACATGAAAAAAAAGGGTATTTCAAAATATATTGACTATCCTTATACAACTCTAAGAAAAATAGAAACAATTCAGTAGAAAAAAAAAAGCAGGAATAGTTACTTTAGAAAAGATGCTACTGTCATTAGTCATTAGAGAATACAAATCCAGAATACACTACCATTGGGAATTACTGGAATGGTTAAAATGAATAAGACAGATAATGCGAAGTGTTGACAAAGATATAGAACAACTTAAAATGTCATGCACTGCTGGTGGGAGTGTATGTTGTTGTAATCACTTTTTAAACTTTGTGAAACTATTTGTTACTCTCCACTAAAACTACGCATATACAGACCCTATGATTCAGCAATTCCATTCTTGGTATATACCCAACAGGAAGACATGCATACATTCATCAAAAGACAAGTACGAGAATGTTTCTGGTAGCACTATTTTCAGTCGCCTCAAACTAGAAAGTCCCATGTGGTAAGTTGAATTACGGGCCCTAATTATTTACCCTTTCCTGGGTCTACACCCTTTGAGATCTGACTTCGCAGTTTTAACCAACTTCATGGACACTGTGTACTCCCCTGTTCCTTGACACTGAATTCTTCCATGTGCCATGCTTTGCCCAAAGGGGTGTTAGCAGATGTGAACTGATCAAAGACTGAAATGCTACTCTATGATTGGGCTAGTCCTCTTATACCTCTGCCATTGCTGTGGCAAGAAAATGTTCCAGAAGCTCATCAGTCAAAAAAGATGAGAGACACAAAGGAAGAATAAGTCAGCAATTCACAAATATGTGGCTCAAGGCAGAATGACCCATCTGAGTTAACAATGGGGCTGATGTGTTCCTCCCAGAAGCCCTGAGCTATCATTTTCATTCGTTTCTTTAAGTCAAGCATCTCATCTTCCCCACAGCTTCAGCTCACCCCTACCACCCTAGGCTTAAAGAAGGTACTACCAAGAGTAAGAAGTGTTGCATGCCTAGAATATATGCATCAAATCCCCTCCTGGATAGCCAAGTGACCCCAAATCAGCCCAGCTTCCTAAGTCCCCACAGGACTGAGTCCTGGATATTGTAAAGAAGAGATCACAGGTTTGGAGTCAGACAGTTATATGGAACAATCTCCCAAGCATCACTTATTAGCTGACTGTGAGCAGATCTCATCACTATTTTGAACCTCAGTTTTCTTGCATTTAAAATGAATACAGTGCCATGCAACTTGAAGGATGTTAGTTATGTATGCTCTAGGCATTCCTTGCCTTTATTCAAATAATGATTACAGTGTCTTCTACTTTTATATCCATAATCTATTTCCTCACAACAGCTCCAGGAAACAGACCTTATTATCTCCATTTTATGAAGGAAGAAACTAAGAATAAACTGTTTGGACTTTGTAAAGCATTTGGAGTTGCAGTCTAGTTAGAAGTAGGCAACCAACTGGAAGAGCTGTACTTGTCCAACAAGAAGGAAATTATGATGTGAACTAGAAAGGTGGAGAGATAAGCAGATTATAAAGACATTTGGCATAAAAATTGGCTGAATGTGTTGACTGAGTGGACATTAGAGTAGTATGAAGCATAAAGGAAATTGTGACTTGATACACTTAGTGTTTAAAGGTACTGTTCACTGAAATTGGGCATCCAAGGGGGAAAACAGGTTTAAGGGGTGATGACAAGTTTGGTTTGGGGCAGATTGAGGGCAAAGTAATTGTGGTATGTCCAGATGGAGATGTTTGAAAGGCAATTAGATAAGTTCTCAATCTCAGGAGAGCCATCTGAGCTAGAGTTATAGAGTTGGGAGTTATCCTTATTTAGTTGAAAAAGCCAGTTCAGAAAATACACCACTTTAGTTGTATGTGCTGTGGTAAAGCGCTTAACCCTTCTGAACACCAATTTCTTCACCTTTCAAATAAGAAATATAACATGACTTACATTGTCAAATGAATTCTGATAAAAGTCCAATTACATAACATGTGTAAGTAATCTGTAAACTTTAGTATGCTACTTAAATGAAATATTCTTTGTCTTACTGTCATTAGCAGCTGGTTGGAGCAAACCTTCCAAGGCTCCTTAAATCTGAGAAACCCACTGAGAATTGCTGGGAAGCTTTTTTAAAAAATACTGTTATCAGGGTTTGCTCTAGTATTTTTAACAGCCAAATCAGAGTAAAGTAGGTAACGGCTAAAGATATTGAATGGATAAATTGTACTATTTTCTAAATAAACACTAACATTAGAGGCACACCCAGGCAGCTTTATTTTAAAAAAATACTACAGTTTTATGTTCATGTGATGAGATATCTGGTATTTGCCTTCTCTCCATCAATAGCAGGGTTAGTGATTGAAAATATTATCTTTCTTGGACTTCTTCATTGTAAAATATACTTGTAGGTAACTAAGAGAATCGATTTGCTGAGAGTAGTACTCAAAACTATTAAGTGTTGGAAGATACCTGCCAAAACTAAACTTGTTCACTGCAGAATAGTTAGTGTAAAGCCCTTCTTTTAAACCCTAATCAGAAAGCAGGATTGGTTCTCTATTATGGTCCCTCCTATCTTGCAATAATAAATATACATCTGCAACATAAAAAATGATATTTCTGGGTTCTGTACAATCAAGGGCACATGTTTCGCTCATTCAGAAGTGTTTGTCAGGCCATTATAATATAATTTTTAAAAAAGGAGTGACTAAACACACATCTGTCTTACCTGGCCTGTATTTATTATCTGCTTTTTCAGAGTATCATTCTTACAGGTCCCAGACCTCACTGCAACTGTAAGATAGAGGTTCTTTCCCCATAATTTGGCTCTGTTTGTGCAGCTTGAACTGTAATCCATTCATATATGTAGAGTCAAATGCCGTGGAAAATCCATCTCTTTCCTGAATTTAACTCAATTCTACTGACATTCATCAATTTCCTTTTTGTGCCAGGCCCTAAACTACAAAAACAGCTATTATCAGAAACATCTCAACTAACAGGGGTGATTGATAGGCACAAATGGAAAAGCACATGGAGACCAGTGGCTGTGCAGAATCTCCAACTGGAGAGTACTGAGAATTGAGAGGACAGGTAGGTGGGGAGAAGACTGGAGAGCAACAGGGATATGAGAAAGGCCTAGATTGAGATGCTGCATTAACCCTTGTTGCTAGCTGCATAATCTTGGCCACAGTTATTTATTCCTTGTAAGCCTAATTTCCTAATTTATAAAATGCCCATCATCAACAGCACCATCACCACCACTGTCATCACTGCTGTTATTCATGTGGTCATTGCCATTATCAGCAGCAGCACATCACAGGATTTTTACAAATTCAGTGAGATGATGTAGGTACTCTATATGCCTTCTGCCTACAACACAGAGGGCTGGCAGTCTCCTTTTCCTTCGTCTTAAAGGCCAGAATGAGATTTTATGTGTAGCATGATTGTGGGTCTCTGCTCATGCTTTGAAAGGAGGCTTACTACTTGTTTGGCAAGAGGGAAAGAGAAGTATGCAGAACTAGGGGACACTATAAAACCTGTCCATCTCCAAATGTGTTTTAGACAGCTCCACGTAATGATCAAAGTTCCACATAAGAAATTATTTAATTGGGCCAACCTTTTTTTTTTTTAATATGAAATTAATTGTCAGATTGGTTTCCATACAACACCCAGTGCTCATCCCAACAGGTGCCCTCCTCAATACCCATCACCCACCCTCCCCTCCCTCCCACCCCCCATCAACCCTCAGTTTGTTCTCAGTTTTTAAGAGTCTCTTATGTTTTGGCTCCCTCCCTCTCTAACCTCTTTTTTTTTTCTTCCCCTCCTCCATGGTCTTCTGTTAAGTGTCTCAGGATCCACATAAGAGTGAAAACATATGGTATCTGTCTTTCTCTGTATGACTTATTTCACTTAGCATCACACTCTCCAGTTCCATCCACGTTGCTACAAAAGGCCAGATTTCATTCTTTCTCATTGCCACATAGTATTCCATTGTGTATATAAACCACAATTTCTTTATCCATTCCTCAGTTGATGGACATTTAGGCTCTTTACATCATTTGGCTATTGAGAGTGCTGCTATAAACATTGGGGTACAAGTGCCCCTGTGCATCGTACTCCTGTATCCCTTGGGTAAATTCCTAGCAGTGCTACTGCTGGGTCATAGGATAGATCTATTTTTAGTTTTTTGAGGAACCTCCACACTGTTTTCCAGAGCGTGGGCCAGCCTTTTAAAAGTAGCAAAACATGGCAGCAGTCTCCAATGATGCGCTGGGCTGTTCTTCAGGATGGGGAGGGCTATTTGAATAGTTGGTTGGTGTTGTTTGTTTTACTTTATTTTTTGAAAGAAATGAAACAAATGTGTTAAAGAAAGAACAACTTAACATTTGGGTTATCTTACATAAGACCTGGTGATTGGATTGGAAGCTGCTCCTGGCTTCAGGCACCTTCCATAGCAAGCTGTCTTTCCTGATCTGTCAGTAAGTGTCACTGGAGCTGGTTTCATCTGAAGTAGGGACAGATCTGAGTTCCGCCTGCCATGGATTGAAATCACCTTTATTATTTGAGCTGTCTGCCTGGTAAGTGTGTTGTGTATTTGTGTGTGTGTTTTCCTTTCCATCTCCCCCAGTCCATTTCCAATACTGAAGGTGATGTAGGAACTGATAATGGAATGACCTTGAGGCCAAAAAAATGCGGAGTGAGTAACGTTCAATAAAATGGACTATGACAGGTATTTCATAAAAGAGGTTTGCGAACAGATGACTTTTTACAAAGAAAATAAACTAACATTGCTTTGTTGTTCAGGTGCCAAAGTCATTTGCTTTTCTCTGCTCTAGCAGATTCTGATTGACTTTTTTCTCCCGTGAAAAATGAAGAAAAGGAGAGAAAAAAGATTGCTCTTTGTGATCTATTCAGTAAGAGGGCAGACCATTAATAGTTTTTTTCCTCCTGATTTTGTTACTTCTATTAATGCTAATGGAAGAGAACTTCAGTTTACTTAAACTTTGGAAATAATAGCCATCACGATGCTTGTAATATTTATTGAGCACTTACTATGTGCCAGCCATATTACTAACTATTTGTAGGCCTTATCTCATTCACACACTAACTCTGGGAGGAAATTAAGACAAAAGAAGTGTAACTAATCTGCCCAATATTTAGGAATGAAAGTGAAACTCAGACTCAGGTATCTCTGACACCAAAAATCTGTGTTTTTAAATGTTGCTTTTTTTTTTTTTTTTTTTTTTTAATTTCTGCTGTGGGTACTATGCCACAGCATATGAGAATTTTAAAAAAAATGGAACAAGAGAAAGATCCTGAAAATAAATTGTTATGGGGAACTAATACAAATGTGGAGGCAGTGGGGGGCCTAAGTGGCTCAGTCAGTTAGGCGCCCAACTCTTGGTTTTGGCTCAGGTCATGATCTCAGGTTTGTGACCTGGACCCTCACATCAGGTTCAGTGCTGAGTGAAGCCTGCTTAAGACTCTGTCTCTTTCTTTCTGTCTACGTCTCTCCTGCTTGCATGTGCATGCATGCACATGTGCTCTCGCAAAAAAAAGAAAAAAAAATGTAGAGGCATCAGAGTAGTATAGCAAGGAGAGGGAAGATTGGGACTATAGTGAATAAGAGGACATTCACCTGTAGAAAGAGAGGTGTCAATATGCAAATTAAACCAATTAGTATCCTGAGGGAATGCAGACCTGAAATGTCTATATATTCTGGTTTTTTTTCAAAAGCAGTTAAAAATCTAGATTTTTATGGGATGTTTTCCAAGTTGAGAAATAATTATGTCTGTCTATCTTAAAGTATTGTAATGGTGAAAATAAATATGTCTATGAGACAGATTGAGCTATAGGTGCTACTAAACACATGTGGAATAGAGAAAATACTACCCACCTGAAATTAGATTGACCTGGATTTTATTTCCATACCACCACTTAATTAGCATTAGGAAATTGGACTAACTCACTGTCTCTGAGTTCCTGTTTCCTCATCTGTACAATGTGGAATATGATTAAATCTTTTAAGTTTATGGAGAACAGTAAATAATATATGTAAGGTTGATAAAACAAATGTAGCACACAGGTGACAATGTGTTTTTTTCTCTTCCATCATCCAAACTAGAGGAAGATTGATCCAAAAAAAGAAAGTATTATTTGGTTGAGACTATCTAGAGTGGGTTACAGAGAAAGTAGCACTTGAGATCGACCTCAAAAGAGTGGAATTATTTGAATATATAAAGGCAGAGAGGAAAGCAACTCTAGTAGAGATACTCCTATGAGTAAAATCCAAGGGCTGAGATTGTTTAGGGGAGTGTACAACTCTAGGTTGAAATATAGTTTGATGTAAGCTCCTGGCTTGAGATTAGACTTGAAGCATATACTGTGACCATGTTATAGACTTTAAAAGCCAGAGTATGGAATATAATAGCAATTGTGAGGGCAACTGAGAACCACTGTTTTTATTGTTAGCATTATTTATGGAGTAACATGATCAAGTTGACCTTAAGCAGATTAATCTCACGGCATCACAAATAGTGTTTGTTAGGGAAATACCAGCGGTGGAAGAATAATCAAGAGGTAACTTACTGGTTCAGGATATGGTCAGTAAGCTACAGTTAGTGGGAAAGGGGAAGGAACACTAGATAAAATCAGTCCTGAGAGGTGAGTGGGAGAGATCCTAAGAGTCAACTCTCTTGGTTGTTAGAGTTGCTGGAGTTGCTGATTGGAGATGGGGAACAAGAAACAGAGAAGGATCAAATATAACTTTAGACCTGGGAGGACAGAGTAGTGAAGGCACTGACTTCTTGTGTCAAATGAAAATAGAAATCCATAGCTCCAGTGCTGTTTTGAGAATTAAGATGGAATGTTTACCTCGGATAGCCCTTTTATAAAGTCGTCTCTCAACAAATATAAATACCCTATTTCTTCCTTCACCCTCAAGAGGGTGGTCCTTAGAGGAAGGTAATAATTTTCTTTTCCTACTCCCTTTGTTTCCATGGAAGATACTCAACCCTTGTATCACCCAGTTGCTCTATTTATCCCTTTCCAAATCAACGGAGGGCAGCAGGGAGCTGGATTTGGACTTAACTGGCTCATCGCCTCAAGGAGTTTCTCAAGAAAACTTTCTTCTTGGCGTGGCTAAGTCTAACATTTCATTAAAAGCACCTAGGGGTCCCTGGGGGCTCAGTCTGTTAGGCGTCTGACTCTTGGTTTCCACTCAGGTCGTGATCTCGTGGTTTGTGGGTTCAAGTCCCACATCGGGCTCTGTGCTGACAGTGTGGGACTTGCTTGGGGTTCTCTCTCCCTCTTTGTCTATCGCTCCCCTGTTCTCGCTCTCTCAAAATAAATCAATAAACTTAAAAAAAATTAAAAAAGCACCTAGAACTTAGTATATACTTAAAAATAATAAACTGATTTTATTTATTTTTTTTTAATTTTTTTTTTTAACGTTTATTTATTTTTGAGACAGAGACAGAGCATGAACGGGGAGGGGCAGAGAGAGAGGGAGACACAGAATCTGAAACAGGCTCCAGGTCTGAGCTGTCAGCACAGAGCCCAACGCGGGGCTTCAACTCACGGACCGCGAGATCATGACCTGAGCCGAAGTCGGAGGCTTAACCGACTGAGCCACCCAGGCGCCCCTAAACTCATTTTAAAAATGGTCTCATGTTTTCTGGGGGCTTTTGGCAATGCTTCAGAGAAGCATATCAAAACACAGGAACCCTAAAGGAAAATTAGATATCAGAAGATTCCTGTAATTTGTATACCACTCAAAGAGAAAATGAGCCTTATTTAAAAAGCTTGTCCTATGAAGTCTTACACTTTGAGCATAAGAATCCTGATTCTAAACTGCTCTTTAGGTAGACCTGGTCTAAGTGCTTTCTTATGAAATCAGGAAAGATTTTGAAATCCTATTTAATGTAAAAACTATATAAAGAGTCTCCAAAGACCTGGTAATAATGTCTGAGTAGTGTTACCAGGTGACTAGATGCAAATTCAGCATGTGTAACACACATGAAATGAAAAAACAACCACTAAACACTGTGATGTGTATCTTCACTCCATCCCTGTTCACAAAGGAGTTGGTGAATTTCACAGCTGGGAGTATCTAAGGGAAATGTTACTATGTTGTTCCAACTCAGAAGCTCTGCTTTTATTGAACTGATTCTAAACATCTATGATCACTTTCTGTGTCCAACATTGCCTTTTGTTGGACTTCCTTTACATGGGTTGTTAAACAAGTTTGGGAAAAAAAGGAAAAAAAAAAAACCCTTGTAATTTCTCTGTCTACAATTGCTCAAGCTTCAGACTTGCAATACAAATCCTTGGTGATTGCATTTCTATAATTGCTAGCTCCTGCTATGGCTTACTTTGTTTCCATCTTTGTGCCCCGCTTGGACTCAAGGCGGATCCTTCTCTAGTGTGTACTCCACAAACATGCTGCCTTTTCCAAGAATAGACTTGTCTCTTTGCAGGAGTCTGGATAGCAGGAGAGATATTGGCATGAAAAAGATGAGTTCTGTGCTGACTGCTACCTACAAAAGGCTTTTCCATTGTGAATAAATGACTATCTCACAAACTAGTTCAGTCATACATTCTAGCTGAATACATACTCAAGGATCTATTTCATGCCCAGTTAGGCATGAATTGATTATGATTCTCTATAGACTTCAGAACCCTTTCTGGCTGAAAGGAGGCAACCAAACACAAAGTAACCTTTGTGGTACATTTGTAATTGGAGTGTCTGCCATTGGTTCTGGCATATGGCTGCTGTCTCTCCTCCATTCTCCTGCTTGCCAGGGAGGCCAGGCGTAAAGGGAGAGGTCCCAGGAAAAGGTTCACATCTGATCAGACCCATCTCTTGGGGGTACTACTCTTCACATCTGTTCTTCTGGCCTGAGTCATTGGCAGTGACCAAAGGATGAAAATCCACTCTTCTGCCTTGGCAGCCAAGAGGACAGAGGGAAAGCAGCCTTCCAACCAGAGTTTGCAGCCAGCTGGCAGGAGGCTTCACTTCTCCTCTTCAGGATACAAGTTATACCTGGCAGGTGAACAATTTTCAGAGCTCTGTAAAGTGAACAGCATTTTTTCTTCTTTTAAACTCTTGAACAGGGTTGGAGAGGGGTCTGCTTGGATAAAATGTCTCAGATGCGCTTGTGATTCTGTTATTTATAATAAGAAAAATTAATAGGTAAAATTATTAGGTGCTTACCACATAGTGCACTGTGCTGAGCGCTTCAGTTACTATATCCTGTTTAACCCTCCCAACAGTGCGGGAGCTCTAATTACCAGACCCATACTTGAGATGATAAAATATACTTGAAGAGGTGAGATGAATTGCCTTGGTGTTTACCCTATGTACATTTTGCTATGTACATTTTTGAAGCTTTTTGGCATCCTAGTAGAAGCTGAAAGAGCTGTGGAGTTATATGGGAACCCTATGCAAAAGTCAAGGCAGATGCTAAAACATACTGATGAGGAAACTGAGGTTAAGAATATGTGAGTGACGTGCCCCAAATTCATTGCTAGGAAGTCTTGGAGCTGAATCCACCGCAGATATTTCGATTTCAAGGGCATTTTTCACCCATTATAGCTGGTGGAATTTTCAAAGCCTTTCTTTTTTTTTTTTCTTTTTCTTAATATAATTTATTGTCAAAATGCTTTACTTACAAACACCCAGTGCTCATCCCAACAAGTGCCCTCCTCAATGCCCATCACCCATTTTCCCCTCTCCCCCACCTCCTCATCCACCCTCAGTTTGTTCTCTGTATTTAAGTGTCTCTTATGGTTTGCCTCCCTCCCTCTATGTTTGTAACTATTTTTCCCCTTCCCCTCCCCCGTGGTCTTCTGTTAAGTTTCTCAAGATCCACATATGAGTAAACACATATGATATCTCTCTTTCTCTGACTGACTTATTTCACTCAGCACAATACCTTCCAGTTTCATCCATGTTGTTGCAAATGGCAGGATTTCATTCTTTCTCATTGCCAAGCAGTATTCCATTGTATATATAAACCACATCTTCTTTATCCATTCATCAGTTGATGGACATTTAGGCTCTTTCCATAACTTGGTTATTGTTGAAAGCACTGCTATAGACATTGGGGTACAGGTGCTCCTATGCATCAGCACTCTTGTATCCCTTGGGTAAATTCCTAGCAGTGCTATAGCTGGGTCATAAGGTAGCTCTATTTTTAATTTTTTGAGGAATCTCCACACTGTTTTCCAGAGCGGCTGCACCAGTTTGCATTCCCACCTTCAGTGCAAGAGGGTTCCCGTTTCTCCACATCCTTGCCAGCATCTGTAGTTTCCTGATTTGTTTCTTTTTAGCCACTCTGGTGCCGTGGTATCTCAGTGTGGCTTTGATTTGTATTTCCCTGATGATGAGTGACACTGAGCATCTTTTCATGTGTCTGCTGGCCATCTGGATGTCTTCTTTGGAAAAGTGGCTATTCATGTCTTCTGCCCATTTCTTCACTGCATTATTTGTTTTTTGGGTGTTGAGTTTGGTAAGTTCTTTATAGATTTTGGATACTAACCCTTTATTCGATATGTCCTTTGCAAATATATTTTCCCATTCTGTCGGGTGCCTTTTAGTTTTGTTGATTGTTTCCTTTGCAGTACAGAAGCTTTTAATCTTGGTGAGGTCCCAATAGTTCATTTTTTCTTTTAGTTCCCTTGCCCTTAGTGATGTGTCGAGTAAGAAATTGCTGCAGCTGAGGTCAAATATGTTGTTTCCTGCTTTCTCCTCTAGGATTTTGATGGTTTCCTGTCTCACATTTAGTCCGTCATCCATTTTGAGTTTATTTTTGTGTATGGTGTAAGAAAGTGGTCTAGTTTCATTCTTCTGCATGTTGCTGCCCAGTTCTCCCAGCACCGTTTGTTAAAGAGACTGTCTTAGAACAAGCAATCCTAAAATTTGTGTGGAAGCACAAAAGACCCCGAATAGCGAAAGTAATATTGAAGAAGAAAACCAAAGCGGGAGGCATCAGAATCCCAGACTTAGCCTCTACTACAAAGCTGTAATCATTAAGACAGCATGGTATTGGCACAAAAACAGAAACATAGACCAATGGAATAGAATAGAGAACCCAGAATTGGATCCATAAATGTATAGCCAACTAATCTTTGACAAAACAGGAAAGAGCATCCAATCAAAGCCTTTCTAAGGTGCAAGGTAAAAGAGAAGATCCATGACCAGACTGCTTGTGTTAGAAGGAACAGGGATTAATTTTGAGTCAGCCAGATTTACCTGTATGAACCATGGTTTCTTCATCTTAAGAAACAAATAAGCAAAACAGGGATTAAAAATTACTCATAAAGTCCTAATGGGGATTGGTAATGGCTTATCAAAGGTTTTATCCCTATATCTGGTGTATGATAGACACTCAAAAAGTAGGAGCTTCTTCCATGTTTAATTTAAGTGAAAAAGAGTGCAAAAGAAGTCAGAAATAGTATGAATGCACTACTGGTGATGGTGTGTTTATTTGTTCATTTATTCATTGATTAACAAGTGCAATGATAGTGGGATTGTTACCATAGGTTTGTTCCCATTTCTCCCAGAGTTCACATTTATGTTGTGGAAGAACGAGGTGAGGTTTTGAAAACGCCTCCCTCTCTCACTGCAAGAGAATTGCAAGATGAGTTCTCAGACAAACGTGTTTTAACAAGTAGGGTCTATTACTCAATGTATCACTCAAGATTAAGTACAGAAAACAGATGTTGCACTAGATATTTTAAGTGAGAATGGATTTTTTTATAGAGAATCAGAGGCTTACAAATTCGTTACATAGTTCAAAGGAATGGAATCTAACCTGGGTCTCCAGAAAAGACTCCCAAATAATACAAGTAATATTTAATGTCCAGAAGGAGGCTACCACCCCTGGGCTACCTCTGGAGCTCTCCCAACCCCTAATCTCACCATCACTGCCGTCTGCATTATATATACCCACAGTAAAGGGAAACTAAACCTGGTCTACACACTAGGCAATAAGAAGTCAGGTCAAGGAGTGTCTGCCACCATGACTGCCGTTGCTTTTCCCAGCCACCCAGGAAGTTGAACATGAGATGCAGAGAAACTTCGTGTTTCCATAGTGCACTTTCAGAGAGACAGCCAAAAGGGAGAAGAAAGAATGTCTTCCGTCTCAATTTTTCCCTCATATTTCAGGCAGATATATCTAATAGTTATAGCTATTACATCCAGAATGCTACAAATAAGGAAGTCTAAGAAATATAGTTTGGGGCTTAGTTTTTGAAGGTGTCCTGAGAGAAAGAATTTGGGATGGAGGTTGAGTGAACATCCACATACTCAGTGACTTATTGTAGGTGAATGGCCCTTCTGGACCAGAGCCTCGCTTATGATACTCATATTGAGAAATCACTACATGATCTAAGCATAGTGTATCACATAACCGACCATTAGATTACTCATTTCGAATGAGGAATGTGAATTTTGAGTTGTTTATGGTGAAGGTAACCATAAACAGGTAACCTGGAATTATGTGTAACCTTCCAGAAGGTAACCTGGAATTATGTGTAAATTACCTAACACAGAGCTTGACACATATTACTTCAATAGATGATAACTGAACAAAATGTAAAGTATACATAGAACTTAACACAGAATGTTGGGTGTAGTAAATGCTCAGTGAAATTCTGTGTTGAAATTATGAATTAAACTCTTTTGGGGAAAATTATGTTGCAGAATTTATACCCCAGCCCCCACCCCCCCAACCCCGCCCCCGCAAAAATATCTTCCAGGATTTATTCTAAATGCTTTATTTACCTTCATTTCACCTTTTATAAGTTAGGTTCTGTTTTAATTTGGCTTAAGGAAGGTAAATAATCTTATGTGAAGATATAGGAGTCTGAGCAAATTCCTGAATACTGGACATTCCTCATAGCATTGTTGGGTGATTCACATGTAAATGAGCATGTGATTGCAAACATAGAACATTCAAATTGAATGCTGGCTGCTGCTGGGATATCCATCCATAAGGAGAAAAATACCCTGCTTTTCTTAAAAGAAGTTGTTTAGGGCATGGGTTCAGACATGCCTAATCTAACTGAGTGTTCACTTTGAGCCTATCAAATAATTTAAGTAACTTAGAGAAAGTGGGCAGACATCAGGTGGAGAGTAGATTTGAACAACAACAAATTTTCTAATATGTCTGTTGGTTGAGATTTCCAGCAGCCAGCCCATCAACCTATACTTTGTTGAATATGTAAATTGGAACATTAATGAAGCCATTTCTAGATTCATTTACTAAGTCTCAAAACTTTGATGGGTTAGGGTTCGTGGGAAAAACTGCACTTGTATGGTTTCTTTGGTGATTGGAAGAGCTGACCTCTAATGTATGTTTTTAACACAGGAATATGTAGGTAAATTTATAAGTCTGACACCAAAATAGCCCATGACTTCATACCAGATACCTAGTTAATACCCACCCATGACTTTCTCCAGTGTAATTGAACGTTCTGCTCTGTGAGCTCAGCATGACATAGAAAACCATGAAGGAGCAATGACTTTGGTTTTATATAGACCTGAGTTATTTCTTGCCTTTCCCACTTCTCATCTTTGTGATATAACATCACAAATCTTCAATGTCCTCTGATGCAAAATGGCAACCTCCGGGGTTATGATAAGGATTTGGGTTAAAAACCCATTAAAAATGCTTATAGAATGAGTACTTTGGTAATGAGCATGAGTTAACAATGTTGCTGTTGTTATTATTATCAACAAAATAATACAGTAAGTTTATTGACATTATTTTTGCCTGTTTGTTGAGTTTATATTCAACATTTAGATTTTCAGGTAAATGGCAGAAAATTCTCCTTCCAAGACACTCTGAGTACATTTTTGTTTGAGAATGTTTAGCTCGACAATGATGGAGAAAGAACACTCGATCGATTGGCATGTATTTTCCAGAATATAGTAGCTAAATAAAAAGCTGAATTTTCATTTTCCAGAGTAGCATTTATCTGGAAACAGTTTACTATTTCACATTGGCAAAATACCTAATTTGGTAACATTTAAAAATAAGGTGGGTGACTCTCTCTCTCTCTCAAAATTAAACATTAAAAATAATTTTTTAAAAAAGAGGGGGCACCTGGGTGAGTGAGTCAGTTCAGCATCTGACTTCGGCTCGGGTCGTGATCTCACAGTTCGTGGATTCAGGCCCCTTGTCGGGCTCTGTACTGACAGCTGAGAGCCTGGAGCCTGCTTCAGATTCCGTGTCTCCTCTCTCTGTTCCTCCCCCACTCACACTCTGTCTCTCGCTCTCAAAAATGAATAAAGATTAAAAAAAATAAAATTAATAAAATTAAAAATTAAAAAAATTAAAAAATTAAAAAATTAAATTAAAAAAATAGGCTGGAGGCCTCCACCTCCAAACTGTCAGGTCAGAATTAATGTGTTCTTTCCGCTCTCTGAAAGATGCAAGAATCTCTGAAAGATGCAAGAGTGTGTACAGAGGGAGCATATTCTAGTGGGAATAAGGTAGGACTTAGAACTGAGGGATATCAAGTCTACCTTGGGCTTGAGAATAACCTTGAAAGTTCTGAAACCCCTTTGAGCCAGTTTCTTCGCCTATGAAATTGTGATAAAATAAAAGCTGGTTTGTAGATTTTCTGCAAGAACTAAAAATAAGCCGGTGTTTCTCAAAATGATGCAAGTGGTTGAATCACAGCCTCTGGAGTCAAACCGCCAGTGTTTGACTCATAGCTCCGCCACTGACCGCCTGATGCGCCTTGAGCAAACTACCTAACTTCTCTGTAGTTGGTTTCCTCATATGAAAGAAGTCAAGTAGAGGGGTAAATTTTACCATCCATGAGATATTAAGAGGATTGTTAAGGGGGTCAAATGAGATAATCACATTAGCTATTTACAGCACTCACCCAGTAAGTAGGCAGTAAGTATGAGGTCTTGCTATAATTGTTTTGATAAAGTGTGTTGGTTTCATTATGACCCTCCTCACATTGTGCTAAATGAAGACTTGATTCCATGTCTGTCATACTAGCTAGATGACACGTTCCTGGAGGACAGGTGCCATGTCATATTTATCTTTGTCATGCCAATATCCAGCGCAGTGTCCTGCACAAAATAGGGGCTTAGAAACACTTGATACATAAATGAATGATTTTCAGATCATTTAATGAAGAATTCAGATCAAGTGAATGACACATTTGCTGCACTTTGGCCTTTGTTGTTGATGCTCTGTGATGCATCAGTCTCTTTGTCAAATCAGAAGTCTTTAATTGGAAGCTACCAAGGAAAAAGATCATTAAAATATGTGAAAGCTCGGTGTTATCTTAAGGTACTTTTCTTATCTACAGTTGCTGCTTAAGAGTTCATATATGTGATCTCAAGTAACACGTGTATCTCTTTCCACGTAAAAGTGAACTAAGAAGGGATTAAAGGCATGGCTTCTCATCTCTAATAGCCATGTATTTGCTGTGTAACTTTGAGTAAAATAATCAGCTTCCTTTGGATTAAAGTACTTATTTGTAAAACAATGTGTGACTTGATAGCTTTAGTTTTTGTAAATGTCATTCATTTCAAATGCATTCACTTAGATATCTCAGAATACTTTCCCAGTGTGCTTTATTATAGTGCGTATTCAAGAAATAAATATTAGGTTCTGTCTTGACATTTTCTACTTAAAACCCTCCAATTGTTTTTCTTGTGCACTTAGATAAAATCCAAGTTCATATCTTGGCCTACAAATTGGTGCATGATCTAACCCTAACGGCCATCACTCTCCCCTCTGTTCAGTGCCCCTCAGTTATACAGGTAATGCCTGCTGTTGCCTCAAACCTCACAGACTGTTTCATTCTTTCTGCCTGAACAACTGTATCCCCATATCTCCACATGGCTAAGTTTTCCCTTCTTTGAGGTATTTGCTCAAATGATACCTTTTAAAAATTTTTTTTCCTTGACCACTTTATATGTAATTGTTCCCACTTCTCCCCTTTACACAGCTTTTAATGGTGATGATGATGATGGTGATGAGATTTTTTTGAGTGATCTCTACACCCAACATTGGGCTCAAACTTACAACCCTGAAGTCACAAGTCACATACTCTACCAACTGATCCAGCCAGGCACCCCATATACAACTTTATTTTTATTCATGAATCCTTTCTGTTCTGAATTTTCATATATGCATGCATGCATTTAACAAATCTGTCTTGACTCATCATCAGGGAAATACAAATCAAAACCACAATGAGATACCACCTTACACCTGTCAGAATGGCTAATGTTAACAACTCAGATAAGAACAGATCTTGGCGAGGATGCGGAGAAAGAGGATCTCTTTTGCACTGCTGGTGGAAATGCAAACTGGTGCAGCCACTCTGGAAAACAGTATGGAGGTTCCTCAAAAAACTAAAAATAGAACTACCCTACCACCCAGCAATTGCACTACTAGGCATTTATCCAAGGGATACAGGTGTGCTATTTCGAAGGGACATATGCACCCCCATGTTTATAGCAGCACCATCAACAATAGCCAAAGTATGGAAAGAGCCCAAATGTCCATCGATGGATGAATGGATAAAGAAGATGTGGTTATATATACAATGGAGTATTACTCGGCAATCAAAAAGAATGAAATCTTGCCGTTTGCAACTATGTGGATGGAACTGGAGGGTATTATGCTAAGTGAAATTAGTCAGAGAAAAAAATCATATGACTTCACTCATATGAGGACTTTAAGAGACAAAACAGATGAACATAAGGGAAGGGAAACAAAAATAATATAAAAACAGGGAGGGGGACAAAACAGAAGAGACTCATAAATATGGAGAACAAACTGAGGGTTACTGGAGGGGTTGTGGGAGGGGGGATGGGCTAAATGGGTAAGGGGCACTAAGGAATCTACTCCTGAAATCATTGTTGCACTATATGCTAACTAATTTGGATGTAAATTTTAAAAAATAAAAAAATTAAAAAGAAAAAAAATCTGTGTTGAGCAGCTAATCTGTGCCTTGTTTTGAGAGGGGTCCTGTGAATGCAATAATAAACAAACAAGGCACAGAACCTTTCCTCAAAGAACTGTCTCTGGTAGGGAATATAGAAAAGAAAGGGCAGTATGTTTCAGTGATTTAAGAGCTATGATGGGGTGCACAAAGGGTGCTATGAAGGCAAGAGGTGAGCTCCAGAATCTGGTTGAAGGTGTGAAGAAGGCTTCCTGGCGATCACTAAACTGACTCCTTGAGGTTGACTAAGAATTAACTTAGTGAAGGAGATGAGGAGAACATTGCCTAAGGCAGAATAAAGACCAAGTTCACAGATTCAGAGAAGGAAAGGCAGTATTGACACTGTTGAACAACATAAAGGTGCTCAGTGTGGCTGCAATGTTGTGTTTTAAGGGGAAAGAAAGTGAGTCCAAGGAAGAAGTAAGTTTCAAATGGTTTGAGATGTAGGCAAGGGGCAGACCATGGTCCATATTAGCAAGTTTGATGTTTTTGCAGAAATAACAGAACTCATTGAAGAATTTCAAAGGGAGTGATTTGATAAGATTTGTTTGTTTGTTTGTTTATTTGTTTTTTGGTAAAACTTGTTTTTAAGTTTATTTATTTATTTTGAGAGAGAACAGGAGAGGAGCAGAGGGGGGGAGAGAGAGAGAGAGAGAGAGAGAGAGAGAGAGAGAGAGAGAATGAGAGAATGAGAATGAATCCCAAGCAGGCCCCACGCTATCAATGTAGAGCCCGACGCAGGTTTCAGATTCACAAACTATGAGATCATGACAGGAGTCGAAGTCAAGGGTCAGACACTTAACTGACCGAGCACCCAGGTGCCCCAGTAAGATTTTTTAGTGATAGGATGGTAAATGGACTGGAAGAGAAAATGTTCAGTTAAGATACTGCTGTAGGAGTACAAGAGAGAAACAGTGAAGGACACAGTGAGGGAGAGAAGCAAATGTGTCTTAGAGAAGGAGGCACATGGTGACTGCTCAGAAGCGAGTCTTGAGAGAGGCAGGGATCACTCACGGCTCCAGCATCTCTGGTTGAATTCGTGGAAGTCATTTATGGAGGTGCAAAACGGGAAGATAGGTGAGTTTGGGTAGGAGGATAATGAGTTATGTTCTAACACTCCTGCAAGACCTCCAAAAGAAGATGGGCTACATATCTCTAGTTTCTCTCCCCAGTTATAAATTATTACATCTTTTTTTTTTTTAATGTTGAAGATGTAGTTGCTTTGTGTCTTGAATAAATCTTCCTCTGTGCATAAACTTGTATCATCAGTGCACTGAGTATTTGCTAATTTCTTTGCAGGCTTTTCCAGTGAATGTTTAAGGTGTCTCAGAATTTAGAAACTTATAAATTAAGCAGATATATTTATATATTATACCAACAAGACACCTAACCTTGCTAGCCTTCAAGGATCTAATGTAAAATAACATAAAAACAGATGACGGAATTTGGGGCTAGTAGAAATGCATATAGGGCACAGTTTAGGCACCTCATAGTACTGTACTTAAGGATGGTGGAGAATTTATACAAAAGCTGCCTGAATATCAGGCAATCAAATTAAGGAGGTGGTTATCACCATTTCACGTATTTTACTCTACTTTCCCAGGGAATGCATTCATCTTCACCATTATCCCTATCATCATTATAACTATCAATTACTGAGCAAATATGCCAGGCATTATGCATTATCTCTGTAAATCCTCAAAATAGTCTTACAAATAGGTGCTATATCATGCCCACTTTAGAAATCCTAGACTTGGTGGGGCGCCTGGGTGGCTCAGTTGGTTAAGCGACCGACTTCGGCTCAGGTCATGATCTTGCGGTCCCTGAGTTCAAGCCCCGCGTCGGGCTCTGTGCTGACAGCCTGGAGCCTGCTTCCAATTCTGTGGCTCCCTCTCTCTCTGCCCCTCCCCCGTTCATGCTCTGTCTCTCTCTGTCTCAAAAATAAATAAACATTAAAAAAATTAAAAAAAAAAAAAAGAAATCCGAGACTTGGAAAGTGTAAGTATATTGTACAAGGTCAAAGATAAGTGGTATATGGTGACAGGTGGTCACTAGACATACTGTAGGGATTATTTTATAATGTATATTTAAAAAGGATAGTAAGTTGTGGCATCTGAACTTAAATCAGGTTTTTCTGTATTATTTTGTATTAAAATTGACATAGCCCATGTAAATGATGTTACAAAGGAGCTATTACATCTAATAATGGGTAACATCTCTGGTTGCATAGCCTCTGCCATATATACTCAATCATTTAATTCTACATGTGAGGCAGACTTCTGTAAGTTAGAGAGGAAACATGTCTGCCTAGGGATTGTTGTTAGTATTAAACAACTTCCTCCATAAAAGGAGTTGGGAATTGCGAGGCATAGTAAGCCATCATCGTTATCCTAAATTTTCATATGAACAAAGGAAGACAAGCCAAGGAACTTGCTGAAGATCATACAGTCAGTGATGATGGAGGAGCCAGTATTTAATCAGATTCTAGCTAATTATAGGGTTAAATGATCTTTACACAGAACCTCATCTTAAAGAATTGGCTTCCTGAGCAATAAATGGCTTACATTTGGTGATCATCACCAAATGACAAAATCCAAGTTTTATTACTGTTGTTTGCTTCTTTGATGATCACCACATAATAGAGGTATAAAATTGTGTTAAATATATTTGAATGTGTGTCCATTTTGCTATGTATTCCAACCCAGAAGCATGTAATTCACTGAGTGATTTAAATACACACACACACACACAGTAAAAATGTCCACTTATGAATCTGAAATGCAATTTACAACGAAAGTTCCCAAAGCTGTGAGCTTTATGGGAAAGGGCAGGCATCTGTCTTATACATAATTGGAATTCACAACACAGTATAGTACAGTTGCCATGCATCTGTTAAAGGCCAAAAATTTATTAGAGCAAATTAGAAATTATAGACATTTCTTTTGGATAAAGGAATCACTCAGAAATATGCAACATCTCTGGAAGAAAATTGTTAGAGAAAGAATACTGAGGGCAGATTATGGGCAGTGACAGAACTTTATGCTCATGTGATGCTCAACACTGCTTGGAAATAATTTTATTACTTTGTTCTTTTGCTCCATAAATATTTTCTTAGTGCTTACTACATTCTAGGCAGTGTTCTATGTAATGGAAATTTTTAAAAAATTCAAAGTCCCTGTCTTCATGGAGTTTACATTCTTCTGGTCACTAAATAGCCTTATCACTTCACTTGTTATTGAAATCCTTAAATGGCAATGATACAATTGACTGTGGGAAGCTTTTGAATAGTAACTAAAGACAACCATGTGTAAAGCCTTCGTATATACTTCTAAGATGTCATATACTATATTATGTAATAGGGACGGAAACTTTTTACTCAAGCTACTTAACAAGTTAATGGTTAGGATATAACGTATGCATGATGATATTGCTACTGGCTTCTTTATATTTAGTAGTTAATAAGCTGCAGATATTTAGCGAAGTACTTTGGAATGTGTCATTTAAGTCTTACAACCTACCCATGAGTAGATGCTGTCACCCTTCCCACTGACTCCATGAGTGCGGGAGCTGACTTTTGAACTGAGGCCTCTGAGGTTTCATCCTTTACCCTTCATCGCTACATTATACTGACTTATGTAAAAAAATACACACTTTGGAATAAATGATACTAACGTAACTACACAAAAGTGACATTATAATGTTTTTTCTTTGTGGTGAGAGTTCTTCAAGCTAGTACGTATAGGGGTTGAGAACAAGATAAAATAGTCTGGTAATGAGGCCACACGGCAAGATTAAAGGCTGGCATCAGGCACCCTTATTTCTAGTTATGGTTACAACTAACCTCCTGGGTAACCTTGGGCATGTCACTTTGTGGATCAAGACACCAACCCCCAAACCTACCAACCTTTTGTAAAATGAGACAGGTTTACTGCTAGCACTGATTCAACAAACAAACAAAAACAATAATTATGCTTAGTTCGAAGTAGATGGTATAAGGGTTTTTACTGCAGTGAACTCAGATCTGCACTATCCTGGGCCTTCATCTGCAGGAATTTTGGAACAAGAAGATGAGGGGGATCAAGTGGAATCTAAGCTGAGGCACTCATGGCAAAATATTGTGGGGCCAGCAAGTCAAACGCTTGTGTGAAAAGAGCTTTATCAAACGGAGGCTTGAGCTAGGCCAGCATGCTATCCACAAGGAAGCCCCATTCTTGATCTTCAACATAGTAGAGGCAGTGGGAGGTTCTGGGTAACCTGTCTGGCTTGGAGCTGGAGCACAGACAGTTACTGAAGATCCAGTTGCTAGGGTTTAATCCCTGGGGAATAAAGACTGTCAAAGGTGGCCTAGTGTACAGGAATGTTTGTAGAGTAGCAATCCTAATGGAAGAACTAAAAACCCAGTCAGAGTCTGAGATATAAGGTCAGTTGCAGAAGAGGCAGAATAACAAGTGTTAGTGGAACAATGGAGGCCTAGACAATCCTGAATAACTTATTCATATCAACCAGTAAGCGGTTCCAGTCCCCAAATGCTGGCCGGGGGTGGGGGGGAGGGGGGGAGGGCTGATAACCACCTACACTACTATTCAGACCAGTACTTATGTACAGTCTTAATGGGATTAGTACTGTTGGCTTCACCTATGCATTCAATTCAATTTATGGATCCAGGCTTTGTCACCAAATGGCCTGAATTCAGATCCTGATTCTGCCATCTGCCATGAATAACTGTCTCACTGTGAACAAGACATTTAACCTCTCTATACCTTAGTTTCCTCATTTGTGAAATGAGATTAATAATAATAAAAAGAATTAAAATAACACCTATCTCAGGGGACCTTCTCTTCATTAATTAATCATGTAATCTCAATACTTGGGTACTTGGCTCTCAAAAACTGTCAGCTATCTTTTTTTAATTTTTTTAATGTTTTTATTTATTTTTGAAACAGAGAGAGACAGAGCATGAGCAGGGGAGGGGCAGAGAGAGAGGGAGACACAGAATCTGAAGCAGGATCCAGGCTCTGAGCTGTCAGCACAGAGCCTGACATGGGGCTCGAACTCACAGACTGTGAGATCATGACCTGACCTGAAGTCAGATGCTTAACTGACTGAGCCACCCAGGCGTCCCACAGCTATCTTTATTTTCATTCTGTTTAGTAAATCAGTAAACAGAAAAATGAAATAAATGAATAGTGTCCACAAATATTTCCTAGAAACAGTATTATTCACATGGGGTTTTCTTTTGCGGGGGGCAGGGGGGTTCTTGTTTCTTGCATTAAAAGAAGACATGGTAAATGCTTTTCAGAGAACTGAATCAGTTCATTGCTTTTTTCCCCTCCCATTATATACCGTGGCATCAATGAAGCAGTCATTTATTGAGCAGCTATTTTATTTGAGGCCATCTGCTATGATGTTACATAAGACACTGCCTTACTGTGGGGGAACATAAGCGTTTACCAAGGTGTGTGTTTGGGAAGGTGTGTTCTTGGCGTGTGGGCACATGAGTGAACACGGCAGGCAAAAATCCCTGCCATGGTGGAATTCTCATTCTAATATCTATGCATTAACTTAATAGGGGAAAGGCTCAAGTAAAAATTAAATTACATTATCATTTGGCAATAAATGCATGTATAAGGGAATACCAAGGAATGAGAGATTTACTCTGTAGTTAGAAGATGGCCTGGAGAGAATTGGTTCCTGAAAAAGGTGCCATCAGAGATAGGATGTGTAGAACTTAACTAGGTAGCCTAGAGAGGGGACAGGCCTTCTTCAGGGTAGAGCAAGTAGTGTGTGTGAAGTCACAGTTACATGAGAGTCTGTACAAAGCCAGCTGGTGATCAAAGGCAAAGAGCCAGGAGAGGTACCCAAGAAGAGAAAGGGAACCAACTGGGGAGAATAAGGGGACGAGAAGAGAAGAGAAACAGAAAAGTAATAAGCTGCGTGTTGGACAGCCTTGAAGGTCAACTCAAAAGAAGTCATTTTAAATTGATTTAGAAGGCAATGCAGAGCCAGTGGAGCAAGTGTGGCAGGAATTGGGCAGCCACTATCAAAAAAGCTATCAAAATGTTCTGGCATGATTTGTTCTTAATAAACCTGTGGTACTCCCGGCCTGTGATTCCATTGTCCTCGGAACGGTCATAGATTTTGTTGGTTGGTAATTTTCCATTAGCTCCCTAATTACTGATGCACTCCAAGAGACATTCTCTTAGATAACTGCCTGATTATGGGAGACTGTGGCCGATTTACAGTGTTTGTGGATGTCCTCTGCTTCCATCTCTTCCTTGATACATTGGGGACTTTTTTTTTTTTTGCAAACCATAAGAAAAATATTAGAAAAGGGCATTTGTAACAGGTTCATTTTAGAAACCTCTCTTGTTTTTCTTTTAGAGTTAGGTTTTACATTCATTTCAGGCTGCAGTGTTCCATGCTTTTGTAGATGCCTTTCAGCAAAGTATACTGAATGTTTGAAATCCTCATGCTGTGTGTTTTAAAACCAAGTTACCTGCTCCAAATTTTAATGTTTTTCAATAAACTGCCACATCCCTTTGTCCATTCACCATTCCACGGGCAGCTTCTGGGTGCCTACTAAGTTCTGGATTCTGTTATATGATCAGAAAACCCTGACAGAAGGTAGAGTCTTTTGGAGACCAGGAAACCTGCTATCGTATTTGGTATAATAGATTTGATGCAATGTATTGGGAAAGCACAGACCAAGGCACCTATCTTTGAATGAAGGGATTGGGGAGGTTGATTTGAAGCAGACGAAATCTCAGAGTTTGCCAGGTGATGAAGCAAGGAATGGGCATTCTTAGTGTTCCTGGCATGCTGGTGCAATATCAGAGGCCCAAGAGAGCTTGGGTCATTCAGAAATTCACAAGAAGGACCTGGCTAAGGTCAAACTGGGATATAATAGAGGAAGGAATAAAAATAGGCCCAAGAGAGAAGTAAGAATGAAATACTCAAGAAACTTGTATTCCACCCTAAGGAGTTTGGGTTTTATCCAAAAGGAAATGAGGAGCCATTGAATGATTCTGGCAGGGAAGTATAGCACAGAGCTGGTCATTAGGGCAATCAATCACTCTGGCTTCTCTGCCTTTCCTCCCGTCAACCTGTATTCTCCTGTCCACACCTATCGTCAGCTACCAAAGCTGGATCTCCCAGAGGACGAGGGCTCAGTCTCTTTTCATTCCAGTGCCAGTGACTTTTCTACCAAACCTCAGCTTCTTTCTTAGTGAGGGGCTTTGGAACCCCTGCTGATTATAGAGCCTGGGAGATACCGAGCTGCTGATTGATTTGATTTCATTCTACTGTAGTGCATGTAATTTCATGCTTCCAAGTCAAAGACATTTTCTGAAAATTCTCCAATCTCTCCAAATTACTTAGCTTTATATATTTATTCTTGGCCTCATTGGACTCTAAATAGCCCAGTTTGGGAGAAAATGCTTGGCATTTGAAGCCCTGGCCATCAGGATTCACCAATTACTTTGATTAGCTGTTTCAGACTCTTAGAAGCTGTCCCAGTGGAAAGAAAGGAAAAAAAAAAATCAAAGACGGGGGCAAGTTTTCAGACCAAAAAACCACTGCTTTCTGGAGATACCTACACACTTTTCTGCTAAAAAGGAGTTGATTCTTCTTAACATTAAAGAAAAATACACTTTAGGAATATAGTAGCATGATGCCTCTAAGAAGTAGGTAGGTATGTAGGTAGGTAGGTAGATAGATAGGTAGATAGATAGATAGATAGATAGATAGATAGATAGATAGAAAGAATAGATAGATAAGCTTTTCAGTACAGAGGTATGTACTTTAATAACATTTTAAAAGAATCAAAACAGAATAAAAAATAAGGAAAACATTTTCCCAAATCATATCATTGTTAATATTTTAAATTTTTTTTTTTTAATGTTTATTTATTTTTGGGACAGAGAGAGACAGAGCATGAACGGGGGAGGGGCAGAGAGAGAGGGAGACACAGACTCGGAAACAGGCTCCAGGCTCTGAGCCATCAGCCCAGAGCCTGATGCGGGGCTCGAACTCACGGACCGCGAGATCGTGACCTGGCTGAAGTCGGACGCTTAACCGACTGCGCCACCCAGGCGCCCCTCATTGTTAATATTTTAAAGAACATCGTTTAAGATATCTAGGTATATATAAAAAATCACATAGTTTTAGAGTTATAGAAAAAATATAAGGATAATACAGGGAGTTCCTATATACTCCACATTTAGTTGTCCCTATTATTGAAATCTGGTTTTTAGTATGGTACATCTGTCACAGTTAATGAGCCAGTATGATACATTATTAACTGAAGCCTATAATTTTATTCAGATTGACTTAGTGTGGTTCTTTTTTGTTTATTTACCTAATTTCCTTTTCCTATTTCAGGTGCCATCCAAAATACATTATGTTTGCATTCATCATGTTTCTGTAGACTCTTTTTGGCTATGATGGTTTCTCAGAGTTGAGAAACCTTGATAGTTTTGAGGAGTTCTGGTAAGATATTTTGTGGACTGTCCCTCAATCAGGATTTGTCTAATTTGTTTTCCTAATGATTAAACTGGGGTTATGGGGTGTGAGGAGGAAGACATATAAGTAAAATGCCATTTTTATCACATCCTATTCAGAGTACATACTAACAACATGATTCATTACTGTTTATGTTAAATTTGATCATGAAAGAATATTTTTTGAAATATTGGTTGAAAGAGTATTTGTCAGCTTTCTTTATTATAAAATTACTTTCTCTCCCCCACACCCATATTGTAGTCTTAGGACAAAGTTATATGCACAGCCCACACAATTAAAGAATAAAGAGTTACATTCTGCTTCCTTGAGGTTGAAATATCAACATAAATTATTTGGAACTCTTTGGGGTGCCTGGGTGCCTGAGTAGGTTAAGAGTCCAGTGTCGGCTCAGGTCATGATCTCATGGTTCGCGAGTTTGAGCCAAATGTTGGTCTCTCTGCTGTCCACACAGCCCACTTTGGATCAATTCTCTGTCCCCCTCTCACTCTGCCCCTCCCCTCCTGGTTCTCTCTCTCTCAAAATAAATAAACTTAAAAAAAAAAGAATAAATAATTACATTCTGTTTCCCCGATGGTGGAATATCTACATAAATTACTTGGAATTCTTCAACATGGGAGATTTATTTTTTCTTCCGTATTAATCAACCTCTTCTGTTAGGTAGTATGGGCTTACGGACATTTATTTTACATATCCACTGCTACTTTATTTTAGTTTTGTTGCTTAGATTGTTCCAGCTTTGGCCAAAACTCTGCCACTTAGCTCCTGTGTCCTTTTCACATATCCCTATCAGTGTTTGTGTGTGTGTGTGCGTGTGCGTGTGCGTGTGTGTGTGTGCGTGTGTGTGCGTGTGCGTGTGTGTGTGTGCGTGTGTGTGCGTGCGCGCGCGCGCCTGTGTTTTGGTACTTTTTTGGCACAATAAGAAGCTCTGGGTTCATTTTGTATATTTCTAGCACCCGTCCTAGAATGGATTTTTCCCCCCAGAGATCCCTGATTTCCTTTACTTGAGAATGATATTCAAGATCTGAGAGGTAGGTGTGCCTGCTGCTACTGGGGTATCATTGCTTCCAGGCCCTCTCAGCTAACAGAGCAAGAAAATATATGTGCATATAATAACCCATGTGTATACACATATATACAAATATTCCTGCACGTAACCATCTATCTTACCTACATTAAGCTAAATATGAGTTCGTACTGATGTCTCCAACTCTAATCTGTTACCACATGGATGTTCATAGTCTCCTCCTTTTGCTCACATAAGCAAGTGAGAAACTCAACTCTCACTTTCTAACAGTGAGAAAACTGACTCTCACTTTCTTCCCTCCATTTACTTAATTTTTCAATTCCTGTGTACATGCATAATGGTTTCAGAACTGTTGCCCCACAACCTTGTGTAAAAGAAACTATCCACTGGAGTACAGTACTTATGTACAACTCCCTGATGTTTTCATAATCTGCTGTGTCTTACATAAAAATAAATAGGTTGAAGATATTCATTCAAGTGAATAAATACAGACCTCAACTATAATTCCAATATGTATATATGTGTATGCTGCATTTTGGGTAGATTGTGTCATGTCTTGTAAGGCATTGTAAGATTTGGCGTGTTCTCTAAATGAGATGAAAAACTACTAGGAAAGGAGAGTCTCTAACTTTTTAAGATCAATATGGCTATTATATTTGAAATAAACTGAAGAGAGCTAAGGGAAAAAGCCAGAAGACTAGGAGGGGGCTATTGCCTCTAGCCAAAGATGATGGTGATGTTGTCTAAGGTGGTAGCAATGGATTATTGAGAAGAGGCCATATTTTAAAGATCAAACCAATAGGATTTGCTGATAGAATGAGTGTTGGTTGAGAGAGATAAAATCAAGGTGAGCTTTGGCCTTAGTTACTTGAAAGGTAAAGAGATCAGTTGCTGACATGGGGCAGACTACAGGGGCAGGAGAGCTTTGCTTGTTTTATGTTAATGGGGATGATGATGACCAAGAAATATGTGTGTGACATGTTAAATTTGAGATGTTATATTTATATTCAAGAAGAGATATTCATTGATCAGTAGATGACCATCAGGTAGAAAAGATAAAACAATCTATCTATACAGTCTCAAAACACATTAGCGGCCACTGAATAGGTCTTTAGAGCAGGAATGTTACCTGTACCCCAGAGTCAATAACCCATCCAACCCTGCTTCTTCATAACGTCGTTTGCCCCGTGTGTAAAATCCACCTGTTTCTTCCCAGACTGTCCCTCAAGGTAGACCCACTGAGACCACATGTTGCTCAGCAGCTTGTCTTGTGACAATAGAATGAGACGGAGTCCCATTAAATGAGGTATCTGTAGTGGTACAGATACCACTGGAGTTTCAGCTGGAGGTTGAATTCCTCCTCTGTTTTTGGCTTGCCTCATTCTGTCAGATCCTCTTCAATTTTACCTGTTTATATGTCATATACTTAACATATTCTGCTCTTACTAACATAGATCTTTTCCCTCTTCCAAAATTTCTTTTCAGATCCATTTTGCCTAAACCAGTCTTGATCTGTTCAGATTGGGAGGATAGAGAGTGTCATTTTTTTAAATGATCCATTTAATATTTAACACTTGTTAACTCTGGACATGCCATTTGAACTCTCTGGCCTCAGGGTTCTCATTTGTAAGATGGGACTGATGGCATCTCCCCTGCCACAGTACTGAAAGTGCTAATAGCAATGGATACTCACTTCAGTATTTTCAGATGATTTCGCATCTGTCACTTGACTTTCACTCTAATTCTGTGTGACAAGTACAAATCCCTACTTAAAAGTAAGAAAACAATAGCTCAGAGAGATTTAGAAACTTACACAAAGCCATTCAGTTATTCATTCAACAAACACGTGTTTCATACATGTTAACACACTAGGAGCTATTCCAGCTGCCAAGGATAAAAATAATGGCAGAGGAGCTTCCATTGCCATGTTTACCTACAGTAAAAGACACAGTGCATACAGAACAATGTAGAATGCAATATGAAAACCATTAAGATTTCCGCTTCACTGGTATTTTGCACAAATTTGAGATGTAGTAAAAAGCCCTTGCATGGGCCAGGTAACCCTTGAATGGTCAAGTAGGAGATCTTCAATAAATATGAATCAGTACATGTGTCATTTGAGCGGTGGTGTTGAAGGTAAGCATAATTATCCCAATTGTTATTTATCGAGTGCCTACTATGTTCTGTTATGGTATTTTTAAACGTCTTTTCATTAGAACCCTTTCATTGCAAGTAACAACGTGGCTTGTGTGGGGAAGGGGAGAACTTCTCATAAAGGATACGGAGCTATCTCGTGGAACCAGCTCAAGGGCAGGCAGGCAGCCAAGCCTCACAAAGGAAACAGAACCAGAAGAAGAGAAAGTTATAAGGAACTGAGGGACTTTTCTAACTCTGTCTCAGCTTCTCTCTGCACATCTGGACCACTGTTTTATTTTCTTCATATGAACTTTCTCTGCTACTTGCTCCAAATCCTGTAAAATGTCCATTCTCTGACACTTCAATTTTAGTTTTTTGTTTTGTTTTAATTTTTTAATGTTTATTTATTTGAGAGAGATGGAGAGAGAGAGAGAGAGAGATGAGCAGAGAGAGAGAGGGAGACACAGAATTTGAAGCAGGCTCCAGACACTGAGCTGTCAGCGCAAAACCCAATGCAGGGCTCAAACCCGTGAACCATGAGATCATGACCTGAGCTGAAGTCAAATGCTTAACCAGCTAAGCCACCCAGGCGCCCCTTAGTTTTGTTTTTTGTTGCTGCTGTCATTGTTTGTGGTGGAGTTTTTGTTTGCTGTGTTTTTTGTTGTTTTTGCTTTTGTTTTTCATCTCTCTCTCCATTCAAAGAGAAGTCTAGAATGAATTGAGATCTTGCAGGCTCAAGTCCAGAGTTGTGATGATTGGCTCCTGATTGGCCCAATTTGGAGTCTACCTAACTGTGGGCTGGCTACCAGACAATATTTACTTGTAGCCAAGTAAATATTGAAATTGTACCTCATGAAAACTTGTTTAATCAAGAGACAAGTGGTTATGATTTCCAGAGTGGAAGGGTGTGTCATTATGAGGTGACTGTGTACCTCAAGAGGGTCTATGGTTTACCCAGGCCCTGCTAGTTAGAAAGATGGAAAACATTTCCCATTTCACACATGTGGAGTGACAATCTTGAATTCATTCCTTCCACAAATATTCATTGAATGCTGATGGAATACCAGGAGCTAACTAGTAGAAAATAACGGTTTTTAATCGTAAAGATTGCTTTTCATCAGGGGTTATGGTCATCAGATGAATTATTATATACCACATATGCAATTTAGTGTTAATAGGGACAATGAAGGAGTGCAGGATCTCTGAGAACATAGAGCCTATCCTGGAGGGATGTGTGGGAGCATGAAAGAATATTATCCTATCGAAGTGAATTTGAGGTGAGCTCTAAAAGATGGTAGCAATGAGTTAATGAATAAAGAATGGGTCAGGGAGGTTTCCAGGCAGATGCAACAACATGAGAAGTCAGAAAATGCAACATAGCCAGTGTAGACAAAGTCCTAAAGAGAAGATGGGAAGAATGGTAAATGATTAGTAGTTGAGGTAGGCAAGGACAGAAACACAAGTAGTTTAAGAAATGTGTTCTGGGGGCACCCGAGTGGTTCAGTCAGTTAAGCATCTGACCAGCTCAGGTCATGATCTCACAGTTCGTGAATTTGAACCCTGTGTTGGGCTCTCTGCTGTGAGTGTGGAGCCCGCTTCATATCCTCTGACTGCCTCTCTCTGTGTCTCTCCCCAGCTCATGCTCTCTGTCTCTCTTTCTCTCTCAAAAATAAGTAGACAGTAAAAAAAAAAAAAAAAAGAAAGAAAGAAAAAAAGGAAGAAGAAGAAATGTGTTCTTTAGTGCAATTGAGAACCATCTTTAAATCAGAAAAGTAACACGATGAAATTTTGTGTTCTATAAAGTCACTTAGGCTACTGTGGCGAAAACAGATTGGAAGAGGACACAAGCAGATGTGGGGAAACAATTCAGAGGCTGTTCCAGGGGCCCAGGAGAAAAATGGGAACAGGGATGATGGGAATGAATAGTAAGGAGACAGAATAAAACAGACTATCTTCTTTATTCTAATTTAACTTTGTGAACAAAGCTCGTTATAACAGGGCAGCAAAAAGTCGCTGAGATACAGGAACAGTGGTTGGGCTGGAAATTAAATCCAGGTTGCCAGACTCCCAGTTTCATCCCATCCTATGTTTAAAGACATGCCAGGAATAATGACCATTTTATAATTTATTATCATATGATGATATGGAGCAAGTGAAAAGGCAGGTCAGATACGGCACAGTGTATAACAACAGTGAATCAAGAAGGAAAGAAAAATTATCTCCTGGGACAGAAAATGTTGAACTCAACTTCAAAAAACAAGATGTTTTGCATTCCCTCAATAATTTCTTTCTTCGCTGCTGTATTTACTTTATCATGACACATTATGTATACACACAGATTCTCTGTAAAAGAGATACTACTCTTTTTTTCTACTTAAAGAAGGCCTTCTTTCCCAGTTTTTAAAAGAAAAGTGAAGATGAAAGACTGAGGAAAACAAAATTATTTGCCAACCTACAGGAAGCCCAGAGCAGGCTGGTACAGGAGCACACACTGTACCTTTTATTTTGCAGCAATAGCCAAGGTTTTCATCTCTGCAGGGATCTGCTCCGAATATTCCCCTCATCTCTAATGAAAGCATTCCCACTGCTGAGGCCACTGTCAGAGGAAGGCTGATGAAGGTGAAGGGAAAAAGAAGTGGGAACCCTGACTTTTCCCAAATGTTCATCCTTCCCTTAGAGGGTGGTGGTCCTCATAGGTTATGTGACTTTGGGCAAATTACTTAAGCTCTTGGTGTCCGAGTTTTCTCATCTATTAAAATGAACATAGCGGGGCACCTGGGTGGCTTAGTTGGTTGAGCGTCTGACTTTGGCTCAGGTCATGATCTCACAGTTCGTGAGTTCAAGCCCTGCATCGGGCTCTGTGCTGACAGCTCAGAGCCTGGAGTCTGCTTTGGATTCTGTGTCTCCCTCTCTCTCTGCCCCTCCCCCACATGCACTCTGTCTCTCTCTGCCTCTCAAAAATAAAGAAAACTAATAAAAAGAATTTTTTTAAAATGAACATATGGATGCCTGGGTGGCTTAGTCAGTTGGGTGTCCAGATCTTGATCTTGGCTCAGGTTATGATCTCATAGTGTGGGATGGAGCCTTGCGTTAGAATCCACAGTGATGGTGTGGAACCTGCTTAGGATTCTCTCTCTCCCTCTCTCTACCTCTCCCCCTGCTCACACTCTCTGTCTCTCAAAATAAACTATTAAAAAAATAAAATAAGCACACAAATAGCACTTTCATTTTAGAATTGTATTAAAGAAGGGGGGGAGGTGTCTGGGTAGCTCATTTGGCTAAGCATCCAAGTCTTGATTTTGGCTCAGGTCATGATCTCACAGTTCATGAGTTTGAGCCCATGTGGGGCTGACAGCACAGAGCCTGCTTCAGATTCTCTCTCTCCCTCTTTCTTTCTGTCTGTCTCCCACTCATGTGCACACACACACTCTTTCTCTCTCTTTCTCAAAAATAAATAAATAAACATTAAAAAAATAGAATGGGCACCAAAGGAATGATTATTAAGAGTGATAATTTTTTGTTGTTGCTGTTCCAGATTGTTTTACAGTTCAGAAAATGATGGAATGAAATATGCTGTCTTAGAGAGGAGCCCCTGGTCGCTAAGATGAATTAGTGGGCACACATAACTCATAATCCATATCTTTCATTACATATAATGTAACTATAACCCCAAGAGAAAAGAGATGATCAAGAAGTGGTCACTAATTCCCTCTTCTCATTCCCTCTGGATTCATTTCAGGTAGATGTTCATTTCTACCCTTCCATTAAAGTAGGTCCTACTAGTGTCGCCAATAACTGCAATGTTGATAAACCCAGAGGTCAATCCTTGGTCCTCGCCTTACTTGTTCTATCAGCACCATTTGACACAGGTCATAAATCTCTGTTCCTTGGAACATTTCCTTCACTTATCTTGTTAAGGCATTAATCTTCTCCTCTTCACTCACTTTCTTCTTTGCTGGCTCATCACCATCCCTTTGATCTCTGAAAGTTAGAAGATTTTAGATTTCTTCCACTTTCTATCCATGGTTACCCCTACTTGATGTCATTCAGTTACACAGTTTTAAATATTACCATCAGCACTTGATGGTTTTTATATTTGCAGGTCAGGTCTGTCCTCTGAACTTCAGACTTGTGCATCCAACTGCTTCTTTGACCTAGCTTATTACAGACCTATTCAGCTGCCTGACAGATACCCCCAAATTAAGAGTTCCAACCTTGAACTTCTTATTCCCACCATTTCGTAATCCAGTTCATTCCACAGAGAGTCACCTCTTAGAATATTTCAATTCTCTTCTTCCAACAGCTCAAGCAAAGTCTTTGGAGTCACCTTGATTCTTCTCTTTCTCTCACACTCTGCATCCAACCCATCAACCAATAGCAGTGTTCCTATCTGTGAAATATATCCCCTCCTCACCAATCACCTTTAGCCTTGATCAATGGAAGAGTCTCTTAACCTGGCTCACTGCTTCCCACTTTGCCTCCTTCTATTTTCAACACAACATATTAATTTCTTCAAGTATAAGTTTAATCATGGCAGTCCTCTGTCCAGATTTCTCCAGTGGGTTTCCATTTCTCTTAGAGCACAAGCCAATGCCTTATAAAAGACTGTGAAGCCCTCTGCTCTGTCACTTGTCACCCCCTATCTCCTCCCCATCTGTCCCTGTTCATTCTGTTTAGCCACACTGGTCTTCTTGGGCCACCCCTACCTTAGGGCACTGAGCTCCCTGCTCTCCATATGACCTACTCCTACCCTGACTTCAGATCTCTGATAACATTTCCCAGTATGGCCTTCTCCAACCCTGTCTAAAATTTTATCTGTACCCTGTTTGCCCTATTCCTGATTTATTTTCTCCATAGTATTTTTTATCATTTCACAGATTACATATCCATTGGCTTATTTTCTCCTCTTAATAGAATGCAACCTCTGTAAGGGCTGGGATTTTGCTTGTTGCTTCTGCCTGTAGCCACCCAACCAGTGTCGGGTGTTAAAAAAAGACACACAAATAAGTATTTGTTAAACAAATGAATTAATAGTGCTGTGTCTGCACTTATAGACCTCTCAGGGTTTGTTCAGTAAGTTCAACTGATATTTGGAGAACCTCATCGGTGTCTGGCCTGTCTCTGTGGCTGGGAATATGTAAGTTACATGAGGAAGTGTAGCTTCTTTCTTCTGGGAGCTGACAACCAGGCAGATGAGATGGATAGGAATGTTTAACTTGATGCCCCTCTCGCCCTCAGCACCATCAAGACTAAAGGCCTGAGAAAGGGCTAGCATGTAGGTAGCCAACTTGTGAAGTGATTCACAGATGAAAAGAACACTGGAAACAGCAAGAGAGATATGATATGGTGCATGGTACCAAGCTGGACAACCTGTGAGCAACTGAAGCCCTTCCACCATGCCCTTCCAAGAAGTGGTGTAGACCTTGTCTCAGAATTATGGACCATCAGTTCCCGTTCCCCCCACTGCTTGATGGCTACCCCTGGCGTGGTAACTCATGCTTCCAGGCTACGTGTACACGAGTGCCACAGGCATTAGAGAAGCTCCCAAGAGAAAGTGAGAGGTACCCCTGTAGATTAACAGGGCACTGTTGGCTTACATGTAAGTGCCCCTAGGTTACAGCAATGGGTGGAGCATGTGAGGCATCCAAAACAGTAAGTAAAACAAACAAGAATGCAAGAGGTGCTGTAAAATGTGCTTAAGGTAAGTAAAAATAAAATGTAATAAAAGAGGGGCGCCTGGGTGGCGCAGTCGGTTAAGCGTCTGACTTCAGCCAGGTCACGATCTCGCGATCTGTGAGTTCGAGCCCCGCGTTGGGCTCTGGGCTGATGGCTCAGAGCCTGGAGCCTGTTTCTGATTCTGTGTCTCCCTCTCCATGCTCTGTCTCTCTCTGTCCCAAAAATAAATAAACGTTGAAAAAAAAAATTTTTAAAAAAATGTAATAAAAGAGTAGGTCAAGAAGAGACTGATCACAGCTTGGAACATAAAGGGAAGCTTTGGGGTGGTTGCATAATTTTAGCAGGGAGCAGGAAAGATGGATAGAAGTTAGACTATCGTTTGAATTTGTTTCCATGTTTTTCATGAAGAAGAAAAATCATAGGAAGAGGTGAGTAACACAATCATTTCAGTCATTTCAATTCAACTCGTTCTATAAAGTAAATATTCACAGTTGATCTCATATGCCTGGAGCATAGTAGGAGCTTAAAAATGTTTGATGAGTGATTATAAACCATAATATGGCACAAACTATGAAGGATCAAAAAGAAGAATTAGAAGAAAGGGGAAAAAAGTCACCATTTCACTGCCTTTAGTTCAGATGGAGGGATCATATTTTTCCATGTATTTTTTATAAATATTACACTATTAAATAATTGTATGCTGCTTATAAATTCCATCTTCTATACTCCCTAGTTTTTTTAAGTTTATTGATTTATTTTGAGAGAGAGAGAGAGAGAGAATCTCATGCAGGATCTGCTGTGTCAGCATAGAACCTGATGCCCTCTCGATCTCACAAACCTAAGCTGAAATCAAGAGTCAGACGCTTAACCTACTGAGCCACCCAGAAGCCCCACTGCTCCCTAATTTTTAAATATTGGATGCTATTTACACAGCTATCCAGTAGAACTTCAGGATGGCCTTTCTAAAAGTTGGTATGTTGTTAACCCTAAAGTAGGTGGTTTGTGTGTGCTCTGATTACCTGGTTGCAGTAGATATGCACATCCCTGTCCGTTCTACTCATAAATTGGGCTGCTGTAACAATTACAATAGACCAGGTGGCTTAAAAAACAAGTATTTATTTCTCATGATTCTGTGTGCTGGAAGTCTGAGATTAGAGTACCAGCTTGGTCAGGTTCCTGGTGAAGATCCTCTTCCTGTTTATATCTTCACATGGACTTTCCTTGATGTGTGCGTGCAGAAAGAGATCTCCAGTCTCTTCCTCTGATTAGAAGAGCATTAATCCCATGATGGAAATTTCACCCTCATATCTTCATTTAAACCTAATTAACGCCCAAAGTTCCCCCCAAATACCATCACATTGGGAGTAAAGATTTCAATATATGAATTTGGGGAAGGACACATCTAGTCTATAGCAAAGTCTTTACCGATATTTTCTTATATTTCTTATCACATTGAAAAGGTAGAATCTAAATATGGCTTAAAAGATGATAGTGTGTATAAAGGGCCCTCAGAAAGTGGGAATTTGGGCTATAATAGTAGAAAGGGCATCCTAGGCAATTTGTCTTATAGATGTGGCTTAGAAAGGAAAGAAAGACTAAGGTCAGAAGACCAGAAAACAATACTGTAAAAGTGATTTCTGTTCTAGACACAGTGATGGGCGAAAGGGTGCAAACATGAACAAGTTGCAGCCCCTAACCTCAAGGAACGTGACATCTAAACTAAGCATGTTGCTAAATGAACAGTCGAGTATTGAGATGGAAATGCATTTTGATCCCATAAAAACTTTTTTCCCCTTTCACCTTTGCCTAAATGTTGATCTAATAATTTTGAAATATATATACTGGTATATAGCTATTACACCTAGGTACAATTTCATCCTAAACTGCATTTTTAATACAAATAGGTTTTTGCTAGGTTAACATCTATACCACCTTTTTTAATTCAAAATTTTGTATTTGATTACTATATATATCCATCATTGTGGGTGGATGGATAGAAAGATAAAATAGGTTAGTGGATGGATGGATGGATGGATGGATAGATGGATGGGTGGATAGGTGGATGGATAAATAGATATAGATGATAAGCAATCCTCACTTTTAAGATGTCCCCACCCTAGTTGTACAAGCAAACGTACTAGTCTACAGCTAACTCCTATAATGTGGTGATTCTCTGATAAAGATACACACACGTTTGAGAGTAAAAGAGGGAGCTAAAATTTTCTGCTTTAAACTGTGAGGAATGGATCTAGGAAGTTTCCATAAAGGAAATGACTTTGGGGTTTGCTCTTTCAAGAGGAGGGTGTCAACATATGGAGATGAAGAATAGACATTTCAAACAGAGGAGCAGCAGAACCAAAGGACAAGTGTCAGTGTGTTTTTCAGAGTGGCAAGGACCTCAGCAGGGGGTTGGGAGGAGCTTAGCATTGCTGCAGAGACGAGACTGCCGAGGCCTAAGGGGCTAAGGAGCCAGGCCTTCGTGTTGTCGGACCGCAGTCCCCAGTTCTCACGAGGTGTGCCCCTCCAGGGCACATGCCAGAGACAGATAACTCTGAAAACATCTTTGCTTCTGGACATGTTGCACATTCACGTATTAAATCTGCTAGAAAGTAAGGAAGGCGTTTAATTCAGTTTAATTCTAGAATTTTCCCCAAATCCCTAAACCACACAAATATTTCTTTCTTCCCCTCTCAACATCCATTTGAATCCTGTGGAGCATCACTGCAGGGAATTGTTTGGGATAGAAGGGTGTAAACAAGGCTTTAGGCAATGGTGAGATCAATTTTGCCGTTTTAAATGTCACTCTGGCTAAGGTGTGGGGCATGGAGACGCCTTCTGTTCGGAAACAAGGAGACGACAGGGCTGTCACAGCACTCCTGGGAGAGGGTGAAGTGGGAGCTGGGTGCTGGTGACCAAAGTGGGTAAAGGGGCATATGGACAAGTGTTAGGAGAAGATTTGTTGAGATCTGGTCCTTTGTGAGCTTTGGGGACAAGGAGAAGGATCGCGTGTGCCACTCATGTTCTGGTTTGGGCAATGGGTGAATGGTGTTGCCATTTCACAGAATGAGCTATAGATGTGGAAAGGAAGTTGATGGTGGATGACAGATTCCCCTTGAGGACCTCTGAGTTGGAGGTGTCCATAGAAAAAGACATGGTAGGATACCAAGAAGTCTCCAACTTTCCTTTTTTTTTAATGTTTATTTTATTTTTGGGACAGCGAGAGACAGAGCATGAACAGGGGAGGGTCAGAGAGAGGGAGACACAGAATCTGAAACAGGCTCCAGGCTCTGAGCTGTCAGCACAGAGCCCGATGCGGGGCTCGAACTCAGGGACCGTGAGATCATGACCTGAGCCGAAGTCGGCCACTTAACCGACTGAGCCACCCAGGCGCCCCAAGAAGTCTCCAACTTTCTAAGAAAGTTGCCCCTGTTTTCTCCTCCAGCCAGCCCCAGAAAGCTCACTGTGCCTCACCTCCATCTGCATTGCTCTCCACACCTCACTCCCTTCTTGTCCTGAAGCTCATTCTTCAAGCATGCTGTGCACATGCAAACCTTTGTGCATCTGCTCCCACTGTTCTCTCAGTCCAGAATGACCTTCCTGACCTTATGAGTTAGGAATTGTCTTTAGCTGGTAGTAACGGAGGCCCAATTGCAGTGGCTTAAAAATGTAAGAATTTATTGTCTCACGTAAAAAAAAAAAAAAACGTCCAGATGATGGACAGTCCAGAGATTGTGTTTGACATCACAAATATACCAGGAATACCAATTTTTCTATCTTTCTATCCACAGTAGCAAGAGGCTTCTATCCTCAAGGACACAGAGTGGCTGGTAGAGTTCCAGTCCTCACATAACACACATCAGGCAGAGAGAAGAAGGAAGACAGGCACAAAAGAATAGTAATATACATACTATGTAACTGTATCCATTTAGGAAGTCTTCCCTGTGTTCTCCCTCACAGCTCATCTTTATATCTCATTGACCATCTCCTGATGTAAGGTGACTGGAAAATGAAATCTTAGTCCTTTGCTACCTAGAAGGGAAAAAATAGTGGGAATGGGAAAGCAATTCTTTCTTCTGGAGCATGCATGTTGCCTTCTGCTCAGCGCTTATTTGCGTTATGCTTGCCTTATCCTTTCTTGTTTGTTTGGCTCATTTTTGCCAGCGCATGGCGAGCCAGATCCATTGCTTACCATTCCCTGTGTTGTCTTTTCATCTCTCTGAACCTCAGTGTGTGACACCACCCCTGGCTCCTTGTAGGAGCTTTGGAGAAGTTGAGTGTAACCCATGGTTCCCTTTCTTTAGGATGCATCAGAATCACCAGGAGGGCTTATACAAACACAGATGGCAGGACTGCTTCTCAGAGTTTCTGATTCAGGTCTTGGTCCATGGCTTGCGATTATGCATTTCTAACAAGTTCCCAAGTGAGATCCCAGGGTACTTTCTTAGTCCCCAGCTGGCTGGGTGTACACCTGCTTCCTTCCTCACGGTCCCCATACTTTCTTCTTCTCTACATTCTGACCTTTTTCCTTTAGTAATAGCATCCCAAATAAGTTGATGGTTTTGTTGGCTGACTGAGCCTTGCATTGCAAATGAGCGATGGGCTGATGAAAGTCCAGAACATAGTCTGGGTTAATCACCCTGCCCACAGTCACCTGGCCTCCCCAGTTTCAGCCTTGGCCACCATGACCTTCACCTACATACCTTCTTCTCTCCTTTGCCGCCATATTTGGAGAATCACAAGCTCTCTCTCTCACTCAGCCCACAGAGTGTTAATTCTCCTCTGCGAAGTCATGCTAGCCCTGATAAAGACCGCTCATCGCTAGAACTGCTAACCCCACGCAAATCCTCCCAGTGATGTTTGTGAAATACTTCAGTTGAACTAAAAGATTTTCTCCAGGCCAGTAATTATTGTCATTAACATTTAGATAAGTTGGCTGTTCCCTGCTTCGTATTACTCTGTGTTCCATTCTCTTGTAATGGAGTAAGATAGAGAGGACTGAAGAATCTCAGCCCAAACATTCTTTGCTCATAAGGCCAACTGCCTCCTTTAGGATGGTTTCTGATTCCACACAGCTAGCCTCAGCCACACTCCCCTCTCCTGCTCCCGCTCACCTGCATTCCTCTGCTGGGGCCCATGGTGGTCCTGAACGCTCTTGCTCTGTTCCCATCCCCAGCCAAAAGAAGGTTCAGCTCTCCTCCTTCTTGTGAGCAAAAAAGTACTCAGCTGGGGCTCCCAACCTCTATGGTGGCTCCCTGACTCCCACCCCAGGTTCTCGCTGCTACAACCAGGTCTGGAGTCAGAGACCCCAGAGTTGAGCTTTGAGTGCTCACTTTACTCTCAAAGCATAGCAAACCTAAATCTCTTCCCAGACTTGGGCACCTGGGTGGCTCAGTGAGTTAAGCATCTGTCTTCAGCTCAGGTTAGGATCTCCCAGTCCGTAAGTTCAAGCCCTGTGCTGGCTTCTGTGCTGACAGCTCAGAGCCTGGAGCCTGCTTCAAATTCTGTGTCTCCCTCTCTCTCTGCCCCTTCCCTGATCGTGCTCTGTCTGTCTCTCTCTCTCATAAATAAATAAACCTTAAAAAATATAAGTTGTAAATCTCCTCCCAGACTTCTCAAACACCAGTATCTATGTTCTCTGTCTACCACTTAGCTTCCCTCCCCCGCCCCCAAGCAGTTACCCAGGCTTCGATCTCATTCTGGCCAGCGTGTCCTCATCAGAAAGCCTAATCTCATGGTACGCAAGTGGGGTTTGGAGTTGGACAAGATGGGTTTCAGTGTCATATACGTTAGGGGCACAGGTTGAGAAAGTGGAAAATTGGATTCTGGGTTGCAAAGTGGACATGACTGTGTGCAGCCCTTAGAGGCCAGCTGGTGTCAAAGGGAGTGGCAAACACTTGTAAGAAAGTAGCATTACTTGTGCAGGTCTTTTGGGTCGTGCACTTTCTGGAGGAGACTTGCACACAGCCCCTCAGTCTTTAAGTATTAGGGGCAGGCTCATTAACTTTTAATTGCCCGTCTAAAAGTGGGTGAGTCCCACTGACTCCATTGCCTACCCCCAAATACTTCTCTCTGCATTACATTTTTAGTTTTTTTTTTTTAGTTTTTTGTTTGTATCTTGAAAGTATTCAAATCTACAAAAAGAAGTTGAAAAGGAAATAGTACCTTTTTTTTAACAGTTTCACCAATCACAAACTTCTTGATATATTGGCTTTAAACATCTCTCTCATTCTCTCTCTCTCTCTCTCTCTCTCTGTGTCTCTCTGTCTCTCTCTCTCTGTCTCTATATCTCTCTCTACAGACGACATGCACTTTTTCCTTGCCCACGGACTCAGGGGGAAGTGGCTGGGAACTGCTTCCTGCAGTTTGGAGCCTGTGTCTCTAGGCCAGTCTGACTTTTCTATAACTCCTCTTAAAATCTAGGAGGATTTCACAGAAGTCATGTCTGCCGAGAGAGTAAGGTGAGCAAATAATTTGTCACCCACACCAGGACACTTTTAAAAGTGAACACTGAACAAGATTGCCGCTGGTTATTGGAGAAGTAAGATCACCCTCCCATCACAGCACTTTTTGAGGCCCCAGAGCAGTAAAGTCAGGAGTCAGAAGATGTGTGGCTTCAAGGTTTAACTCTGCCATTTATTAGTTTGTGACCCTGACCACATTACCTACCTGGGCTTACGTTGTCTGCATTGTTGCAATGTTGCAAAGACAACAAAGCAAACAAAGCATACTTGTTACCATAGTTTGAACACTGTAAAATGCTATGGGAATGTTAAGGAGGCTTTTCCATTCATTAGCAAGGCAGCCTGGTTCTATTTTAGTTTGATACATTCTGTAATGTCAAGCACAGTGGCTAGGCCTTTGCCTTTTTCATAGTAATCTCCTGGCCTTGGGGTGCCTGGGTGGTTAAGTGTCCAATTCCTGATCTCAGCTCAGGTCTTGATCTCAGGTTCATGAGTTCAAGCCCCACATTGGGCTGCTTACTGGGCGGGAAGCCTACTTAAGAAAAAAGAAAAAAAAATACCCTGGACTTTCCCACCTCTTCACCTTTTCTTATGTTCTTTCCTCTTTTTAAATGCCTTTAATCTTGCCTTTGTCTCAAAATGTACCTATTCCAACATCCTGCTGAAATATCACCTCCTCTAGGAAGCCTTCCTGGATTTTTCCCTCACAGAGAAGAGACTTTTCCTCTTCCGAATACCCATTGTACCAATTTTCCCCTGTCTTCCAAAACCTCCAATTGCAGGAATTTTTCTACATGAGATATCTTTAACATGAAACTAGATCATACTTAAAAGCTAAATGTACCCTTTTTGTCTTGTTCTATCTTTAGCCTTATCCTGGACCATTGACTTGCAGATACTTAAATCACAGATATCTTTCAGTTATCTTGTAGCTTTAAGTAACAGAAACCAGGTTCAACCTGGTGTTTTGTTGTATTTTGTTTGTTGCTATATAAATTAACCCATTTATTAACCCATTTATTAAAGGCTAGCAGTGTGTCACGTGGTGAAGCTTCTACAGGTCTTTCAACTCCTTCGGTCTCTGATGGCTAATTTTACTGTGAAGGCAGAAGTGGTGTCGTAGGTCCGGGCACTACCAGCTACCACAATGTCAGATCCCCACGGCTCATATTTTCATCTTGGTTTTGCCACAGAAGGAGCAAGTGTACGTGGACTGCTGGCTTATTTCAGTCTTCTTCACCGTTTTCCTGAGGGAGGCACCATAAGGGGTCCTGTATTTACTGACAGTGCACTTTCTTGGTGCATTTAGCCATGTCACCACAAACTAGGCCTGGGCCCATAAAGTTGGGCTCAAAATACTAGAAATCACGAGGAAATTTTGTTTTATTTTACTTTATTTTTATGTTTATTTGTTTTTGAGAGAGAGATAGAGCACAAGCAGGGGAGGGGCAGAGAGAGACAGAGGGAGACACAGAATCCGAAGCAGGCTCCAGTCTCTGAGCTGTCAGCACAGAGCCGGACGTAGGGCTCAAACTCATGAGCTGTGAGATCATGACCTGGGTCGAAGTCAGACACACAACCGGCTGAGCCACTCAGGTGCCCCATGAGGAAATTTATTGTCTCATTCAAGCAGAAGCAGAAGGTAAGGAAAGCCTCTAGTGAAGGCCCATCAGGGCTCCTGCTTTGACCTGCTTTCACTGAGGGCCGAGAACAAGAACTGGATAACTCATGTTTCCTTGTTTACTTTAGCACACTCAGAAAGAAAAGGAAATCTCCCCCTCGACCAAGGATTATTGTCCTTCAGCCATGTTGGGCCAATTTAGCTGAACTACACATGTGTAGGCCAATAGCAGTTGCTGCAGAAACGTCATGCTCTTGAAAACAGAATTCTGAAAAAAAATGGGAGTAGAATTACCATGATTGATCTAGACTTTCAGCATGTCTGATAGGACTTTCTGCAGTGAGAAAACACTCTGTTCTTCACCGGCCAGCACAGCGGCCACTGGCCGCAGGCGACTCTCAGGTATTGGAAGCCTGCAGGTGTAATTGAGAAACTAAAGGTTTTGTTTTAATTAAATTTAATTAATTTAAATAGCTACTGGCTGCCATATTGGATTGAACGGGGGCTCAAGATACAGCCTGAAGCTGGAGATAGAGTCAGCTTCTCCTGAGGGATGTGGGTCATAGCCAGCAAAGGTGGGATGCCAGTAAGTGTAGGTTCTGCTTAGGAGGGAACAGGGAGAAATGGGCTCTGATCGGATAGGCACGTCCTCCATCCTGTTGCTGCTCAAAGTGCGGTGCACAGACCAGAAACATAGGTATCACCTGGTAGTCTGGTAGAAAAGCAGAGCCTTAGGCCCTATATCAGACAGCATGAATCATAATCTGCACTTTAACAGGGTTTCAGTTGCTTGTCATATAACTCATGGTTTAGCATAAAGACTCACTATCTAAAGGACCCGGATTCCCAGCCTGATTCTTGCGTTAACCAACTGTTAGTGTTAGGACCTCCCTTAAGTTGGGTCCGAGTTTCCCCATCTCTAAAAACTATATAACAAAACTCACCTCGCAAGGTCATTGTGTTTTTAAAAATGAGATGCTGTTAACATGGATGGAACTGGAAGGTATTAATGCTGAGTGAAATAAGTCGGTCGGAGAAAGACAGGTATATGTGTTCACTCATATGTGGATCTTGAGAAACTTAACAGAAGACCATGGGAGAAGGGAAGGGAAAAAATTTTTCTTACAAACAGAGAGGGAGGGAGGCAAACCATAAGAGACGCTTAAATACAGAGAACAGTCTGAGGGTTGATGGGGGGGGGCGCAGGGGAGAGAGAAAAATGAATGATGAGCCTTGAGGAGGGCACTTGTTGGGATGAGCACTGGGTGTTGTATGTAAGCGATGAACCACAGGAATCTACCCCAAAAACCAAGAGCACACTTTATACACTGTATGTTAGCCAATTTGACAATAAATTACATTAAAAAATATATAAATAAATAAAAAAAATGAGATGCTGTTCATGAAATGCTTAGCACAACACAGAGCATCCATATATACTCATTAAATAATGGTTTTACTAGCCTCTCCTCTAGAAGAGAGTATGTCTTATGCATGGAGAAATCCCCAGCCCTTGCCAAGGCTGAACATAATAGATGTTCAATAATGTGGGTTGAAATAATAACAGAATAAGTGACTGGATGAATGATTAGGCAGTCCAGTGCCTCTCAAATCACAGATGGGTCAATAAGTATCAAAAGTGTATTTTAATGAATGAACCCAATTATTTCACATGTAGCATCAGATCAATATTTGATTTTTTTATTTTGATTTAAAAATTTTCTTACCTTGATTCTCTTGCCTAGAACTTCATTCTTAAGGGGGAAAAAAGGTACCTGCTTTTCTTTTATAAGATCTTCATGGGCTAGCTCTTATCTTACAGGTCATCGCCAGTGCCCTCTACATGCATGGCCCTGCCCTGGCTGTCTTTGAAAGCATTCGTGAAGGAGAAGGCACTCGTGTGTCCACACCATATGTTAGGTACTTAAGCCATGTGCTGCCTGCTGGCAACCCTCACATTGCTGGTGTGCAGGTTTGCTGGAGTATCCGGGCATTTGGCCTCATCATCCCGCATAGACTCTGATCTTCCCAGTTCTCCTCAGCCAGATTAGATGCTTGTCCAGCACATCCTCTGTCCCCCCCTTGTGAGACAGATGCCATTCATTCCCCTTTGCAATAATGTACCCTGTTCATTCTTGTTAAGCCTAGTAAGCTGAGAACTACTGTCAATGGCCTGGCATTGGGAAAGAGAATGGATTCTGTCCCAGATGACTAGAGTTGGCAGAAGGCTTTGCCGCTAACCCTAGATATGATCTTTCATCTTGAGGGACTTATGGTGTCTTCGATCCTACATGTCCTTATCTGTAAAAGGGGCCAGAAAAAGAAGCAGATGAACAACCCTTCCCCAGAAAGCCCGTTTCACAATTTATAAATTTTGAAATATTATAAAAATATTACACATTTTCAATGTCTATTCCTTATTGTTCCTACCTACAATTCATTTATTTGTACATGCATTTATTCACACACATTTGTTGTCTATCCGCGAGGTAGATGAATCTGTACAACATACAGGAGTTACCAAACTAACCAAAGACATAGTCTCTGACCTCAAGTGCTTGACAGTGTAGGCTGAGCTTTAAAAAGAGAGGATTGTGGGGGGCGCCTGGGTGGCGCAGTCGGTTAAGCGTCCGACTTCATCCAGGTCACGATCTCGCGGTCCGTGAGTTCGAGCCCCGCGTCGGGCTCTGGGCTGATGGCTCAGAGCCTGGAGCCTGTTTCTGATTCTGTGTCTCCCTCTCTCTCTGCCCCTCGCCCGTTCATGCTCTGTCTCTCTCTGTCCTAAAAATAAATAAACGTTGAAAAAAAAAATTTAAAAAAAAAAAAAAAAAAGAGAGGATTGTGAACACAAAGATGGGACCAACCAGGGAAACATGAGGGGGTCACTAAATGCTTTCTGGAAAAGGAGAGCTCTGAGATGATCTTTGAGAGATGAGTAGAGATTAGCCAGATAAGTAAGGGTTGAACGATATTCCAGACAGGAGGAAGAGCAGTGTGTTTGCAACAAATATTACTTTTATTTCGCTTTGTATAAAGAGAAGGATAAAACATGTTGCCTGCTTTAAATAAAAACCAGGAAGTATAGACTTTTGATTCCAGAATGGGCTTTTTGTCTGTAACATGATCTACTTTATTTACTTGACACCTGACAGAAGTGAAATTCAGAAAAGTTCACAGGCATATTCAAGGTCACACAGGCCGTTAGTAGCTAACCTGACAACTACTGACACCGGGTCCTGACTTGTCTCCCTCACGTCACGTTTCCTCTCCAACCCAGGGGCCAAGTGACAGTTTAGCATTCCTGGTCACGTGGACTCTGTCAACACCAAACACAAATGAACAACCAATACTCCTCAGCTGCATCCAGGTCATTTGTCAACAGAATCTGTGTAATGGATGTTTGCTATGAGGAAGAATTTTATTTATTTTTTTTTTAATTTTTTTTTCAACGTTTATTTATTTTTGGGACAGAGAGAGACAGAGCATGAATGGGGGAGGGGCAGAGAGAGAGGGAGACACAGAATCGGAAACAGGCTCCAGGTTCTGAGCCATCAGCCCAGAGCCTGACGCGGGGCTCGAACTCACGGACCGCGAGATCGTGACCTGGCTGAAGTCGGACGCTTAACCGACTGCGCCACCCAGGCACCCCTGAGGAAGAATTTTAAAAATTAGATCTGGGAGTTCTTGGCGTATTCCCATCTGGTACCACATTCACTTACCTTCCCAGAACTCTTAAGCTTAAGAAGAGCTTAATTAAAATCAAGTCAGTGGAGAACTCTCTGAGAAACGAGTAAGACAACCCAGAAATAAATTAGGCTTTTTGATCTTTTACTCCCTTTTTTCTGCCCTGTCATTCTCAACTCAGCCTTTGATTTGTCTATACCATATACACACATATGTTTGTTCACTGCCAAGCTTTTTAAAAAAAAAAATTACTGGGGCGCCTGGGTGGCGCAGTCGGTTAAGCGTCCGACTTCAGCCAGGTCACGATCTCGCGGTCCGGGAGTTCGAGCCCCGCGTCGGGCTCTGGGCTGATGGCTCGGAGCCTGGAGCCTGTTTCCGATGCTGTGTCTCCCTCTCTCTCTGCCCCTCCCCCGTTCATGCTCTGTTTCTCTCTGTCCCAAAAATAAATAAAAAAACGTTGAAAAAAAAAATTAAAAAAAAAAATTAACTGAGTATACATAGGCCAACCATCATGCTTGACATTTTGAAGAACTTAATTTTTGGTATAACCGTGGTATGTCATGATACTGGGAGGTAGGGGAGATTACCGGGCATGAAATTCAAAACCTGGGTCTGAGGCTCTGTGCTAGAGATAACCAAGTATGTGGCAGTGTGGAGCGGTGCTGGACTTGTGTTGTATGGCCATACCAGTGGATCTAAACCTGTTAATTTTCTACACTTATTGCCAAGACCTTCCTTTCAGCCCCACTCACCTCATCAGTAAAGCTTGTGAATTCTACTTACCAAATGAGTATGAAAAATTCATGATCTTGTGCGTATTGTGAAATATGATGGAAAATCCAAGAGCTGATGTCAGTAGCTGCCATTTGGGTTGAGAGAGGGGTATGGCAGAGTGTCATGAACTCTTTCAGATTAAGTGGCCCAACAGGGAAGAGAAGATTATGTTTGAGCAGAATTCTGAACAAAAGGATCCAGCTATGCAGAAGACTGAGGATAGATACCCTAGCTAAGGAGACCAGTAAGTACAAAGTCCTGCAAGACACTTGTGAGCAAGGCATGAATGCAAAATCAAATGCCACTGATTAGTGTAATCAGTGCAGTAAGGAAAGAGGGAAGCAGATGGAGGTGAGGTCGGAGAGGTCCACTAGAGCAAAGAACAGTGGTAGCGAGTCGGGAACGGACGCTAGGGAACGTGAACCCATTATGGGATTGAACACAACATCTTCGCATATAATGTGACCTAAGCAAGTTAATTCTCCAAGTTTGCTTCTTCTTCTACCAAACGGACATAATAACACCTATCTTGAAAAATTATGTTGAGAACTACATTCACTGTTCTACATAATGTAAGTAGTACTTGACCTCTGACAGGTACCTATTACTGACAGTTGCTGCTGCTATTGTTTACATTGTCATCATTATCAGTATTAGTTTCCGATCTGTGTTAATTCCAAGTGTAGCTGTTGGGAAGAAGGAGGAGTAACAGAGGAGCCAGGGCAAATGTGGCACAAAAGAAGATCCGTGCCAAAAAGAAATCTTTTATTTCCATAAATTAAATAACTCAGCTTTATCTTTGTTTGTACACGTTTCGTTTCCCTTCTAGTCACAGGCCTACCACAGCCTCTGACGTCAGAAGCTCCTGTTTAAGTCCACATCACGTGGTGCCTGACTTCTGACTCACTCTGTGCTTGCGACTCTTGGTCCATGAATCCCAGGGCAGGCAAGGGAGCTTCTCTCTGAGTGTGTGCGAGGCACCCACATCGCGATCCAGGAGGTCAGGCAACCCTCTGGAAGCTGCTGGAGCTGATAACTGGTCTTGAATGTGGATAGCAGGTATTTGGACTCATCTTTCTTGAAAATAACAGTAATAGAAGAAAACACATTTACTTCAGCTGCATTCTTAGTATGTTCTGTGCAGAGGATGCCCGGAAGACTTGCCTTAAGGGAAAAAACCAGAGAGGTGAGCTGGGAGTATTCTGAGGCTCATAGCTTCTCAAGCATGCTTTGTAGAGACCATGCTTGCTTTCGTCTGACTCTCAGAACAAATGCTCAGGGATGTGGCATGTGGACATAGCAATCTTGACTAATAATCCTGAAGTAGGAATGTCTTTCTTCTTCTTCCACTTTCCTTCCTCTTATCCTCTATTTCTGCCTCCCTCTTCCATGCTTTTTCTCCCTCTATTACTCTCTAAATATTTGCTTTATCTCTTCTTTCTTTTCTTTCCTTCTTTGTCTCTCTTTCAACATGGGCACTGACAAACTATTAGATTCCAACTGAGAGCCAAAGATTTTTCTGGGCACCAGGGATACAAACACAAATATCACTGAATAACTATAGACAGCAAAGGAAGAAAGCATCCTATGATAAGTGGTTGTGTGGAAATGCAAAGGAAGGTGGGCTGATCTTAATTGGGGCCTCAGAAAGGACTCATTTTGGCAGATAAGGTAACCAAAAGACACAGACAAAGGAGTGAAAGGCACTTTAAGTCAAGAGAACAGCAAGAACAAAGGCACAGAAATGTGAAACACGAAGATGCATAGAGGTGAGCCTGCAAGTAGGCGAGTCAGGGGACTTCTCATGTTGAGGAGGGTAGACTTTATAAAGGAAGGAATGGAGAGTTGTTAAAGGATTTTAAGTAAGGACGTAATAGGATAAAATCTGTGTGTTAGAAATATCACTCTGTGGTATGTGGAGTATGATATGGAACAAGCCAGTTGGGATTCTATTGTACTCTTGAAATGAGAGTTGATACGTATCTGCTGAAGCCGATGACGTAGTAGATGACATAGATGACACAGTAGATGGCATAGTGACATAGATAAAGAGGATGGAAAGGAAGAATGTATAAAGGCAGCAGGAACTTTAAACCTTGACATCTTCTTAGGTGGAAGATGAGGACAAGGATGTGGAACAGTATGATTACACATTTTCAGACCATAGGATTTGGTCGGGTATTGGTGACAGGTGCAAAAATGGGGATGAGGAATGAGGAGCTTCTGTACAGAGAAGGGTAGGCATTTGGGGTTGAAGTTCCTGTGGGACATCAGTAAGAAGATAACCATATTGATCTGAAACTCTGGCAGTCTCTGATTCCATAGTTGTAATGGAGAGACTGCATTTAGTTGTTGTTTTAATTTGGAAAATACATGTAAATCTCCTAGCAGTCTCTAGCACATAAGCTCTTCTAAAATATTAATTATTCCTTTCTTGTCCTTTTATATGCCTGCAGTGCTCTGTTTGTACTTTTTAAGGATCCTTAGGGGCTGCATGTATTCCCCAAGAACTTTTATGAAAGGGAAATAGATTGCCTCCTGGAGTGAAACCCTAAGGTCAGCCACACATAGAAGGTCAGAGCAGAGATAAGTAATTGGCACTACCTTGGCTCCTGCGCTGGCATAATTAAAGGTGAACATATCTTGGGGCGCCTGGGTGGCTCAGTCGGTTAAGCGGCCGACTTCGGCTCAGGTCATGATCTCACGGTCCATGAGTTTGAGCCCCGCGTCGGGCTCTGTGCTGACAGCTCAGAGCCTGGAGCCTGTTTCAGATTCTGTGTCTCCCTCTCTCTGACCCTCCCCCGTTCATGCTCTGTCTCTCTCTGTCTCAAAAATAAATAAACGTTAAAAAAAAAAAAAGGTGAACATATCTAAAGAATACTTCTTCATGTTTTTCTTTATCAATAAACAGGCTTTGTCCTGTGAATCCCTTCAGCGGTTAATACCAGAGGAAAGGTGAGGGCCAAGGCCATAAAGACAGAGGAGGCTAGTGGGAAGGAGGGGTAGAGGGCTTTGAGTTCTAGGTGTGGTGCCCAAAGCAGAGAGATTGGGAGGTTGCTTCATCCACTTAAAGGGTCTGACTCCCTCAGGGAGCCCTGGCCTAAGAAGAGATTGGGCTGAGAAGACAACAAAATAGCCCCCAAGAAGCTGTGAGAGAATAGAAGAGACAGACTGCTCCTCTTCCCTGCTCCATCTGGATGGCCTTGGGGAGAATGCAGCAAGGAGAAGAGCAGTATTCACAGAGTTGTCTCTGCAGAGGATGCAGAAGACCCAGGGGTTCCCAAGTGACCTGGGGCAGGGGCAGGGGTGTCAAGAAAATGGTGGATGCACAGACATCTGTAGCCAGAATGAGGCAGTTACTCAGTATGGGATGCCGCAAGACAAGAGACAATCATCCAGCATTACAGATTGCATCAGTAGATGCCAATGCCATGCTTAAAATAAAGATGTACATGCATAATACATTTTTAAAATTTTACTTTAAATAAAAAACAGGTGCACAGGGATGCATTCAAACTAAGCATACATTTGAGGTACTAGTAAGGACATGACCCCGAGCTAGAAATCCTCTCGCTGCTGCCATGAGGTTGCATGAACTTTCCCTTGCACCAAGATGCCTTGTCAGGGAGAAGGTGGAGGGGAGGAGACCCTTGGGAGGAGAGAAACAGCCCCATCACAGTGCTCGAGTGTTGAATTTGATTCTGCACTCTCTCCAAAGAGAGTAAGTTTAGTGGAAATAACCCACAATATCTTAAAGTGGAAAATGGGGCCTATTGGTCTCATCCTTTGACTTCCTCCACTTAGGGGAATAAAAGCTTCTAAGAGCATTTTGGTCAGTTATAGGAAAACTAACAGCATTCTTTTGCACAACCTAGGTTATAAATTTTAGGCCCTGCTACACAATAATACAATAATCAAATCACAACAAAAATGGGAGATTGTGAGTCCTGGGAGTACAGCAAAAGAAGGATTTTAGGTAGCAAACATTCTGGGCCAGTCAGAGCAGTGATCTCAAAGGTGAACTGATTCTCACTGTAGGGGTGGATACACAGGATTATGGCCCCAGATCCTCAATTATTTCTGACCCTCTTGGAAAAACCATCTACTGTGAGAAGGTTGAATCGAGCCCTGTTCCCTGATGCCTGTCAGCTTCCAGTTCATCTCACTCCCTCATTCAAATTCCATGCCCACAGAGCCACCTTCTGGGTCATCTCAAAGCTCATCAAGTTTGTCTTCAGGAAGTAGTGTTCCAGTCACAGTAGGTTTGGATTCTATCATTCATAGTACACTTAGAAGCAATCACTTATATTGTACTTAGAACTGGCCTCTATGATTTTGTTTCCCATGTAGCTTGACTCCAGGGAGAGAATTTGTTGATTATCCAAGTGCAAATTTCCTAATCTCAAAAAGTTCTATTTCTCAAACTTCTTTCCATCTCCACTCATCTCACCCTAGTACAAACTACCTGTCAACCCTCACCTAGACAGCTGTCCAGCCTCCTGGCCAGCATTTCTGCTTAGCCAAATCTTCACAACTGAACTAAGATCATGTTACTCTTCTGCTGAAAACACCCCAGTGGCTCACACTCAAAATAAAGTCTGAACTCCTCATGTCTCCACAGGGCACGGTTCGGCCCCTGCCCACCTCCACCCTCCCTCCTGCCCCTTTCTCCCTCTTGCATCTCCTCTACCACATCGTCCTTGTCTCCTTGTCCCCACACCTGACTCCTCAAGGCCACAGAGGCTTTGCCTTGCCGAGTGCTCTTCCTCTGGTGTCCTGATCATAGGTGCCATCCCAGCATTCGTGTTTCTCCTCGCATGTCACCTCCTCTTTGTTTCCTGACAAAGCTCCCCTTCCCTGTTACTTCTGAACATCATATCCTACCTTGTTCCTTGCAGAGCATTTATCACTGCCTCCTACATTGCACACTTATTTATTTATTTTTACTCTTCCACTATTGTTTAAAAGCCTAACAAGGCTTAAGTTTACCACTGTGCCCCTAACTCCTAGAACAGTACTTGTCACACAGGAGTTCAGTGAATACTGAATGAATGAATGAATGAATGAATGAAGAATGAAATCAGCTTTCTAATTCCACCTGTGATCCTCTGTGCATGTTAGATTTCTCTCAACCCAGGGCACTCTAGTGAGCCTGTCTCTCTCTAGGTCTTCTAAGCTTGGGTTAAGATCCTAGAATATACCTAATAGAGAAGAGTGGCTTCCATCTCTTACCAGGGAGTCAAGACAGGTTTGAATATCAAGACTCACTTGCTGTGTGCGTCTACACAAGGCATTTAACGTTGTTGGGCTTTTGACAGCACTGCTTATTCATTTCTACAGTGCTCTGGTCATTACACACTCATTTGTGGTGACTGCTGGACCCAGAATTTCTCTGTGACAAGACTCACTGACCATACACCAAGTGTAATGTCTTGCCGATAGTATGTCCTCAGAGATTAGCTTTTTAACTGAATGCTCCCCACCCCCACCCTGTACATTCTTCTCTTTATCTCTCTCTTTTGCCCATAGAGGCACACATTTAAATCTCCTCCTGCTTCTTGTCTTTATCACTCTGTCATAAAGATGATGCATAATCAGAGAGTTGAGGAAAGGTAGCACACTTAGAGGATAAACTTTGGGTTCAGGTTTAAATTTGAATCACAGCTCCCTAATTTACTATTTGTGTCACCTTGCACAACAAGGTCAACTTCTTTGGGTCTCTCTTCCTTCCTGTGTCAAACAGGCATGACACTAGCTACTTCTCAGAGCTGTGATAGGAAGTAAAGATAATATATGTAAAGCATCTAGCAGGTACCTATTAACTAGTTTAACTTCTTGTCACATTCAGGAATTCCAGGCATGGCTCCATGATTGGAAGACAAGTAGATGCCTAGAAGCTCAGTCTCTGAAGCCAAATTGCCTTGGCTCAAAGTCTGTTCTCAACCCTTCTCAGCTCTCCACTCACTATATGTCACATAAGCTCCCTGTGCCTCGGCTTCCTCATTAGTGTAAAGGGAATAGTAGTATCTACATCACAGTGTAGGGCCCAGAAATCAGTAAATTCTAAACACACACACACACACACACACACACACACACACACACACATTTGTGGCTATTAGTGGACATTAATGTCCCTTTTTGGTCGAAAGTGCATTATTAAAACTCAAGATCATCTTATCTCTCTAATGCTAGAAATTCAACTCTCCTCCTTCAACTTTCCCCTCTAAAACCTCCTCATTCCCTCATCTTTCAGCTTATTTTATCTGTTTAATATATCTTATTGAAAAGTATGTCTTTGTCTTCATAGTCAATATTTCTTTGTGCCATTATGAGCTGTAACTAGAGGATCCAGTCTGTGTGAATGATTCTTCATCAAATAAAGCTGAGTTACAATGTCCTCTTGGGAGCAAAAGCTGAACTTTGGTGCTTTTTCATCAAATCATATTTATTAAGATCCTGTGTTCCTGGCAGTATGCTATTCTTGAAAATATTTCAAATATAAAAATTCCACAGTCCCATATTGAAACAGGCTTAAAGGAAATGCAAGAAACAAAATGAAAACAACTGTTGCGTTAAAGCAATGAGCATGTAGGTCACTTAATTAATTTCTAAAATGCCTTCCATGGGGTTGATTTGTTATCTGATTAATAAATTGGGGGAAATTAAATGTATATTTCTATATCGCTTTCCTAGTTCTGGTTTCTCTAAAGGAATAAAACAAGGCAAGTCTTTTAATGTCTGATTATCCCAAGTTTTCTCTAAATTTAAATTATTACCAAGTAATACTTACTGGCCAGTTGTTATTTTAAAAGGTCACTAGGATGAGCAATTTCTTAAGGAAAATGCAGTTGCAAAAAAAACATTATCTATCATTCTTCTATTAGGTTTATGTTCAATGATTTTTAAAACATATCATTGCATTAAGCCCCCTGAAAGCCTTGAAAATAGTTATCTCTAGCTTATCTCTTGGAGAAGAATTATCAACAGTTATCTATGTGCACAGAAATTATTTTCTTTCTCTTTGCCTTGTGATGTAGAGGAAACAATACAACCTGGAGGGTCTTGGAGTTCTGCCTTTGAATCCTGACTCACCACTCACTTAACTAAGTTGCCTTGGGCACATTACTTGATTGTTCCAAGCCTTATATTATCTGCAAAATGGACAAACAATCCCTTACTTTGTAGGACTGCTGTAAAGATTAAAGATAATGATGTATCTAAAACACCTACCTCACAGAAGATAACCCATAAATTGTAGGAGGTTTTAAACATTGCATATATTAAATTTTACATAAAAATGAAACACCTGCCTGCTTCCTAGGAAACCTCATTTGAGTAAAACACCGGTATACAGTACAGCAAATGTGAAATAAATAGAATAGAACATACATGAAGGAAAAAGAAAATATTTTAACAAGAAGTGTCCCTTCCAGCTCTCAGCTTCCAGGCAGCTAAGGCAACATCACAGTTCTCTTGAACTAACAGAGGGATAATGTAAGAGCAAAGAGACAAAAGCAAGGCCCTGGTAAAATAGTCTAAACCATATGTAGCATGAGGATCCTCAAACCTAGAGAGAACACTAAAATATCTTTTTTATTTTTTTTATTTTTTTTATTTTTTTCAATGTTTATTTATTTTTGGGACAGAGAGAGACAGAGCATGAACGGGGGAGGGGCAGAGAGAGAGGGAGACACAGAATCGGAAACAGGCTCCAGGCTCTGAGCCATCAGCCCAGAGCCCGACACGGGGCTCGAACTCACGGACCGCGAGATCGTGACCCGGCTGAAGTCGGACGCTTAACCGACTGCGCCACCCAGGCGCCCCGAGAACACTAAAATATCTTAAGAATAAATGGCTGAATTACAGCTTTATAAGAAGCAACCTTTTTGTAGCATTTGATTTTGCCCATCTTACGGATAAAAGAACTAAGTGTCAAAAGTTTAAGCAATATGGTCAGGATGACACTCTAATAAGTGGCAGAGATGATATTTTGGCCCAGGACTTCTGTTTAGTGTGTGTGTGTGTGTGTGTGTGTGTGTGTGTGTGTGTTGTTTTGTTTTGCCTTTAGGACTGTGCACAGGAGAAAAAAAAATGGACGTTGTTCTCAGGGAACTAGGTTTCAGAAAGTGAAGCTCAAGGTAGGTTTACTTTTCATTAAGATCCCCAATTTAATAAAATACATCATTGTGTACCAGCAGTGGGATTTGTTGTTAGAGATCCAAACTTTCATTTGGGGGTTGATCCCACTGTTTGAAATATTAGATATATAGCATGTGATCATTTTCAGTTTGCTTAATGAGTTTCCTGAAAAAAATCTGATTTAAGTAAGTGACCATGTACAAAATTTAGGTCTTCAGGAATAGTTTACTATCACATGGCCAACAATATCAGGCATTGCAATAGATATAGCTTTCATTCCTTCTTTTAACACACATTTATTGAATGTCTATTAAGTTCTACTTATTGTTAGGAACCTAGAAGGAGATACTGATGAATTAAATGTAGCAAACACTTTTTTTTTTTTTTTTAATTTTTTTTTTTTTTCAACGTTTATTTATTTTTGGGACAGAGAGAGACAGAGCATGAACGGGGGAGGGGCAGAGAGAGAGGGAGACACAGAATCGGAAACAGGCTCCAGGCTCCGAGCCATCAGCCCAGAGCCTGACGCGGGGCTCGAACCCACGGACCGCGAGATCGTGACCTGGCTGAAGTCGGACGCTTAACCGACTGCGCCACCCAGGCGCCCCTAAATGTAGCAAACACTTTTGAAGACATCACAATCTAGTCAGAAAGACTTATGGATAAACATGTATGAAGCATTTTGATGAATGCCAACTGATTTTAGTTTAAACCATGTGTGTATTGCTAGCCTAACAAAATACAGCTTGCCTGTGGTTAGTTCAGCAGCCCGAAATAGCCATCAGGGACATCACCTTGAGTTTCCCAAGAAGCAGACTCTGAGATTTATTCTGCTTTGCAAGAGCTTATTAGCAAGTGCCACTGGGATCAACATTGTGGAAAGGAAGGGGGGGCAGCATTGGGCAGAGGGAGAAGACAAGCTGTTAAGAAGTCCCAAGGACAATGTCAGCAGACCCCCATGAGGAGTCCTGAAGACTAGATAACCCTCCACAGTTGTCCTCTATTGAGGTGAGAAGGCTGGGATTTGTAGCCTCTGAACCCATCAGTCATAGAAGTATGGGCCACCCTAGGAAAGGGATGTGGCCTTAGGCAAGGGAAATGTGCAGCTGAGACAATTCCCAAAGGGACTGAATTGAAGGCCACTTGTCAGAGACCTTCTCAGCAGCAGAGAAAGTTGTCTTTGGTCCCTGTAGTGACATCTGGGCAGCACACCCTGGCATCCACTACAGAGACCTGGGCCCTGTATCCTTCACTTCCCCCATCCTCAGCCTCTTGTTCTTTGTTCTTAGAAGATCTCTTAAGGCTCACGAGGTCCCATCTGTCTCCAAATAGGACATTCCCACACAAAAGCATACAAAAGAGGGAGGAAACAAGCGACCATCAGCTCATACCCCTCTCTCTTCAGAGAAAAATATTTCCCAGAGGGTCACAGAAGGATTCTGACTACATGTCTCTGGCCACAACTGCTACCAGGACACAGATAAGATTTGTTATCCAGGAAGACAGGAAACTGGTCATTAGGTGGTGTTATGGACTGAATGTCTTTGTCCCCCAAACTTGACATATTGAAACCTAATCCTCAGTGTGATGGTATTTGAAGGTGGGGACTTTGGGAAGCTGATTAGGTTATGAGAGTAGAGCCCTCATGAATAGAATCAGTGTCCCTAGAAAGGAGGCCCGTGAGATCTCCCTCATCCCTTCCACTCTGTAAGGACTCAGGGACAAGATGACTATTTATGAACCAGGAAGCAGATTTTTGCCAGACCCTGAATCTACCAGCTTCTTGATATTGAACTTCCAAGCCTCCAGAGTTATGAGGCCTAGATGTTTAAGCCACCCAGTCAGTGAAAGTTTTTAATAGCAGCACAGTTGGACTAAGATACATAGGTTGGGTTGGAATTGCCCCTTGTGCCATAATGGGATGCCCAAGTGTCACTGGTGATTCACAGGAGGGGTCCCACGTGGTACACCGTGGGGCAGAAGAGCATATACATATAAATGGTATCCACTTAAGGCATTCGTGCTCAGGTTTCTTTCCAGGGTTGTGGATCTGGGGCAGGCAATTCTGTGAAGGCTAACATTGCCCTGCCTCAGTTTCTTCATTCGCAATTTAGAAATAATCATAAAAAGCGAAGGCAGTTATAGAAGTTACTGGAGATAATGGAGTTGAAGGCATGCTATAAACTTAGAGAGTTAGAAAACCAGTAGGTAGTAGTAGTAAGTAGTGTTAATAATACAACCTACTGAAATTCATTGGTGTAAATCCACAAAAACAAGAGGACCTTAATACAGACAGATTTCAATCAAACGTGCCATTAATTAATTTTTTTTTTTCCCTAATACTTCTTATGCAATGAGCTTTGCCAAGCAAATTTGATCCTATTTTCTTCCTGGGTTAAATTTTTTCAAATAATCCCTAAGTCTTCTTGTTAAATGTCAAGCTCTTCATGTTAGTAGACAGAGGTTTCCTGGTCATGCCCTGTTGTCCTCTCAGGTCCATGTCTCCTAGCCCCTCGATCTCCTCCAGCCACAAAGTCCCATAGTTTCCTACATGCATCAAATCTCATCTCACGTGTTGTCTTTCTGCCTCCGATGCCCTCTCTCACCTACTTACCTGCTGCCTCTCCATCCTTGACACTGCTGAGCCTTCTCTTCGTTTCTCATGCCTTCTTAACTTTCCCTCAGACTGAGATGCTGGTTCTGGAGCTTGCCCTGTAAATATCACTGTCTTAGCACACTCTACACTTTGTCATTTTCATTCTTATATCCTCAACATGAAACTCTGATCTTTTTGATGGCAGGAGCTACATGAAGGCAGCGGTCTGATTTTTCTCTGCCCCCTGAGTATGCACGTGTTCTTAGTACATGTGTGTGTGTGTATTAAATGAAGACACTGCATGCCACATCTCTATATAGTTTGTAGACATCCAGTATTATTAAGATCATGGAATACTGGAGTCTGGAAATACCATTTTCAAGCAATATGACCTTTAGCAAAAAGTTAACCTTTCTGTAAGATGAAAAACCAAATAATAAAAGCTAAGTAAGGAAAATTATGAAAGATACCCAAGAGTGCCAGGTACAAACACTCAATAAATTTAGTCATTATGACAATTATAGTGATAATAGAAAGAAATCCCATGGATAAATATCAAATCCCTCATCTCCTCTCCTATTAGATGTCAAACTTTGAATTATTCTTTGACTCCAAGAATATGTATGGGATTCCGTGTATTATGTTAGACATGTAATAAGAGATCAATAACTATTGATTAATAATAAAGCTAATATATATGCAGTTCTTGCTATATGCCAAATAGTGTTCTACAGGGTTTCATATACATTAACCAATTAATTCTCAATCAATCCTTTGGTGGCTACCATTATTATTACCGTATTTGTAAATAAGGAGACTGAAGCACATAGAGGTCAGATGACTTACCCTGGTAGTAAGTTGAAGAGATAGGATTCAAGCCTAAGTAGTCCAGGATCTGTTCTCTTTATTTTTATACTTTATATATATCATGAATAAGTGAATGAATAAATCTCATCAGTTAAACACATTCAGAAAAGAGATCTATAGATCCTCTTCTCAAATCCAGTATAATTTAAATTTATCAGTCTACCCCCTGTTTCCCCCCTTGAGCAACATTTTACATTGTTTCTGCTTTCACTTTCCCCACTATGAAGTGGAATGAATCTCCTGGAATGTGATGCTAGAATTCTAAAAGGTCAATGTGTCTGCATCTCTGTGTTTAACAACTAAGAACATATATATTGGCATAGTAGATCAAACTGGTGTTGTTTTCTGGGGCCCACCCTATAGCCAAGCAACAATATCAGCAACCCTACTTAAGAGATTTGGTATGACCCTGGGCCAGGCTGATCAGGTGCAGGTGAAATGTTTAACTATATCAGCCAAGAGCAACAAAGTCAAAGAGTAAATTTGAAACATGCTAGGGATCAAAAGGCAAAAGAGTAAGCTGGTGAAGTAATAAAACGAAGGAGAAAGTGGAATCACTTATGGAAAGTGAGTCAGGTATTGGAAAGCCACAATACCCACAATAGACTCTGAAGTGAACAGAAGCAGGTCAGAGTAAGTGGTACCACTTACTGCTATGGTGAATCTTTTGTTATGACTAATTAAGACATTAGGGAAATTTTCAAACATCCCAGTTACCCTTAGTAACCCTTTACAAATTTCTCTGCAGTGAATTTACCTAAATCACACCTTAAAATGTCAACAAAATTTAGCCAGAAACTGAATGTTGAAAGAGAACTTAGAAATCTTCTAGTCGTCTTTTTCATTTTAAAATAAGTCAACTCAGCCAAGAAGTTGGTCCATAATGACTCAATTAAAGTAATATATTTTACAAAATTGAAGCTGCTGTAGAAATTGAGATTTCCTCTTATTCATCCTAAACTTAGTGTTTTTAATTTTCAAAGATGCCCCCCCCCCCACCCAAACCTGCTTTGGGAATAGTATAATTGAGTAATAAGTCAAAACTCCCATCCAGATATAAACTCCAGTCTTGCATGTAAAAATCCTTAATTTGTGAAAAATGATTTTTTTTACCATTTCATAAAGGAGCCATCCATTCACGAATGAATGATTGAATGTACATAATAAATTTCAGTTGAATGAATGCAGAGTGGGACCATCATTATAGTCACTTTCAGATTGCTAATACAGGACTTCAGAATTGCAAGTAGAGACAGTGCAGGGAATTGGAGCTGTATTTTCCCCTTCAGAATTTCAAGCTCTTTCTTGCAGATAAAGAGATTGAACACGTTGGCATCATGAGCTTTCCAATGTGATGCACTGAGGATGCCTATTGCATATGTAACATTCAGGGGAAAAAATTGCTTAACCTGAATCTAACCATGGGAAAATAAGCAAGGAAGTCTTATTAAGGTATGTTCTTAAAAAAAAGAAAAGAAGGGGCGCCTGGGTGGCTCAGTCGGTTGGGCGTCCGACTTCAGCCCGGGTCACGATCTCGCGGTTCGTGAGTTCGAGCCCCGCGTCGGGCTCTGGGCTGATGGCTCAGAGCCTGGAGCCTGCTTCCGATTCTGTCTCCCTCTCTCTCTGCCCCTCCCCCGTTCATGCTCTGTCTCTCTCTGTCTCAAAAATAAATAAACGTTAAAAAGAAAAGAAAAGAAAAGAAAAAACTGAAGTCTTTAAAAGTTAAAAGAAAAGTCTGGTTAACTTTAACATTGAAAGAGATGACTGACTTGATGACTAAGTCCACTGTGATTCTTGATTGGGGCTTGGATTAGGAGAAAAGCTATAAATTACATTATTGAGATTATTAGATAAATTTAAATATTGAGGGCACTTTAGATAATGAAATTGTATTGATATTCAATTTCCCGCCCATAATCACTGTATTGTGGTTGTGTAGAGCCTTCTTGTTCTATGGAAATACATGCTAAAATATTTGGAGGTAGGGGCGCCTGGGTGGCGCAGTCGGTTGAGCCTCCGACTTCAGCCAGGTCACGATCCCGCGGTCCGTGAGTTCGAGCCCCGCGTCAGGCTCTGGGCTGATGGCTCAGAGCCTGGAGCCTGTTTCCGATTCTGTGTCTCCCTCTCTCTCTGCCCCTCCCCCGTTCATGCTCTGTCTCTCTCTGTCCCAAAAATAAATAAATGTTGAAAAAAAAAATTTAAAATATTTGGAGGTAAAGTTTCTTGATTACAGCTGTTAACTCTAAAATTGTAGGCCAAAGAAGAAATGTATGCATGTGTATATGTATGTGTCTGTACACACACACATACACACGCGCACACACACACACACACACACACACAGTAAAACAAACATGGCAATAAGTTAACAATGATTGAGTCTAAGTAAAAAGAGTATGATTGCTCATTGTAGTATTTATTTACTCTTGAAGTTACTTAAAATAAATACTTTAGGGGGGAAACAAGAGGTTTAATACTCTACACTTGATAAAGACATTAAATCTGTGCATAATAGGCAGTTAAGTAATATGTTTAATGAATGAATAAAAGGATGAATACTTCAGGGGGATGAATGCTCCCCCCCCAATTCTTTAAAAGCCATAAAAACCATCATTAATGACTTATTTCTTTGAATTAAGACCTTATGTTACTCAACATCTCTAGATAAGAGATGAAAATATTAATGGAAATATCAGTAACATATATTCACCCTTATTTTCCATTTAAACCAATCATTTTATTTTCTTGTCACAGTCCTTAGAAAAATTACTTAATATTTTCATTCTCCAATTTTCTAACCTATGAAATGGGGAAAATAGCTCACTTATTGCTTTAGATCAAATAATTGTGAGGATTACGTAGGATAGTATATTAAAATGCTCACAATTAGCATTTAATGAATGCTAGATATTATTATTATTATGCATGTACAAATTGTATTTGCTTTCCTGGTACATTTAAAGGCTGTTTCCTGGCCATGCTTTCCATATTACTTCCCAGTATAATCATAATATAATAATTATAGCTGAAAAATAGTAGGAATATTCTTGTGCCAGCATTGTCATAAATGCCTCACCTACATGCTATGATTTTATTCTTGCAAACTTGCTGCAGGTTATATCTATCATTAACACCTTTTTGATGAGGAAACCAATGTTCAGAGACGTTAAGAGCCTTACTTAAGTTTAGGTACCTAGTAGGTGAAGGAGCGAAGATTGAATCCCAGCCTACCTGACTCCACACCAAGGGCCTTTAACCAGTTTGGCTCTGAATCTCTACTCATTTTAGCCAAGTTAGGCTCCACTTTGAACCACTCTTAATGTACATATTCATTATGCCCATTATAGCAAATGTATTCAAGTCATATCCCCACAGTTAATTGTAAATATAGATGATGGATGATGTAGGAAAAAATAAATGACCTCAGAGGATGGGCCTTGGTTGAGGAAAAGAAATTTCAAGTGTAAGTTTGGACTCCAGCTCTTTTAAATGCATAACTTTGACAAAATCCAGTACATATTTGAACTCTAGTTTCTTATCTATAGAACAAAAAAAAATGTATTTACTAACTAATGCATGTATGTGGGGGGTGGGAGGTGGAGAATGGTATGGTAAAAATCATACAAAATAAGGGTTATGAACAACCTTGTACATTACAAGTAATCAGGAGGCACCTAGTCAGCTCAATTGGTAGAACATGTGGCTTTTATCTCAGGGATGTAAGTTCAAGCCCCACTTTGGGTGTAGAGATTACTTAAAAATAAAATATTTAAACTATAAATAATTAAATAATATTAATAAAATATTTCCCAAAGATAAAAAATCCACTGAAACTGAAACAGTATTCCATCATATATTATAACAATGTATATATGTATATATTTAATATGTATGCCTACATTTATATGCCATGTATATTATAAAATTATATATATGTATATATATATATATATATGTAATGTACATATATACAACTAGAGAGTATATACACATTTACTATATATGCACATTTAGATGGATAGATGGATAGATGATAGATAGATAACATCAATATATTCCTGGGGTGGTAGTAGGCTATCCTTCTATACTTCTTACTCTTTGAGACTCAGTATCCTCAGTGGTATAGTGAGAATTCTAATATATCTCAGAGATTGCTGGTTATAAGGACTAAACCCACAAAAGCAATCAACAGTGTTTAGCAACATTTCAAAATTCCTTATTGACCCAAATAAATGTTAGCTTAATCAGAATCAAATCCATTACACTTTATCAGTATTTCTAGGGTGTTTTCTCTGATAACAACCAATTTAATACAAATCAAGTGTCCAACAATTCACTTTCATTCTGAGACTACCTACCTGGAGTTAGCACCTGCAGATCCCACAGGTTAAAGTGCTCAGTGACGAAGTCCACCCACACTTCAGATGTCAATCACAAGTCCTGGGCCACCTGCACTTCTGACCAACTGGTTATAAATCAGAGGTTCCCACAGCTTCCTCCTCAGGTTCAATAATTTGCTAGAATAACTCCTAGAACTCAGGAGAAACACTTTACTTATATTCACTGGTTTCTTTTTTTTTTTTTTTTAAATTTTTTTTTCAACGTTTATTTATTTTTTGGGGGACAGAGAGAGACAGAGCATGAATGGGGGAGGGGCAGAGAGAGAGGGAGACACAGAGTCGGAAACAGGCTCCAGGCTCTGAGCCATCAGCCCAGAGCCTGACGCGGGGCTCGAACTCCCGGACCGCGAGATCGTGACCTGGCTGAAGTCGGACGCTTAACCGACTGCGCCACCCAGGCGCCCCTCACTGGTTTCTTATAAAGGCTATAACTCAGGAATAGCCAAATGGAAGAGATGCTTGAGACAAGATATTAGCGGGGAGAAGGAGCATCAAGCTTTTATGCCCTCTCCAGGCATAACACCCTTCTTGCACCTCAGTGAGTTCACCAACAGGGACATTCTCTGTGATCAAGAGTTTCCCCAGACCCAATCTCTGCATCCCCCTGACATTCTCCACACCCCCCAGACCCCAGGAAGAAACTGAGAGTTCCTACTTTCTAAACACACGTTCGTTCTTTCTAAAGACCTTTCCTCGGGGCGCCTGGGTGGCGCAGTCGGTTAAGCGTCCGACTTCAGCCAGGTCACGATCTCGTGATCCGTGAGTTCGAGCCCCGCGTCGGGCTCTGGGCTGATGGCTCAGAGCCTGGAGCCTGTTTCTGATTCTGTGTCTCCCTCTCTCTCTGCCCCTCCCCCGTTCATGCTCTGTCTCTCTCTGTCCCAAAAAAATAAACGTTAAAAAAAAAAAAAAAAATTAAAAAAAAAAAAAAAAAAAGACCTTTCCTCAATGTGAGACTCTAGGGTCTGCACCTCAAGTCCCCTCAGTAGTATAAATGCAAGTGTGCGCTGAAAGGCGCTACTTGTGAATAATAAAAGACACTCTTACTGCTTAGGAAGTTCCAAGAGTTTTAGTTGCTTTGTGCCAGGAACTGAGGACAAAGACCAAATATATTTCTTATTATACCACAGTGTTTATCATGATATATATTTGTCTCCTAGACGTGTGCAGTATTTATGTCTTAGTAATGGATCATTTGGCAAGTAAATTCTGAAGGTGGTAAAGGGCATGGAATGGCAATCCTAGGACGAGGAAAATGCTGTTAGCCTTTTATCAGAAAAATTTTTGAACTATCTTTCTGGAGAAGTCTAGGTATCTATATGTTCAGTGGGAATCTGTGTTGCTATCACTCAAAATGTGAGGGCAGCTCATGTTTTTAGCAAATTTTAGTTTGTAGGTTATTGCACAGAGGGATGGAGGAAACTTCTCAAAGAGACTCACATTAGCAGTCATCAAAAGGCTGAGGTTCCAGGTCTCTAAGATGAGACTCTGAGCAACGTGAGTACATTGAATGGGCTTCTCCTCTGGTCTTCCCTTACCATTTTCCCTGCTGCAAGTAGAGATCCTTTCAGTGACCCGGTTAAGGTAGGGCATCTACACCAGAATCAATGCACTATGGCCAGGAATGCAGGGACACATTCTTAACAATTTATATCATTCCTGAAGGTCCAATGATCCTGGAGGAGAGAAAATACATAAATCAGGCAAATATTACACTGCACTATACTACTGCTAGTGACTACAGCTCCTTAAAAAAAAAACCCTAAAACGATTGAATAAATTAATTTTTTAAAAGAGATTATTATTTTGGAAATTGGTGACAGGATAAGAATTGAAATTTCCCGTGCTCCATAAATACCTGTGTGAGTGTGTGCATGTGTGTGTGTGCTCACATGTGTACAAGTGTGTTTCTGATGAGTATAATGCTGTAGAATATACTAGAATTATAGCTTATAAGTAAATCTAAGCTGTGATTGACTGGATCAGTGTCAGTGTTATCTCCTTGTAGATGGTTTCCATTCATCAGAAATTAATGGGAACAGAATGGACTATTGTGGGTGATGAGTTTCCAGAGATAGCTTTTATGCCACTTGGCCAATCGGACACCCCACCTTGGCCCTGTTGGGCTTATTACTGCCATTCAGACATCTGAAAAATCTCTTGACAATTCACCTTCATACCAAAAGGAGCAAGCACTTTCAATGGATCTCATTAGACTTCTTATAAAACCACTACATGCTAGAAAGAGTTTCCATCCCAGAAGGGTTTCTTCATTCGAACTTATCAAGCCTCTGTACAGTTCTATTCCTGATTAGCAATTTGTTCTCCTAAGAGCTTTAAAGATACACCTTTATATCTCTGTAATTTCAGCCTTTTCCCATTTTCCCTTTATCGGCACATTCAAATGTATTTTACTCTTATCTTGGATCTGTCACTCAGCATATGTCAACTTTAAGAGCGCTGGACTATAGCAGTGACTGTCAGTAATGTTTCAGCTTAAAAAAAGAGAAAGGGAGAAAAAAAGAACACATGCATCAGATCTCAGAAAGCTCCCTGCCTTGATATATAGCGTCCTAGTATGTTATTCTAAATTATTTCCATCAGACAACCAAATGCCAATCTACAATCTTGTCTGGAAAGAGCAAAGAAATTTTCTTTGACCATATGCTATCAAATACCATGTCTAATCTAGCCATACCATGTTTTGCTTTTAATGCTTCTAAAGCTTTCTTTTAAGGCTCTCTTTTTTTTCCTGACTCTTCCTCCCTAAACCTCACAGACTAAGCTCTACATTTTTTCTGTGAAGTCTTCCTTACAACCCATGCTTTCTGTATGATGTAGCCAGCTCTCCACCCCGCTTACTTTCAATCTCTTGATCAGTGAGATTGATATTTCTTGATCAGTGAGATTTGAGATTTCAAACCTTGATCGGTGTCCTTCCCACATTTCTTTGAAGGTTCTGATCATGCTTCTGGCTCCCAAACTCAACTGCAAGCCCTCTATGGGCAGAGACTGCAACTTATTGTCTGTGCCAGGGTCTAACACATGTGTAAACAGCCCAGACTGTGGTCCTCAGATTTTGCATGTTAAATTGATAATTGGATGGATGGAAAGCTGGATGTATGGATGTATGGATGTATGGATGGATAAATAATTGTGTTTGTTTTTTTTCTGAAAGCATATGGGATGAAGGTAGGTAAAAGTCTTCTTGTGGTAGGTACTTAGTGAAAAGTAAAAAAAGTAGGTACTTAGTAAACCTGAGTTAAATTGATATCCCAAATGTGAGGCAAGTCAAGTTAAACAGAGAAATATAAAAGTCTTTAGAAAGATTACCTTTTAGGTGGTTTAAAAAGTAGAATGTGGAAGCTACAAATAATAATGTACAAATTAATAGGAAATGAGAGGATTTGAGAGTAGCTACTTACGTCTTTTTCAGCACAGAAGGAATTGAACTTCACTTCATCTGAAGTGAAATCAGATTTTCTAAAACTACAGTCAAGGTGAGAGAAAATAGAATTTTTTATTATTCAGTGATCCCTTTTAAAGGAAAGCTTGAGAAATGTTGGATCACATCATATTCAGTTCATTAATTGGTACCTCTCTCCAACTTACTTGTGGATTTGAAGTCAGAACAACTTGTGTAGAAGTTTTGACTCTACTACCAATTAAATGAATATGAATAAAACCGTATTGAATGTAAGCATAAATGATCAAATACTTGAGTGCCTGCTATGTCGCAGACAACATACAAATTCATTGATTCTTATTGTTTTTGATAGTTGAAGGAAGGTTTATTTTTTATCTTTTATTTTTTTATTTTTTCAAGTTTTTATTTAATTCCATTTAGGTAACATACAGTATATTAGTTTCCAGTGTAGAATTTAGTGATTGATTCATCACTTACATACAACATCCAGTGCTCATCACAAGTACCCTCCTTAATACCCATCACCCATTCAACCCATCCCACCCCCCACCACATCCCCTCCAGTAACCATCAACTTGTTCTCTATAATTAAGAGTCTGTTTTCTGGTTTGCATCTCTCTCTCTTCCTCTCCCAGCATGTCCATCTGTTTTGTTTCTTAAATTCCACATATGAGTGAAATCACGCGGTGTTTGTTTTTCTCTGACTGACTTATTTCGCTTAGCTTAGTCCTCTCCAGCTCCACCCACATCACTGCAGATGTGATAATGAGCAAGTTTTCTAACCACCCTGTGCTTCAGTCTTACCATCTGTAATATGAGGAAAGTACATGTTTCATCAGGTGGTTGTAAGAATCAGTGAATCTGTGGCTGAGTGATATTCCACTCTACGCTCAACCACAGATCCATTGATCCTTGCAACCACCTGATGAAACATGTGTTTACCTCACGTTACGGATGGTAAAACTGAAGCACAGAGTGATTAGTAAACTTGCCCAACACCACAAACCTACCGTATTAGTTTCCTATTGTTGCTGTAACAAATTACCACAAACTTGATGGCTTAACACAACACAAATTTATCAACTCACAATTCTGGGGGCCAGAAGGCTGCAATTCATTTCTGTAGGCTCAGGTCAAGATGTTGGCAGGGCTGGTTCCTTCTGGAGACCCGAGAAGAGAATGTGTCTTCTTGCTTTTCTAGCTTCTGGAGACACCTGTACACCTTGGTTCATGACCCATTCCTTGCACCCCTCAACCTCTTGCCTCAACATCACATCCACTTTTTCCTCATGTCAAAATTCCTTCTGTTTCCTTCCTATGAGGACACTTATGACTATTTAGGGCCCACCCAGATAATCCAGAATAATCTCCCCATCTTAAGTACATCTGTAAAGTCCCTGTTGCCACGTAAGATAACACAGATTCCAACAATTCAGATCTAGGCACATTTAGGATCCACTATTCAGCCTACCACAGCCACTGAGTTGGAACTAGGAGTCAGTTCCAGGAATTCTGCTACTGTAGATAGCTGGTCATTCCACTAGTGTGCCGTGCTGCCTCTCAGATAATGGGATGCAGCTTCTCAGATAATAATTGCAAGAAATGTAGTCTAATAAAAGTAAGCTAAGTGTCTCAGGGGACCCAAGGGCAGGGTGCAGCAGAACCTCAGGAAAGGCCAAAGTACATTTATGAGTAGCCCATAAGATATGTACTTTGGGGTGTATCTGCATGGCTTGTCCATTTGTCTCTCTCCCTCCATATCTTACCTTTCTTTGTTTTCTGTAGTCCACATGGCAGGAAACTCTCACAACTCAGTTCTACCGGTTTACATTCTGTGCACACCACAAAACACAGATGTGTCCTTTTTCCTTTTCTTGTAAGTGACCGCAGTGCCAAGGGCTGGATCACACAGTATAAATATGGGCTCCCAGTGAAGTGAGATCAGAGCTTGATCCAGTGATGACAGAACATTTTTTTTAAGGGTTGAGGCTCGAAAGCTGAGCCGCATCCAAAAGTAACTTCCATAGCTTTCATCTGCAAAAGCTTCCTGGAAGCAGGAACTATAGATTCCACTTTGTGTTGACATCCAGGAGAAATGTGACAGCATTTATTTGATCTAACTCTATAAGAGATTATGGTAAGATTATAAAAATAACAGGTCTCAAGATAGAAAGGGAGAGGCCCCAAGAGATTTTATTTTAGCTAGTGACTTCCAAACTAGCTATTAAATTTATTTCCTTCTTTCCCTCCTTACTGCTTTCCATCTATCTTCCTGCTTTCCTCCCTCCTTTCCTGCCTCCTTTCTTCTGTCTTCTTCCTGCCCTCCTTCCTTCTTTCTTTCTTTTCTTTTCTTTTTTCTTTTCTATCTTTCATTCTTCTATTCTTTTGTTCGTTATTTGTTTCTTTGTTTGTTGGGGAGAAAAAAACACCGGGGAGAAAGAGTTATAGAACTGAAGAAAGGCACAAAGATTCTTTCCAGAGACTTCCATAAGGATTTCAAATGCTCTGACAGGGAGCTGGCATCGGGGTGGAGGGACGGTCACCCCAGCTGAGCACACAACTGAGGATGTGTATTGGCTGGTCAGGGGATCTGGGATCACTCATAAAAGAATCAGGGCATAATTCAAGGCCTTATGAGAAGCTAGGGCACCATTGTCCTGAGCATTGGTAGAATAACAGTAGATACTTTGAAGTGGGGGTGGGGTACTTGAGTCAGATATTCAACCTATGCAGCCACAGTGACTGAAGTTACAAACATTGAAAAGGTTAAGGTTGGGTAGGGCAGTTTCTATATGACATCTACTGATACTGCTAATGATAATTAATCATAGAGGCAGAACAGACAAAACAACTATTGTCACTGTCGTGCATTGACCAAGAGTCACAGAATGCTACTTTTTCAGGTTCAAAGACATTCCCCAACATTGAGTATTAAACAAATAAAGATGTTCTTAGAATTCACAGTGAGGACATGCCATGGCAATGAGAGTTAAAATACAAATTACCTAGAAATTATCTGAGCCAAAAAGTGAAGCAGAGCCTGTTGAAAGTGTAGAAATTCTGAAGTAAGTAAGACTTTGAATCCTGTCTCCCTCACTTTCTAGAGTTGTGACTTTGAGCAAGCTATTTTACTTCAAATTCCACTACAAAGTAATACCTGCTTTGTAGTGATGTTCAAAGTGCTAAATGAGCTCATGTAAGTAGTATCTGACATATAGTAAGAGCTCAAGCAAAATTCTTCCATTCCTCCTTTTTCTTCTGTTTTAATCACTTTTTACTTGGACTCCATATTCATGCCACCCTGAAAAGTAGCTTGTGTTAACCAGCTATCACCCATCCACCTACTCTCAGCTGACCCAAAGTTACTCTTCACATGTCTTGGTCAAAAAGTAAGTTAAACAGGGACACCTAGGCGGCTCGGTGGGTTAAGCATCTGACTTCAGCTCAGGTCATGATCTCGTGGTTCATGAGTTCAAGCTCTGCATCGGGCTGTCTGCTGACAGCTCAGAGCCTGGAGCCTGCTTCGGATTCTGTGTCTCCTTCGCTCTCCGCATTTTCCCTGCTCTCTCTCCCTCTCTCTCAAAAATAAACAAACATAAAAATTTTCTTAAAAAAGTAAGTTAAACAATTATCAAACGTTAACATAGATTCCTTCATTGTCTATATGTTCTGAAAGCCATTGACTGATTCTTCAAACTATTGACAGGAAGTGCAGATCTCAGTTTTAGAGGGAGTTTCTGCATCCCAGAAAACATCCAAATGGCTTAGTCTTAACACAAGCCATCACAGGCAACAGAGATCATGACTGTAAAGAAATTATGTGTCCTGTTTCTTAGGGTGACTAGGAGGAAGCCTGCAATCAGAGACAGAAGGATGGTGAGGGGGAATCAGACTTTAATGAGGACACAGGTTGAGAACATGGGAATTGGAAGCCATGAGAGACTTGGTGGGGATACAAGCCAGTCAGGGATGGAAGGAATAGTCACTGGCACGGAAGAAACAAGGAAAATACCTAAATGATGTTTTCCAACAACTCTGGTGGGATTGCAGAAGTGGAGACATGAAGCACAGTTTGATTGTATTATAAAAAGCATAGCATATGTTCTATAGTTAATTAATCCAATTCAAAAATTTAAAATATCTAGCATAATATCTGAAACCAGTGTACTCTGATATCTTATTGAGTAGATGTATTTATATAATAATAAATGCTACTTATTTCTTATATACACTCAATGCCTGGCACTTTATAAAAGCAAATTCAGATAAATTAGAAAATAAGGAATTAAATATAGGCAGAAAATAATATGTCAGAAAACAGAAAAACAATAAAGCTGACAAGTGAATTTAAGAATTGGTTTCGTTGAACAGCAAATAATCCAAAATTGCAGAAACTACAGTGAACCTGATAAATACAAAGAGGGAAAATGCAAATATACAACATTTGAAATGGAAAAGATGGGGAGTGGTATCAGAGATGTCAAGGAAATAAAATAATCATAAAGAATTATTTGCAAGACTGAATAATACATTTCAGTATCTGGATGAAATAAGTGATTTTCTAAGAAAACACTGCCAAAATTGACTCCATAAGGGACAGACAATCTAAGCAGTTGACAGAATTGAGAAAGTTATCAAAGGTCAACAGCCAGCAGTGTGCTGGAGCTGGCTGGCACTGGTTTCTCAAAGACTGCTGTGCACCTCTCTTCCCACCTCCAAGTTCAATGACATTGTGATACTACCCATGGAATCAGCCATGGTGGGAATATTTACACTATGGAAATCAGCAAATGGTACAAAGAAGAGCCATTTATTAAACATTTACTGATAGCACACCACTGATTATAGTCCTGAAAAATGTCAGAACCCTATGAACTGACTCATATTTTTAAGGGATAGACATTTCAATAATTTGAAAACCATACTAGAGCATAAAAGAAAAGCTCCCAAGTCTTTGTTTAACAAGTCTTATACTGGCAAAAAAAAAAAAAAAAAATGCAGAGAGCTGTAGATTAATCTTTCTTTTATCTATTAATGCAAAATAAAAACACAAGTTAACAGTAACAACAACAACAACAAAAAAGCCAAAAGAATTCCATAGCTTGTTATAGACTAACAGTTGACCGCAGTCAACTGGGATTCATTCCTGGAAGGCAAGGGTGGTTCTTTAGTAGGAACTCCATTAATTCAATGCATACTAATACATTGTTCAACTGAGAAAATGTGATCTCTGTCTTCATGTGACTAAAGTGGACAGATGAAAAAACAAACGTAATATTGTATAATTCTGAACTCTGTTCATCGGAAGGACTTAAGTTGCTACTTTCTACTGACTCAGCTATCCATATATATGCAAATATAAACATGAACAAGTTTGAAGCCCCCCTTTGTTTTAGTTTGGAGCCATATATGATGTATATCTTGGAATATGTCCATTAACTGAAACTTTAGACAATTATTATAATGAAGAAAAAAAGAGAAAAAGAAAAATAAAGATTGGAGAAACAGGATGAAAAGCAGTAGCAGAATGAGGAATGGAAGAAAAGAGGGAGAGAAGAAGATAAATAGAAAGTGAGGGGGTGGTAAAGAGAAAAAGGAGAGAAGGAAGGCAGGCAGGCAGGCAGAAATGACACTACATGCAGCTTTTCTCCCCCCCCCCCCCCCCCCCCCCCCCGCCTTCCTGGTTTAAAAACTCCCTAAGGAACATCATCAGTTTTGGTTCCTTGGAAAGCAGCACCTCCCTCCCACTTGGATAGGTGCATTAAAGCACACAGGCTCTGGCATGGCTTAGGCTCCCCAGCAAGGAGGCAGATAATGAAGGGAATGAAAAGACCCCAGCTCTGAGGTTGGTGGTAGGGTGGCCAAGTTCTTGCCAAGTCAATCAGGGCCACCAGGGTCACAAGTGCCTGAACCCACCAGCCAGTGGAATGTGCCGCTGTGCTCCTGAATGCAGCTAGTAATTGTCCCGGAGAGCTCCAGATGAGGAACAGGGGCAAGGCTCTTGAAAGCAGCTTAGCAGCTCTGAGCTGGCCAAACCCTGCCAAGGGGCCTGGAAACCAAAGTAAATAATCCTTTCTTAAACCAAGGAAGTCCAAAACAAAGGAGGAATGAGGAAAGGTGGGGGAAGGATTGACTCCTGATTTGTGTTTCTCTCACTCATTGGACAGGACAAGTACTAAGGTGTCTGACTACAGCATTCAGGCAATATTGGATGTTGTGCACATATCACTCTGTTGTGTTGTGGTGGTTGTACCCTGACAACATCTTTAAGAGTTGTTCTCATCATAGGAGGAAGGAGAGAGGAGGAAAGAAGGAAGAGAGGTCCTAGTAGTTACAGTGGTGATTGTATAATAATAATAGTCCTGATGGTCATAGGTTACATTGTGTTCATAGTTATTGCAAGTCTTCCATTCAAACCTATTTTCACTAAGTACTTCAGGTGCTATAGGTAAAGAAAACAAATGTGATAAGAACTCTAACAGATGTGTGTAAGACAAAGAGGAGAGACTGAAAAGCTTTCTAGGAAGAACTCAAATATTCTCAAAAGCTTTTGAGAAGAACTCTTAGGAAACTGGAGAGACAAGAAAAAGAGAAAGGGAAGCGATAAGAAAGAAGATCATAAGGGCTTACAAATTGTGAACACTTCATCTAGTGCTTATTATGGACTGAACCGTGCCCTGCCCACATTCGTGGGTTAAAGGCCTAATGCCTAGTCAGAATGTATGGAGATGTGATTATATTAAAATGATGCCAGGGCAGGCCGTAATCTAATCTACCTGGTATCCTTATAAGAAGAGCTTAAGACAGGGGCACGTGGGTGGCTCAGTCAGTTGAGCGTCCGACTTCATCTCAGGTCATGATCTCACAGCTCGTGGGTTCGAACCCCATGTCGAGCTCTGTGCTGACAGCTCAGAGCCTGGAGTTTGCTTTAGATTCTGTGTCTCCCTCTCTTTCTGCCCCTCCCCCACTCATTCTCTCTCTCTCTCTCTCTCTCTCTCTCTCTCTCTCTCAAAAATAAATAAACATTCAAAAAAAATTTAAAGAAGAGATTAAGACATACAAAAAGATACCAAGGATGAATGCACACAAAAAACAAGCAAACAAAAAAACCCATGTGTGGACATAGCATGCAGGTGACTACCTGGCAGCCAAGGAAAGAAGCCTACTAATATCTTGATCTTGCACTGGTCGTGTCCTACACTGTGAGAAAATTAATGTGTGTGGTTTCAGTCATTCAGTCTATGGGACTTTGTTATAATAGCTCTAGTAAACTAATACAGTTCTCAATAAAAATTTGTATAAGGAGGGAAGGTGTCAGAGAGGGACGGAAGGAGGAAGGAAGGAAGGAAGGAAGGAAGGAAGGAAGGAAGGAAGAAAGGAAGGATGGAAAGGAGGGAAGGAGGGAAGAAACAAGGAAGGGAAGGAGGGAGCAAGGAAGGAAGGAAAGAGAATAAAAGAGGGAGAGCCCAAATCTGGTATGACCTTTTTTTTTTTTTTTAATTTTTTTTTTAACGTTTATTTATTTTTGGGACAGAGAGAGACAGAGCATGAACGGGGGAGGGGCAGAGAGAGAGGGAGACACAGAATCGGAAACAGGCTCCAGGCTCTGAGCCATCAGCCCAGAGCCCGACGCGGGGTTCGAACTCATGGACCGCGAGATCGTGACCTGTGCCGAAGTCGGGCACTCAACCGACTGAGCCACCTAGGCGCCCCTGGTATGACCTTTCTTGATCAAGGTCAAGATTATTTCTATCGACCTTACATCATTTTATAAGTCAGTATTTCTGAATGTGGTCAGAAGTGTTAAAATTAGGGGTGGGGAGATATATTCTGGAATGTGCTTGATTTTGGAGGGTTATATTAAAGCAGTTTTTCATTCTCATGTTTCTCTTTTCTGACATAAAGGATTATTTAGTGTTGTGCAATTTGTAAGAAGTCAGGCCTACCTTGTTGATGCATATGTTATTTGCTTCTCCCTGTATTTATCCGTATCTTCGTACACAGTCACACACACAGAGGATGTTACTAGATAAATGAATAATCCCCAGGATTAGTATACTGACTACTTACTAAAACCTGGATGATTTAGCAATGTTTCCATTTACCTTTTCATCTCTCTCTGTTCTCTTTTCTGAGTGGGGGGGAAAAAAAGTAAGATTGTAATAATATTAGTTGGTTGCTTTAAAAAGTTTCCACTTTGGAAATTAAAAGAAAGATTTAAAAATCATGAAAGCAGTGGGGCTCCTGGGTGGCCCAGTCAGGTTAAGCATCCTGCTTCAGCTCAGGTCATGATCTCACGGTTCATGGGTTCATGCCCCACGTCGGGCTCTGTGTTGAAAGCTCAGAGCCTGAAGCCGGCTTCAGATTGTGCCCCTCCCTCGCTGATACATGTGTTCTATCTCTCTCTCTCTCTCTCTCTCTCTCTCTCTCTCTCTCCCTCTCTCTCAAAAACAAATTTAAAATGTTTTTTTAAATTAAAAAATAATAAATAATAATTTTTTTTAATCTTGAAAGCATTAACACACTGGTTACTTACATGCTGAGCATTTAGGAGCAAATCAGGAAGCATAAAGATGCACAGTGATTAAGGTTGAATAACAGGTTGCTACGTGTAAAGTGTCATCCAAACCATGCCTGCCTGGGCTCACTCACTCGCCAGTACTCTGCTCTGAAGAACTCTGAGGGGAAAATGGAGTGACTTCCAAAGGGGAGAGACAGCCAGAAATAGAACCAAGAAAAATAAATAGGCACTCCGTCGACATGGAGTTGTGCAGAGGCAGTTCCAGCTGCCAGAATCTGACCCATCCCTCAAGGTCCCATGAGAGTGAAGAGACACAGCTCTGTAGATCCCAAGACTTTTGACATTTCTGAGCCTCATTTTGTCTATAAAATGGGAACCATCATATTTATTTCACAGGATTTTCAATTAGATACTATAGAGGAAGAAAAATAATTTTCCTTTATCCTTCTCAGTTCTTGGCTGAGATCCTCCTGTGATTAAAAAGTTTCAGGGGCACCTGGGTGGGTCAGTCAGTTGAGTGACCGACTCTTGACTCAGGCTTGGGTCATGATCCCAGGGTCATGGGATTGAGCCCCGTGTCAGGCTTTGCGCTGAGCATGAAGCCTGCTTGGGATTCTCTCTCTCTCTCTCTCTCTCTCTCTCCCCCTCTCCCTCCCTCCCTCTGCTCTCCCCACCCTGTGCTCTCCCTCCCTCTCTAAAATAATAAATAAATAAATAAATGAATAAATAAATAAATAAATAAATAAGACTCACAGGAGGGGGAAAAAAAGTATGTATATACATATGTACAGGAGTCCTATGAAGACATGAGACTCAAAAGGGAGCCAAATGATTGAGATTATATACCATCCTGAGCTAAGGAAAGGGATAGGGAGCCGGGGCTTCAAAAGGGGGGAAGGCAATTCAAGTGAGAAGACGATGTTTGGTGCACAAAGGTTGCCCTGCCAGCAGATAAGTTTCTCATTGAGGAGGGCACTTGTTGGGATGAACACTGGGTGTTGTATGTAAGTGATGAATCATGGGAATCTACTCTCAAACTCAAGAGCACACTGTATACACTGTATGTTAGCTAACTCGACAATAAATTATATTTAAATAAATAAATAAATACATAAAATAAACTTTTAAAAATAGTGAAAAAAGAAAAAAGAAAAGTGATCTCTGGTAGCAGCTCTCTTCCTGGTACAGGCCCCCTTTCTAATGCAAATTTTCCTTGCAAAAGGGTAACTTCCACTCAGCTTTCAGAGTTTCTCCCGTGTCTGCAATTTCTCAAAATAATCAGCTCAAAATAATCCTTATGCCAAAGAGACATATTTTGGGGTGATGTATTCTGCTACCCTTCAATAGAGATGTGATAGGAACTAGAAAAGCACTTTTTATTAAAGTGTAAAGTGCTGTGTATGCACGAGACACTGGTAGTGGTGATGACAAGGAAGAAAACTTGATGGGATGGTGGCATTATCTCCAGAAATCACAGTCATCACCACTTGGGGAAATGTCTCCACTCTTCCTGCCCAGCCCCACACCCCACAACTCCAGCACTTTCCAAGAGGAAATGTCCTCAACTTTTTCCAGCCCCTCTACCTCTGGCCAACCACACAAACAAGGTGTGAGTTTCTCTTTTCCTGTTGCCAATGGGAGTTCAAAACTTATTGATTTCAGGGTTTTGGGGTTTTTTTTCCCCCTTTCCTGCTTTCAGAAACACTTCCTTGTCGAAGTGTTCTTCAGATCCTCAGCTTTCACACCATAGCAGTGAATAGTTTTGGATGCAGTGACTCCCATTATCTCTAGTTGCAAAGTGGAGAAATGAAACCCTGGACGTTAGTGATAAGGATGATCCATTCACTGAGCCATTGTATCTCCTTGGTGTTCATGGCCACAGGCCCTCGATATTGCCAACATTCAAGAGAAAACATGAAAGAAGGAAATGTGTTCCTGTGGACTGAATGTTTGTTTCTCTCTCTCTCTCTCTCTCTCTCTCTCTCACACACACACACACACACACACACACACACACACACACACAAATACCTATGTTGAAACCTAATCTCCGGCATGAGGGTATTTGGAGGTAGGTATTTGAGAAGGTGATTAGGTCAAAAGGATGGAACCCTGATAAATGGAATTAGTGCTTTTATGGAAGAGACCCTGGAAAATTCCAGAATCCCTTCTGTCATTTTAGGACACAGCAAAAAATAACAGCTGTCTATGAACCAGGAAGCAGGTTCTCATCAGACACCAAATCTTTAAGCACCTTGATATTGGACTTCCCAGACAAGAGAACTGTAAATTTCTTTTGTTTATAAGCTACTCAGTCTGTGACATTTTTTATTATAGCAGCCTGAATGTCCTAAGACACCTGTGAATGTACCTTCAACCACACACGTTCCCAGCGCGTTGACTGTATGCCTGGCTCTGCACTAGTGCTGGGGAAGGGAGGTAACTGCACATAACTACATTAGGGAATGTAAATTTCCATGGGGAAATGGGCCTTACATGATATAACTTCAATATGGGGTTTAAAAGATGGGAGAGAAAGACAGGAACAGAGTGTTTCTAAAGCACTAAGAAGGGAAGGAGATCTTCTGCTGAGGTTAGGAAAGTCTTCCTGGCAGGTGAGAGTTACTGGAACTGAACTTTGAGTTTGGGGGACATTTAGGCATGGTGAAAGCAGGGGAGAAGGTACATTTTAGTCAGGATGAGAAACTTGGACACAAACTCCAGATCATGTCTGTGCTGGGATTTAAGGAAACAGAGGCCACAATAATAATATACTTTTGACTAATACCAATCATTATTCTAAACATTTAATGTATGTTTACTTAAATCCTCATAACAGCTCTATGAAAGAGACATCATTTTTATGGTGACTTAAGATATGAAGATATTGGATGCCTAGGTGTCCCATTCGGTTAAGGATCCAACTCTTGAGTTCTGCTTCATGATTCATGAGATCGAGCCCTACATGGGACTCTGTGCTGATAATGCAGAGACTGCTTGAGATTCTGTCTCCCTGTCTCTGTGTCTCCCCCATTCATGCTTACACACACACACACACACACACTCTCTCTCTCTGTCTCTCTCTCTCTCTCTCTCAAAATAAAGACAAATTAAAAAAAAAAAAAAAAAGATAGGAAGAAATCAAGCCACACAGCTATAGAGAAGACTCTTTCTGCCCTTTGGATTGACATGTTCCTGCACTGAGATACAGTTATATTAGTGGATGGATGTACAACGTGCTTAGGGAAAATACTGAGGGAGCCTGCCCTAATCTACATGGGAGAGGAGTGACAAAGGAGGTGAGTCTTCACAAAAAAAAAAAAAAAAAAAGAAGAAGAAAGAAAAAAGGAAATAGAGAGAGTGGAGTAGAATTCTAGATTAGCATGTGCAAATGTTGGCACAGATACAGGATTTAAGATGAAAAGTAGAAACTTGAGACAGAAACTTCAGAAGAGCAAGTACAAGGGTGAGTGGTGCAAAGCATGAGATGGGACTGTGGAGATATGCAGGGTCTGTCACAGAGAGCTTCCTATGCCAAGTTAGAGTGCAGCCTTACTTCTCAAGGCAATGGAAGTTTTTTTTTAAGTTTTTAATTTTTTTTTTTTTTTTGATAGACAGAGCATGAGCAGGGGAGGGGCAGAGAGAGAGGGAGACAAAGAATCTGAAGCACTCTCCAGGCTCTGAGCTGTCAGCACAGAGCCCAAAGCAGGGCTTGACTCTCGGACCGCAAGCTCATGACCTGAGCCGAAGTTGGACCCTCAACTGACTGAGCCACCCAGGCACCCCAAGGCAATGGAGGTTTTTTTTTTTAAAGTTCTAAAAAAAGGGGGCACAGGGCCAGTGGGATGGCAATGAGAAAATAGATTCCAGGGACATCTAGGAAGTGAAATGATCAGAACTCAGTAAATGCTTAGATGGGTGAAGAGGAAGAAGGGATAAAGTTGAGGATGGCCATGACCCTAAGGCATCTTACCCTGAAGTCTAGTTAGATAAAAGAATTACTATGTAACTTAGGTAATTTCAATGATAATGGTAATGATCAGAGCTTCTTAATGAGTCTCATTGCTTCTATTTCTGCTTCAGCTCATTCTTTAAACTGTCTAGTTTAGCAAATTATTTTTGATGATACAATTGCCATAATAAAGTCCACTGTTTCTTTAAAACTTGGGGAGAGAGAGAGAGAGAGAGAGAGAGATGAAGACATACAGAGAGAGAGAGAGAGATGCATAGAGGGAGTGAAGGAGAAAAAAAGGAACACTCAACTCCAACTTAAAGCAAGGGATCGATGCTTCTTATTTCAATCTATATTTTGCTGCAACTTGAAATAATAAATAATAATAAATAATAGTAAAAATAATTTCAATTCATAGTCATTGGGTCTTTACTAATAACCAAAAATATTAATATTAGACACTTTCCACAAATTATTTCATTTATCCTCGTAATAATCCTCTTAACCAACTTATTATATAATTATCCCCATTTTTCGGATGAGGTTAAATAATTTTGTTAAAGACACATAGGTAGTAAATAGTAATTCTAGAATTTGAACAAGGTGTTTTGGCTCTAAGACTATCCTTCTTCCACTGTGTCATGACAAATGTATTTTTTTATAGACACACTCAGAGGACAAAAAGTTTATGTATGCCTAAGTGTGGAACTGATTTACAGAGAAACGAGAGAGAAAATGTGCCCTAGTATTCTCTTCATAACTCACGGCCCAACTTTGACAAGGTACGAGGACTGATTGATTTTCACATGTTCACTGCATGCTCTCCAGCTGCACAAATACCATTTCTGGGACCCTAAGAGTAGCCCTAAATAGGTTCCATTTTTCATTTTGTAAAACAAGAACTTGGTGACTGCTGAACAGTAAATGTGTACAGTTGGGCAGCAGAGTCTTGGGGCCGCTGGACCAGAGAGACCCTACCGAGACTGAGGCGACGCCATCTGGCCAAGGAGATCATTTGAGGATGACTTCCTACATGCCTATTTTCCTTATTTTGTTTCTTCTCCATTGTCATCAATGTGAAATGCTGTTTCCAGCTTGGTCTTGATACCTTCCCCTCTCCACGTGGCTTAAAGCACCTCCCAGTGATAGCCCTGAACACACTCTCCTCTCGGATCACTGGCACTGTCCAGTGCTCGGGTACTCTTTTCCTGGCACTGACCTCTGGCATGTGCTTCCTATTCAACACTGTGTTAACCTAGTACAATGGAATACCCTTTGTTGGTGTGGATATACACTAGGAGAAGATGCGGTGGGAGCATAGATGCATTGCCCAGCACATCTTTATTGAGTTGTATACAAAGCTACAAATATATTAATAATTGCTACTACTACTACTTACTACTACTGAAATAATAGTAACAATTACTGGCTTTTTAAAAAAAAAAATTAATGCTGGTTTTTGAGAGAGAGAGATAGATTGTGAGCAGGGGAGGGGCAGAGAGAGAGGGAGACACGGAATGTGGGCTGTCAGCACAGAGCCCAATGTGGGGCTCGAACTCAAACTTGTGCACTGCAAGATCATGACCTGAGCCAAAGTTAGTCGTTTAACTGACTGAGCCACCCGGTCACAGTTATTGGCTTGGCTTTTTTGAAGGTTTCAATGTACCAGACGCCTTACAAACCTTATCTCATTTAATCCTACAACTTCTCTCTGCTTATCTGACCCAGGATCCTAGTCTCTCCCTCTCTCCCTCCCTCTCTCTCTCTCTCTTAAGTTTATTTATTTTTGAGAGAGAGACAGAGAGAGAGTGTGTGTAAGCATGGGAGGGGCAGAGACAGAGGGAGCAAGAGAATCCCAAGCAAGCTCTGCACTGTCAGCACAGAGCCTGATGTGGAGCTCGAACTCATGAACCTTGAGATCATGACCTGAGCTGAAACCAAGAGTTGGACACTTAACCAGCTCAGCCACCCAGGTGCCCCCAAGAGCCTAGTCTCTTACCCACCAAGAGATACTGCCTGCCACAGTCCCTCTGTGCTTGGACAGGATGAGCACAATATGCATATTTGGGAATGATAGGAAAGGGCAGATCGTGTAATGAAAGATGGGAATTATGGCCCTGCAGGGAAAAAGCTAGTGGCACATTAGGAAACCATAATATATCTCACTAGGAAAAGTTAAAAAAAAAAACAAAAACAAAAAAAAACCCAACAAATCAAGTAGGGGAGTGTGTGTAGAGAACAGACTCTGTTCTGGGGTCTGTAATTTTTTCCAGTTTAATTAATCTCCTTCTTGCTTTGCATTTCAGAGTCACACCTGGTTTTCAACCTTGGCATTACCACTCCCTGGTCAAGGGAGTCCCCATAGGTATTCAACCTCTTCAAACCTTAATTTTCTCATCTTCCCAAAATGCCCAATTATGTCTTCTTCCAAGAATGCTGTGAAGGTTGAGATGAAGTTTGAGACGTGCCTTGTCAGAGGACTTGGCACTTAGTAGAAACACAACAAATGTAAAATGTCAAAAGTGCTACCTACTCTGAGGTTATTGTGAAGCTTGCAAATCATCTCGGAGTGGGGCTCACAGATATTGAGACTCAGTAAATGTAGCCTCCCTTTGTCCTCTTGGGGAGATAGTATCAAGGAGATAGGTAAGGGCTCTCAGGAGCAGCTTTCGTGTATCTGAAGCTCCCTGAGGATTCACATGCCTTGAGGAGCGCCGAGGCATTGCCCAGGTGCCATCCTGCAAGAGACACTGCAAGAACAAAAGGGCCCTGGAGCTTCCACTGCTCCTCTTCTCTGTCTGGATGTCCTTCCTCCAGCATATCCAAGACTCCAGAGCCTACCGTCTTAACCTTTATACTATATTGTATAGGAAGATGGGGGAAGTGACCTTCAGATTTGGCAGCTTGAAGGTCACTGGTACTATGACTAAAGCCTTGAAGGAAAAACCAGACTGGAATGGGCTGAGAAAAGAATGTGAAGCTAGGAAGTGAAAACAGTACCTATAGACAACTCTGAAGAAGTTTTGCTCTGAAGGGGAACTTAAAAATGAGGCAATGACTAAAGGGGAGTATGGGGTGATAAAAGAGTTTTTGTTGGTTTGTTGTATTTTTTTAGATAGAAGCTACTAGAGCGTGTTTATAGATTGTTAGGAATGATCCACTAGAGAAGTAGAAATTGATGCTCAGGAACACAGGGAATAATTGTAGGAGCAAATTCCCTGAGAGAGTGAGGGGGTATAGGATACAAGCCTCAAGTGGAGGGTTGGCCTTAGATGAGAGGAGGGACCATCCATCCCAACAAGAGGAGAACAGAGTTTGGTAATTATGTGACATGAGTATTGGTGGATATGGTGATAGAAGGGTAAAGCTAAGACAGAGAGGTCCTCATGTTTTGTTCACCTCTGTATCCCCATTACCTAGAGCAATGATTGATGCAAAGTAAGTTAAACATTTATGGAATGAATGAGTGCAAATTGGCTTATTTCAAGAAAGCCCAAATGTCTCTATTTTCTACGTCAATTGGTAGGCAATGAAAGTAAAGGGGGAGATGTGGTTTTGAAGAGAGGCAAAAATGCAAAATACTCACCTGGAGAGTGGGAAGCCAGATGTGTTCTGGAAGGCCAGTAGGATAACTAGGAATTCTAGAATTTGTGGTTATATTTTTAAAGTGAAACCACACAACAAAGCTGTGTATATCTCCAGATGTCTAGTTGTTCAGGTGCAGGACCAGAGTTGGTGGGTAGTTAGATTTAACTGGGTTGGGGTTCTGCCAGGAAAGTAGGATAGAGGGAAAAGAACTAATTATAATTGCAAAAGAGTGGTTACAGTGCTGAGCCATGAGACCAAATTTGAGTAAGGAGGAAAGTGAGAAAAAGGAATGAAATGCCTACAAAAGTGGAACGACAGAAGATCTTAATAAGACATGAAAGATGTTAGAATGGGGATGAAAATGCAAGTGAGATGGACATGGAGGAATTAGAAGAATTGTGGGATAGGGTCAGATTATAGGTGTTGACAAGATGGATGGTATATGAGTGCACAAGTGGATGTCTGAGGTGGGATGCTGGAAAAATCACTAGATCCTACTTTAAAGAACAAAGAGAGTTAAATGTTGAATGGGTCATCCAAACAAATCTTGGAATCCTAAGAATGGTGACTGGGATAGAGGTGAAGAAGAATAGCAAAATGGGTGTTAAAAACATTAGTGAATGTAAGGGATTGATAAGGAGGCAGGCAGTTCATGGTAATAGGGAAGAGGAATTGGCGTTAGAGTCTGATGGTACCAATTTCAAGGGAGTTAGGATTTTGAAGAAGGAAGAAGATGAAAATGGAAAAATGGAAAGAAAGAAGGACAGTCAACACTCAGTACCTGGCTTGCGGAACAAAAACTAATAGATGCACACTAAAGATCGCTGCAGGGGAAGCAGCAGTTGTAGTTGCTGGACAGGTAGGGCAAGAGGTGAAAATAATAACGTGGAGAGAACAGCCTGGAAATCATAAGAGTGTGCTGCTGGCCAATTGCGGGTTCTAGAATACACAGTGAAAGTCTCAAGTGACTGCAGAACACAAGGGGATGAGGAGGCGGAGGGGCTCTGGCACTAGCAGATGTACAGCAGATCAATGCTGTCTGTGACCCTGATAACCTCGAAGATGGATAATTGTTCAATGTGAAAAGTATCGGACAGATCTTCCCTTCAGAAGCCCTTGGACATGTGATGGCTCAGAGGATGAGAGAAGGCCTCTTTTGGGGATACAACTTTCTAAGGAAAGTGGGAGCATTAGCCATTTGGGGGCTTTCTTTCCTTGTAGTCAATACAAGGGTGTCCTGGCTTCCTAGAGGCCAGGACAGGACCTGGGGTGGAGTGGAGACTGTATATTGAATACAACATTGAGATGATGTTCTTTCCTGCAGTGAGTAGCATCTGGAGGGGGAGAAGCCCACCCATCTTCATCAGGGTATGACTTCAGAATGTGTGCTGAGTATTTGGTAATTTTAATTCTCTATTCTACATGCATGATACAGATCCTAAATACAGGCTGGCAAACATCTTTCCAATTCTATTTAGTCCTACACTGTGTATAGGTGTATATTATTGTATCCTGTAGTAGAATCACTTATACACTGTAAAGCCGGGTAACCCTGGCTTTAAATTCCTCCTTTGGTCTTTAAGAACTAGGCAACTACAGAAGATGTCATCAGCCCTTTCTTTGCTTATATCTAAGGCCCTAACACTTCAGTGGGCAGCCACTGACTCCAGATGCCTGTGTGTGCATTTCCTTGGAGGATTTTCTCCAAACTAGAGAAAGGACCACTCTGCCCAGCCTCTTGGCAGACTGCAAGAGACAGCAGACCAACGTCTCTGGGAGCAGCTGTTAAGCAATGACTGACACAAGTTTATGAGAGACCTCCAGCTCCCTTATCCCTCAGATGGGATAACCCAGTAAAACCAGAGTTTCACTGTTGGATTGAGCTCCAGTGGGTCCCAGTAGACCATGGTCATACTTCTCTGCTTTTGAGGATGCAGAAGTCTTCTTGTTTCCAGGGAACCCAAACCAAGATGGTGGCTTTGCAAGTTGCCTAAACTCTCGGAGCCTCCATTTTCTCCTCTGAAACCCAGGGCTAGTGATACTTTTTCCATAAGATCATTTCAAACTTCATTGAAAGACTGTGAATAAGGCACTTAGGGTATTTGCTGGTCCAGAGAAGCACTGGATCAGTATGAGGTGTTCTTCCTCCTCCCTCTCACAACATCCAGGATGCCTCCTAGCAGAGGGAGGCAGTGAGAGACGCAGGAGAGGTTGCCTAATCAGTAGGAACTGCACAAGTGAATTTGCCCATCTGGGAAGAGCCCCGAGCCAGTCTGGATTTCAGTAATGAGGAATTTGGCAGGGGTATGCGTCAGGTACATTACAGGCTTGTGGTAACTAAGTTGTGTTATAATAATGAATAATGAAATATCTCAGTAATACCTTAATTAATATTTTTAAACTATTATTAATTACATAATAATAAAATCACATGTGTGGTGTGGAACACTACAGCAGGCACATAGGAAGTACAAGAGAGAATGTCTGCCAGCAGCAACCACAGGGACAATGGGGGAAGAGAAGATTCTCACACAAGAATAGAAGCTACTGGAACTTTTTATTGAAAAGATATTTTCTTAGGTGCTAGGCTGAGGAGTTTGGTTTCCTGAAGGCAGATTTTTTTTTTTTTAAATGAAAGTGTTGCTTAAGGCCCATCCTGCCAATCAAAATATCAGAAATGAGCCATAAACACAGGCAAGGGAGTTGAGTTACTAATATGTTTACAGGGCCTGAAACTATGGTATAATGAGCCAGTTTTATCTAAATCTCTTCTAAATGTGGAGCTGGACATTTTCAAAGGCCAGTGTCACCTCTCAGGAATGCAGGAACGAGTCTCTTTTCCCACATTTCTTTGTCATTGAGGCGATTTGCATGAAAATGGGATTTCTATGACTTCTCTGCTTCTTGGGCTTGTTTCTTTCTTCAGAGCTGAAAGTTATACTGTGGCAGGCCAGCTTCAGGCATTCATAATTAAAAATAAGCAGAGACTTAAAAGAACTCACTGCAATTAAAAGAGTAACCTCTGCATTCTGGGAACTGGGGAGTCAACCTGAGCTGTAATTATGTTATATAAAGTGTGACCAGGAGCTCAGAGGAGAGCAGGGGAGCACTGGAGGAAGGAAGGCTGGGCTGCTGAGAAGGGTCATTAAGTTGTGGAATTAGGACACACACAATGATGTGAAATAAGCAAGCTTTCCCCGTGGCTGGGAAGGGGAAGCACTGAGGATACAGGTGCCACAGAAGTCCTAGATGAGGATGCCCTTGGAACAGTCTCTTTTTTTGCGTTCCATACTGGTGCCCAGAGGCACCCTCCCCCTCTCTGTCTCTCCCCCCACCCTCACCCACTTCTGCCTGTCTGGTGTTGGTTCATTCTCTCTCACCCAACACTGTGGATCTTAAGGGTAAGAACAGCTAGACCAAGGATTCCTGGTCCTTTCCCAGTGGCCCAGTTGAGCTAATGTTTACTGAGCACCTACTAAATGCCAAGCTCTGCAAACATACAGATGAATAAAATAGACTGTTGAGGAGTTCATACTTCAGAGGGAGACAGAAGGGTAGAACAAAATTGATATGAAAAATGAGATGAATCCAATAATAGATCTGCTGCAATGCTCTGGCTATCATTGAACCCCTGCTTAGCATCAGACCTTTTGGAGTATTGTCTCTCTTTCACATAAAATCCTCGTTCAATGAAATGTATCCAGTCTGACTGCATTTATTTAATGATTAAAAGGTATCATGTGCATGGTATTATTACTAAATATTATCGCTCAGAGATCTTAAGTGCCTTGCCAAGTTACATAATTAAAATATGTCAAATCTGGGATCTCTCTGGTTTTAAGCCCACGCCAAGCTCAAAAATCACATAGAAGAAGGGACATTTGTTACTTTATAGGAGTAGGCATGATTGGGAGGAATGGAAAGATGGAAAGGCAAGTAAGTAAAGATCTCAAAATAGAGGTGATGACAGAGCCAAGTTTTAAAGAGTTTACCAGAAAGTCTAGAATTAGATAAAATAATGTAAGGACTCTCTTTGTACTTCTTTCTTATTCTATTCCATTAGCCTTTAACATGCATATTCTGATCCATTTCCTTGCTGATAGGAGAAATGCTCCATTTAATTCTGCTAAATACCTATGCCCTGGATACTTTAGATAAAAAATTTGATCATGAATGTGCCCAGAAAATAGTGAATTTAGGTACTACATAAAGGTGTGAGCATACCATAGGCTTGTTACAGAAGATGAAGGTCATATTTTCAAAAAGAGGAACATTGCTTCTTAATATTCATTCATTCGTCACATCCTTTATGAATGCTTATTCACCTCAGGCATGGAGCCTCCTGGAGTTCAGAACTACAGTCTCCAACTGCCCTCCTGAGAGCTCCAGTTGAATTTCAAGAGCCTTCTCCACCATGCATCCAAACCTGTCTTCCTCACAGTCATCCCAATCTGCTTTTCCTTTCATATTCCAGTCTTGGTTGGACGTATCTCCATTCACGGTGCTACCTGAGCTAGGATCCAGGGAATCACATGTACATTCTCCTCACCTTCACACCTCCATTCTGTAAGTTACCGTGACCTAGCTCTCTTCTCTCCATGCACACTATTTTGTTCAGACCATCTCATATCCTATCCCAACTTACACAAGAGCCTTCTTCCTGGTGTCCCCAACTCCAGGCTTCCCTCACTTTATACCTACCGTGGTATGCTGTAGAATTGTGTGTATATGGCTGTTTCTTCATGTATTCTCCAAGTTACTTGAGGACCAAGGTGATGTCTTTCTATTCATTTATTTCTATTCATTCCAGAGCATGGTTCTTGACACAGAGTAGGTGCTCAGTAAGGTTTGTTGCAGATGGAGAAGAAGAAAAGTGCCAAAAGATATGGACATTCATGCCAAAATATACATCTTCTATGAAATTATTTGTAATTAATGAAGGAGGAAAAAAACAGGGCTTCTGAGAAGGATAACAACATACTTTGCTACCGCTGGAGGAATGGGCATTTTCTTGTATGTATAACTACCATTCATCCCAGGAATTTTCTGCACCAAACAATACTGGGAGTTAGTGACTAACTGCATGAGAGAGAGAGAGAGAGAGAGAGAGGGAGAAAGAAAGGGAGGGAGAAGGAGATCAAAGGAAACATCAAGAGCAAACATTTGTTTGAGAACCTTGTATGTGTCAAATTTTCTGCTTAGAAATATGTAGTATGTATATTGTTGTTTTTAACCTACCACAACCATAGTGAGGTTGGCATTATTATGAGATAATTAAGTCTCAGAGAGATTGAATAAGTCATACAACTAGGCCACAATAGAGCTAGACTAGACCCCAGGTCTACCTGGTTTGAAGCCCAAGTTCCTATCCCCAAGAGAAAAAATTTTCAATGCCAAGTTAGTAAAATTGAATAGTTAAGATGGCGAGAAGAGCCCAGACGTGTCTGTCTTGTCTGAGCTGGCCCTTTTATATGAGAGCATCATTCAGAGGCCTGGTTTGGGAGAAAAAGGAATACTGGCTTTTGTTATCTGAGTGCATTTGACATCTCCATCTAAAATACCTGTTATGGTCTGAAAGTTATAGAATGACTATTTCTCATTGACAGAATTTAACAGAAATGGCACATCTCAGCATCAGAAGAGGAAATAGGAAAGAGAGTGCTCAGAGAATAAAAGCAGAAGCGATAGAAAAGACAAGCCAGGGTAGGAACCAGAGGGAATAACATAAGGGTTCCAGACAAAGAGCAAGGAGATTTTTCATCCTAAAGTTCGGAGTGCCTGCCTAGATAAAATGTGCTGATATTGAATGATTTAGAAACGGGAAAGTTTACATTTGTGCTACAGTTTTATCTTAAAATATATAACTGTTTTTTTTTCCTCAACACAGGACTACTCAAACTATCCATACCTACATGACAGGCAAGACTATTCATTGCAGATGAGTGTGAATATGGTGGATATAGTCCTATAGGCTAGTGAAGGATGCAGATAAGGCCTGGCAGGGAAGTTTCCGACTGGGGCTGTGGGGCAATGGCTGACTCTTTCCCAAGGGAAAGAGGAAAGAGGCATGAACAATGACCACGATAACCATATGGAATGGAGAGAGTACTGTAGCTTTGAGGCATTGGGCTCTATAGCTGAGCAGTGGAAGTTGGGCAATGCTGACAACTGAGGCAAGGTAGGTAATTTCCATTTCACAAATGCAGAAACAGGAGAGTGGGATAGGTTGAGCTGCTTGTTGGTTCATTCAATGTCAAACCATGCAAGGGTCCAAGAATCATCATAACACTTTTCTTGTGACATTTTTACAGAAGACCTGCTTCCTTCTGTGTAGTATCCAGACTGACCTTGAGACTGGGGAGGGTAGAGCAATCATTTCTGAGAAGAAAATGAAATACAACCAAGTCCATGGCCCATTGATGGTTCTGATGTAGACTCCCAAATTTATAATCAGGTGTTCTAGACTCAAGTTCTGGCCCTGATATTGTTGTGGGCAAGTCACTGAAAGTCACTGAGATTTAGCTTCTTTATCTGTCATATCAGCTGTTACAACATACATATGCGCACACACACACACACACACACACACACACACATTTTCATAATTAATGTTAACATTAGGGAAGAGGGTGGCATGGAAAGTTGACAACAAGAGCTAAGTACTGGGAATAACAGTGTAAGTTTCTAGGAACAAAAATATGAGCCTCAGTCGGTTAAGCAGCTAACACTTGATTTCTGCTCAGGTCATGATCTCATGTTTCATGAGATGGAACAGCATGTCAGGCTCAGCGCTGGCAGCACAGAGCCTGTTTGGGATTCTCTTTGCCCCTCCTTCCTGCCCCCACCATCTCTGAAAATAAAGAAACATTTAAAGAAAGAATACGAGTTGTCTACTCCTATTCATTTCATTTCATTCTTCAGCAGGAAATATTCCCTCAAGTTCCAAACCCAAGTCAGAGTCTTCCCCAAGCTTCTACATCACCTGCATGCTTGGCAGGCTTGGCACACCCTGCTTTATATTTGAGTGCGTTCTCTCCATGTTATCCTCCTTGGCAGTATTGGTCTTCTTGAAAGAAAGCATTTCGTTCAGTTCATCTCTATAACCCACGGGCCTAGCACAGAGTGTAGAGTTAGCACTTGGCCCTTTTGGTATGAATTCTATTGAACTGTAAGCTCATCAAGGAAATTTATGAAAACAGACTTCAGAAGAAGGTGGAAGTCTAACCTGCCCACTATTTTACCCAGGTAGACAGAACTATAATTGAAGTAACAAAGACTAAAGAGGTCAGCACATTGTCTCTGATGGCAGTGCTGAGTGGGACCAGGAGCTGTGGGAATAGCCAAGCATACTTCAGGTCATTAATCAATCACATGAGAGTGCTGACTTTGTGTGTCATCTCTTTACATGGTTTTCAGTGTGTCAGAGATAACCTAGAGTTTTCTAGTTGGACGACCATTGACTTTGGAGAATTTTATAGTGATGATTTCCTTTTCATGAGAGTGATTTGGGTGATTAACATATCCTGTCAAAAATAGGTGCGCCTCCTCTCCGGAGTTCAGCTTCTAGAAGTAACTCCTGTCATTTTCAGGAAAGACTCCTCTGTGCCAGCTTTTATCTGGCCTTTCAGCAAGGCTGAAACGTTACAGGCTGTCAGTCACATAGGGTTGGACAATTTGTGCTTCTCTCTGTTTTCACTTTGGATTTCCATTTTCATTTCTCTAGTATAGTTTTTGCCGTAATGGAGTGGCTGGTGACTGATAGAGCAAGGAAGCAGGAGTCTTGTACATCAGTTGAATCAGAGCCACCTGGTGCCTGCCTGGTATATTTCAAGTAAGCCACACACAGCATTCTTTGGGACCTACTGTTCCTCAAGACACGGGGCTTAGTGAGGGGACAGCAGGGTCTAAAGAAATGTCCATGTCATATGAAATTCAGAGACGTTGTTCTCCAGGTAACTTTTTTGTTTTATTGCTTTGTATTCTTCTTGCTGGGTTTTTTAAATTTTTTTTTGTTTTTGTTTTGTTGTTGTTGTTTTTTAAAGAGGGATTTTTGTGTGTATATATATAGCTGGAGATGGAGGTAGGTGAGGAATACTGGAAATGCAGAATCTCAAGAATCAAAGGGACGTTCAAAGCTATAAAGGACAAAAACCCATCCTATTTTGGATCTCCTCAACAACGTTCCTTTCAAAAGTTCTCCCTTTCTCTCCCTACGTGTATCCAGGACAGGGAATCCATCACTCAACAATGCACACACGATCTCCAGGCATCTTTGATCAGCAAAAAAGTATCCATATCTTTCTCTCACTTCTACCCGCTACATATGTAGCCTTTTTGATGACGCAGAGATCTGATTCCCCTGTGTCTTTTCTATGTGAAACATTGCTTATGTGACGTGGCTTTGGTTTCCTTCAAGGCGCAGTTCATTTCCCTCTGACTGTTTTCCAGGTGCTCTTGAAGGTCACACTTCCCAATGTCACGAAGTGTTCTGACATCTCACTGCCGTTATGTCTTTCACTAGGATCTCAAGTAGTAACCCATCAGAATTAGTGTGGTTTATGCCTAGGAACCCTGTGGTTTGATCAATTATAGCATCTGTTTGTCCCATGGAACTGTTGTTAGTTTGTTTCTTTGAGCTGCCTTTGTGTATGGGCTGTAGGTCACTTGACAGTGATGGTAATGTTGACTTTAATTATGGTAAGTACTATTGCAGGATTTTGTTCACTCTCTGTTACTGCTGTTACACAGTATTGCTGTAGCTGTCTAGCAGGGCTGGGGGCATGACCAGATGTTAGGAGTTGGATGAGAAGAAAGTCACTAGAAGATACGGGAAGGCAGGTGAACCAGGCAGAGAGAAGTCCATAGGAGTCATTGTATCTTGGAGAACAGAAGGGGTTTTTTTGTTTTGTTTTGTTCTCTTTGTTTTCTTTTTCTTTTCTTTTAATGTTGAGACCACTAATGATGTGAGTTTAGGTTCCATCATGCCAACTTTGGCCACTAGGAGGTATAGATCCAAAGAGATAAGGTCTAAACATCAGGAGGAAAATCAGCCAGGTTAGGAGTTCAAATGGGATAAAGGTTATAATATGTAAACTATAATATGCTGGACAAATCTCAGCTGATTGTTTATTTCCTGAGACTGAAGACCCAGGAAATGTATCTGGGAAACCAGAAGGCCTGGAATTACTAATTATCATTCTCAGAACATGTTATTTGTTATTCCCAACACTGTGTACATTTCCTAGCATATAATAGGTATTTTATAAGCAATATGTACTGCATCTTTTTAAAAACTCCTAGTCTTAATTCATTCTTTCTTTCTTTCTTTCTTTCTTTCTTTCTTTCTTTCTTTCTTTCTTTCTTTCTTCCCAATTAGGTGGTATGGATATGCCCAGAATGACTTAAAAAATAACCATGAGGTGGGAATGTGTTTGATTTTTTTTAAACTAATATATATTCAATTTCTCTAGGGCTCCTGTCACATGATAAAAGTATAAATTTGCTTTTTGTCCCTGTTTTCTAGCATAGAGATCCTAAAACCCTTGGAATTTCCTGTGTGAGGAGAGTCTTTTGTTATTCATAAAGAGCCCCTTTGGAACACACCTGAATCAATGCTAATGAGGCTAGTCAGGGTGAAACCCCCAGATAGCTTCAGGATATTGGCTAGGCAGATGAAAGACCAAAAGCAAGGTTGTAGAGTGAGAACTGTCAGCCTCTGTCTCCACTCAGAACTCTAGGCAGAGGAGGGGAGCTGGAAATTGGGTTATAAAAAGTCTTGAAGTCCAGAGAGCTTCCGGTTTGGTAAGTACACTGAGGTGCTGGGAGGGTAGAATACCTAGAGAGGGCATCAAAGCTCCGTGGACACCCCTCCATCCCATTCATTGCCCTATGCATCTCCTCGATTTGGCTATTCCTGAGCTGTATTCTTTATGATAGAGCAGTAAGTATAACTGAAATGGTTTCTTGAAATCTAGGAATCATCCTAGCAAATTATTTAACCTGAACGAGGGTCATGAGAACCCTTGAAGTTGTTTCCAGGTTGGATGGAAGTGTGAGTATCCTCAGGACAAACTTGTGCCTGGTGCCTGAAAAGAGGGCAGTCTTGTGGGATTGAGCCCTCAAGCCTGTGGAGTCTGATGCTAACTCCTAGTACTGCTGGAACAGGTCTGAATTGTGACACACCCTGTTGGTGTCAGTGAATCAGAGAGCCGTAATAAAGTATAGGAGAAAAATAGTCTTTGTAGGACTCGAAGACCTAGGATCTACCCCTAGCTTTGCCACTAACCTCGATTGTGACACTTGTCACCAAGAGAGTTACATTCTAGAGAGAGAGAGAGAGGAGGGGAGGGGAGGGGGGAGGGGAGGGGAGGGGAGGAGAGGCGAGGAGAGGAGAGGGAGCGTTAAACCCTAATATAAGCTAGAACATAATGAGTATTAGGGATATGAGGCAGGCACTGACTAGAAAAATATTTTTTTCTGAGAAATATAGACCTTATTCAATACTTAACTACCAGTTGCTTGACTTTGATTATTTCACTCATTTGCTCATAAACCTTTTATGACTCCATCTAGCATTAATGCTGAGCACCTCAATTTGGCTTTAATACTGAGTACCTCAACTTGGCTTAAAAAAACCCTGCCATTTTAGCACTTACCTGCTTTTTCAGCCTCGTGTGTAGCTCTTTTAGGTGTATGTGAATCTGAAATTGCAACATCTACTGGCATGATGGGAAGTATGATGACTCCATACACTGGTTCCCTCATGTACAAAAACAGTGGCCTAGTATACAGCTAATACTCAATGTGTCCCTCACACGTATTATATATTCTGAATCACAGCTTTCACGTCTATATTTGGGATACTGTTGAGATGACTTGTGTCCCCCCCCTTTCCAAATTCATAAATTGAAGTCCTAACTCCCAGTACCTCAGAATGTGACCTTATTTGGAAATAGGGTCATTGTAAATTTAACTAATTAAGACTTAATAAGGGAGCAGCATGGGCCCCCAATCCAAAAGAACTGGTGTCTTCATAAAAGGGAGAAATTTGGACACAGACAAAAGCACTGGGAGAACATCATTTGAAGATGAAGGCAGATATCAAGGTGATACTTTAAAAAGCCACAGAACACCAAAAATTCCCAGCCAACCACAGGAAGCTAGGAAAGAGACCTGGGGACAGATTTCCTCTCATAGCCCTCACAAGGAACAAACCCTGTCCATACCTTGATCTTGGATTTCTAACCTCCAGAACTGTGACAGTAAATTCTTGCAGTTTTAGCCACTCAGTTTGTGATACTTTGTTATAGCAGCCCTAGGAAACTAATACAGATACAGTATTATATTCATAGGCTTGATTTTTTGTTAAGAGATTTAAAGAGATAAATATGAAAATAAAGAACTTGGTATAGAGTCAGACACAGAGTAACTGGTCAGTATAAACATCCTGAATAAATAAATAAATAAATACATGGACAAATTAATTTAAAAGTTTCCATTGTAGGGTGCCTGGATGGCTCAGGTGATTAAGTGCCCCACTCTTGATTTCAGTTCAGGTCATGATCTCATGGTTCATGAGATTGAGTCCCGTGTTGGGCTCTGTGCTGGCAACGTGGAGCCTGCTTGGGATTCTCTCTCTCTCTCTCTCTCTCTCTCTCTCTGCTCTTCCCCCTTCTCTCTCTAAATAAATAAATAAAAACATTAAAAAAATAAAAATAAATAAAATTTAAAAAAGTTTTCATTGCATCTCCACAATTATTAGGGAGAACAGAGATGTTGATCTCAAGGAGAAACAATAATCATAAAAGTCAGAGTCCATCCCTGGAGGCTAGGAGGGTTTGATATTTGCTTTTCTATCCTCTTCTGAAGTGTCCATGCTCCAAGATCAGTGCCTGTGATGTTGTCTTTTGTTGCTTTGTATTTTGAAGAGATTATGCAAGGAAAGCCAGCTTTGATTTGGAAAGTGAGAGGGTGAGTTCCATTATCTATCTAGTTATATTTGTCCTTTTTATCCACCTTATCTGTTCTATCTGTGGAATCCTAGACAAGGCATCTGTAGTTAGCAGGGGAAATAAGGAATTTACAAAAGGCACTGGATCTCTGCAAATGTGGCCCATTTAAATACATCCATCCTGAGAGTCTGTACTCATCATCTTGTAAAAATCGAAGTGTTCAAAGAAAGACATGAATGTTGACACCTAAGAGCAAAGACTTCAGCTTGCACATAAAGTCATCAATGTCTTTAGCAATGACACAGAATATCTGTTATTGAGAGTATGGGAACATGGACTTGCCGGTGTTTAAGTTGGATCAGATTTTCAGTAGAGCAAATAGGGAGTATATATCAAAACCATAATAATGTGTATGTTTTATAAAATCAGCAATTCTATTTTATTTACTTTTAATTATTTTTTAAGATTTTATTTTTTAATAATCTCTACATCCAACCTGGGGCTCAGACTTAACAACCTGTAGATAAGAGTCATGCTCCACCAACTGAGCCAGCCAGGTGCCCTAACAATTCCATCTTAAAGAGTTGATCTTAAGGATATTGGATGTGAACAAAAATATCGTCAAGGATGTTTATTGCAATGTTGTTTATAAAAGCAAGATTGAAATTCATTTAAATCATTAAGGGTTGAGGTTAGACTAGTTAATTAAACCAGTTGTTAGATTATTAAAAGTCATAAAATGGATTTATATGTAGATATTGAGAATTACATGGTAAAAGGATAATCAATTAACTTAACTTGTGAGGCACCTTCCAGACAGAGCTCTCCCTCAGAACTGAAGGACAGATTTTCCAACCGCTGGGAAGCTTGGCTAGCTGACAATGCTTTGCTGACAATCTCACCAATCTCGCTGTCCGATCTCACCAAGAATTGCCTCAGTTGTAAAGAACAGCCTCCCTCCCAAACTCTCACCACCTTCTGGGGCCAGCTTTCATCCAATACTGACCCATATGGGGGAAGAAAGGGCTACCCCTCCTCATTCCAACTTGGAACCACCCTGAAGGGTAGTTTTTGAACTCTATCTATCTATCTATCTATCTATCTATCTATCTATCTATCTTTTAAAAATTAGATTGGGACGCCTGGGTGGCTCCGTTTGTTAAGCATCTGATTTGGGCTCAGGTCATGATCTCACGGTTTGTGGGTTTGATCCCCACATCAGGCTCTGTGCTGATAGCTTGGAGCCCGGAGCCTGGTTCAGATTCTGTCTTCCTGTTTCTCTGCCCCTCCCCTGCTTGCGCTCTCTCTCTCTGTCTCAAAAATAAACATTAAAAAATTTAAAAATTACATTTTATTCCACAACATTTAAGAGTAGGACATGTTACAGTCTTGTATTTCTCTAAATAAAATTAAGCTCACTGCAATACCCACTTGCATCACTGGTGCTAAATCCATTCTTAGACACTACTGAGTGGCATCCATGAGGCACTTACAGGAACCTTAGAATTAATGCGCTGCCATGATCTGAGGGAGGTATTGCCTCCTTATACCATTTTAGAGATGCTCACAACTAGCCCATTTCTTCTTTCCAAAGTCAGTGGCTCCATATACTAAGCAGGAAGATATTTTACTGCAGCTCCTAAAACCATGACTCTTGATATGAGCACCCTCCTGCATCTTTACACTACTGTCTGAGAGGTCCTGCCACAGCTTCTAGGATCTCTGCAGGAAGAGTATGCTAATCCTTGACAGGAAGAGTTAAAAATCTTCTCCTCAGCCCCTAGGCATCTTACCGTCCAAGGTTGGGACATCTTGCATGCTCTCAACTCCAAGTACTATCTTTAGGTTTCCAACTGCCTGATACAGTCTTCCTCATGGAGTCTGAAATCCCTGTTTCCTGGGGGTGTACGGGAAGGGAGAATGTGAGAGGGAGCAGCTCATATCTGAAGAGACAAAATTCTGACTTTTCTTTCTTTGGAAAAACATATGCCAAAATCAGTTCTGTCCATAATAACCAATTATTTAATCAGCTTCTTACAGTGCTGGATCTCAACAGTCACATGACCTTGGGATCAGCTCTTTCCTTTCCTAGGACCAAGAGCAACTTGCTTACATCTTTCTGCTTCACTCTCCTTATCAATAAAGTGGAGATGTAAAATATGACCTAATATTACCTCCCCACAAGTAGCCATTGCAGATTGGGAGTTCCCCTGGGAAGCCAACTGGGACAGAGGTTAGCTTGCAAAACTTTACTGAGGATTTTTATCTGGACCAGCACCAGCAGAGAAAAGATGGCAGCTGGCTTGAGCAGTGGGAGAAGTTAAAACAAAATCACCCCCAAGAAGAGTTCAAAAACTACCCTTCAGGGTGGTTCCAAGTTGGAATGAGGAGGGGTAGCCCTTTCTTCCCCCATATGGGTCAGTATTGGATGAAAGCTGGCCCCAGAAGGTGGTGAGAGTTTGGGAGGGAGGCTGTTCTTTACAACTGAGGCAATTCTTGGTGAGATCGGACAGCGAGATTGGTGAGATTGTCAGCAAAGCATTGTCAGCTAGCCAAGCTTCCCAGCGGTTGGAAAATCTGTCCTTCAGTTCTGAGGGAGAGCTCTGGAAGGTGCCTCACAACATCTATGACAGTAGTTAAATAATACAACATTTACAAAGAAAAATAGTGCCCAGGACATTTCAAGAGCTCCATAAACATTAGCATATATTTGCTTCTGTTTTATTAACATTCCTGGAATTACATATACTAAAGTGTCAGTGGGGTTTAACTTGGTGATAGGACCATGGCTGCTTGCCTTTTTTTCTTTGTGTTGCTCTGTGCTTTCAATTTCACAGTACTCGGTGGTCCTGGGCCACCTTCCAACTGCCTGATAAAGATACAGGTGGATGTCAGACTTACTGAGTAGCCGAGCTGCCTCCTATGAAGTAAGAGGAGCAACACACACATCCTACTCTTATTTCTTTACATTACTTTTGTTACTCTTAACTCCTCTGTCCAAACACAGCCCCCTAACACCTTACAAAATTTAGACTTTCAGAAGTACCTCATAAATGTCTACTGACAGTATCATCTCATGTACTTCTTCCATACATTTCTTTCTCCATTCATCTGGTAGCTCATGTATCCATTTATTCACGTATCCATACAATTATTTAGTAATCACCTATGAAATTAATAGGGCCATACATTATTCTTAGGGCACAGCCACTGCTAACAGTAGTAGCTTTAGGTTGATACGATGACACTTCCAGACATCACTTGGGTAGATCAATCAAGCTTGAATTATCTAAAGTATATTAAATAGAAAAAAAAAAAAGATAGTGTAGTCAAGATGGTAGAGGAATCAGCAGTGTTCTACAGGAGAGGAAGAAGTGCATGTTTTGGAACTGGAGAATCCTGGCTTGGAGGATGCTCAGCTGCACATGATAATATCTGAGCAAGTGAAGGTCATCTCAAAGCTATAGAAGGTTCAATTATGACCCACCATACCCCATACCTATATATATATATATATATATATATATATATATATATATATATATGTGTGTGTGTGTGTGTGTGTGTGTGTGTGTGTGTGTGTGTGTGTAACCACAGCAATTCTGTGCTGGGGTCACTTCCTGTTGGCCAATGACAGTTTATCAAATTTGGGGCAATATAATATGTAGCATGGCTAACAGAATATAGTATAGCATTGTATCCTCAGCCTTGATAATAGCTCCCATTTCTTACCCTCATCCTTCTCGGGCTGACAGCACTGCTCTAAGCACATTCCTAAACTTTGATCTGGAGAACTAGAACAGGAGTCAGCTACCCAAGAACCTATGGGGGTTATGATAATAGGCCCTAGCCCAGTTATAGGGCACATCTTTTAGAGTAGCCAGTAAGACTTAAGATACCCAGTCTTTTTGATCTAGTAGAGGATATAGAACATAGGCAAAATTATATAAACAACATCAAAACAAAGTATTAAAAGTGACCTTGAAGTGTGGTAAGTCCTGGAGTTAAAAACAAAAACAAGGGTGCCTGGGTGGCTCAGTGGGTTAAGCATCCGACTCTTGATTTCAGCTCAGGTCATTATCTCACCGTATGTGAGTTGGAGCCTCACATCAGGCTCTGAGCTGACAGTATGGAGCCTGCTTTTGGAGTTCTCTCTCTCTGCTTCTCCTCCACTGTCTCTCTCTCTCTCTCTCAAAATAAATAGTAAAAAAGTACTTTGTTAAAAAAAAATTAGCCTTTTGCAACAACATGGATAGACCTTGAAGGTATGCTAAGTGAAGGAAGTCTGACAGAAAAAGACAAATACTACATATCTCACTCGTGTGGAATCTAAAACCAACCAACAAAGCAAAAGAGAGAAGACTTGTGGTTATCAGAAGTAGGGAGTGGGAGGCAGTGGAAAGTGGAGGAAAGTAGTCAAAAAGGACACACTTCTAATTATAAGACAAATAAGTACTAGGGATATAATATACAACATGATAACTACAGCTAACAATGCTGTATGCTATTAATAAACAAAAAAGGAGAAAGTTGATTTAAAAAGTAAGTCCTAACATTATTTTCCCTTTTTTCTTTCTTTCCTTCCTTCCTTTTCTCCCCTTCCTTCCTTCCTTCCTTCCTTCCTTCCTTCCTTCCTTCCTTCCTTCCTTCCTTTCTTCTTCCCTTCCCTTTTCTTTCTTTTTTCTTTCTTTCTTTTTTTTTCTTTCTTTCTTTCTTTCTTTCTTTCTTTCTTTCTTTCTTTCTTTCTTTCTTCTTTCTTTCTTTCTTTCTTTCTTTCTTTCTTTCTTTCTTTCTTTCTCTTTCTTTCTTTCTTTCTTTCTTTCTTTCTTTCTTTCTTTCTTTCTTTCTTTCTCTTTCCTTCCTTCCTTCCTTCCTTCCTTCCTTCCTTCCTTCCTTCCTTCCTTTAATTTCTATATGAGAAGATAGATGTTAGCTGAACCTATTATGGTAATCATTTTTCCAATATATGTAAATTGAGCCATCGTGCTGTATGCCTTAAATTTATACTGTGATGTATGACAATTATTTCTCAATAAAACTGGGGAAAATGTTTTTTAAAAAGGAGAAAACTTGGCAGCTCAATGTGATAAACTAGAGAAGGGTCAGTAAGAACTTAAAGGAGATGGTGACATACTGGTTGGCTCTTCAGTGTGCGGCTGAAGGGGAGAGAATATTGCTAACAAAGCTAATGACATGAACCAGCAAAGAAAAGCATGTGCCACCTATAAACATTTTAGAAGACCCAAACTGTATGTTAGATGGCCTCATAATCTTTAAAATGTGAGGAACCATAGTATTAATTATTATTGCTATCTACTGACACTCATTTTATTTGTGGGGCAAGAGTTTTGTGTCCCTTTTCCTAGGAAACATCCAGAACAACATGTCTTGTTTTTCTCTTAGACACGTACATACCAGTCATCTTTCTGATACCATGTCAATAGTCCTTCCTAAGCCCATTTGACCTCTTCAGATTGCATTGCTGGCTTTCTTAAGCATTAAATAACTGGAGAGGAACCACTGGTTGAGGTCAAATCATTTATCAGGATCGATTGCTTTGACTGACTCTGGGTAGATGTGGTACACTTTCCATATTGAAAGGTCAGAGTCTGTCAACTAGCAGGAAATGCTCAAGCTCAAATAATGCATAACAGGCTAACACAAAATGTTGATTGCATTATCCAGGGGCCATCTTGAAACATCCTCATTCTTTTAGGTCTAAAATAGCCACTAGATGGCACTGCTATTTCAAAATGGATTAAAGGTAAACAATGGAAGCACCATCACCATCTTCAGGCCCCCCTCTTTATCCCCATCTTGTTAATGTATACATTATGCACTGGACCCAGGTATCTGTTATTTATCTCTTATCTGTTAGTTTTCACATATAAAATGCAGAGGTAGTAATAACACTTACTTGGTGTTCTCGTGAGGGTCATATTCAATAATGGATAGTAACATTCTGTATGGATACTAAGGTATTGTGTGGACAAAGGATGGAAATATTGAAAACTCCCTAACTTGTCTATCTCAAAAGCCCAACTGAGAAAAATAAAAGGTATTTACAGGAGCTTATCTAAGTATCGCATTATGTATCTCTATCTCTAAGCTGTTTTAATGCTAGGTATATTTCTGGTCTTTAGCAAACATCAGAAGAAAAATCCATATGCATTTGTTATAAAATATATTGAAAACATTCTTCATTGTTTTACCTACTGACCTCTTATGTAACATCTCAGGAGATAAATTTCTATTAGAATTGAGTATAAGGAAAATGATAAAGAACTGGTCTACTATGTTTTACCAGATAGTAAGAGATTATATAATATATTATCTATCACCTTGATTACCAGGAGCCTCAGAACCATTCATCCCTGTAACAACCCTCCTGGTTAGAGTATCTTGATTCTTCTTTCTTGCGGCTTGGGGATCTATTTCTTTTCCAGAAAACTTAACATTTATTTGGCTTTTGTTTTTAATGGTCTATCTCAAATCCTTTATGGAAGGGGTTAGAATAATGACAAGTAAACTATGATAAAACATTTAAAAAGTATTTTAAAATGCCTTAATTCTTCAACCCAGTAAAAGTCACTATAGATTCATTTTCTTTTTGCAGGATACCTTTTGGGTTTTGAAAACAAAAGAGAACACAGCCTTTAATTAGATATTAATGTTGTCAGAGAGACAAAGTGTACCATATATTGTTAAATTGTTTTGCATGGCATAATTTGATTTAGTGCTAAGGTGATTTTGAGAATATCGCAAAAGACTCAGAGATCCTTGGGCCAGAAAGATCTGGAATGGCTTCATGCAGATGGCTTAAGAATGTTCTCAGGGTTGGGGAGTATTTAAATAGGGCAAAGAAAAGATGGGAAAAGAGGTAAGAACCGACTTGGTATCCAGGGAACAATTAATCTGGCTTTAGCAAAGGGTTTTTTGAATAGTCTGAGCATTGCAATTAAGATTCTTAAGGCTTGAGTACAAGGCTTAGGAATTACTGTTCCTTATAATATAAATGTAACTTGTGTAAAATGCAGGCTAAAGTGGGTAGCTTCTCATAATCCATGGACCTTTAAGTGGAGCACCTACCTACCAAACTGATTGCCGATTCTTAAGTACCCCCAGGCTGCTCCTTAGGCTCCACAAATAATTGAAAGACCAGGTAATCAAAAGTGATCAGTATGTAGAAGACATCTACAGCAAAACTCCTGGAAACTGTTTTGAATTTACCTTTGATGAAGTCCAATTTAGTTGAACACTGACCATTCAAAATATTCCTGTTTTTATGGGATGTGTGTTTGTGTTGTGCCCAGGTTGGTATCCTTCAAAATCAAGCCAAAATTCATGTTCTCACTTGTCGGGAGCCTTGTTTTGTTTTGTTTTCTTTTGTTCTTGTTTGTTTGCTTGTTTTTGCCTTGGTACTGTTCTAAGGAGTTCAAAAAAGTAAATTGTTTATGGAATTTTTTTTTCTTTTAAATTTATTCTCTCTCCCCCTCTCTCTCTCTCTCTCGTACCCTCCCTCCCCTCCCTTTCTCTCTCTCCCTCTCTCTCTCTCTCTGAGTGGGAAAACATTAGGTATCAGTAAACTGATTTAATGTATTAGAGCAATTGATCATGTTATCTGTTCAATGCATACAGTTCCTCAGATATCTGAAATAATTATACCTGTTTTCCTTAAGGTAAACAGGCTTCATCAAGTATGCCTTATGTGACATCGCTTTGAGCTGCAGCCCTCATAGCTATTCCTAGACACCCATTAATTTTCTCTGAACACATTCCTATTGCCATATATATATATATATATATATATATATATATATATATATATACACACACACTCTTTTTAAAGTATAGAAGTCAGATCTGACTACAAAAGAAAGCAGGGTCACCCCCCCATTATTCTAGTTATTATTTATTCACATTCATTCATTCAATAAATATTTATTAAGAACCTATTATATGCCAGGCATTTCACCTAACAGATAACTGTGTTTCTTCCATGGAGCATACAACCTGAGTGAAAGAACGATGTGAAACAGAGAATTGTGCATGCAATGACAGTTATGTGAAGGCTGCTCTGAGAGGACAGAAGAGCTGAAAATGTGGAGGTCAGAGTTGTCTTCCTTAAGGAAATTATCTTAAAGCTGAGACCAAAAGAATGAATGAGTTGAAATGATGAAGACCAAAGGAGGAAAAACAATCTAGTTCTCTGGGATGGAGTAAGCTGTTCAACTTTCTGTGCCTCAGTTTCCACATCTGTGTTATTACTGTATAATAGTAAAACCTGTCACAGAGAGTTGTGGGAAATAAATGAGGTAAAGGAGTCAGAAGAGGACCAGTTTGATGATGATGATGGCAAAAACTATCATTCTAAGAAGAGAGAATGGCTGTTGGGAAGGCCCTAAAGGGAGGCACATGTTGAGCTTGGTCAAGAAGTTGAATGGAGAGCAAGGTGTCTGGAGCCCGGAGAATGAGGGTGGGGTTAGTAGCCCACAGTGGAAGAGTGGGAAGAGAAGCCATCTGGACCCACATGAACCAGAGCAGAGGCTTTTTGGAAGTGGGTCCTGCCCTTGACAGAATGGAGCCTACTATTGAAGAGAGTGCTCAGCAAACCCCCATTTTCCCCAGCCTGCCCTTGGCTTCTCTTGCTTTGTACATAACCTGGTTGTAATGCGAATGCTGTTAAGTGGCTTTGTGATTTTGATTTGGTGATTTCGCTTCCTTTCCTGTTAATTTGTTCCTTAATTGGGGGTGAGGCCTAAACCATACAAAACAGTCCTTGCCCTCTTTCCCCTTAGAATTCCTGTCAGTCTTTTTGTGCCTGGGTGTTGTTGGTGTTTCGGTTCCTCTGCCTTCTCCAAGCTCAGCTATACACAGTTAACTCCTTTAATCTTGTCTCACCCAGTTAGTCCCATTTTCTTAATCATTTTTGTTCCTCCTCTCACTATTCCCTTGAAAATTGCTTTATCTCATGGTCAATTTATCACATAGCCATCTAATTTTTACCAGGCACATAAACCCCTCAGTGGAAATAGCACTGAGAAGCATTTTTGCTCTCAGTGAAGTTCCCGCTTTCCTGAGTATATTGCTCACTCTTGCCTTATAGTTCGGTTTATATACATAGCTCAAAAAGTTGAGGGCAATTAGGATGGCTGTGTGCGAATGACTGTGCCATCTTGACTATTCAGTCTGAGGGAAAGAGGGACTTATGCAGAAAGTAGAGCTCTAAAAGAAACCCGGACTGTGCTATTAGACAGACCCACCTAAGAGCTATGCAACCGACTCAGCCTCTCTGAGCTCTAGCGTCTTCTGTATTAGGTGGTGTCCATGCAAGTAGTTCCAGCATCAGACTAGCAGGGTATAAATCTCCATTCTGTCCCCCGCCAGTGCTGTGACCTCATCTACCTGAATAGCCCTTTGTTTTTCTTATATACAAAATGAGGATAATGGCGGGTACTTCCATGATGGGGATGTTGTGAAGATAAACTACAAAGACCTCAGAGCCTTGCAGGAGGTGAAAGCTCAGTTAAATGTTCCAATTATTTTCTGTAAAATGGGTTCTAAAAACCTACCTCACAAGGTCATTGTAAATCACCTATTTTTAAATTCCATCAAAGTTACTAAAAGTGATCTTTCTGTCTTCCACATATATTTGTTTTCATGAATATACCTTGTAGAGTTACATTAAAAAAAAAAAAAAAAAAAAAAGGACAGGGGCTCCAGTCAGTTAAACGATTTCAGCTCAGGTCACGATCTCGTGGTTCAGGAGTTCAAGCCCCATGTCCTCAGGCTCTTTGCTGAGGGTGCAGAGTCTACTTGGAATTTTCTGTCTCGCTCTCTCTTTGTGCCTTCCCTGCTCATCCTTGATCTCTCTCTCCCTCAAAAATAAATAAATAAATAAATAAATAATAATAATAATAAAAGACAATCATCAGATGACTAATGGAAGATACAAATGAGTACTTAACCATGTCTTTGGAGGAATGATGGCTTTCTAAGGTTTGGAGCAATAAAAGAAACCACCAAGGAAAGGACTGACATACTCAGTTACATACAATTTAAAAATGTATGCACAATGAGAAAAATGCCATACCAAATAAAAAACAAGAGATTGAGAAAAATATTTCCCTAGATATGCCAAAGGAAATTGTTATAAAACTTAAAGGAACTGGTATATGTGCAAATGCATAGCTAACTATGAGACAAAATAAACAATGTTATTAAAAATTATGCTACAGTGTATTGAGCAATGAGTTCTTATGCACTAGGTATGTGGATTTATACCATTCTCAACCCAAGTAGGACCACCCAGCACCTTAAGATCCCTCTAATTCCATGGTTTGGGATGATCAAAGCCTTAATTAATGGGAGAAATCCCAGAAGTCTTGTGTCATCCGTTTCCTCATAGCTCCTTACTAAATTCTGAGCACCTGAGTTTCCCTGGGCTTCTCTTTATAGTGTCCCATGTCAAACACAGTCCTCCTCCCTAAAAATGAATTCACTCCACAAATGTTTTGAACATAGAAACTTTAAGGAGACTTCGGGGTGTCACAGGAGGAAACAGGATGTCACTGTAAAGTGTTTGCCATCTTTTTACCCCTACGCCCGTCACTCTCCTCTTGTTCTCAGGAGTGAATTCCTTATCTTACAAGGGATGGTTTCTTTTCTTTCTTTAAAGCATTGAAGCCCACCTCAAGTGGGCTTATTATGGCAATTTCTGAACAAAGGAGGCCCTCTTCCTAAGGTAATTCTTATATTAGCCTCTAAGAGGATTAAATTTTCTCAATTTAATTATGTATATTATTTCAAATCCTCACAAAATACTTGTAACTTATGGCCATTCTTGTATCTGGTGCATGAAGAAATGGAGACAAAGGGAAATGAAGCACCTCCTCAAAATTAGAAATCAGTAGGTGGCCATGTGGCCTTAATAATAATTAAAGCAGGGGCGTCTGGGTGGTTCAGTTGGTTAAGCGTCCGACTTCAACTCAGGCCATGATCTAGCAGTTTGTGAATTCCAGCCCTGCGTCAGGCTCTGTGCTGACAGCTCAGAGCCTGGAGCCTGCCTAGGATTCTGTGTCTCCTTCTCTCTTTGCTCCTCTCTGGCTCATGCTCTGTCTCTCTCTCTCTCTCGGTCAAAAATAAATAAACATTAAAACAAAATTTTTTTAAGAATAAAAAAATAATTTATCTTTGCAGAATTTATTGTAATTTATTGTACATAATATATATAAATGTATTTAAATGTATTTTATTTTATTTTCAAATTTTTTTTTATTTATTTTTGAGAGAGAAAGAGAGAGCGCACAAGAGTGAGCAGGGAAGGGGTAGAGAGAGAGGGAAACGGAAGATCCGAAGTGAGCTCCACCTTGACAGCAGAGAGCCCAATATGGGGCTTGAACTCATGGACCAAGAGATCATGACCTGAGCCAAAGTTGAATGCTTAACTGACTGAGCCACCCAGGCACCCCTATTTAAATTTATAAATGAGGCAGATATGAGCCATACTGCCCATTGCAGCATAAATGTCTGATTACTGGGTAAATTAATTACTGTACATCAATGCAATGGAATATAATGTGGTCATTAAAATTTCAATTATGAACTATGTATTTACATGGGAAAATTTCTACCTGTAGTGTTAAGTAATAGAAATAAATGAACAGAGCATATATGTATTATTATTACTATTTTAAAAATATATATGCTTATGAACAAAGAATAATCATTGCAAAATATATGAAGTTAAATTGGTGAAAGATGAGTGATTTTTAACATGTCTATTTTAAAATTACTTTTGTGTTATAATTTTTTGTGCATACTAGAATAAAATCAGTAGACAATGCAGGGAATCAAAAGGAGGATGTGACATGCATTATTCATGGCCACTCTGGAAAAGGGATCTAGTCTTGGAGAGGAACCTAATGCCAAGACTGTACTGGGCATAGATGCTCTAAACCTCCACAAACCAACTTTTCTAGCCATCCTCCTTTACTCAGTGTTTCTCAATCATTCCCCTTCAGAGTGTCTTTCTTTGCCAAGAGTTATCAAGGGGAAACTGACAAGCTCCGCTCCCAATTTCCTTACGAATTGCTACTCTTCTGTGTCACCATTATCATGAAATGTGTCCTATCATTCGGATGTGTTGGGGATGGGGGAGAATGGAGAATCCCTGTAGAAAGCATTAAGTCATCTTATCCAGAAGAGTTCTTACGCAAACTGCATCTCTGCTCCACGTCCCACCATTGTCCGACTTTGAGTCATGAAATATCGTACATGTGAACTGTCTTCTCACATAGGTTGGGAGCTCCTTGAGGGCAGATAGGACCAAGATCTATTCATTTTGGTGTCGGCAAGTCACAGTGATTTGCTTAACTTGCTCCTCCAATTCTGGGTACTTTTTCCTCTCTTCACATTCTAAGGAAATCCTACTCAGTCTTTTAGCTCTGGTTGGAAGGGCACCTCTCTGTGAAGGTTCCCACATCTGGTCAGGCAGAGACAGGAGGTTCTGCTTCTTACTCACAGTAACAGTCTGCACACCCTTTGCTAGATTTCTGACAGTGAATGTTTCATTCTACAACGGCGATATTCTTATAGTTATTGCCAATTATACAGCTTATCCACATGGTAAATTCTTGAATATAACTACATAAAAAAGAGAGGGAAAGCCTTTACTTTCATCCCACCCCCTGCTGAGCACCATTTATATAAAGCATGTTCTATATATCTCTTGATATTACCAGTTATATAAACATTTTATTACACAAGGAGTCTTACCAAACATACTGTTCAGTAACATGGTTTTTTCTTTCCACACAAAAATATGCTGTAGATAATTATCCATGTCAATTCATATAGATTTAGCTTATTCTTATAAACAGATCTGTAATATTCCATAGGTGCATAATACTGTATTTAACTTTACATCATTGGGTATTGAATTCAGTTATTCAATTGTATCTGACTATTCTATTGTATTCAGTTATTCACTATTCGGAAATAATACTGCAGTGAACATTATTATATATACATCTTTCGTCACTTGTGTATTTTTTCTAGGACAAATGTCTAGAGATATAATTGCCATATAAGTCCATACACATATTTAAAATTTTATATACAACATTTTAATTAGCTAATAGAATTAACTAAATTAATTAATTTCACATTTTAATATATATTGCTGACCAGAAAGGGTGTGCCAGTTGAAACTCCCTCATGAGATTTTATTAAAGTCTTTGGTTTCTTTACCCTTACCAGCACTGACTATCTTTATATTATTGTTTAAGACTAGTTTTATAGAGAGTGGAGATGGTTATTTATCATCTTTTGATATCCAAATAGTTTTTTTAATACATATTAACATGTTGGCTAATGGAAGGCATTCTATTTCTAAAATAAATGTGAACATTTTAAAGTGCTAAATCATGAAGTAGATTCTATATTCTCTACGATGTATTTGAGAGAAGGTGCTAGGGACATTGGACCTACAGAGATGGCAGATGGAATTCTAATTCTGTGTCCTGTGACTGTACCCTGAGGCAGGGCATGCAAACTCTTGGAACCTTAGTCTCTTCTTCAGCAAAATGAGCACAATAGTCCCTCTAAAATTCCTATAATAGCATTAATATGAGGATTAAATTAAAAAATTGTATAAAATTTGGGGGCGCCTGGATGGCTTAGTTAAGCATTCAACTCTTGATTTGGGCTCAGGTCATGATCTCACAGTTCGTGAGATCAAGCCCTGCTGGAGCCTTCTTGGGTCTCTCTCTCTCTCTCTCTCTCTCTTTTCTGTTGCTCTCTCTGCCCCTTCCCCACTTGTGTGCACACACACACACACTCTCAATAAATAAACATTTTAAAAAATTGTATAAAATTTGCTACTCTGGCAAGACAACATTACTGTCAGCTCAGACTATCCCCATACCTACTGAATTAGAATGTGCATTTTAACGAGATCTCCAAATGATTCGTATCCAGTGTAAAGTTTGAGAAGCACAGATAGAAAACATTAAGTTCACCATGAGATACGAAACATGTAATCAATAATATGATGATGACAATGATGATGCTAATGTGATGTATACAAAGTAACCAGCATTTAATAAACCATAGTATAATTTTTATTAGCTTTTCAAATTTGGCTTTAAAATAATAATGTGGGCTTCTGCAAAATGCTGCCTTTCTTTAACGTATGCAAAAGTTCTATTTTGGGGTGTTAAGTGATGTGCTATGCAGTGGAGTGAATGTGATTTGCACTTGGCAATTCATTTGGGAGGCACTGGAGCATGGTCCTTGAGAATCAGAGAGGGCTGGATTAGAATCCTAGCTCTGCTTCTCATTAGCTGGCAGGTTCTGAGCAAATCACTTAATACCCTTGAGTTGCACTCTTTTCAGTCAGTTGTGCTGAGACTTTTAATAGTTTACTTGAACAATACCATGAACACAATTTGGCATATTTCAGGGGACAGGAATAATATCTACGGACAGTTGTGTGGTAAGTGCTGAACGGTGTTCTAAATGCCTTAAGTAGTTATTTAATTTACTCCCCTATGAAATCCTCTGGACTAAATATTTGTTATCATCCCCATTTTAGGGACAAGTAAATAGTCTCAGAGTTAGGTTATGTCACTTGCTTCAGTATATAAACCCAGATGGTCTGATGTCATGACCTAATCCATCCCCCCCTTCCCTTCCCTTCCCTCCCTCCCTCCCTCCCTCCCTCCCTCCCTCCCTCCCTCCCTCCTTTCTTTCTTTCTTTCTTTCTTTCTTTCTTTCTTTCTTTCTTTCTTTCTTTCTTTCTTTCTTTCTTTCTTTCTCCTTTTATAACACTCCCTTCAGAAAGTTATGCCTGAGCTGAGTTTTAGAAAAAAAAAAAAAAAAAAGTCTGCCCGGTGCCAATTCTGATTTAACATCTTCCAAGTAATTTTTTATTTGTCCTCTTATATTCCCTACATTTCTATTTTTCTCTCCTTTTTCTCTCTATGGAATTTATTCTTTGATCAACTGGTGATACCCAGGAGCTCAGTATGGCTTCATCAGTGATGCTGGCATATATGAAAAATCAATAAACTAAAGAATATTTTTTTGCTCCTCACTGTCTCATGTTTCATAGGGCTTAACTTAGTAGCTTTATATTTCCTTCACCTGTAGATAACAATAATTAGCATGTTCATGTGTTTAATAAGTATCAGGCACTGTTGTAAGCAATAACTACATTACCTCAGTCAGTCCCTATAGCAACTCAGTGATACAGGTACTATAGTTATCCCCAATTTACAGATGAAGAAACTAAGGCCAGAGAATATATGTTACTTGATCAAGGCTACACAGTTGATAAAGCTGAGATTCGAACCTAGAGAGCCTTACTGTAGAGTCTATGCTTTTAGCCATTATGCCTATTGCTTCCCTCGTGACTCCCAAAACAGTATCGAGAGACCAGTAGGAAGGTGCTAGAATCACCACTTTACATATAAGCCCAAATCCTCAGAGGAGTGTATGATTTGCAGGTCACCCAGATTGCTAGATGCAGAGTAGGGATTAAGATCCAGGTCTCCTGATAGAAGGCTAGCTGAATCAGAAAAGGCAACTCAGGAAACAACAGAGAAAGCCATGAAGGATTTTGAGTGGAAACTGAGATCTGCAACACCCCCAAAGAGAAGGGCCTTCTGGATTTTCCGTTGCATTTGATTTGTCAGTCATGAGTGAAATAATCATTTTCCTCCTTCCCAGCATGTCTGTTCTGCCACCAAACCATCAGTATGATCCTGCATCTGAAATCATGTTTCACTCTGAATTTGCAAAATAACGTGACTTTGTTTTTGTGTTACTTAATTCAGTGTCTCTGCTGCCTTTCTTAACAGTCTGTCCCGTCCCCTTTACATTGGCCCACTGAGACTGTGCTAAAGGAAAAAAAAATAGTCCTCCAATGAATCTAACAGCTTTCCTTTTCTCTGTGGTGTGCTATTAACAGGCCATTTCTGTTTTCTAATTATTCAGTCAATTGTTTCTTTCCCTCTTTTTAAAAATCGACTCTCCGGGCGCCTGGGTGGCCCAGTCGGTTAAGCGTCAGACTTCAGCCAGGTCACGATCTCGCGGTCCGTGAGTTCGAGCCCCACGTCAGGCTCTGGGCTGATGGCTCGGAGCCTGGAGCCTGTTTCCGATTCTGTGTCTCCCTCTCTCTCTGCCCCTCCCCCGTTCATGCTCTGTCTCTCTCTGTCCCAAAAATAAATAAACGTTGAAAAAAAAAATTTTAAAAATCGACTCTCTTCCCATTTTCCAGACCATGTAGCTTGTAAATGCTTTCCATTTTCCTTTGATTCTGGGCTCTAATTTATTCCCAAAGTGCCAGCTGTCAGAATTTTAAGAATCAATGTTTGATTTTAAATATTAGATTCTCTTTTAGTAAAAAAAAAAAAGAATGTTCATTTAGAATTAATAGGAAAAAAAAATTTAACATACAAACCATTATTTCCACTTAACCTGACTTTATTTTTAGTGTAAAGTAAGCGGGGAAGGTATTATGTTTTTTTAATAGAAAATAACCTGAGATTCTGAGAAATTAAATAAGAGAAATTAAATGAGTGACTAAAAGAAGAAAGCTGCCATTCTGCTAGACCTTCTTATTTCTTTTTCTGTATGATACAGGGAGAGAGAATAGGCTAACACATGATGTAGTTGAACAGGCACTACCCTTCTTAGTTCCTGTGTAAGCTTGAACACATAAAACACCTTTTATCTTCTATCTACCTGAGAGAAGAGACGTGATTTAAAAAGTATGCTGCACACACTTGAAAGCAAATTTAATTTGGAATAAGTTAAATATCAGGAGTGCTTCTGGTTTGCTCAAGTGGGTGGATAGTGCTCCTTTTAATAGGGAGAGGGAAGTGAGACTGGCCAACTGGCATTTGATCTTGTGAATCTGTGGCTCAGCAGACAGCTCGGGTGACAGCTGTGGGTTCCATGGTGTCTCTCTTTTGCAAATGATGTGTTGTCTTCTCTTGAGTGGCCAAATGTATCCCTTAGTCCGAGGAGATACCATAGGGTTCTTCAGTGTGGCTCCTTTAAAATATGCCATTCCAACTGCACTATTCCATCAAGTCCCAAAATTACCTTTGTGATCAAAAGGAAACTACATACTACATAAAACAGTTATAATAGTGCCTAGTAGCCTTTGCATGCTCAGTAGAAGTAACAAGAAAAGAGTGAATTGGGTAAGATTCACTTACCATTGATCACAAGGACCACTGATCACAGTAGACATAGTATGTGGAGAAAGCAGTTGTGTTGGGTCCTGGAGTTTTAGAGTAAATTGGCTGGCGTGGTGGAAAGCACAAATTAGGGGGCCCCAACTGAGTCATTCCCTCTTCTTTTATTTTTTTAGTTTTTTAATGTTCATTTATTTTTGAGAGCGAGAGAGAGTGCAAGTGGGAGAGGGGCAGAGAAGGAGGGAGACACAAAATCTGAGGCAGGCTCCAGGCTCTGAGCTGTCAGCACAGAGCCCGACGTGGGGCTTGGACTCATGAACCGTGAGATCATGACCTGAGCCTAAGTCAGACGCTTAACCGACTGAGCCACCCAGGCACACCAAGTCATTCCCCTCTTCTATTCCCAGGTTCCAAGTGCTGAAAGTGAGGGGCTGCACTAGAACAGTCCTGCGGTTCTGGTGGTCTAGTTGAGGGTCTAGGGTTCAGCAGGTGGTAGCGTATCTGGGGCCAATGCATGGGACATGGGACAATGTCTCTGTCTCACTTTCCCTTTAATAAAATTATGGAGACAGTAGTGGTTCTATGAAGACACAGCTTCCCCCCCCCCCCCCCGGGGCGGGGAATGAAATATTAAAAGACTTTATTATTGCAAAGAAGTGAAGAAGTAGATAACAAAACAATTAGGACCATTAAAAATTGACAAAGCACCAAGCCCAGATGAATTGCATGGCATTGTTCAAAAGGCAATGGCAGGGGAATGGGAAAACCTCCTGGCAGAGATGCCTGGAAGATGAAGAGACCCCACACATAGACACAAGTGTTCTCTGGAGTCTGAAAGCCAGAATCAGGCTCATATATGAAGACATTATGATGCTAAAATGTGCCTAGATTACACTTCTCCAAGTGGATCTGGTCTGTGCCTTTGGAAGACTTTCCCTGTCCCTTGATTATGCCACAAGTAACACTGTTTCTTATGGGCCTGACTTTGTTCCCCAGTAGAATGAGAGCTTCTCTAGAGCAAAGCTTTCTTTTTTTCATGTCAGGCATGGTACTGGCACAGAGCAGACACTCAACAAATTTGTGGAATGTCTGAATAAATAAAAGGAGTGGGAGATGCAAGCTGTGGCCTCAGTTTCATATAAGCTCCCTCAGAAACTTATATATTTTAGGAAAGATATTTGTAACACCTTTTTCAAATTAAACATCTTGAAGAATCTTTGTTTTTGCAAGAAATTGACCAACCCCTATGGGGTTCTAACAGCAGTATGACATTTGCAAATGAAATTTGAGAAGAGAAATCACATGACCAGAAAAGGCTAGCTACTGAGTGCATGGGGCCATTCTTAAACGCTTAATTTTCAGATGCATTCAAAATGTGAATATACAGTTAGTAAATATTGTGACTAATTTTCCTGTCTTGATTTATCGAAGAGAAGTTAAGTAGGTCGTAATCACAAAGCACAGCAGACAGATTGGGACTTTACCCAAAGTATGTCTAAGTCCAGAGCCCATTCTCTGTGCATAATTCCCAAAGCTTCCCAACTTTATGAGACATTGGTATTTTTATAATCCTGACATAGGAGACAATTAGAATCATGTCAGACAGCGTTCGTGTTCACTATCCAACTTTGTTGTGTGTATCAGATGGTAGTGGGTGTAAGGGTGTTTTCATTTGAGCCTAGGTTACAGGTTCTGAACTGGGCTCCTGTTCTGGAACTCTGACCACTAATGTTTCAGACCAGGCCCCTTCTTCGTTGGAGATGCCTAGATGGAACTCTCACAGGAGAGAAGGGCGATGCATGACCATTCCTGTTGAATAAGGGGAAAATCGAGATTTAGAAAATATTTAGCAACCCAAGGTCATGCTGGCCGCCAAACAAAAGCCTGGAGTTGATGCACAGCCTTCTATCTCCTTGTCCAATATCATTTCCACTAGTCTGCAGCTCAAAGCAGCCCTCAGACATTATAGATCTTAAGGGAGGTGAGGGAGCACCTGCTATGGAGATAGATTGTCTTGGGTCTAAATCCTGACACTGACACTTACCAGTTGTATGACCTTGGACAAATTGCTTAATATCTCTGAGGCTCAGTTTCCTCTCCCATGTAATGAGGGAACTAATACCTACCTCACTGAGTTGCTCTGAGAATTAAATGAATCTGTGAATTAATTAACTTATTCTCTGCCTTGTACCAGAAAGGACTCAAGGTGGCTTACAAGGACACGATAATATGATTTAAGAATGGGGAAGAAAAGAAATAAGAGCAAGACAGGCAGATAGAGGACTCAGTCCAATGCGATGGCTAAGAATAGGGATCCCATTTTGCTCAAAGATGTCTAGTAGCCAACCCCAAAGGAAAGCCTTGACAGCTATATTGTTTGCCGTGTTCACAGGTAATAACAAACTCATGACTTAAAGGGAGCATAGCTATGTTTAAAATATAAGATATATTTTATATTCTTATGTTCAAGATATAAGGTATACTTACATATATTCCAGACTCTAAGCACTACATTAGGCAGTGGGGTCAGTGCTGAAAAATGCAGGCATGACCGTTATCCTCATAGAGGTGAGTTGTCATGACTTCATGATGTCAGTATGATATCACTTCCATGATATTATGTTTACCGAAGAATGTAAAGAATGAGTGAATTCCCTAAAATTCTACATGCATGCTCTGAGCACAATGTCTGACACACAGGTGTTTAGTATTGACTTGTTTACTTATTAGCAAACATTTATTAACCTCTGATATCTAACTTTATGCTTCTTCTAGGTACTGGGGATATGCAGTATACAGAAGAAACATCTTAATCTACCTTTTAGTTGAGGAGAGAGATAACCAGATTATTACGTAAAATATGTGGTATAGTGGATACTGAAAAGGGATGTGTGGTAAAGAGTGCTGAGCACGGTTCAGAGAGAGTGGCCAGGGAAGCCTCACTAAGAAAGTGATGCTTGAGCCCAGACTTGAAGAAAGGGAGGGAGCCATGAAGGTTCTAGAGAGAATTCTAGAGAAGCAAAGAAAAAAACAAGTGTAAATGGTGAAGGCTGGCACAGGCCTGGTAGGATCCATGCAGCGTTAAGCAGAATTCTTTCAACTGAAAGTAGCAGAAACTCAACTCCAAACAGGGTAAGCAAGAGATTTACAGGAAGGAGACTTGATTGAGTGGTTCATAGATTCTGAAGATGAGATGTAGGACAGCAGCCACTCTCACTGGGAAAGCTCTGGAGTAGGACCAGGAGCCCCCCCACCCACACCCCCCAGAGAGAAGCAGGGGTTCTCTCTCTTCTCTTCTCTGGACATTGGCTTAGTTCTGAGGGTTCTTTCTCTAGCCACATGGAACATGGCATGGTGGCTGGCAGCGGCAGCCACTTTCTTACAGCCTTATAGCCAAGCAGTGGAACAGATACACTTTTTCCTGTATAAAAACTGTCCAGGCCCAAAGGTCACCGTGGATGTAGGATGGGACATTGTATGATGGACTCAGCCTGGGTTGTGTGCCGTCCTCTGTGGTATGGTTAACAAAATCTGCCATTTAAAGGATGTAGAGAAAAAGGAACTGGGATCGCTAAAACCATAGTCACCAAAAGTCTTGCTCAAATAAATGACTTGCCCTAAGAGAAGCAGTTCATAAATGTCCTCCTACCCTATCAGAAGTTGTTAGCATCTTAGTTAATCTGACGTATGAATAGGAGCCTGGATTATCCTGTGTTCTTTCTGAATCCCAAGAGATGTTTTGTCACTTCTCTCATCTATACAGAGGACATTCTGTTCATTGTCATATGCATATAATGATCCTATAATCTAAAATGCTTCATGCTAATGATGCTGAGTGGTAGGCTATAATTTACCTCCCCTTTGTTGTCATTAGGAAGTGCAATGAGATTTCAAAACAATTGAAAAGTAGGCCACAAGTACACACAAAACATCCAATAATGCACAAGTTAATTTTAAGCATGGTCATTTTTGATGATAACAATAATTATGATTGAAAAGTAATTTAAAACAAAAGACAAAAAAAATGTGAGTTATATAGTGAGGAGATTTCTCTGATATTCTGGAGGAAACAGGCATAGATTATATAATGAGATGATAAGAACTGAGGGCATGTTCCCACACTGATTATTTTAATCAGCATATGACCATCTTTCCCTAAGGATGAACTATGTAAATGTACACACATGCCCTTTGGCTTCAGTCAAAAGGAAGCACCAGCAGGAGATGGGATGGCAGAGGAAGAGGAAATGAGCCTGGGAGATTTATTTCCCCACCTCAGTTCCTACAAGAATACCTCTGTCTCTCTCATTCTCTATGGCTCTGGAAAACTGTTCTCTCTTATGGCCTTTCAGGTCTGTTGAGATTGCGGTGGGGGAGGCATTGGGGGGTGGGGAGGGGTTTGGTGATGGTGGTGATGATGGCTCCCAGTTGTTAAAAACCACAATGCACTGCCCTAGCCCCTGGCCATCCCTTTGTAAACTATGTCTTCATTAAACTTACCTCAGATCTCCCAATTTGAGGGGCAATGTATTTTGTATCAGTACACTAACGCACTCCCCCCAGCCAAATTTTTGCTCACCTTGCAAGTACATGGTACCGCAATGGTATTAATCCTGTTCATCTTGACTGAGATGTGTCTGTGGTCAGATCTGCCTTATTTCCCTGTTAACCTATGCATTTTTGATAATTCTCTCTCCTCATCCTGATATGCCCCCTGAGTCTCTTTTTCTGCCTAGATTCCTCGTCTTCAAATCCCTTCTCTAATGCCACCTCCTATAGGATGCTTGCCATGATTGACCATTAGATGCAATCTTGTCTTCCTCTAGACTTGCACACTTCTCTGTCCAACCACTAATGTGGCTCTTATTTCTGCTCTGAACAGATTCTTGTTTGACACATCTTATCTTCATTAATTTAGCTGCTGAATTCATGCCTTCAGGATTCACTTCCCAACAAGAATGCCTTGCACATTTAAAGCATTCAGATACTATCTGTAGGTTAGAAAAATGGACAGATTGCTAAATTTCAATGATATCACTTAGACAGCTAATACTAGACAACTGTTCCCACATTTTAATATCATACCCATTAATTCAGCTAACATTTCTGGAGGACCTACTATATGCTAAGAATTATGCCAGGTGTTAATTATTTGATGGTGATACAAATCTACAGATAGAATGTATATATTTACTGATTCTACAAATTCATAAAAATATTTCTCATTGATATGGATTTTTAAAATCACCCGTGCAAAAGTATATAGAGTCTTTAGAACACATCTTCAGTAACCCTCCACTCTTGTTTCTGCAAGCACTACAATTAACTTTACATTCTAAATAGTATGGATGGTAACTTCAACTTAAATACAGTTTGTACCCATATAGAGATGTGAAGATCAAACACATCTGGTTGGCTATAAGAAAATCATGTAAGGAGCTTTAAAATACAAAATATTGGGGCGCCTGGGTGGCGCAGTCGGTTAAGCGTCCGACTTCAGCCAGGTCACGATCTCGCGGTCCGGGAGTTCGAGCCCCGCGTCAGGCTCTGGGCTGATGGCTCAGAGCCTGGAGCCTGTTTCCGATTCTGTGTCTCCCTCTCTCTCTGCCCCTCCCCCGTTCATGCTCTGTCTCTCTCTGTCCCAAAAATAAATAAACGTTGAAAAAAAAATTTTTTTAAATACAAAATATTAATTCTTAAAATATAAAATATAAATTCTTGTCTCATTAGTCCTCAACCTCTACCCCAGACTGCTGGATTGACATTTGGATTGAGAGTGGTGACTAATTTGAATCTCACCACCTTCCCTGTTTCCACCTTTCTTCAATTTTGACTCCATTAACTAGGCACTTGCCTAAGGATTGGTGTTCAGGACCACCATTGTTTTACAGTGCATTTCAGTCATATAGAATCTTTAAGAAGAAAATTTTAAGAAAGTGTTTTTCTACTTTTAAGAGATAAGGGAATGGGGGTGCCAATACAGTAAGTGAATTGCAGAAAGAAATTAACGAGCATTTTGCTGAAGTGGGAACATTATGACTGAGTAAACATATTAAAAAACTTAGGATTCTGAGCATTAGCAAGATGGCAAATAGGAAGCCCCAGTCTTTTTTTCTCCAACAGAGACCAATCCAACAATACATGGACCAGTTTCTTTGTGAAAAATCCAGAAAACTTAAGAGGTATCTGCACCCCAGGCAAGCATGAGGCCAGCTTGATCAAAGTCTACAGGAAAATTCATGGCATTAGCTTGCCATAGTCCCACCACTAAGTTCAGCGTGGAACAAGTGGTAGGACACCCCGCCCCTCTCAATTCACAGTATCTCCCTGGGGAGAGAAAATGTTGAAACATTTCCCCCAAGATTTAAGATTTTCAGAGAACTGCCTAGAGTACTTGTTTCTGTCTCATTTATCTTGGGAAGTGGATGAATATTCTAGATGCCTAGGGTCTTATGAGAACAAAATAGATCTGGGCCTTCTGATACTCCAGAGGACCCACAGCACAGCAGACAAGCTGATGTAGTTTGGTGGCATATTCCTCAGAGGGGAGACAGAAGAGTGGAGTGTGTAGTCAATCTTTTGGCTTTTCAGGGAGATGCCTGGATTCTCTCTCACCTGATGCAGAATGCTGACAATACCCAGAATACTTTAGAATCTTGGGGGCCTCTGAGAATAAGTACTAGGTGGCTTGAGCAACTCTAGAGAACTTGCAGTATTGTCAGCAGACACCAGAGAGAGCAAGAGATTACAAACTCCTAATAAAAAGAAAACTGGCAAATCCCTTTAATTAGGAATTTAGCACAAGTCCAAAGAAGAAGCATCCAAAGAAGGTTTGAGTGGCTCCAGAATATTTAGCTGGGCTGATTTGTGAAGTTTTTTGATTTCTTATTTTTTTTTTTGTTTGTTTGTTTTTCTGTAAGAAACCAGGCTGTAAATAGTGAGAAAGGTGTATCCTTTTTTCAAATGCAAGGACACCAACACAAAGTAGAAGGCACATGAGGAGATAGGGAAGTTTGGCCCAACCAAAGGAACAACAACAAGAAATCTCCAGAAAACATACCTAAAGAAGCAGAGATATATTAATTACCTGGAAAAAAAGTTCAAAATAATTGTCATAAAGATGCTCAGTGAGTTTAAGAAAATGATACACAAACAAAATGAGAATATCAACAAAGAAAAAATGTAAATAAAAAGACAGACATTTTGGATCTGAAGAAAATCATAACTGAGTTGGAAAATTTAGTAAAAGGGTTTAATCACAGACTTGACCAAGCATAAGAAAGAATCAGCAAACTCAAATATAGGTCATTTGAAATTATCCAATGAAAGGAACAAAAAGAAAAAAAAAAAAGAATAAAGAAACCCTCAGAGTTATGGGCAGTATAAATGCACCAATATATGCATTATGGGAGTCATAGAAGGAAAAAGGAGAGTGAGGAGATGTAGATGCTTATTTGAAGAAAAAAATGGCTGAAAACTTCTTAACTTCTTATTCCCTCTTAAAGGAGGGAATAGTATCCATATTCAAGAGACTCAAAGGATTCTAAGATAAAACTAAAGAGATCCACACGTTATAATCAAATTGTCAAAAGCCAAAGACAAAGAGAGATTTTTTTAAGCAAAAAGAGTAAAGCAATTCATCGTGTACAATGGAGGCTCCAGAAGATTCAGCAGATTTCTCAGCAGAAACCTAACCAGAAAGGAATATTCAAAGTACTGAAAGAATAAAACTGCCAATCAAGAATACTATACCTGGCAAAACTATCTTTTAAAAATGAAGGTAAAGCTTTTCCCAGAAAAACAAAAGCTAATGGAGGTCATCAACACTAAACCCACTTTATAAGAAATGCCAACAGGAGTCCATCAGGTTGAAATAAAAGGGCACTAGGTAGTTTGAAAGTACAAAGCTTACTGGTAAAGGTAATTATAGACAAATACAGAATATTATACCATGTCATTGCATAAACAACTTTTAACTCAGGCATAGAAATTGAAAGACAAAAACATAAGTAATAACAGTAATTATCAAAATATGTTAATGAGCACACATTAAAAATGTAATTTGTGGCATCAATAACAAAGTGTGGAGGGAGAAGCAATAAAAAAGTAGTTTTTGTATGCAATTTAAGTTGTTATCAACTTAAAATAGGTTGTTATAAGATATTTTATGTAAGCCCTATGGTAACTACAAAAAATAATGGTAGCAGATACACAAAAGACAATGAGAAAAGAATAAAAGCATGTCACTACAGGGGCACATGGGTGGCTTAGCCGGTTAAACATCTGACCTTGGCTGAGATCATGATCTCAAGGTTTGTGAGTCAAGCCCCATCTTGGGCTTGCTGCTGTCACTTCAGAGCCTGCTTCAGATACTCTGCCCCTTCTCTCTGTGCCCTCCTCCCCATACTTGTGCTCTCTCAACCATAAGTAAAACAATTAGAAAAAGTGAGTCACTATAAAGAAATCAACAAAACTCAAAGGAAGGTATCAAGAGAGAAAAGAGGAACAAAAACCCTATAAGACAGACATGGCAGTAGGAAGTCTTCACTATCAGTAATTATTTTAAATGTAAATTAATTAAATTCCTCGATAAGAAGGTATAGAATGGCTGAAAAAGACATTCCATACAAATGATAATCACATACAAATGATAATCATCAAGAGAACAGGGGTGGACATACTGATATCTGACAAAAGCCTTTAACTCAAAAATGGTCACAGGGGTGCCTGGGTGGCTCAGTGGGTTAAGCATCTGACTTCGGCTCCGGTCATGATCTTGCAGTTTGTGAGTTCAAGCCCTGCTTTGGGTTCTGTGCTGAAAGCTCAGAGCCTGAAGCCTGCTTCAGATTCTGTGTCTGCCTCTGTCTCTGCCCCTCCCCTGCTCTTTCTCTCTCTCTCTCTCTCTCTCAAAAATAAATAAACATTAAAAAAATGTAAAAAAAAAAAAAAAAAGGTCACAAAAGACGTAGGGTATTATATAATAAATAAAAGGGTCAAACCATCAGGAAGATATAACAACTATAAATAAATAAATAAATAAATAAATAAATAAATAAATATCAATTATAAATATTTACCCAGTATCAGAGCACCCAAATATATGAAATGAACAATGAAGGAAAAATGGACAACAATACATTAATAATAGGAGATTTTAGTACTGTACTTTAAATAATGGGCACAACATCAAGACAGAAGATCAGTAAGGAAACTGAGGACTAGAGTAACGCTATAGACAAAATGGAACTAACAGACATATACAGGATAGTCTACCCTACAGCAGCATAATACACATTCATTTCAAGCACATACAGAACATTCTCTAGTAGACATCCCATGTTAGGTCACAAACTAAGTCTTAAGAAAGCTATTTTTGAAAATTGAAATTATATCAAGTATCTTTTCTGACCATAATGAAATTAAACAAGAAATCAGCAGAAGGAAAACTGAAAAGTTCACAAGTATGTGCAAATTGAACAACATATTCTGGAACATCCAATGGGTAAATAATTAATTAAAAGAGTGATTAGAAAATACCTTGAGAGGGGCACCTGGGTGGCTCAGTTGGTTAAACATCCAACTTTGGCTCAGGTTATGATCTCACGGTTCATGGGTTTGAGCCCCCCATCAGGTTCTATGCTGACAGCTCAGAGCCTGGAGCTTTTTTCGGATTCTGTGTCTGTCTCTCTCTGCTCCTCCCCCGTTCATTCTCTCTCTCTCTCTCTCTCTCTCTCTCTCTCTCTCTCTCTCCCGCTTTCTGTCTCTTTCTCTCAAAAATAAATAAACATTAAAAAAAAAAGAAAGAAAAGAAAATACCTTGAGACAAATGAAATGAAAACAACATACCAAAACTTAAAGGATTCAGGAAATTGGTACTAAAAGGGAAGTTTATAGTGGTAAACACCTGTATTAAAAAAAAAAAAAAAAGGAGAAAGATCTCAAATATATCCTTCTCTGAAGAAACTAGAAAAAAAGAACACACTAAGCCCAAAGTTAGGAAAAGGAGGGAAATGATAGAGTAAAGCAAAAATAACAGTATTAATAAAGTCCATATATGAAAATCCCACATCTAATATCCTACTCAATGGTGAAAAACTGAACGCCTTTCTTCTAAGATTAGGAACAAGGCAAGGAGACCTACTCCTGCCACTTCTCTTCATAATAGTGCTGAAAGTCCAAGCCAGAGCAGTGAAGCAAGGAAAAGAAGCAAAATGCATTCAAATCAGAAAGGAAGAAGTAAAATTATTTTGTTGCAGATGACACCATTTTAAATATAGCAAGTCTTAAAGATTCCACAAAATAATAAATGAATTATAAGTAAGATGAAAATGAAGTTTCAGGCTATAAAACCAACACATAAAAACCTAGTTTCATTATACACACTAACAGTGAAAAATCACAAAAGGAAATTAAGAAAACAATCCCATTTATAATAGCATCAAAAATAAAATATTTAGGAATAAATGAGTGGGAAATGGTATACTAAGAACTACAAACATTGCTAAAAAATTGAAAGAAAATGGAAATACAGGAAACATATTCTCTATTCACGGATTGGAAGACTTAATGTTGTCCACATTACCCAAGATTCAGGGCAATCTGTATCAAAATGCCCTTGACATTTTAAGAAAAAAAATTCTAAAATTCATATGGAACATTAAGAACCCCAAATAGCCGAAAGAGTCTTGAGAAAGAAGAACAAAGCTGGAACTCTCACACATTCTAACTTCAAAATATATTACAAAGCTATAGTAATTAAAACAGTGTGGTACTGACACAAAGGCAGGTATATAGACTAGTGTAACAGAATAGAGAGCCCACATATAAACTCATTTATATGAAGTCAGATGATATTTAACAAGAGTGCCAGACTGCACATTGGGAACAGGACAGTCTCTTCAACAAATTGTGTTGAGAAAACTGGGTATCTAACCAGCAGAGTGAAGAGGCAACCTATGGAATGGGAGAAAATATTTGCAAACCATATATCTGATAAGAGGTTCGTTTACACTATAGATAAAGAATTCCTACAACAAAATAGTCAAAGAACAAATAACCCAATTAAAAAATGGGCTAAAAGCTTGAATAGACATTTATCCAAAGAAAACACACAATTGGGCATAAAGAAGGCCAATGTGAAAAGATGCTTATATTGTTACTAATCACCAAGGAAATGTAAATCAGAACAACAGTGAAATATCACCTCACACCTGTCAGGATGACTATTAAAAACAAACAAAAAAAAGACAAGTATTGCCAAGGATGTGGAAATTGGAACCTTAATACACTGTTCATGGGAATGCAAATTCACACATAGGTTATGGAAAACTGTATGGAGTTTCTCTAAAAAACTGAAGATCGTACCATATGAGTCAGCAATTCCACTTCTCTGAAGAAAACAAAAATACCTATTTGAAAAGATACATGCCCCCCGTGTTCATTGTGGCACTATTTAGAACAGACAGGATGTGTACTCAACCTATATCCATTAAAAGATAAATCGATAGAGAAAAATTGATATATACATACAATGGAATATTATTTGGCTTTAAAAATAAAGGAAATCCCAGGGGAACCTGGGTGGCTCCATCGGTTATGCATCCCACCCTTGTTTCGGCTCAGGTCATGATCTCATGGTTTGTGAGTTCAAGCCCTGCATCGGGCTCTGAACTGATGATGTGGAGCCTGCTCGGGATTCATTCTCTCTCTGTCTCTCTCTCTGTCTGTCTCTCTCTCAAAATAAATAAATAAACATTAAAAGAAAATAAAAAATGAAGGAAATCCTGTAATATGTGACAGCATGGATGAACCTTGAGGACATTAAGTGAAATGAGACAAAGACAAATGTTGTATGATTTCCTTTATATGTGGAATTTTAAGTAACAACAACAAACCAAGTTCCTAGATACAAGTTGACAGTTGCTGGGGAGGTGGGTGAAAGGGGTCAAAAAGTACAAACTTCCAATTTAAAAGAATAAGTCATGAAGATAAAATGTACAGCATGGTGACTGTAGTTAATAATACTGTATTGATAATTGCTAAGAGAGTGGGTCTTCAGAGTCCTCATCATAAGAAAAAACAGTTGTAACTATATGTAGTGACAGATGCTAACTAGACTTATTGTGGTGATCATTTCACAACATATACAAATATTGAATCATTATGGTGTATACCTAAAACTAAGGTAATGTTATGTGTTGCTTATAGCACCATTAAAAAAATAAAATACTTCAAAAATAATGTTATGTTGATTACATGTTGACACAACACTTTAGATGTGTTGAATTAAAATATTGTGATAAAATTTATTGTACCAATTTATTTTACATTTTTTTATTGTGGCCGGTATAAAATTTAAGATAACATATGTGGCTCATGTTATACTCTTGTTGGACAGTTCTGTTCTAAACTCTGTGGATTCAGGGGCGCCAGGGTGGCTCAGTCAGGTAAGCTTTAGACTCTTGATATCAGCTCAGGTCACGATCTCACGGTTTGGGAGTTCCAGCCCTGTATTGGGCTTCATGCTGCTGGTAGGGAGCCTACTGGGGATTCTCTCCCCCACATCTCAAAATAAGTAAATAAACTTTAAAAAGATAAATAAAAATAATCTCTGGGAATTCGGTGGCAAAAAAAGACACATACTTGCTTTTAAGGAACACCCTGTCTTATTCATGTCAGAAACAAATCAATAGGCAATCAGGACAGCATCTATAGGCACTCATAAGAGGGGCACATAACCCCATTTGGATCATATAATGCTTTTTAGATACGGTAGCAGAATAATGCTTCTCCAAGGATACCCACCTCCTAGTTCTCGGAACCCTGTGAATATATTACTTTATGTGGCAAAAAGGACTTTTGCAGATGTTATTAAGTTAGGGGTCGGGGGATGAGGAGGTTAGTGGGTATTATCCAAGTAGGCCCAATGTAATCACAGTCTTAAAAATGTAGGAAGGGAGGTTTGACTATAGAAGGGGAAGTCATCACATGACTGTGATGTGAGGACAACTCAATCACCCGTTGCTGGCTTTGGAGATGGAGAAAGACAATTATGAGATAAGGATGTGGGTGGCCTCCAGAAAAATAAATAGATCAGTAATTTTTTCTCTTGGATTTCCCACTTTAAAATGGGCAGTATAAACTTATATTTTATAGCCTTTGGGTTTACAAAGAGATTTCACATGCATTAATTGCCTTATTCACTGCAGCCATCTCTAGAGGAAGTTGTTGATGTTCCCCCTTTACTAATACATAAACTGCATCAAAGAATTGAAGTACCTTGCCTAAGGCTATATAGCTAGATTTGCCCCAGGAATAAAACCCAGAACCCCTGAATTCTATATACCATTGGTTCTCAAAGTGGTTTTCCTAGACTGCAAGCATCAAAAACCACCTGGGGACTTGTTAGAAATGCACATTGTTTGGCCTTATCCCAGACCTATTGAAGAAAAATCTCTGGAGCTACAGTCTGACAGCCTGTGTTTCAACAATCCCACAAATTGACTCATGCCGGTGAAGTTTCAGGCCTGTTTTGAGAAACAACTTAGATAAGATACAAAGGGGTAGAAAAATCATAGTAGCATTATTTCTTCATTCCCTTTTGCTTTTCTATTATTTGTCCTCTGAGAGTAGAAATACTGAAGACTTAAATGTCAGCAAAACTGACAGGAAATTAGGACAAAGAGCAAAATCACACATTGTCCACCTTGACTTGCTACGAAGAATACTAAGATTCTATGACTTGGCAATAATAGCATTTGCTTTGTTTTTCCTAAATGGTTCTTGATTTTTTTCTCCATGTAAACAGTGATTGTGAAATTGAATTCCCATAATTGTGATCAAGAAAGTGATAATGAAAACCTAGTTTGTGTGAAAAAAAATCATCTATTTACTATAAGCACTGTTCTTTAGGGTCTAATTCTGAAGGACTGTTGTATCTCCTTGGGAAGTTTCCTCCCAAGAACACTGCTAAGTGAAGGCAGCTTTTTCCTCCCAGATCCCAATCCAGTTATTTGCATAGCGTGAGCTCACAGGAACTTCAGAACAAATGAATGAACATTCTACTAACCACAGGCCAGGGGGTAGAGGTTCAATTTCTTCTAATTCCCCAGAACTTCTAAATGATTACTTCTCCACCCTCTTTGGAAGTGAATTCTCCTCTACCATCTTGGATGTCTTCTAGGGTTATCTACCACCTCCCTGGTCCTTTCCCCACATTCATTAGAAATGTCTGGTACTTGATTCATAATCTTACTCTTTACCCAAAGTCTTGTCATCATATTAAGTGTTTTTATATAAAGACATAAGTTTTATAAATCACCCACATAACATCCTGTTATCTCACTTTCTAAATGTTCCAAATTTCAAATACAAAAGGATCTCACTCAACCTCAACCATATAATTGCCTCTGGATGCAGACCTGGTCATCACTGGGATTTTCTACTCTGCTGTATCAAATTCAGACATTATACTCTATCTCCCAATCTTTCAGTTCTTGTGTTGAATGATTCCCACTGTAACCTCACTGACAACCTCAAGACATTCTAGTTCTTTATCAACCCGTTGTGACTTCACCTGTTTCTTTTGAAGCTTATAGATTCATCTGATGTATCACTTTTGTCTCTTGACAGGAAAGTGACAAGATTTAATGGGATTTTACGATGATGCATCTGGTAGTGAGTGGTGACATGCTAAGTGGACTAGAAGGTGAAGAGTCCAGGTTTGGGGAGAACAACAGCTGGTTGTGCAGAAGTCGAAGTAATGTGTTTTTAAGGTCCCAGCCAGCCTTGATATGAGAACAGAACAGAGAAGTTAAAAAGGCCTACCTAGGAGAGATGGTGTGGAGGGAATCAAACATGAGCTCTCTGAGGACAGCAATCTTACTTGTTTGGTTCTTCACTTGTTTTATTCTAGGGCAATGACTATTTCATACTTAGTTTCTTAATTCAAAGGGGTGTGATAAAGATTAAATGGAAATTATATAAAGCTTCATAAAAATGAGTATTCTAGGAGATCCTAGCAGAAGCTGCAAGGCTTCTTACACTCTTGCCTTAAAGTTGCACAACATCACTTCTGAATCCTACTGATCAAGGACAAGTCATAGGTCCAGCCTAGATTTAAAGGGAGGGGGATGTACGATATGAGTACTGAGAGGCATGGTTCCATAAGGAGAGGGACATCTTTACAAACTAGCTCAAAATTCAAATAAGAGCCGTAGTGGAAGTGGAATTTCCACTTAGGGGAATCCACATAGCAGGGTTTTTTTTTCCTGTAAGTTTTATGTAAAACAAAGCACTGGGCTCAGTGCTGGAGTGTCAACATATGTAAAGAAGCTCATCCTGAACAGAAATTACAATATTTGTTTAACTCTTAAACATTCAGAGGGATCATAAAATGTAGTTTCTAACATTCTTTTTTTTTTTAAATCTTCTGTCCCCAACCATTTTTAAGCACCCTGATAGTCTTGAGAAAGCCTCACATTCATTGGTCAAAAGCATGCTCTGTCTCACTGATGTCATCCTATGTCATCTCTGTCCCTCTATCACTCTTCTCTCACTGCTGCGTGCAACTTGATGGGTACTGTCATTGTGTGCCCCTGACATATGTAGTACCTTACAGTTGTTCCTCTTGAAATAAATTTTGTTCATCAGGATAATTCAAATTCCATCAACTAAAATTTATTATTTTAATTTTTTAATTTTATTTGAATCTAAGTTAGTTAATATAGAGTATAGTAATGATTTCAGGAGTAGAATTTAGTGATTTATCACTTACATACACCTAGCGCTCATCCCAGTGAGTGCCCACCTTAATGCCCATCACCCATTTAGCCCATCCCCCCCACCCAACACCACTCCAGAAACCCTCAGTTTGTGTGTTTTGTTTAAGACTCTCTTGTGGTTTGCGTATTATTATTATTATTATTATTATTATTATTGATTGTTTTAAGGATATATGATCTTTAGCACAAAATATCTGCTGAGGCAAGTACATGAACTAAAATTTTAATAATCACTGATGTGGTAGAGTATATTAATATTTTTGGCAAATACTCTCGTGGCCAGGATGAAATTCCTTTTCAGGACTCTCCTTTCCAGAGAGACCTGATGTCTCTACTTAAGCATGAGTGACTGGAAACAAGAAATCTTCCCTACCCCACCATGGTGACATGGTCATAGACAAGGAAATGAAAAAAAGCATTGAAGGAGAACGTCAGGAAATCTGTGTCTGATTATTGGTCACTCGTGTGGCCATGAATAAGTTGTTTGGAGGGACACCTGGGTGACTCAGTCGGTTAAGCGTCCAACTCTTGATATCGGCTCAGGCCATTTGTGAGATCAAGCCCCGTGTTGGGTTCTGCACTGACAGCAGATAGCAGGCTTAGGATTCTCTCTCTCTCTCTCTCAGAATAAAGAAATAAACTTAAAAAAATAAGTTGCTTGGATTCCTAGGAAAATGCTTCTCAGACTTTAACATCATATGCTTACTGGGGATCTTGTTTACATGCAGATCCTGGTTCAGTAGCCCTGAGGTGGCCTGGGATTCTGTATTGCTAAGCAGAGCCACCTGATGATGATGATGATGCTGGTTCATTAACTCCACTAGAACAGTAGCTCTAGATCAGTCTCCTCTCATTTGGGAATGGGAGTAGCATTATGTATTTATCTTTCTCCCACTTAAAAACAAGCAAACAAACAAACAAACAAACAAAAACCCTTTACGTTTGTTCATTTTCTAAAAAAACTAAAATCCAAATTTTTTGCTACATCCATTAACACCACTTATGAAACTCTTTGAATCAGGTACCAACCTCATCTCCATCTACTCTCTCTTCCTCCTAAATCTACAGTGCTCACCATTCTTCTACATGCCTTGTTCCCACACACCTTGACAACGAATCTTCTAGAATGTACTATATGATCAACTACTAGGCTGTGAGCTACCTCAGTAGTTCAAACTAGCATCATATTAGTGTTTGTAGCTCAAAACTTAGCATATCATCCGTATATAGCAATTGTTCAGTAATTTTTTATTAAATAAAATTTGTTCAGCTCAGACTCACTCTCCAAAGCATAAGATTAAGTGTTACCTCTTCTATGAAATCTTTCTTAGCATTTCCAGATGGGGTTCTAGTCAGCACCTTGTATGTTCTTTTCATGTGACAGGTGAGTTTTAATACTTCTTTGTCTTTTCTACTAGATTCTGAGGTCCTTGAGAGCAGAGAGAACCGTCTTGTCCATCTCTTGGTCATCATCACCTAGAACACTTCTAAGCCCACAGTATACCCTAAGTAAATATTTGATTAGTAAGTTATTTTGCATGATGAACAAAAGAATTAAGTACATTTGAAAAGGCGGGCTTTATTTCTATTCCACGGATGAATTTCTTCTTCCTTCTGTACCTTCTTTTGAGGGCACAGATGCATTGTGCTATCCCCAAGCAGGTTCTTAATCTACCAAGCAGGAAAGTGATGCTGTGGTTAGGGTCCATTGGCTGGAGGCTACAGTAGTAGATCACTTGGTGGCATTTGAGTTGCTCAGAGTGGGAGCAATGGTCTTGTCTCACTCTGTGATAAAGATAAGGCTGTCAAGTGGTTCATGACAATGTGGGCATCCGAGATGACAGCAGAATTGACCTGTCACATGCAGAAACCTATGGAGAAAGAAAATTAGGAGGTCATAGGACTCCTGAAGCATTCCCTTTGGAGGCTGTAATATGGAACCTACATTGACCAAATGAGTGACAAGAAAAGGGAAGAGAGAGCCTAATAAGTACTGCACACTGACTGTGTGCTGAATGCTTTCCTCCATTATCACATTTACTTCTCACAGTGACTCTGCAAGGAAAATATTGCCATGAGAGTTCTAAGAATAGTTACCATATAATAAGCACTTTATCCACACTACTTTACTTGGTGTTCAAGCAATATTGCATTATACTCTTACCCTTCATTTTACAAATCTCTGTCTGAAATGTGCATTTCAACATGTATCAAACTTATACGACTTTTCTAAGGGTTGGTTTTCTTACTAGGCCTGTAAGCTTTTTGAAACACATATTTTACTGATTATCACACTCCTCAGAACTAAACATACTCAGTCAGTTTGAATTGAATTGAATTTTTCTACACCAGATTGCCTTAATACCTTTTTGAGGGTTGGGAAGGTATATTCTTTATTTTTATATTCTCAGTTCCCTGTACAGTGATTTTGCATTACAGTTGACTTAAATGGTTATTGGATGGATGCATGGGAGGATGGATGGATGAGAAGGTCCAGGAAAGCGATTAGCAAGTTTTCTCCACTAGATTTGGAGGTGAAAGAGGGGATATGAGGTGAAAAAATACTATCATGGGAAAGGATCTTGAAAGTCAGCATCTAGGTGAAGCAATTGAAGAATTGTATGGAATTGTTTTTCCATAGCATACAATTTAGATCAGAACATGGAGATTGGGAAGTGATGTATGAGACCCTGACACAAGGTACTAGAGTGTATATCTTCATTTTTAGGATTACTTGTGGTCACTTTATTTCTACTGTAGCACTGATAGCCTTTTCCATGCAGTCTATCTTTTGGAGCCAAATCAATTTGATAAAAATGGTGACATGAGGATAATATGACTTGAGTTGTTCCCTCAGGCAGCTTGCAGACTACCAGAAGATAAATATATTATCTTCAGGAGCAGCTGTAACCCAAGATAGAAAAAGAAGAAATGCACTGAGATGGGCTATAAGTACTCACAAAAAGGAGAAGTTAAGACACACTGGAGTTCTCTTTTGAGCCAAGGCTGCCTGAATGAGTAAAGAGAATGAGGGTAGGTGGAGTCAGGGGAAAGAACAGCTGGAATAAACTGGAAGAACAGCCCTCTACAACAGAAACAAATTTGATCCTCAATGTAAAGATAATGAAACTGAAATTCAGAAAGGTAGAATAAATTGGATGAGTGGGGTGGCCAGAATTCAAACCTCAGTTTTCTGATGCCGAAACCCAGGGTCTTAAACATTTGGCTGGTCACCTTCATGAATTAAGGTGGTGTCAGGAAATGGAGAAGACAACCAATAAGAAGTTGCAATACCAGTATGAGATATTTACAGAGCCATACTCTCTTCTAAGCCCTTAACTCACATTAAGTCAGTCTTCACAATAGCCCTGTTTTACAAGTCAATAAACTAAAACCCAGACAGGCTGAATCACTTGTTCAAAGTCACAGTCAGTAATGATTTGAACCCAAGCAGTCTGGTTGCAGCATGTGTTTTGAAATAAAAGCTGCAGGGTGTGCCTGAGTGGCTTAGTCAGTTAAGCATCTGGCTCCTGATTTCAGCTCAGGTCATGATCTTAGGGTTCATGGGTTTGAGCCCTGCATCTGGCTCTGTGCTGACAGCATGGAGCCTGCTTGGGATTCTCTCTCTCTCTCTCTCTCTCTCTCTCTCTCTCAGCCCTTCCCCTGCTTGTTCTCTACCTCCCGCGCCACCTTTCTTTTCCTCTCAAAATAAATAAACTTTTAAAAACTGCAAAAAAATTATAGGTGAAGAGGAATTAGTATCTTCTAGATGCTCCAAAGTCTTTCAGGAATGATTACTTCAGAACTGGAATCGAAGTTCTAACCTCCTCTGTACCAAGGGTCTCTCCTGGGTCAAAAATACGATCATCCCTTTCTTGTTTCTCTCTTAAAACAGGATAAAAATAAATAAATAAAACTAACAACACCAAAAAAAAAAAACAAGCTGTAATTAGCGTCCTTATCAGTGGAATTCAAAACAAAAATTAAAAAGCAGCTGAAAGGACTCCTTTGAAATGGAAAGGAAACTATTTTAGATTACAAAAAAAGTATGCCAATTAAAAATGATTGATATGTTATTTTGTTAGTGAGTCATGTTACCTTGTTACAGTTTCATTCATTTCTTCTTGACTAATGAGCTCATTGAAATAAAGAGAGGAATTTAGATTGAACTTTAATTTTCTTTAGGGTTTCACATATGTTTACATTTCATTTTAGTTGTTAAGCAATCCCTATAGTTTGCTTCTATTTTCTATTTAACTTGAAACTAAAAAGGACAAAGAGAAGAAGAACTTGCAGTTTGGCTGAGACACAGGCCTTGTTTGTTGGTGTGTGTTGATGGTTTAAAATAATGGAAATTCCCTTCCGTTAATAATAAACAAATTATCGTCAAAGAAACAGAATCACTATTGGCCAAATATGGTCACGGATGGATGGTGGGGAAAAGTCCTCAGTACTAGCAACTTTTCTGACTGTATGGCAATGCAAAAATAAGATTGGAGTTAAAATGTTGATCCTTGTTCTCCCTTGGTTCCTTTTTAGCCATTTGTACTTGGCCATGAGACAGCATCTCTGTGCCTCCACCAGCTCCTTTGGTATGTGGAACATAGAGTGCTATGGGACCCACAGGGGATGATGTGGAAGAGTGCTCTAAGATGTATGGGGTCCTAGAAATACACGGCCTCTTTAATATTATTTCTGACTTTGGTCCTCTTCATCCATGGGAAAATAGCTTGAGTCATCACAGCTATTAAGGAAGGTCCCCCCTCCAGGTCTCCAGCCCCATTAATGTGACACATATTATAGTGGAAAGAGCAGTGAGTATAAAATCGACTTGATGGGGCACCTGGGTGACTCAGTCCGTTGAGTGTCCGACTTCAGCTCAGGTCATGATCTCATGGTTCCTGGGTTCCAGCCCCGCGTCAGTCTCTGTGCTGACAGCTCAGAGCCCGGAGCCTGCTTCAGATTCTGTGCCTCCCTCTCTCTGCTCCTCCCATGGTCATGCTCTGCCTCTCTCTCTTCTCTCTCTCAAAAATAAACAATTGGCTCAATGACATCCTTTTTTAAAAAAATCTTTCCCGTGATCACATGCTTGGGGTTTCTCAATTTTGTTAATGTTTGCAAAGAACTAAATTTGGGCTTAATTTATTATCATTTTAAAAAATTTCATTGATGCCTGCTATTTATTTTTTCTTCTACATGTTTTGAGTCTCATCTCAGCAACGCCTATCCTCTGGATGGAATGAAACTGTAACATTCCTGCCCTGTGCAACCACTGATATTTCTGGTTAGCTCTCAGCCCCAGAGCAGCTACCCATTGGTAGGCATATCATTTGCTCGTTCTGATCATACACTGCCCAACACACGAGAAAAGTGTCCTCCTCCTGTGATTTGCCCCTTGCACCTTTCATTCAGCCTCTCAAATACGTCCTTAAATTCACCAGCAGCCCCACAATCTGGTCTTGGCCTCCTTAGCCATGCCCACTGTACGCTTCCACTTTGCTGTTCCAGAAGACGCTTCCATTTGTTGCATTCCGGAAGAGGCACCTAGGCAGAAAACTGGGGCACTTATTTCATTCACCTCCTCTCTCTAGGGCCATGGTCTTGCATTGCTTATTGTCCAGTGTCTAGAAACAGTGCCCTTGTATATTCTGTCCAGTTTTGTAACTTTTATTTTTCAGTCAGAGGACAAGTTTAGTATCAGTCTGTCATGGCTAGAAGCAGAAGAACACTGTGTTTCTAAGAAGTGGGAAACTTGGGGGCTAGTTAGGGATCGCTTCCAATCTGTACACCTTGTCTTCATTCATTTATTTGCCAATTAGTATTAGCATCTACTTTTAATTTACCCAGAGGGTCTTGGTGAAGACCAATTTAGATAATGGTTGTGGAAGTGTTTTGCACACTAAAATATGTATTATGTAAAAATTATGTGACATTAAGCATGAATAGTTTTCATTAAGCACAGATGCTTAAAAGGATTAGTCAATGTACATGATGAAACAAGTGTTTTCTGGCATCTCAGAAAGGGAGATAGGAGCAGGGGGATGACATTTATAATTAATTACTGTGTGCCACATGCTATACTTGTGGCTGTATTTATTTGAGGAACCCTTTAATACACATGTCAGTTTTTTTCCCATTTTACAGATGAGGACACAGAGATTTAAAGGGGTTAAATCACTTGCACAACCAAAAAATGATAGATTCAAAGCCTGATCTGTGGATTGCAAAGCCTGTGCTTTGGACTTGTTTTTCAAAGATTTCTTTCTCAGACTGAAGGGCTTTGTATAAACATCTAGACCAGATTGCTGAAACTCTGAGATTTACCAACTGCAGAAGGAAACCCAGCCTATTATGGTGTGCTGCTTTCTTCTCAGTGGTTTTTTTTTTGTTTTTTTTTTTTGAACTTGTTGGAAGCTTATTGTGTAAACGGTTCTGAGGAGTGTGAGAATTATTAGTGACAGCCACATCCCCAAAGAACAGAGTCACTCATTTGTGTGTGTGCATGATAATGAGTGTGTATGCATGTTTCTGGAACTGCTTCTAAGTAAGTCCTCTCCTTTTTTTGCACCAGAAATCTGGCTTTAAATAAAACTATTAAATGTAGTGTAAACATCACTAAATTGGGATGTTAGCATTTAAAAATTGTTCCATGCCTTTTTAATGTGTTTTGCTGTTTTCCCTGCCTAATTATCATTATTGTCAGTATATGTTAGCATGACCTTTTCTGATTGAATAACTTCAACTCTGTCTCAAGTGCTCACAATATCTTAACTTTTAAAATTAAATTATGCTCCAAAATGACGAGTATATCCTATCACCAGAGGAAGCAGGATGGTGGGAAGGGTATGGTCTCCGTCAGAACCTCAGAATCATAATTTTTAACAAATGAGGATCAGAGAACCTAAGGAAAAGAAAGTCAGGGCACGGACAGTACTGGCTTGAATTGTTACCATGTAGGCACTATGTTGGGAGTGATTTCATATACATCACCTCATTTAACAGCCACAAAACTCCAACAGGGAAGAAATTGCTATCGCTCTTGACAGTAATTGACTCAGAAGGGAAACAGGCTCGCACAGCTCAGTGTGGAGGTGGAAAAGGGATGTGCCTCCCACCTCTTTCTGATACACAAGCCCAAGCTTGTTTTTTTTTTCTTTTTTGTTATACAAATGGCTACTCAGTGTGTTTTTAAAAGTGGAAACCTTTTGATATTGAAAACTCTAACATGTAAAAGAGCATCCTGGGTGACTGTGAAATACAATGCAAGTGGGTAGTCCTTTATCATTTTGGCCTCAGATTCAACAAACATGTATTAAATGCCAGTTATGTGCTAGACACAACATCATTTGCTTCCATGTTCATTATCTTACACACATTTCTAAGTTTATTTTTAAGTGTATTTATTAATTTTGAGAGAGAGAGAGAATCCTAATCCGGCTCCATGCTGTCAGCACAGAGCCGTGAGATGATGACGAGCCAAAACCGAGCTTAACTGACTGAGCCACCCAGGCGCCCCTATCTTATTCCCTTCTCACAGTGAATTTGGAAAGTAGGTGATGTTCTTCCCATTTTATTGCTGAATGTGAAAATGCCCTGGCAGTGGCTCATTTGTGTTACTTCTCAATCCAAAAGTGAAGGAAATTGAAGGGGAAAGAGTCATGAAGCAGCTGCAAGCTTTGCCACAGATTACCCAAACCTAGAGCAAAGAGTAAACATCAGAGACACTCCAAATCAAAGTTGTTTTGCCAAGCCTGTCCGTACCACTTTTAGTGTGACTTAGCAAGCATGTGGCACCACAGAACCTTTCAAGCACTAAGCCATTATTAGTGCCCACTCTAGAAAAAAGGAAAACAAAACAAAAAGGAAGAGTTCCTGTTCTGTAACAGCCCGTGGTCCCATCAGAACTGCCTACAAAACTAGTCTGGGAACTTAAAGCACTGTTAATTAGCTCCATTAAAAATGATGTTGCTTGTAATCAGAACCATTGCAAGCCTTACATAGCCAATATTTAGATGACAGCCAAGTACGTGTGTGTGTGTGTGTGTGTGTATAGATACAGATATAGATATATATATATATCTATATATATACATACATATTTTTTTTTCCTCGTCCTGGGACTTCTCAAGAGGGAAAGGAAAGTGTTAATATTTATCGAGTACCTACTGTATGTTTTGTGCTCTTCTAGCATGTTTATATGCATTAGCTATTAATCTTTGCATGAATTATTTTTCTGTTTTAAATTGGGGAAACCATGTCTTTCAGAGGGTAACTGATTTGAAGTGACCAAAGTCTCCTAGGAAGCACATAATGTAATGATCGAGTGAGCTGTAGAGATGGACAGGATTCGGTCTGAAACTATACACTCTTCTTTTCAACTGTGTAACCAAGAGGAAGTTCTGAAACCCCTTGAACCTACATCTTCAGTGACAAAGTAGGGGTAACGACAGGGTGGTTGTGGGGACTAAATGAAATCATCTGCACGGATTCATGTGACACTTTCTTTGATACATCTTAAGTGTTTGGTAAACGTCAGTTGGCAAGGAATGTGGTGGTATTCATGTCAAAAGCAGCATTTGTTTCAGATTAATTCTCAAGTCTGGTCTTTATTTTTTTAATCTTTTTTAATGTTTTATTTATTTTTAGAATGAGAGCATGAGTGGGGGAGGGGCAGAGAGAGGGAGACGGAATCAGAAGCAGGCTCCAGTATCTGAGCTGTCAGCACAGAGCCCAACAAGGGGCTTGAACCCATGAACTACAAGATCATGACCTGACTTGAAGTAAACCACTTAACAGACCGAGCCACCCAGGTGCCCCTCAAGTCCAAAGTCTTTTATGACACCATGCAGTCTTCTACAACAAGATTTTCTCATCTTGGGAATTCTTTCTTTGCATGTATTAGTTAACTTAAAAGAGGCAACTTCGGTCATGAGTAATCTAAAATCGGCTTAGATGGGGCGCCTGGGTGACTTAGTCAGTTAAGTGCCCGACTTCAGGTCAGGTCATGATCTCACTATTCGTGAGTTTGAGCCCTGCGTCCGGCTCTGTGGTGACAGCTCAGAACCTGGAGCCTGCTTTGGATTCTGTGTCTTTCTCTCTCTGTCCCCTGCTTGTGCACTCTCTCTCTCTCTCTCTCTTTCAAAAATAAATAAACATTAAAAAAGTTTTAAATCAGCTTAGAAAGATGAAAGGCTCATATTAAACCTATTAAATCTTTGGTCAGTAAGTTGTTTGCTTTACTGATGTTTTTTCCCCCTCTTGGTAAGTCTTTCTGTAGGTTGAATTATTTCCATTCCCACAAATGCAATCTGTGCCATTCTGAGTGGAAACGCAACTCAGTAACTATCATTTAGACCCAGGAAAGGAGACTGGATCTTGAAACATCTGGAGACAGAGTGGCCATCGTGATGGCAGAGCAAGGTATACAAAGACAGCTCATTAGTTCCAATTAGCAAAGGCTCCTCTTCCACCTTTGGGAGATACAAGGATTTGTGGTACAGAAAACCACACAGTTTACTTCTGTGAAGGACTGGTAATCATGGCACACTAGGGCATCTTTTGTAATTTCTTCATTTTCTGTGTGTAGTTGGTTCTCACTAGGAGATCACAGGTGTGAACTGGCAAAAGTATGAAACCAAAGCACAGAGGCCTTAGTTGGCTAAAAGGAAGGTATGCTTTGGAGTCAGAAGACTTGAGACTGAGATCTATATCTTGCACTTTTCTAGTAGTATCACCTTATGCAAACCATTTTTTCCCCACTAACTTGGTTTTTTGTAAGATGGAAGAAAATGGTAATAAAATGAAAAAAAATCCCTCTTCTTTTTACCTCTCACAAGTGTTGGAAACGTCCTATATGATGGGCGTGAAAGTGCTTTATGCTGATTCAGTCAGTCAGCAAATATTTATTAAGTATCCATGTGTCAGATACAGTTAAGGTCCAAAAATAATTGTTTTTATTGTGGTTGTGGTATTAGCCATGAATTGTTTCCCAATCCACAGAGAATAATCATTCTGGAACCTAAAACCCATTTCTAGCTTCTCTTCACACTTTGGAAGAGCATTAAGCTGCGTGCCAACCCCTGAACATCCAAGTCCACTTACACCCAAGCTGCTGTTTCTACTTCTTTTTTTTTTTTTAATGTTTATTTATTTATTTATTATTTTTTTTTTTTTAATTTTTTTTTTTCAACGTTTATTTTTATTTTTGGGACAGAGAGAGACACAGCATGAACGGGGGAGGGGCAGAGAGAGAGGGAGACACAGAATCAGAAACAGGCTCCAGGCTCTGAGCCATCAGCCCAGAGCCCGACGCGGGGCTCGAACTCAGGGACCGCGAGATCGTGACCTGGCTGAAGCCGGACGCTTAACCGACTGCGCCACCCAGGCGCCCCAATGTTTATTTATTTATAAGAGAGAGAAAGAACGTGAGTGGGGTAGGGGCAGAAAGAGAAGAGAGAGGGAGAATCCCATTGCACTGCCAGTGCCGAGTCCCATGCTGGGCTGGAACTCAGGAACCCTGAGACCACGACCTGAGCTGAAGCCAAGAGTCAGATGCTTAAGGACTGAGCCACCCAGGCACCCCTGCTGTTTCTTCTGGAATGCTCTTCCTTCACTCTCCAAATCATGCTCCTGGCTCAGATCCTTCTATTGAGATTAAACCCAGGTGGATTAAACCCCAGAGAGAGGCCTGTTTTCTTTTTTATAACCTACGCCTTTTCTTCTCAGGGCTTCTCAAATTTAAATTTGCGTACAAATCACCTGGGGATCTTGTTAAAATGCAGATTCTGGGAGTCTGCATTTTTAACAGTCTTTCAGGTGCCTCTGCCCCTGCCAGTCTGTGGATCACCCTTTGAGCAGTAAAGTCTTAGAATACTAATTCTGGGCTTAAATTATTCATCACCGATAATGCACAACTATATTTTGTTAAATTAAAATTTACTGGTAAATTCCCCTCTGCGAATACGCACGTTAAGGGAAGTGCCTGATGGTTTTAATGAAGAGAGAGAGAGGTGAGCTTAGACAAGTCCCATTGCCTCCTTGGGCCCAGTTTTCTCATCTGTAAAACAAGCACCTGGCCAATTCCTGCCTTGCCTCCCCACCAGTGTCCCTGTGAGTGGCTTCAGAGCATTAACTGTGCTATACAGCCCTTTTAAAAGTAATTATTTTACTTTCAGTGATTTTACCTTTCCGTTTATTTTTAAGCCTCTTTGAAAGCTCTTTGTATGGGGCTTGTCATGGAACTAAAAACATGTCAAGAGGCAACTGGTGTTCTTGGTTGTCAGAGTCTCTGCTAAATGAAAGGTTAAATATTCCAGAATCAGGGCCTTCCAAAGGAAAGCCGTACCCCTGAGAGCCGCCAAATATCTCTTCCTCAAGGGCCATGCTTATGATGCAGTTCTTTGTCTACCTTTCATAAATTTGCGCCTTCTCTCTTCATCATGGCCTAGTAACAGCAGCACAGACTTTGGGGTCCGACATTTGAATGAATGTAGGCAAGATGATTCCAAGAGAGTTAGCCTTCCTGAGACAAAGTATCCTCATCTGGTAATCTGTGGAGTGGAATTAACAACAAAAAATAATAATAAGAGAAAGAGGAGAAAGGGGAGAAGGAGAAAAAAAAAAAAAAAAAAGAGGAAGATGGATAAAGCTGTCTAACTTTTGTGAAAGTCAGACCTGATCAGATGCAGTGTCTGGCTTGTAGCTGGGTCTTTGTGAATGTAGATTCTTCCCCCAGCCTATCCTTAGCCGTCCTTTCTCTCTCTGTTTCTTGTCCTCTTTCCAAACTTCTTCTTCTCCATTGGGCTTCTTTTACCCTCCATCATCCAAAAATGTGTGTGTGAATAAATGAATGAATAGGAGAAAGGATGAATGGGCGATGTTAGTTATAAATACTTGGCATCTTTAATTTGACATTCTGTCTTTTCGAATCTCTGAAGTGTTTTCTTCTTCTTTTTTTGCTTATAACATTCTTGTAAGACATCATCTTTGACCTTGCTTATGGGCACCTTTGCTTTACCTCTGGTTCTTGTGTTCTTATGCCTCATCACTATAACTGCGAACTTCCTGAGGGGGAAGACTGGTTCTTATTCATGTCTGCATTAGCTGTGTCAAGCATGGTGGGCACATGCAATTCTCCCAACAATGTTTTGTTGAATGAATGTATGTGAAAAGGAAAGAAGGAAGAAAGGGAGAAAGAAAAAAGAAAGGAAAGGAAAATGAGTTTGCTTTTCTAAACTGAAAGTCGCTTTTCTCAGACAGTGCCTGGCACATATTAGGTGCTCAGAACATACTCACCAAAGATATCTTATTGCCAATTTAAGTCTTGGGTGGATTCCCAAATGCCAAGCACATGATAAGAAGTGTTTGATTTGGGGACCTGCAATGACAAACACAAAGAGTAACCTGGAGAAATGGAGAAGGAGAAACCATCTTTTTTCAGTTCAAAGATGTCAAGCTTTCATGTCATTGGCCACCCGGCCTCTGCAGGTGGATGGTTGCCAGGGCAACCATGGCGCTAAGCCTTCGCATTCATGGAGTTTTCCATTGATAATTGCTAATGGGAACAAGTGCTGGCTTGCACTTTACGCCTGCCTGGCTTGTAAGTCTACCTTAATTGGATGTGCCAAGATTGAGGAAAAAGTAATCTGCCCTTTCAAGACAACTGACAGGGAGATGAAGTGTTGTTTGGGCCTTTATTGTTACAGTTTTGCTGACAAAATTACTATGAACTGTCTTCTCTGGATGCATAGCCTGCCTTTGTTGACAGAACCCTGGTGTTTATCTTCCAGGGGTGGTATATTAAGTCAAGGGAAACTGTGATGAAACGTTTGGAGCAGTTTCGTGGAAATTCACTTGTTTTTTTTCAAGAGCAGTGGGGAGACTTGTGGCAGTGGGGAGAAGCCTGAGGATATGAGGAATTAGAAAGGGCTGAAAAAGGAGCTGATTACATACTATGGGCAAGACATCGTGTCGGCGTTTCTAATGCACATGGTCTTAATCTTCCCCATTCGTACAAGGTAGGTGTAAAATCTCCAGGCTACAAGTTAGGCAAACTGGCTCTAAAGGTAAATTCCTCTGAAGTCTCAGTTTGAAATTGAGACATGTTGTCAGGATTCAAAGTCAGGTCTTCTGGAGGATGAAATCTGTGCCTTTATCTATTCCTGTCTGTCAATGGGAATTTGGACAAGTCCCTTCCTTCCTACTTGTAATTTTCCCTCGCTGGTCCCATTTTTGCTTTGTGAAGTCTTCCCAAAGCAGTCCACTCCTTCCTGCTCCGACAGCTCTGTTAATATTTAAATAGATTGACCTCCATTTAGAAAGCTTCAAGAGCCTACCAGGTTTTAGGGACAGTGGTAGGTGCTAAAGACACAGGTGGATAATTTGAGTTATTTTATAGGAGCTTACCATCTAGATTCTAGGAGAGGCCCTAAAGGAACAGATGCATTCAATTAGAGAGAGTTGGTTAAAAAGAAAGAAGTCTGTATGTGTGCTCTTGAGCACAGAGGAGAAGAATTTTACCAGGAAACAGGGCCAGCAACAGCCCAGAGAGCAGTAGTATGCCCAGGTGAAGAGCTATGGGACGTTTAGTATTTCAAGAACAAGAGGTAACTCAGGAGCTACTGGAGACGCTGACAATGGAGAAGGGTCTTGTGAGGGAGTGTGGTCATAAACCCAGAGACATGAGAGATTGGTGTTCTTTGCGGTGGGGAATTTCCAATGATACATTTCAAGGCCAGAATCAGCAAAATTTTTCTGTCAAAGGCCAGAGAGTAAATATTTTAGGCTCGCAGACCACATATGGCCTCTGCCACATATTCGTCTCTCTTTTTTTTTCTTTTTCTTTTTTACAACCTTTTAATAATATAAAAAACCTTCACTGGTGGGTGTAAAAACATAGGCTGCAGGCCACATTTTGTCCAAGGCTGTCGTTTACTGAATTCTGCTTTATGGCTTAGTCTCCAATCTGTCATAGTCCTGGTCACCAATCTTTGATGTCTCAATTCTCCTCTGAAAATTTAATGCCTACTTAGGATCAATATATAGTATCTCATTTAATTTGCACAACAATCTATTTATAAGTTGTAAGAGCTTAATGATTTTTTTTTTTTTAAGTTGAGTAAACCCTGAAGACAAGCAGGAGCACTTCATAATTCTTCAATTCCCATGGACCATTAGAGATTTCCTAAATTTTTAAAGTGTAAAACGGTTGGACTTTTATTGTGGACATAATTTAGTCCTGCAGTACTTCATAAGTGCATAAGAGCTACCAAATAGGGTGGTATATACCCTAAACCATGTATACAGTACCTGATAAAATAAGGATTTTTCAAAGTTAGTTTTGGCTATATGACATTTTTCACTTACATGCTGACTCTAGAAGGAAATTTTCACCCAATAAGGTGTGCACAATATAATGGGACAGTTAGTGTCCTGGCCTACATCCAGACTCTCTAAAAATGCAATTCATATTTGTTTTAGAAATCAAGTCATGTGTGGAGCTGATGATTGACAAAAACCCGATCATGTTTTCAGTTGCACCATGGCCCAATCATACCTCTGCCGTTCTATACAAGCAAGATTGTGTTGTTATTGCTCTTGTCTATTTCTTTCTTTTTATGTTTTTTTTTTAATTTATTTTTGAGAGAGAGAGAGTGCAGAGATAGAGAGTGCAGAGAGAGAGAGGGAGACACAGAATCTGAAGTAGGCTCAGGCTCTGAGCTATCAGCACAGAGCCCGATGCAGGGCTCGAACTCACAAACCATGAGATCATGACCTGAGCCAAAGTCACACGCTTAACGACGGAGCCACCCAGGTGCCCCTGCTCTTGTCTGTTTCTAATTGAAGTGCAAATCTTTTTTTATACTTACCCCTGTGCAATTTCATTGCCTGAATTTTAACTCCCTGATCAAACTGTTGAGCTTATCTTGATCTTTGTTTTACCATTCACCACATTATCTGTCCTTCCTAATTTCTTAGAAACCAAGGTTTAGAGGGTCCTTGAGGTTCTATCAGTTGGCACTACAGGGCCCTAGCACTTAGCTACCCACACCCTGCTCGTGCACTTCCAGTGATGGGGAAGGGGGAAAGGACTCAATACTTCCCACTGCATTACTGAACAGCTCTACTTGCTTAAAAAATGGGGTAAAACAAAGGAGCAAACAGAGGCTCACTCTCAGCAATTTGTGTGTGTCATCTTATCTTATTCTCCAAGCAACCAAGTGAATTAAGTGTTCTTATATTAACTATAAAGATGAGAAAACTGAGGATAAGAGAATGTTCATTTATTTGTTGCTCCAGCTGGGAAGCAATGGAGATGAAATGTAATCCCTCTCTGACTCCAAAGTCCAGTGATACTTCCCTGCTTCCGTAGGTGCCTCATTATCACCAAAGATCTTCCCTAATGTTGGACCAAAGTTTCTTTCTTTTGTGCTCTGTTCACTGTGCCCTCCAGAACAATGCAAGATGAATTAGCTCCCTCTTCCCCTGCCTTTGCTTGTTGGAGGGCATTATTCAGAGTCAGGATAATGCAGCAGCTTGCAAGCTCTCAGGAGGAACAGGCAGTGGACCTTGGGGGTAACCACATGTGGGGCTATGGACACAAGTTTTGACACAAGATAAATTTGGGTCTGGATCCCAGCTCTTATACTTACTCTGTGACCATGGTCAAGTCATATCAGTTCTCTGACCCTTATTTTACTTGGTATAAAATGAGCAGTATAAAAAAAATTAGTTTAAAAGAGTCCTACCTCCTAGTGGGTGTTGTGAGGGTCACCACCATGATACTGGCAAGCTTGGCACAGTGCCTTGTAGAATGAGTGCTGGGTCATGTGTGCTGCCATGTTGTTCCCGAGTATTCTGGGTTTTTACAAGAAGCAATGCATTCATTTGTGTCCAACAAGGCAATACTCATTATTTAGCTTGTAACCGTCTTTTTCTCTGTTACTGATGAAAGCATTGAATAATAACAATTCATTCATACTTTCATCCTGTGTAAGTGCCAAGGGATGAGGTTAAATTCATCGCATATGCTACCTCATTTCTTCCTCATAATATCCTTGAAAGGTAAATACTGTTGTTATCATCCCCACTTTACAGAGGGGTAAACTGAATCTCAGAAAGGTTATGCAATTTGCCTGAGGTCCCATGGGAAGGTAGTAGTAGAGATGGGATTCAAACCAAGGCAGGCTGGCTCTGCATCAGTCCTACTCTTAGCCTCTGTGCTGAACTGCCTCAGAGCAGCTCGGGCCCACAGGAGCAGAGATTCCATCTTGCTCTCATTCCAAATACTACTCAGCTCTGTTTCCTCTTGGTATTATTATGATGTCTTCATCTCTCCCCAAATCCCCAATACTTTGTGTGTTCCATGACTTGTCCCATCTTCCTCAAGAATGCAAAATTAATTCTCACTAATATGAACAGTTTGTCTTCTTTGAACCTGTTTCCCCATCTATAAAATGGGGATAGAGATCCATATTCAACAACGCTTTTGTGAATGCTAAATGTAGTCATTCAAACTCAGTGCCCAGATCAATGTCTGGCATGTCTGAATAGGTTCCCTTTCCTCACTGCCTACAGCATTTGCATTCAAACAGATGACTGAGCAGGATAATTCATGTATTTGCTTGCTCAGCAACTATTTATAAACTGCCTACTATAGTGGGGCTTGGTTTCTGCATTGGATGAATCAGAAAAAAATTATACTGGAACATTTTATAAACTATACGAAGGAAACAGATGGTCTGGTGGGAGCCTAGAAGGTCGGTACAGCTTCCCAGACTGAGGGGAATTTGATCTGGGTGTTGAAGAAACATTAGGAGTTATTCAGACAGCAGGGGGAGAAAAGAGGCCTTCTAGACTTAGTCATCTGGGAATAGTGATGGAAAAAGTGTGAAGAATGCAAATATTGGCTTATTTACCCACTCTGTTGGTCTGCCATTCCCAGGAAATTGTACCTTCCATTGCTTCCCTTTTCCTGCTAATTTTTATGTAATGTACAAGCAACATAATAAAAATAAAGAAATTAAAATCAATGCATCCATCTAATGCATTGAATACTTTTCTTTTTCTAGTCATTGTCAATGAGATTCTGTCAGATTTTATTTGTATTAACTCATCACTGTTGTTACAAATGCATTGTTTCTATTTTTGATGTTTACCATTACTCATGTATTTTCAATGACCTTTACTTTTACATATTATGTTTTATATTTTTAAACTGTGAAAAAGTCCAAGGTTAACTATCTTTGAGAAAGTCACCAAGTGTATAGACTTTGAACAAAATGCCTAGGTTCCAATTGTGATGCTATAAGTACTATTTTTTTTTTCACTCTGAGTAATTTATAGAAACTTTAGTTATGTTGTTATTGTTGTTATCGATGTTGTTTTTTCTCTCTAAATTGGGATTAACAATAACTTCTATATATTTATTTTCACAAAAATCAAATGGGTTGCATAGGAAGCACTGAGCCCAGTGTCAGGTGATTAATGGTGGCTACGATTATTAACATATATTATGCCTTTCTATTTTTATATACATATAAATATATATGTAAGGATACCTGATTTGATTCTTAGCCAGGGACAAAAGCACACATTTCTTTCTTTTCTTTTCTTTTCTTTTCTCTTCTTTTCTTTCTTTCTCTTTTAAGTTTTTTATTTTTTATTAAAAAAAATTTTTTTTACATTTATTCATTTTTGAGAGACAGAGAGAGACAGAGCACAAGTGGAAGAGGGGCAGAGAGAGAGAGAGGGAGACATAGAATCTGAAGCAGGCTCCAGGCTCTGAGCTAGAGCCTGACACGGGGCTTGAACTCACAAACAGCGAGATCATGACCTGAGCCGAAGTTGGACGCTCAACCGACTGAGCCACCCAGGAGCCCCTTTTGTTTATTTTCTTAAGTTTATTTATTTATTTTGAGAGAGAGAGAGAGAGAGGGAGTACGCACACAAGTCGGGGAGGGGCCGAGAGAGGGGGAAAGAGAGAATTCTAAGCAGGCTCAGCACTGTCAACACAGAGCCCCATGTGGGGCTTGAACTTACAAACTGCGAGATCATGACCAAAGCTGAAATCAAGAGTTGGGTGCTTAACCAACTGAGCCACCCAGGTGCCCCATTTTTTTAATCCACCCTTTTTATTATCTGTCTTTCAGTAAGAATCTTATGAAATTGAAGCATTACCAGATGCAACTTGTTCATTGACTCGTTCAATTTGCTAAATGTCCGCTTTGTCCTGAACACTGCCGTAGGCTCCTATGCAGCTCGCTCTCTGGATGGGAAGGACACAGATAAGCATATGATGACAATGCAGTGGGATAATGGCTGTCTACCAACAAGGGCTGCACAAGGTGCTGTCGGACTGAGAACTCAGCATCTCATCGTGGCTCCCTGTGCCCCAGAGTGACATGCTCCAGCATCTTCCACAAACCCCCTACTCCTGTCTCCACCCCTCTCCCTTACTCTCCCCCACATGCATGCTTTCTTCTGGTTCCCTGCTCTTGTTTCGACTAGGATCTGTGCACAGGCTCCTTTTCTGCCAGAAACCCTTACTCAACTCTTCACGCGTTGCCTCTTTCCCCTTGTCATCTCAGCTTAAATGTCATTTCCTCACAGAGCCCCAAGCCATCTATTGGCCTGTTGCCCTCTTTTTGTTTGTTTGTTTCTAACCTAGCATCTTGATCATTTTCTTCTTAGGATGTATCAAGTGTGTAATTGCATAGCGCCCCTTCAGGCACCCCTTCAGTGTTCTGCTTCATGCAGAGACCATATTTGTATTCATCCTTGTTCACACAATACCCAGTAGAATGGAATGGAGAAAGGGCTCAGTAAAATACATACTCAGTAGATGAAAATCAGGGGAGTGATCTATATATGGGTTCAATCTCACCAAAGGGATAAAAGTTGACTAGAGGGACATGGAGGAATCATGTTTTATTTTTTTTAATTTTTTAAATATTTACTTATTTTTTAGAAAGAAACAGAGTGCGAGCAGGGGAGGGGTAGAGACGGAGGGAGACACAGAACCTGAAGCAGGCTCCAGGTTCTGAGCTGTCAGCACGCAGCCTGATGCAGGGCTCGAACCCACAAACCATGAGATCATGACCTGAGCCTAAGTCAGACGCTTAACCAACTGAGCCACCCAGGCACCCCAGGAGAAATCATGGTTAAGTATCATGATTTGGAGGCAAGCACACAAGTTTAGAATCCATTCCGATTTGTCTTTAAATCTCCATCTTGCTACATACCAAATACATGATCTAGGCAAATCATCTCAATTTTATGGCCCATATCACCTTCATCTGTGAAATGGAGATAATAGCACCAAATTGCTAAGGTTGTTGTGAGTAGTCAACTTAAGGTATTCAAAGCACGTGGTAAATAAACAAAGAGCATTATCATGTGTGTCCTCAGATGTGATAAGGAGGACCATGAATTGTGTGGGCTGAAAATACTTTGGCAGAGTGAGTCCCCATGTTTCAGTCTGAGAGGGAGAGACAGTGGTCTGACCTGAAGCACTAGGCTGCTGTGAGGAAAATTGAATTGTTGCAAAGTCTTTGGAAGTACAAAGTGCCTACAGCCAATTTTTGAAGGTCAAAGATTTATAGTTTTTTTGTCACAGCATCCAGAGGATGTAGACTAATGGTCTCTCCTTATCCTAGGCACTCAATGCTGTACATGTGGTAGTTCATTTAATACTAATCATCTGTAAACTACGATTTCCCTCGCTCTGCAATTGAGGAAGCTGAGACTCAGAGATGTTAGGAAACTTCCTCAATACTATGGAATCTGTATGTGACAGAGCTGGACTTCCGGCCAAGTGGCATGGTATCGCCAGTGTGCTGCACAGCCCGTGTGTGCAGAGAGCCCTGTGGAATTTAAATTGTTACATGTATGAGTTCGAATCCCTACTCTACCACTTACTAATTGTGCAGCCCTGAACAAGGTGTATCATTTCCCTCAGCCTCCGTTTCCTCACTTAAAAGATAGAAAGATGGTGATATGTCCTTAGAAGGGGGTGGTGACGTTTAAACAAACCAGCATATGTGGTTGGTAGGTGTGGGCCTCGTAGGTGATGCTCAGTGAAAGGTAGCTTGCCTTACCACTCACACTTGTACTGAAATCTGCTCGTGGGTCTTGACAGAGTTGAGATTTTATAAGCCTTGATGGCTGTTAATTGAGAAATATGCATCCGTGACAGGTAATCAATACGCTCATTTGGCAGTCAGGTTCCAGATGAAATAAAGCTAAACGATGATGCAATTAGCATGTACAAACAAATCCCCCACAGAAGCCAAATAAACTTGACTGTCTTCTCCATCCTAATCATGCCACTGTGTTTGGAATGCATCTGGAAGGCATTTTCCCGGTAAATCTGGACCCAGCTAAATAAATAGAGCTTCTTTCTTGGATGTTTGCTTTACCTGCTTTCTCCTTGGAGCTCAGTTTCCCTCCGCCCAAGGTAGACAGCACGTAGGCCTGACTGCTTAAGTGTGAAGGGCACGCTGCACACCTCGCTGACAGACAGTGTCCCCTGAAATTCACTTTGTCATTTCTTTCCCGGTTCTCAGACAGAATGACAACAGCCAGCGATTTTAATGGGGAAACAGTTCAGGAGGCAAGTTCTCAACAGTCTCCGGCAAATCTTTCTAAAAACATCCTTCTCCTGTATTGCAGTGGGTGAATTACCAAACAACGAGGTGCCTGTCTCTGTGATCACTTTCACACTAACCTCTAACTTTCTCGTCTGGTTTTCACAACTGCAGTTATTAACTTGAAAATGCATCATAACTGTCACATGCCAGTGAGCTTAATAAATCATAACCTGAGCTGATTGTTTAGCTAAAACAGTAAGCCATGATTAAAAAAAAAATCCTACATCCTCTACTTATTAGCCCGGTGTCTTGGGCAAGTAATGTTAATCCCCATGCCTCTGTTTTCTATCTTTCCAAAGAGGGTGATGACAGTACCTGGCACTGGGTATGATGGGAAGGCCAAATGAGATCATTTATGTAAAGTTCTGACATCACTGGCTGGTGCAGAATAAGCTCACAATGCATACTGTAGCTATTATTGTCATTACCACTCTAAATTGTAAGTCAAAACCGAAATGAGACTAATTTGGGTCATTTAACCTTTCCATCCAGTCCTTTCTGGTAGGCTTGGGATATTGCAAAGAACATGAGCTTTAGGGACATATAAACTTGGATTCAAATTTTGGCTGTACCATTTATGTGTGACCTCATGTAAGTGACCTAACTTCTTTGAATATCAGTGTCTTCATTTGAAAGCTTTTCACAGAGTGTATGTAAATATAAATGTCTCCTCCCAGAAATTTGGAATTTTAGCTTAAGCTAAAGCAAGAAAACTTGTGACTGTATTAAGAGTCCGTGACTGTTATGGACCCATGACGATCTTGACGCTAGAATGATCTGAAACTGCTTGCAAAGTAAGTAGCCAGTGATAGGACCAGTAAACTGGAAAGGGCCTCTTGGTATCATCTTATCTACTTCATTCATTTCATGGAGAGAAAAACCCCAAAGAAATTCAGCGGCTCATCTGAGATGACACAGTAGGAAAAGGCTGGGCCCCAGAGCTGAACCCAGTTATCTTACAGTGATCAATATTCCACCTCAGTCTGTCAAAGCAAAAGAACAAAATAAACAAAACACCAATTAAATGTAGATAAAAATAAAGGTTGAAGGGAAAGGAAAGAAGGAAAGGAGGGAAGGAGGGCAGGAAGGGGAAGAGAATAATCGAAACGAAGGTGGGGCATCATTTGGAAAGAATGGCAGTCCAGTGGTGCATATTATGGTGAAGCCAACGTGATAAAGTGGTGAAGAGGGTGTGCCCAGGTGAGCCACATGGACTCGGCTCCCACCTCGGCCTCCGCAGGGCTGTGTAATCTGCAAAAGGGGACTTCACTGCTCCATGCCCCAGGTTTTTAATATTACACTCTCTATATGCGTGTTGTGAGGGCTAAAGAGATGATTGGTATAAAATTATTAGTACAGAGCCTCACACATAGGAAACATTGAGTACATTTAGCTGTTCTTATTAAATGTGAAGTTAAGTATCATTTCTCTTGTTTTTTTTTTCAATTTTTAAAGCAGCTGTTTTGAAGTCATTGAGATATTCTGCCTCCCCGCCCTTTTTAAGTTAAATGCCATGAAGCTAACACTGTGAAAAGGTGTTGGAAGTAATTACAAGAGAAGGAGAGGCTGGGGGAGGGGGCTGCAGAGGAAATAAGCACTAATACCTGTGCAGGACCTGCTAAGTATGTGTATGGCACTGTGGGGAGAGCTTTTCGTGTCTTCTATTTAATCCTTATCACAGGGCTATGGGGTAGGGATTGTTGTCCTCATTATACACATGAGGAAAATAAAAGTCTGAGCAATTAACGTTTGACCGAGGCATTTCTGGCATAAAAACCTCTTTCCTCTCCCTTTCAAGATATAATCCCTGCCTACCAAGAATGCAATGCAATCCCTGCCTACCAAGAATTCCAAACAAGCAGCCTACATTGCCAGAAATCATTAGAAGAAAGATCCAAGAAGACCATCTATTAAGGGGTTGATGTGTGTGTGTGTGTGTGTGTGTGTGTGTGTGTGTGTGTGTGTGTGTGTGTATGTTTTCTTTCTGGTTTTTAGGCAAGCTATTGCTGTTAGCTGTCCTGTGTCATTGCCATGAAGTACTCTTGTTCGTTTTCCCATCCTCTGTTCCCTTCTATAAACTGTGAATCACCACATTTCAAAGTAGGCAGTCTCTTAGTTTACATGTTCTTCTGTGTTTTCTTATACCTAGGATGAACAGTATTGCGGCTCACAAGAAAGCTTGAGTTATAGTCTTCTTCTTGGACATTGATGGAAACATCTGAATAAGGTAAAATCATATACATTTTAATTAAATTTTATATATGATTAAGTTTATTATTATTCGCTCAAGCGTTTGTGATTTGCTTCATGCCGGTGGACGAGCAGGGAAGGGAAAAGCAATAACTGGGTGTTATTTCCCTTCTCTTTAGTCTTGAGCAAAACCCTGTGGGTTGGAAAGTGGCGTTCTCAACAGACTTTTGTTAGTAGGGTCTATCACAGTGGGTGGAGGAGATTGGCATTAAAAGTGCAGATCTTCTGGGTTTGGATGGATTGGCTTTCTTCCTTGTGTGTTTTGTTTTTGTTTTAAATCTTAGAAGTCCTGAGGAGAGGACTGAGTCTTTATTTGTAATGCAAAGGGAAGGTCTAGCACTTTAAAAATTCTTGCAGGTCAGATCCCCTCGCTGCTTAAATCCCCTCTCTGCTTAATAGATTTCAATTAAAAATGAGAAGAACTATATTTAAGTAAACTTAAGTAAATTGTTTGTTGTATGGGAGGAAAATATTTTCCTGTATCCTCAGTTTAGTGCCTGGGGCTCATGGATTAAGTTGACAAAAGACAGATTAAAAAGTTTATAGACGTGTGCAAAGCACATATATGTGGGTGATTGGGTGATGAGTAATTGAAAAGAGTTATAGATTGGGACTTGTGTGCTTAATTTAGGATGGAAAAGAGGCGGGGAGGAGAAACTTCTATAGGAAGATCACATAGGTTTCTTTAAGAAAGACAAATGGGTTTTTTTGAGAGGACAAACAGGAGATAAGAAAGTTTGTGATAATATTTGTCTCTACAGACATGAGTGGTCTTTCTGTCTTCTTCAGGCCCTAAAACTCCCCAGGAGACAGGATTTAACAGCAGATTTACTTTTGGCCTTTCTTCTGAGAGCATACCCACCCTGAGGAGGGAATTTATGGCTGTCTTCTTTTCTCAGAAGTTTCTGCCTTTAGTCAAATAAGGGAAGATCCAAGAAGGGCAGCTTTTTTTTTTTTCATCTGTTGAATCTCAAAAATCTTCAGCTAAAAATAATCTTCATGCCAACTCTGGGGTTCACATAGGTCCCCACACTGGCTATCAGCAGATATTCCTGCATTTGTCTTTTTTGTGTATTAGCATTTCACAGTCTGTTAACCTTTTTAGCTTAGAGTGATCAGCATTAACAGTGCATGTCTGAAAATACAATATCATATTTTAGCAGAAACTCATAAGAATATCGGATATTCTGTGCTTTTTCATACTGTAGTCTTTGATTTCAACCATAGCTCATGTCTAAGAAAGAAAATTCCAAAGGAGATTTTGTGGTATATCTCTGTGATGGTGACATTCTTTCAGGGTGCAAAGAAGAGAGGGGTATTTAAGTTACCTCCGCTGATGGGAAATTATTTTAAAAGTACCTGGAAGAGTAAGGAAATAGAGAAAATCATCTGAGCAATAACCTAGGTGAAGAAGAGAAACAATATTCAGCATATAATAGTGACCCAGATGTATAGCCCAGACTGTTTCATCCTGCCATACCTTTGTAACTGCTGAGAACCACCTCTGACTGTAGCCAGTCTACTGTCCTTAAAAGTCAGAGAGAGGCGTAATCCTTGCCCTCCACTCAAGTTATTACAGATGTCTCTGCTTCTTCTGTCTGTCTCACCACTTCTGTGCCATGCTGAAGTGCATCACACCTCCATATAACTAGTGGAGAAGGAACAGATTGAGTTGGCTTGTCACTACTCATGATAGGACATTCTAGTGGGAGAAGTCCTTGTGTGAAACATCCTGTAGGTCCCTGGCCTGTCTCATGTCCAGAATACAGCTCTTTGTCTATTGCTGTTGTACACATATATTGTCCAATGAGTTGTGGTCAGGGTAACAAATCTGCATGGCTTAAAGATGACAAAGTGAAAGAAATAGTCCTGGGTCTCTTTCCCAGGAAGGGGCTGTTGAAATATCAGGTATTTGTAGAAGAACTCCCATTTGGGGGGATGCTGGGTTTCTGGACTGACCAGACTACTGGCTACTGAATCCCTATGCATTGCAATCTACTTTAGGAACTTTAGAATGGCAGAATTTCCCTCGTTCCTATGTGGGGATATGACTGAAACCTGTTTGGACCAGTCCAATTCTAATTTCCATTGAATAGGGAAACACAAAGTTGGACCAACAAAGAATAAAAGGGAAGCTACAACTCTATGCTATAAGGAGCAACGTAAGAGATGACCTAAGGGGGAGGGAGTGGCACTTATGAAAGAACCTCAAAGGGATGCTTGCTTGCGAGAAAGGTCCAGGGAGTGAGATATAAATGACCCCAGGCTTTCACATTTGTCTAGCTGTACCAAGAGATGCTGGGAATCTTTGGAAAAGCAAAGAAGGACCAATGGAATGTCCTTTTCTACATGCAACCCAGAGGTCCAGAGTCTGAGAGTAGCCAGTAAAAGACAACTTTGATAAGACCCTGAATTCATCCACCCCGAAGGACTAGAGTGGCCTCAGAAAGGAGAGACCAGAGTAGAAACACAAGAGTGAGAAATGAGTTGTGGAATTAATGAATTACTAACAGGAAAGTTGTTGTAATCCTCTTCCCTTCCTTCAATCCAACTTTCTAATGAGCTGGAGGGATCTAAGATCACAAATACTGCTGTTTCTCCATTCGTTCTAAAGTACGTCTCTGTAAAACTCAAATAACAGGGTATTTTTTTTTCTTTCACAGAAAAAAAATAAGTTAATGGATAAAATTCTTTCATTTTAAAACTTTCCTACCCCTGTTTTCTCTTGAACCTCCGAGACTGGTTCTCATTCGGCCTTCTATGTGCACCTGCCAGTGATCAAATTAATAAAAAAGCTGAAAATGATGTTCACGGAAAGATTCAGAAATAGGTGATCGTGCTAAAGTCATGATGTATTTTTTTTATAGATTTGAATGACCTTACTCTGGTTTTCTGTTGCATTTTTACACAGCAATCTAGTCATAGTTTCTGCTCATAAAAGTCATACCCACTTTCAATACTGGGTTTAACTGTATCTTTTGTATGAGGGCTGTGTAACGGTCGTGGTGTTGTGTGATTTCCAGGTGTTCTGCCACCTGCACAGGGTACAAAACCACTGTTCAGGGTCATAGTTTCCATTTGTGACTCCAACACGTGGATATAATATTTGTTATTATTGATTGTGTTTCCGAGAACCTCTTTCTAAAGCACTTCATTAAGAAGAGTTCTAGAATGTAAGAGGATATATTTGCCCAGATTTACCAGGCAGAGAGCTGAGGCTTGGGATGTGATAGGCTACAGGTCACTCGATCCTACTGAGACACATGGCATACTCAAGTAAATGCCAACTTAGTGAGTTGCCCAGGATATGCAGTGGGTGACTCCCTCTTCTTGGAAACTGTCCCTAGCCAGAGGGCAAATAGATGCCCTGACACCACTCTTACAAAATGGAAGCTAAAAACAATTCAAGACCAGTTAGCCAGACCTAGAAAAGGGACTGGAGAGGTGGTCAAAAATATTCACTGAGCCCCTGGTGTATTCCTTAGGAATTAGGTCAGCTGAGGAGGAAAGTCTCCAGGCTGATCTTTTGAATCTAAAGGACCAGTTTCTGGGAGGAAGGCGCCAAGATGTGAATCATGTCAAGAAGCCTTTGAATTAATGGAATTGAACAAGAGTTCTTTACCACAGACATTTGGATGGTAAAAACCATGTTTGAATTCAGAGAGCCAGATTGCCTAGAAGGCTAATGCCAGAAATCAGATTTCCAGAAGCTACTTATAAAGAGAGAAATTTCATCGGAGTAGCCAAACCATGGATCTCCAACCCAGAGTCCTTGAGAAATGGCCAGATGTCAAGGAACATGCACCAAATACAAACTCTAAGTCTGAAGGGCAAGACTTCCTTTTAAGAAGGCAGAAAGAAAACAGCTAACATTTATGGAACACTGACTATGTAAGTGCCAGGCACTGTTCAATATTTATGCATACCAACTCATTAAAATGAAAATGGTACTAAGATCATCCCCATCTTACAGATGCATAAGCTAAGGCACAGGGAGTTCAAGTAATTTTTCCAAGGTCAGAGATCTAGGAAGCATTGGAAGTGGTATATGGCCTCAGAACCCATTTTCCCAATGGCCACTCTAAATTGCCTCTGCAATTTCAAAGGAACTGGTTTGCATCTGGTCTTGGATAAATGAGGAGAATCCAGGATGATTCACCCAAACAAAATCAAGTCTTTAGTTTACCTCTATGGCTGTATGTGTGTGGTCAGTGTGTTTCAGCAGTCTTCAAGTAGAGCAAGAGGGCAGACACCTCAAGGAGAAGCATCCGGTGGTTGGAAATTCTCTGCCAGGGATCTGTTGTAAATTTGGAGCTTATCACAGCTCTGATTGTACATTTAGAGTGACATGCTCTCTGAACATCTCTTCTCTGTTTGAATTTCCTGCCCCTGGAATATCTGTGAGGTGGGGTGTTTGTAGGTCAGTCCTAGCAGATGCATTTGAGGGTGGCATCTATGCAGTTCCTACAGGAGCTCAGCTGCATCTGTTCCTGTCTGCCAACATCAGAGTATTCATTGGCACTGAGCTGAGGCCAGTCCCATGGCCCCAGTGCCGACAAACAGAAGCCACGATTCAATCACCTCCGAGCTGATGCCAGTTGTCCTCAACCTTCAGTTGCATTTCACGGCCTTATCTGAGCACAGGGTTGGCTGAGGTGACCCTCCCTTATCCTTACGAAACAGAAGGCCTCACAAATCTTACCTTCTGCCCTTGCTCCCGGGGGACCATCTAGCACCTGACATACTCCATGCAAGTTTTTGCAACTCTTGTCCTATAAGAAAAGGCATTTGGTATTGTAGCTTGTAAGCAAAACCTGTAAAGTTTTTTTGCTCAGACTAAGGAGCACAGACTGATTCACCACTCCCTCCCTACCAAGCACCACTGTAGAAAATAAAGAACCAGACAGCCCCTCCCCCACTCCCCCCCCCCCCCCCGTCCCCCGACCCCCGCAAGCCAATGCCTCTCTTATCTCCTCAGCACTCCAGCAGACAACCTCTTTTCCCTAGAATTGTCAGGAAAGCACTGGCTGACAGGTTGTGTTATTGCGTCTGATCCCATTGGTCGCATCATGTAACATCTTAACTCTTAACCTAATTCGATGGATGCAGCTTGACAGGGCATAGCAGGGATGCTGGTCTAACTCCCCCAAGCTGTGTTTAAGACCCTACCTCCCCACAGGCTACCGGAGCCTGCACAACACTCAGAGGACTTCAAGGCATATTTCTTGGTCAAAATAGGTGCAGGTGCATCAGCCTATCCCTAATTGCAGGTTGAGATCCTTGGAAATAATCGTGGCCATGCTTGTTTTGTTTTAAGAAGGATTAAATCTTAAGTCAGTGCAAGAAAAAATAGTGTTTATGGTGACCCTCAGAAAGCATTTTAATTTTCTTTTTCGTATTCAATAAAATGAGCCAATAAATAAAAATGACACATGCAATAAAAAGACTGTCAATGACATTTTTCACATTTCCAATTTAAAGTAGAAGGGACTTTGAGCTTGTGTATTTGTGTTACTGTGTTGTAGATTACTGTATGCTAAGACGAATTTAGTTTTTTCTGTGTCTGAACTTCATCTAGATATCCAAGGCCTTTCTGATTTTATGGGTCAGAGAGTCAGCTTCCTGGGTCCCACCTATATGCCCAAAATATGGGCTCAAAGCTCCTGTACCCCTCCAGTACCTTCCTCCTACCCCTTTGGGTATAAGGGGAAGACAGTTACAGTTACCTTTCTTTCTCTCTCCATGCTTGCTTGCAAAGGCCATCATTCTTGTTCTGCCTCTAAATTAACTCTTTAACTCTTGTGTCTAGCCCAAATCCAATATTTCCTGATATCTCTGGAATCACCTAGAGAGATAAAATTTTGAGTCCTGTCTCTGACATTCACTAGCTATGAATCCTTGGACGAGTTGCCTAACCACAGAAGCCTCAGTTTCGTCATCTATAAAATAGGGAAACACTAGTTCAGTGACATAGTATGGTTGTAAGGATTAAGTGGCATGATGAATATAAAACGTGTAGCACAATGTCAGACCCACAGGACATGCTCAGAGCCAGTCCTGTTTAGGAGCCATGGTTGCAGTGGTAACAATTGTGGGCTTTGGAACGAGACTCATCCACGTTCATTTTCCACGTATATCCCTACTGCTTTCTCTTGAGACAAAGTGAGCTTCCTTCTCTGAACCTCACTTTGCTCATATGTAATAGGGAGAATATAGTACAGTGAGCCCTTCCTGCCATAACAGGATAAGTGGTTCATAAAAATTCAATCATATAAACCTAGTAGCTGCATTAATGAAATAACTGGGGTGAGCCTTTATAGCCTGCTGGCCAGAAGTTTAAAGAGTCCACCTGGGCAGTCAAAACCCATCCAGCTTCTGACCGTTGATTTGGTGCCCTCTTTTGGCAGTAGTCCACTGCAGCTTAAATATTAATGGGGGCAATTCTGCATCATGTGGTCGCTGGAACTTTCTGCACTTAGATGTGGCGTGTCTTGTCTCAGCCTGCTGAACCAAGAGAATATTGGAAAGTTAGGGACCCATATTTCGATTCTCTGATTTCCAAACAGAGTTGACTGACATTGTATTGACCAACCTCCCCTCCATCTGCATAAAATGAGAAGTGTCCAATCTCTGTGTGTGTCTGAAAATAGGGATTAGGCAGAGGATGAGAGTTAATTATATATGAGTTATAATATATATGAGATTCTGATTGGTATAATGTCTATATATTATATATGTGTATATATACATATATACATTACATATTACATATCATACATTACATATATGAAGTTATTACCAGGGGACATTTTGTCATCGAGCTTTATTGTGTCTATCTTTAAGTTTTTGTGAAGTTAAATGAGATTAACACACTGTCTCATTTCATTTAGGCTACTATAACAAAATACCACAGGCTGGGGAGCTTATAAACAACAGAAATTTATTTCTCACCGTTTTGGAGGCTGTGAAGTCCAAGATTAGGATGCTACAATGTTTGAGTGAGGACCATAGCTGAGTGCCTTTTCACTGTTTCCTCACATGCTAGAAGAGGTCTAGAGATCTCTCTTTCATAAGGTACTAATCCCTCTCCTGGGGGATCCACCTTCATGACTTAAGTACCTCCTAAAGCCATCACCTTTGGAATTTAAGATTTTAACGTATGCATTCTGGGGGATACAGACTTTCAGACCATAGCATGCACCTAGCACAGTTCCTTGCACATTCTTATTGAATCAAAAGAAATGTTTTATTGATAAAGATGTAACATGTAAATTGAAACAGAAGTTCTTGAGGTTTCCAGAAAAGTAAAAAGAAGTAAACCTGCATACTAAACCAGAATTGCATCTAATAAGAATTACAAGTTGGGAAAACATTACTGAAGTTCTATAATGTTAGAATGCTTGAAGTGGACCACCTAAAATAAATATCTACACTTCATGAAACAGATGTGAATTAAATACATATGATTAACCCATAGAATTTTTGCTTCACCAGGCTGATAGCATGGGCATGTCTCTGACCTTCACACACCTCTTTAGCAGAGATTATATGATCCTTACTACCTATTTAAGGCTTGATAGTTCATTTTCATGGAATTTCACCTGCAAGGAACTGCAAGATTCCCCCCATGTCTGTATGTTCTGGATGAGCCCTGACTGCCAGAGAAGAAGGGGCAGCTAGAATAAGAGGGAGGATCTCTTCCATCATGATCTTCTCTCTTCATCAAAAGAAAACCTGTCTTCACCAAAAGAAGGGACTGGTACTGTATTGGGTTTCCTTGGACACATATTGGGTGCTCAAGGCACAGCCATTGTAGCATAACCTTTAACTCATTCTTTGAACAGTAGCTTGGTTCTTTTTCACAGCCTTGTTCTGGAGGCAGAAAAGTAAAAGGCATGTGGAAGTCCCTAATTCCAAGGTGTTCACGGTCTAAATGAAAAAAAAACAAAAAAACAAAAAAACAAAAAAAAACAGACACATACACAAACCTTAATCCCACAGAGCAGAGAGTGGTTTGAAGAGGAAGGGGCTTAGCATCAGAGAGACCAGCAGGAGGCTCATACAACATTCTGAATGAGAGAAGGAGGGACAGAGGTACAGGGGTGCTGGACAGGGGCAGTGGTAATAGAAATGGAGAGAAGGGGTCAGAGGAAATGTTCGAGCTGGGAGCACAGGAAAAGCGTAGAGAAGGAGAGAACTAAGACACTCAGAAAATCAAGGCTCTATGAAAAGAATAGGTTTGAATTTTCCAAATCAAATTGGTTGCACTTCTCCCACAGTCAGATCAATTTCCAAGGAGTCCAAGCCCCTGGTAATTCATTTCAGCACCTTTTAAGGCATGTATGGTGATCAGTTGCTTGATGCATTAAGAAATAAGCTACTGATGGGATATATGTATTTTTAAATATTGTGTTATTTCTTTACAGTCCTGAAGGGCTTCAGAAGTTGGAGGAAGCTGTGAGTCATATGCTGCCTAGTTAGGGGAGGCTGGAGGAGGGTGATGCCATTGCCAGCTGATAGAAAATCAGGTTATAAGTCCTATTTGTTTCCCCGTGTCTCCGTGATGTGACATTAGGAGATGATGGCTGCAGTTACGGGAGGCCATTTGTTCCAATGATGTTCATAAATACACTTTGTTAGGCAGTTCTATCGAATCCACCCGCTTTTCCTCCCCTTTTTTAGGGCAGACTGCTTTTCAGTTGCTTGATTTCTCTCTCTGAGATGGACTGTGCTGACTGAGAATCTGAAACTCTGTGTGAGACACGGAATGTTAAATCTACCTGCAGTATGTGTGCAGGAGGCAAAGGCAAGATGGGTGGCGAAGGGAGAGCCGAGGGAATGCTAATCCTGAAAGACAGCCTTCGCACTGGAGATGAACAGCAGCCTGGCCAGGGTGGACAGGTGGTCATTCAAAGCCGGCAGGAACGGAGAGTTGGTTATTGGCAGTTTAGGTCTCTTTTCCTTCTGGGTTCCTTCTTGTTTTTTTAGATCAGTAGACATGGTGAATTCTTTCTTCTTGGAGTTCATGATGAACTTTGGGGAAGAGGGCATACGGTGAAATTAAATGATCTTTCTTTATCTGTGAGCCAAGACTACCCCTACTCACCTAACAAGATTGCTGTAAGATCAAATAACATGGGATGTTTTAGCCCACTAGCTTCAGGCGTTAGCCAACCCAAGACATGATCCTGGAGGATGTCCATTTCCTCCCACACTTTCTCTGTGAATGCTGGGTGCATGAGAGATGGCTCTATAATGAAACTTCTGTGGTATGTTAAAGTATACCTTAATGTGTACACAACTCCCTGGAGATCTTGTGCAAATTTAGAATCTTACTTGGTAGGTCTTTATTAGGGCCTGAGATTCTGCATTTTCAACAAGTTTCCAGGCCACATAGATGTGAAAGACCCATGGACCACACTTTTGTAGGAAGAACCTACCAGAACTGGGCAGTAGTATGTGGCAGGCAGGAGGAAATGGAGAAAAGGATTTGGCTGCAGAGTGTAGCCTTGCAAGGGAAGCTGGGTGCTTAAAAGGATAATGTCCAAAGACTATTTCCAGCTAGCCAGGTGTGGAGTGGACAAATTCCTAGAGCAAAGGAAAGTGTCCTATTCACAGGATGTGATTGTGGTGATACGATGATACTAGTGTTGAGATGATCATGAAGCATGGGGGTCTGTATAATCATCCTTATGTGTAAAACCCTGGTTGCTCCTGATTACCTTTGCATTCAGGTCCAAATTCCTTACCATATTCCATGTCCTCCATGAGAATGCCTCTAGCTTCTCCTCATACTCTTGCCTTGCACATTCCTTTTATTTTTCTGCACATGTTATGCCTTTTGCACCTGCAGATTCTTCTGCCTGGGATGTTCTTTGCTCTCTGCTGCCTTGCCTGTCTGGCAAACTCCTATTCACCTTTCAAATTCCTTTGCAAATTCCTTCTATGAAACTTAAACATCTCCAGCCTCTATATTTTTAAATCCCTAGCTTTATTTCTCAAGAAGGAAATGATGCTGTGCTGTACGTCCTTTTTTCTGTCACTTAAGAGACCCTTGAAATCCAAATCTTTGCTTTTTTTAATGTTTATTTATTTATTTTGAGAGAGAGAGAGAGACAGAGAGAGAGAGAGAGAGAGAGAACGTGCCTGCACATGAGTCCATGAGGGGCAGAGAGGGAATCCCAACCAGGCTGCAGAGCCCGATTGCAGTGCTCGAACTCATGAATAAAACCCAGAAGTCATGACCTGAGCTGAAATCAAGAGTCAGACTTAACCGACTGAGCCACCCAGACACCCCTGAGTCTTTGCTTTTTGAATTGCCTTTGTCTGCCTAGGGCCTCGCACAGCACAGTGCTGCAGTGAGTCACGTAGGAAATTCTTTAAAAAAATTTTTTTTTTCAACGTTTATTTATTTTTGGGACAGAGAGAGACAGAGCATGAATGGGGGAGGGGCAGGGAGAGAGGGAGACACAGAATCGGAAACAGGCTCCAGGCTCCGAGCCATCAGCCCAGAGCCTGACGCGGGGCTCGAACTCACGGACCACGAGATCGTGACCTGGCTGAAGTCGGACGCTTAACCGACTGCGCCACCCAGGCGCCCCAGGAAATTCTTTTTAAAGACAAGAGAGGGATGGTTAGAAGAAGCAGGGTAGGAAGATTACAGCTGCTGTGGAAAAAGGCCTGTGAGCCCAAGGGGCTTTCCCCAACAAAGTCTGGGAATAGAACAGGGAGGACCTTCTTCTGGTAAGAGTGGCTATGCACTAAGCAGGGTCAGTCTGCATGCACACTGTGCAATGTGGGCAATGGGAGCATCCTAGGTGACAGGGGATGAGACTGTCACTGGGTAAAAAAGAGAGTGGTGCTCTGTAATTTTCTGAAGTGCTTGTTCTCTGAACCACTGCCAAGCCCACTTTAACCACTCAGGTTCTTTGAGGACACAGAGCCTTCTTTTTCTCCCCGAGACCCTACCCTCACTTAGGACATATAATAACTAGGTAAGGCCAGTGCTGAATTCAGGAGATCCTGCATAGCATTTGGGACAGAGGACATAAACTTGAGTTTCATCCAGTTATGGAGAACTTACATTACAAAAACAGAGAGGAGAGATGTGGTTTTCTCTGCCTGAATTCTACCCTCCGAATCCAGGGCTGGCTTCCTCTGTCTCTGCTTTCTTTGGGGTCATTGTCCATGGCTAGTTTTCCAAATGGGCAACCCGAGCTCTTTATTCTGGAGTCCGTGGTTGAAAACATACCAACAGCTCTCCGTAGGTAAGGGTTTATGTATAGTGTTTTGGCAGCACTATTTTGTCAAGCAATTCGTGTTTCCAATTGTTGGAAAACACTTCTATATGGACCAGGTAAGGAAGTGGACTCTAGACATGAATCCTAGCCCTGCCATATGCAAACCATATGAGTCAGGGTACTTGGACTCTCTGTACCCACATTCTTTTTTTTTAAATTTTTTTTAATGTTTATTTATTTTTTGAGAGAGAGACAGAGCATGAGTCGGGGAGGGGCAGAGAGAGAAGGAGGCACAGAATCCGAAGCAGGCTCCAGGCTCTGAGCTGTCAGCACAGAGCCCGAGGCGGGGCACGAACCCACGAATCGTGAGATAATGACCTGAGCTGAAGTTGGACGTTCAACCGATTTAGCCACCCAGGCGCCCCAGTACCTCAGATTTTTTATGTAGAATATGGGAATAACAATCCCTACCTCAAGGGGGTGCAGTAAGAATTTTTAAAAATATAATTTTATTTCTGTTGCTTTTGTTTCTTTTTTCATAATAACCCATGCCAATAATATTACCTTAAACATTATTAAAAAGCAACTTGTGGGGTGCCTGGGTGGCTCAGTCAGTTAAGCATCCAACTTTGGCTCAGGTCATGATCTTGTGATTCGTGAGTTCGAGCCCTGCATCAGGCTCTGTGGTGACAGCTCAGCGCCTGGAGCCTCCTTCAAATTCTGTGTCTCCCTCTCTCTCTCTACCCCTCCCCCCACTCACACTCTGTCTCTCTCTGTCTCTCAACAATGAATGAACATTAAAAAATTTTTTTTTAAAAAAAGCAACTTGCTCCCTCAATTGGTCACTCGGTTCCACTTCTGGCTGACTCAACCATATATTGAACCATATATTGAAATATAAGTTTACCATATAAAAATGTCTTGGTCCTAGAGAAGAGAAAGATGTAAATATCAATGCACTGGAAGACAGAACCCCAAAACAGACCTAAAATCTGTACCAGGATATAAAGAGTAGCGACCTAACACATGTACGTGCATGACATTTATAATAAATCAGTTACAAAACCGAGATTGATACGTTGATAGACAAAATGGCCAATGGGGATATTAAAGAAGAAATTCACAGGAAAAAAATTGTGGCCAGTAAGTATATCATAATCTTCTCAGCTTCACTTACTATTTTTTTTTTTTCATACAAGGACACTGGCACTTAGAAGAGGTAAGTAACGTCAAAAATCACTCAAAGAGTAAGTGGAACCTGGAGCCAGTGTGAACCTGGTTTCTCTTCTAGTTGCTTGTCTTTAAAGAATGTTTTCTTGTTGACGTTATTTTTGTGTTTTGCTTTTCCAAATAAAAAGTTTTATGAACTTCTTGGGTTTTAAAATTAAAGCAAAACAAAATTTGAAATTATGTTAGAATATTTACTGGAATTGTGTGAAATGTATATATTAAAATAAAAAATGGAACACTTAATAACGACAATTTTGTTATTTATATATCCATCTCTTTTTCTTTAAAGTAAAATGTCTGTTTACTTCTTCTATGCCAAGAAATATTCTGGGTACAAGTGACAGAGAAATGTAACCCGTGTCCTCAAGCACTTTACCAATGTAGGGGGTAGACAGATATATAAATAGACAATCTTAAAATCAGCTTTGTTGAGTATAGCTACTTATAGTAAACATGTTTTGTTAATTCTAACAAATACTGTCTGATTTATAAAATGCCCTTGGTGGGTAATCATGCCATCTGCACATAATAGAGATTTACAACATTTTATCTAAAATCCTTAGGGCCAGATATGTCTTATAATTTGGAATTTTGAGTGGTAATATGGTGCATAGTCCAGAGATTACATAATACCCCTAGCAAGGTCTGGGGAAGAAGCCCATAATCAAACATATTAATATTTCTGCAGCAGTATAAACATTCACACTACGTGGTTTTACAGCAGCTCAAATCAGTTTGTGTATCAAATGAGTGATGCAAAATGCTCAGTTTTGGGGCTCCTGGGTGGCTCAGTCAGTTAAGTGGCTGGCTCTTGGTTTTGGCTCAGGTCATGATCTCATGGTTCATGAGTTCAAGCCCCATGTGGGTTCTGCCTTGACAGTGCAGAGCCTGCTCAGAATTCTCTCTCTCCCTCTTTCCCTGCCCCCCTCAAAATAAACAAATAAACTTAAAAAATGCTCAGCTTTCAGAATATGTTGGATTTCAGAATTGCAAACAAGACTTATGGATCTATGATATTTTTTCTTTCTTCTTAATATGTATTAATTTTATTTCTCTTTTTGCATGCACCAGCTAGACCTATTTAAATAATGTTAAACAACAATGGGCAGAGTGGTCAGACTTGTTTTATTCCTAATTTAGAGATCTGTGTCTGATGCCCCTAAGAAAGAATCACTTGGCTGAGGGTTTAAAATAGGAATATTAAACATATTAAGGAAGAATTATTTTATTGTAACTTGAAAAATAAAAATGTTAAATTTCATCAAATGCAGTTAGGGGATGTTGAAATAATTATCTACTTTTATTTTTTATTATTAGCCTACTGATAAATTTTTATTGCATTATTCAGTTTTCCTATATTGAAACTGGGTGTATTCCTATTGGATTATTGAATCAGCAATATTAAGTTGTTAAACTGAGTTTTGAAGCAGTTAATTTACAGTTTTGAATTTATGTTCATGGTTTAGATTGTTTTATTTTCCTTGTTTTCTGCATAATATCTTATCACCTTTGGGGATCAGGATCCAGTATGCCATGTGGAATGAATTGGGTACATGCTCCATCTTCCACTGTCTAGAATATATTAGGATGGATGTATTTATGTATCTCTCTTTTTTTGTATTTATGTATCTCTTGAATACTTTTAATTTAATCACTATTAAATCTCTCAGGATCTACTGTCTTTTGGGCAAACAGTTGTCAAAGAGCTTCCCATGATTCTTCCTCAGTTCTTGGTTTGTTCTCATCTTCTATTTCTTCTGTAACTTTTCCAAATTTGATTGTCTTTTATTACATTGGGAAGATTAGAAGTTAGAGGAGGCATTCTTACCCTGCCCAGCTGTGAATGTATATGTCTTTGCATTGTGGAATTTCTGAGGGTTTTTATTTGCTCTTTTAATTGTCGTGTGTGTGTGTGTGTGTGTGTGTGTGTGTGTGTGTGTGTGTGTGTGTTTTGTTGTTGTTCTTTGTTTAGTTTTGTTTTTTTAACTTGAGATTTCATTATAAAAGAGATTTGATTTGGGCCCAATTGTTTGTCAATTTATTTTTCGCTGTGCTATCTTTGAAATTATGCTTTTAAGAATAATTGGGTTCCCAGAAAATCACTGCCTGAAAGAACATGAGACATCATCTGGTCTAGTCTATTGATTTTAGACATGGGAAAACTGAGGTCTCAGCTAGTAACATAATTTACACAAGTTACAGTGTCCAGAACAAAACCAAGCTCAACTTAGCTAAGAAATGCCTTTTGGAAGCAAGCATAGCAATGGAACGTCATACAAATATTTCCCTTCCTTGCTCACTTCGGAGCCACTGCTTACTCCTGGATCCCAAGCATGATGCCCTCCACTGTGTGTAGATAGGAACACGAGAGCAGCATGGTGTCCAGCAGCCCGATGGATGTGGCTGCAAGCCTTTTAGCTCTTGTCTCCAGGGATAGGTGATCAAATCAATAAAACTCTTAGACACAGGCATACAATAAAAGGAAAGGCAGGAGCAATCTTAAGCCCTGTCAGTGATCCTGAATTCTTCCTTCAGTTCACATCACTTGTATTCATATGAAACATTGCCCCAAACCCATTTGAGGGCATTACTTATTTGTTTTATTATTCACATAAAAATTACCAAAATATGAAACAGTAAAGCTTCGAGTTAAAGGAGTGAGAACTGTATTGTGTGGGGAAAGATCGATCTCATCAATTATGAAGATGGCTGTTTATGTTACACTAGCTGTTCATTACCTGCCATACTGTATACTAACCATGAAATCATGTTATGGCCAAAGCAGGTGTGGGTTCTGATACTCACTCTTGCCTCTATCAATAAACATGACAAGGATGGCCCTTTACTATATGAACGTTCAGATATAGAAAACAAGTCAGTGAGTTAATCTGCTTCTCCAAGAGCTGGACTTAATGAAAATTCTTTTTTTTTTTTTTTTTTTTTACCATCTCCACTTGAGGCCTGATTAAATAACTTTTGTTTTTAATTTTTTTTTCTGGGCACTGCAAATCATCATGCCTGTTTCTTCATGCATAATGAATATACAAAATAAAATAAACTTGCAGTGCTGAAGAACATGAATCAGGAATAGAGATGCTGATCTCCTATCCCAGGGGCCTAGGCCAGCCTAGTCAGACAGGCAAGGCTTAAAGGGCAGAGAGATTATCTGAAGGATGGGAGAATGAAGCCCTAGTGGACAAATGTGTAAGGAAGCCCTCCTCTGGGAAACTTAGGGTATTGGAGTGTTTTTATTTTAAGTTTATTTTTATTTTTTTTGAGAGACACACAGAGAGCCAGGAGGGGAGGGGCAGAGAGACAGGAAGAGAGAGAATCCAAGCAGGCTCCACACTGTCAGCACACAGCTGGACGCAGGATTTGAACTTCATGAACCAGGAGATCATGACCTGAGCCGCAATCAAGAGTAGGACGCTTAACCGACGGAGCCACCCAGGTGCCCCTACAGTTTTTAAAATTTGAATCTGACAATAGTTTGAAGTGTTGTGCCCAGAGCAGGAAAAGGGGGGCAACACTGAGAAGATCAAGATGTACATAAACAGAGTCCAAGTTTACAAAAAATAAAAAAAATATTTTGTGATGGATAGGTATTAAATGATGTAATGAGTGTAAAGCACCTAGCATCAGGGCATGGCATATAGTGCTCAGTAAATGTTGGCCATTATTAGAAAATAGATTTTTAAATTTTTTTTTCAACGTTTTTTATTTATTTTTGGGACAGAGAGAGACAGAGCATGAATGGGGGAGGGGCAGAGAGAGAGGGAGACACAGAATCGGAAACAGGCTCCAGGCCCTGAGCCATCAGCCCAGAGCCTGACGCGGGGCTCGAACTCCCAGACCGCGAGATCGTGACCTGGCTGAAGTCGGACGCTTAACCGACTGCGCCACCCAGGCGCCCCAGAAAATAGATTTTTAAATGTCTATCTCTGTTCCTTTAAAACTTAAAAAAAACAAAACAAAACAAAACTGTACATTGCCTTCCTTTCCATCATCAACTCTTGTCAGCTAATACTGACAAAATATTTTCCAAATCTGGTTAATTTTCACCACTCCCAGGACTTCCTTTTGGAACTACCATCATCTTTCAGTCACAGTAGCTCCCAAATTGGTGTCTCCATTAGCACTCTCGTCCCTGCAGTGTGCCCATAACCCAGAAAAATCATCCAAGTCCCTTCTTGTCTCAGGCTAGCTCCATGGCTTTCTAGTACACTCAGCAGGTGACACTACCAGGGCTGTGAGGCCGCCACATGATCTGTACTCCGGCCACCTGTCTAGCTCCCTCTCCTATCGCTGCCCCTCTCTTACTCTACTTTTCTAGCAGATCTTCGAGGAAGACAAACTAGCTCCTACCCTAAACCCTCTGCACTTGCTTTGTCTCTGCCATAGCTATTCTCCTGATGTATCATCCAGTCTCTTCTTCCAGTTTGTATTCAAACAGAAGATTCTTTGGGAAGATTACTCCAATGGCTCCAGTACCTAAAATCGTACCTTCTCTTCCTTCTCCATCCCTTTGCTGCCTCCCCCACCCACAAACACACTGTCCATTTCTTTTTAACCTGAAGATTTACTATATACATTTATTGATTTTCTAGTTTGAAGCATGTTCCTCCTATAAAATGTAAACTCCACACAGGCAGAGATTTTATCTGTCTTCTTTACTACTATGTCTTCCAGGATGTGGTACCCTAAGATAGGTGCTCACTAAATATTTTTAGATAAATGAAAGAATACAAAGGTTTTTTTTTAAGGATGTGTATTTGTATTTGGAATAGCATGCCAAATACATACAATAAAAGTACAACAACAAAGAGGGGTATGTAAACGTTAGAAGAAAAAATGTTGGCAAATAAAAATTAAACTAGTGTGAATAATTTTCCATGAAGTTCGTTTCATAATCGTGGTTTTGTACACTTGCTAGATCAGTCATATACTTGACTCTGTCAACACTTATTGCCAACCCTCTGTGTATCAGGGGATTTCAAATTCATGGTATGTATATCAACCAACTCTGAGGAGTTGATATTATTCTGCCCTCTATTTATCAGAGAGGAAGACCAGAGCTCAGAAAGCCATGGTTACTTGTTTACCATCACTCAGACAGTGGATCCACAATATTTAAGTAAGGATGTTAGTAATACTGAAGCTCAGGCTTTCCTGTGTCTACGAACACATTTTGAAAGATTTTACCCCCTGTCTCTGCTGCTTTCGAGCTGTGTGACATTATTCTGATCAGTTGCCCCCTCTGATTTTGTTTCCTTTGTAAGATGGAAGAAAGCAGATTTAGTCTGCTTATCTGAAAAAGTTGGTGCCCATTTAGAGGAATCAATGAATGTGAAACACTGAGTAAGGAGGTTAGCTATGTGTACCACTTCAGGGAGAAAAATCTTTTCTGTAGTGGGAACACACTGAGCCAATGGAGAAAGGGAAGCTGAGAAGAGAGGCTAATGAGAAGACGTTGACATTGATTGAGGTTTGTATCCAGCCATTCCTTCTTTTCCAACCATTGCCAAATAGTAAATCCCCCGATTTGACTTATACTGGCAAGGCAGCTGTCACTCACAATATTAAGCTGTGTGGTTAACACAGACCTCCTCACTGACCTCCTAGGATCCCTGCTGATAGAGCCCCCATCACACGGGAGGCCTTTATGCTTACTCCATTTGCACACTTTTTTTTTTCGATCTGTACACATTTATAGCATCTATGTGACAGTATGGTTCAGGAGAGTAATTTTGAAAAAGACTGAGTGTCTGCCCTCAAAGAGCTCCAACATTAGCACATGGTGAAATGACATTTGAAAAAATTATATATGAAATGGGCCCTGAAGGATAAGTCAGAGTCTACACCACCTCTGATCTGCTTACACAGACCTCTCTTTAAATCAGACTTTAATACCCTTTGCAAATTCAAAGTTTTAGATAATGTTCCTAGAGGGAAAAAATGGCATTTCAGATCAAATGGTCATGTTAGGCTCACAAATACATATTAAGAATGTCATATAAGGGCGCCCGGGTGGCTCAGTGGGTTTAGCATTGGACTCTTGATTTTGGCTCATGTCATGATCTTGTGGTTAGTGAGTTCGAGCCCCACCTCCAACTATGCATTGACAGTGTGGAGCCTGCTTAGGATTTTCTCTCTCTTCCTCTCTCCCCCACTTGTGCTCTCTCTCTCTCTCTTTCTCTGAAAAATAAGTAAATAAACTTTAAAAAATGCCATATACCTTGCAGTGTTACCTGTCCCTGAGTATATACTCTAGGGCAGTGATTTTTAACCTTTTGAGAACTCATAGACATCTCAGAGAAACCAGTATCTTCCTTTCCACAGAAAAATGTACACATAAAAACTTTGCATACAACATCATGAGTTTCTTGGCACCTGACTGAAATTCCTACCATGCAAAATGAACCAATGACTCTTTCAGCAGCCTTCTCTTTGAGGTAAAGACTCCTCTGAAGCCCACCCACGGGCAGGTGCTAAGTGCCTCTGTTGATGGGATCATGGCAGAAACGATGGGTGACTTGCTAAAGAGCTTCACAATTATGGTTTACCATCTATCCCCTGATGTCGTGAAGTTACACCTCACTAGATGAAGTTCTTAAGGGAAACAAGCCATTCAATTTGACTTGTGTTTGCAAGAGTGGGTCATTCTCCAAAAAACCAGCATCTAGCTCTGGAGTCTTTCTATCAAACAAATGTTGAGTTATGCAGACACTGTCTGTAAGGCATTATGCATTTCCTCTCCACTACTGCACAACATGCTTCCTAGCCATAGTTATTGAATTAATCAATGACATTTTATTTTTATTGCACCATTCTGGAAAAGCCACTCATACCCCTTTCCAGTAATACTGAAAAGAAAAAATAATCCATACCACCCAATTAAGAATAAAACATATGTCTTCTCGATAACATCTGAGTAGTGGCAGATGCAATGGCCATTGGCTTTTGAAGTTAGTCAACATTAAAGGCAAGATAGACTGTCGGGGTAATACTTGTAAGCAGATAAGTTTCGTTACAACCACTAAAAATATAAAGGGGGGGGAGAAAAAAGAAAAGAAAAGGAAAAGAAAAGAAGAAAGAGAAAGAAAGAAAGAAAGAAAGAAAGAAAGAAAGAAAGAAAGAAAGAAAGAGAAAGAAAGAAAGAAAAAGGGAGGAAGGAATGAAGGAAGGGAAAGAAAGAAGGAAAGAGAGAGAAAGAAATAAAGAGGAAGGAAGGATGGGAAGAAAGAAAGAAAGAAAGAAAGAAAGAAAGAAAGAAAGAAAGAAAGAAAGAAAGAAAAAGAGAGAGGAAGGAAGAGAGAAAAGAAAGAAAACATTAAAAAAGTAAGAGGTCTCAGATGTCCTCCTGTCTACAGCCAGAAGCAATAATAATAACATGCATTTATTGAGCACTTTCCTTTCTACGAGTTCAAAGAGCTGTACCATGTAATATTTAATTCACCCCTACCATAACAGTCTGATTTATGACTGCTCTAGGGCCCAGGGCTTGAGAAAGAAAGATCACTCATCAATGGTCTTGGCTGATTAAAGTTGCTGAGGGCATATTTCCTGGCATTAGAATAGAGAGAGATCTAAAATCTAGAATGGGGGTGGGGTGGGAGGATAGATGTTTGCTAACATAGAGTGAGGGCACAATGTCAAGTTGAAGCCGTCCCAGAGGAGGAGAGCCCACCAGGAACTCTCCTGGGTGGCACGACTCTGTGAGTAGGCCCAGGATTAGGCAGGCATTCCCAGCCTTTAGCTCCATAAACTCTATCTGGTTAGTGGCCCATTGCTGATGTAACTCAAATGACTTTCTGGACTATGACCCAATTCATAAGGCACAAATTCAGGTTCAACCAGAATACCTATCAGTATATTCACTTAAATAGCAAATATATGCCTTTAAGTGACTTAACAGCAATGTTTGCTCACCAGACATCTGTCTTGTTTCCCAGTTTCAAAACAACAACAACAAGAACAGCAAACAAACAAACAAATAAACTTGGGGACTGAAGCAGTGGTTATTTAATGTGTATGGGATCAGATCAAAGGGATTTTTTTTTCTGTTCTTTGAAGTCAATCATAGATAGACTCTCTCCTTCTTCATCCCTACCCCTTTCTAGCCCCCTCCATTTTTCACTCATATATACAGGTCTTTGACATATGATTTTGTCCACCTACAATACTCTCTCACCACACACAAACACATACACACACATACACACACACACACGTCTTGCCAACTCCTGTCATTCCTTAAATATCACCCTAGGAAGTGTTCTCTGAGGTCCAATTCCAGGCTAAATTTCAGTATGTGCTCCCACAGCTCCGCACACTTCTCTCTCCTCATCATCAGAATTTATATATGTTTATGATACAGCACTTAAAATGTGGTGTAATAGTTAACTTATATTTCCCATGACACCGTAAGTTCTCTGCGGACAGAGGTGAGTAGCATCTTGTTCATCATTCTTTCCGTAGCACCTAACAAGGTATCCAGCATATTTTGCACATACTGAGCTCTTCATAACAACACAAATTACAGGCTAACGTGTCTACAGCATTCAAACGTAGCAGACACTGTAGTAAGCATTTTGCGTGTATTAGTTTATAAACTCTCCACAACTTGCATTTATATGCTATGGTCAGCATTTTCAGAAGAAGAAAAGTGAGTATCCCAGAGATGGTCACTAACTTAGTTTGAGGGTTCCAGAAGCAAACCCCGAACATAGGATTCAGATGCAAGTTGACTTGTGAGATGATCCCAAGAAACCTCTCTGGGGAATTGAGGACATAAGATGGGAAAGGGAAATAGCCAGGAAAGGGTGCATTAGCCAGCCAGAGACCACTGTGGGTAACTAGAATCTAATCCCACTGGGAAAGTGGGATTAAGGCAGTCAGTACAACACATAGCTGAAAGTTATCTCAGCAGACTAAGCACTTTGGGCTATTTATATACCACCTTCCATGAGTCATTGGTTGAGGCCTGCTAAGGGTGGGTTTGAGGGACATGATTCTCCAGTTTTGCTGGCCTGCTGTTCTCGCCAACAAGCAGTTTGAAGGCACGTATAGTGTATTATAGTGGGAAGCGCACCCATTGATATGAGAGGAGTTCCACTCAAGGTCCCACTTTTTTTGTCAGGTATAATATTGGGACATGAACCTGAGTCTGTTGTTGGACTTTAAAGTGTATGCTTTTGATGACCATTTCCATACACATGTGTTAAAAAAAAAAGTAAAGAAAAAGGAAAACCTAAACAAAATGAAGAAATGAAGATTGTCACAAAAGATTTTTTACTGGAGCTAAGATAAGGTTTCATGAAGCTTCTCTGTGTAGTAACTGGAATGTTCATGTTGTTTGGATTCAGTGTCTCTCCTTTGGGATTGCTGCACCACTCTGTCAATTTTCTTTCTCTTTATACTTCCTCTGGTAAGGGGACTCCTCCACTTTGATGCTCTATATTCTTTTTCCAGATATGATAATGTACTGATTTGGGAGCAATCACGTCTTGACCTATCCTGAGAGTCATGATGTTTCTATGGTGACCACCCATATATCAGCTCTCAGCTGCTATGCATTGATTTTCTTGGTCAAAAGCTCAGATATCTGAGGGCACAGCTTACAGTGGCCAGAAAGCCCTGTATTCTGCCCATATGTTTCTTCTTTATTCTGTCTCTTTCATACACATCATCTCATTCCATGTCATTTCCAAAATTAATTTGCAGCCCTAAATTTAATCAGTCTATTTTGCTGGTGTGGGGATGGCTCACCTCTTATAATGTAATAGCTTTGTTTTGAGAAGAGCTGCTTGTTAATTCAGCTTTGGCAATCAAATCCTTTTGTAAAACAAAGAATTATCTCCTACAGGTTAAAATCGCAGCCACACTATTAGCCAGGGTTTGTATGCTTTCTCCACTTCTATTAGTGAAATAAATCCTTTCATTCATTTCAACAAATATTGATGAAGTACCTACTGTGTGTCAACCACTGTGGTGGTGACCGAAACACGAATAAGACATGCTTCTTGTTCTGAAAGTCTAACAGACATAAGAGTGTGATGTCAGTATGCAGTGATACGTGGTATCATAGAGTTAAACATAGAGTGGTATTAAAAAAAAAAAAAACATGTACAGGATAAAGCAGGGAGACTACAGAAAGGGCAAGGAAGTCAGAGAGATTATAGACATGACATATCTGTGGCATTAGGCTGAAAAAACCAACTCTTGCAAAGGTCCTAAAGTGTAAGCATGCATATTTCATTCAGGTAATTTCAAAATTCCATTTGATCAAAGAGAAGGTTGGAGGGTAGGTATATTGACCATTCTCGATTTGCTCTCCCCCTTCCTCACCACAGATGTATCAGCTCAGCTCTGTGCTATGAGAGGCCCACCTCTCAGATGACCTTTGTAACTTGGGCTAATTCCTTACTGAGAGCCTGGTGGGTTAAATACAGACTTTTTCCTCAAGTAAGAAGTCTGAACTTTATTCTACAGGCGAGTGACATTTCAAAGTGTGTCCCATAGATGAGTTGGATTAGGGGGAGGGAATAAAGCAGAGAACAAGGGATAAATAAGTGCTGTTTGGGTTCTCCACCTGAACCTCAACTGAAACAACTGTGCTCATAGCTGCTTTAAGGTGAGATTTATGAAGTAGAATTTGCCCAACAGTGGAAGGAAGGAAGGAAGGAAGGAAGGAAGGAAGGAAGGAAGGAAGGAAGGAAGATGGAAGGAAGGAAGGAAGGAAGGAAGGAAGGAAGGAAGGAAGGAGGAAGAAAGAGAGGGAAGAAGGGGAGGGAGGGAAGATGGAAGAAAGGAAGGGAGGGAGGAAGGGAAGATAGCATGATAACTTGGAGGCATAGAATTTCAAAGGTTTTTACACAGGGAGTGAAATGATCATGTTTGTGATTTAAAAAGAACCTTCTGTCAGAAGGGTAGGGCATGAAATGGAGGATGTGAAATTAAGAAAGGGAGACCAGTGAGGAGGCTAATACAATACATCAGGTAGGAGGTGATGAGACCCAATCTAGGAGTGGATATGTGGTTAGGTAGAGGAAGGGTTGGAGCCAAGATATTGTTAAAGCACATAGCAATTGGTCTTAGTGAAGCACTGCCTTCCAGGAAAATAATAATATGTGCCCGAAAGGTTGTTGTAAAGATCAAATACTATGAAATATGTTTTAAACTACATAGAGTAGTACAAATATTAATCATCAGTGTTATTTCAACTAGATCATAACTCTCTTTATTCCTACTCAGTATTCTTTCTACAAGCCCCTCCCATGGTTCATTGTAAATTGAGCTTTGAACTAATTGGATTTGCTGAAAGCAATAGAGAATGTCATTTGGCTACTTCCTCTCTAGGGAATGTTGATATTCAAATCTCCAGATCATTATTTAGCATCCCCACTTCCAACAAGGGAAATTTAAAATTGGATCTCACGTTAATCTCTAAAGCAAGTTCTCATTTGCTTCCAGAATGAGCAAATATTTGAACCTGAGAAAGAGGATCTTTTCTGCAACCTACAACACGCCTTTGACCAAATTATCCAACAGTGGTAGATCCTGATATTCTAAGGGAGTGTGTAAGAATTGCGGCTTATACCCTGTGTTATTAATAATGAGAATGATGATAATGAAAATTATGATGATGAAGGTGATAATTGTCATATCTACCATAATTTAGCACCTACTTGTACCAGGAAATACGCTAAATGCTTTCTACAGTAATTGTCTGATTTAAGCCCTACAATAATGATCAGTATTATCACCATTTTATACCTCAGGAAAATGAAGCTCAAAAAATGTAAGTAACTTGTCTAATGTTATGTAATTAGTAATATATAGAACAAAGATTTGTTCCTGGCTTAGTCTCCCTGGCTCCAGATCTCATACTCACTTTTTCTAAATGGAGGGATCAAGCACCCAGAATCCTCTTACTCCTCACCGCGCCCCCCACCTCCCACCAGTCTCACTAAATGAGTCCTGGCCTTATCTCCAAAACTTTTTGCCTGAATACTCTGGCCCTGTCACACTAGAATGGCTCTTCCTGATTGGGGCTGTCAATACATTGAGCAGGTCTCCATAAGCAGAGAAAGTGACAGGGTCTCACACAAGACCAACAGATGGCTTTGTCTGTCACTCTCAGAAATGTGGGCTTCATGTGGCAGGTTAGTCTAATAGAACTGGTGAGAAATGGAGACATTCTTCTAGCTTCATGCTAATGTGGACTTTAGACAGAGAGAAATTGGGTAAGAGGATTCATAACATGCACTCAAGCTATTTTACTGTGAACTGAAACCCATACACTGTAGCTATATAGAGGGCTTAAGGGGATTCATGGTAGAACCAAGCCAAGTTTTCTCATGAAGTTTTCAATTCTCTCACTCTACTTCCAAAGAAGAATATGCCTCAGCAGTGTGGCCAGTTCCTTTTTCCAGCCCTTTTTTCTCAACTTAAGAGTGAAGGTTCTGAAACCAGACTCCCAACATGTATAGCCCAGCTCAGCCACCCCCACTGCATGCCCTTCAGTGAATTTTTTAACTTCCCTGAACCTATATTCTCATGTATGCAATACAAAAAGGGACAGCACCTTTATCATGGGGTTTTCAAGTGGGTAAAATGTTATCATATATGAAAAGAGCTTGGCTTAAAATCGAACACAAAAAAGATCTCAATACATGATACTAATATAATCATATATATGTATGTGTGCATTGTACACATACATATTTTCAGGTTATGTATTATATGCATATATATTTTCAGATTATGGACAGAGAGCATATGTAACAGAGAATGCCTCAATTTGGAGTCTTGTTTTGAAATTCTTCTTTGTAAGTTCCCTGAGTCTCTATTTTCTCATCTATAAAGTGAGAAAGGACAATCACAGCTCATTTAGTAATATAATATGAATAAAGAGGTTAATGCAGACATGCCATTTAATAAATCGAAGTTATTATTCTAGAGAAGGATATGGAGGCCAGGGAAGCAAAGGAGAGATGAGTCATAAAGACAGTTGTACTGTCATTTTCCCCCTTTTTCTAAGAACACATTTTAAATGTACTGCTTAGCTCCTCTGACCCTCAGCTTTCTCATTGGCAATGTAGAAATAACAAACTTGCTGATGACTGTATAGATGGTAGCTGTAAGTTATATAGATATAGATGGAGGTGTAGGTGTAGACATAGACATGGCTAAAAGGCTAGAATAGAGCCTGTTACATAGTGGTTGCTAAATATATCTTAGTTTTCTTTTCTGTCCTCCTTCTTTCCTTCTCTCCTTCTCACTCAGATGTTCATGTCCAAATATCTAGATCCTGGATTACTTTTTACTCTGTATTATGATGACCCAGGTTGATCTTAACCCCTTTCTACACTAGCCTAATTAGATTCTAAAATTCTTGGGAATAGGACCAATGTCTGGTTCGTTTTGTGTCTTTTACAGTCCCTGGAAGTTACCTGGCATATAGAAGAGAGTCTACAGATGCATGTTGAATGTGTGTTGTTTGTCAGTAAGTGGGGAGAAAATTCAATTCATACTTAGCCGCTGAAGGGAGGAAACAAGATGGTTATGAAGAAGGTTGTGAAAGTAATGTCTTGACTTAATGTGAGGAACAAGAGCATTAATAGCATTGGTAACGGTCATAAGATTTAGGGTAAAAGGAGATGATTAACATGTGATGATCTACTTTCTTTCAGATTCTGCTACCCATTTTGATATACAGTAACTTAGCTAACTAAGCAACTTTATGACCTAGGTAGATCATGATATTTTCCTTTCCTTCTAATGTTAGCCATACTACTGCACTAGTCTAAATATTTTTGTAGAGCTCCCTTCAAGCATTCCATGTATAAGTTTTAGGTGCTACTTAGTGTGTATAGATGGTGGCCATAAAATGCAAAAGGGATCCACAACCCTACCAGGCCATAATCCAACATCTCTAGTGATTTTCTTTTGTTTGGATTATGGTCCTTTAAAAAATTGATAGGCACAAAGCATTTAAGAAAATAATCACTTAAATAAGAACATATGTAGCTTTGAGAAGACAGTCCAGCCTGGATCCAGGATTAAGTAATGGAACCATTTGGTGTTTCTCACTTTGAACTTGTCTGCAAAAAGGAAATGTTTACAGATTTATAAGGCTTACGGGGTGAAAGGCTTTGGGAAGTCATCTGGAGATAATCAAGAAGATCTAGATTGTTCACTCCCATTTCTCTCTGTTTTGTACCTTTTCTTTCCAACATTCTACCCCTTCCCAAAAGGATAATGATATTTTTTGCTATTTCTCCTCAAAATAGCTTTGACTTTCTTAGAAGTACTGTGAATACATGAAACATCCGAGGCTCCCACATAGTATATAATACATTTTCATAGTGAAGCAGTAACTAATAATTATGATAAGTAATATACTTGATATGATATATGCCAGGTACTCTACTATGAACTCCTACTTCATTCTGTACTTATAATCACTAATGCTTTAGGTACTATTATTATCTCCATCTTAACGATGAGGAAATGGTGGCCTAGTAAAGTGAAGGATTTTGCCCAAAGATAATGTTTAGCAAGCAGTGGGCCTTGGATTTGAATACAAGCACTTTGACTTCAGAAACCATGTCACTCCTGATTTATATTTGTTTTACTACAGAATTCATCATTTTACTCAAACATTTACTCTACTGTTATCGAGAACTATAGCAGGTAACTACAGTAGGGAGGTGTTGTGCTGGGCAAAAAGAATGCAGACATTCAAATAAATGCCCTGTATTCTCTAATACTTAGATCTTAGTGCAACATGTGTGGTGTTCTTTTATTCTTTTGGGATTCTTCAACATTTAATGGATATCTGTTATTTTCAAGTCCCTTAGGGGATACCAGGAGTATGAAGATGAAAGAACAGAGTTCCTACCTCAGTGAGCTTCCAATATAGTGCAAGGAAGATTGACAGTGTGTTCAGGGAACCACTGTGACCCCATCCCCAATCTCATTCCACTCTACTCTGTGGGGACATTATGAAACTTGTCTTTTTTGGGTCAAATGCTTCATCAGAAATCCCTCAAAGCAGAGCTCCAGTCAGATACAACCAATTAATTGGATTTAGTACTTGAAATGAAATCAATTTGCTACTCTTATGTAGTGCAAAGGCAGATGTGGAGCTATATATGAGCTAGAGTGGGAAGTCATGGGGATCATAGAGTTCTAGGTTGGTCTTTAAAGATCACCCAATCCAGTCTTCTAACTTCTCCAATAGGGAAATGAACGCCCAAATATCACGAGTGAGACAGAGCTGGGTCAAGAACTCCAATCCCCCAAGCCTTTTCTACCAGACCGTAGTTTGATCCCTCTTCCTGCTATGCCCTCAACAGTGACTTGGGACAGCCAGGCCTGGGATTTTCTATGGAGACAAAGAAAATGGGCCTTGCATCGATATTTGCAAGTATCTGCAAAACTTTCTCAATGAGGAGGCCAATTGACCTGGGGTCAGAAGACACTGGGCTGTTCCCTAGCGTCTGATACCGATCTGCTAATTTTTATGTCATTTCTTCTAACTCATCCTTTTAATTAAAATGTTAAAAAAAATGATGTGTCTGTCAGCTCATGCCAAGTCTCCCACACCTTCAGCTTGGCACACTAGGGTATGAACTTAGAATCTGAGGTATCTTTGAGCAAAAGTTCAAAATGCTAAAATAGGAAGCATTAATGGGTGGAACCACTATGCGTGCACTTACCAGGATCAATTTTCCACTTAGACAGCTTTTGCCCAGTTGTGCTAACTACTAACCAATCTATACTTCCTAATGGATTAAAGCGGAAAGGTCAGGAATCATAAAATCATCCATTTCCCACTCATTAATATTCGAGTGTGGGCTCTTATACCTGCCCCAGGCTCCATAACAGTACGGACTTATTTATAACCAAGTTACAAGAAGACTAACAGCTCTGATGATATAGAAACATGGGTTTGTAAGCACTTTTCCAAATGAATGAATGAAAGAAACAGTACATGAGGATGTGATAGTTGACAACTGACATGAGGAATTATGTAAAATGTTGGAACTAAGGAGACATGAGTGTCTCACTCACCAAATGCCAAGTTTAAGGGCTGCCAAAAAACTCAGCAAGCAGTATAAATATATTTACTACAATATTTGTTTACATTTAAATTAATATAAAAGTTTATGATAAAATGTCAAAACGTTAAAGACAGAGTCAGTTGGGGCATGTTTACATTGAAGAGAAATATATTTGTATGTTCAGAAGATCAGGGGACTTTGAATAAGAAAGAAAAACCAGAGTTAAAACCCTGCCTCTGGAAATCATTAGCTGTGTAGCATTGGAGGTTTTCATTAACCACTGGCCTCAGTTTCCTCATTATTGAAATGGAGATAATAGTTCCCATTTCACAGAATTTTTTAAGGATTAAAAACACATGGGACATGCATCCCATATTTGGTATTTTATTTATTTATTCAGGATTTTTTGGAACACAGTGTCTCAAGTGTCATGGGCAGGTTACAAAAATTAGAAGCAAAGGGCCGCCTGGGTGGCTCAGTCAGTCGAGCTCCAGACTCTTGATTTCGGCTCAGGTCATGATCCCAGGGTCATGAGATAGAGCCTTGCATCATGCTCCACTCAGGGCATGGAGCCTACTTAAGATTCTTTCTCTCTCTCCCTCTCTGTCTTCCTCCCTCTCCTCCCTTCTTCTGCCCCTCAGCCCCACTCACATTCTGTCTCTGTCTCTCCCTCTCTTTCCTCTTTCCCCTTACCCTTTCTCACATGTGCACATTCTCTCTCTCTCACTCTGTCTCTCCCTAAAGAAACTAAAAAGAAAAAAATTAGATGCAAAGAGAGGAATTAAAGGAGGAACTAACAGGGACTGAGTTCCAGATACTGTATCAGACACTTTACTAAACCATTCCTGTTTGGATGGAGACTTAACAGGAGACATTTCTACAATGGGGTAGATGCCCTCTGGACCTGGACTGAATGAATGGGCATGCATCTAGGGTGAGATGTAACATCTACTGAACAACTGCTGCATGATAGGCATTTCACCCTTAGTCTAACTGAACTCTTTCAAGCATCTCGTGTGTGTGTTTGTGTGTGTGTGTGCGTGTGTGTGAAGGTACCATATGCCCATGTAACAAGTCAGTAAACTGAAATTCAGAAAGTCTAGGTTAATTTTCTGAGATCACACAGGTAATCAGGAAATGAATTGGCTTTCAGACTCCCAATGAGCTGTTATCTCAACACACTTTTATATTTATATATACAAAGTGGAAGCCTCAAAGGCGAGACACTCTTACATAAAAAGTAGTTTTGTGGGAATGATAAACAGGGAAAGATTTGAAGAATAAATAAATACCACCAAGAAGTTTAATCTCTTTAAATTATCTGTATAAACCCAAGCAGAATGCGGCATGCATTAAGTACTCCATTAAATGTTAAAAAATGTATTGAGACACTAACAAAACCAGTGTTTACTTGGAGGAAATCAAGAAAGAAGTCTGAAAATGGAGGTAAACTCAAAGACACGGACTTGGAAGATACTAAACTAAAAATAGGTGAATGATAGGTCATCCACAGAGTGGGGAGAACCATAGGTAACTCACAGTTTGTTGCCAGGTTTAAGCAGAATAATGTGTGCCAAAGACCTGACCTATCCCCAGGTAACATATACAGCTTTGTTGTTAATATTTTTATTTGGAATCAGGCAGAACTGCATTTGAATTCTGTATGTGGCATTTATGTGCTCTTTAAGGAAAGTAAGCTTTAATGTGGATTAGGTTTCTTTAATCTATAAAACAGGAGTCAAAAGAAACATCTTAATGTTTTTGTTTAAGATTAAATATCATAAGATATCTATAGACACTGGCTAAATGCCCGACACATCCTAGATATTCACGAGCTGGTGGCTGTAGTTATTGTTGTTGTCATAACAGAGAAAGAAAATTATTTCAAATAAAATTGACAGTACCTGTTTTTGCCTTTTAAGAGAACTGGCAGCATGAGTCATATCAGTGGGAAAATAAATGTCAAAGCTATTCCAGTCCTGTTCCAGAAAACAGTTGGGGAAGTAGAAAGAAGGCCGAAATCTTAAACCTCTGTCATGTCTTGTGAGTGGCTGAAGGGTAACTCAGATGTGTATGGACCTTCCTCTTAGCAGATATAATGAGTTTTGGATATGCAAAAGGAGGCATGGGGTAGAAAATTTCTATTCCGACTCAATATAACCTCAAAGCTTACAGAAACACCACCATCACCCAGAGGCGTGCCTATAGACAACACACATCTGGATATTCCTAAACATCTGGATGGCTGACTGCATTTTTTTTTTTACACTTTTACCCAAACATTTGGGATCAATATCAGAAAATAGGGGCAGAATAATGACTTCAGGGAAGCTGTCAGATTGAATGTCTATAATTGAAGTTTGGGAAAGTAACACCCGGGGTCTGCTAGGTGACAGAAGAGCTGAGAGGAGTAAATTGCCTGTGAGCCAATAAGGAAGGCAGGTGTGGTTGTGATTATGAGTGATTTTAGTCCCCCTAATTGTTGTCAGGAAACCTGCAAGACGTTGGAGCCGGGAGGAGGGAATGACTGACATCTAAATGATGAGTTCCTGGAGCCATATGTCAAAGAGACCCCACCAGGGATAATTCATTTCTGGATCTAGTGATACCTTACACCTTGGATGTAAGTGAATAAGTAACAGTTCAGCCATTTGACCTAATGTCCAGAATTGGATATAAATAGTATTACCTGGAATGCAAAGTCAGTTACTGGTGAAACAGGCATCCTTGATAAATAAGGTGACATAGTCATCTGAAGTTACATGCGCACCTTTTTTAACATCTCATAAAAAAAATTTGGAGTTAACAAGGCTCACAACAGCCAAACTGTGGATAAGACGCCATTACTCTGAAAACTCCTTGGTTCACACAACCAAAAATGTTAGTGCAAGAAAGGACTGGGATTACCACTACTAGGGGTCACAGACAAGCAGCCTGAAGGATGAATTATTTCCCAGGGGATAAGTTTTCTTTGGTACGCTCAGTGTTAAAAAAAAAAAAAAAAGCGCTGTATACAAATTTACCCTTGGGGCATCTCTCATTAGCTACAGTCCCCAGCACTCCTTCCTGCATTGTATCACATGATAGAATTTTCACACTGATTTTCACATTACCAGACCACACAAAGCATTTTAATTTGCAAGCCTTGAGACTCATTTGTTTCGGAGATGATAAGGAGTCTGAAATTGAAGATAAGGAGTCTGAAGAAAATTTAACATTACCACCTGTTTTGGGTCAGCATGGGGCTAGCCGGCTCATTAAAGCATTTATTCGAATACTTTTGAGCACCTGTTACATACCAGACTTGCTTCTAAGTCCAAACTACATAAGATGAATGCAATATTTGCATTTCTAGAGTTTACAGTCCAACTGAGGAAACACCTAGAATAGTTTATAGTATATGCTCTTTGATACTTGGCTCCCCGAACCTTTGGGTTTTGAGAAAATGAAAAATTACTATACATGTTTTTGTTGTTCTTTTACCATTTTGGGTTTCGTATTTTTGAGCTGCTAATCATTACAGCAGGAACTGGAAATAGTTTTTACTGGAATGGAGATCAAGGGGCAACAAACACCCAAGTCTCTACACAGGATTGTCAGGGAGGAGCAATTGTGGGTTCCCTAAGAGACCAGGAAGTATGGCTTTATAGGAAAAAAAATCTATTTTTTAGCCTAGGTTCACATATGAATAGACCATAACTCAGGAAGTATTTTCTGTCTGCTTGTGAAGTATGATAATACCACTGATAATCCTAGTCAGGCCTTTGCTCTATCTTTACAAATAAGATTGTCTTATCACAATAGCCTTAGGATGTGGGTTTATTATTTTTATTTGACAGATGAGGAAACTGAGGCACTGGAAGTTAACTTTGTTAACTTCACACAGCCAATAAGTGGAAGAACCCGAATTTAGATCTAAGTCTATATATTTGCATAACCTTTCCATTATTCCACTTCAATGCCCTCTTCAGTTTTGCCAGCTTGAAGAAATCATTCCTGTGAGAACAGACAGAAATCACAAGGCCACAGCCTTGCCTTTATACCATAAATACCAGAATTGCACTCGACTAGCCATGACAGGAAATGAGAATCCAGTGAATGCTGCTACAATTTAGTTTCATCAAACAATGACTGGGGTCAAAAGAGATGAAGATTTGTACCTTAGCATAGTATTTTTTGCCCTGCTGTTTTATAGTGACCACAACCTCTGGTTACATATGGAAAAGTTGAGGGTGTGGGAGGGAAGAATACTCTCAGATATTTCAAAAAGAAGAACCCTTGAGACTGATGGGCAGTTACTAGGTTTTAATTTGCTACAGAAAACTGCAATGCCATGGGGAAAATAGTGTGAAGATGATGGAGAAACTTCAGATGACTTGAGGTAGGTGAAGCTTCTCTGTTTCATGAGCCTAAGGCTACAAAAGCTACCCATTTTTTTCCCCCTTAGTGATGAACCATCACTGGCCTTCTAGGTTGTAAACTCTTCTTCAAGATCCTAGCGAAAGGATGTTGGTCATTCTCGGATTTATGAGGTAGTATAAAGCTTTTATCTTTTTTCAAGGTTTTATAGCTAGTTTATTGGTGTGACAGTAGTCAGTGGTGTTTGTCAAATATTTTTGATTGACCTTTTCAGGATACATGGTATAGTTGAATTTTCTGGCTTCCTTGTATTTGAGAGGGAACAGTTCCGGAAAATGTGTTTTGAGCTGCAGTGTAGGACTTTTTAGAGGTCTCTCTTCTGGTTCACTGGTAAGAATCTTTCAAGAAGGTGGCTTCTCTACAACCTGAGTGTTCAAGGGTCTATATTCAGCAAAATCCCTTCCACTGACAATCTTCACAGTAGACTTCTAGAATGGATATTATTTTGTTTTCTTTAAAAGCCACTGAGGGGTGCCTAGATAACTCAGTCAGTTAAGTGTCTGACTCTTGATTTCAGCTCAGGTCCCATTTCATGTGTCGAGCCCCACGTGGGACTCTACACTGACAGCATGAAGATTGCTTGGGATTCTCTCTCCTCCTTCCCTCTCTGGCCCTATGCATGTATGCACACATGTACACATGCACTCTTCTCTCTCTCTCTCTCTCAATAAAGAAATAAACATTAAAAAAAATAAAGCTGGGGTGCCTGGGTGGCTCAGTCAGTTAAGTGTCTGACTTCTGCTCAGGTCACGATCTCACAGTTCGTGAGTTTGAGCCCCGCATCAGGCTCTGTGCGGACAGCTTAGAGCCTGGAGCCTGCTTCAAATTCTATGTCTCCCTCTCTCTCTGTGCCTCCACTCATGCTCTGTCTCTCTCTCCTTCAAAAAATAAATAAAAACGTTTAAAAAATTAAAAAAAAATAAAGCCACTGAAAGTTGGGGACTGTTTATTATTGCATCATAACCTCGACTATCCTGACCAATAAAACTGAGCGATTGGGAGATACTGTGTGAAGTAATATGAGCTAGAAGCCATTTTACACTAGAATTTTCTAGCGTGATCTTAAAGACAATGTGTCATTTAAAAATAAATAAATGCCCCCTATTTTGAGATGACACTTTATCATGTTCTATTATTGAGTGTTACTGGCTCTTAGTAGACATTCAACTTACAAGTGATTGTAAAAGTTAAGCTCAAATTTCTTAGGAAAAAATAGAAATGAATTTAATAAAGATTTATTTTCAAATATCAGCTGCAGGTAAAATTTTTGGTGGGTAGATAGCATGAACTTAGAATTACAATTATAATATTGTCACACCTGTACTTAGAACTTTTTAATGACTTTTCTTTGGGTTCATGACCAAGCTAATTTCTTACCCTGAGCAAAATAAATCTCTCCATGACAGACTTCCACATTCATTACTCCGACTTCCTCTCACTACCAGATTGAGCCACTTATTATGAACACGAAGAACACTTCATCCCCTAGTCTTTACACATGCTGTTGTTTCTTCCTGGAGCACATTTCCCTTCCTTCGCTTTGTGATTCTTTACTTCATTTGCTTTCACCGTCAGTAAATTTTCCTTCTCCCATTTACAGTAGGCTGCAAGTCCCTAAACTTGTCTCTAGATGACTATGTACCAAAATGTGTTGAAATTATTTATATAGTCGTTAGCCATCATTACTAACCCATGGGTTCCTTGAACATAAAAAGGATGTTTTATTCATTGTATATCCCCACCACCCAACACAGTGTCTGGCACACAGTGTGAGCTCAGTAAGTATTCCCTGAAGTAATAAACATAATTAGATAGAATAAATGAATTTGTCAGCTTATAGGCTATATAACCTAAGTCACCAAGTCATTCTTTGGCCAATAAACACATGAGTCTGTATGAATTTGATTTAAATAAGTTATTTGATTTAAATCGGGCATTTCCTCTTGATTAGGGAATTAAAGAATGTGTGATCCTATTTCTTGCCAAATGTGTTCTGCTATAAAAAGACAAACGAAGAATTAATAAATTTCAGGAAATGTGAATATTGCAAGGATTAAAGATCTTTTTGGTAAGAGATCATAAAATGAAGTAAGCACCATGGTGTAAGGATAACTTTCTATGGAAGGACTTTAGTGTATGTCTGTTGTGTGCACATTTTGGGGACATAGAAATGAAGCGAGGGCAAATACTTGTACTCAAGGAGTGCAGAGTCCAATGAGAAAGAAAAGGGATACACAAGGAGTTCTAATAAAAGGAAGAAAGGGTGAGTGCTAGATTAGAAGCACAAAGTAGACTGCTAATCAGTATCTTAAAAAGGGAAAGGAGGAAGAAAACCTAAAATTAAATATCAATTAAATATTGACTATTTTACATACACAATTTTATTTAGTCCTTAAAAAATGAGCCACAGAGTCATTTTGCTGAGATGAATAATATAAGGCTCAAGTCGTTTTTATAAAACCAACCCAAGGTCACACTTGTTCCTTTCTGGTAACATTGAAACACTGGTGGCTGGACCTCACAGTCCCTGTTGTGTTCACACCATGGTTTCTCAAAGTGCTCCCTGCCAACCATGTACTTCAGAATTTCCTTGAGGTGCTTTTAAAAATGAAAAATTGTCAAATTTAATTCACAATTTCTGGAGCTGGAGTCTGGAAATGTGCATAAAAAACAAGTCCCCCATATATGATCTTAGGCACAGATGGGAGCAACCTTTGCATTCATTAAATCGCATTTCTTCCTGGTTGAGGAGAATTGAAGAGAAGGCAGTTTAGCCTGACAGTATACGTCCCTTATCTGGAGATAAGAAAGACTAAAATTTTACTCATCAAAACCACAAACAAATTATATTAACTCTTGTCTTTATTAAGTAATGACAACCACTATAGCTACAACAACACTAATAAAGGAAAACAACTATTTTGTGTTCCTGGAGAGCCAAGAACATGTCTTACTAAGCACTAAATATGATTCATCTCTGACTTCCAAAATTAAAATAAAAACTTAAATAATAAGTTCTCAACCAAAATTGGTTGAATGAATGAATGAATGAATGAATTTACCATGTAAATCTATTTCATCTGCACATTCAAGTTAAAGACAACTACTTATGGTTTCTTGCAAAATGTAGTTCCCCAAAGGAAAATGAAAGCCAGTCATGACAAATGCTGTCACTTCAATCAGAATCACTACTGGAATTGGTGTGCATTTCTGTTTGATAATAAATGCACTTTATTTCTTGCCTGCTTCCAGAATCCCTAACTTGGTAGTTATCTTTAATTAGGGGATGTCATACATGGAGTTCTCAGCAGTTATTCCAGATACTCTATGGGTCTCTGCTGCAGATAAGAAAAGCCATAGATTTCAACTGTGAAACTCCAAAGGCCTTTAGCCTGTGGTTTGTACATGGTAGAAAACACACTCTGTGATCTTGATAATAAATTGGAGCATTAAAAAATGTTAACCTCTTCTTTTCTCATGATTCACAGTATCCCAGTAATCTTCAGCAATATCTAGCAATATAAGCCATTGCTACCTAGACATTCTTCCTTGGATATCTCGCTGTATCTCAAAAGCATTATGTTCAAAGCTGAACTCATGAGAGTTCTACTGCTTCTCCTACTGTTCTCAGTGCCATTAATATCTCTATCACCCACCAAACCACCCCAACCAGATGTCAGGGAGTCATATACTATCATCTTTGCACTTTCCTCACATCTAATTAGTCACCAAGTCCTCTCCATTTATATCTTCTAAGTCCTCTCATATGTATCTCATCTGTTTTACCCCATTATCATTACCTTCATCCAGGACACCATTTTCTCTTCAGCTAGATTCCCAGGTTCCTTGTTTGAGTCTTACCACATTATAACCTGCGTTCCTCAATGTTGTCTGAGTTTTTTGTCTGCAGCTCAGATCTGACCATGTATATCATTCTTTAGGTTCAAATCTATAGCTAAAATCCACTCTTTGGATGACATAGAACACCTTTCATTTATATATATATGTGTGTATATATATATGTTATATATATATTATATATATATATTTATATATAATTTATATATATAATTTATATGTATGTGTGTGTGTATATACACACATATATATTTGACATCGTATACATGTATGTATGTATAATGTGAATATGCTAGGCATTATTTCAAATCCATCTGTCTTTGCACATACTGTTTTCTGTCTCTGAAATGCCTTCCCTCCTGTCTGCCTAAATTGTTTCCATTCATTCCTTAAAATGTATCCTGAGCATCACCAGCACTTGAAGCAATCTTGGCCACTCCTTACCATCTCTCCCATCAGTCAGTCAGTCCCAGTAGTCAGTCAGTCCTACTTTTATGCCTCTTTGTTACATGTGTGTTTCTATGATGGTGCTTACTGCATCACTGTGTGACTATATGCTCTTGTACGTGACTCCTAAATACACTGTGAATTTCCTTAGGAAAGACTGTGATTTTATTTTGCCTCCCTTCTGTTTCTATTAGGGCGTCTGGTGTATAACAGGTGTATATTTCCCAAATATGTTGCATTACTTCAGCAATGCAATATACTACTTGGAGTAAAGCAAAGCATTCATCTAAAGTACTCAAGCAGTGGTCATTCTTAACAGATGGTTTATTCTCTGTTTTGCTCAGATTCACATACCATTTTTCCTACTGAAGCCCATTTCATAATTAATGTAAGCTGTAGGATAAAGTCCTTATACCTAAGCCTGAAGTTCAAGGCTATACACAGCTTGGTCCCAGAATGAATTTTCAGTGTCCCAGGACCCATGCGCGGTGCATAGTACACCCTCAGTAACAACGTGCTGTGTGAACTGTGTCCCATGATGACCCTGAAGGAATTACTGGCTATCAGTCGAAGTAACAAAGCCACAACCTGTGTCACTTCTAACCAGCGTGACATACGGTTTATAAGACAAGCTTCGCACACACCTGAGACCCATGTGTGAGATTTAATTTTCATTAGAGGATATTTGGCTATCTAGACATTTGTCACCCAAATCCTTGTGCTACAGGTATGGCCTAGAGCAAGAGGTAAGCTCTAGAACACACTTTATCTGGCATCATAGAAAGATAATGCTGGTCCTGAAACATGTGAGAACTTGACGAAATATAGGCGACTCCCCAACAATAAATTCTGTCAAAGAGTGGGGAAGTGCTAAGGACAGGGAAGTGGTTGGTGGAATGACTGCAAAGTAGTGTTTAATTTTTTATTTTTCTGAAATTTACGTTTCAAAAGCAAAATAAAAAAAAAAACATTTATGTTCATATCCTGTAAGTGTTCTGTCAAAATGTGTGCTCAAGTATAAAAGAAGGAATTTTTATTAAAGCACCATTTGGGAGAGTAAAAAAATTGCAAACAACCTTAATGTCCATAAATGATGGCTTTGATAAACAAATTAAGTAATCTCTATGCAATGGAACACCATGAAATCATTAGGAATGAAGGTGTAGAATAATACTTGCCAACCTGTGGCATTGTTCATGGGGACTTTTAATAAAACATATACAATATGAACTGATTTTCAGTTTTAGAAATATGTGCATAATAAATACATACATAAAATACTAGAAAAATATAAAAATGATAAAAGCTGCTACATATAGTTGATAGGATATGTCTTATTTTCCTCCTTTTCATTCCTACATCTTCTGTTTTCTTTATCAGGCACCCCTTACTTTGTTAATACTAGACTTCTGTGAAAGCTGCATTTCAATTTCTTACCGCCATCTTTTCTTCCTTCACTTCCTCCTCCCATGCTTCTAAAGAAGCCAAATTCTTTGAAAAACAATCAAAATTTAGCCAAGAAATCAGTCATTTTGAAAATAACCGTGTTTGCAGAATGCCTGACCATTTGGCAGAATACATCTGTACTTGGGCTATTTCAGTAGTTTTTCTTCAGATAGGTTTTGTGAGCCCCTCCAGAGATTCCCATTTTCTATAGAAAGGAATTATGACTCCTACTGTGGCATTCATGGTGCTTCACAATCTGGCCCCAGCTCTTTAGATCACTCATGCCCCAGCAGGCAACAGATCTCAGCCTTCTTGAATTTGCGTAGGACACTCTCTCTGCATGGAACATTCTTCCTCCCTCTTCTCTGTCCTTCAGTCTTGTTCATTGTCAAGGCATAGCTCAAATTCCCTCTGCTCTGACTCGTTCCAGCCCCATTTCAGGCAGAGTTCATGGCTGTTTTCCTCTGACTCCCCCACACTTCCAGTGGGCTGTTGAAGCTGGCTTATACGGCTTGTGAGAGCCATTTGTTAAATAGTCAATAACTTTTAAGCCAATTTGTAAGTTGTTGGAGGCTTTTTAATTGGAAGCTAGGAAATTGGCTGTGCTGGAAATGTTTACACCATGGACATTGGCAAATCAGGGCTTTATTTCCCCCAGAGTACCTGTTTGCCAGCATGTCATTGCTTTGCACAGGTCTTTATTACAGTCCCTGTCCATTCTCACCTGTGTTATAATTAAAGAATAATTCTCTCCTATGAAGTTGTGAGCTCACTGGGTCAATGTCTTCATTTTTCTACCTCTCAGAACCTGGGTGTACTGGCATATGGCAGGTGATCAATAAATAACTATTGGAACAGATTGAGTTGCTTTGACACGCATTCACTAAATTACATTTGGAATTAGGCTGTAATCTTTTTTTTTTCCATCCTTGGTATTCTTGTTTCTCATTTCCAAAGCTAACAAGATTTAGCTAAATAACATTCGTTTTTATTAACATTCTTAAATATTACAAAATAATTGACTTTTTCGGTGTGGCAGTGATGTTGATTAGAATAGAAAACTCATAAGTGTATCTTTCTTTATTATATATAGATACGATTACCCTCATATCTTTACTTCCAATAGCTTTGCTTAATAAAAAATCTAAGGAGAGCCTCAGGAAGGCATAATATGATTTTAATATACTTAGCTTCAGAGAACCTCTGATGGTTAATTAAGAAACTTTCATCTTTGAAGTAAAATTAGAAAAAAAACTTATTAACTAAAGGATGCAGGGTCAATAATAAGACAGCTTTCCTTTTGAACATTCCATCTAATCAATCCTGAGAGACTTAAGACAATTATATTTTATCAGAAACGCAGAGAAATAAGCACCAACAGGGGACACTGAGTGGCTTTGGGCATTCTGTACAAAACAGTCTTAGGAAATGATCAATCCCTTCCTAATCAGAGTCATTTTATGAAATGACAAAAAAAAAAAAAACATTATTTACAAAGCCACAGGAGTGAAAATTACAGTCTGAGGATTAGGAGGCTGAGCCTCTGAATTTGAAAAACTGTCACATTTAGGTGCATTCTCTCAACTAAAAGGCAGTCCAAGAAAATAAAACGTTCATCCATATAATTATTTGTCTGTCCACATACTTTCTTTTTCTGTCAGCTGTAATACAAAGTGAGCAGGCACTGGATTTATACCCACTTGGATTCTATTACCAGCCCCACAACTCACCTGCTGAACAGTACTACACAAGTTTGCTTTTGCGAATTACAGTTGTCCCATCAGGTACAGTGTTGACCTCATACATTTGCTGTGAATATTAAGATAGTATGTTTCACGTGTAGTCAATAGATGTTATTTCTTTGGCCCCTACCTCCTTTCATTTAGCAGCATGCAGGTGTTTTATGAACTCATCCTATCCACTCAACACCTTGCCCTCTCTTTGAGATATTTCACATCCACTTTGTAAAAGCAGATAAAGAAATGTGAAATTCATAGAAGACAGCATATTGTCAGGGATGGAGCACTGAATTTAGAGAAAGGGAAATTATATTCTAACCCCAGGTCTGCTATTGATTTTTTATGTGGGGTTGAGCAAGTCCCCCAAACTCTCTGACCCTCTTTCATACAACCAATATTTATGAAGTACCTATCCTTCTCCAGTCATTTAGCCAGACGTTGGAGCTATAGTGGTGAGTAACCCATGGTTGCTGAGCTCAGAATCCACCCTACAAGTGACGAAGACAAATGCATTACAAAATAAGTAAAATCTGATAAGTTCTATGATGACATTACCTATCAAGTGACAGGGATGAGGAGTATGGCCCTCCTGGCTTATACTCATCTATGAAATGGAAAAAAGGCTGCTCACACTTGCCCTCTCTACAGACTTTTGTGAACAGAAAATGTGAGTGTATCAAAGCAATATGTAACCTGGGAAGTATTCTCATTTTTATTTTTTTTTTTATTTTTTTATTTTTTTTTAAATTTTTTTTTCAACATTTATTTATTTTTGGGACAGAGAGAGACAGAGCATGAACGGGGGAGGGGCAGAGAGAGAGGGAGACACAGAATGGGAAACAGGCTCCAGGCTCTGAGCCATCAGCCCAGAGCCTGACGCGGGGCTCGAACTCACGGACCGTGAGATCGTGACCTGGCTGAAGTCGGACGCTTAACCGACTGCGCCACCCAGGCGCCCCAGTATTCTCATTTTTAAATGAAATATGAGATCATGTGGTATTTGCCACCTGTGAGTAGGGCAAACCATTGCCTTGCTATTGTTTCTCTATGTGGTTGGCACAGTGTAAGTGCTCAATAAATATATGATGAATGAATGTGTACAAGAATGCAGAAATCCAGAAATTCAGAAAAGTGAGAGCCAATGGAGGGTTAGAATAGTTTGGGAGGACTTCGGGGACTTAGTGAATCTAGAGCCAAGTTTAAAGCATAAAAAGGATGGGGTGCTGGGGCACCTGGGTGGCTCAGTCAGTTAAGCCTCTGACTTCAGCTCAGGTCATGATCTCGTGCACGGTGAGTTCGAGCCCCGCATCGGGCTCTGTGCTGAGAGCTCAGAGGCTGGAACCTGCTTTGGATTCTGTGTCTCCCTCTCCCTTCCCTTCCCCGCTCATGCTCTGTCTCTGTCTCTCTCTCAAAAATAAATAAACATTAAAAAAAAAAAAAAAAAGGATGGGTGCCTGGGTGGCTCAGTCAGTTAAGCATCCAACTTCAGCTCAGGTCATGATCTCATGGTCTGTGAGTTCCAGCCCCTAGTCGGGCTCTGTGCTGACACCTCAGAGCCTGGAGCCTACTTCGGATTCTGTGTCTCCCTCTCTCTCTGCCCCTCCCCCACTCATGTTCTATCTCTCTCTCCTTCGGGGGAAAACACACACACACACACACACACACACACACACACACACACACACACACGTTAAAGCATAGATAGGACTTGAAGACGGAGAACAGCCTACACAAATGCTTTGGATACTAAATAAAGGTCAGGCAATGTGGTTTATGCTTCAAGTGTTACTTCTGTAATCCTCACTAAAACTTTACAAATGGAAATTGTTTTTTATTTTCCGGCTTAAATTCAGGAACTTTCATCAGTTCACCATAGTCAACATACAGAATGTAGAGGGTTAGAATTTGAACCCAGGTCGGTTAGACTCAAGATTAAAAGGAGGATCTGAGAATTGTGTACGGTACAAATTGGCTGAACTGACGCTTCATAATATGATCATCCTTCTGGCGAAGCTCTCTTCTGGTTTCCCCGTGGCGACTAAACTGTCCCTTCACAGGCACATCTTACTCTACAGCTTAAATCTTGGTCTTATCTCAGAAAATGGCTCCCATATTTGTCCAGATATATACACCGGGAACCTAAGAATCATTCTTGACACCTCTTTGCTCCTCCAGCTCGCACCCCATGTGCAAACACAACACACTTCCCTAAAATTCAGTGGCGTTTAACTTATAATATGTGTTTAATTTACATGAGTCCAAGGACCGGCGATTTAAGTCTCTGGCGGGGTGGTTCATTTGGTCACAGCCGGGCTTACTCACATGTTTCAGGGTCACCTGGTTGTTGCTTAGTATGAGATGGCCTTGGCTGGGATGATCAGAGTGGTCTGGCTTTGCTCTGCACAGCTCATCTTCCTGTGGCGGGCACCTTTTCCTGGCCAAGGTGGAGGGTAAGAATAAAAGTAAGCTCAGTCACTCAAGTACTTTTCAACCTTCTGCTTACAGGATGTTGCCTAACCTTCCATTGACTAAGGCAAATGACGTCCGTTACTGACCCCTGGAGCCTCACATCACACCCTGATTCCTTTACCTCCTTGGGTACAATCACCCCCATTCTCCCCCATTCACACCCAAAAGGGGTTTTGCACATTTTCAACCCATCTGAAACACTCTTCTCTCATGGCTCCCTGCCCATCGCCAAGAATTGTGCAAATCTCAGGTTGTGTGTCACTTGCTTATGGAAGTTCAAAAGGATAACTCATTCTCTAACAGGCTGTCAAGACACCATATAATCCTCTTCAAAGCTCTTATCACAGCTGCAATGTTATTTGTATGATTATTTAATCTCTTTTTTTCCCAACTAGAGTCCATGTTATAAGTAGGCAGGAATTACACCTGTTTTTACTCACCTTCATACAAAACAAGTTTAACTCAGTACCTGACACATATTAGGCAGTCCAAAAATATTTAATTAATGAATGAACAAATGAGTAAATGAGTACAAATAGTAAGTACAAATAATAAATGCATACAATAAATAAGAATGTATTTGAAAATTTTTAAATTAAATGTTTTTAAATAAATAAATCCACTTAGAATTTTTGTTAAAAGACTAAGGTACTTCTTAGATGTTCCTGAGACTCATCTTGTCCTTTACTAGCAAGAAATTTCTAAAATACAAATCTAATCCATCAGGCCCTGAACAAGATTATTCAGTGGCTCCCCATTGCCAATAAAATCGTTAAAGGCTAAGACGGGAGCACAGGTGCATCCTAAGCTCACCTTGTCCCATGGATACACATAGGTAATGGCCATGTTCATGGAACTCCCCCAGAAAACGACCCAAAGGCTAGTCTAGAACAGACTCTCCACAGTTATAGAGAGGAGGCTACATCAAAACCTATAGGAAAGGCAGAGCCCTGGTAGGAACCAAACTAACTGGCAAGACTCACCACGAGAGGGACAGCACAAGCATGGAGAAGCGAGAGAAACAGACCCTGCACCAGGCAACTTTGTGTACTGGGAAGACCAGTCCTCCCAACATTTTGCTTTGAATGCCAGTGGGACTTGACTTTGTGAGTTTGTACAACATGAAGGGCTTAAATCAAAGTACTTTAAAGGTCATCAGGTAATAGTTAAGGCAAAGTAAGCTGCATGGGCCCTCCCTGACCCACTGTCTGCCTCTCTGCCTTTGTCCTCACCTAAACAGCCCCCATTTATAGTTCTCTTAAGCCACCCACATGTTTCCCACTCCCTCCCCCCCCCCCCCCCCCACTTCCTCTGCTTGATCAACTCTAAGTCATTCTTTAAGATCTACTCTAATGTCATTCTGGAGAAGTTTCCCCTACCAGCCCATCACTGTCCCCAGACTATGTGTAAATTATTTCTGTTGGATTCAAACAGCTTTTGTGTAATCTTCCATTATCACATATCATCACTTTATGCTCCATTATACTATCGGGGGTGCCCTTCACTGCTCCTCCTGCCTTCTCTAAAGTGAGTTTCCACCAGAGAAAGAAGGAACATTTACCCTTACTTAGTATGAAGTCAGTTACTTAGTAGACGTGTAATATTTGTCTGATGAATAAATGAAGAAGTGAATGGGTGGGGAAGGACTAATCACCTTCAGGTTTGACTTTAGGGAGAAATATAAAGATGGCTGATTGCAGAAACAGAGTAAGATAAGCTAACTAAGGGAGCTCAGATTCCATTTCAGGCCTCTTCACTCTCTCCTCAAAATGCTTTCTTTTTTTTAAATTAAATTTTTTTTCAATGTTTTATTTATTTTTGAGAGCGAGAGAGAAACAGTACAAGTGGGGCAGGGTCAGAGAGAGAAGGACACAGAGTCCGAAGCAGGCTCTAGGCTCTGAGCTGTCAGCACAGAGTCCTATGCGGGGCTCCATCTCATGAACTGCGAGATCATGACCTGAGCTGAAGTCAGACGCTTAACTGACTAAGCCACCCAGGTGCCCCTTTTTAAAATTTTTGTTAATGTTTATTTTATTTATTTTGAGAGCGAGAGAGCAAGTGAGGAAGGGAGGGGCAGAGAGAGAGGGAAAGAGAGGATCCCAAGCAGGCTTCACACTGTCAGCATGGAGCCTGAAGTGGGGCTTGATCTCATGAACTGTGAGATCATGACCTAAGCCAAAATCATGAGTCTGATGCTTAACTGACTGGGTCACCAAGGCACCCCTCCAAATGCCTTCTTCATGAGTAGGGAACAAAACTAAAGTTACTAACTCTGTGGATTAGATAGAAACCTGAAGGTGACCTACTGTTTAAGTTCTGATATGTCTGCGATGCACTGCAGGGGTAGGAAGGGAAGAAATCTCCTGCTGATGAGGTATACTGACAAGAACCTATACTCTGGAGCTGGACTGCCCTGAATGTGCACCCCAGGTCTGCCACCTATTGGCAGGGTGATCTTGGGCAACCTCTCTTTGCCTGCTTTTCCTTCTTAGCAAAATAGGTACAATTCCATATAACCCAGTAGGGGTTTTATAAGGATTAAATGACATAATGTTATATATTGCCATGCTGCTTGCTGACCCATGGTTAACACTCAGCAAATGTTAGTGTGTTTCTTTCCCTTCTTTCCCTCTCTTTCATTTTACAAGGGAATTAAAACATCCTTGGCACTAGGAATTGGAAAATATCTCCTTCTTAGTGGGAGGAGGACCCTTTTCATCCCTCTGGACCAACTTCAGTGTCAGTGACTACCCCCACCCGCCACCTTTCATCCTGTCAATAGTTTGTGGCAGGATTTTCTGTTTTGCGTTTCCAATGCATTGCTTCTAAAGAGAACCTTTTAGATGAATCAGGGAGAAAAAAAAGAAAAAGAAAGCCTCAACATCCATTCTGTCAGAAAGAGAAAGAAAACTCTTTATTTCCATTTTCTGCCGGAGAGCTGATTCAGCAGCTCACCACCTTCTCCGTCCCAACTCCATTCTTTTTCTTTATTCTAGAGCCCGTTCTCATTATCCACAGCATATCTTGGTCAGCAACTTTACCCTCCCCTTTTAAATAAGGAAGAACCATTTTACTCTGTCTTACTACTGATTACTCACTACCAGTTTGAGTCAGGTTGTCCTAAGGGGCCTCCAGGATGTTACATCAGGCCCTCTGCCATATCTCTTCAGCATTCCCCAACACGGGGCGGGGCCAGTCTCTGCCCACCCCACACACCCCTGTTCCTAAGCCAACGATGACCTGCCTGGCCCTTGTGAAGACCCTGCTACTGAGCAGAAGGCAGAGTCTTGACTTAGTCTTGCTATTCATGTGATTTGTTGTGTTGGGCCAACCGTTGGTTTGTGTCTCCCTGCTTGGTGTGACGGAGCAATGCTGGACTATGTGGCCTGCTGGGCCAACACCAGCCCACTTAGCTGAGACTCTTGGCTCAGCCCGACTCAGTGAAGGTGGAAGGACCACAGCCTGTGCAGACAGCCCAAGTGAATCCAACTTTCCACCCTGGCTACTTACTAGTGTATGGCCTCAGGCAAGGTAATGTGAACTCCCTGGGACTTAGGTTTTGTTTGTTTTGTTTTTGTTTTTTCCTCTATGTAAAATGAGGATAATATATGGTAATTAATTTTTAAAAAGAAAAAGAGCAAGGGAAAATGAGAGAGCAAATGAGAGGCCAGGGCAGAGAAGAACAATGCCAGGCAGAGTTCCTGACCCTTTGGAATTGGCTACCAGGTAAGAGTGGATAGCCTCCATCTCCCGGCCCACATCCCTCTGTAAGGAGTTTCTACTCCCCTCTCTGCTTCCTTGACTGATGCTTTTTAATTGGAGTCTTGCTTCAGTAGAAGTTTCTCAAATGCACGTAGTGGTATGTTTCATATAAACAGTATCTCTTACTTGCTACCTGTGGCTTCAATAAGAAATGTTCTGTCTGCCTGCCCTAGCCCCAAAGAAACCAGTTGAGTTGGTCAGTCCGTCCGAGAGCTGATGGAGTGGTATTGGATGCACAGATTAGATATTACTCCCTCCAGGAAATCTTTGTCCATAAGAAGACCTAGTTACAGATGCACTTGGGGCAGTGCAGTGCCTTAGGAGCACTATGATACTTACCCATCAGACTTCTTAGGAGCTTTCATATAATTTGCTGTTTCCTGGTATTTTTTCCACACTCGATTCCAAGCTAGTAGGAGATAGGATTCTGGGCTTCTTGCATAGTGGTTGACATAGCTGGCACATAATTAAGAGGTGTTTAATGAGTAAATGAATGGCATCAAAGGAAAAGGACAGAACCTACCTGGAATGGTTGGGAAAAGTGACTAGATTTCTGTAAGGTAGTAAGAGCAAACTTAATCTTTGCAGAGAAGAGAAATAACAATTATTCAACTCATTTATGGTCCAAGAACAATTAGGGTATTTTATTTCACTTAATTATTAAATGAATCAATTATTTCACCTAATTCTCTAAGCTTTGATGTAGGATTTTCATGCCTGTTCTGCAGACGAAGAACTGAAGCACTGAGAATTTAGATGACATACTTAAGGAAACAGAGCTAGGACTCAGAAGATGAGAAATTCAAACTGTGGTCTCCGACTTCACACCATACCACCACTTACAATTCATAATTCTTGCTTGCAAAGGAACTACTGGTCCCTCTGCTCTTAGAAACCAGTACTGAGGAGGAATGAATCTTTTCCTATGCTAAGTGACAACTTTTTAAAGAAAGCTTTTACCTAATGTGAAATGAAAACATTTTCTTTATGAGAAATATGCAATCCATATGTGCGTTTATATTTCAAAGCCCCCAATTTACTAGGATTTCTCTAGGCTGTTTTTGTCAGGGTTTGAAAAATAGCTCCCTGTGATTTTTTAGATGTGAGTTAATATGGTGATAAGCACCATAAAGTCTCTGGGAATAACACATCATTAATTTACCTCAGAAAATAAGACTTCAGCGACAAATAAACCTCATAAGGGCTCTGTGGTTAAAGTAGCTTGGCGAGCAATGGCTATTTGAATTGAATGAAATTAAAGGTAAAAAGAGTGCAGCAAAAGTAATAAATAATTATTTTATGCAGCCGAACAACACACAGCTTGTTTTATGAAGGGTCCTTGACTAAGTTGAAGGGAAAAATAAATTATTGGAAACACTCCATTTTAGCAGGAATCAACATTATGTTCTGGGATGAACATGGAGTTCATAGAAAACCTAATTTACATCCTTGTCTGGCCACTAATTAATTATTTGACCTTGAGAAAGTAACTTTCACTCTCAAGACCTTGATATCTTCATTTGTAAAATGAGAGAATTGAATTCTAATATCTCTCCAGCCCCATCAAAACATAACTTTCTAGAATTCCAAAGATTTTATGTCATGTAGTGATCAGAAACATGAATATGTTCTCAGAGGGGTGTGTGGTTCATTAGACTGAAAGTCAAGGGACTCAGGCAGCAGGGCGTTTAATAATTATGTATGTAATGTGGAGTAAAATTGACCTGGGCTTCAGTCCTTGCCCCTCTACTTACTGGTCATGTAATTTCACATAAATCTGTTCAACTTTTTAAGACTTGATAGGTTGTCATGAGGATTTAAATGAGATAAAATATATAAAATCCCGTGCACAGTAGTTGTCACGTGGTAGATATGTAATACAAGTGGGCCTCTACTCTAATATGCACAGCCTATCTTAATGTCTTCCCTGGGGCATGTTTGTAGAGATGTGAGTGGCAATGAGAAGCTGAGCCAGTGCCTGGGTGGTAATCTGTGGGGTCCAGGGAGTTCTCATGACAGTTGCAAAAAGTTTGTGCAGTTGCTAAAGCCAAAACAAATCAGAAATGTGTGAAGTGAGTCAGGGACAGATATCAGTGCTGGAATAAGACTTAGGAATCTGACTGAGGACTGGAATAATAAATTTGGGAATCAACAGCATATGGGTGGTGTTTAAAGCTGTAGAATGAATAGATCCCCTAGCCACTGGTTCTCAACGTTGACTGCACATGGGAACCATCTGGAGAGCTTTTAAAAAATTCTGATGCTTCAGTAACCATCAGAGATTCTTATGTAGTTGGTCTCAGGTGCAGCCTGAGCATCTGTATTATTAAAAGCTCCCTGTATATTTCTATCCAGCCAAGGATGTGAACCACTGACTTAGGGACAAAGTGTAGACAGAAGAGATTCAACAACTGAGTTATGGGCCTGTTCCAACATTTAGAGTCCATGATAGAAGAAGGAGTCACCAAAGGAGACTAAGAAACAGTCATCTCTGAGGATGGAGAAAACCCACAGAATTCAAGAGGAAAAAAGGGAGCTGAGAAAAGACTATGTAATGCTGTTGAGAGGCCAAGTAAAATCAGAACAGAGAAGTGATTAATCAGTATGCTGTCATGGAAGTTCCTGGTGGACGAAGCAGAGGAAGTTTCTAGGAGTGGTGAATGAGAGCCCTGTTTTTAACCCCATTTCGCCTTTCTTTGTTGCCAGGAACAAGGCTGGGAACATACTTGATTGAGGATTGGTTGAATGGGCTCTTACCACTTACTACAGTAAGTGTTTAAAAAAAACTGTTTAAAACTGTTTCTGGCATGGGTCAAATTTTAGGATCAAATCGATCTATCTTGATACTTAGGTTTTTAATTCATTAAATGATGGATGGTTCACTTGAAAACTTTATGCTGTCTTCTCATTATGCTCATTACTAGGCCAGATACAGAACTGCTATATAAAGCCCTAAAGGTTGTTCCCTGGACAACTTCAAGAGTCACTATTTACAGAGACTACAGTGTAAATGACATCTGGAGCCATGTGTGTACAACCTGCATACTTGTACATGGCAGTCCTGACTAGAAGCTGCTAGAAGAAGGTTTGGACAAGAATGAAAATAATTTTTATCATGTGTCACATTCATTTTTATCATGAATGTCTCCACATTCATATACTTCACACTCCTCTGGATAGTAGGTTTTATTATTTCCTTTTTATAGATTATTAAAAATGCAAGACTCTGAGGAGTCCCAATGGTGGTGGAGCCAGATCTCATGTCGAGTTCATATACTTACCAAAAGCAACAGTGAGTAAGTATCATATTATGACTCTAACACAATATTTAGAAGATAAATACCAATTCAGTGAATATTGATTAAGTACCTACCATATGACTAGCCTTGTTGGAGACCCTTGGAATAACATCATTAACCCCAAAAACAAAAATCCCTGCCCTTGAGGAGTTCTTGGTATTTCTTCTTATTACCATTATACCTACTGGCTATATTATACCCCCTGAATATCTGCTGGTTTGAGCAACAGACCTGAGTCCTGGCTTCATGATAGATTGTCTGTGATACCACACAAGTCACCTTGCCTCTCTCTCTCTCTTCTTCAGTTTCCTCAGCTGCTCAGTGTGGAACAACAGCCTTGTTTAGAGTTTCCTGGTGCATTGGGGTTGAGTAAATAGTACTCCTCTTGGCAGTAAATAGGCCTGGAAATAGATTTTAGTGATAAAGTTCAATCTCAGCTTAGGGCAGGAGAATCCAGGCTAGACTGACTGATGAGGGGAAGCAGTGGGTTGGAAGGCCCAGGTTGCTACATGAGATGCTGCTGCTGCTGTTTCTGCTGCCTTGTTCAATACCCTTGACAATCTCTGAAATTGGTAGCTTCTTCTCTTAGGTCTTTTCCTTGGCTTCCTTCACTGTCCTGATGAGCATCTCCAAAGGGGTCTCAACTTGCATCTAGACTAAAAATCTATCCAAAACATTGATGATCTTGGTCCCACTGGTTTTCAACCCAGCTGGCTGACCAGTCTTGTGGTACCCAGATCACAATGGGCCATTCTGGCCACATGGCCTCTTGATATTCTATAAGTGAGATACTCAGTCTCCATCAGAGCTCAGTAGCATCCCAAATGCTCCAGTTCAAATGATGTAGAATTCTCTCTGCTGCTAATGGCATGACCTTACTCCAGAAGTACAGGATCTGTGCTGTATCTCTCCTATTGGGGTTTAACAGAGGCTTCATATAGCATCTGTCTCCACAATAGATACTTCTAGTACCACAGAACTTGCTGAATCATATCATTCCAAGCAGCATGGATGTTTCAAATGCAGCCATACTTTTTGAAGAATCCTGTATTGCCAGGTGCCTATCAGGCTTCTGCACCATTCAATAAATGAGTTAAAACAATATTTTCAGTTGCAGAATAGGTAACCTTAAAAATCCAAAGATGCCTACAAGCATAGGGCTTCTTTCTTAAAGGTAGGAGCAACGTAGAATAGTTGTCCTTTGGAACAGTGCATCACTATCAATATGGACTCCTAAGAACTGTATTGATATATCAGACTCTGAATCTTTGTATGTTTTATTCCCCTCCCTCTGGAGCACATGCAACTTACCAAGGCATCCAGAGTACTTTTTCATCAGATATATTTAAAATCTCCAAAGTATAACAGACCCGTGGAATGCTCCTCAGAATTTCTAAATGATCCTGGTCTCTTTAAATTCTACTGCTTTACAAAGCCAGAGAATCATGAATGTAAAGGACAAGATCATGGATGTATACTGTTGGTTGTTGTAGCTATGTGAATGTTAACTATTACTAACCATCCTTAATAATGGCTATTGAAGAAAGGTTCATGGGATCAGGAGTTGTATACCACAAGCCAAAGGCTTTGTTTCTCTAGTTAAGATCGACATTTAAATACCAGCTAATGGGGCGCCTGGGTGGCTCAGTCAGTTAAGCGGCTGACTTCGGCTCAGGTCATGATCTCGTGGTCCATGAGTTCGAGCCCCATGTCGGGCTCTGTGCTGACAGCTCAGAGCCTGGAGCCTGTTTCAGATTCTGTGTCTCCCTCTCTCTGACCCTCCCCTGTTCATGCTCTGTCTCTCCCTGTCTCAAAAATAAATAAAAGCGTTAAAAAAAATTAAAAAAAAATAAATACCAGCTAAAATGCTGCTAAATCTTAGTTAAGTTTGAAGTAGTTTACTATAATCTACAGGTTTCCGTTAGATTTTGTGCATGGGTTAAATTAAATGGGAAAGAAGAGAAAGACTACCAACTTTGTATTGTATCCTTCAAGTCACTGTCATTTATTCAAGACACAATGTTGATTTTTTTTTAATTGGGTTGTGGCTTACATACTGCTAAATTCATCAATTTTAGGTGTACAATGAGTTGTGACAAATATATATGATTATTTAACCACAACACCTATTGTGTTCCCTCATATCCGTTTACAGTCCGTCTACTCCCTCAAATAAATGGCTTGTAATTTCCAGATTTGGTGGCTTTTCTAGGTATTTTATGAATTTTTAAAATTTGTAATTTAATTCAATTGGTACCAGAGGACATACTCTATATTATTTCAGTCTTTAAAAAATTATTGAGGGTCACCTGGGTGGCTCAGTCGGTTAAGCGTCCAACTTTGGCTCAGGTCATAATTTCACGGTTCATGGGTTTGAGCTCCGTGTTGGGCTCTGTACTGACAGCTCAGAGCCTGGAGCCTGCCTCAGATTCTGTGTCTCCCTCTCTGTCCCTGCTCCTACGTCTCTCTCAAAAATAAATAAACATAAAAAAATTTTTTTAATCTGTTGGTAATTGTTTTTAAAAAACGGGGAGAGCACCTGGGTGGCTCAGGTGGTTGAGCATCTGACTCTTGATTTCAGCTCATGTCATGATGTCAGGGTTCCTGAGTTCGAGTCCCTCTGACAGTGCAGAGCCTGCTTGGGATTCTCTGTCTCCCTCTCACTCTCTGCCCCTCCCCTACCCACTCTCTATCTCTGTCTCTTTAAATAAGTAAACATTTTTAAAAGACCTATTGGTAATTGTTTTATGACCTAGATTATAGTGTATATTGCTGAAAATTCTATGTGCACTTGAAAGTGTATTCTGCATTTGTTGCTAGCATGTTCTATAAATGCCAATTTGGTTAAGGGGATTGATCTTCTATATTTTATCTAATTATTCTGTTACTAAAATATGGTGTTAAAAATCCCAACCATTGCTTAGTTATATAAGTTTTGGTGTCATGTATTTTGAGGTTCTGTTTTACATGAGTTTGTATTTATAATTTCATTCTTTCCTGGTGTATTGACCTTTTTCTCATTATGAAGAGTTGCTGCTCATCTCTAGTAAAAACTCTTTGACTTGGAGTCTATTTTGTCTGATACTAATATAGTCATTCTGACTATCTTATGCTTGCCATTATAGTGTATCTTTTTATTTTACTTCTAGTCTAATTGTGCATTTGTATTTAAAGTCTTTTACAGACATGAAATCTTAGCTTCTTACTTTTTTATTTCATCTGGCAATCTTTGTTTTTTGAATGGAGCGTTTGGTCCATTTAATATGTAATGTAATTTTATTATGATTGTATTTAGGCCTACTATTTTGCTCTTTTTAAATTTGTGCAATTCATTTCTTTTGTTTTTCTGTTCCTGCTTTTTGCCTGTTTGCATTAATTCAATATATTTCAGTGTTCCATTTTAGTTTCTTTATTGGCTATTTAGCTATATCTCTTTCATAATTTTAGTGCCTCCTTTTAGAGATTCCATATAAATCTTAAACTTATACCAATATAATTAGTTAATATTTAATTACTTCAGTTAAAATATAAGAATCTTGTATCTGTGTGTATCTTTAACTCTTCCATTTTTTTTCTTTAAATAGTCATATATACTTTAAAGAAATTAACAGCTAGACTGATTGTGTGTGTGTGCATGTTCACATGTGCACATGAGAGAGAGAGAGAGAGAGAGCAAGAGAGAGAGCGCACCGGTTTTAATATTTACCCACATGTTTAGGTGTTCTTGATTCCTTTCAGTTGGTGTGAGTTGCCATCTAATATCATGTCCGTTGGATTTAAGAACTTACATTAGCATTTATATAAATAATTTATTGTCACCAATATTGGGAACA